>NC_045618.1:1250000-2500000 GCF_009829155.1 Mustela erminea | reverse complement strand
ACACAGCCTCCCTGGTGAGTGTTTATTTCAGGTCACGTTCTCCGTGCGGAGGCGGGCGCAGCGACTCAGGACAGATCCCCGGGTTTAAGCGGCGTAAAATGCAGGGTGTGAATGAGATACCCCTCCCTCCCATCTCTGCCGTGGTCAGAGGGGCTGGTCCTATCCAGCCTGCCAACTGTGGGAAGCTTAGTTAATCTCATTAAACGAAGCCCGTCCTCTCCCTTCTCGGTCAGGGAATGGCTTTAATAGGTCCACCAAGGGTTCAGCCCAGTGCACCATGAATCTGAGATAACGTCCCACGTTGGGTTAACGGAACCCTCCTGCCGGGGAGAGCTGGTGCCATCTGCCCATTTACTGACAGCCTTGTCAGCAAGAATCTGAGTCTGGGGGTTGGCAGGCAGCCAGCTCGCCTTCCGCGGTCTCTCTGGCGTCTCAGTAACAGATGTTGTGCCTCGTGCCTCGAGCTGCTGCTGGCAAATTGCTGCGTGCCCGTGTTGTTTATCAGGGGCGGAGGGAGGGCAGGCAGGGAGACTTGTTTTCCAGGAAGGAATCTGGATCCCTCTCCGGGTTCTCGTCTTGCAGACCAAAAAATAGAGAATAACAATAATAATAATAATAATAAATCATCACTTGAAACTGACTTTCTAAAAGATGAAATAATCAGCTGGTTTAAAAAAAAAATAAAAGATTATTCCAAACCCTGTAACTTGGAGGTTCCAAATCAGGAGTTCTGCAGCTCACATGATCAGGGACCACAGTCCATCCCTCTTCCCATGCCCCCGCCCCCAGAACCTGCTTTTTAGTACCAGTGATACACAAAAGCGACTGCGTTGGGAAGACCGTTCAGGAATCTTAGCTGACTCAGGAGCGTTCTTACCTCTCCTCCGTGGAAATCGATCAGGGGGGCTGTTTACTGAACGGGTCTCCAGAGTCAAGTGTTACTCAGGGAGGAGAGGTTTGCTATGTCCTTGAGAGACGACATTTTTCCGGCAGCACCTTTCCTTTTGAAGCAGGGAACAGGAGCAACGGGAGTGCGGCTCCTCTGCAGAGCTCTGCCCCCACGTCCCAAGCGGGTGTTCCAAGCTGGGACTCGCCTAGGTGGAGCGTGTTCTGAAAGCCGTCGTCGCGGGAACGTCTTCCCTTAAGTGGGACTCTCAAGCACGGGCTCTCGGAGGCTCTGTGTGTTCCTCCAGCCGTAACAAAGGGAGTCTTGGATCAGGACAGAAAAATCATGCAGGGGGGATTCATGCCGCGCTGGCGTCCTGGGAGAGAGAGTCACTGACCAGGGCGGGGCGGGGGAGGGGAGGCGTCTACACAGCCCTGAGCCCTGATCATGAAGGTTGATCGCTTCTCACTGCTGTGCACATTGAAAGGGAGGAATCCGGGAACTTGCCAGCAAAAAGGCCCCGGAGAGGACATCTCCCCCAGCGCAGGGACTGCGAACAGGTTGGCCCTGGGGAGGCACCAGAAGCCGCACACCCCTCCAGGATATCCAGGGGCAGGCAGCAAAACCCGGCAAACTGCCGTCTCGCGTCTGGTGCCCTCTCTGCTCTCTAAGACAAGTCTCACTGTCTCCCAACGAGCGGATCTCGAGCATGAATAAGACAATGGAAGCCTGATGCGAAGGAGCGCAAAGCACATGGGACCGTAAGCCCCCAACCCACGGAGAAGGCGTCGTGGACATGCTTGGCTCCGGCACGGAACCTGGGGCTGGCGATCACGTTAGCATTCAGATGGCGCTTTGCTGTTGGAACAGGGTTTCTGATGCATTTTCTTCACCACCGGAAGGCTTTCTTCCTTGCTGATGTCCAGGCTGGCCTGTGCCGTCTGGCTCTTGCTCCGGGTTAGGACGATGGCTTGGATCCCAGGCGGGGTCCCCAGCTGTTCATTCTTCACTCATCGTCACGGGTTCGTCTTTCCGCACCTTCGTGCCTGCTGGGACAAGCTGGGAACCGGGGACCCCTCTTCCACCCCGCACTGGGGACCCCTGCCCCTGGACTGGGGACCCTCCCTTCATTCTCCGTGTGCTGCCAGTGGCTCCCTGCCGGGACACACCCCACGTGTGCTCCAAACCCGCAGCATCCCCCGACCTGACACTGAAAGTTAAAGAGGGAAAGAGTTCAGGTGCCGGTTAACTTGGAGACAGGAGAGTAGGATTGCCCCGTCTGGAAAGGGCACCGCTGCTCAGCCCCATGGGCTAATGTCGTATCTTCCAGGTTTTCAAGAAAAGCCACCCATTCTAATTTTCATGTAAAATCTTTGGGTTTCACATACTGGTAACAAATCCCAAGTTTTCTTAAGTACCAAGTAACCCACCTCTGCAGGGCATGCAAGGCCCAGGGCCTGTCAGTGTGTGCTTTCTGCCCCGAACGTGTGAGGGTAAAGCGATAAACAAAGCCCTTCTGGGGCTGGTGGGGGTCATGGGGTTGTGTACCGTGGTTCTGCGCAGTGAACCTCTTCTCAACGGTTCTAAGCTCCTCCCGGGGGTCCCATTTTGGTTTGTGTTCTTGGGGGGGTAGCTGAAGCCTTTCAGTGCAGTCACCACCAGAAGGAAACCAAATTGTGAATAAAGAGACTGTTCTAGGCCCCGCCTTGCCCAGGGTTTAGTATCTGATCTAAGCCTCTTTGTTTTCTCTACAGTATAACGAATTAGCATAAAGGTCAAGGCTTAAAGCAATGTAGATTTGCCTTAGCACAGCCTGGGGTGAGCCCCGCAGCAGGGGGTCCACAGCTCAGGGTCTCCTTATCACTTGGCTGGGGCTGTGCCTGCCCATCCAAAGCTCGGGGTCATTTTCCAAGCTCACGCAGGTTGCTGGCAAAGTTCATTTCCTTGTGGTTGTAGGACCGAGATTCTCGGCTCCTTTGAGAAAGTTGTCCACCACGTGGCCCTGTCTGCCATGTCACAGGGTTTCTTCAAGGCTGATCAGAGAACCTCTCTTGCTTTGAATCTCCAATTTCATTCAGGAATCAACTGATTAGATCAGGCCCACCCAAGGAGGTCCCCCTTTTAATGAACTCAAAATCAGTTGATTAAAGACCTTCATTCCATCTGAGAAAGTCCTTTGCCTTTGCCCCCATATGACATAGTCTAACCATAGAAGTGAAATCCGTCATGTGAACAGTCCCACCCACACGCAGAGGGGAGAATTAAATAGTCATGTGCAGCACGGGGGAGTCTGGGGGCCTGTATCGAAGTTCTGCCTGCCACATCCTTTTCTCTCTGATTTTTATATTTTTAATTTTTTTGTGATTTTATTTATTTATTTGACAGACAGAGATCACAAGTAGGCAGAGAGGCAGGCAGAGAGAGAGGAGGAAGCAGGTTCCCCGCTGAGCAGATAGCCTGATGCGGGGCTGGATCCCAGGACCCTGAGAACATGACCTGAGCCAAAGGCAGAGGTTTTAATCCACTGAGCCACACAGGCGCCCCTCTCTCTGGTTTTTAATTACTCATTAAATTAAAGCTAGGCTAGATGGCTTTTTGCATCAGCTTCTTACATCTGATGTCACAGTATGATCTCAAAGAATGTGTTGGACTACAATAACTATTACATTCTCCATCGGAAGAGCCGCTGAGATGAACCGGGTTCGCAAGGTAATTCTGAAACAAAGTGGATGTCTCGCTCAACAACCGATTCGCTCAGTTCTTGGACAGATGAGATTTAAGGAGCATAAAAGGGTCATGAATACTCACGCGTTGGAGCATTCTCCTTGGTTGTGTCGACTCAGATCATTAAGATCTGTCTTTTTCACGAACCGAGATTCAGCTGGATCATAAGCTTGATGGCTTCCGGGTCAGGGCTGGTGTCATAGCGGAGAAAGCCTCTCGTGAGAGAGCTGTGTCACCATCCTGAAAACTCTGGTCCCCTTCTTGTGCCTCTCACCCTCCTGGAGGAAGGGGTGAAGGCTGCCACGCCACGAGAATCTTGGTTCTGCCTCCGGCTGCGCGCTCTCCCCTGCCCTTCCTGTCTCTCCAGGAACTCAGGGGTGGACACACACCTCCACTCTGCTGTGAGCTTGTCTTCTGCCTGTTCACAAGCTCTCCCGACCACAGCAACATCCAGGCAGAGGGTAGGAATCAGCGCCGTCTGCCTCTAGAGAAGAGAGAAGGCACCGATGTTCGCATCCTCGGAAAGATGGGCTCACATGAGCCAAGGAACGATCCGTCTATCACCAGCCAAATTTCTCTGTGAAAACCACAGAGACTCATTTCTCAAGAATCAAGCAAATACGGGACTGCCGCTTTCTGACGCTCAACAGCAGAAGAGGGCAAAGACTTGCCGACATCCTCAGCCAGTCTACGAGGGGCGCTGACCTCGCAACGCTTCCATTTCTAGAAGAAAGGGCTAGAGCTTCAGGAAAGCCCATCTCTCTGAGATCTCTCTAAGATCTAAGGCTGTGTGAAGACCTTTCGTGGTAGAAAGAAAGGTCTGGGAATCTTCTAGAAGGGCTTGCTAACAACATAAGGAAAAATACCCTTTTGGGAATTTTGAAAAATGCGGACTTGGCTGTGTCTTTCCCTCCAATCTATTTGTCTGTGGCTTCCCTGAGCTTGTTGGGAACTATGTGTCATTTGTATGGTTCAGTTACTCTCTGGGCTCTTTCGTGTAGATCCGGAAAATGTTCCAGATTCAGGCAAACAAAACCTGAAAAAAAAAAAGAAAGTCAACAAGTCCAATAACAAACCCCCTCTTTCCTTCCAAACTCTCATCCCATCTTTCGTCCTGAGGGGGGGCCTTAGACCACGTCCAGTGACTGGGGTTGGCAGCAAATCTTTGCCAAGGTGCTTTTGAGATCGATGAAATCAGTGGGGATGAATGAGTGGCCTGACTCTTCTCCAAGTACAGGCTAATTAACAGTCTCAGTATGTCCTCTGCGATTATAAATTTTGCCCTGGTCTCCAGAGTTTAAGTATATAATGACATATTTAATCAGTTTGGTGCATTAACAGTTAGCAGAGGGCAGCTCTCTTCAGATGGACTGAACACCGGACAAGTTAGCGAAACGGCTCAGCGCTGGGTTCCTCGGAAGCTGATGCCGCGTGTGATGTGACGCCCTCCGGTCCCCCCTGAATGATTCCTGACCTCATTTCCAGTATCTGTAAAAGAAACAGAGCTGGATTGGACTGCTCACTGTCAAACTCTGCTCCCTGGGATCGTAGGACTCGACCGAGACGATCAGAGGCCCGCAGGTGGGGAAGGGGGGAGGCGGGAAATGGCGAGGCCTTCATCCATTCGGGCTGTTGTAACAACACAGCACACGCTGGGTGGCTTGTAAGCCACAGAGATTTCCTCCTCACAGTCCTGGAGACCGTCAGTCCATGATCTGGGTGCCAGACCGTTGGGCAAGAACCTTCTCCTGGCTCGCCGATGTCTAGTTGTATCCTCACACAGTGGAAAAGGCAAGGGAGCTCTTTTATAAGGATGTAATCCCATGCGCAAGGCTCCATCCCCATGAGCTCATCACCCCCAAAGGCCGTCCTCCTAATACTGTCACCTTGGGGGGTAGGTTTCAACATAGGAATTTTAGAGGACCCAAACATTCAGACCACGGCAGGTGGACAGTCTAGTTCAGCCAGTGCTCTACCCCACTTTCCGTAGAAGTTCCACTGACATTGGGTGTGGCCATATGACTGACTGTGTCCAGTGGGATCTGTGTGAAAGCGACCGTGTGCCAATCGCCCGGTGTGGGCAGAGACTCACAGGCGCCTCCTGTTTCTCCTCTTACACCTCCGCTCTCTGCCATGAGGACAGTATGTCCCAGGTAGGAGATGCTCCTTCCCCCTGCCCTACAGAGAACCCGTGGAGAGCCCAATTCTCAACCTGTCCTCCGACTTGGAAGAGAGGTACGCCAGCCGTGCCACCGACCTGTGAGCAAGAATGAAACCCTTGTGGTTGTTACACAGAATTACTGCTCTTACAGGGACCGAGGTTCCCAGCTCTGTGCTCTAGACCTAAACTCCGCCGTCACTGCTGTGCACATCAGCGTCCCCCGGAGAATTCCTGTGGGGCAAGGAATCAGCTGCTGCACACCCCAAAGAAAACATCAGCTGCGTTACAGTCCTTTTATTTTTTTGAACCTTTTGTTGACTCACGATTTGAATATTTTGTCATTTTAAAAATATACATTTCTGATCATGGTTAATTTTTATTTCTACTGTTGCAAAATAAACAATAAAATAAAACCCAAACCTCAGCAAGTTAAAGAGAGGGTGAGGTTGAAGCCTATCTCTCATCCTGGACCTTCTGGTTTTTATCACTGCTTTCCAGAAATTAAATTAAAAACCACGTGGGTGTCAGTTCAGCCATGTGGTTCATGACCGACTTGTTTTTTTTAAATGCTTCCTCTGGCTCAGTAGTTTGGAAGTCCATATATTGTCCTCTGGTCCAGAAGGGGTTTTCTGCAGACATGGAGAACAGGACGAGAGCTTGGAGATAGTTCAAGGCTGGCCAGGGGCACAGTGTGCAGCGAGGTCTGACCATGAAGGGGGCGGCCTTAGCTGGGACTATGTCCCAGTCCAGCCACCAAGGGATGTGGCCAAGTCCTGGCGTTGACGTCCTGTTCCCTGCACCGCCTCCCCCCGCCAGCAGTCAGTGCTGCCAGCATACTTAGTGCAGAGTGGACTTTTCTGACCCATTATTCTGTCCTCACAAGTTAACCCTTCTGTGTCCTACTGAATCAGGGCTCCTAAAGGTGAGCTGCAGTCACATCTAATAAGTGAGTGGTGGCCAAGCTTCATGGGCAATGCCAGGCAAAGATGTCCGCTTCCCCAGATGAGTCTCCTAGGATCTTCCAGTGTTTCAGTCCAAAGAAATGAACGATGCTGTGGGTTCCAGACACCACGGGAAGCCTGTGTTTAGATTTTCATACCTATGTCAGGGACTGGTCCTGGCGGGGTACCTGGGTGCCCCCACGCAGCCCTCCTCCTCCTCCCCCAGCCTGGGCAAGGCCATTCCCTTGGCAGGATGCACTCTGTGGACAGCTTGCTCCCCAAGCTCCTGCCTAAAAATGCTCCCGCTCTGTGGTCCATAATTTCCTCTCAAATGACCCCGGTTACTTCATCAGTGGAAGGAGTAGATTGGATGACACGAGTGTTTTTCTTCCTTCTCTACTTCTTTCCCTGTCTCACCTTTTTTTAAGGCTGTTTTTAAATTATTATAAGTATAAAATATTCTGAATATACAAATATGCACAAAGAATTATTTAACAGATCTTTGCATCCACCAGTTAGATGGGACAGATGTTAATTTAAGTCTTCATATTTGCCCTGGGTCTGTTTTATTCAAGTCACGAAAGAATTCTGAAAAAGTGTTAAAAAATATGAAAGAACAGCCCTTTGATTACTTTTTGTTTTTTTGTTTTTTTTTTTTTTTTTGAAAATGGCCCTTTTAAAATCAAGGAATTATGGCATGTTAAGGAGGAAATCAAATATACAGTAATAAGTAATTATGAAAATTAGAACATTGCCCGTGAGAATCAATGGAAGCGTGCCGAATCCGTCCTTGGAAGGAAATAATCTTAAAGATTTTCATCATTTGCCACGAAGAAAATACAGTCTAGAAAAGCAAGCAAATGATCAAAGATCCATGAGGAGAGACAACAAAGGAATTAATACAGATGAACCTGGAAATAAATCAGGAAAAGTTTATATAAACACGTCCTAGGAAGAGTTTATATAAAATGAGTGAACTCATCCAGAGTGTTAAAAAGGTGGGCGTCCAGGCAGGTAGAAGGCAAATGGAACAGTGGTAACAATACCCACCAGAGTGAAGAGCCCAAGTGCCGGTGCTGTAGTGGTGAGCTCCGTACCTTCGGAAGCTAACAACACAGAGACACCTGTCGCAAACAAATTCATAGCACTCGTAGATATTCAAGCCTTACTGGGCTCAAAAATGTGTTAAAAGAATATCGTGACCAAGAAGGGATTCATCCGTAAGCAGAAGCTGAATTCTTAGGGTGTGTTTTAATAAATATGTAATAGTAGATCATGTAAGAAAAACAATTGTCTCGAGGTTGTCCCAAAATGTACTTAACATCCCCCTGATGAACTAGGATGACAGTGGGCTAAGTGAAATAAGCCAACCAGAAGGGACTAGTGTATGATTCCTCATAACTGAGGTACCTACAGGGTCAAACTCCGAGACCGGACGTAGCCTGGGCTTGCTGGGGTGGGGGGTGGGGGTGGGGGGTTTGAGGGGAGTGCGAAGTTGTTGTTTGATGGGGGCAGGGTCTGGTTTTGCAGGATGAGAAGAGTTCTGGAGAAGGATTGCGCAACATGTGGATGGGCTTAGGGTCACCGAATTGTACACGTCAAAATAGTTACGATGATAAATGGTTATGTTTTGTGTATTTTAACTACAGTTACAAAAACTGAAGAACAGATCAACATGTCAGTATTTATGGAAACTCACAAAAAGCAGATATCATCAATTTCTGGCCCCCATCTACACATAATTAATGAACTTGTCCCAGAAAATCCTAAAAACAAATGCTACCCAAAAAAAGTGGTTCATTTTGCATCTGATGGATTCCCAGAAATCAGGGGGGGAAAGGGTGAAACCTATTTCATAGAACTTTTCAATTTGCAAATTATACCAGTTATTTTTTTGTCTGATTTTTTTTAACTCACAGCAGCTATTTATTACTTTTTGTCAAAGAAGGTGATATGGATTATTTCTGCTTCTCTCACTTGTTACACTTATTTTGTGACCACAATGAACCTTTAAGCACCCCTAGACCCCATATTAGAATGTGTGTTGTCGGTTTAAAAAATGTAGATTTTCATCTATGTTTTATTAATTCTTGTCTAGCCATTGTGTAGTTTAGATTCTTTTCACCTCTTTTTTATTTGTTTCTTTGTTTCTGTATACTTGCTCTCGTACACTGAGATTGATGCATTTAAGTAATTCACTGTAATTACCTTTTTTTCTTCTTCTCCTAAGAGTTTTTCAATTTTTAAGCCAATCACTGTTGTAACAATGTTCAGCACTCTTTAAAAAAAAAAAAAAAGATTTTATTTGTTTATTTGACAGAGATCACAAGTAGGCAGAGAGGCAGGCGGGGTGGGGGGAGGAGGCTCCCTGCTGAGCAGAGAGCCCAATGCGGGGCTCGATCCCAGGACCCTGGGATCATGACCTGAGCTGAAGGCAGAGCCTTAACCCACTGAGCCACCCAGGCACCCCAGTGCTCAACACTCTAATTTCTTCAGTATGCATCATGTGTTTACCAACCTCAAGTGACTGTCTCTGTAGGTTGGCAGAGATGGGACCAAGAGCAGGACATCCTTGAGGTCACCAAATAGCACTGTTAAGTGCTGTGGCAATGGAACTGGGCAGCTGGTCTGTCTGGGGTGTGGGGACACTCACTCAGCTTTTAGGCAACAGCACTGGGTGGAAGACGCCGTATGATGCCACCTGGTGTGGTGTGGTGTGGACGTGAGGGTAAGAGGACATAAAATACACACACAACAAGTGAGAGGCTTGGAGACTAAGGTCAAGGGGAGACAAGGTCCCAGGGAGAGAGGGGCCATGCCACCCCCCCCATTTTGGACTGCCGCTCCACAGAGATGAAGAAATGCTCCAGTGGCGAGGTCTTTGTGATGCCAAGCTAATCACAGGTCCCCTACGAGCTCCTCTGCTGGGCCTTTGCCTGCTTTGGCTAAATGCGATTTGTTCCTGAAGGTGTCGAGTTTCTCCTTCCGAGGGTACTTGCGAACTGGGGACTAGATTCATTCTTCTTTGACCTCAGATATCCTTTCCATGTTTATTCATTTTGTTTTCTTCAATTTCAATCTCCTGATCTTTGTTGAGAGCCAAGTGCCTTTTTATTTCTGTGGAAAGAAATGATCTTTTTACTTGTGGAAACATGAGTCATCATGCCTCCTCATTTGAAAACTTTTTTTCTTGAGCAGTGGCCAATAATCGAGGGTGCGCGCTCGTTCGTTTCTCCAGGGATCACTGTTGGGATGGTTCGCCCCCGCCGCTGTTTCTCTAAATGGAAGCATGATACTTTGCAGCCTGTGATTTTAGGTAAAATCAAGGCCTAATGGATGGCTTACCACATCACGCCGCCTGGAGATCCCATTCACAGCGGTGTCAGGCCCACAGAGATGAATGGGGTTCACCCTTCAGTGGAAACTGGGAAAAGAGTTGACTTTTAGACAAATATTAACAGCAATTGCTCAAAAACAAAGTCAGGGGGCGCCTGGGTGGCTCAGTGGGTTAAAGCCTCTGCCTTCAGCTTGGGTCATGATCTCGGGGTCCTGGGATCGAGCCCCACATTGGGCTCTCTGCTCGGCGGGGAGCCTGCTTCCCTCTCTCTCTCTGCCTGCCTCTCTGCCTACTTGTGATCTCTGTCTGTCAAATAAATAAATAAAATCTTAAAAAAAAAGCCAGGAAACAATGCTCCAATGCTTGTCTTTACTAAAACACTTACATGAGGTAGCACATGGAAACCCATTCTCATTTTGAAGCGAACACATTAACCTTCCAAGGAATGAAAGAAGAGTCCAGAGTGTAGGAAGTGGGAATAACTTCGCTCCGACTTCATCGTCCAGACTAAGGAGTAGACCAGTTAATTGATTCAAAGGACCTGATCTATGAAAGAGTGCCGAGGCCCTCCAAGGCAAACCCTCACCTGGGCCTCGTTATGGATGGGTCTGTGTTCACATCTGTGATCATCTCCCCTTGAGTGCTGGGGACAGGGGGCCGTGACTCGCCTAAGACCAAGAGACTATGGTAGTGGTAACAAGACCTCTCACCTGTCAAGCTGCCGTGTGTGTGTGTGTGTGTGTGTGTGTGTGTGTGTGTGTATACGCGTGTGTGTGTGCCTGTGTGAGCATATACACAAGAGGGACTCTCTTTTCCTATTTTGGAACCACCAAATAAGTAAGCCACAGTGCTGTGAGAAGGGCTGTGAAGACAGGCCCTTGGTTCAAAACTACAAGTGGCCTCTAGGACACGAGAGAGTCCTGTGGCTGACAGCCAGCCAGCCAACCTGGACCTCAGTCCGACAGCCAGGCATGAGTTCTTCCAACAACCTGGGGGACGTCCCACGTGACTCTTTCTTCAGTCCAGCCTCTGAGGGGACCCCAGTCCCGGCTGACGTGTGCTTAACCCCTGGAGTGGAGCTCAGTGAAGCTGTGCCTGGATGTCTCACCCGCGGAAGACTGTCGCATAGTCAGTACACATCACTTGAAGCTTCCGGGCTTGTGGTAATTTTCTGTGCAGCTGCGGAAAACCAACACAACCATGGGCCATGGGACACAGGTGGGGAAAGTTGTATTTCCCCAGAGTCCATGCAAAGGAGAACCAAGTAGCGTGGGAAGAAATAGTTTCATGAACTGCTGAGAGGGGTTTATCTATTGTCTCACAAGGCGGATGGACCGGAACTCAGGACTAAGCTATTGAGAACAATCAGCAGCTGACTTACGGCCTGTCTGTGGACTTCTCTACCCTTCCCCTACAGGGCTCAGACCCTACCTAAACGAACATAAGACAAATAATTCAAGAACTTTATTTCTGAAGGATGACAAAATGTTAATTTCCCCGGGCCACCCGCATGTTTCCGTCTGGCTTAATGTACTATTGAGGTTGCAGGATACGCTCAAAGACACACTTGACCTTGGCAACCAAAGAGTCAAGAGAGTCCGCCCAGGTCACAGTGACACCCCATCTCCCAAGGGCTGGTAGCTGGGGGAGAGCCGGTGTCTCTGAAGGAGGCTTCCATGGGTGCCTGAAGATGATGTCTCTGGGGGCCTCCTGTCTTGGGCTGGTTCTTAACCCAGGGCTCTCCCTATGCATTGACCTTTCCTGTTGGGGTCCCTGAGAAGGAGTCACACTGTGTTTCTTGTTGCCTACAAAGAAGAGAAGTGTGTTAGTGGTACGGCACTGGAGCTGGCTGCTTTTCCTGAGGAGACAGAGCCTCTCGCCCCACGTGAGTCCCCAAGTGACTCGCCAAGGCACGGAGTCCCGTGTTTCCTCCAATGACCTTCTCTTAGCCTGTCCAGAACAGTTCCTTCTCACCCACTGAAAATTCTGTTTACATCCTTCTGTAGTATTTTGTTTTACTTTGCAATAGCACACGTACTGTGTCAGTGCAACTCAGTCAGTACAGAGGGAAAATGTAAACATTTCCGTTTATATCCACGAATATATCACGTTTATATCAATGAATCCCACCATTGCATCTAGACGTAAGCATTATTAAAGTGCGTGCATGTGTGTGTGTGTGTGTACACTCAAGGAGAGGTTTATTTATAAAAATTTGGGACCACTATTTATATATATTGCTTTGCAACTTCTTAATCACTCAATGAAATGTCTCGAATGTCCCATTTTCAATTCCTATAAATCTACCTCTCTTTATTTAGTAACTGTGCAGTACTCTATTTGAAGAGAACATCAACATTTATATCACAATTTCTTTATTGTTGCACATTCAGCTGTTGTCTGGCTCTCCCCGACACAGACGTAAGGAATCTTTATATGTATTTACACGCATATGCAAATGTTTTTTAATTTTTTAATCTTAAATTCAATTAATTTTTTTAAATTAAATTTATTTATTTTCAGCGTAACAGTATTCATCATTTTTGCACCACACCCAGTGCTCCATGCAATCCGTGCCCTCTCTAATACCCACCACCTGGTAGCCATATAATGGATTATTAGTTTCAGAGGTAGAGGTCAGTGAGCCCTCAGTCTTCCATAACACCAGAGCTCATCACCCACGGGCTCTCCTTCATGCCCATCCCCCGGTAACCCCACCCCCCCATCCCTCCCCTCTAGCAACCCTCCATTTCTTCTCTATGGTTAAGAGTCTCTTCATCCTGCAAATACTTTCGAGGGTAGTTGCCTTAGGCAGATTGTTGGGTCCGTAGGATACATATATTTTCCCTTTTCAGAGGCAGCTGCTACGTTGCCTTCCATTAAGGTTGTACCAATAAACACTCCCTCGTGAGAGTGTGAAGGCACCCATTCCCCACATGCTTGACTACCCTGGATGTTACTCATCTTTTAGAATTTTGCCTGCATGGGTGAAAAATGAAATCAGTAACTTGGCTTCTTTGTCCTTGGCCTTTCCTTCTTAAGTTTCCCAGCTGGACAATGAACTTTCTGTTCCTCTTCTCTCCTGACCCAAAGAGAAGAGGTCTGATGTAATTCTCATGTGTAAATTTACATTTAAATTACATTACTAGGTTTCCTAATTTTGAATCACTCTTGTACTCACTCCGGGGGCGGGGAGGCACTTTGCAATATTTTTAATTTGCTACTGGATTAGCACGGTTCGATAGCATTTTATTTGGAATATTTATAGTCGTAAGTGAAGCAGTTTACAATCTTCCTCTTGTAGTTACTCTGGTCTGGTTTTGTTACAAGGGTTTTACTAGACCAGCAAACTAAATTGGGGGAATTTTCCATTCTTTTTTGAGCTATGGAACACCTTATTGCATAGGAATTTTCTGTACCCTACAAAGTTTTATTGAACTTGGTGGTCAAACTTTCCAAACTATGTGCCTCTAGGGTAGAGGATTTAAAATGGAGACAAAGCCTTTATCTCATAATTACGGATAGAAACAGTTACAAATATCAAATTAAATTAAGCCCCCCTCCCACCACATACACGTCCGCAGAATCGCCATCTGTCAACAAGACAACGTATGAAATCTTTCCAGTTTGTATCAGTGGAAGGAACTGGAGAAGAAGCTTCATAAAATTCACCAGGAGGAAAAAACAGAAAGGCTTGAGGAGAAGTAGCTGAACTGGGTTGGCCACAGAGCTCATTGGACCGTGTTAACCTCTTTTCATCACAGAGATAATACGGAAGTTCTGTTCAGCTGGGTGGTTGTGCAATTCAACTTCTCGGCTTGACTTAGAATTTTGAAGCATGGCCCACTGTGTCATGAAATGTTCTCTTCCCAGAGGACCCACAAACTGAGCTATCACTTCACTTTGCAAATATGCAAAGAGTTTTTAGCACTGGGTCTGGTTTGTGGTAGGTGGTCCATAAAAGCTGGGTTTCTCCTCCCAGACCCATTAAAAAAATGTTGCTTCGTTTCAATGTACGCGCTTCGGTTCTCTTAGAAGGAAAGGTAGCAGGTAGGGGTGTTACCTAACTTGGTAGCTTGGAAATGAACGCCAGCTGTGCGCACTTCAGATGCAATCAGAATTCCAGGATCTCAACTAAATCTAGATGTTTAAAAAAAAAAAAAATTGTAAAGGCACAGCAAATCCAGACAGCCAAACCTCATCCTTGGAAAAAACTTGGATTTTCAATCAGCTTCCATATGTATCTGAAACTCTTCTCCTTCCCAATTTGGCAATTTACCAACCCAAGATGTGAAGAGATAGGCGAGCAGGACAAACCCTGGGGTTTCAAAAATAATTAATGGACCAACCTACCGCTTGCAAAAATTTCAGTTTCGGGACCTAGATCAGAACGATTCTTACTCCATCACACATAAAACAAAATCATTCTTTCTACTTTCATAGATCATTCCATACATTCTTTCCATGTTTTGGCACAAGTCACTGGTTCTCATATCAGACAAGCCGTGTACTTCATTTTAATTCAATAACCTGGAGAGCCGTTGTTTGAAGGCTGGCTGGGTTAAAATCAGCGCTTGCCGAGTGGGGTTCCAACACGCCAAACATCTGTTGGATGCGAACGCACTTCAGATGGTTTTAATACAGCTAGATGTTTGCTATCACATGGAACCAGACCGTCTGTGATCAGAATTCCTATGTAATAGCTGCAGATCGCTGCAGATAAACATGTAGTCTCTGAGCTCCCCTTGGAAATTGTACATATATGGCAGACCTCTCCAGTTCTCTACCCCATTTCCATTCTCCCATTCTTCCTTATTAATAGGAGGCCAGCTTTGTCGGACATCTGGCTGAAATACTAATTTTTCCAATTTACAATGAAGCTATGGACGGCGGCACATCCATGTCCCATGATGGTACAGAACTTTGGATAAGAAAGAAGCAAAACTCAGCTAAGCATTTCTGGCAAATGTTGTCCTTTTCTTCTTTTCCTTTTCATTTTTGTCCCCCTTCTTCCATTGCATTTTATTTTCTGGCCTGGAACACAGTGCCAAGGCTGGAGTGGGAGCAGCCCTCTTTTGACCAGAGGCAACACACATTAAATCAAAGCCCATTTTAAGAGGGTGGGAGTGGACAGAGAGATGGTGCCTGGAACCAATCTGTATAGGATTTGTTTGGTTAAGCTGCCATCACGATTATTATCGACAGTTGCACACAATCCAGATAGACAATACGTAGACATTTTTTCCTTTCTTTCTCTAAATTTTAGTGCTTCTTTCCCCATTTTATCTCTCTTTTCTGGAAGAGTTGGAGTCATCTGAGGAGCATAGATAAGAAACCTCAGAGACTGAAGCTTTCCTTAGGCTGAGCTCATGTCCTTTCAGACCATGGTGCTCTCTCCATCAGTGTGCACATCATTATTTCGACAAAGGGACCCCGTGTAGGTTTTTATAACCAGTGAAAAGGCAGGATCTAGGTGACTCCTAGGTCTTTCATTGTAGATTAAAAAAAAAAAAGTTTATTGAAGAGTTTATTTATTTGAGAGAGAGAAAGAGAGAGAGAGAGAGAGAGAAAGTACACACAGTGGGAGGGAGAGGGACAAGCAGACTGCACTGAGCACAGACCCCGATGTGGGGCTGGATCTCACCACCTTGACCTGGATCTCATGACCTGAGTTGAAATCAAGGGTGGGACTCCTAACTGAACGAGCCACCCAGGCGTCCTTCATCGTAGATTTTTGCAGAAAAGTTACACCGTGTGCACAGACGCATGTGTCTGCAGGGGCTGGGAGCTCCCAGAGACACCGGCGCATCGCCTCTCACGGTTGAACGACGCTCTTCTCCCCGAAGGGGAGCCCACAGGTTCAAGAACGCCCAGAATCACCGATGGCATGTTTGGCATTTTCAGAATCGACAACACAGCAGACCACTCCGTAGAGCAGGGCTGCAGTAGAATTTGGACGTGGTGTATGCAGAGAGGAGAAATTCATACAGTCCGGCTGCTGTCGCGCCATATGTCACACCATGCGATCACAAGGCAAGGTTCATGGAATCACGCCATCCCCTGACTTCACCGAGGTTTCAGCTTCCTGTGGCCTCTTTGTGAGAGGGAATGTCCTGCCCAGTCCCCTGGCGAGTATGGGTCCTAATGCATTGAGGCCAAACGAGTTCATCTTTACCGATATGACTGGGGCTATAATTACTGGCGGTCAAATGGCCAAGTTAGGTCTCCATAACTTAGGGTCATATTTCTGTTCATATTGGTCTAGGGAAGTTTAGAATAATCATTTTTTCTTGTTCTTTAAGCAATTGTTTTAAATGCAAGAATAAGGAAGAAGATCGCAACCCAGCAGACATCCTGGAGGATAGAATCCCACCACGCCAGATGCCAGAAGCTCCGTTTCACTCCCTGGATCATGGTCAGGGTCCCTCGCTCCTATTGCTTCTTCCCTGCAATTGTATTTGAGTCCTTCACGGTCTCTCCATAGCTCCCCTGATACTGAGTGTGCAGGGGCGAGGAGAAAGGGTTGTGATCCATCCAGTCAAACATGCCGCTCGGTCCTGGAGTGGAGTGGGGAATTGCGGGAGGCGCCGTCACTAGGTGGCTCTGATTCATGGTCCTCCACGCCCTCCCATCTCATCCATTTCCATGGAACATTAAAAATTGTTTACAAAAACAAATTTGAGGGACAGGAGGAATGTTGACAACATTAGTCACAGATGTGTCTTTGCCATGTGGCTTTAATAGAACTACTGTGACAAAAACTTCCAAATAGTTTACCATAGGGGGGGGAAAAAAAAACCTGCACCACTAAAAAAGTTTTGTTTTGATTAACTATGTTAAAATATTTAGAGAAAGGAAGAGATGTTTGGAACCCATAGAATTTCTGGCTGAAGCTGAGAGTTTCAGGTGGGCCAGTGCAGAAGGGAGTTAAGGTCACATTGTCTAGGGACACAGCCATGTGTCTCCATCACCCGGGTGAGCCCCCTGGAGGAGGAGAAAAGAGGGCATGGGGGCCAAGGGTCACTGGGATCAAGCCTACAAAATCCTTTGCAGGAAAGGCTGTGGAAAGATTCAACGGCAGAGTTCTAGAAGGGATAAAATGCACCAGAGATAAAATGATTGAGAACAGCCTCAGTGAGCATCACCAAGACAAGGAAAAGACTACAGGTGGGGGGGGGCAGGGAGGGGCTGGGCCAGTGATGCCGAAGGCCGACCTGCAAGTAAGTGTAGCCAGATGTGCAAGTTCAAAGCTCAGGGAGACATAAAAAGTGTGGAATGGACAGATTTGGTGGTGAGGTCAGGGAAACAGACCAGGCTAAAGACAGAGACAGAACCAACGTGTGAGACCAAGTACAAGAGAAAGAGTAAGGCAAGATCAAACCAGGAGTCGGCCGGCCTTTCCTGTGACGTCCACAGCTGGGGCTGTGAGAGCCCTGAGGCCTCCCTCACAAGTGCTCAGCTCTGCTGTCCTGTGGCAAAAGCAGCCAATAAATAAAGTTTTATTAGAACCCCTCCCTCTCCTCCTCTAAAACCCTGTTTGTTTCCCAGAGTCCAGAGTGTCTCATGGTTCGTCTCCCCCTCTGATTCCCCCCACTTTCATTTTTCCCTTCCTTCTCCTAATGTCCTCCGTGCTATTCCTCATGCTCCACAAATAAGTGAAACCACAGGATAATTGCCTTTCTCTGCTTGGCTTATCTCATTCGGCATAATCTCCTCCAGTCCCATCCGTGTTGATGCAAAAGTTGGGTATTCATCCTTTCTGGTGGCTGTGTAATATTCCGTTGTATATATGGACCACATCTTCTTTATCCATTCGTCTGTTGAAGGGCATCCTGGTTCTTTCCACAGTTTGGTGACTGTGGACATTGCCTAGTGATGGGCATTAAGGAGGGTGCAGATTGCATGGAGTGCTGGGTGTTACCTGCAAACAATGAATCTTGGAACACGACATCAAAAACTAACGATGTACTGTATGGTGATTAACATAAAAAAAATAAAAGAAGAACACAGCTACATCTGTTTGTTGAACGTTGTCTAGGGCACTCCAGTTTAACTTTCACATAGTTGCCACAGGTCACAAGATAACCTTCTTGCCTCTCCTCACTGCCCACCTCCCAACCATTGGAAAGTGTAAAAGCTGTTCTTAGCCCCCCGGCTATGCAAAACCAAGCAGTGGGCAGGGCCCTGTTTTGCCAACTCCTGTGTTAAACAAAGGTGGGGTGGGGGTTGGGAGGGCAATGGGGGGGCAGTGCAAAGGGGTGGAAGTAAGTGTATGCAGTAAGAACACCCAGTTTAGGTAGTGACGAACTCAGGGGCTGAAATATTCCCAGCATCTTCATCCTTTAACACAAGTATCTCAAATTTATAAGCACAGAATAAAATGCAAACAACTGATTTCTATTTTAAAAGAAGGAACTCTATTAAACAAAAAGCAATGCCTTTATTGCCACAGTTCCTTCTTCTCTTGGTTTTTCCATATCTGGAATAAGACACAGCGACCCGGTCACCCGGATCGCTGTAGCTACCACTGGTTTCTGGGCTGCGGTTTAGTAACACTGTTGCTTAGAAAAAACATTTTTAAGTTTTAGAATATTATCTCAGAAATCCACACCTTCCTTAGGTGACTTTAGATCTATGGGGAGCATGAGTTTATCTGGAATCTGTGTTCTTTGCGTCAGAGCCAGCGTGGGTAGATAGTGGGTTTCCCTGAGCAATCAGTCCAGCTGCCTTCAAAGTGTTTCTCAGAAGGTCCTTCCATGGAAATTTGTACTTCTCCGTTGCTTTAGGCACTGAGCTCATTTAATTTGATTGAAAATGATTCTAACTGGGGCTCCTGGGTGGCTCAGTCGGTTCAAGCACCCAACTCTTAGTTTCAGCTCAGGTCATGATCTCAGGGTTGTGAGATCGAGCCCCACATAGGGCTCCACATTCAGCACGGAGTCTGCTTATCCCTCTTTCTCTGCTTATCCCTCTCCCTCTGCTTATCCCTCTCCTCCTGCTTGTGCTCTCTCCCTCCCAAATAAATAAATACGATTTAAAAAAAAAAAAAAAGGAAAAGGAAATGATTCCAATCGCCAAGTCACTATTTGGGAGCTTTCGTGAAGCCAGATGGCACGTCAGGTCACCTCTGTCTCCTTCCCATCTTAGTATCTGCTTTTCCTTCGGACAGTGCTTGGGACACAGGGTGGGCTCGGTGCATGTGTGCTGATGGAGTGAAGGAGTGGCTGCCATGTAGCCAGTAGGAAATAAATAGACTCTGGAGAACAGAAGATGTTCATGGCAACTGTGCCACAGGTGCCCATGTTTCTAGATTTGTAAGAAATCACCTGCTAGGGAAAGTCACCAGAGAGGGTATTTCTTGGTTAGTGTGGCCTGATTTTTGTCTTTCAAATCAGGGATTCTGAATGCTGTCAGTCTGGAGAGGGTATCGTTTGCCTGTGACTACACAGCTGTGGTTATTATTGGAGCCAGTTCTTGGCCATGGTTTGCTTTGTTAAGTGTTCTCTCTGAAATGTGGCTGGACGGGAACCAGAATCCAAGACGTGTCAGTGGTTAGAGGACATGCTTGAGGATGCTGTGGGTATCTAGGGCCATTTGGGGATGCGGTAAGGTCATTAAGAATGAAGAGTAATGATCACTGAGGAATTATGGTGCCTTATTCATCTTTTAATCCAAGACTAGACAAAGAGAAAAACAAAAGAAGCTTGCTTTTTAGCCAGATTTGGTGAGTAACCATAACTCCCTTCATTCGGTTCCTTGGTTTGTGTTGTTACATAAACGCCTTCACTCGATGTGAATCTTCCTTCCGGTTCTTGCCTTAAAACACAACACAATAGAACAAAGAGACAAAGGCAGTGCGTAATTCTGTCACAGGTGAGTGGGGGCATGAATGTGTGGGGGAAACAGGACTAAATGAGGCCCGATAAAAGCCAGGGGCTTCAGAGGGCAGGAGCAGTGGGGAAGTGAGCTGAAGTTACACTGTCCGAGGAAATGGCCACGTGTCTCCTTTTGGATGACACACGTCTGGGTGACACAGTGTTTACCTTGTGGTCCTGGCCCGAGGTCTCCCGATGGTGCTCCCCCCTTCTTGGAGGTAGCTCTGGAGCTAGATTCAGGGTCAGGTGGATCAAGCTTCTGCACAGGGGTGATGTGGCATCAGCCTGCACTGGCTTCAGCGCACTGGGATCCAGACAGGCCGACACACTGTTTATTCCGTCCTCATGGGGCTGGATCATAATTGCACATATGGTCACCAAAATCTGTTCCCCTTTCAAAGTGCTCACTGTCTGGCTGGAACTATGGTGGGATTTTGCAAATTGGCACTCGGGCAACGGCTTTTTCCTGCCGAAGTGTCAGAGCATTGAAGTTCAGCTCCTAATCCTTCCTTGACTTCCTTGGCCCGTGACTTCCAGAGTTATTACAAACCGTAACTGCACAACGGAGGGGTAGGCTGCTCATGTGGCAGCAACGTTTTCTTTACAAGCTTGTGCGGAACATCAGGAGGGAAACTTTGTTTTGCATTTTTATGGGCAATATAAAGAATGCTTTGTAAATATCTTAAAACTGGAGAAAAAAAGAGCAACCACTAACCCCAGCTGAAAACACACACACACACCCCAACTCTAAGAAGCTGCTTTTTATTGCTAATCACAAACATCAGGTATCTAGTGATGAAGCAATTTCCTGGCAAGAAATAATGTCAGACAAGGCTGGAAGGGCTTTACGAATGTTGACTAGTTCATGGACCACAGCCCATACCCAACTCTGACAGAATGTTAGGTGCGGAGTCACTTCACACGCTCTTTGGGACTGCCTTGTGCGGCAGTAAGACCTGGGAACAAAACCACCAGAGCATAATCTGAGTCTAAATAGGAAAGGGAACCGTATGTGGGGAAATGCTGCTGGAAAGAAATTGAACATCTGATAAATGTTAATAATGATTCAAAGGATATTTAGCTTCTCTCCTGGTTGACCTAGAATACAGAGAGATAATCCATAAGCTTGGCACCCAACCAAACACTGCAGAAGAGACTGGGTTTCCTAGCTCCAGGAAGTAGGGGGTGTCTCCGGTGCATTGTAGGCACGCCGCAGTGGCTAGCCTGCACTGGATGGCCAGGGTCAGGACAGGTCGCCCTGCCTCAGCACTGGTGATCCATGAGGTAGCACCTCAGCTATGAAGTTACAACAACAAATCTCCTGGAATCACTGAGTCAGTGCCGGAGAGGTCCTGAGAGGCCTCAAATCCCTCCAGAGAAGAGTTCCGCTCTAAAGACGAGCATCACTTTTGTCTCTACATTTGATCAAGTATTTCAGGGGCTGGAGGCTCATTTCCAATGAAGCTCTTTTGTTGGATACTTCTCCTTAGGTCCTTAAAGACAGCTCTTATGCCAGCTCTGGGTCTTCCGGTTGGTAAGAAGAAAACATAGAGCCACGTGGCTCAGGAAAGCCCAAACACTGGTAATCACCATGACTGTGACCTACGACCTCACAGCTCTTTGGTTAGGCTCCAGGGCAACCAGCTCTAGTGGCAATGTGTCCCTTCCCTTCCAACACTGTCGCTTTTTATTTCATTGTGTGATTGCACTGGACGGCCCATCGGTCCATCTGATTCTGTGTCCGAACAGTATGTAGATTTGCCTTAGCTCTCCCATGTTCCTGCTGTCCCTTATCTTGGTCTAGGCTGCTGTGTTAGTTTCTTGGATGCCATAACAAAGTACCACAGACTGGCAGGGAGGAGTGGCTCAAGCAATAGGAATTACTCTCTCGCACTCTGGAGGCTGAAGGACCAAGATCAAGATGTCGGCAAGGCTGGTTCCCTCTAAGGGCTGTGAGGGAAGGCTCTGTTCCAGGCCTCTCCTCGGCTTGTGCCTGGCCATCTTCTCCCCAAGCCTTGTTTTGCTTCTCTGTGTATGAATGTCCAAACTTCCTCTTCTTCTAGGGACACCAGTCACATTGAATGAGGGCCCACCTTAATGACCTCATTTTGAATTAAGTGCCTTTCTAGGACCGTATCTCCAAATACAGTCCTGTTCTCAGGTTCAGGGGGGTTAAGACTTCAACCTATGAATCGAGGGGAACGGACATGACCCAGCCCATAATAGCCACCATCCTCTCTCATCTGGGTGACTTGGGACTGCCTCAAAGCTGGAATCCCTGTGTCAACTTTGTGTTCCTCAG
Organism: Mustela erminea; assembly: GCF_009829155.1. NCBI lineage: Eukaryota > Metazoa > Chordata > Mammalia > Carnivora > Mustelidae > Mustela > Mustela erminea. The sequence continues at coordinate 2,477,774 of NC_045618.1, read as the reverse complement.
TCCCATTTCCAAAGAGTAGCAGAAATGGTTTTCCTAAACTAAGCATTGTATCGCACCATTCCCCAACTTTGTCCTCCCATAGCTGTCAATGCAATTAGAATCCAGTCTCCTAGAAGACATTGGCATTGACAATTCTGTACCTTCCTAACCTGGCCAATTTCACTAATTATCTCCTTGTCCGCCGTGTTTCAGCTGTATCAAGCTTTGAACCCCAATACCCACAAACCCCTTCTGTCCTCTGTGCGTTTTCCTCCACTTGGAACATTTGCCCCCCCTTCCACGGCCAGCCCCTTCTAATTATTAGTTCTCAGCATAAATATCTCTCAGGGATGACTTTCTGGATCCACCTCAAAGTGCCCCTTTTCTCTAGCTTGCAACCTTTAGAATAACTGGTAGTTATTTTGCTTTTACTGTCATTTCTACTAGAAGTCAGAATCCGAGACTCACTTATTGTTGTTATTTTTTTGTACCTAATACCGTACCAGGTGACTAGGAGGCACTCAAATAATATTGGATATTGTTAGGGTCTCTAACAAAATGGTAACTATTAGTGATACTGGAAACCCCATCTGGTTTCTGACTTCAAGACGCCTGCCTCTAATTTCCCAGCCTTTATTTATATATTAAATATGCTATTTATTTCAGGGGTTTGGGAGAGCTCTCTCACAGACACTGCTGGTTCCCTAACTAGCATGCTTATTTATTTTTAATAAAACTATGGTTTCTGTTTCGGTGACCCACACAGCTCCACATGGCCATGTTTTCTTTGGAACCTAACTCCCATCTCCAACAACTGGTCTAAGAAGGAGCTTAAGATGAAATTCTGGCTAATGAAACAGAGTCATCTGGAAAAGTTTCCCTGTTTTACACATGGCAAAAGAGAGCATTCCTTCTTCTAGGGCGCAGTGCTGTTTTTGCAGAGTAAAGTTTTGACTGTCAGGTGAGCCGGCAAGGTGCATGCCAATACCATGAGGCTCTAAGAGTGGGAATCCAAGGAGAAACTGCATCCTTGAGGATTCTGGGTCATTTCAGTCATGGTCCCTTACCTCAAGTCCTCTTCCTTATGGTTTAGGCTGTTGTCTGGAGACAGTGGAACATTTTGACATCTGTCTGATATATATGGCTAAGACTTTTTTCTGCCATATTGCTTATTAGCTTATTGACATTTTCTTCTTTAAAAAAAAAAAAGATTTATTTATTTTAGAAAGGGAGAGAGAGAGAGAGCATGTGCATAGGAGATGGCAGAGAGAGAGAGAATCCTAAAGCCTCTTCCCCACTGAGCATGGAACCTGACCAGGGCTCGATCTCATGACTTGAGATCATGACCTGAGCCGAAACCAAGAGTCAGATGCTTAACCAACTGAGCCACCCAGGTGCCCTGACATTTTCAATTTACTAAGATGATTTTTCTGTTAGTGCTTTTTGTTTTTCTCCTCAGGAATAGCTTCAGATATTTTTCTTCATCATCTTTTGAGAGAGAGGTAGGATTTTTCTTTTTTAATCTGTTAATGTGGTAAATAGCTCCCATAAATTTCCTAAGGTTGGAACACCTTTGCTTTCCTGGGATATGCTGAGCTTGAGTGTGAGGCAGTATTCACTTTAATGCTGGACTCAAATAATCATTACTTTTTTTTTTTTTCAATATGTGCATCTGTTTTCAAAAGTGACATATCTGTAGTTCTTTTTTTTTTTTTTTTTTGGTTCTGTCTTTGTTTGTTTTGGCTAGTTGGCTATGCTGATTTCACATGATAAATTTGGAACGGTTTCGTATTTCCCTATGCCCTGGAGCAGTTTCTTTAAAATGTAATTTTTTTCCCTAAAGACTTCAGAAATTTTTTTCTGTAAACAGTGTGAGTAGGTCTTTTAGTATCTTTTCAGAAGTAGCTATTTTACTAGCTTTTCAGTTTTTTGGTATGACTCTGAGTCTATTTAAGTTTTCCCCTTCTTCCTGAGTTGATTTTGGTAATTAATGTATTCCTGGGAGTTAACTCAATTTACCTATATTTTCAAATGTATTTCATAAGTGTGAGTGCAATATCATCAGATAATATTTAGACATCCTTTGTACCTATAGATGTGTAGTCATCTTTACTCTTAAGGTTGCACACTTGTGCTTTCTCCAGCTTTAAAAAATGAGATTTACCAGATTTTGCCCATTTTATCACTTTTAAAAAACTTTGATTTTGGTCAAGTCTACTGTGGTTTTGTTTATTTATATTATATTAATGTCCATCTTTATTTCTTCCTCTTCCCCTCCCCCATTTCCTCTCCCTGCCTCCCTCCTTCAGTGAGGGACCACAATGGAGATGAATTCAGGAGTTGCCTGGAAAACGCTCAGAGTTGGGGTTCCGGGGTGGCCTGGACCTTCTTTGTGTCCCAATTCTTCCCTAAAACATCAGTTTCACTTCCTTTCTGATTTTCTTTCTACCTCACAGCATTCCTTTTCAGCCTTCACCGCCGGTCCCTCTACCTTGTCCTGACTCTGAGTGTTGCTGTGTCCCAGCACCCCATATGCAGACCTCGTTCCTTTATCTTCGTGAATTCTCTGGGTGATCTCATCCAGGCAGTCTGAATGAACAATGGTTCTGGGTGTGGGAGCTGGATCTAACGTGCTTTGAACCTCATCCCCACTTGTGCTCCACAGCCTTGAACCAGGGGAATCTTAAATTTCTCTGTTCCTCTAATTTCTGAAGAAACTGCAATGCTGTCTACTTCAGAGAACTGTTGTGAACATTGAGTTGAAATATTTTTTTAAAAACCCATAGAAGGATGGACTATAGTTAAGTGCTCTATGCATATTAGTTATTATTGTCAGTACTCAGCTCTATGCTTTCAACATCGTGAATAAGCTGATGTGCTTCCCCTGCTTCCCCCCTGCCGCCCCCACTCAGGGGGAAACAGCCTGGATGAAACTGTTCCTTCTCTAGTCCACTGAATTCTCTCCAGTCCCTCAAAAGTCTCCAGCACAAGGTAGGGGCTCAGTAAGTAGAAAGCATGTCACCATCTATGAATATAATTTTGTCTATAAGCCACCAATACAGTGTCATTATTTCTCAAAAGTGTAATTCTTCAGTTTGAATAGTAGAGTCATAGACCCAGGATATGGGAAAGAAAAGGCACCCAATAATACAATAGAAAATACAGTACACATTCCAACTCAAAAGTTGGTTAAGTTGAAAGTTAAAAAGTTAAAAGTTAAAAATCATAGAATCAATGCTTTTCTGATCAAACCCACCAATATAAGTAAAAGAAAAAGAAAAAACATGCTTAGGCAACATGAGTAACAAACATAAAGGAAGACGGAAGGAATACAACGGACTAGCTCGATCATTGCAATAAATTTGAGCAGGTTGAATTCTTTCATTAAAATAAATATATATTTTTTTAAAAATACAGCTATATGCTCTTTTTAAGAAACCCATTTAACACAAAATTATAAAGAAAGCTTGAAAATAAAGGGGTGGAAAAGAGTTATGAGGGCCAGCGTAAACAAAAACAGAGTGTAGGTTGAAATGATAATGTCAATGCGATGGCGCTTAAGACACAAAACGAGGTGATGATTATATGAAATGATGATAAGGCACAATTTATGAAGTGATCGTCTTAATCCCCCTTCCCAAAGAAAGCCAATACACATTATAGCACCAAATAATACAGCACGTAAAAGGGCGAAAGATCTTTCAAATGCAAAGAAAGCGTCCTTGAAATATAATTATAGTGGAACATTTTGACATCTGTCTGGTTTGAATAACTCTGATGGACAAGAAAGAAGTGACACTATTTTGGTAATCCCTGGAGCTGTTGGGATGCAAGCTCCCAAGTTTCTTGGGGGACGGACTAACCTTGACCCAGACAAGGAGGGCAAGGAGAGACCCAGGAAAGAGGCAGACCATGCCACAACGGTAGGCGGCAGTTGAAACAAGCAGGGGAATTCACATATAAGCAGACAGAGGAGTTAAATAAACAATTAAAACCATACAAATATTTCTAGAAAATATCTGAGACCCCATATGCAATCTAAGGTGGAAGAGGGTCTCACCCCAGTGGAGCACCCAGAGGTTCAAAATGCATGTGGATGTCTAAAGGGAAGCACTTTTATATGGGAAGTGATAACCTTATGTCAGTCAGAGAATAAATAACAGTTCTCGGTTCAGAGACCGAGACCCATGATAGAGATGTAAAATTACTGCGTATACTACAAAAAGTACTCCTATAAATTGAGGGGGTGGAATAATCCAAAGGAGAATGAGGAAAATGTATATATTGATGATTCACAGTTACAGCAATTCCAAAAGGCTCAAAAAATAGGAGAAGTTCCTTGAATCCATCAGTAGTCAGGGAAATGGAAATTGAATGAATAGTAATGAAATAGCACTAAATATTCATAGACAGTAAAAATGAATTAAAAGATTTATAACGGTTGCTAGGAAGAACCAATGGGAAAAGTATCTTACACATTGCTGGTGGCAAGGTAAACTGTTCATCTTTTTTGGAAAGCTATCTGACAACCTCTATTAAAATAATGTATAGCTTTTGACCCAGAAATTCACTCCTGGGAAAATTTTCTCTACAAACGAAAGCCGCAGTACATAAGAATCTATACACACAGATATTTATTACAACCTTGTTAGTTGTGGCAAAAACGAGAAAGAAATGTAATACCTATCAAAAGAATGAATTAGATGCCCACCAGTTGATTTGGAAAATTATCCAAGAAGTATTTTAGGAAAGAAAAGGAAGTGGGGAAATACATGAATCGATTATTGCAAGACAAACTTAACTTCCTCCAAACAAAAAGCCGTTTGGGTGTTTGTATATATAAATGGAATTATATGTATGTACAGAAATATATAAATTCAGACAAATATGTAAGCTTAAGTATTATTATAGTAAATTATGTATGTATAGAACTAAGTGTATATATGTATCCAGGTATAAGTAAACTAGCATTAAATATACATCTGCTTCCATACAGAGAGGACTAGGTATAGGTATGGCTATCTATAGAGGAATAGGAAGATGTTAATTTATAAAGGGGTAATACTACAGGGTCAGATGATGGGTGTAATTGTGTATGTATGTACATGCGTGTGAAGTTGAGCTAAGATTGGGGCAGCGTACAAAATTGGGGAAGAGCTGAGGTTAGGGATGTGGTATTGGTGGTTATTGGGAATAGAGTTACAGGTGTGCACCTGCATGAGGTTGGGGACTAGATTATGGGCAAGATTAAGGGTATAAACCTGGACCCAAATGTGGATCTGGGAGAGGTTATGATCTACTTTTTACACAATTATATGTGGTTTTATAGCTGTAGCTTCACTGAGATTAAGAATATGGATTTTCTGACTATATAGGATTAATTGAATTTTTTATCTGTAGCAGAATAGGATTTCAATTCCACATCTGTATAACATCATGCTTCAGTATATATTTATCTACACATGTGCAGGAATGTACATATTTACTTATGTGCAGATACATGTATAAATATGTAAATAAATACATATGTAATGGTATATATATCATATGCATCATTAAATGATGGACAAGCACCTCTAGATATTTTTAATATCTAGTAGTTTATAAGTATATCTGTGTAAAACTTCCTGTGTGCACTTGTGTAAATAGCCATCTATCACTACAGGAATATGCAGACACATACACATGAGTCTTCTTCTGGAGTGGATTATGTAGATATATCTGTATTTTAATAAGGTATTATGCAAATGTCTTATTTCCACATTGATTATGTGAAATGGGCACTTTGTTAAGAGTATGCAAATATATCCATACCTTTAGCTGATGTTCTAAATCTTTCTCTGATTTTGTTTTGGATTATATAATGAATTATGTAGCTTGAGTTATAGAACACTAATACGTTTATTGTTCTGTAAATGTGTGGGCATCCACTTAGTATTACAAAAATGTTACTAGATCAGTAATGGTTTAGAGGACATCATTAAATATACCTTTAAAGGTCATGTGTGTCACTTCCTTTCTCTAATTTTGTGTGTTTAGTATATAGTGTCTCGGTAGATCTCCGTACATACCACCTCTCAGCATGGTATTATTTAATGTATTAGCTTCTGTCCCTTAATAGAATCATGAAAATGTCTGTGTCACTGCTGGTATAGGATTATGTAAATAGAGCTCCTGTATATATTTGTGTATATCTTTATATATCTAAAAGATTATATGTAAATACATAAATTTGACATTATATGGGATTATATACATGTGTCTATATATGGGGCTTGTTTAAAATTATGCAAATGTGTCTGCATAACTACATGTATGGGATTACGGAAATTTATTTGTGTAGATATTTGTAAATACATTTGTATTTGCTTACATAGGTGTCTGGTACCTCTAAGAATGTGCAAACATCAGTACCTGTATAGGATTACCCAAGTAATCCTATACAGGAATCGAAATCCTATTCTGCTACAGATAAAAAAATCAACTTGTTTTTCTATTCCTTTTTTTTAAAGTTTTTTATTTGTATAAACATATAATGTATGATTAGCCCCAGGAATACAGGTCTGTGAGTCGCCAGGTTTACACACTTCACAGCCCTCACCATAGCACATACCCTCCCCAATGTCCATAGCCCCACCACCCTCTCCCTACCCACCTCCCCCTGGCCACCCTTAGCTTGTTTTATGACATTAAGAGTCTCTTATGGTTTGTCTCTCTCCTGAACCCATCTTGTTTCATTTATTCTTTTTCTACCCCTCAACCCCCCCGTGTTACATCTCCACTTCCTCATATCAGGGAGAGCATATCATAGTTGTCTTTCTCCCATTGACTTGTTTCACTTAGCATAATACCCTCTAGTTCCATCCACGTCATCGCAAATGGCAAGATTTCATTTCTTTTGATGGCTGCATATTATTCCATTGAATATATATACCACATCTTCTTTATCCATTCATCTGTTGATGGACATCTAGGTTCTTTCCATAGTTTGGCTATTGTAGACATTGCTACTATAAAAATTCTGGTGCAGGTGCCCCTTCAGATCACCATGTTTGTATCTTTAGGTAAATATTCTGTAGTACAATTGCTGGGTAGCTATATTTTCAACTTTTTGAGGAACCTCCATGCTGTTTTCCAGAGTGGTTGCACCAGCTTGCATTCCCACCAACAGTGCAGGAGGGTTCCCCTTTCTCTGCATCCTCGCCAGCATCTGTCATTTCCTGACTTGTTAATTTTAGCCATTCTGACTGGTGTGAGGTGGTATCTCATCGTATTTTTGATTTGTTATTTCCCTAATGCCGAGTGATGTGGAGCACTTTTTCATGTGTCTGTTGGCCATCTGGATGTCTTCCTGGCAGAAATGTCTGTTCATGTCCTCCGCCCATTTCTTGATTGGATTCTTTGTTCTTTGGGTGTTGAGTTTACTAAACTCTTTATAGATTTTGGATACTAGCCCTTTATCTGATATCTTGTTTGCAAATATCTTCTCCCATTCTGTCAGTTATCTTTTGGTTTTGTTAACCGTGTCCTTTGCTGTGCAAAGGCTTTTGATCCTGATGAAGTTCCAATAGCTAATTTTTGCACTTGCTTCCCTTGCCATTGGTGATGTTCCTAGGAAGAATTTGCTGCAGCTGAGGTCGAAGAGGTTGCTGCCTGTGTTCTCTTCAAGGATTTTGATGGATTCCTTTCTCACATTGAGGTCCTTCATCCATTTTGAGTCTATCTTTGTGTGTGGTGTAAGTAAAGTGTCAAATTTCATTTTTCTGCATGAGGCTGTCCAATTTTCCCAACACCATTTGTTGAAGAGGCTGTTTTTTTTTTTTTTTTCATTGGACTTTCTTTGCTGCTTTGTCAAAGATTAGTTGACCCTAGAGTTGAGGGTCTATTTCTGGGCTCTCTATTCTGTTTCACTGATGTATATGTCTGTTTTTGTGCCAGTACCATACTGTCTTGATGATGACAGCTTTGTAATAGAGCTTGAAGTCCAGAATTGTGATGCCGCCATCTTTGGCTTTCTTTTTCAACATTCCTCTGGCTATTTGGGATTTTTCCTGGTTCCATATACATTTTAGGATTATTGATTCCATTTCTTAGAAAAAAATTGATGGGATTTTGATATGGATTGCATTAAATGTGTAGACTGCTTTAGGTAGCATAGACATTTTCACAATATTTGTTCTTCCAATCCATGAGCATGGAACATTTTTCCATTTCTTTGTGTCTTCCTTAATTTCATTCATGAGTACTTTATAGTTTTCTGAGTACAGATTCTTTGCCTCTTTGGTTAGCTTTATTCCCAGGTGTCTTATGGTTTAGGGTGCAATTGTAAATGGGGTCAACTCCTTAATTTCTCTTTCATTTGTCTTGCTGTTGGTGTATAGAAATGCAAGTGATTTTTGTGTGTTGATTTTATATCCTGACACTTTACTAAATTCCTATATGAGTTCTAGCAGATTTGGAGTGGAGTCTTTTGAATTTTCCACATAAAGTTTCATATCATCTGCAAAGAGTGAGAATTTGACTTCTTCTTTGCCCATTCAGATGCCTTTTATTTCTTTTTATTGTCTGATTGCTGAGTCTAGGATATCTAGTCTATGTTGAATAGCTGTGGTGATAGTGGGCAGCCCTGCTGTGTTCCTGACCTTAGGGGAAAAGCTCTGTTTTTCCCCATTGAGAATGATATTCACTGTGGGTTTTTCATAGAAGACTTTGATGATATTGAGGTATGTATCCTCTATCCCTACACTGAAGTGTTTTGATCAAGAAAGGATGATGTACTTTGTCAAATGCTTTTTTGGCATCTATTGAGAGTATCATATGGTTCTTGTTCTTTCTGTTATTAATGTATTGTATCACATTGATTGATTTGCAGATGTTGAACCAAACTTGCAGTCCAGGAATAAATCCCACTTGGTTGTGGTGAATAATCCTTTTAATAGACTGTTGGATCCTATTGGCTAGTATTTTTGTGAGAATTTTTGCATCTGTGTTCATCAAGGATATTGGTCTGTAATTCCCCCTTTTGATGGGGTTTTTGTCTGGTTTTGGGATCAAGGTAATGCTGGCCTCATAAAGTGAATTTGGAAGTTTTTCTTCCATTTCTATTTTATGGAACAGTTTCAGGAGAATAGATATTAATTCTCCCTTAAATATTTGATAGAATTCCTCTGGGAAGCCGTCTGACCCTTCGTTGGGAGATTTTTGATGACTGTTTCAATCTCCTTACTGGTCATGGGTCTGTTCATGTTTTCTACTTCTTCCTGGTTCAGCTTTGGTAGTTTATATGTCTCCAAAAATGCATCCTTTCTCCCCATTGATTGATTGTATCAGTCAATGTGATACAATACATCAATAACAAATTTGTCAAATTTGCTGGTGTACAGTTGCTGATGATATGTTCTTATAATTATTTGTATTTCTTTGTTGTTGGTTGTGATCTCTCCTCTTTCATTCATGATTTTATTAATTTGGGTCCTTTCTCTTTTCTTTTGGATAAGTCTGGCCAGTGGTGTATCAATCTTATTAATTTTTCAAAGAACCAGTTCCTAGTTTCATTGATGTGTTCTACTCTTCTTTTGGTTTCTAGTTCATTAATTTCTGCTTTGATATTTATTATTTATCTTCTCCTGCTAGGTTTAGGCTTTCTTTGCTGTTCTTTCTCCAGTTCCTTTAGGGGTAGGGTTGGGTTGTGTACTTGAGACCTTTCTTGTTTCTTGAGAAAGGTTTGTACTGCTATATACTTTCCTCTCAGGACTGCCTTTTCTGTGTCCCAAAAGAATTTGAACAGGTATGTTTTCATTTTCATAGGTTTCCCTGAATTTTTTAAATTCTTCTTTAATTTCCTGGTTGGCCTATTCAGTCTTTAGTAGGATGATCTTTAGTCTCCATGTATTTGAGTTATTTCCAGCTTTCCTCTTCAGAGCATTGTGGTCTGAAAATATTCAAGGAATGATCCCAATCTTTTGGTACTTGTTGAAACCTGATTTGTGACCCAGAATGTGATCTATTCTGGAGAATGTTCCATGTACACTAGAGAAGAATGTGTATTCTGTTGCTCTGGGATGGAATGTCCTGAATATATCTGTGATGTCCATCTGGTCCACTGTGTCATTTAAGGCCTTTATTTCCTTGTTGATCTTTTGCTTAGATGATCTGTCCATTTCAGTGGGGGATGATAAAGTCCCCTACTATTATTGTATTATTGTCGATGTGTTTCTTTGATTTTGTTATTAATTGGTTTATATAATTGGCTACTTCCATGTTAGGGGCATAGATATTTACACTGGGTGTGGTGCATAAACAATGAATCTCGGAACACTGAAAAAATAAAATTAAATTAAAAAATAAAAATTGTTAGTTCTTGTTGGACAGACCCTCTAATCATGATATAGTGTCCTTCCTCATCTCTTATTATAGTCTTTGGCTTAAAATCTAATTTATCTGATACAGGGATTGCCACCCCAGCTCTTTTGATGACCATTAGCATGGTAAATTGTTTTCCACTCCCTCACTTTAAATCTGGAGGTGTCTTAAGGTCTAAAATGAGTTTCTTGAAGACAGCATATCAATGGATCTTGTTTTTCTTATCCATTTTGATACCCTGTGTCTTTTGATTGGGGCATTTAGCCTATTTATCTCAGGGTAACTATTCAAAGATACGAATTTAGTGCCATTGTATTGCCTGTAAGGTGACGATTACTGTATATTGTCTGTGTTCCTTTCTGGCCTGTTACTTAAGGCTCTCTCTTTGCTTAGAGGACCCCTTTAAATATTTCCTGGAGAGCTGGTTTGATGTTTGCAAATTCTTTTAGTTTTTGTTTGTCCTGGAACAAAAAAAAAACCCCTTAAACTTTGTTTTAGTTTTGTTTGTCCTGGAAGCTTTTTATCTCTCCTTCTATATTCAATGACAGCCTAGCCGGATATAGTATTCTTAGATGCATATTTTTTTCATTTATCGTGTCAGTCTTTTCTGCCCTGCCAAGTCTTTGTGGATCTATTTTTCTCAATATCATGCCAGTACTTTCTGGCCTGCCAGATCTCTATGGATAGGTCTGCTGCCAATCTAATATTTGTACCATTGTATATTATAGACCCCTTGTCCCAAGATGCTTTCAGGGTTTTCTCTTTGTCACTGAAACTTGTAAGTTTTACTATTAGATGATGGGGTGTTTACCTATTTCTATTTATTTTGAAGGGGGTTCTCTATGCCTCCTGGATCTTGATGCTTGTTCCCTTTGCCAAATTAGGGAAATTCTCTGCTATAATTTGCTCCAGTATACCTTCTGCCCCGCCTTCTTCTTCTGGGATCCCAACTATTCTAATGTTTTTTCATCTTATGGTATCACTTATCTCTCAAATTCTCCCCTCGTGGTCCAGTAGTTGTTTTTCTCTCTTCTTTCTCAGTTTCTTTATTCTCCATCATTTGGTCTTCTATATCATTAATTCTCTCTTCTACCTCATTTATACTAGTAGTAAGAGCCTCCATTTTTTTTTAATTGCACCTCATTAATAGCTATTTTGATTTCAACTTGGTTAGGTTTCAGTTCTCTTATTTCTCCAGAAAGGGATTTTTTTTTTCTCCAGAAAGAGATTCTCTAGTATCTTTCATGCTTTATTCAATCCCAACTAGCATCTTGATAATTGTCAATCTGAACTCTAGTTCTGACATCTTACTAATGTCCATATTGATTAGATCCCTAACCATCAGTACAGCTACACTGTTCTTTTTTTTTCTTTCTTTCTTTCTTTTTTTTTTGAGGTGAGTTTTTCTGCCTTTTAATTTTGATAATAGATGAATGAGAGAACAAAATACAAAAAAGGTAGCAATGACCCCAGAAAAATATACAGTGACCAAATTGGAAGACACTTGAAACTAACTCGGGAGAAGAAAGAAGAAAAAAAAATTATACACACACACACACACACACACACACACACACACACACATCTCTCTCTCTCTCTCTCTCTCTCTCTCTCTCTATATATATATATATATATAATTACACTGATGAATAGAACAGAGCTACACACTTGATTTAGGGTGTATTTTGATCTGTTAGAAGAAACTGCCTCTTAAAATTTTAGAGAAAGCAAAACATATATATACAAAAATAAGGGTAAGCATGATGAAGGGATGGAATATAACTGTGAAGATGAAAATTTTAAAAGCACTAAAGCACAGAGCACTAAAAAAGGAATTAATAAGAAGTTGGTTGAAAAAGGAAAAAAACGATGAAAGAATGTGATCAGGCAGGAGACTAGAACAAAGACATATGCTAGATTTAGGGTATATTTTGATCTGTTAGAAGAAACTGTATCCCAAATTTTTAAAGAAAGAAAAACATGTATGTATACAAAAAATAAGGTTAAATACAATGAAGGGATAGAATATGACTAAATTTTTGTTATTATAGACATAGGATACATACAAAATGATGTACATAACAGACATATATTACGAAATGTATTAGTTACAGGAATATCTGTAAAATCAGAATGTAACATACATCACTGGAATATTACTACAACCATGGGCGCCTTCTGGATGCTTTCTTATGTGTGCCTCTCTTCCAGAGCTGACCATAATTCTAACTTTTTTTTTAAAAAATAATATCATATATACACATCCCCAAGCAATGTAGTATTTATTTTTATTTTTTTAAATTGCCTAACTTTGAGCTTTCTATAATTTGTTTTATTTTTTTTCTCCAAAAATTATACTTTAAAATGTACCCATGTGGTTTTGTGTGTGTGTAATTCATTCATTTCACTGCTATATCATATTTTATTATATTAGTAAATAACAATTTATTAGTTCTATAAATGAAGGGACTTCACTAATCAAACAAAAGCCAACTTCCACTATCTGTGTATGAGTTTTTGTTAATTCACTCTCCTGGCAACCTTTGGAATTGTCAGAATTTTCAAATTTTGCAACTAATGAAATTGGACATAATTTCATTGTTTTTAATTGGCCCCTTGTGGTTCCTTTTTGTTGAAATTCTCATTTAGGTCTTCTGTTGATTTTCCTGTTGCCTTGCCATTGAATGTGCTGACCACAGATGCATTGAGAGGTTGCTAGAAATGCAGAATCTCGGTCCCTGTTACAGAACCAGCTGCCACTAAAACACAATCCAAAGGGATATGTTTGTTCCTTAAAGCCGGAGAAGCACACACTTGGGTGACTTTGCTTATTTTTTTCAAATTCATTTATAGGTTTCTTTGTTCTGGTTAAGCATTCAAGTATTATATTTAGCAAATATAGTTTTCCCCTTTGTTACTTATTTTTGACTAACTTTGGCGATGTCTTAATAGCCATGCAATTGAATCGGTGAACTATTTTAAGGGTTAATGCTTTGTCTTGTTTAAATAGATCTTATGTATTTTAAAATCATAAAAATATTTACTTCTGTTTTCTTTTAAGAGTGTTGTATATTTTTGACTTAAATCTAATGGAAATTGATTTTTTGTGCATGAGATTGGAAATCAATTTCATTTTTTTCACAAGAATAATTAGTTGTTCCAGAACCATTGACTATTCTGTAATTTCCTTGGTTATCTGCTGTGTACCTCAGATGTGTTTGCGTGGCTTTGTTTCTGGTTTCACTATTATGGCCAATGGTCAGTTTCTCTACACTTGTGTCCACATCACCTGAGGGTAGCTTCACAGGTGTTTTATTTGATGTGGCAATTTCCCCCACTTCATTCTCTTTATTCAGGAACTATTCCTGAGAATACTTTTAAAGTGAGCTTGACAAGTTCCTGAAAGAAATTATGGATATTCAGATTGTAATTATGTTAAATCCATAAATTAATTTGGGAAGAATTGACTTTTTTTAATATAAAAACTTGGTATCCATGAAGGTGGGGTAGGAACATGCGCATTTTTAATGTCTCACAGTAGAATTTAATTACTATTTTCATGCAAGTCTTACAAATCTCTTGTTAAATTTATTCCTAGGGGATGGGATGTGCGTGCATACATGACTATTACAAATCAGATTTGAAAATCACATTTTTAAATTGTTGTTGTCTATAGAATCTGCAATGAATTTTTATATATTGATCTCGTTTTGTATATTGATCTTATAAGTGTTCTTTTTATCAGTTCTAACAATTTATCTGTCAATTATTTGGGATTTTATAGATAGTCATAATTTCTAAATAATGACACTTTTGTTTATTACTTTTCAAATCCTCACTTAACACTTTAACTTAAAGACTATTTATCTGTTTGTGTGAGTATGTGTATGAATGTGTACATTATATATGTTGGTATACTTTTTTGTCCTAACTAGTATATACAATAAACCTTTATTAAGAAGTGGTGAGGGGTGCCTGGGTGCTCCATTGGTTAAGCCTCTGCCTTCGTCTTGGGCCATGATCCCAGGGTCCTGGGATGGAGTCCTGCATCAAACTCCTTGCTCAGGGGAAGCCTGCTTCTTCCTCTCCTCTCTGTGTGTGCTCTCTCTAGCTATCTCTGTCATTGTTTCTCCCTCTCTCAAGTAAATACATAAAATCTAAAAAAAAATGATTTTAAAAAAGAAGAGATAATAAGTATCATCTGGTTCCTTTTTGAATGGATTATTAACATTTTAGCAGTAACTATAATATTTTGATATAGTTTTTTTTTTTAAATAGAAATCCTTTAACAGATATAAAAACATCCCTTCTATTTCTAGTATACTAAGGATTTTTTGGATCATGCTTGGATATTGACTTTTAATAAATGTTTTTGGTGTTTATCAAGGTAATCATATTCCCCCTTATTTAATCTGATTCTCTGAGTAATGACACTTAATTTTTTTTAACTTTTTATCATAAAAATTTCCAAATATGTGTGAGAGTAGTGTGGTATAAATGAATCTCCATGTGCCCAGCATCTAGTGACAAACCCTATTAGCATTTTGTTAATCTTATTTCAATTATTCCCTCCATTATACCCATTATTTGATTATGGTAAGACAGAGGGCATGCTGTTCCACCCATTAAATATTTCAGAATGTCCTTGAAGGACATTTTTCTTTTGTTTTGTTTCTTTTCTTAGTCTACAAAAATATTCCTTTCTTTTCTTTATGTCACTGACTTGTGGAAACTAGGTCAAGGATTTGGCAGACTGTTCCCCTATACCATCATCTATCTTGTTTCTCCCTTGTATTTCCTGTAAACTGATAGTTAAGATACAATTAGGTTCAGCTTTGTTAAGAAGACTTCCCAGGGGGTGCTGTGTCCCCCTTGTCGGGTCCTGTTGTTGCTCTAAGTCAAGCTAAGATTGATCCCTGGGGTTCGGATGGTGTCAGCCTCATCTTTATGTGCTAAACTTCCAACAATCTCTCACCTAGTGGTTTCAGAGTCTACTGATAGATTATTGCTAAGACACACTATTTCATTAGAAGCTGCATGATGGTGAATTTCAAATTACATCATTCCTTCAGCATTTACCTGTATAGATTTTTTTTTCCAGTGTGAAACCACTTAAATGTCTGGAATAACCCCAACACTTTCATTGTATCTTTCTATATGTTGCTGATTTCAGTTTACTTGTATTTTGTTTAGAATTTTTGTGTTTACATTCATGTATAAGCTTGGCCTATAATATTTCTTTCTAATGATATTCTTTTTTGCAGGGTTATCAATTTTAACTGGCTTCATAGATTGAATTGGAACTATTTTCTTTTTATCGATTCTATAGAATATTTTGTATAAAGTGGGAATAAAAGCTCTTTCCTAAAAGAGCTGGGACTTGCTTGGAATACATCTGGCCCTGGCAGTCTCTTTGTGGTAAGTCAACTACCAGTTGTTTCTGTAGTGCACTAGAAATTATCGGTCTTTCCATTTCTTCTTGGTTTCAGTTTTTGTTAATTTTAAAAAATCTGTGTATTTTATTCAAGTTCCAAACTTACTGGCATGAATTTTCTTTATCTTCCGAATATTAACTTTTTAAAATTCCTAACATTGCTTATTTGTACCTTCTTTCTGTTTTCTTGATCATTATCACTAGAATTATGTCCATTTCATTAGATTTCTCAATGAGCTAACTTTTGACTTTGATGATTCTTTGGATTCTGTTTTCTTGATTTCCATGTATTCTGTTGTTTTCTCCCTAATTTCATTATTTTATGCTTTATTAATTTGCATAATTTCTTCTTTTCAAAAATTAACATTTTAGGTCCTACATTTGCCTGAACATACAGCTATTACTCTATTCCATGTATTTGATATGTGGTGTTTCTTTTTAAAGATTGTATTTATTTACTTAGCGAGGACAAGCAGGAGGAAGGACAAAGGGAAAGGAAGAGAGAGTATTCCAAGCAAACTCCCCATTGAGCCCAGAGCCCATGACCCTGAAGTCATGATCTGAGCTGAAATCAAAAGTCAAACACTTAACCAACTGAACCACCCAAGTGTCCTTTGATATATAATATTTTAATTATCATTCAGTCTTGGCATTTTCAAGTTTTCATTTTTATTTCTTCTCTGACCCATACATAGGACGTGTATCTTAAATTTCCAGAATATATGAAGATCGATTTCTTTATCTGATATTGACTTCTAAAATGCACTGTATCAGTGGACATGACCTGTATGGCACCCTTTCTTTGTATTTCATTGAAACATGCTTTACAACACCTGTGATCAATTTTTGTAAATGTTCTCATTGCTTGACAAGAATGTATCTTTTCTATTTCTTCCATACCTTCTCTAAGTTTATATTTCTACTGAACCTATGAGTAACTAAGAGAGATGTATTTAAATAGATCATGAAAATGAAGAGTTTGTCAAATTCTCCCAGTAGTTTTGTTAATCTTTGCTTTCTGTTTTTGAGGCCATGTTACTAAGCGCATGCATGTTAAGAACTGTTGTGTCTTCTTGTGAATTAAAACTTTTATTACCATGTACATAATCTCTCTATCCAGTGACATCTTTTGTTTTAAAGCCTATTTTGTCTTATTAGCCTCTAATTTAGGTGCAATTGATACAACTTTCTTTTGGTTTATCATTGTCTGATATACCACTTATCCTTGTCATTGCTATATTGATATATTAGTCCATTTTCTACCACCTTGTTCTTTCTCATATTTTCACTTTATGATTTTTTCCCATTTAAAATTTTTTTTGTTTTTAATGTGATTAAGACTTTATTTCTTATTCTTCCTACTGGAATTGATGTTATATGTTTTTCTTCTATTTTTAATGATTACCCTTAAGAACATAGTGTGAATAATTAATAAAGTCCAAAATTAATTTATTTTTAAAAATCATAATTTGAAAATATTTGAACACTTTAATTATTATCATTTCTGTATCAATCAACCTAGGCTAAGTTATTCTATGATAACAAGAAATCTCAAAATCTCTGTTTCATAATGTCCAAAGTTTCTTTCTTTCTCAAATTACCTATCTGTCATGATCTGTCTGGGAAGTCTCCTATGTCTTGTTTATATACTTCACCTCAGACAGATGGAGCAGCTTCTGCTTGGGATCCTGGATTTGTCTGATGATGTAGTCACAGTACAACCAGTTTATGCATTTTTACAGGAATGCTGTATACATGGGGTTGGGTTTTTCTTAGTGCTTGCCCTAGGGTGCTAAGTGTGCTCATTGCCACTGGACAAGGCTAAATATTATTTGGTCTTTATTGTTCAAAGAACTGGAGATGAGGTATAGTTGTATCTTCCATTTTTCAATCCAGGAATCCCTAGACATCAGTTCCTTAAATCTCTTTAAACTGGTGATCCTTTTATGAGTTCATCCCTTTGTCTTAGGACCTTGCCAAATGTAGTCAGTAACAACCAAGTCTCGCTGTTAGCATTCTGTTTCCCACTCTCTTTGCCTAAAGTCATAAGCTCATTTGATGTACTATCTGCTTCCCAAGTTATCCGAGAAACAAACTGACCAGATGTTTTACCACTGTGTAATGTGGGTTACTATCTCTTCAGTCTCCATATATCACTCACCACTGTCTGGCCCTGAGGCCAAAGCTATATATCTTATGTTCTGTTATACTGGTAGCAATCTGCTTCTGCAACCAGTATCTGTCTATGTCACCTTAGGCTAAGCATGCTGTTGTGTGAAATTGGACAATTGTATGTGCTATTTATGGGTTTGCAAATTAGCATGGCATAGAGACTGCACAGATAAGAGGAGGACACTGAGATAGACTCTTTAAAAGTTAAATTTCCATATCATTCTAAACAGCAATTCTGTTACTAGAAATCTATCCTGTAAGAAATATTTGAACATATGTACCAAGATGCATATAGAGATATGTTTATTTCAGCATTGTTTACGAGGGTGAAAAACTGAAAACCACTTAAATGGTTCTCCATAGGGGAATGTTAGTAAATTATGGTACAGTGGTACTATGGGACACTTCTGCAGCCATTACTTAGAATGAGGCATCTCAGGGCACCTGGGTGGCTCAGTGGGTTAAAGTCTCTGCCTTTGACTTAGGTCATGATCCCAGGGTCCTGGGATCAAGCCCTGCATCAGGCTCTCTGCTCAGTGGCGAGCCTGCTTCCTCTTCTCTCTTTGCCTGCTTCTCTGCCTACTTGTGATCTCTGTCTGTCAAATGCATAAATAAATAAATCTTTTTAAAAAAGATTTATCAGTAATTAAAAAAAAAGAATGAGGCATCTTTATAAGTTCTGCTATAGGAACATCTTTAAAACAAGTGTTTGATGGAAATACACAAATAAGTGGAAATATATAAACCTGTATTATCATTTCATTTATATAAAAATAAGAAAAAAGTTCTCTGTTTGTATATGTACATAGAGGATGGAATACAACCTGGAAGGCTCTGCACCAAAGTGTTACAAAAAATGTTTACCTCTGAAGAGATGGGGAAGGTAATAAAAGGGGAGGGTAATAAAAGGGGATTTCAGCATTTTATCTTTATCTTAGACATGCTTCTATTGTTTTAAGTTTTATAAAAGTAGATTATTATATTACTTTTGTAAATTAATCATTGGCTAAATAATATAATTTTAACCAAAGGCATGGCAACCATGTAGAGGCAATGGGGAGAGGAAGAATGGATTATGGGGACAGTGTTCATGACCAAGGTCATCAAATAGTGAGCGGTCTATGGAAGTGAAAAAGTTCTACCTCTTTTTGAAGCTCTCAGAGAGCAGAAGGATGGTAACAATAAACATCAATTCATCTTGCAGAGCTATCCACTGATGAGATGGACTACTTGTGGGACAGAATGAAAGTCCTAGCCTCAGGGGTTTTGAAGGAGTAAATCTGAGCCTAATGAGTTTAGACTAAAATACATTTAAGTTAGATGGTTCTCAAGCTAGAAGTTTCTTGGACAGCCCTAATTTTAATTTTGATTGATTGCCGCTAGAAACCATCCCCATGCATCCCAAAGTGCATTGTTCTTGCAAGTGAGTGTTCTACCCTATCGGGGATCATGGGACTACCTGGGTTTTGGCTACTGATGCACCCCACTGTTAAATAGTCTCATGGCACCACATTTCCTTAGAGCCCCTTTAACAGGAACACCTTAGCCCTGCCTACAGCAGTCCACCTTCTGCAAGGGGAGGGTCACCCCTCAGCCTCTCCTACTGAGTTTCAGCCCAGGTACTTACTACTCTGATTCCCAGGAAATCATGAGAAACCACGGAGTACTGAGTTTAAAATGCTTCCATGCCCTCTTTCTCAAGGCAAGCACACATAATCTGTCCCCTTTCCACTCACATTTCACTGGCCAAAGCAAGTCACAGAGATATTTCCTAACGGTATGTACTTGACCAAGAGGATGAGAGAACCGACAGAATTTTTAAGTCAAAGGAGACCGTTAAGAGAATCTTACACCACCCCTTCTTTTTCCCAACTGGTGTACTAAGCCCAGCTGGCACAGAGCATTTCCCTGCAGGGCTGGGTGCTCACATCTCAAGCTGGCCTTGCTGGGAAGTCAGATGCTTAGGAAACGAGTGTCAGTGAGGGACCAGAAGGCAGAGATCCTCGGTGGGCAGGGGCTCATGAATCAGGACATCCATTCATATACCATTCACTGAGACTCGGGGAAATCGGGCACGAACATCCACACTGCTGGTGCCCTTACCCTGCTGTCTCAGCATGGGAGGGAGCTCACCAGTTATGATGCGAGCTTCTTTGGAGGGGGTGGTACACGAGCATAGGCGTAGATGGGCTGTAGATCGACTTCCCCATGATACGTTTTCACCTTGGGAGAATCATCTTTTCCTTCTCTGTTTGAGGATCTCCGTAAGCTTTGAAAGTGAGGTCAGCACATGGCCAAGTTCACCACCCTTCCTTTTAATCAGCATCCTTTCAAGGGTAATGTTCCGTTCAGAGATGCGGCTTCTCAGCACTCCACTTTATTTTTATAAGGACAGCCAGCTCCTCCCTGACCGAGCCGTAATCCTTCTCAGATGTTGGGGTGAAGCCCGTCCAAGAGAGCTGATCATCTATCATAATAGATACAAACATTTGTCTCACATTATCCCATTTAGAGAGACAAGTTTATGCTTTTACAAATATCTAGTGTCTAACTTGTCACAGAGGTTCAAATTCCCTCTATTACACTGCAAAGAAAAGGAACATTATTGAAAGACACTGCATCACGTCTGGTAACAGTGCCTTCATCTAGAATTGCTCCCTTGCTGAATGGTCTTCACTTTTGTTTTGGAAACAGAGACCTAATCTCTCCACCGCACAGCAAGAAAGACAATTTGCGGTTTTAAAAACATACTCTTCTTTGCTTTAATAAAAGATAGAAATGGATCCAAATGTGTGCAACACCATAATGATAAATTCAAAGAGCAAATGATTTTGAGATCCCAAAAATAACTTTATCATAAAAGGAAACTGCATCCGAACATATTTATTTGATCACCGCACTACCCTGGGTCCTTTAAATGGCATAAATTCTCACTTCAGTTTAGAAGAAGTTTTACTTTTTAGGAATTGTGTTTTTCATGTAAAGCAATGGGTGATTTTTTTAAATCAATATTTCATTTACGATTCATGTTTTGCCAAAGTGGATAATGTAATGTCCTAATGGATGGAAATGGATCATGGCAAGAAGATCAGAAAGCAATCTCTGCCATTAATAATATACGCTCTACAAGGTAATTGACAGCGCGCAGGTGAGTCTTCAGAATGTTCCTGCAGGGCCTTGGTGTATGGGATGTATGAGAAACCAGCCTCGGACTTGAAGAACAGCCTATGTCAGAGAAGCCCCACAATTCTGTGTGACTGTTATCAAGTCTTTGCCTTCAGCAAATAGTTTTTCCACTCATTCAAGAACAGTAGCCAGTTTATTACAGAAGCACTGCAGATGATTAGAGAAATCAAGAAAAATAAAATGTGCTAGAAGCCCTAATTGCGGGAGGCACGGGCCATGACATTCCTTTGTTAGATGATTCATCATTTATATTTTCCTCGTTTCCATCCCACAGTTCATGCCTCTGCCTTTTTGACAAGGCTCTAGAGTTCGACTTTGAGAAACATTCGCCTGATGCACAGAAGGAAGGAGGAGAAATTCACTCCACACGGGACAGCGTTTGGTCCTCAAGACATCTGCAGAAGCGGGACAGGAGAGCTGGTGTCATGTGCATCTCACAGGAAAGGAACCTGAGGCCCAGCATGGTGCTGTGATCAGCCAAGACCTCACAACGAAGTGGTTGACTTATCAAGACTTGGAGAAAGTGACAGGAAGGCCCAGAGTTTGGTCTTCCCTTTACTTTACCTTGACACACCGGGAACAGTTGTCACGATGTCTCTCAACAGGAAAGTGATGGATAAAAGCCCGTAACTGAGCTGTGTGCCCAGCAAGTTACCCATGTGTACTCAGGAAAGCATTTGTCTTTTCTGACCCGCTCTCCTGAAGGCAGTATCTCCAAACACATCCGCGATCTTCTCCCCAAGCCTTAGAAACAAGTACGTATATAATCCACGTGTGTGTACGCGTACATATGTACACATACACACACATGTGCATGTATTGTGTTATCATATACACACACATTGAGATTGTGTGTGCGCATAATTTTATATGTGAGCACATTTGTATGTGTTTATAGATTACATGCCTTACCTTACTAATATATGTCAATTATACATCAAAGACATTTTTACAGGATGAGGAAGAGATGAATTAACAAGTTCTTAACAACACGTTTCACCTGTACAGCTTATTTTGTCCTCTGTAAATATGAGCAACCCTGTTACTGAATATCAACAATGTTTTGTGAGATGATGTGTCCTTTCTGGAAAACATTGGTTGACATCTTTAACACAGACTTTCAAAGATGCTTCTAAATTCAGTTTATCTTCGATAGTTTGTCTTCATGCTTCTCAGAACTGAGGCGCTCTTTCACAAAGGTTGAAAGATCAAAAAGGAATCAATGCATCCTTGGCTAAAATGGGCTAGATTGGTTCCCCAATTATGCATGGTACTTTGTTGAATTGGACTAACATGCTCCTTGTGGGAATCAGGGGCTCTTGCAAATTTATCCCAAGGGGATGTGGTGTTTGCGTGTTTTTAATGGGTTCAAAGCCCACTGTAGATACTTAGTATTAACCAGAAAATTCCACTTCCATGTTTTTAGAGCCCACAGACCTGAATGTTGTTGTGGCTAACTCCCTTATATTTAGGAACAAAACTGCCTAACAATAAAAATGATTCCAAACGTCATTATTTGCGCTCTCTCCATGATAAGAGATTCTTCCGAAAAGTTGTTACCTTCTTGATCACTGTTAAAACTTGATTTTCATTTTGAAGGAGCAGATTATGCATTTATAATACCTACTGATTGAGGTCCTCTGAGTCATTTAGCATCACAGAAAGAGCGAATTTGGAATATCCATCTACTTAAAACTAAAAATTCCCAGACATCTTCAGTTTTGAAAACTTTCCAAGTATATTGCTGCAGGGAAATCAAAGAACCTTTGTGGTTACAGACTATGTGGCATAGACACAGACCCACATATATAAGCTTTTGCAGATACACATAATTTGATCCAGAAACATTTTCTTACAAAATATCCTTTCATCACATTATATGTATATGCAAAATAATGTATATACATATGCATTGGCACATGGGATACTTTCCATGGACACATAAGTTATGTGTGTTTCTATACACACACACTGACAACATCGTTTATGTAGTCACTAAACACAACTCTATGCATATGTATAACCCTGTCGTGATCGGGATTATGTATGTTCTTGTGTCAGATACGAAATTTTGAACACAATTGTATACATCTAAGTATTAGTTACACTTTATATATTTCTACAGATACAAATAATCCTTTATATATTGTGATACAGATGCACACACATTTGTACAATTGTATATAAAATATAGTCCTACGAGGAAACTTAGACTGACTCTGTGTCTGTACGTGTCCATACATGCTCCACTTAAGATTATGATCTGTGAACTCGCTTGGCAGGGACTCTTGAAATGCACTTTCAAAGGTGGCGGATAGGGGCGCCTGGGTGGCTCAGTTGTTAAGCGTCTGCCTTTGGTTCAGGGCATGATCCCAGGGTCCTGGGATTGAGCCCCGCATCAGGCTCCCTGCTCAGCGGGGAGCCTGCTTCTCCCTCTCCCACTCCCCCTGCTTGTGTTCCCTCTCTCGCTGTGTCTCTGTCAAAAAATAAATAAATAAAATCTTAAAAAAACAAAAACGAAACAAAACAAAACCAGAAAACGGTGACAGATACGTGAGCACATGCTCAGCTGTTCCCCCTGGTGCAACTTCCTTTCTTATGTCAAGAGTCTTCCTGTCCCTGACTGGTTAGCGCGTGGCCAACTGAGAATGCCAGGATCTCTACGGGAATAGTAGTCTAGCTTAGTTTATTTTTTAAAAATCTCCTTAAATTAAAAAGCCAATATAAATTAGAGTTCAGATATTCTCTTCCTCAAGCGTTCTCCCTGTGCCCCTCCTCACGGAACCCCTGCATGGTGTGGCCCCTTGGCTGGGAGTCAGGCTGTCCTCACTCTTCTGGGAGGGACTGGCTTCTGCCTCAGATGCTTACAGCCCATGGGCCTTCTAGAAACAGCTGTCCGGGGGCCTCACCTCCTGACCTCCCTGCTCTCATCCACCCGAAGAGCCTACACAGGTGGGACTCCCAACATTTTCAAGAAGAACTCGACACTTTCAGCTCAAAGAACCCACGGTCATGATCAGACAGCTCCAGTCAGGGTGGCCGTGGCCGGCCAATCAAATGATGGAAGCTGGAAGGTTTGCTGACCCTGCAGCTCCTCTCCTTACCTCTATTAGTTCTAATCCTCACAAAAGGCCCACCAAGCAGGTGTCATATTTCGAATGTCACTGGCCAGGAAACTGAGGCACAGGGAAAGGTAAATGACTCACCTATGGACCCCACACCTGGCAAGTTCCAGGAAATCCGTGTCAAGGTCTCGGGCTCCAAAGTGTACTCTCCATGACGCTTTCTCCAGTAAAATAGCATTTTTAACAATCACATGGACAGAATTTACACATTCAGAGAGTTGCTGTACTAAGAAACATGCATGAAACAAGCGAAACAGAAAAACTCGGGTGTGTGCGTGTAAAAGCTCGAATAAACTTCACTTTTTTGGAAGCTGTGTTGGTGATGCAAAACAAGAACTCGAAATACATTCATGCCTTCTGATGACTTTTAGAATTCTACTATCGGAAAAATCATCCTACAACCTCTGTGCTTACAAGTGTTCATGGAAGTCTTATTAAAAACTATACAATGTTGCAAACGATATTCCTCTCCAACATTAATTGAATGAGTTAATCAATGATGCTGGGTTTTTGCCTTAGAATATAGCGTAATTACTAAAAAGATGTTTTCGGCAAATGTTAAGTACTCATGTTATCACGTCAAGTGAAATAAAGCAGAATAAAACGTTGTACATTTGGTATAATCACAACTCTGGAAATGTCTATGTCAATATTTATATTTCTAGATCGAACCGATGACAAGGAAAGATACTATGTTGATAACAGACTGATTTCTTTGTCTTAGTTTTAACTTACTCTTGCAAAGCCGGGAGAGGAGAGCCCAGATGGGAGGGTGGCAGGACAGAAACACGCCTTCTTTCCCTGTCCCTCACATGGGGGTTTGCAGGCACAAACGCCAGCGTCCCCTGTCATGGCCGTCACCGTCAAACACGCTTCTGGGATGAGCTCCCGACTGCAAGGTCATGGAAGCGGGCCTGGGCTCATCCGCGGTCCCCGCCGCAGCCTGGTTCAGGGCAGGGCCTGGCAGCTCCTTCCCGTGAAGGGCCAGACACTGAGCACTTCAGACTGTGTGGGCCATACACAGCCTCCGTCACGTGCTCTGCTTTGCTTTTGTTTGTGTTCACAAGCCCTGGAAAATTCCCCCAAACACTCCAAGCTTGCGGATTGTGCAAAACCAGCCACGGTTTGCCTCCTTGTGGTTGAGGAGAAAACTCCAGCGCTCTCCTGGCTGGGGTCCAGTCCTGACCCTCCCAGCCCCAGCGCCGTTAGCTTTGTGTGGTTGCTTTACCTGCTCTGTGCCTGGGGAGCCATGGAGGGGGTGGGTGGGTGCAGGGACTTGGGTTGGGGTGGGGCGTGGAGGGGTCCATAAGAGCCCTTCCCCCGAGGGCGTGGTGGGGAGTCATGACTTCAGACAGATGAAACCCTTGGGGGATGGAGGGTGCGGGGGACACAGTGTAGCCCCAGCTCTCGCCAATAGGTTCGGGAGGGAGAATGGTCCGGTCTGGTGGTCGTTCAGAGTCTGTCATTTCCCCGTGGGGGCCGGCCACCGCAAAATGTCAACCAAACGGGATGTTCCTGCAACGTTTTGTGCAGCAGGAAGGATAAATACTGTGTGCTTTGAGTATTAAAATAGTTCCTATATGCAAAGTGGGATAAAAATAGCTTTTACCTTACAGGGCTGTTTTGCAGATGAATATGAATTTTTCACCATAACGTATAGCTCTTGTTATTATAGTGGAAGAGACCTGATTATAATGACTAATTTAGATGAGACTTTGCAGCAGGATCTCTCTCTGGGTGATACCCGCGATAGAATGCATTTTTGTAAAAGACTTTATTTATTTATCTGGCAAAGAGAGAAAGAGAGAGAGAGAGAGCGAACACAGGCAGGGGGCGCAGCTGAGTGAGAGGGAGAAGCAGACTCCTGGCAGAGCACGGAGCGTAATGTGGGACTCGATCCCAGGACCCTGGGATCCTGACCTGAGCCAAAGGCAGTCGCTTAATCAACTGAGCCCTCCAGGTGCCCTGGTTGAGGAACAGAAAGTGAAATTTTAAAAAGAAAAAGACTATAAGGATTCCCAAAAGGGGAAAAGACTATGGGCTCAGACTGGAGGAGGACTTGTGGGCAAAAGCAGATGTAGGGAAAACCGTTGGAAGGACAGATGGGTTCTGGAGCTACGGACAAGCCTGGGGAGCAGACGCTGGAGGGGCAGGAAGGGAGGTGGCCGAGGGCAGTCATCAGGATGCTTGGTGGGGACCCCACAGAAGAGCAGATGGGGTTGTCTGGGGTCTCTGCTTTTCTGCGTTGGGCCAAACATCACAGAACCAGGTGCTGGCATTTGAGACAAGATGGCCCTAGGCAGTAGCCGAAATCATTGCTGCTGGGTGCACAGCCCACAGTAAAATTAAAGTTCAGAACATAGAAAGTTATTTGTTTCAGAAAGAAATAAAGAATCCTAATGGGGAAATGGACAAAATTCATGGACAGGTAGTCCTGGTACTCAAAAATGAGGTACCAATGACTCACACAGGGAAAGATGCTCGGTCTCCCTGGTAATGAGAACATGCAGGTTAGAACAAAACCTCGTAGTTTTCTTTCTTTTTTTTTTTTTTAAGATTTTATTTATTTATTTGACAGACAGAGATCACAAGTAGGCAGAGAGGCAGGCAGAGAGAGAGGAAGGGAAGCAGGCTCCCCGCTGAGCAGAGAGCCCGATGTGGGGCTCGATCCCAGGACCCTGAGATCATGAGCTGAGCTGAAGGCAGCGGCTTAACCCACTGAGCCACCCAGGCACCCCAAAACTCGTAGTTTTCTTACTCATCCGATTAACCAGCTCTCCTATATCCAGTCTTGATGATGTTGTAAAAAAAAGTGGCTACTTTTCCTCATTGCTTTTGTGACTGTCAATTCCCAAAGCTGCTTTACAATATGATTTCGGCCGAAAAATGTACACATTCTATGTCTTAGCAGGTTCCTTCCTCAGTGTCTACCCTAGAGATAGAGTCGCAGGCAGCTGATGTCAGAGGACAAGTAAGTTCAGTGCAGCCATGTGGGTAATAGGCAGAAGTGGAGAAACACGTCAGATCTGGAATAAATACACCACACTGTTCGGCGCCTACCAAAAAAAAGAAAAAAAAAAGGAAGATTTAAAAAAATCAAGGGTCTATGTGGACCACTGTACAAAGGTCTTCAAAACCTGTTGAATGAGAAAAATATTATTTACAGGACAAAAATGTAGTGTAAGGAGAGTTAGAAATTCAAGCCCTCCTCCACACAAAACACAAAAGACACAGAGACAGAGACAGACAGACACACACAGAGGGTGAGGGAGAGACTGAAATTCACAGGAAAGATACATTGGGATACTAAGTCCCTCTAAGGAAACATTATTACAGACCTTTGGAGTATTTTTTTTTATCATTTTTTTTTTAAGATTTATTTATTTATTTATTTGACAGAGAGATAGAGAGCACAAGTAAGCAGAGCAGTAGGCAGAGGGAGAGAGAGAAGCAGGCTCTCCGCTGAGCAGGAAGCCCGATGTGGGGCTCAATCCCAGGACCCTGGAACCATGGCCTGAGCCGAAGGCAGCTGCTTAACCAACTGAGCCATGCAGGCGCCCCTGGAGTACTTTTTTTTTTTTTTTAACGAGAATATTTGTGTTTTAATTTTGAATGAAAAAGTAAATGATCTTAAAAGTACAATCCAGCCTCACCATGGAAAATTAACACCCCGGAAAGAAAATCTGTAAGCCTGCCTTGGGAGAAAAGCACGCATAGCACGTTGCCTCGTGTCCTTCTACTCATTTTTCTACACCAGGGAGTTTCTCCTTTTGCAAGTGGGAGATAGACTCAAGTCAGTGAGCAGGTGGAGAAGGCAGGGCAATATGTGAACTCAGGTTTCAGGGCTCACGCGTGGGTCACTGACATCTTATGGGCAAACAGGAAACGGTTGAAAGGCAGTGGCAAATGCTCCTGGTCCCTGATGGGGCTTGAAGAGTGTGAGGCGGGGACAGGTGCAGAGTGGCCCAATGACGCCCCGATGACAGGTGTGCCCCTTGTGCTCGCCTCCTGAGTGCTCCTTTTATGGTAAGGAAATCGCACAGAGAAGCAGCGGAGATGAGCAACGCCCCAGGTGGGTGTCGGGCTGAGTCCGTCCAGCAGGCATGAGAGGTAGAGAGAAAGAACCAGAATTATGCAAACAATGGTGCATACAAATCTGGAAATCCTAGAGTCTCTGTGTCTGGGAATTTGTACACATTCTGATTTTACATTTCCCAGGAAAGTGGTCTGCTTCAACTCTGTTTTCAAAGGTGTTATGGCATTGTTCATAGTACCCTGTTACAATTTTCGAACATCGTATTTATCTGTGTGAGTTTTTTCGTTTTTTTTTTTTAAAGATTTTATTTATTTATTTGACAGAGAGAGATCACAAGTAGGCAGAGAGGCAGGCAGAGAGAGAGGAGGAAGCAGGCTCCCTGCTGAGCAGAGAGCCGGATTCGGGGCTCAATCCCAGGGCCCTGAGATCATGACCTGAGCTGAAGGCAGCGGCTTAACCCACTGAGCCACCCAGGCGCCCCTTTCGTTTGGTTTTTAATGTGAGTCGTGCTTTATCTTTCCCGATCCTATTTGCCTAAGATTGATCTGTCTTATTAGTCATTTCAAAGGACAAGCTTTGGATTTTGCTGATCAAAACATTTCTGGGGAAGAGGAAATCTTTTCCATGAATGTCAGGTTTTATCTCAGTATTGCTTTTTGAATCTCTCCGGGTTTCTTTTCTTGCATCTTCCTGCCTGGGCATGGGATTTTGGATTTCTTCTCTGGGTTCCCAGTGCATTGCTCGCAGGCAACAGAGCTCGTGGCTAACAACAACAAAATAGTAACAATGAACGAGAGAGGGTCCTGGTCCCCAAAGCCCAGGCCAGGCTTTTCATAGAATGAAGGAGAAAGAAATCAGAGGGACCCAGGCAAGATCTCGTCTTGGAAGGAGATATCCAATGAGGGCAGGACTTGCCCTGAGATCCCAGATTCAACCAGAAGTGTTCACGAGGGAGCTAGATCATCATAGCCAAACGTTAGAGAAGCAAGAGGGAAGTATTTGTGGCTGATGTGCCCCCACGCTCTCCAGAGGAGTCTTAGTATTGAATATTTTAATTCTCACATCCACCAATAGTGCACCTGTATTATGAGAGGAATAACATTTCCAGGAGCTACCGATACGAGACCAGAAGTTCCAGGGATCAAGTCAATAATTCTGAACATCGAGAAATGCATCCTCAGTTGGGCCAACCCGTTTTCCTTGGAGACCTTGAGTAAGGGTTCGCTCCAGTGAACCTGCTTTAAAAAGCCTGTTTCTCCTCTGCCTCCAAGCATCACTGTGAGCTTTTCTCCACCCTCTCAGTTTAGGAATTTGGGGCTCTCTCCCTCGAGAAAGGCACTCTAGAGAGCACACATACGAGATCTCATAGACAACTCACCACTGCAAATCGGAAATACAAGTTTGCAGCCGAACAGGACAAATGATCCCACTGGCTGTTAAGGTCATCATTCCTCCGACTTTGAGTTCCTTTTCCCAAGGGTTCAATAGGGCCTTTGTCCTAACCATGTCGCACCAGGGTGTACCCTCCAGTCTGCACCCCTCGGAAGAGCCTCCTTCTGCTCTGTTTCTGCCATCAGCCTGTTCTCATCGGAACGATTTTCACATCAGCGCATTTTTACGGCACACAGTGGTTTCGTCGGTTACACAACAGACCCAGTGCCAATAAACCCTCTTCCAGGTAATGTAAAGCATATTTGAGCACAAGAATGATTGCATTTTCATAGCTAAAAATAAGCACTTGTTTTTGATTTTCCACGAGAGTACTGTCCCTCAGCCCAGGAAGTCACCTCCTGTCTGGTGAGAGCCTTTGTGCTAAAGTCATCACCACACGGCTGGGAAAGCGGAATTCAAGTTTTCATTATGAAACACAAAGGGAAAAGGCCGCATGCAAATCTCTCTTTAATCCCACCGTAGCTCTGCTTGTTCAACGTGCTTAAAAAGAAACTAGACTGTGTCAAATATACACCAGTGTAGAGGCGAATCCCACCAGAGCCAGGCTACATGGAAGAAAATCTTGATTCATAGAATACAGACATAGCTGGCTGGCGTCTTCCCATCTGACCCTCGTAGAGGCATTAAGAAGTTGGTAAGCTTATACCCACAAAAGGAAGTCAGTCACTTCTTGATTTTACCCAGATGCTGCAAGCTTACTGTCCCGCTTCGGTTTTGCTCATTGGGAGAATTGTCCTTTCTTCCAAATGCTTTTTGACTGTGACCGTGTCCTGTCACTGCCGCAAACTGCTGATCAACTCTGTGGAGGAACTGACAAGCCATCAACAGCTGCATTTTTCTTCCTGTGGCCAGATACAACATGATTCCTTCCAAGATGAACATTTAAGGGTCTTCCTTATATCTGTGGAGGGTTGGGATAGAGTCGTAAGGGGAACCACCCCCATGATTGCAGGGGCACCTGGGTGGCTCAGTCGGTTTAGTGACCTCATCCTGGAGTCCTGGGATGGAGTCCCACATTCCCACATCACGGTCTTTGCTCAGTGGGGAGCCTGCTTCTCCTTCTGCCTGCTGCTCCCTCTGCTTCTGCTCTCTCTCTCTTTCTCTGACAAATAAACAAAATCTGCAAGACAAAACAAATGATCTGATTGCAAAAGCTCAGAAAAAATGTTTTTTAAAAATGCCCCAAGAGAAACAGTGGTTCAGAGTGAGGGCACTTGAGTCAGACAAGCCTGGCCGAAAGATACAAACGTAGTGATCCAAAGGGGCACGTGCACCCGAATGTTTATAACAAACGTAAGCTCTTATTATCACCATCCCCAAGTGTCCTAGATCTATTCTGCTAATCCCAAAGATCTAATGATCTATGCCACCGCCCATTACGAAGGTCACGCTTAATGGGTCACTGGGGAGGACAAAGACTCCATCTCCAGTCTGTCGGAGGCAAGGGCAGATGCTCTCGAAGAGCAGTGTGCTGGGTATGGTTGCCAGGAACTCAAATGCAGTAGCTACTGGGATTCTTTGAACACTCTCAGTAGGTAGGGGCTCTCTTCACTTCCCATTTGAATAAAGCAGAGTATCTTGCTTAAGATAATATGTATATGTATATATAGTTGAGCGATTGTAGTCATATAGCTCCTTGGCAGTATTACAGATCCTTGATTCTCAAAATGTGGTCCATGGTCAGCCTCACTGGCACCAGTGAGAACTAGTTATTAATTCGTCTTCACTGTGCATACAGCAGGAACTTACAGTGCAAATGTAACATGGTTAAATGTTAGTTTCAAATAGAGATCACTTCAAATGATAGACATATTTGATACATTCTGCCAAATAACTTCCTAAAAGTAATTAACAGTCTGGAAGCTCGGGGCACGATACTCTCACCCTGATTCCACAGTGACTTACGAAAGCCACACTTCTCATCCAGACGGGTCTGCGCTCTGACCTGTTCACTGCTGTTGCTCCCTGTGGATGGCGCTACAATCAGGGTCCATGCAGGAGTGTGGGGTACACCTGCAGGTCAGTCGGCAGCAAGACCCCAGGTATCTGGTCGTGAATAGCGGAAGGACGCATTTCTTTCTTGATCGCTATTAGTCCTAGTTCCTGTTGTTAAAACTTTCCCAATTTGTCAGTAAGAAAAGTCTTACATAAACTGACACACACTCTCTATTTCTGGAAACTTGCAATAAAAATTCCACAGAGGGTTTTTTTTTTCCCCCTTACCATTTTAATTATTGCTATTTTATCTAAGTTTTATTAGAGTCTCCGGAAAAACAATTTTGCTTTAATTCCCCCCAAACAGGGGTTCCGGGAGAACGTGCTTTCAATTACTGACCATCCAGGTTTTGCCTCAACTTCTTTATCCTTCGTGACTCTAAAAAATAACATAAGACACACGAGCTTATTGTAGGGAAAAAAAAGTTTAGCATTTATATTGGAATAAAATGCCACGATAATACTAACAGTCAGCAACAAATGGTTAAAATCATGCCATGTAATTATAGATGTTTTTATGAATATCTAATTGTGAATTTATACGTATAACCATTCATATGTTGCTAACAGCTCTCTTCACTTAAGAGTGTGTCCTTTTGTCAAAATGTGTCAGTACACACAAATATACTTTATAACACAATGTTTTTGGGTCCATGGTGTACGGCCACCCAATGATTCATTTTATCTGTAGCTATTGTTGGACATAAAGATTGTTGGAAGAGTTTTGATTTACTTACAATCTGGCATTAATCAATGTTGTTCCTAAATTCTTGCTACATCCTGAATTATTTGCTCAGGCAAAATTCCTACAAACATAAATACTGGATCAAATAAGAGCTACATTTTACAAAATCAAATGACAATAATATTTAAAAATCTAATATCTGCTAATTGTGGGAAATTGACAAATAGAAGTAAAACAAAGAGAAAACTACTTGAAACAATAATAATAATTCTGCCCTATGCACATAATCATGTCTTGGCTTATTGTTCCCTGGAACTTTTCTGTGCATATCTAATTAACTATCTGCACATTTAATAGAGTTGATTGATAAGTATTTCAGAGATATATCTACCCACAAAAGAATATTTTTACATGCTTGTCAAGTTCTTGATACTTTCTGAACTACTAAATATATGGATAAAAATAGAGTAATTCTGTAGATGCCAGAGAGTAACCCAGTATTTTTGCTTAAAAATCTCTTTAGCATCCATTCATGCTAATACTTTTCACCTACATTTTTATAATGACTGAGTAGAATCTGTAATGTGTGAATAAAACTATTTTGGAAATAAAAATGGCAGCACGATTCAACCAAAATATATGCCAAAGCTAAAGTGATTGGAAAATTTAGAGCATTTACTATATCCATTATAAAATAAAAAAGGAATCAAAATAATTGAAATTGGTCCTCAGTACGAAAAGCCAGAGAATGCATAATTAAATAAACATATGGGAAAAGAAGCAAGGAATTAATAGCAACATAGATTTTAATGAACTGGAAAACTAATTTAAAGTATATATATATATACAAGAACTGTATCTTTAGGGAAAAAAATAAGAACAAAGCTATCCCCCCGCCCCCCACCAAATGCACTGAGGAATTGGGAGAACACAACCATTCTGAATTCTCATTTCTCATAAAAAATTAAAAAGTAAACACGAATATACAGCATTGCTAAGGTAGCCATGACTATAGATGCAGATGGGATTCTAAACGAGTAAGAGAAAACCATATGAAGATATATTCCAATAAATTTGATGATTCTGGTGAAGCCCATGATCTTTAAGGAAATTACCATGTTTTAAATTTATTCATAAGAAAGAAAAAAATATGAATTCAGACCAATAACCTTGAAAGTTTGAAAAACTCATCATAGGAATAGCTCTTTAATTAAAAAATAAAAAATCCAAACACAGGTCGTTTCCCCGTGGAGCGTTTCAAAGCCCCAAAGTACGGAGGAGTTCTCTACTCTCTGAACCCGCCCCCCCCAGAAAGTAGGGAAGTAAGTTACCATGACCACTTTCTGCAATTAACACGACCCGCGTAGACTTGACACGGAAACCTCAAAGGAGAAACCCAAAGATCAGTTTAATGTATGAATGTAAACACACGAACCACAGGTAATATGCTATCTGAACTCAAACGCTGAATTAAAAGAATAATCCTTTAGGACTGACCAGGCTTCAGTCCATGATTTTAAGGAGGATCCTACATTATGACATTGATTCAACACAGGTGGTTCACTGGTGTCTGGTATCCCGTATTCTTCTAGAAACAGGAGTGCAGCTAAGATGAAGTGGTACGCTTTTTCTATGCTATTATCACAAAACGCTGAGATCCCACAGGAAGTCAAAATCACTGAATGAGCCTTCCGGGTTTTAATGTCTCTGAATTGGGGGAACATGTATTTTGAGCTCATGGGTGACCAGGCGTGCTGTGCAGTCCGCGCCATGATGACGACGGAGGGAAAGAACATCAGTACTCTGTTGGGAGATTTTAGTCATACTTCACTAAAGTTTTGGTCCAAAACAATTTCAAAAGGCAGATTTGGTTTCCTATAATGGTGGAACAGCTTTTCAGGACAACACTCCTCCTGACAGAAAACAATGATAAACTCTGGACAAAATATTTTTTAGAAAACAGTTATTTGAAGACACTGGATAATGACAAAAAGTGACTGGAAACTTAAGTGGACAGAATTCTTGTGATAATTGAATGCCACACAGTGGATAAGACCATTATTAGACAGATCACTGAACTACTTAGCAGAAAAGTGTCAAATAATCTCCTTTGCTAATTATTCAGAAAGGAATTAGCTAGTGATTGTAAACTGATTCTCTATTATCATGACTATTAAACAGCCAGAAAGGATGAACATGTAGACACACATACAGATATGATAATAAATACAAGTAGACAGAAAAAAAAGGAAAAAGTGCATAGGTCAAAATGTAAACTGCTGGTGAATAATTAATATAAAATATGTGCAAGAATTCTTTGAATTAGTTTTTGCAACTTTTTGTAAGTTGAAAATGACAGTAAAAATGGCATCCTTGAGACAATAGATACCCTTTAGGTATTACCAGAATTGCCTCCTCTCCGAATTGGTAAACCCTGGAAGACTGAAATGTTGAAATAAAGTCAAATATGTAACGTGCTGAATGATCCAGGAATTCCACTCCTAGACATTTACCCAAGAGAAATGAAAACATATGTTCACAGAAAGACTTGTGCAGAAATAGTCCTATCAACTATCCTCATCGTGGTGAAAAAAAATGAAAACAACCCAATGTCTACGAACGAAAGAGTGGATGAACCAACAGTGTGCTTCTAAGATGGAGTGCTACTTGCTAGTAAAGAAGAACCATGTGCTTGAGTCTCAAACACTGCCTACTGGAGGAGCTGGGCACGGAAGGTGACGTGCTACGTGGTTCCATGTGTATGAAACTCTACGACAGGCAAAACTAGGTTGATGGACGTTGGAACAGCGGTTGCCTGCAGAAGGAAGACTAGAAAGGAGAGCAGGAGAACTTTCTGGGCTAAGGGACATGCTTATATGTTGACTTGGGTGGTGGTAACATGAGTACATGCAGCTCATGGCATTACAGAACTAAGATCTCTGCATTTCAGTCGAGGAACATCTCACCTCAATTGTCATTCCCGCTCTGGAAGCGCAGCGCACCCCACGGTCAGGTCAGGGCGTACAGCACAGGATGGCAATGGGCATCCTCAAGTCACTGCATGTTCTTAAGATATTACTGGAAGCGCCTCGTCTCTGAAATTCTGGGCTTTTGTCAGGACTTCAAAGCAATTCTAATTCCTAAGAGTGAGGGTGGTCCCCAGAGCATTCACAGGAAAGAAAAGGGCACAAGACCAGTAATTGGGCATGATTCCTGGAAAATAAACAAAGAATCAATTGAAAAACAGCTAACCGTGGCAATTTAGAAAACCAGCTACAAAATGAACTTTTAAAAAAAACAAAAGCAATATCTTTCCTAGGGTGCATAAGCTATTAAAACATAACAGGGAAATATTTTAAAACACCAAAAATATGAAAAATCTGACAATAAATTTAAAGGAAACATACAGAAGGCATTTTTTAACACCCCCCCCCCGAACTATACCAAGAGACATAAGAACTAAATGGAGAAACAGAATGCTTCTGGATGAAAAAACTCATTGCAAAAACATCAATTCTCTCTAAATTAACACAGAAAATATACTTCCTGATCCAAACTCAGTGTGATTCTTCTTTGACCTAGACACAATTATTATCTGCGATAAAAAAGCTACAGCAAAGCTGTCACCACAATATACAGACCAATAGAACAAACTAGAAATCCCAGAAACAATCCTAACTACATATTTAGATTTAGAATGTTGTAATTTTGTTATTTCAAAATTGGAGAAAGGATAGAGTTCATTCAGTATACATTGCTGGAACATCAGGATAATTATTTGTAAAGAAAATGATAATTTGAGATTCCTCCATTCTATCTTACCACAAAATAAATTTCAGATCATTAAAAACAAATGATAAAACTATGAAAACATCAAAATAATAGGAGGATATTTGTGTAATTTTAGGCTAGGAATATAATAATATCAAAAATAGAAATAATGTTTTTGGACATAACCTAAAAATTGAGAGATTTGGATATACAAAAATTATATTTTTGTGGGTCTAAAAATACAGTTCAATGCAAAAGACAAATAAATATAGCAAAGTTTTGCAACATATATAATAAAGCTTGGTAATGTCCTTAATATATAAAGAGCTTTTTCAAATCAATGATAATATATACATCTAGAACATGGTCTCTCAACCTCAACATTATCGATACTTTGGGCCAGAGAAGTTTTTGTTGCGGGGGGCCACCCACTAGATGCCACCGGTCTCTTCCTAATTTTGACAGCCAAAAAATGCCTTCAGACATTCCCAAATGTCCCCTGAGAGGCCAAAGCACTCCTAGTTGAGAACCATGGATCCAGCAGGAATATTTCTGGATTCTTCTCAGCAGGTGGCTTTATATTTCATCAGGGAAAGCAGATGGGCAATAAATAAAATAAATAAATAAAATGAGTATCTATTTCTGCCTTCCAAGTTACCTGAGCCTCACGAAGTTGTGGGTGCTGCTGT
The DNA here is from genome assembly GCF_009829155.1 of Mustela erminea. Lineage (NCBI taxonomy): Eukaryota > Metazoa > Chordata > Mammalia > Carnivora > Mustelidae > Mustela > Mustela erminea. Next base: position 2,440,888 of record NC_045618.1, on the reverse strand, counting down.
GCTTCTATTAATCATAGTAATTAAGATTTCATCAGTTTTTCTTCTTCTCGTTCGGACAAGAAGCCCATCCTCTGCAGATGTCTTCCCAGGACTGCAGAAGCATGGGGGTGGGCGTCCCACGCAGGCACTGGCCAGTCTGCTCACGTGGGATGCTCGTGCTTATCTCGCCTCCACTGTCGTGGTCCGTCCCCAGCTCCCGCCCTGGGACCCCGTGACCCTCCGCAAGGGCAGAGCTGTGAGCCGCCATCCCCTGCAAACACAGTGCCAAAGCTCCGTGGAGGGGCCCTGTTACCTGTGTTGCTCAGATGACCACGGTCCATAGTTGCAGAATGTTTTCGGTGAGAAGCTCTCTAAGCTCTAGTCACCCCTCCTCCCCCAGAGGCCAGAGACACGTGGGCCAAAGATGAAGCCAGTGCCAGGTTCCCGCTTGCTGGCAGGTGCCTCTCCCTGTGCTAGGGGAGGGGTCCTCACCGGCTCCGGCACCTCACAACCGACCCCCCTCTTCCCTCAGGATGTGATCCACCTGGCTGCCTCCGGGAGAACCTGCCTACTGAGCTCACCAGACAAGTTAAGAAATGTCTGCCCTTCCCGGAGATTCCAGCTGGGTCCCCCTAAGTCATCCTCGAATACGTGACTGGGAAGAAACACATGGAGACGTTCCCAGGAGGGCTTGGTGCCGAAGTGGTTCATTCCAGGGCTGGGCTGGGAAGGGTCAGCATGAGGCTACTTCAAGGACATGGCTCGGCCGAACCAGCTTCCTTCCAGCTTGGGAGGAGAATGTCCAATTCCTGTAGGAAAACCTTCCCGCACTGTTGAAAGCAGGGCCGCGAGCGAGCCTTGCCTCCCGCAGACTGAGTTTTGGGAGGGGCCACTGGCTCTTCGAGAAGCCACCAACACATGTTGTTGGTTCCACTGCCAGTGGGCGCCCCCCGCCCCTCACTGGGGCGACCCTCCCAGCTGACTCTTCCCCCTTCTGGCTTGGAGCTGTGGGCAGAGTAGGGCTCTGGGCCTCCACGGCACGTGGCCTTCTGGGAAGGAAAGGTTTGAGCGGGCGCCCCGCGACTTCCTTGAGACGGGTCCCCCCTACGCTGTAGTCAGTCGCCACAGCCCGCAGCCCGGGCGTGCAGGGGGCACCCTTCTCGATTCTCACCCCCTTTCTGGCTTCCTTCTCCAGTTCAAGTGTCTTTGGATAACTTCCATCGGGGCCTTTTCTGGAAGGTGCATGGATACAATGAGGGGCCTTTCCGGAGTGACCGGTCTTCAGGAATGTGCTTCCCGAGAGAGACGGGTGGAGACGGTAGTCCTTTGGGAGAAGAGGTGCCCCCAAGGGCATCTGGAGTACCCAGGCAAGGCGCGACGCAGCCATCCACCACCTCCTGCCACCAGCACTGTCCCGCGTGTGTCGCATACAACACGATTGGATCAAAAAAAAAAAAAAAATCTAAAAGGAGATAAGAGCCCGAGGGAATCAGCAGGTCTTAGGGACCCAGACGGAGCCTCGTCTCTAACGCCAGATGTTTCGCCGACCCTGCTGCCTAGGAGCACAGCCCTCCCCATTTTTTAAAAAGACTTTTATTTGTTTATTTGACACAGACAGACACAGCAAGAGAGGGAACAGAAGCAGAGGGAGAAGCAGGCTCCGTGCTGAGCAGGGAGCCCGATGTGGGGGTCCGTCCCAGGACCCTGAGATCATGACATGAGCAGAAGGCAGACGCTTAATGACTGAGCCCCCCCAGGCGCCCCTTCTTCCCACTTCAAAGAAAACCACAATCACGTTCCTTCAGTGCCGTGTTCATTCCAGACCTTCACCTGCCTCTGGCTACAACCCAGGGTCCGCGGGGGTGCTGGTGTCCCAAAGGAGGTGCTGCCATTCAGCCTGGTCCAAGGGCAGACAAAAACAGGTGAGGGAGAAAGAGCATGTCCAAAGTTAAGGCCACCACGTGGTCCAGTGGGGTGTGTTTTGGCAGAATTGTGCTGCCAGATGATTCTGAAAATGTAGGCAGAGGCCAGGACATGACGGATCGGCAGGCTCTGCCCCACACACGATAGGAAGCAAAAGAAGGGTTTCAAGGAGAAGCAGAGCAAAGGAGAGTTCACCCCAGTGGTAGGCGGGAGCGGGAGCTGCCGAAGGTTCCAGAGCAGTGGAGGGCGGAGCCCAGAGTAGAACCCAGCTCACTGCAGGTCATGCTGCTCATCTTTCTTCCGTGGTTTCCGCTGTGTGAGTGTGTGTGTGTGTGCATGGGTGTGTGTGTGCATACGTGTTAACACATGCATATAAACGTGTGGGGGGGTGTGTGTCGAGAGAGAAAGGGGCAAGCCTGGCAAAAGTTGGTCACCGATGATGCTCGTTAATTAATTCAACAACCATTTGCTGCCGGATTGAGCAAACTCAGAGGAACTGTGAAAAGGGCAAAAGAGCCCCCAAACTCTGGGAAAGAGAGTCCGTCTCTGGGGCATTGGTTTTGATTATTCCTCAGCTATGTAAACATCCAAAGAGATGACCTCATCTATTCCACAGGCACGACCAAAGATGATGGCACAGATGTTCGGAAATAAACAGTGTGAGTGCAAGCACCCAGCCACGCAGCCCTCTAAGGGCCCCGAAAAGAGCTTAGTCCTTAAAAAAATTTTTTTTTATATAAACCACAAGTTAAAGCTAAATCAGAAGGAAAATAGAAAGCTCTCTTCATCTGCTCTGCTCTTGGTCTCATGTTTTATAGATGGCCTGGGGAGCTCTCTGCATGCCTTCTTCCACTCAGGAATTTGTGGAAGTAGCATTTCTCCTGTTGACAGGATTCTGCTGAGAATTGAATTTTCTGCCATATTCATTACTCTTTTCTAAACGTTCCATGGTTCTGCTTTTTACCGGCAGATTCCCACTGATAGTGGTTGGAGCTATGTTAAAAGTGACACCAATGTCCGAAAGTCTGTAAACTGTGTATTTTGGACTCTGGGATATTTCCTGGACTCCACTAACAATGAGGATGATGTCCTGGTTTTTTTGTTTGTTTGTTTGTTTGTTTTTTAACTAAAACCTCCCAAAGTACCCAGTGTGGGCCACAACACATAGTAGGTGCTTTATTCTCCACACACCTGTATCTCTTGCCAGTGTAAGGTGCCCAACGTGATGGTTGCACACGTAGGTGGACAGGGCAGAATTTGCCGAGACAGCCAAGACCCTAGTCTGATGCTGAAACAGCATTGGGATGGGAGCCCTGGTTTTGTTTTGTTTTTTTTTTTAAAGATTTTATTTATTTATTTGACACAAATCACAAGTAGGCAGAGAAGCAGGCAGAGAGAGGAGGGAAGCAGGCTCCCTGCCAAGCAGAGAGACCGTTGCGGGGCTCAATCCCAGGACCCTGAAACCATGACCTAAGGGGAAGGCAGAAGCTTAACCCACTGAGCCACCCAGGTGCCCCTGGAGCCCCGGTTTTAATTAATAATAAACATTCTGTCATTCGGGTTGGTGAGCACTCAGGATAAACTTTAAATGATGTATACAAACAGCAACAAGAAATGTTTTTTCTGAGAGCAAATTTGTACCTCTAGCAGCTGAGAATGCAGTCGGCCCGTGGGCTGCTGGGGTAAACTGAGATCTGCGTGGCCTTCTCAGGGTGGAGACCTTAGTTACATAAACAACTTTATTCACCCAGGGAAAACATTCTCCACAATATGCAATATAATTCACATAATTCATAGGCAGCTACAATTACAAAATCTTTTCTTAGTTTGTACTATTATGCTACGCAATGGTGGGATTTTGGACTATTATACTTTTCCCAGAACTGGCTCCAGGGAAAATATTTTTATTACCTGATTTTAGACTAAGGTATTTCTGCAGAACATTTTAATATAGCTGTTTTTCAAGAGGTACGCAAAATTGTATTCATTTGTGTAGTAATAAAGAGTACACAAAGACCATTAAAAATAGGAGTGCAGATTCTAAATAGTTTTCTGTTAAAATAAAGCAGATGTAACTTCACCTCCATCAGCATGGGTGTCAATGGGGGAGACTTTGGTATGTGGACAGCACAATAAAATATCCCGACGTACAAACAATAGCCTAACATATGCATTTATTTTATGTTACAACCCCCCACATTCACAGGCAAGTCCATTGGTTTATTTATTGTACAAGCATTTCTGTGGTGACCAAAATGACCCAGAGCTGTAGCTCACAGATGAAATGCAGTCCTTACCTTTGACTAAGTCACACGCGGATGAGGGGGTGAGGAGAAATGAACCTTTACAGAATACCCATTGCCTCAGTTTCCCCCCAGAAAGGCACGATCAACACTGCTACAAAAATGAAGTAGCTCAGCGGTGTTAAATTTCTAGAATCTAGATGAAAATCCGTGACGGAAAATCTAACTCGTCGAAAACTGGAATACCAAAAAGGCTATATTCATCAAAGAGAAAGAAACAGAGACATCTACTAAAAATTATATTCTTCTCTCCATTATTTCTCCTTCCTTCCCCAACGACCTCACTTCCAACCCAGATTTTAGGACTAGATGTTTTTCTAGGTGAGCTATTTTTAACACTGAAGAAACGGAGATTGCGTTTTCAGTAATGGCAGAATGGTTTCAATTGGACAAAACCTTCTACAGATAACAACCATGTATTTTGGATGAAATTTTTTAAAACAACTTCTCAAAGGGAGAGTCTGTAGGAGAGTGGATGCTTGGAGTGGAGTGGTGGGTGTTTTCCATTTTTACTCCTCTTTGCCCCGAGGCAGACCCCATGTGAGACTGGCTAAAGCTTGGATAGAAACTCAGAGTCTTAGAATCAACATTCACCATCTTACTGGCTGGAATGGAAGAGCCAGGTGTGGTCAGCTCAGATCAGAGCTGTCCTAACAAAGAAAGAGCCAGAAAAGGGGGAGTCATGGTTTTTTGCATGTAAACCTTTGAACTACACATGCAGGGGCTGACTCCAGATAGCTCGGCTGAGAACAGAATGATGAAAGAGAAGTTTTAACTGCCTCTCACCAGGAGAGAAAAAGCTGGGAGTTTGTATCCAGACAAAATAAACGCCTACCCAAACAAAGCAAATAAAATAGAGGAAAATAAAGTAAAATATACAAAGTCTCTGAAATATTACATCATCCATGATGTTCAGTAAACTACACAAAATTACTAGACATAGAGAGAAGGGAAAATGGGACCCCTGTGGGAAGGAGAGGACAATCACGAGAGACTAAACCTGAGATGAGTCGGACTGGAAGTGCCAGACGGGAATCTTAAAGTAGCTGTTGTAACGACTCTCGAGGATATAAAGGAAAATATACTTACAATGAATCCATAAAGAGGAAGTGTCAGCCCATATGTAGAAACTCTTGAAATACACAAAGAGAATCCAGAACTTTTTGTACTCAAAAGTAAAACTTCCCAGTCTTCCCAAAACCTGCGACGGGAGTGAGGTGGTTTTGGGGAGGAAAGGGCGAGAATGGAGAGAAGTATGTCATGTGTGAACAAATGCCTCCCGTTTCTTCGCCGTTCACAAGGACAGTTGTCCACAGTTTGGTTCCTGGTGATTTGTGTGCTGCCAGTCATGGGTTTTTATTTGTCTTCTCCTCTTTATCCTTGTGTCACCCAACAAAAGACTCTCAAAGTAGAAAATGATGTGTAAAGCTGTAAGACCCTTTACTAAAGCAAATTTAAGGTAAATTCTTCACGGTCCATTTTTTTTTCTAGGCAACAGGGCTTCCAAGAGCCTGGAAAGAGTGCCCCGTCCCCAAGCTGGGGCCATCCCACTGTGAAGCCTGCCGTTCCATAGCTCCCTTACCTGTACCACCCTAAGTGCCCACCGCTTGGAGGAAAAGGGACAGACATATTCACAATGGGCAGAAAGCAGCCTGTGAAGCCTCCTCAGCTACAAAAATAGGTCTTTCTCATGGAAAAAGAAGGAAGAACCACAAGGTGGAACCACAGGTTTATGGAGAGGAGCAAAACGTCCCAGAGAAGATGACTGAGTCTCAATGGAGAAACTGGACCATGCCCCCAGCGGGATCTCAGAAATGCTACGTATCGTCAAGGCTACGTTCCTCCTGAACAGCAGTGTCTCCTGTAGTTTGTCTCTCCCTGCCTCATCACTGGATACAGAGGTTTCAGGTGAGCAGAAAATGTAGATGAAGATGAACTACCGCCATAGAACCGTATCTTCACCTGATTGAATTAGATGTCACCACCTGGATTTCAGGTCTCAGCCCCATGCCTTGATAGGATTAGACTTTACAGGCCCTAGGGGGTGAGTCTCTTTTGCATTTGGGAGCAACCCGTGAATCATTAGGGCAGAATGTGGTCAACGGATACTTAGTTGGCCTCAAGTGATCCCGCATCATGGTATTCCCTCTTTGGTGGGCCCACACAGACGCGGGCCCTTGCCAATGGGACGTGAGCACACTTGCCACCAGTGGAAAAGTGAAATATACTTGAACATTGGAACTTTCCTCTTGGAATACTCCTTGTTGGAACCCAGTCAGCATGCTGCAAGGAAGCCCACGCCAGTCAGGTGGGCACGCCACTGGAAGAGAGAAAAATCCCACATCATCCCAGCATCCCATGAGGTGCCAAGCCATGTTAGGAAAAGCTATCTTAAATGTTAACATCCTTGCGGATACAACATGGAACCCAGACGAGCCATACCCCCTACTCTTACCGAAAGTGAAAAATTGTGAGCACACCAATTATTGTTGTTATTTTTTTTTAAAGATTTTTACTTATTTATTTGACAGACAGAGATCACAAGTAGGCAGTAGGCAGAGAGGCAGGCAGAGAGAGAAGAGGAAGCAGGCCTCCCGCTGAGCAGAGAGCCCAATGTGGGGCTCGATCCCAGGACCCTGGGATCATGACCTGAGCCGAAAGCAGAGGCTTTAACCCACTGAGCCACCCAGGCGCCCCTATTGTTGTTATTTTAAGCCATTTATGTCAGAATAGCTTTTAAGCAGCTCTACTTAACAGATAAAAAATACTAAATAAAAATGTTTATCAATTGAGTTTAACAGTTGCTTAAAAAAGAATAACTCATCATGGATAGGGTAGACAGAGCGATTGAGCAATAGACCGATTACCAAATAAACAAGCAGCAATAACCCATAACTCTAGAAATAATAAATCACAAAAACAGTTGAAATTAGAAAAAAAATGATAATTGGAGTAGATAATTAGTTAAAAGAAATTCAATCCCTGATATCTAATTTAAAAACATATTCAGGTAATGGACACTCTCGGCTCACAGATTTTTTTTTTGCTAGGACAGTGACAGGGCCCTCAGTTGCTTTCTTGAGTCCTAAAAGCTCATAGCTACAACTTATCCAGAAAATCACAGTCTGAAGAATGGGACTGGCATTACTCTTGACCTCAGGTAGCCTGTAGCCACTGACTGCCTGACCGAGGATGCCAGGGGACAGACCCCCTTGCCTTGGTGTTGGGCTGCTGCCATGGAAAAACACATGGTCAGACTACAGCTGGACTCCAGTTGAGGCCACATCTTTGTTAAAGCACGCTCCCTGCCTCACTCTGCTTCCCTCCCCCACATTGTCTTGGGTTTGCCTTCTCAGTAGATTGCATGGACCCAAGTGGTGAGCTCCAGCAGTATCACTGGCCTTTGAGAGATATGAGGGAAATGCTGATGACAATGCTTGTGGCACTGTGCGGCCAGTGTGGAACACCCCCGATGTTTTGGGAAGAGAGACGAAGGCAGGTAGGGAGCAACCAATCACCAATTCAAAGCAAAGGGTGGAGATTGTCTTTGGACTTCCCCTTCAGGGAGTCCTCAGGGCATGCAACGCCGTCTCTCATCTCCTTTCCTAGAGCTGGGGTGAAGGTGAGGACCCACCTGAGGAACAAGGTCATGACCCAATTGGAAAGGTAGAGGAACTTCGGAGAACGCTGGGTTCTGAGTTCTGGGAAGTGTCCAACACTAAAGACAGAATCCCAAGACAGGAGGAGTGGGAGCTTTAGGTTTGGGATGGGGCTATTTGAACAGATATACATAACATCCCCTAGGACTCTTGGGGCTGAAGAAGGATTTTACCATTTCCCATCCTTTGCCTAAAGGGATGAAGCCTCAGTGATTCAGGCCCTCATAAGACAAGGCTTACCTATCTTCCCTGGGGGTTTTCCACCTCCCTCTGTTGGCCTCCAGATCAAAACTTAGGGTTGTTTCCAACATGAGTCCACTGAGATAGTAATGGGGCAGATGAGGTGTAAATTCAGACCATGTAACTCCAGAGCCCAGCTCTTAACCACTTTGCTACACTGTCTTAAATGGTCTTCTTACAAAGTATCGATAACCGCTTCAAACTATGTTTTTCCACATTGGAGCCTCTCATCAGATGTGGCTATCTAAATTCACATCAGTTTAAATGAAATAAAATTTTAAAATGCAGTGCCTCGGTGACTGTAACCTCCTTTCAAGTGTTCAGTAGCCACACAGGGCTGATGGTACCCACACGGGTCAGCGTAAATACAGAACATCACCATTATCACAGAAAGTTCTCCTGCACAGCACTGACTTAGCCTTAGAATGGCAGAAATAAAATCACACTCCGTTACGTTAGTGGTGAGGTATAACATACTTACCAAAACACTTAAAATTGAACCCAACTACAAGTTCCATAAGAAGAAAAAAAATCAAAGCTTTATTATGCGACGTAACAGGAACAACTAGAAAACCCTATCATGTCGCTGGGGGTAAGGGTCAGATTGTAAAGAGCTCCATTGCCCCCAATTTCCTTGATGCATTTAACACTATTCTAAGTAACAGTAAAATAGGATTTTATTTTTCATCGTACTTTGACAAAATGATTCTAGAATTACTCTTGACTGGCGAAAATATTAAAAGTGAGTAATGAATGGCTATTCTCATGTCTGGGTATTAGCTTCTCGGGGCTTCTGTAACAAATTACCACAAACGTTGTGTCTTTGAACAGGGGAAATTTATTCTCTTTCGGTTCTGGAGGCTGGAAGTCTGAGATCCCCAGGGCTGTGCTCTCTGCAGATTGGGGGCACTCAGAATTGGCTGCTGGGTTCCTTAGACCCTCTGTTCATTTTAGAACAGAAAAAAGTGTCTTTTTATTTCCCAGGGCAGCTCTGTTCTACCCAGTTTTCTTAGGATTGGAAAAGAGCATTATGAACCCGCGTGCCCCATTTTTGTCATATCAGAGCTCAGAGCCAGTGTTCAAGGGTCCCAACAGAGATTTGGTTCTATTATAAAGACCAGTGGTTGATTTTCAGCAGGTTAAAAACTTTCTTGTCTATAAGATGTTTAGGGAACCAGTAGGTGTCCTCCAGAACACACTCAAAAATAGTCACATAAAAGGATAGCTTGTATGTATGTTTGTACCTTCTTTTACTTAGATTATATCTGTTTAAACATCCTTTTATGCCGGGTCTCCTTAACATTTCTGCCTTGTGGTTTTTGCTAAGGGGTATTGACTTGTAGTCCAAGAACAGTGAGGGCTGTGGAATGCGCCCACGGGGGAGCCCCGGCTCGGTGGCGGTCATGGTGAGAACTCCTAGCTTCCTACTAGAAACTTCTTTCCACTCTTATCACACTCCCTGCTCTCCATACCCTCCCCGTATTTACCTCTTTCATGAAAAAATTTAAATCACAGCAAATCATAGATCTGAAACAGAGCTGAGATCGTTGCGATGTTTTACATTATTTCATGGCAACAAATACAAACGATAAATTGTTGCAATTATGTTCCTCACACGTGAAACAATGACAAGAGTCAGGTTGCTGACAGCCAAGGTCAACGTTGCCTTAGTAGACCACCCATCATCTGCAAGCCTGAGTTTATCTCACACATATGCGTGCACACACACACAAACGAGATCATTTAAATATACGCTGTTCCAACAGACAAGACTGGCCTACTCTGTGTACAGATATTACCTCTTGTACCATATAGAAGGTCCAAGGAGACGGGAGGCACAGCTCCGACAGCGCAGAGAGAAGAGAATAGTGGGAACTCTGCGAGATTTTGTTACTCACAAGTCATAGCCTTCCTTGTGTAACCCATCCACGTTCTCTGGCCCTGTTTTCCCCTCTGCGAATGGAGCCGAATGATGAGGCTAGAGCCCTCTTTATTTTAGGTGCATGCTTAGCCACACACGCCTGCATTTGTGGTTGAAGTTATAATAATAATTAGGGACTGTTCTGTGGACAGGTGTGAAAAAAGGAGGCAATACGAAATGTATTGGGGAGAATCACCGGATTTAACAGTAGACTCCCTTCGGGCACATTTCCCACCCAGGGGAGTGAAGTTCTACTCGGGTAGGTTCCGCGTATATTTAATACACTTCTCAGAGTTGGTTTTGAGAGCCCGTCTGGCTAGAAACAGCCCTGATGGTGGAGAAAGAAGGCACAAGCCGTGATTTCCCAAGACTTGAAGTCTCCTGTGTTTGGTTTCTCTGGCTTCGAAGAGTCTGCTTCACCGTCCTGGAGTTATCCGAGCCACGGTTTCTGCAGCGGGAGCAGGGGAGCCCGGATCGTGCAGGGAAATGAACTCCAGCAACAGTATCCATGACCAAGTCTGTGTCGCCCTCTTCTCTCTGTCCCAGGATGCAGCCTGCAGAAGACTTTAAACGGTGGATGCAGAGTTGATTTGTAGGGATCAGTCTTTCTCAATAAGTGCTTCTGGGGCTTGGATAAAGTTCAGATTATACGCAGTAATGACATAGGTACTCCAGAAAAGGGTCACACTCTTCTTAAAGAAAGGCCCGTTCCAAAAATGAACATTCGTGTCCCTGTGCGCTGGTGTCCCCTATCACCCACAGCTGGAAAGAGAAAGAAGAGAGTAAATTTCTCACTCCCGTGCTCTCTGCAGCGTTATTCACGGTCGCCAAGACACAGGAAGAACCCGAGTTCTGTGTGTCTTGGGATGAATGGACAAAGAACATGTGATACATGCGTACAGTGGACTATGACTCGGTCTTAAATTATCAGGGAATCCTGGTATTTACGACGACATGGATGAGCCTGGAGGTCATTATTCCACTAAGGGAAATCAACCAGACACAGAAGGACAACTACTGTACGATCTCACTTACGCGTGGAATCTGAAAAAGTCAACTCCTGGAAACAGAGAGTGGCATGGTGGTTTTGGGGGGCTGGGGAAAGGGGAGCTCCTGGCCACAAACTTCCGGTTCTAAGATGAACACATTCTGGGGATCCCAGGTAAAGCATTTTGACTATATTTAATAATACTCTATTGTGTCCTTGAAATGTGCTCAGGCAGTGGCTCTTACGTGTTGTCACCGCACACGGGCCCTGGAAGGTGACCCTCTGAGCTGACAGATGTTCCCTCCATCACGGGGTCATTTCACAATGTGTGTGTGTCTCAAAACATCACACTGTCCACCTTAAATAGATACAATTTCTACTGTCCATCATATTCCATCAAAGCTACGTGAGGGTAAAGAGGGTGCACACAGTGTGTTGATCTGAGAAAAAGAAAGAAAGAGAGAGCTCCCAAACTGAACAATGAGGTGGGAAAAGCAAAGGTTGGAAAGGCGTATTTTACTATCAAAAAGAGCGGATCGTTACCAAGTGGTGCATTATTGTTACTGGGACCCGGGAAAGCACTGCACGGACTCGGTGGTCACTTTGTAAATCTCTCCCCCAGTCAGAAGGATCAGGTGAAGACTTGGCAGAATGACACCTGGAAAGCCAGCGAGATCAGAGCCTCCGCACGGATGCCTGGCACGTCGGCGGCGTCGTTTGACTGATGTCAACTCTCTGGGTCTGATTTTTCTCATGCAAAAACAGAAATACAAATCATTGTTTCATCCCCCGCCCAGGTTTTCCCCGAGAGTCGATAGCCCATGAGGGGGTTCTGCTTGCAAAGCGAGAGGCCCAATATTTAAATGCAGGAAGCGAGGATCCTCGACGGACAGGCAAACAGTGGTGCCGCCATACTGCTCTACAATCACAGGTGAAATCGTGGCTTTCGCTGCTCCCTTATGGTCCATTAGGAAGGCAAGTTTTTGAAACAAAGGAAGGCTTTAAAGACGTCCATAGAATTCCTTCACTGGACTATAAGTGCACGTCAGTGCAGAAGGAAGTTTGTTTGTTTGTTTATGGATTTGGCACATTGACTTTAAGCTTATGAACTCCTTTCTGTCTTTAAAATACCTATTTTTTAAAAAAATATCTGCACATCTGCAAACAGAGTTCATTACAAAAATTAGGAAGCAGCAGCCAGGAAACGAACGTTCAAGATAAAAATTGTATTAAACAAGTCTTGCCATCTCTACTGATTCCCAGGTATAAAGACCAAAGAACCATGGCTGTGAAGTCTCAATTTTCATCTCCTTTCGGCCCAGGCATTTTTTTCTTCCCCACTTACAAAGAAGTCACACCAGTTGTGCAAAAGAAAAAAAAAAAAAGCGGCCTTTATTATCTGTGACTTTTTAAACTTCAGACATGCTTTTCACATCCATAGTGACTTAATGGAGTCTAACAACCAATTAATGGCTTTAAGACCAGCGGGGATCCTGTTCTGCCCCATAACCTGAAATGAATTATTGATAGGTGCTTTCAGCCCTGTGTCCCCTCAGACGTTTCAAAGTCAATGTGCAGCCTATGCGTTTGCTCATTCATTCTCTGGCGGGGTCAAGACTCGTGAAGCGGTGCTCTCCCAAACGAAAAAAAAGAGAGAGAGAGAGAGAAGAAGGTAAAAAGCCAGCTCCCTGTGAAGTCTGCAGCGAGACACTATTGGCCTCTCTTTGGACCAAATCTCTGTGAGATATTCACAGCCCGACGTGTGTTACTGGGGTCTGGGGCATTATTCCCTCAACACAGGTGGAAACCCGCCCCTTCTGAAGGGAATGACACGGGTAAGGACATTTAGAATTATGACAACAGCTTTCCATTTAGGCTCATGTTTGCTTTCATCTGGTCTTGGAACAGTCCCGCGGCGTGGGTAAGGTGGAGACCATTGTTTGTCCCCGATGTGGAGAACAGAAAAACCAGAAACCCTGACTGTCCAGGCTTCTCTGGGTGCGTCTTCTCTCTCCTCCTCCTCCGCTGCCTCCTTCTTTATTAAATTTGTGCAACCGTCGTGCAATTGTTAGAACTCTTGGCCATAAGACTGCTCTAAGAAGGTGACTTTTAATGACTCAGATTTAATGGCACTCTGCCGTAGCAATCTCTGAATTAGCCATTTCTTAGCAAAATAATTAGTGCATTATTACAGTGTCCCTTTTAAGTGGTTTAAACTGGTGGCTTCATGATAAGAACACAATAAAATCTAATGGGTAAATATGTGATAAAATAATGAGACTTAGAAAACTTCCAAAGAAAAGGCAATTAAGGTCATGAAAATATTTTATGCACACAGTTAAAAATTTGGGAAAATCTCTTACTGAGAGCAATCTCTTGAAAGGGCCCCAAATTCACCCGTGCTGAGTACCTGTAGGTGTATATACTCCCGACATATATTTTATTACAGCATTTTATTTTGCTCTTTAAAATTAATTACATCCATAATATATTTTCTGGGATGCCACATACTTTTCATGATTATAACTTTAATGAGTAAATATTATTTCGTTTAGACCATTTCCCGAAATTAATTGCTCATTTCCTCATTATTGGCCACTAAGGCTCTTACCGGGTTTTCTCCGTAATAAGTAACTCAATGGAGAGTGTCTCCACAACGGGAAGTGTTGCTTTGTTCGAATCACTTCCCTCGACGCCTGACAGGAACAGCATCACAGGGTCAAAGGCCGAGACTACGTGTGCGGGTTTGTCTTCGTTTTCTACTGGGGTCTGTTCCGGTCCAGCATGGTAACGCCGGCAGTGTGTGTGCACCAAAACATCAAAACCACCACAAAAACACCAGCGCCGGTTGTTGTCATGTTTACATTTTGAAACAACACACGTACGGCATCTTTAACCTGTATCAAATGCGAAAACTTATCATCGAACCATTTATTTATTTATTTTCAAATTTCTATTTAAATTCTAGGTAGGTAACAAACAGGGCAGCATTGGTTTCGGGGGTAGAAGTCAGTGATTCATCACTTACACACCCAGTGCTCCTCCCAATAGGTGCCTTCCTTAATGCCCAGCCCCCACCTAGCCCAGCCCCCACCTAGCCCAGCCTGCATCTTGCAACCATCCCCCACCCTGCAACAGACCTCAGTTTGTTTTCTGCTTTTAAGGGTCATCATCGAACCATTTCTAGAACAGCGTGGTGTTTACACATGAAGAAAGAGTTCAGTGAAGCAAAATAGAAAGTCCAGGAACAGATATTAAAAAAAAAAAAAAAAAAGAACAGATTTTATTTCATATGGGGGTATCTAGGAGGGGAAATTGCTTATTCAGTAGGGGACAAAACGCGAGCTATTTTATAGATTCAGAATTATAATATTTTAAAGCTATGATTTAGAGCAGAGAAGCCATAAGGCACTGATAAATTTAACTACACACAAATACAAAATTTCTGCATGGTTAAAACCACTAGGACAATGAGAAGACAGGTAAAAACGAGAGGGTAAATTATTGCAAATGACATTACACACACTCGTTCCCCACTAATTTCTCCAATGCATGACTAGCTCATTCAAATTCACAAGTAATGAACCGAAATCTCAATTAAAGATTCGACAATGGATGTAAACAGACTGTCTACCCAAAATAAACACAACTGAAAGGGGGTATAAGAAAACTCTCTGTACCATCTTTAATATTTTTTTCTGTACATCTAGAACTGTTCCAAAAAATAAAGCTTATTTTTAAAAAGGTAGTTAGGCAGTACTGAACTCGCAACCAGTTTAAGCTAGTATCTGTATTACAGTCTTTATGGCCAGCAGCAGGAACCCTGGTCGAATATGAGCTACAGATTTATATCCATAGACACGTGAAAATCCATCTCTGTATCCTGCTGGCTCTGCTTCTCTGGGGAACCCTGACGGATACAAATAAGTGAGGACAAAGATGCCCGCTACCACCAACTCTATTTGACATTGAATTTGAAGTCCTAGTCGGTGCAGAAAAAACAAAACAAAACAAAACGAAAAAACCAAGGAAAAGAAAACGAAATAGGGATATGGACTGACAAGAAGGGTAAGCAACTGTCATGTCAATGCTGGGCCAGTACACCGCACAAGGTCAGAGCTCCACGACCAGGCGGCGTGGGTCGGTATTCTGCCTTCTTCACCCGCCAGCCGTGTGACTCTGGGCCCTTCGTGTAGCCAGCCTGGGCCGTGGTCCTTCATGTGCGAAATGGACGATAAGTCTGTGGTTAGTAGAGTTGTCGAAAGGATTGCACAAGGTCACACGTAGAGCACGGGGTAGGCTTGTGGTAAACGTTGGCTCTTACCAGTATTAGAGCTCTAAGTATTGACCCCCTATTCCTGTTGCTGTTTAAATATTGATTTTCTGTTTGGTTCTTCTGCTAATTTGATCCCATCTTCGTGTTTTACATTCAGAGACCATGATTTTTGGCTCTACCACAGCATTTCCTCTTGTCCCCGTGTAGTCAAAAGTTGATAACTTGGGTTTTCAGTGACGGATAGGCTCCCAGGGGCTGTCCCTTGTTATGCTACACATTTCTTCACTGATTTTTAAAATTTTCAAAGAGTCTATCTTTTTCATGAAAGGGGAAAGCAACAAGTATTTTAGAACTTGGAGAACCAAAAATTCACATAATTATTCCTTTTGGCTTACAATCAACCGACTGAGTGAAGATAGTTTGACTCAGACAGGGTCTGGTAACGAATATTTGACTCTTCTTTATCTCATTCTGAAAGGTAATTCATGAATCATTTTAATTTCAAAGAATAGCAACAACTCTCATAATAGGGAAATTGGAAAGCCTTCATCAGGGAACACACTATGGGCTGTCTAGCAGGTTCTGTGACATCGGGTCCCATGGGCATTGCTGAGCAAGGAGCCGCCGCACAGAGCCTGATTGCTCCTGGATCCCCCTGTCTCAGGCTGTTGGGGTCACTTGTATCTAAGGGGGTTACGCAGACAGAATGACCGGGTCAACCACCCAGGAGACAGGACTTCCTACTTAAGTTAAGGACAAGTGTCTCCTTGGGTAAGTGTCCCCCCCACCTTGGGAATAGTGGAGCCCAGGGTTTGGAATTTGGCCACCCAGATATCTCAGAGATAACCTTTTATCAAAAGGCCCAACAGTGGGTGCCTGGGTGGCTCAGTGGATTAAGCCTCTGCCTTCGGCTCAGGTCATGATCCCAGGGTCCTGGGATTGAGCCCTGCATTGGGCTCTCTGCTCAGCAGGGAGCCTGCTTCCCCCTCTCTCTCTGCCTGCCTCTCTGCCTGCTTGTGATCTCTGTCTGTCAAATAAATAAGTAAAGTCTTTAAAAAAAAAAAAAAAGGTCCAACAACAAACTCTATGGGGCTGTGTGATAGACACCTAAGTCACTATCATTTATTTTTCAAATTAGTGAGGGTTGAGTGTGTGTGTGCATGTATGTGTGTGTGTTTCTGTTTCCCCCAGCCAGACTCAGCACTAGAAACTTCTTTTCACGTCCACGAAACAACCAGAGGCTAGGGAAGCATTAGAGGGTATGAAGGGTGCGGCCAACACCAAGCCCCACGTTCAGGTCTCACGTCCAGGGACAAAAGGCCGTTCTCCCAGTGGACTGGTCGTTAGAAGCATCTCTGACAACGGTGAGCAGGACGCCAGAGCAGAGGGCCACTCTCAGAACGACAGGTGCAGAACTGAGGAGCCCTGCCTGGAGGCGGTCGCTCTCGGAGGGCTCTGCACTGGGGCGGAAGCTCCATTAGGAGGGACCGGCAGGCCACCATCAGCCGTCGAGATGTTTAGGAGTCCGTGGGAGATGCAGGAGAGCCGTGGTGTGCCAAACCGTAGATGGCAGTGGGGGCTCTGAGTCAGGGGCGGTGAGTGGGGGACCGAGGCAGAGAAGCAGGTTATGTCCCCGTGCATGGTGACCCCCAGGAGAACAGTGAAGGGCACACCAGCTGGCCACAGCCCCTTCCTGTCTTGCAGTCCCCAGAGGCAGGCTCAGCAAGCAGATCCAGGACTCACGGCTGGACGATCATTCTCAGATTCAGAGACGCAGGTGCAGCCACAGGAAGGAGCGCACATGGGAGTAAGGGGACAGCACGCAGGAGGGTGAACCAACCTGACAGGGAGAACAGTTGCCATCCAGAGAAAGCCAAGGGGCTCCCGGTAGATATGTTAACATTCTCCGAGAGATGACAGCAGACGGGGCATCTGTACACAATCACTTTGGAAATTCAGTGGCTGAGACAAACAACAGAAGGGACATAGTCAAAGACCAAATTCATCAACTGCATGTTTAAGCCAAACAGAGCCCACAGAATGCAACAGAGAGGGACAGGGACATAGAAACTGTCCAAGAAAAGTCACACAGAGTCGGATTCAGATTCTCTCTCTGCTTGACAGGGTTTCCCGAAAGGGAACAGAGAGAAGGGGAGGAAAAAATATTCAAAGAAATAACAAGAGACAGAATTTAATCTCCAGGAAACCTTCTGATGATTCTCTGTTCTCTGGCTTTAAATTAATCAGCCCAAGGACCTAAAGTGGAAAAGGGATTTGCTAGGAGCCTAGAGCATCCCGGTCTCTGGTTACTGACCAGCGGGCAGCGGAAGGTCTTTCAGGAAGCGTGTATCGACCTGAAGGGTCAGCGTGGAGGGGGGAAGGCTGAGGGCAGAACGCCCAATCCCCCTCTGCTCAGACAAATGTTTATTTCGTACCTACTGTATGCCAAGCTCTGCGTACAGCGGTCCTTGCTCTCACAGAGTTTACCTTCTAGCAGGACTGACCGGCAGTCAGCAAACGGACGTGTGACGTAATTCTGAGCAGTGACGCCTGCCAAGCAGACTTGGGGGCTGTGGGGATGAACCGGGACGTCCCGGTAGGTTGCGGGGCAGGAAAGCCTCTCCAGGAGATAGGTGAGCATCGACGGGACGCGTATGCAGTTTGTGCACGTGAGGACCCGGGGAGCGGCGTTCCGACAAAATGAACGGCAATTGCATGGCCTGCCTGGCGTGTCTGAGAAATGGTTAGATGCTCCCAGCCTCAGTTTCTCCATCTGTAAAGACGTGGATGACATCAGTACCTGACGTGTAAGGCTTCGTGGGGACCACACGGCATCATGCATTCGAAGCAAACAGCACCCTTCATAGAGCACGAAAAATGTCGGACGCACACGGCCTTTCCTCTTCATTATCTTGAGGGCCTTTGCCTTGACTAGTTTGCAAACGAGCTCTGAGCCACACACCACTCCTTTATGCTTCATTTCTCCAAGGCCGCCTTGTTAAGAATATGCAAATCCAATCATTAATATGCTCTTCTCCGTCCCGGGAGCGGGTCTTCAAACAGTTCTTTGGTGTTGACTGGCAGCTGCACGTGGACCCCCGGCCCCGGGGGGTTCGGGCCACCTGAGGTGGTTGCCCTGGGGAGCTTCTCAGTGCAGGGGTCAGCCAGGGCTCCCCACCGGCGGCTCTGCTCGCACAGCTGACTTCTTTCTCTGCAGACTCAGGTCTGGGGATTAGAAGACCCCGAGCCCCCTCCTAAGTGTCTAGCTCCCCAGTCTGTCTTGGATTCCCTTGACTGCCAAAGAGATGACAGAGTGCTGGTGGCACTGAGTGTGGCTGACACAGGACGAGAGCTCCAAATGGCCCAGCAGGAATTACCCTCTGCCATGGGGGTGCGGTGCCCCAGCGGGTCCCTGCGAACCTCCAACAGAGCACCCCAGTTCCTGAGACGGGGGGCTTGACGCCGTGTCACTGTCCTTCCAGACTCGGTCAGCACCGGGCCATCCCTGTGTGGCGGCCCCTGGGTTTCTCTCCGTGCCCCATGGAGGTGGAAGCGGGAGCTTTTACTCCCGTCTCCACGTTTTCACAGGAGAACTTGCCTCCCAGGATGAGGCAGTTTCAAACAAGCCTCACAGTTTTCTTCTTACGGCTTCTGTGCCCTTCCACTGTGAAGCAGAAAGTGCAGGCGCCTACGTGTTTGCACATGTCTGGATGGCCTTGAACGGGCACGTGTGCACATGCATGGGCACGAGTGTGCATGTGTGGACACACGTGTGCCTGTGTGTGCACATGCACGTGGGTGTGCACATGTGTGTGTGCATAGGTGTGTCCGTGGGGGGGCATGTGCGTGTGTGCACGAATATGCATGTGTACATGTGTGTACGCACGCGCATGTGTGTGTGTGTGTGGTGTCCCAGCTCTTCAGATATCCTGCATATATCAGCCTGTCTGCAGGACGCAGTCACTCTGCCTCCCAAGACCTTCCCTGACTAGGGCAGGTGGTGTCCCCGAGAAGTGGTGGGACGAGCCAGGACACTGGCAGCTCGGGGAGGGTCTCCGGGCTCCATCAGGCGGCAGATGCATGCGCCAGTGGTCTGTCCTGGTCACTCAGCCCCAGCCGTGCCTCCACTTCCAAAAGAGTCCTGAAATAATCTAACCAAACATACAAAACCATCCCGTGGGTGGTGTCACCGCCTTCACTGTAGGGTGACAGAGGCAGGGCTCTGGGCTGTGAACTGACTTATTCTCAGCTCCCGAGAGTAGCACTAAACACTCAGATCTTGTCTGATACTCAAGCCCTCTGATGCTCAGAGTCCCGGCCCCTCTGAGAGGAGCCCCGGGGACCCGAGACCTTGGTTTTGCGGCACCTTCTGTTGCTGTCTGCAAGTCATTCCTTCTCTTTGGGGTCTGATTTCAAATCTGGGCTTCACGCCTCCTGGTTCCACAGCTTCCCAGCCACGAGCCCAGAAGCGAGTTGTCTGAGCCTCCATTTTCTCAGCTGCGGAGTGGGGACGATTGCGGTCCCCACGGTAAGACTGCTGTGGCGGTTCAAGGAGGGAAGGCACGCTAGGCACTGTGCAAAGTGTGCAGCGAGTAGTTCCCAGGAAACGTGGTGGGCCGCAATGATGGGCACAGGGACACGGGGGCAGCCAGGGTGCTTTTTGGACCATGAAACCTCTCGATGTCCTTATGTTGCCAATACAGGATAGTGTCCCCAGGGAAAGATCCTTCCGGAACAGCAGTCCATTGGTTCTATGGGTCAGATGGCCTCAAGGCTATCTGTATTTTGGAATTAAATTTAGGGCACAATTTCTGGTCCCTGTTTCTCATTGAAGGAGAGCCGTGTACCCGGTGGGGGTCTCAGCCCTGCTTGTGGGCTCTGATTAAGGGGATCGAGGAACTCCATCAGTCAGGAGGACTTTCGAGCTCCCTCCACACAGACAGGAGCTCTGAGGCCTCACTACCTGCGCCCAGTCCTGCGTCCCCACGGTGGCCTGCAGCGGTCCCCTCCTGGTGGCTTCCTGAGCGTGGGCCCAGACACTGGCCATCGCTGGTGCTGAGGGGAGGCCCTCGTGAGCAAGAAAGCGAGGCTGCTGGGCAGCTTGTCTTCGCCACCGATGGCCGGGTCCTCTCCGCCTGGGTCAGCGTCTGTGACAGTGAGTGACGGAAGGGCCGGCCAGCCTCCCAAGGGACCTGGAGAGATTCAGGAGGAAGAAACTCACTTCTTTGAGGGCAGCCAAGGGCTCCCACACAGTGCCTTGTGCTTGGGGCCAGGCTACAGGAAGGTTACTGGGGGAAGAGAGAGAGGGCGGCGGGCGGTTGGGGGGGCGGGGGAGGGGCCGAGTGCTCTCTCCCTAAGGAGAACATGGAAGCGAGATACAGAGCCTAGGACGGATGGTCAGGGAGCGAGCTGTCCGGAGCCTTGGGAGCAATGCCCCCTGCGCCTTCTGTGTGTTTATCCAAGTTTTGGGAGTGCTCACGCAGCTTTCCACGCCCCTTTCTGTAACCACGCGCGGTGCTACGGGCCACTGTGAATTTTGCTTCACAGCAGCTTCCCCTCACCCAGAACTTACCTCTCTTCTGTTGAATCCGTTCTCAGATAGAGTTTGCGGCTGGTGAAAAGATTAAAACTCTCTCGTAGAGTTTCCTGACTGTGACACTAACGCAATCGAATGGCACACTGAATGGTTATTTAAACCCCACGCGTTGTATAAACTCTACAATAACGGTACGGTATCTCGTGTCCGTTTTTTCCCCCTTTGATTTACTGTTTCATTACCTTTTTTTCAATTAACGCAATTAATTTTAATTAACAGTTATTTGAACGAGTTCTTTGTAAATGGTTTCGAATAAGTAAGTCAATTGTTTTTCCTCTTTATACGTATATGAGTGCTAACGCAGACGCCACTTTAATACACTCATTAAATTGTCATTATCGGAACAACACCAATTCATCTCTCGGCTTCTGGAAGGGAAGCAGCTTTCATGTAAAAAATTAATTGCCATGACCGTGTCCTTAGCCCTTCAAAATAATATCTGTATGTTCTGAAAGAGATTGATCCGTTTCGTTTTTATTTGGTCGACATGTGATCCAGGCAAACATCGCCTTCTTCTACTCTCTGAGGTCATGACGACTCTTGAGGGTTTCACGACATTTCGGCAGTCTGAACGCTGGAGACCAGCGAAGTCGTCGTGTCGGAAACTGATGTGAAATTGAACAAAGGATGCAAATTGTAATCAGGTTGGATGACTGTGAGTACTGAATGTTCTCCTTCGAAGTGTGTGAGAAAAATGTATTTCATCCATTGCCCATCTGGTTTGATTCTCTATTGCTATTATCAGATCATAATTCTAAAAACAAAAGCCACCTTTCATTAAACAGAATTAAATGGGACACTGCTGATCGTATCAGACTGTAATGACAGAATCATTACCGAATCCTATCAAGCCCAATAATTCATCAAAACGAAGCTGCTGCTGACGTTACGTATTGAACACACGGGCTATGCTTTTATTTACTATTACTTTTATCTTCCTCCTATTTTTCCTTTTGTTTGAGAATATTCTCCTCATCTTCCTGGTCCTTTCTGGTTGTTTTCATTACCAGGATTTTCTCAGATACCATAATTCTTCTCCTTACCAGTAGAACTTTGGCCATCAGCTTTAGAATTTGGCTTTTAATTGTGATATAATCAGAGATACCTTTTTTGACGTTTTTAGGCTTCTCGGAGTCTTTTACTTTTTACATTGTTGTCTTCCAATAGGGTACTTTCTCTCATTCTATCTGAGTGTTGGTATAACCAATCATGAAATGCACCAAAATTAATTTAAAAGTAAACACACCCAAGAATGATCCCAGTGCACCTTAAAATCACTGCTACGTTGTATAGTGATACAAACACATAACCAAACTGACACTGTCCGTATTGCCCGTGGATGAGTATGTGTGGGCGTCTTGTCACCTTGTCTGGTGGTAACGTGGAGCCCCTGGACTCCTCACTCAGGCAAAAAATGTCAGATACTTAAAATGAGATCACCTGAGGTGGCATGAAGACAATGTGATTTCTCACGAAGATTATTCACTGTACGCGGTATGTCGCATGCTTATGCCCTCCAAACAGAATGCTGAGAAATTTTACTTTGAATGGTGCCCATCGAAAAAGAAAATACTGTAGGTGGGATGTTATAACTGTTAAAATTACCTAGTCGCAATTCTATTGCGAGAACTGAATACGCTCCTTAGAGATCTAATGCTTGGAGCCTTTCTCTAAGGGTGCCCTTGGTTCTGCACACTTGACATCTTATTTCCGCATATCCCACCTCATTTTACCTCTGGGCACCCAAAGACTCTTTCCCAGCACAGTATGTCCTTTGACCCGGGCCATTTGTGCTAGGGTGCTGAGTGAGTGAGCGCCATGGTGGAAGGAATGTCCCTGAAAGATGTTCTGCACCAGCAATAGCTACATATGTTTCCATTCTTTTCATTTAGTTCCAACCTTCGGGACATTTATGTTTTAGATGACTCAAAGATGGTCTACGGGTGGGATTTTTTTCTCCCTTTCTATGTGATACACCTCGATTAAAGCTATTCCTTTTGATGGCTGCATAGTATTCCATTGTGTATATATACCACATCTTCTTGATCCATTCATCTGTTGATGGACATCTAGGTTCTTTCCATAGTTTGGCTATTGTGGACATTGCTGCTATAAACATTCGGGTGCATGTGCCCCTTTGGATCACTACGTTTGTATCCTTAGGGTAAATACCCAATAGTGCAATTGCTGGGTCATAGGGCAGTTCTATTTTCACCATTTTGAGGAACCTCCATGCTGTTTTCCAGAGTGGCTGCACCAGCTTGCATTCCCACCAACAGTGTAGGAGGGTTCCCCTTTCTCCGCATCCTCGCCAGCATCTGTCATTTCCTGACTTGTTTATTTTAGCCATTCTGACTGGTGTGAGGTGATATCTCATTGTGGTTTTGATTTGTATTTCCCTGATGCCGAGTGATATGGAGCACTTTTTCATGTGATGTAACATGGGGGCTTAAGTGGGTAGGAGAAGAATAAATGAAACAAGATGGGATTGGGAGGGAGACAAACCATAAGTGACTTTTAATCTCACAAAACAAACTGAGGGTTGCTGGGGGGAGGGGGTTTGGGAGAAGGGGGTGGGAATATGGACATTGGGGAGGGTATGTGCTTTGGTGAGTGCTGTGAAGTGTGTAAACCTGGTGATTCACAGACCTGTACCCCTGGGGATAGAGTATTATGCCTCCATCAGAAAGGATGAATACCCAACTTTTATAGCAACATGGACGGGACTGGAAGAGAGTATGCTGAGTGAAATAAGTCAAGCAGAGAGAGTCAATTATCACATGGTTTCACTTATTTGTGGAGCATAACAAATACCATGGAGGACATGGGGACTTAGAGTGGAGAAGGGAGTTGGGGGAAATTGGAAGGGGAGGTGAACCATGAGAGACTATGGACTCTGAAAAACAATCTGAGGGTTTTGAAGGGACGGGGGGTAGGAGGTTGGGGTACCAGGTGGTGGGTATTATAGAGGGCACGGATTGCATGGAGCACGGGGTGTGGTGCAAAAATAATGAATACTGTTATGCTGGAAATAAAAAAAAAAAATAAAAAAAAAAAAAAGCTATTCCTGCACTCAATGCACACCATTTGCCCCTCATGTTATATACTCCATTTATCTTCTTTTCTGGACTTCTTTTCCATGGGCAGTTGTTTTTATTATTTTAATTATTTTTCCCTAGTAGCACAGACACTATGCTGTCTTTTACCATGGACTTCATGATTATTCTAGAAATCACAACATCATGTCGTGGCTTACTTTATCTTAACATTAACTGATACTTTTATGTTCTCCTCTCTCCTAATAATGCAAGTACCCTAAACCCCGAATATTTTCAGCTCCCCTTCTCCTAGTCCCACTTATAAAATGGTGTGTTTTCCCCCTCTTTTATATGGTTTAATCCTTGCAAGACAATATTATTCTTGCTTTGTACAGTAAAAGATTATTTACCTTTTATTTTAGTTGTTATTTTCCTTTGATCTTCAGTCTTTTTTGTATCTCCAGCATCTCTCCCATCTGGGAGCACTTTCCTTTCATCCTGATTACACCCTAGACCTTCTCACAATGCGGATGCATGGTGGGAAGCTGTCTCTCCTTTTTCTTTTTTGAAGGTTTATTAATTTTGCTCTCACTCTTTTTTTTAAAAGATTTTATTTATTTATTCGAAAGAGAGAGATGGCAAGTAGGCAGAGAGGCAGGCAGAGAGAGAGGAGGAAGCAGGCTCCCTGCTGAGCAGAGAGCCCGATGCGGGGCTCAATCCCAGGACCCTGAGATCATGACCTGAGCCAAAGGCAGAGGCTTCACCCACTGAGCCCCCCAGGCGCCCCTCTCACTCTTGAGAGATGTACTCACCGAGTGCAGATAGAAGTACAATTGTTTTTCTTCTGCTCATTCAATGTATCTTCCTATCTCCTCTGGCTTCCATTATCACAGCTGAGATGTGGGCTGTCAGTCTAATTTTTGAAACTGAGGCTAATCTGTCTTTACGGACTTGTTTCTTTTTGGTGCAGAGGTTTAGATTTAATTTTGTTTTTCCTGCTTCAGATTTGTTGGGTTTCTTGAACCTATGAATTAATGTTTTCCAGGACTTCTGGAAAATTCCCATTATTCTTTAAACAATGCTTCTTGCCCATTCTCTCTTTTCCTTCTGTGGCTCCATCTCAAAATTTAGAGATTTTCATTGTTTTCAGCATCTTACTCTGTGTCTCTTTCTCCATGTGTTCTGTGCCTTATTTTAGATCATTTCTTTGGCTTTTGTTCCAGTTCTGTTTCTCTTTACAGCAATGGCTAATCTACCCTTAAGCCCATGTAATAAATTTTCATGACCGTGCTTTTCAATTCTAGAATTTGTTCTTTGTTCTTTACAAAATTTGCTAAGTCAATGGTTACTTTCCTATTCCTTGCAGAAATTTGCAAACATGGCTTTTGTCTTCTCCGTCATGATAATGCAGTTATAGTACAAGATGTTTCTGATTCTTCTAGTAACTGGATGTCGTTTTGGTTCAGGGTCTCATGTACGTTGTATGATCTTCTTACATTTCTGGCTCCTGTTGATTCCATGCTGTACGTGGCATATGTGAAACCATGTTAGCAATTATTTGTGGTCTGGAGTGAGATGATCTTCACTCGGAGACAGCTTTTGTCTGCTTTACCACCTGTTTGGGGCCCTTGAAGTGTGGGGTATTTGACAATATGTTAAGTGGAAATGAGATCTCATAGCTCTCTCTACGTTTTACATTTTTTTTAATTAGCAAAAAAAAAAAAAATCTAACTAAATATCTCATGTCCATTAAAAAAAAGTCTTGGAAAATGCAGATAAAGAAAAAGCTAAATATCTAACAGTTCTGTTATTATTAATAGCCACTAAATGTTTAACTAGGTGTTTTATTAAACATTGTATTTAACTGAAAACAATCTGAAATAAGAAGTGGCTTACGCTTCTACCACCTGATAGTTGCATAAGCCGACACAGCACTCGGATCTTTCACTTGCGCATTCTTACTGCCTTCGCTATGCAGAACTCTCGGTCAATGGGACACTGGGGAGAAACCCACCAAGTGTCTATGGTGCTCCCTTTATTTTGGTCTACAAAATTACCTATTTTCCTGCCTGAAATCTATGTGTGTGCCTAGGTGTGTACCCAGGACATTTTGAGATAGCAGCTAGACTTTCTTCTACTTTTTCTTTTTCTTATCCTTTTTAGTACTATTTCCTTTTCTCCACCCGTCAGGAGTCTGTGATAACGTGTATGAAATGACCTGAGTGGAAAGACAAGCTCGGGTCCTAGAACGGCAGCAGACATCAGTGAAGTTGCTGAATGGGTTTGTTAAACTCATAACAAATCATCTCCAGAGCCAAGGTTTCCAATTGTAGAATATAAATTTTTTATTTGATTATTTGTTTCTGAGAGAGAGAGAGGAGGTCTTCTGGGACTAGATAGACCAAAATCTCTAAAGGATGAAGGAATAAAGTTTTTATATATACAAAAAAAAAAACAACCAGTAATAGTTTGCAAAGAGAATATATGTTGTTATAAGATCTAGTTCTTGTCCAAGAGGAAATAAAAATTCAACAGGGTGGCAGGAGGACACCATGCCGCCTCCCAGGTAGGTCTGGTGAAGAACTCTGGAGGGTTATAGGAAGAACCCAAGAACATTGGTTTCTGTGTCTTGCTTTTTTGGGCTGACATCTGTGAACCTCTCACAGAGACTCTGGATTCCTCATAAAACCAGAGATATAGAGTAGTAATGGCTAGGATAGGCAGATAGGGCAGGGGGACAGAGGCACCACCAGGGTCCTGAGCACCCAGGACTAAATCATGCTCCCCCACCATCCCGAGGGTGGGATCAGGACATGGAGTACATGTTGTGGGTTACTAAAAGCCAAGGCAGAATGGTGCACATCACAAGTGCATACTGGAGACAAAAAGATGAATGGAACAGAATAGGGACCCCAGAAATAGACCCACATAAAAACAGCCAACTGATCTTTGACAAAGTAGCAAAGACGACACAATGGTGAAAAGAAAGTCTCTTCAACACACGTGGCTAGAACAACTGGGTAGCCACGCACAAAAAAAAAAAAAAAAAAAGAATCCAGACATAGATGTTACATCCTTTCCAAAAATTAATGCAAAAGGGATCACAGAGACAAAATGTAAAATGCAGAACTGTGAAAGTCCTGGAAGATCATACAGGAGAAAAATCTAAATGATCTTGGGTTAGCTGTGATTTTTTAGGTCCAACACCAAAGGCACGGTTCACAGAAGAAAGAACCAATTGGCTGGGCTTTAGTAGAATTAAAAACTTCAGCTCTGCAAAAGACAACTGTCAGGAAAATGAGGAGACAAGCCCCAGCCTTGGAGCTAATGTTGGCAAAAGACATATCTCATAAAGGACTATTATCCAAAATATACCAAAAAAAAAAAACAAAACCAAGACCAAAAACAACAGGGTCTCTATGAGAGGTTCACAGATGTCAGCCCAAAAAAGCAAGACACAGAAACCAATGTTCTTGGGTTCTTCCTATAACCCTCCAGAGTTCTTCACCAGACCTACCTGGGAGGCGGCATGGTGTCCTCCTGCCACCCTGTTGAATTTTTATTTCCTCTTGGACAAGAACTAGATCTTATAACAACAGAACAATCCCATTTAAAAAATGGACAAAAGTCTTGAACAGACATCGCATCAAAGAAGATGACAAATAAGGTTTCAAGAAAAACGGTCCACATCACAGGTCATCAGGGAAATGCAAACTAAAACAATAATGAGATACACGCTTATTAAAATAACCAAAATCTGGGACCCGGACGACACCACATGCAACTGGGGACTTGCAGCAGTGAACTCTCCTCTGCTGGTGGGAGTGAGACCCTGTGCCGCCACGCCATCAGTCAGCTTGGCAGGTTCTCACCAAACTAAACACAGTCCTGCCACAAGATCCAGCAATCACTTGCCTTGGTATTCGTCCAAATGAGTGGAAAACCGTTGTCCATGCCTGAGGATGTTTCCCGCAGCTTGCCTCATGATTGCCAAAAAGTGGAAACAACCCTGGTGTCCTTCAGGAGGTGAATGGGTGAAGTGTGGCATTCCCAGACCACGGGATATCCTTCAGCACTGAGAACAAACGAGCTGTCAGGCCATGCACAGACACGGAAGAAGCCTAGATACATGTTACGACGGGAAAGAAGCCAGTCCGAAAAGGCTACATTCTGTACGCTTCCCCCTCCCTAGGAATCTGAAATGGCAAAATTACAGAGACGGTAAAAAGACCAGGGGTTGGCACGGGTTGGGTGGAGAGGAGGGTTGGGTAGGCAGAGCACAGAGGAGTTTTGCAGTGAAAATGTTCTCTGTGATACCCTGATGGCACATACACATCATTGTACGTTTGCCCAAACCCATAAAACGTACAACACCAAGACTGACCCCGATGTAAACTCCTGACTTTGGGTGACAGTGATGTGACAATCTGTCGATTCTAAAACATGTGCCGCTCTGATGGGGGACGGTCAGAGTGGGCGAGGCTGTGAGCGGGAGTGGGGACAGGAGGTACATGGGAGCTTTACTGACCTTTCACTCAGTTTTCCTGTAAACCTAAAAGAACTCTTAAAATGTAAAGTCCTTTAAAGAATCAGTGGATGTTGGGGCGCCTGGGTGGCTCAGTGGGTTAAGCCTCTGCTTTCAGCTCAGGTTATGATCTCGGTGTTCTGGGATCGAGCCCCGCATCAGGCTCTCTGCTCAGCAGAGAGCTTGCTTCCTCCTCTCTGCCTGCCTCTCTGCTTACCTATGATCTCTCTCTCTGTCAAATAAATAAAAAGTAAAAAATTTAAATTAAAAAAAAAAAAAGAATTAGTGGATGCTGACAGGTCCACAGAGACTACCTGGGATGAGAAACACTTCGAGGACCATCTGAAGGGAAGACTGTGGATCCAGATGCGCCACTGACTTCCTCATCCTCAACCCCAGAAACTTCCACCATCTCCAGGGAGAAAAGAAGAAGGGATAGGGGCTGAGTCGCGAGAAGAACTTCCACACGACTTAGGGGTTATCCACAGACTGACTCTCAAATTAGAGGTGATGGGCTTTACCCTGAGTTGGAAAACCCACTTTTCTGGGATCAACAACACTGAATGCTGGAGAACCAAACGGATTGCACGGGGTTCAACTACGGAGAAAAAGAAAGACTATCACGGGACTGGGTCTTGCACTCTCCATATTCGAATCTACTCCATGTACTTTATGAAGTCACACGCAAATGTCTGATCTTACAAAAGAGTCCGCAGAAAGACGCACTCAGGTCACAAACAGCACCTATGAGGTGACATCTGCCAGGTGAGACCCACCATCGCACTCCAGGATGACATCTCCCCCACCCCTCGGGTGAGCTCACCCCTTTCCCATCAAACCTGCTGTTCTAGTGCGCGAGGGTACAGGAGCCTCACTGGGGAGGCTACCTTAAGTCAAACACCAAACACAGCTCAGACTCACCACTCAGAGACCGCAGGCAGAGCAGGGGCTGCACATGGCAGGGAATTGAAGCCAATGTCCTTTCGCCGTTCCCCGGAGACAAGATGGTCCTATACGAGGGCCACATTCCTCGGACAACAGCCCTTCCTGGGATTGCCCTGCACCAACAAGCCTCATTCCCAGCCCAGAGAGACGTGAGTCCGAGGTCCCCCTGCAGATCTGTCTCCCTCTGGACACGTGGAAGTCTTCAAGGGCATGCCCGAGCCACATCACTATGGTCATTAAAGCCTATAAAGGCAGCCAGGATAAAAACCCACTACATACTGTTTCCTGTGTCATCTTTGGGGTCATACGCATGACACACGGGATTGGCCCCTTGTGGAGGGACGAGAGCTGTCTCTGACGTGGACGGGGCTTCAGAAGCTTGGGTGCCCATCCTCACTGTTCTTTTGACCCAAAGACTGACCGTTTCTCCCTCATCCTGGACGTGGCCAAGAGCCAAACGTGGAAATTGCACTTGGGCGTCAGAAACACCCAGAGGGATTTTCCTCTATAGACAGGAGCCCATTACAGATGCTGACTCACGAAGCACTGCCCCAGAGGTCATGGCTCCTCTCCATTTAGAGAGAGGCAGCCGTTTTCCTGGGCGCTCCTGGGCTCCTGTCTGTGTTAAGGACCACGCTCTCCAAGATGATA
The DNA here is from genome assembly GCF_009829155.1 of Mustela erminea. Classification (NCBI taxonomy): domain Eukaryota; kingdom Metazoa; phylum Chordata; class Mammalia; order Carnivora; family Mustelidae; genus Mustela; species Mustela erminea. The sequence continues at coordinate 2,410,844 of NC_045618.1, read as the reverse complement.
CCGCGTCCCGGCTAGCCTACCCTGCAGGTGTCTCAGCGGGTCACGGTGATGGCCATTAAACTCCGCCTGACCCCGGCATAGTGGAGGCTGCGGGGCTCTCAGCTGGTGTTCAGATTAGATTATCCTTGGGAGAGAACCATCAGAAATGCGTCATTATCTACCAAAAGTCAAGGGAAGCCCTGCAGAAAACTTTTAACTCTTCCACGCATCTCGGGGAAGAGCACGCTGTGCCGACTGTGCTCTGTTCGCCCTCCCAGTCACCCCTGTATGAGCTGGAGACGGTTCCCTCCCTTTCTCTGACATTCTCTGCCTGCTTTATGCCTCGAGGCTAGACCTACTGGACCCGTCATCCAGGTTCCTTTATCCACCGGCGTCTGGTGGCTGAACCAGTGCGAGGCTCCTTCAAGAGATGGGGGGCTGCAGTAGAAAGGGGCCAGGCTGTCTCTCCACAGTCACTTCCTACTGAGACACACAGGCTATGTCCTGTCCCTCAGTGGCCGCTGCTCCTGCTGGGCCCGTCCTCCCCAGCTCTTGCTCTCACGGGCTTGGAGAACATGGCCCAGACGCTCACCTGGTCCCGTACTCTTTTGGAGCAGGGCGGCAGTGGCGACAGTGGGGGTGGGGGTGGGGGGACAGATTCCTGTTCTTCCCAGTTTCAGGGCTCCCTGCCGGTTCTGTCCCACACTCTGTTCTTACGGAGCCATCTGGTGCTCCCGCAGTCCTGACTCACACTCGCCCCACCTCCCGGGGTGGCAGAAAGAGCGGAAGAGCCCGAGAGCCTCCCATGGCGTTGTGTTACTGCCAACGAGCTTTGCTTCAACCCTGTTACTTCTCATTCTCCAGAGTGGACCCTCTGGCCCTTCTTGCAACTAGAGAGAGAGAGAGAGAGAGAACGCTTCTGGAGACCGTTGGCTGATTTTGAATCCTGTGTGACGACCAGGCCTGGGACTTCTCCAGAAGCTGGAAGTTAGCTTCATCTGTGACTTTTCTCTTTGCTCTGTTCATTCCCAGGATCGCTGCAACCCGTATCAGAAAGACGACACGGCAAGGAATCTATTTGATCTGATGCTTCTTTTTCCCCCACAATACTTACATTTATGAATAAGGTTTACCAAAAGTTGTTGAAATCACCCCAACCAACATGAAGCAAGAGCATCAATATCTCTTCAGTCTGGAGCTGAACCTGTGTCCTTCATACTGGGAACTTTGTGGCGAACCTTTATCAAGTTTTTTTTTTATATATATAATTTTTTCAATTTATTTATTTTCAGAAAAACAGTATTCATTATTTTTTCACCACACCCAGTGCTCCATGCAATCCGTGCCCTCTATAATACCCACCTCCTGGCACCCCAACCTCCCACACCCCATGCCACTTCAAACCCCTCAGATTGTTTTCAGAGTCCATAGTCTCTTGTGATTCACCTCCCCTTCCAATTTCCCTCAACTCCCTTCTCCTCTCCATCTCCCCATGTCCTCCATGCTATTTGTTATGTTCCACAAATAAGTGAAACCATATGATAATTGACTCTCTCTGCTTGACTTATTTCACTCAGCAGAATCTCTTCCAGTCCCGTCCATGTTTCTACAAAAGTTGGGTATTCATCCTTTCTGATGGAGGCATAATACTCCATAGTGTATATGGACCCCATCTTCCTTATCCATTCGTCCGTTGAAGGGTATCTTGGTTCTTTCCATAGTTTGGCGACCATGGTCATTGCTGCTATGAACATTGGGGTACAGATGTCCCTTCTTTTCACTACATCTGTATCTTTGGGGTAAATACCCAGGAGTGCAATGGCAGGGTCATAGGGTAGCTCTATTTTTAATTTCTTGAGGAATCTCCACACTGTTCTCCAAAGAGGCTGCACCAACTTGCATTCCCACCAACAGTGGAAGAGGGTTCCCCTTTCTCCACATCCTCTCCATCACATGTTGTTTCCTGTTTTGTCAAGTTTTTTTAAAAAAAATTGTTTATTATGTTATGTTAGTCACCGTGCAGCACATCAGTGGTTTTTGATGTCGTGTTCCTTGATTCATTGTTTGCATATAACACCCAGTGCTCCATGCAGTCCGTGCCCTCCTTAATACCCACCACCGGGCTCTCCCATCCCCCCGCCAAAACCCTCATTTTTTTTCCTGGAGTCCATAGTCTCTCATGGTTCATCTCTCCCCTCTGATTCCCACCTCCCTCATTTTCCCTTCCTTTTCCTAATGTCCTCCGTGTTATTCCTTATGCTCCACAAGTGAGTGAAACTGTATGATCAGTGACTCTCTCTGCTTGACTTATTTCACTCAGCATAATCTCCTCCAGTCCTGTCCATATTGATACAAAAGTTGGGTATTCGTCCTTTACGATGGCTGAGTAATAATCCATTGTGTATATGGACCACATCTTCCTTATCCATCCGTCTGTTGAAGGGCATCTCCGCTTCTTCCACAGTTTGGCTGTTGTGGACACTGCTGCTATAAAGGTTGGGGTGCATGCTCCCCCTCCCTTCAGTACATCTGTATTGTTTGGGTAAATACCCAGTAGTGTGATTGCTGGGTCATAAGGCAGCTCTATTTTTAATCTTTTGAGGAACCTCCACACTGAGGCTTATTTTTAAGAGATGTGAGGACATTCGAAGGAAAAAAAAAATCCCTTACTAATTTAGGTAAGGGAATTCCATTGATTTTTGAACCAAATCTGATAGAGACCACTTAATGATAATTTCATAAGGCACAGCAGAAATTATGAACATGTGGCTGAGACATCAATTTGGATGTACACAGAGAAATTATATTACTATGAATTATAGAAACTTCTTACCTTCATCCAACCCCCCCTCTTTGGTCTTTTTCTAGATTTTCTAATCATTATTATTAGTGCACATTTATTTTTGGCCGGTGGTAGGCTACCTTTGTGGACATACAATTTTCTATTCTGTTTTTCTTTGTGGAATCTTTTTCACAGAGAGTTTTGGGTGTCCCTTACTTGTGATTTTTAGTAGCTACATAATATTCTACAGGGTATTATGGTTTGCTAGCTAACTCCTACTCACAGATAATTATATTGTTTCCAATAAGCATGCTGTGATAGCTAATTTTATGCCTCAATATAGGATGCCCAGAAACTCAGTGGAGCATTATTCTAGATGTTTCTGTAAGGCAGTCTTTGGATGAAAGTAACATTTAAGTCATTGGGCTTTGCCTAAGGTAGAATGCCTCCATGGGTGGGTCTCCTCCAATCATTTGAAGATGTGACCAGAACAAAAGACTGACCCTCTCCTAAGAAAGAGACTTTTCCCAGGAGAGACCTTCAGACTTGAACTAGAACATCAACTTCTCCTGTCTGCAGACAGAGACAGAAATGTCAGCTCTTCCTGGACTGCCAGCCCACTGACCTTCAGACTGGAGCTACACCATGGTCTCGTCCGCATCTCCGGCCTCACAGTCCGCGCTGCAGACATGGGTACATGCCAGCCTCCGTAATTCCTTCTAATCAACTCCATCTACATATACACATTCTCTTAGTCCTATTTCTTTGGAAAACGCTCTCTTAGTCCTATTTCTTTGGATCCACAAGTGGTCCCTAGAAGTGGACTCTTCAGGAAGCCAGTAGAATCCCATTGGCTGCACTCAAGAATCCGAAAGTTGTTTCTGTCTTTCTCGGTGGGAAGCATCACGGGGCAACCCTTAAGTAAGGCTCCCTCTTCTCCTGCACAGGGAGACGCAACCCTTCGTGCCATGGGATCCATGAGAACTGAGCTCAGGCGTTTCATTCCACAACGTAACGTTCTACGATTACCCAGTGGTTCCTATTTCCTGGAGTGAACGCCTTCAAGTCTGGTTCTTCTGACAATAAGTTATTAAAATGTAATTGCAGTTTGAAAGTAAGAAGAAATGAAAAGCAATGCTATTCTGAGTTATGTGTCCTGAAGAAGGAAGAAAGGGTTTGTCCTTCAGGAACTTCTAGATATCTACCGATGGGGCCGAGGGCGGGGTTTGGTGGGAGAAAAGGCAGAGGACCCTAGCTCACAGTGTAAAGAAATAGGAAATAGAGGAAGACAAGTGACAAAGATGTACACAAAGAGAGTGACAGAGCAAGGACAGGTGCCTTGCAGTTCGGCTTAGAGCAAGAGCGAGCTGGGTGAGGTCCCGACCAGGGATGGTTAAAGGAGCGAAGGGGGCTGAACCAGGGAAAACTCGAGGCTCACGTGACAGCTGCCTTCAAACATCCGAGGGCTCGCCATATGGAAGAGAAGATGCACTTCTGACCAGTGGAGAGAATTCACAGAGAAACAGATTTTGGCTCGATAGAAGGGACATTTTCTAATAATTCAAGCTGTCACACCACGGAGTGGATAAGCTGGGGAACGCTGAGACCTTGCCACACTGGAAGTGTTCGGGCTGGCAGGCCATCTGCCAGAGACGCTATCGAACCAGATGACTCACTTTTAAAAATAACATTTTGTAATCCTTATTAGAGTAGAATATGTCCACAGAGGACGCTTTGAAAAAGAAAGTGTTAAGAGGAAGAGAAGCATCTCTAACCCCAGCATCCACGGTCGGCCACTGTCAGCAGTTTGACGTCTTTCCATTTGGTACCTTCTTCTCTACAATAAAAATCCACGTTAAGTGCTTGGTAAGAGCGTAGCTATTTTACACAAAATACACTGGTTTTCACAGAATACATGTGCACAACACATCCACATGTGTTGTGTAAGCCACACGCGTGGCTTACTGTCTTTAATTATGCAAGGTTTCTCGGGATTATTAACTAACCTTCAGAAACATGATTTAATGTTGTGCATGAATGAAACTTGGTGCTTTTCATACAAACAGTCTCCCACTATCCTCACACACACACACACACACACACACGCACACGTTCACGTGTATGTGTGTGTGCACATTTTTGGTTGCGGGGAAACATCTTAGAACTATCGAGTCAGAAAGCACGGACATTTTTGAGTCTCTTGATACAAGAGAAGCTTCCAGAAAATCCAGGTCAATTTACAAAGTCAGAAGTTCGTGGGAGCTCTGTCTCCGTGCCATTCTTGCCAACAAACAGTCATACTATGTTTTAAGATATTTGCTAATGTGATAGCTAAAATTCCACTTCATTTTTTAATAAAACAAATTTCTGTTATTAGCAGACTGCGTAGTTTGTAGCTTTTCCTTATTTATCTGTATTTCTCTCCTTTGGAGCCCCTTAGCTCTTAAATCGAGGTGCCACATTTTTCTTATGGACTTATCAAATCATTTTGTATATTTTTGCCCTAATGTGTTAGTAGTTGAATGTCTTAATACTTCACCATATTATGACACACATTTCTGAGTGTATCACTAAAATTTAAGCTTGTTTGCCAAATGCTGTGTATTATTTTTAAATGTCTATCTTCTTGGTCTTTCGAAGACCAGAAGGACTGAGGCAACATGTCTCACTATAATCGTGGTGCTTTCCTGTAAGTCTGAGAATGCTGATTTCAGACATCATCTTTCTATTGATACACTGCTGAATCTCACTGAAGCTAGCATATATTTTCCCCATATTCTTCCAATACATCTGTTCCATAGGAATAATTTGCATAATTATTCACATCAGCCACCAACACCTCCCTTCTCTTAACCACTGAGCATTTTCATATATTGTGTTGTTTTTCCCTGTGGGGTTGTTCTTAGGTTTTAATAATATGGACCAGAGTGTGAGCTCTGCCTGGGCCAGGATCACAACCCGTCTTGTTCATCATTACGCTTCCTGCTCCTGAAAAATCACTTAGATCGTAGTCAGGTGTGGTAAAAAGCGAGTGTTGTAGTGCGGCTACTCTCACTGCAAATTTATGTATTACACAATTGTAATTATTTCCAGTTTTTCTACACTGAACTAGCTTTCAAACATTAAAAGACATATCTGCCAATTTGGGGACAAATGAATTTTCCTTGCACCGTAAGTAAGTTCTCAAAATACTGTAAGTTAAATATTCTATCTTTTCTCCCATTATTTGTAAAGTCATCTTTGCTTTGTGATAAACATTATACTAAATCTGCTTCAACAATCTGTATGTTAGTTCTCAAGCCTGTGGTCTGCTAAGTCTTAGAAATTTTTAATTTCTTTTCATTTTGGATTGGCCAGTAACCCCTCATCATACATTTGATTCAGGAAGTTTACTGAGAAGGCTTGACCTTTCTTCCGTATTCATTTGTCCACACAAATGTTAGGGTTTGGGTGGGGGGAAGATAAATTTTGTGAATTTTGATTGATATTATATTAGAGTTACAGATTTATTTCTTGACAGAACACTGAAGTCAATAAATTGCTGAATAATTATTGAATTTCATGGGAAGAAGAATACCATCCAGGGATTATTTCCCATGATGATCATCTTCCGAGGGTGAGGGAAACACAGTAACCTTCTCAAATGTGCAAAAATTCAGAAACAGCATCTATGTGTATTTGTTTCAAGAAGCTCTAGAGTCTACAGGGAGGGAGCAGAAGGAGAAGGTCTAGAGCAAATACGGAGGTTGCCACAAACTGGCAGTGACGGTGGGAGCTCAAGCTGGTTCGACACAGCATATGTCATAAGAGGAACAAAGGACATGGGGATGTTGAAAGAATGTGGGTTTCCAAAATAGTTCTCCAAACACAGAGCCCGCCACATTTGAACTATGACTTATTCGTAATGATTAGAATTTAAAACTTGAGGTTCTATGAACAAAGATAAAGGAATAGGAGGGGACGTGAGGAAACAGGGCAGGATCACACACCACTCTTAACTAAGAGGAACACAAGATACAGACAAGTCTGCTGAAAATGTTTTCAAAAATTCTAAATTGACAGCAAATATAACTTTTAAAACACTATCAAAGAAAAGAACTCTTCTAGAAGAGATGGAAACCATATATAACACACCTCAAGAAAAGCAACATGGAACCAGATTATAAAAATCAGTATTAGAATAGATGCTGTGCTCAGAAACAGTCAGTGTATCTTTGTGATGGAACTGCTTTACACGGATTCGAGCTTCCTGTTAAAAGACAACTTCTTGCAGATATGATAGAAAAATTATCTAGCTATGCACTTTATGAGAAAGACACCTAAACCAGAGAGGCAGGGGGAAGTAAAATACAAGGACAGGTAAGGGTTATTTTAAATAGATGAACATAAAAGGAATAGACTTGCAACCACAGGAATGGGGAGTTAAAACAAAGACTATTATCTAAGACAAAGATGGTCATTTTATATACTGATGTAGGTTCGTCTACTCCATAAAAGGAAGAGGGAGATGGATGGACTGATAACCTATGGAAATCCCCACAGGAGACCCAACGGGAGGGAAGGGTGTCTAGAGACACAGAAGAGGGCTGAGAGGCAGAGGGCTGTCCTGGAGGAGAATGTGGGGGAGCTGAGCCATTGCCCCAGGAAAAAGGAAAAACAGCAGCACAAGCCCAGGACAAGATCACCCCCAGAAAGCAAGGTGATCACAACCACGGAGACAAACCAGGGAGACAAACCATAGAACATTTCGGACTGGGAAAGGGCAGAGATGGGAAGATATATGACAGAGAAGGTGGCCGAGAAGGACACATGGCTAACCTCGCACTGTCCTCTCTGTGCCCACCGCCCAGACTTTCCTGCCTGAGAAATTTGGCCCTGGGCACCCACGATCTGCCAGGAGAGCTGCTCTCTGTAGTGCAACAGGAGCTCAAGTGGGAAAACGTCAAGCTCTCTGAGCCGACCTGCATGCAAGGAAGACTATGAACTGTTGAGATTTTGTGGAGAAGAGAAAAGCAGGCATGTAAAATAAAGGTAGGAATGAGGCTTACCTCATGGAGAGTTTTGGTTGCACGAAATGGGAACACGTGTGTGTCACAAAGGATCGGTTACAGATCATGGGCAGGGACAACGGAGGAACGGGGATACGGACGAGCGGAATAGCAAATGGGTGCAGTTGAAGAGAGACTCGGCTCCAGAACAGGTGAAGACGCTCTCGAAGGCAGGAGCAAAGGGCAGAGCAACGGAAGCACCAAGGGAAACACTGACAGAGGGAAGAGGCTGTGGGAATGCCAGCATCTGTGTAACGGAACGACGGAGAGGATGGGAAGTGGAAGGAAAAGAGAGGAAACCGGAGAAATATTTAAAAGAATATCTCAAAATTGGAAACAAAAAAATAACTTGCATTGAAAAACCAGTAAAGAAGGGAGAAAAGCTCCAGGTTGAAAATGTTTCAGAGCTGTGTCAGCCGGATGTGCGGTTTGGATTTGGTTTGTGTCCTCATTTGAACAAGTGCAAAAACGCATCTTTCTGACTATTCAATCAGAAAAATCTAACACAGATTAGATATTAAATGATGTTAAGGAATTAATGGAATAATTCAGGTGTAGTAACAGTATGGTGGCTATGTTAGAAAGGTGAGCTCTTGGGGTGCCTGGGTGGCTCAGTCACTACGCGGCGGCCTTCGGCTCAGGTCATGATCCCAGGGTCCTGGGATCCAGCCCCGCATCAGGCTCCCTGCTCGGTGGGGAATCTGCTTTCCCGTCTCCCCCTGTCCCTCCCCTCACTCATGCTCTCTTTCTCTCTCACTCATGCTCTCTCTTTCAAATAAATAACATCTTTTAAAAATTTTAAAAATACTGAATTTATTATGACTGTAAAGTTATGATGCTTGGGGACCGAGGACACGGTGTGGGGGGTGTGAAGCGGGAAGAGTACAGGCGAGGCTATTATAAAATCAGCTATTTGTTGGTATTTGTTCAATCCATGTGATGGACATGGGTCTTCATTGTAATACTGTCTCTATTTTGTGTAGTGGAAAATTCCTATGAGAAATAATTTTTTTAATGAACGAACTCCCCTTTTTAAAAGATTTTATTTATTTATTCATTTGACAGACAGAGACCACAAGCAGGCAGAGAGGCAGGCAGAGAGAGAGAGGGGGAAGCAGGCTCCCTGCTGAGCAGAGAGCTTGATGCGGGGGTCGATCCCAGGACCTGATCATGAACCAAGCCGAAGGCAGAGGCTTTAACCCACTGAGCCACCCAGGCGCCCCTATGAGAAATAATTTTTTAAATAAATTTTAAAAAGAAATGACTTGCAGCATGAATACCAGAATAAGTGACACCCACTTACACAGACATGTGTACACACTACCTCACACTACCTCACAACTACTCACAACACAGTGAAATTTAAGAAGATTAAAGTCAAACAAATCTCTAAAGGGTTCCAGAGAGAAACAAGACCACCTACAAAGGAAGAAAACCAGACTGACTTCATACATCTCAGTAGAGGCGTCAGATACCAGAATACAATGGAATAGTATCTCCAGCTGTGGAATAATGGTAACTTAGAGCTTAGAATGATGTATCAAACCAAGATATCTTTTTAAGGTAAGGACAAAAATCAAGATATTTTTAGACAGGACAACCTTTGGAAAGTTTCTTTGAGAGCTCATCGGAAGGAATACATTAACAAAGGGAAAACTAAATTGAAGACCTTGTGAGATATATGTAAGGAAAGAGTAAGTTTACTCCTATCCAAATAAATAGTTATCCTACCCCTCCAAGAGGATTATAATAGTTAATCAATAAAATTAAAATGAACACTATGGCTTGGGATTTGAGGTGGGGCAGTGAGCAGGAAAGGGAGAAAACAGAAGGAGATGAGCACTCACTAATGTACTTTTTTCCTATTTGATGGAAATATTTGAAAAATTTAAAATACTTGAAAAGTATTACCTATCAGTGAGCCTTAGAAATAGAGTGGAAAAATTAGGTATGAATTTTAACACGTTATGAAAAAGCACCAGAAAGATAGCAATGTATAACTTTTGAATCATGGAAAACAGAAAAAGGATATAAAAAGACAGCATGATGGCAGGAAAAAAGTTTTAATTAACCATGGATTACCATAAATATTTCAGATAAGAGATGCTCAGAATTTAAAAAAAAAATAGCTTCATGTTTTCTTCAATAGGCAGGCTGGAAAAGATAGAAAAAGATTGAAAACAATAAGATGGGGAAAAAAATCTCATGCCAGTCTGAACCAAAAGAAAACCAGAGTCATAACTTTAATATGACATAAAAATAATTATAGGCAAAATCATCGTAATGAACAAAAGTAGACAATAAATACTGGGGGAAAAAACATTATGCCCCGAAACATAAGCACATATCCAGTTAACAGTATCATTCCAAAATGTATGTAACAACTACAGAAACATAGAGGGGTAGGGAACGTCAGCTTCTGTGCACCAGTCAGAAACCAAAGGATCCAATGGGGGAAAAATAAGCAAGTTTACCAAGGATTTGAATAACACAATTAAATAAGCTTGAATGAAAAAGGGAATTTTTTAAATTCTACATATAAAACTCAAAATCCTTCATTTGTGATTAAAAATTATGCCAGTAGATTAGGAAAAGAGGACTTCCTTAATATGACAATGGGTATCATCAATCTTTCTCCAAAATAACAATAAACCTCAAATGAGGAACCCCCATTAAGCATTATCCTAGATGAGAAAATATTATGGAAGCATTCCCTTTAAAATGTGGAATTACATAAAGATACCCACATTTATTACTTTTTTTCTTCCACATTGTGATGGCAGGCATAGCCAGGACAGAACCCAAAGAAAAAAAAAAAAAGGAAAGGCATCCAGCATTAGAAAGGAGATAATACAATTTGTCTACATAGAACATCATTTGGAAAACATCTACAAAATATTAGAAATAACAGGAGACTCTCACAAGGTAGTTAAGTATAAGATCCATATTGAAAATGTAATCGCACCAATGTAGAGTGGCGACAACAGATGGAAAATGTGATTTATGTAGAAAACCACTTACAGGGGCGCCTGGGTGGCTCAGTGGGTTAAGCCTCTGCCTTCGGTTCAGGTCATGATCTCAGGATCCTGGGATCAAGCCCCGCATCGGGCTCTCTGCTCAGCAGGGAGCCTGCTTCCCCCTCTCTCTCTCTGTCTGCCTCTCTGTCTACTTGTGATCTCTCTCCGTCAAATAAATAAATAAAATCTTAAAAAAAAAAAAAACAAAAAAGAACACCACTTACAGCAGCAACCAAAGCCACATAATACTTAGTAATGAATCTAACAAAATTATGTAGAGAAGGTGTACATATCACTTATAAAGGTTCACTGGAAGGCATTAACAAGACCTATGTAAAGGGAGAAATGTCCCATGCTCATGGATGGGAAGATTTCATGTAAAAGTCACATTGAATTTTGATTTAGTATCCCAATTTCACACAATCTCACACTCCCCTTAATAGAGTTTCTCATGGAACTCAACAAGATGAAACGAAGTAGTCAGACATGTCTGACAAAGAAGAAGGAGAGGAGATGGGCTGAGGTAGAGATTAGGACCGACAGTGGGGTCAGCATGTCTAAAGTGTGTGTGATTGCATGGGGACAAGTACCTCACCCAGTGGAACAGAAGAGGGAGCTCAGAAACGAACCCCTGTGTTACGGGACTTTGATCAATGACAAAGAAACTGTAACAAATCAATGGGAAAACATCACTTAATAAATTGAGCTGGAGAACATATTTATCCCCCGGGGGTGTTGGGAGGAGGTTGGGGTTGGGGAATTAAGCGGCATGCCTACTTTACATGAAAAACCAAAATCAATTCCAGAAGGATTAAAAGCTTTAAATATCGAAAGAAGACGGTAAGATTTTAGTAGAAAGTATTGATGAATATCTTTCTGTCCTTGCAGTTGGAAAAGATTTCTTGAACAGGAACAAGGAAGCGTTAAGCCTAAAAGAAAAGATTGCTAAATTCGGCTGTCTTAAAATCTTAATCTTACAAAAATGAAAAGCTGTTACAGGCTGGGAAGAGCTATTGGCCACGCACAGTTAGAAGAAGCTAGACTGTTCCGTAACTATTGCTGGGGTGGGGGGGTGGGTCACTCAGTGAAGGGAAGTGAGCTTGAATTCCTATTGCATGATGTCTGCAAATTTCAACTGGAGGTGGGTTTATACAAATGACAGAGACTGATTTTTTTTTTTAATCTTTAAATGGCAAAGGTCTTTTTAAGCCTCCAAAAGCATGAAACTTTATAAGGCAAAAATTTATATAAGCCTCCATCAAAAGTGAGGATTCCTGCTTCTTAAAGGACGCCCCAGATAAAGTTAACAGAGAGTTGACCGGGAGGGCAGATAAATGCACGGTACACAATTAGGACAGTGGGCAAAGAATAGGACAGGACATTTCACAGACAGACCGGAACTCGAAATACAGCTAGTGCACGAAGCCATGTTCAGGATCACTGGTAAGGTTATTATCCATCAATGAGGTTTCTCATCACAGCCACCAGATTCATCCCGCAAGAAAGTTGAAGGCTCTCTTGTTGGCAGAAATGTTAAGGGCAAGAACTTCTCCCTGCTGCGGAGAGAAATTTGGCCACCCTCCATGAACTTCTGCAGCTACAATTACCCACCAGTTCCCTTCCTGAAGGTGTGCCCTAGAGCAGTGTGCTGACCTAGGGCGCTTTTGTCCCCTCCTCACCCCACACACCGGGGAGACATCTAGCAATGTCTGGAGATTTGTTCTGGGTTCACGATTGGGAGGATGCCGCTGGCTTCCGGTGCGGAGAGACCAGGAATGAAGTTCAACATCCTAGCCCGCCCAGGACCGTCCCCCAACGGCCAAAAGCTAACTATCCAACCCCAAATGTCTGTCATTCCTAGGTTGGGAAACCCTGCCCTCCAGAAGCTCTCCCCCACCCCACCCACCGATGTGGAGAGGGCTCCTGTGAGGTCGGGGTTATGTGTCAGTAAACCTTAGAAATCACAGTGCTGTTTGCAGACGTGGGGGGCCAGGACCCACGAGGACCGAATATGAAATGAAGGAAAGGTACGATACGCCGGAAGCCCCCTCCAGCAGGTAGACGTGTTAGAAAACAACCACCAGCACCACCACCACAACACAGAACGGAGAGATCTTAAAGGAGAGTTGAGGGGAAAAGGTAGGGGACGCTGAAGCCGGATCCTCGCATGAGAAGATTTATAGAGACTCAAGACACACAGACACAAAGCAACATCCTGGTTTACCGTGATTTCTCATTTCAGAAGACAGCAGCAGACGCCTTAGAGAAGCTGACTGTGGAGAAAGAGGGGAATGGCGGGGGGGGGAACCAAATAGATTAGGACAGGTCAACTTCAAGGAAAAAGAATCTTGGCTTGAAGGAAGGATGGTGAAACCTCAGGCGCGGCTGATGGGACTCTCGGAAGCCGAGGCAAAATAAACAAATAACCAGTAAATACCTTACTACGTAGTTTTTACTCACTAGGGAATATACCTTATGTTCAGATGCCCACGGGACACTTATAAAGAATTGATGGTGCATTATGTCAGGAAGAAAGCCTCAATACTCTTCGAGAATCAGAATTTATAAAAACCGCATTCACGGACATTAAGTTAAGAATTTTAAAAAAGATTTCGAAGAGAAACGCCATTTGCTTTTATTTTTTTATTTTTTTTAATTTATTTTTTTTTAAAGATTTTATTTATTTATTTGACAGAGAGAGATCACAAGTAGGCAGAGAGGCAGGCAGAGAGAGAGAGAGAGGAGGAAGCAGGCTCCCCACCAAGCAGAGAGCCCAATGCGGGACTCGATCCCAGGACCTTGAGATCATGACCTGAGCCGAAGGCAGCGGCTTAACCCACTGAGCCACCCAGGCGCCCCATGCCATTTGCTTTTAAATTCAAAAGCACTCTCGAGCCATTCTGGGGTCAGAAAGGTCCAGAAAAGCAATTACAGGCTGCGCGGACCAGGAGGACAGAGCACGTGTGCATCAAAACTTATTACATGTGCTCCGAGTTTTATTCAGTATGAAACTCATAAGGCCTCGACGACTTTTATTATTAAACGAGAAAGAATATAAATATGCGATCTAAACATTCCCCTCAAAATGTTATTAAAAAAACACCAAAATAAAACCAAGGAAAGTAGGAAGAAAGAATCTATGATAATAAATTTAATAAGAAAGCATCAGAAAAGAGAAAGAACTTGTTCTTTGAAAATGAAGAAGGAGGAGGAGGAGGAGGAGGAGGAAGCGGGGGAAGGAAAGAAAATAGACAAATCCCCGCAGATTTAGTTGGCAATGACATGACCAGAAAGTCCTTCTCCGACCGGTGCAGCTGGAGACTGAGGCGTGCTCACCCAGTCCTCGGTGGGAAGGGGACAGAAGCTGGTCCAGGGCTCTAGCTCATGAGACCCGGCATGGGAATCCACTCTATGCGGTTTCTCTGGGTTTGCTTGGTGTCCCGTCCAGTGTCAGTGCTCCTCTGAAATCTCCTTCTGATCTCCTGCTCGGGGGTCCTGGGTCCGGACGCCCCCCTCCCCACCTTCAGCATCCTGCTTTTGAGGTTTTGCTTGTCCCTCTCTCGGGGCTCAAGCTACAGCTTCGGAGTGAGATGATCCCCGTGCTTGTATCCGTGCGGACAGCCTCTCAGCCTGGCTCAGGGCTGACTCGGGCCCAGTCTGTCTCCTCTGCTCACTCCCAGGATGAGAGCCCCCGATCTCAGGAAGGCAGCGTGGGTGCTCTTCCGACGGGACCCCCAGGCAGTGCCTGGCTGACTCCCTCTGAATGACAGTTCCCCCCCTGGTGAGCACCGGTGCGGGCTTCCCTTCCTTGGGACAGGACGGTGATCGCCTCCACAGGGTCTGGGAGGGGCAGGCGGAATCAGACACTGCCCACCCAGCCGGTCACCTGCTTCCTCTCCGGTTCTTCTGATTTTCCTTGAAGGAACCCGCAGCCTGCGCTCCTGGGGAGGCCACCCCATACACCCTCCACCATCTTATTTGCACCCAGTTTTTTTGTATTCATACCAGATACATATTCATGAATAAAGGAGAAAAAAATGCCATCAATTTTCTTTAAAAGTAATAATTTACCTACGTAACTACCGAAATCATGCGTCCATTCTGTAAAGAGCCAACAACAGAGAGATACGGAGAGGAAAGAGGACAAGCTCCCTGCAGCTCCCCCAAGGTCATCCACCACTCCCCTCTCTCCCCGTAAGATAACAAACGTGAACAACCCGGAACATGTCCTCACAGCCTCCTCCCTGTCTGCTCATACAAGCCATCGGTTGAGGTGAAATATTTCAGCGCGCAAAACCATCTTTATGGGTTGACAGAAAACCGCAGCTCCCGTCTGGTGGCCTTCGGCTTCATGCCCACCTTGCATGGTGAAGCAGTGAGTAAAGGCCCAAAGGAATGTGCCAGCCGAATCGCCAGCAGAGCCACCGGACCGGGTCCCAGGGAGCTCATCTCTGCCCAGTTTCGATGCAGAGTTTCCATCTAGTAAGCAGAGCTTGCTGGGCCTGTGGCTTGGAATGCTGGGTTCTAGCAGGCAGGTCAAGTCAGAAGACTCACGTAAAACCCACTACACCATCAACACCTCTCCAGAATGAAGAGAAAAACTTTCCTTAAGATGCTAATAAGTGGGGCACCTGGGTGGCTCAGTGGGTTAAAGCCTCTGCTTTTGGCTCAGGTCATGATCTCAGGGTCCTGGGATCGAGCCCCACATCGGGCTCTCTGCTCAGCAGGGAGCCTGCTTCCCTCTCTCTCTGCCTGCCTCTCTCTGCCTACTTGTGTCCATCTGTCAAAAAAAAAAAAAAAAAGCTAGTAAGTGACCTCTGGTTTCTAAATGCTGTGACATCATAAGCCAGTTACCCACTGCCCCAAAACTGTCATGTGTTGGACGTTCATGACATGCCTGTGTATGACCGCACAGGCCGTCCCCTTCTCTCTAGGGAGAAGCAGAGGGATGTGAGCTCCCCTCGAGAGGGAGTGGGTCAAGTACCGTCCGATGACAAGGACCAGACTTCACGGGGGCCTTCGCTCCCGTTGCTCTGCACATCGCTGCTTGAACGCTCCAGTCCGGGCCTGATATTTGCCGAGGCTTACTTACCCCGCCCGGCCTGAAGCCCCGCTCCAGAAAGACCGCCTCACTCCACGCTGCTTTGGACCAGCGCAAATATTGGCAAGGCCCTGCGTATGCCGTCTCCACGCAGGTGAAATGGATGGGAACTTGTGAGGTTTGGAAATGTCAATGAATAGAATTGTCGGATCACCCAAAGGACTCGCTCCGTGGGCGTGTTGAGAAGTGGAGAGGTGCCGTGTGACTTACCAGCCAAGGGAGTGTCCATGGCAACCGGCTCTGGGTTTCCTTGGAGACCTTGTGCTTTGGCGGGAAGCCAGGGCAAGAAGCGCCTTGGAATGGAGTCCGGGAAGGAACAATGACACCACCTTTGCACAGGGACCCGCGGCTCCAGACGCGGATTTCACACTCTAAATGGACGTGAGACTCCACGGATAGAACAGGCGACAAACACATCCGAACGGAGGATTCTGGAAAAAGAGAGTCTTAAAACAGAAGCTGTCTTCACCCTCATCTCCAATGAGCCAAGGAAGCTCTGTGATTAAACCTTTTCAGCGGTTCCTCCAAAGATCACCATTTACCAGCGAAACAAACACAAATATTTCCAAAAACTGAAGAGGTGGAGTCTGGGCACAAAATTAGAGATCCCAGACAAAATGAGCATGACGACTTTGACACCGAAGCCTGTACATCTCATTAGAGCACCCTCTCTTCCTCGGAAGGCACCTGTTGACACTCTCGGGTCTCTCTTATTCCTCTTCTTTTTACCTTTGCTAGCTCCCGAACGTTGGAAACAAAAAGAGGAGAGAGAGAGAGAGTGTGTGACTGAGATGTGCGATGTCGGGATAGTGGGCAAGGCTCCGGGGAGTACGCAGGGATTTCCAGATGAGCCTTGAACAGCAGCGTGGGGTTGGGCTGGTTGTGCTTTGCACGCGACTAGTATCGGTGCTAAGCTGAGCCAGTGTTTGTACAGTGCAGATGTGCCGGGAGACCCGGGGGCAAATCCCTTAACATAGGCCTGCAGCCCCGCTGCCATTCACTGTATATTCTGTGATGCTGTGTGTGTGTGTGTGTGTGTGTGTGTGTGTGTGTCCTCTCAGGGGGGAAAAGGGGAGAAAACAAATTTTGGTTGTTAGCTATTATTCTCAACTTGAGACCCATAATGATCTGTGTTCCTTGTTCTCAGAAAGATCAATTTTACATTTGAGGAACAAATGGACATGAAGCAACTGGAAATGCTTCTGGAAGGAAACCGCAGGAAATATGCACCCGCCGGCTCTTTATGGCAGCTACGAGACAAGAGAAAAAGACCTGCCCTTTAACGTCACTTCAATGGAGGGCACGATGTTCCGGCTGAATGGTGTCGCTGCCCGTCATTTCTGCCCTCCGAGGGGCATTAGGAGGAAAAGAACCCTTTCTCCTATTTGAATTAAGATGCCCTATTCCCCTGTCTCTGTCCCAGACACAAAAAGAGGAGGTTTTAGCTTGACTCAGCTATCTCAAGAGCAGAGGCTGAATTCCCGGGCAGAGTGTTTGGCTGTATGAAGTGTGTGCATGTGTGGGTTGTCTATTGAAAATAAATGCGAGCTACACTACGACCCGGCAATCGCACTATTGGGTATTTACCCCAAAGATACAGATGTAGTGACAAGAAGGGCCATCTGTACCCCAATGTTCATAGCAGCAATGTCCAAAAGAGCCAAACTGTAGAAAGAGCCAAGATGCCCTTCAGAGGACGAATGGATAAGGAAGATGTGGTCCATATACACTACGGAGTATGATGCCTCCATCAGAAGGGACGGATACCCAACTTTTGTAGCAACATGGATGGGACTGGAAGAGATTATGCTGAGTGAAATCAGTCAAGCAGAGAAAGTCAATTATCATACGGTTTCACTTACTTGTGGCGCATAAGGAGTAGCAGGGAGGACATTAGGAGAAGGAAAGGAAAAGTTAAGTGGGGGGGCTTGAGGGGGGAGATGAACCATGGGAGACTGTGGACCCTGAGAAAAAATCTGAGGGTAGTGTTGGGGAGGGGGGTGGGGGGATGGGTGAGCCCAGTGATGGGTACTAAGGAGGGCACGGACTGCATGGAGCACTGGGTGTTATACGTAAACAATGAATCATGGAACACAACATCAAACTGATGCTGAACTGTATGGTGACTAACAGAACACAATAAAATAAAAAGAAAATAAATGTGAAGTTGTATCACCATTTGATGGGTCTCTAAGCTTCTTGACATCTTGAAATTTTGCCTTGTTGTTCATTAAAGTAATCAGCTATGTCTAGTCTACTGAAGGAAGTCCCCTCTGATTTCATCAAGCACCTAAATATAATAAAGCATTCATAGAGCAGGGCAGCGTTCCAGATTCTCTCTTGGCTAACCAAACACGTGAAGGATTAGGTTCCTCGGTGTTTCAGGCTGTGGCTTTAAACTACCCAGGGGATCCCCTGCAGTTCAAGTCTGTTTCGGTGGGATGCTGTTCAATGTTAACAGGCAGCTCCCTCGGGGAACAATGCCCTGATTTGTAGCATTTGCCAATTTCCATGGTGTAAAACTTCTACCATGGCTGATTTCAAGCTACTGAGGGTTTCACAAATGGCTTGCAAAATTCCTGAAAATATGACCTTCAACGCTCACAAACTGGCATGTTGTGGCTCCAGCATACCACCGCACATGGGTGTCCCAGTGAACGCCGAAGTCACGGCCGCACAGTCTCGCTGCAGACACATTCACTAAAGGCAAAGAAATGAAGACCCCCTTAGAGCTGGAGTTTAAGTCCAAAATTTAAATAACCTTTTGTAGATCTGGATTCCACAAAAGGTCCCAAGTTTGTGAAGAGCCATTCTATTTTAGTTAACTTTTTCTTTTTAGTCAAGATAAAATAGCATGCTCTTTATAAAACAACTGGAAAATGCCAAAAATCATGTTCTGCGGAACCCCACAGCAGTATCCTTTGGGAATGGATTTGAAAGTCACTGACAGGGACCGAGAAATGACCTGGGAAATGTAAAATCCAATGCACACTTTCTTGTCTGTCCCATGTACTGTAAATCGATCACACCAACCCTTCTTGTCTTGGAGTATCACTTTGCCTCTAACACTGGCATACAAACCTCTGTGCCTCCCAGAATGTATCTGAGGCCTGGTTCTGCAGAACCAGGAGGAAATGTGAGGTATAACAAGGTATGACCCTATCCTGGCCTCGTCATGTTGATGGTTCCTCATTTACTAAACAAAGGAATTCCTGCCGCTGATGAACAATGAACTCCGTAACAGAGTTAGCTTCAGATCACTTTCTGTATGATTATGCAAATTCGTATCTTAAGATACACATCCTTCATTTATTCATTTCAATTTTTTAAAAAGCTTTGGAGATAAAATGATCATCAAAACACAGTCTCTGTCCACATGGAATTTAGACACCCATAGAGAAAAGAGACAGCATATAATTTCTCACAAATACATCATTATGAATTCTACCAAATGCCATCACGGAAAAAAGAGAGAGTATCGGGGTATGCAGAGGTGATGCGTGATTTGAGAGACAAAGGATGAGTAGGAATGTAATTAGAAGAGGAGGAAGAAAGGGAAGGATGTCCCAGGCAGAGAGTACTCTGCCTATGCAAGGACCCTGAGGTGGGGAAGCACATGGCCCTCCTGCACAGCCAGCCGTTGGCTGATGTGGTTGGAGACCGAGCACCTCGGGGAGAGCAGAGCAGGAGTGGAGGCAGGGCCCAGGTCACGAGGGTCTTGAAACGAAAGCCTCAGAAGTACAAAAAAAAAAAAACAAAACAACAAAAAACACAAAAAACAAAGAGTTAATTTTGATCATAGATCTCTAGCGTTCCATATTTCGGCCACAAAGGAAGGGCTATGTAGAGCAGAAGGTAAGAATGCTTCACTTTTAGAGGGGGATCAATAGATACTAATTAATTTTTGACATTAATTAAAAAGTCGTTTTTAAAAATATTGAATTACCAGTGACAACCACTTTAAAGTAGAAATAAAAGGCGTAATTTTCAAATGCATGAGAAAAAAAGAGAAATGGATCAAGAAAAATGATATGAAAACAAATAAACTAGAAAGCAGCCATTCTTGTCTTCTGACATAAGCCTTTGTATCTTTAAATAGAGAATCACCCTTTGGGCTGACAGTTTTTCAAATTAAATATAATAGGAATGTGTTTCTAATCTTGGCTTTAAGTTTAGAGAGAGGTTAAATTTTATTAAATCCTTTTTTTTTTTTTTTGCCAATTGCCATTTCTCTATGACCTACCAATGTTATTGAATGTGTTAATAAATTTTATGACAT
Source organism: Mustela erminea (assembly GCF_009829155.1). Taxonomy (NCBI): domain Eukaryota; kingdom Metazoa; phylum Chordata; class Mammalia; order Carnivora; family Mustelidae; genus Mustela; species Mustela erminea. The sequence goes on along the minus strand of NC_045618.1, from coordinate 2,390,638 downwards.
CGAATTAACCTTTCATTCCTAAAATAAAAGCTACTGGTGATTTTTTTTAATATACTTTCTGGTATGACTGAAAATACTTATCATTTTACTGACGAGGCTAGCCAAGCTAATAAATAAAAAATAAATCAAATAAAGACATGTTATTAATGTAGGTCATAGGAGTATGTATTTGGCTTAAAAAGTCAAAATGACCAACTAAAGAAGTCATTGTAGTAAAAAACAAATTGAATTGGTCTAGAAAGAAAAAAGATAATAAATCTCATCTGGTATAATGCTTATGCAAGAATGCCTCTCTGTGTCTCTCTGTCTCTCTCTCAGCATGGGATGGACTGGATCTGTCGGATTTTTACATAAGCTTAGAGACAACTGGGTAATCACACATTCACACGAGTTAGCTCTGGACCTCAGTCACTAAAACAAATTTCAAGTGGTTTAGAGGTAAGTATTAAAATGGAACCACAAATGAATGAGAAGAAATGAATATATATATATATAAGCATATATATATATATATATATATATATGAATGAAAGGCTTTCTGACATAAATATCAGAAAGAATTTCAGAAAAACTGATTGACTCAATTTGATTATATAAAACCAAAAACTTGCATACATTTAAAAAATGTGACATACACTATTGAAGAGCAGAGAAAAATGGAGGAAGATGTGACAAACAGGCAATGAGTGCATATCCAGATCGAGGGAGCCCAGAGAGTTCCAAACAAGATGAACTCAAAGAGATCCACACCAAGACACCTTCTAATAAAGTGGTGAAAGTTAAGGATAAAGAGAGAATCTTAAAAGAAACAAGAGAGAAATAACTTGTTAGATACAAGGAACTCCCAGAAGGCTATTGGCAGAGCATTCAGCAGAAACATAAGTCAGAAAAGAGGAGCATGAAATATTCCAAGCGATGAAAGTAAAAGAAACTTCCAAACGAGAATTTTCTACGCAGCACGGTTACTTCGAGAATTGAAGATGAGATAAAGAGCTTCCCAGATAAGCAAAAAATAAAAAGCCATCTCATTTGCAATTGCATCAAAAAAATTAAAATATCTTGAAATAAATTTAACCAAGGAGGTGAAAGACCTGTACTCTGAAGACCATAAGACACTGATGAGACAAACTGAGGAACCCACAAATAAATGGAAAGATATTCTGTGCTGGTAGATCTGAAGAATTAATATTGGTAAAACATTCATAGTACCCAAACCAATCTCTAGATTCAGCACAATGCCCATCAAGTTCCAATGACATACTCCACAGAACTAGAACAAATAGTTCTAAAATTTATATAGAACCACAAAAGACCCCCAACAGCCAAAGCAATCTTAAATAAAGGAGAGCAGAGCTGGAGGTATCTTGCTTTCTGATTTCAAACTACAAAGAGATAGTAATCAAAACAGTATCGTATCAGTGAAAAACGGACACAGGGATCAATAGGAAAAAATCCAGAGCACAGATAAACCTGCACAAAAATGGATGATTAAAGTGTGACCTGGGAGCCAAGACTGTGCAGGAAAAAGGACGGTCTCTTTAATAAATGGTGTTGGAAAAATCAGACAGCCATGCACAGAAGGATACAACTACAACAGGATTTTACGCCGTACACAAGAATTAACTCAAAATGGATTAAGCACTTGAATGTAAGATCTGAAACTGTAAATTTCTGAAAGAAAACATGAACGGTAAGCTCCTTGACATCAGTCTTCGTGATGTCTTTGTGGATCTGACCCCAAAGACAAGAGCAACACAAGAGGAAACAAACAAGTGGGACTACGTGACATTAAGGGCTTCTGCACTACAAAGAAAACCACTGTCACAAGGGGTTTCAACCTACTGAATGGGACAACCTACTGAATGGGAGAAGATATATGCAAACCATTTATCTGATGAGGCGGTCAATATCCAAAACAAATAAAGAACACCTTCCACTCAACCATAAAAAGACAAACAACCTGATTAAAAAGTGGACAGAGGCTCTGAAGAGACATTTCCCCAAAGAAGACGTCCAGGCAGATGAAAAGATGCTCCGCGGCACTCATCCCCAGGGAAAGGCAACTCAAAACCACAGTGAGATATCTCCTCACACCCGTTAGGATGGTTAGTGTCAAAAAGTCAGGAGGCGAGGCCCAAGGACGGAGCCCGGAAGCTCTCCCTTACCAGAGGCCAGGAAATGAGGAGTAAGGTAGGACGGAAGCCAAATGAGGACAGTTTCCCAAGAGGAGGGCATGACCGTTGTGTCTAATTCTGCCGATAAGCCAAAAAGAGAGGGGCCAAGAAGTGACCCTGGTGGAACATGGAAGGTATCAGTGACCTTGACTAGAACATCAGGTGTTGCTGATCACAAGACTCAGAATTTGGACACCATTAAGGTAAAAGTGATTATTCCGAGTCTGTGCTTCTCAGAGTGGGGTCCCAGGACCAGCCTCATCAGCATCACCAAAGACCCCGTTAGAAATGCAGATTGGCGATTCTACCAGGATCAAGGAATCAGACACTTCAACAGAGTCCAGCACTTTGTTTGAAGGAGCCCAGGGGACAGCTCTGATGGAGAGTCAAGTTCGAGAACCTCCCCTCTAGGGGATGGGATGATTAGAGATTCTTATTTTCTTCTATTTTCCCATTCACCATCTATATTTTTGCCTTGTGTGTAAAGTTTCCATAATAATAGCCTCCATTTTTAGAAGTCCTTTATCTGGGTTGAAACAGCCAAATGATACCATTGAAATATCGGTGTATTCTTTATAGATATTGCAAACGGTGCATTTCGTAGTTCATGAAAATACTCCCATGAGGGCTGAAAGCCTTTATTCACAACACCACGTACAGGTTCTAGAATTCACCCTTCCATCACAGCCCATGGATTTTGTTCTGCGGAACAGGGACGGGTGTATCTGACACGCTTGAAGCCATTAGCGGGAAAGGCAAACCATTTTTAAGCGCCTTTGTTGCCTTTCCGTGTGTCAGTGTGACTGTCACAAGGCAGTCTGTGTCCCCGAAGCTGGTGAGCGAGGTTGGCAATGCTGTGTTCTTTTCATTGAGATCAGGGGCAGAGTGCAGGCCTTTCATACTTTGGGTTGTTAGTCCATATTTTGGTTTTGTAGTTCATTCATCTTGAACTTCTAAAAAGCCATCCAGAAGCTCTGATTTTTATTACATAAACCATACGGGAATGTTAAAACTCCCAGACATCATTCCTGGGCCTACTTCCAGCCTCCCCACTCCCAAAGAGAAATAATGAAGAAATCGCTTTAGTTTCAGCAAAACTAAAAACATTTGTTTTTCTCCACCAGGAAGGAAAGAAAAAAAAAAAAAAGGATTTGGGTTCAGATTCTTCCTTTGTAAGATTTTACTACGAGTTAGGATTATATTTGACTATGACGAGGGAATAAAGTAAGGAAAACCAATGTGTCTCTCACAAGGTAATGAGTTTGGTCTCACATAAACTGGAGAGAGACTGTCCAGGGCTGAGTCATGCCTCTTGAAGCAGGATCCCAGGCTTTCTGCTTGTGTCCAACTGGACATGGTCTCCCGCCCCAGGGCCTCCTTGTGGTCCCAAATGCCTACTGTGATTCCAGTAAATAATGGAAACTTAAGGATGCTTCTCAAAGTCATTTCCACAAGCCCAGCTTAAACTGAGAGGGAGGGTCTGTGGCTATAGAAGAAGGAGAAACAGATCGTGGGGGTACCAAGTAGTTTCTGCCACAATATCCATGTCACTCTTCACTACTGGTAGAAATAGTCAGCTGAAACGCTTATGATTTCAGATCAAGCAGCAGCATATGGTAAAAGGCTTCCTGGACGGAAAGTCAGCAGAACAGAGTTTAGTAAGGCCACTTGTACGGAGGTTGTGTGAGCCCAGGGGATTTGAGGAGAGTTCTATAAATCCATGCCAACAGCCCGGTGCCTGGAGACGGAAAACTTGGATCCGAGTTCTGGCTCTCTGACTCACAGATGCGTGACTTTGGTGTCCTCCTGTGCGAAGCAGGAATAACAACCCCTTACTCACATAGCTGGTAACCAGATTAGGTGACGGGGGTCTGTCGGGCACATAATTGTGATTTAATCAATATTAGTTTCTTTAGTCTCTTGAGCTCCTGGTTCATTGCTGGTGAGTTTTTACAGTGAAAAGTTACAGATCACCATAAGAATATAGAACATTTATAGGGTAAATGTGAAAAGTGCTTATAAAGAAAACCTAGAAGATTAGGGATCGCCAATAAAATCGAACCCAAATGGGAGACAGACAGGGAAGGTAGACCTTGGCATGCCTCTGTTGTCCTTAAGAAGAGACATCCATCTCATTACTGCTGACACACAGCCAGAAGCTCCAACTAATGTTTGTAGTTCTCCGTGGTCATCTTCTTCAGGTAAGTAAGAGGTCGCTGCAAGCCTAAGGACAGAATTGTGGAGAACCCGTGATGGAGACAGATGGCCATGCTCACAGATCGCGGTCCAAAGGCTACAACAGATCAGCAAAAAGACCAGCCCCGGTCGTGAGTATGAGTGGAAAACCCACCAGATTAGGAAAACATTTCAGGTTATTTAAATACCTGTGTTCTGGGGTGCCTGGATGGCTAAGTGGGTTAAGCCACTGCCTTCAGCTCAGGTCATGTTCCCAGAGTCCTAGGATCGAGCCCCACATCAGGTTCCAGCTCCCGGGGAGTCTGCTTCTCCCTCTGACTTTCTCCCCTCTCATGCTCTCTCTCTTTCTCAAATCAATCAATCAATCAATCAATAAAACCTTTAAAAATAAATAAACAAATACCTGTGTTCTTCATTTGTTATGTCAGCAGAAATGACAGTAACAGTGCCATATACTTGGGAAAAAATTTATTTAAAACTTTCACGTAATGATACGGTTGACCCTTGAATAACACGGGGGTTGGGGTGATGACCTTCTGTGCAGTTGAAAATCGACAGAAAACTTTTGACTCCTCAAAACCTCACCCGCTAACAGCCTCCTGTAGATGGGAAGCCTTCCCAGTAACACCGACAGGAGGTTTACACACATTTTGTATGCTATCTGTATTACATGCTATGTTTTCGCAGAAAAACAAGCTAGAGGAAGGAAAAGGTGATTAAGAAAATGATGAAGAGGAGAAAATACGGTGCTAGCGCTGGATAGCATTTACTGAAGAAAATCTGTGTGCACGTGGGCCCGCGCAGTCCAGACCCATTTTGTTCAAGGGTCAACTGTATTCACTTCACCTCAGAGGTATACAGAATGGGGTCATCTGATGAAACCGCTTTGAAAAATACGTATCATTTCCACAAGACTGAGGATTAGAGGCTTGCAAAACACTTAAAATTTAGAAGAAAACAATAGTGTCCCCAGATATTGGACTGTTGGAATAGGAAAGACAAATATAAGTGTACCTGGTTGGCTCAGTCAGTAAATCATGTGACTCTTGATCTCAGGGTCATGAGTTCAAGCCCCACATTGGGTATGGAGCCTACTTAATTAAAAAAAAAAAAAGCCTATAGAAAAAAGGAAAGATAAGACACTGACAATTTTAAGCAAAAAAGACAGTATTAAACATATAGGGGAAATTTTTAGATTCTATGCCTAGCTGGTTTTACCGACAACCGTTCTTAAGTATTTAAGGACTAGTTCTTTTGAACTTGTATAAACTATTCCAGAAAATAGAAGAGAAGGGACCTCCCTCAACCAAGGGATTACCCTAATTTCTGGCTAACCTTCTGGTTAGCCTCAAAAACCAAAACCTGAGAAGGATAGAGTGAGAAAGGAAAATCACAGGCCTACCTCCTTCATAAACACAGACACAAAAGTTCTGAATAAAGTATCACCAAACCAGATCTACCAACGTATTAAAAAAAAAAAAAATAGAGCACTGACATATTGGGTTTATTCCAGCAATGCACGGTGGGATTAACATAAAAAATCTCTAATTTAACATACTGACATTAAAAGATCTATTTTAAGGTGGCGATGTAATTCACTATCTTAGGAAATGTAATTCACTTCTTAGAGGAAAAGAGAAACACCATATGATCATTTCAACTAATGCAAGAAAAAAAAGCATTCAATAAAATTGAACATCGAGTCCAGACTTCAAGTGTGTTAAAACACACACACACACAGAGCAATTTAGGAACAGAGAGAAATTTCTTTACCTCCATAAAGAGTATGGAAAAAAATCCTATAGTAAACGTCACTATTACTGGGAGTACTTACAACATGTTCCTTAAAATCAGGGAAAAATAAAATAAAAATGACCTTCACGAGTTCTACTCTAAAAATGTACTGGCCACACAGTAAGAAAAGAGGACAAAGATTAGAAACAAAGAAAATAAACAATCGTTAAAAACAAATGATACAATCATCTCAAAAAAAGCCCCCTGGACTCTTTAGATCATTTCTCATCATAAAAAAGATGTAAAAATTCAATTACATTAACATTTAAAACTTTTTTGATCAAAGACATCATAAGATTAATTTTTGAAGATACACATATGGAGCAGAAGCTCACAAAACATATGACAGAAAGTCGGTTAAGTTTGGGAATGAAATAATAAATTGATAAGAAAAAGGTAATTTTAGGACGGAGCAAACGACACACTCAGATGTTTTACAAAAGAACCGTGAATGGCCAATGAGGACGTGAAAAGATGCTCCATTTTATCAGTTTCAAATCACAATAATAAGACAAAAACAAGACACTGTTTCACACCAAATAGATTGATCCAGATCTTCAGGTTGGAGGACATCAGTAGAGGGCATCAGTAGGAACCACTGGCCCCAGGCCCTGGGGGAGGCTCCAGGCACAAATTTGAAAATTGGTTTGGTATTGCCTAGTGAGGGGGCTGGTGAGTGCTCTGTGCCCAGCAACCCCTCGCTCTGAATCACATTTCGCTGGGAAGGCCCTCCACATCCTAGGAGACACGTGTGACGGCTGATTCCCTGCGCCTGCATCGCTGGGCTGAGGGATGCCCTGACTGGGGCTAGAACCTTATTTCCAGGTGTGTGTGTGTGTGTGTGTGTGTGTGTGTGTGTGTGTGAGAGAGAGAGAAGATGTTTCCAGAAGACGCTGCATTTAAATCATTACACTAAGTAAAGAAGAGGGTGCTCCCCGAGGTTGGGGGACATCAGCCAATGAGGGCCTGACGAGAACAAAAACACAGGGAAAGGCGAGCTTTGTCTCTGCTCAAGCTGGGACATCCATCTCCTCCTGCCCATGGATGCTGGAGCTCAGAGGTCCTTCAGGCTCTGCTGGGACTTAGACCAGCGGGTCCCCCGGTGCTCAGGCCTTTGGACTGAACTACACCACCAGCTCGCCTGGTCCCCCAGCTGGTACAAAGTAGGTCAGGGGGTTCTCAGTCTGCATAACTGCATGAGCCGATTCCTATAATAAATCTGTCTGTCTGTCTGTCTGTCTCTCCCTATGAATACTGGAGCATTACAGAGCAGTGAAGGTAGAGGAATCCCAGCGGCACGGATCAAAATGGGTCACACTGTGGAAGTAGGGAAAGGAAGTCGCAGGAGGACGGAACCCCCCCCCCCCCCGCCATAGTTCGGTGTGCGCTCACAACCGTGCAACACTAACACGGACCGTTGATCCGTACACACCCGTGTGCGAAGGTTTGAAGAAAGGCAAAGGAATTCCAAGCACAAGGCTCAGGTCAGAGGTAATTCTGGGGGTTAGAAGGATAAGGATCCACAAAATAAAACTCATAGCGGTGAAGTTCTAACTGCTCAGCTATGCAGGTGGTCACCTGTCCTTGGCACCTTCTGCACATCTGTACACACGCTTTGATTTACAGACAGGTCCTTAAAAAAAGGCACAATATAGAGTGAGCGGGAGGCAGGGGCTGCTTTGTCCGTGCTCCAGTTCTTCCCAGGGGCTGTTGTAGAAAACCAGCTCAGTCGTACCCGGATCTCGTCTGTGACACTCGGTGCTACGCCCCCTCCTCTGTGAAGCGCTTCCCGAGAGAACCCCCGCGTTTGTGGACGGCCTGCTGTGGGGTGATAACAAGACGCTTATCTTCACCCTTCTTTCTTATGAAAACGCTCCAGCCTGCTCCACGGACCCCGACAACCTGCTCTGAAGGCGTTACTTTCGTTTGCAAAAGCGTCTCCAAGCGCCAGTGGCCCGATTCAGTGCCCACCTGACGCCCAGGGTCCCATGCCGCTGCTGTCACATCGCTCTCACCTGTTCAGGCTCAGCTCGGACCCCACAACAGAATTCTCCCAGAGCAACTAAGTAATCGCCTGCGTCCTTCCACGCCTCAGTGTCTCCTTTTCACACGAGCCGTCCTCCACTCCCCCCCCCCATTTTAACTCAAAATGGAATAAACCAGTCTCCTTCCTGGCGATTACTCAGCTCTGTCTACCCATTTCCCAGACTCTGCTCAGCCCAAGCATAGAACTGGGCCAACACCCAGACTACCCCTTAGAAACCGAGGGAAGGTTCATTAGTAGCAAAAATAGAATTTTCTTGGGGGACACAGGGGTGGTTCAGTGAGTGAAGCCTCTGCCTTCGGCTCAGGTCATGATCCCAGGGTCCTGGGATCGAGCCCCGCGTCGGGCTCCCTGTTCCCCGGGGCATCTGCTTCTCCCTCCCTCTCTCCCCCTGTTTGTGCTCTCACTTGTGGTTTCTCTTTCTCTATCTAATGAACGAATAAAATCTTTTAAGAAATAGAATTTTCTTTACCAAAATTGTTCCGTAACAGAATTTTCTTTGAGGAACATTTTAACACATTTATAAATTTTTTTGAAGATTTTATTTATTTATTTGACAGACAGAGATCACAAGGAGGCAGAGAGACAGGCAGAGAGAGGAGGAAGCAGGCTCCCCGCTGAGCAGAGAGCCCGATGTGGGGCTCGATCCCAGGACCCCGGGATCATGACCTGAGCCGAAGGCAGAGGCTTAACCCACTGAGCCACCCAGGCGCCCTAACATATTTATATTTTAATAACTTCCTCCTACCTCATCCATATCTGCGTCCTTTTGGGTGAAAGTAACTTCACGGGATGGTGGTGAGACCATGGTCTTTAGAATCTGGCCAGCTGGGGTTAAACCCCGATTTAATGTGTTGCCACCCCCCTTTCCCCTCTTCTGTTAACTTGCGGTATAAATACAGACAGGTCCTTAAATACATACATAAATAAATACATACCAAGCTGTTGTGAGAGTAAATAGGGCAGGAGTCATGGTGGCTCTCCAGGAAGGCCTTGACCCTTGGAAAATGCTCAGTCGCTGGGGCTTGAATGACCCTCGATTCTCAGCAAGTAGCAGTGACAGGAGAGGGTCGGTAAAGGCAGGACCGTCCCCCAGCGATCCAGTGTTTACAAATGAGGAGCATGTGTGTCTGACAACACTGGGAACTACGGGGCCCACGATTACTGCTCAGTGATGGTAAGAACCACAGAACCACAGAAAGAATCAGAGCTTGGGGACGAGCACAGGACCAAGGCTGGGCGAGACAGGGAGAACTTGGCTGTGGAGTTTTCGTGGACGGAAGCCAGAGTCAGCCGTCATCCAGAAGATCGTGCGGTAGCCGAGACCACGGAGGCACGATCCGCAGCCTGCCCACACCATTCATTCATTCATTCATTCATTCCATATCCTTCGATTCCTTCCGTTGGAGCAGAGTAGCTCTCCCAGGCTTTCAAAGCATTTAGAACCCCGTGTTCCGCACCCTTGTTTGTGCTCCGCCCCCCGCCCCCCATCAGCAGGTCTGAAATAGGACTGTTCGTGCGAGGGAATGGGCAACCGGGGCTCTGCGGTGTGGTCACGGCCGCCGTAACGTCCCGAAGGCCGAGCCGTTCTTCATTCACGCTTCCCCGTGCTTGCCTTCCACACCCGCTCCCAGGTGGAACCTGTTCCCGGGACACAGCTGGGCCGAGAGCGGGGGAAGGACTACACTCTGGAAGAAGCAGCCCCCACAGCTGGCGCCAAAGGGGAAGGAAGAGGAGGAGAGAACTCGAACAATGCAGAACCAAAACCAAACGCCATTCCTAGGACCCAGGCTTCAGCCACGGGATTCTCCAAATGTGTCCTGCTAACCGCACTCCGTGTATCAGCGGTCTGGGCAGCTGCTCCTGGGTGACGAAGAAGTTGAGTCTTTCTCCGGGAATCACGGCCGGTTTGGTTCCCTGAGAGGTTTGCAGCCTGGGGGCTGGCGGTGAAGAGGGCAGGGCTGGAGCAGGCAGTCTGGCTGGCTGTGAAAGCTTGAGCAAGGGAGTTCAGTTCTCTGCCTCAGTTTCTTCATCTGTGAAATGGGGTAATAGCGGTATGGCCCCTGCACAGGATTACTGCCGGCGTAAATGGGCTCACAGAGGAGGGTGCGCAGGACAGAGTGGACATGAGGTCAGTGCTAACTGAGATTATTAGTAGGGGTCAGAGGAAGGGGCATTTCTCATAATCAGAGCCCCCGGCCCCGGTTCTGCCCTTTCATCCTGACCCGGTTCTGGCCCACTTTCAACCCCATCATGCTCTCATTTGTCACCCGGGTGTGACCAGCCTCCCTGGACCTCTGTGTGCGCCACCTCCCGTATCTCCCCGATGTTGGGGGCAGCCGGGTGAGGGCAGAGAAAAGGGGTGCGGGTTAGAAGGAGGGCTCCCCGGGCTGCAGCAGGGGACCTGCACGGGGCCACGTGCCTCGGGGCTCTATCTGGAGAGGGATTTCCACTGTAGTCCCGAGGGCAGAGCGAGGGAGCCCCCCACACCTGCGGCAACTGGGGGTGTACCGACGTGGGGAGTGACGGGCCTGAGACTGGGCAGAGCAGAGCAGTGAGAACCACAACAGCAGGAAACACAGCGTGTGCTTGTAGAATGGGGAGCGGGGGAGGGGTGCTTGCCCCACAGGAAGGACCTGTGCTGGGGGAGAAGAAAAAAATCATTAAGAGGAATTCCTCATAAGGAAGAGCCTTAAAACACGATTTTTAAAGTGTTTAATAATGAGGAGAAAGTTCGGCAGCATCCCTGCAGAAAACAGGTTATGTGAAAAGGAACAAAAATTAGGAATAGGTATCTACAAGACTGCACGCCCGAAAACAATAGAGCCGTATCCTGAGACTTGAGGGAGAGAGGAAAAACCCAAGTAAGACCCCCATATTTCACCGGCCCACTCCCCTTCCCCAGAGAGAAAGCGATTCTTAAATACACAAAAACCTTGAAAAGACCTTGCCTAGGTGCCCTCTGTGAAAAATTAGACTTGAAACCCAAGGCACTTAACCAAGCTACCAATAAGGATGTAAAACCTAAGGAATGTCGGGGGGATGTGGCTGGCAGTGTGGACAGGGGGTGGGGGTGGCTAGCAGTGTAGACTGAACTGCAGGACTTTTCATTCAGGAATACTAGATTTGTTTTGTGTTCTAAAGATTTAGTTATTCCTAGCAAAAACAATAGCAAATGTAGCACCGTTGGAATGATTCTAGGAAAACAGTTTTTTAAAAACCCAGCAATGTGGCAAAGAGCCACTGGAATGCTGGAACTTGACATAAATATTTATATTCATGTTTATTTATATTTATATATTTATTAATATAATATAATTTTATATATTACACATTATATACGTTATATATAATATATTTCATAAAATATGTTAAGTAGCCCATGTCATTTTGAAGGAAATAGAAGCTAACGGAAACCATGGCAGATGTCCACCTTCACCTTTACTGGGTACCTACCAATATCCCTGGGAAAAAATAACCAGTAGATGCATTTTGCTTTCAACTAGATAAAATTACAAGAATACACACACACCCATGAAAATGTTTACTGAGGAAGGTGGGAACCTGGGCGATCTGTTATTTTTTTCTTTACAATCTTTATCTCCCCCCAAATTTTCGGCCTTAAACTAATACGTATTACAGCGAATAGCATATACGATATTGTGGTCCTAAAAATGATATTAAAATCAATATATGCAATTTCAGATATGCTGTCTGATTAGCACCATGTGAACAACGGACTAAAAATGTCCTGAGACCTGATGCGACCACAGCTCTGCTGCCGTTTACCTCGGGCTGTAGTGCTGCGGGGTTTGGGGGGGGGGGGGTCGTTTTCATCTGCTGTTCTATGATAAGTACTTGATAGTTTTAAAGTGGGAGATACGGCCAAGATAAGATAAGATGGTAAGACAAAACCAAACCAGGGGACCTAGCCCCACAGGACAGAGCGGGATAGAGCCCAGAGAGCTGCTTCGCCTTTGGAGCTAAGAGAAGCTCCCAGGGAATTTCTGGGCACCCCAGCCCTCCCTGCCCACCCCCAGTGGCAAACACCCTCCTGCTGTTGCTGAAAGTACCTCTCTGTTGCATGTTGCGTGTTTGCATACATGTAATATATAATCGTGGGCACATGATATATATGAGTAACACACAAGGAGTATCTCATTGCACAAATTCAGACGGTGCACATACACCTAAAACCTCTGCCAACCTCCAACCCCAACCTTTCCTCCAATCCAGACGGCTGGCTTGAGGTGTCTCCTTTATAGAACCCCACTTGTCAGTGAGTCCCCCACGCCCCCAGCTCCCGGTCAGGTCCCAGCTCGTCATTCGGTCCCGCCTGCACTTCAACAGACACGTGTCCACGTGGAGGTTAATAATGTGGCTGCGTGGGCGTGGGCTGGCAAACGTGGTGTTCTGCTCCGCGCACTGTCCGCTGGGCCCGGTCTCACGGGAACGCTCTCGGCCACACTGTACCGCTCCATTCCGGTATTTTGATTAGGTGTCAGTAGCAAAGAAGCGAACAATAGTGGTTTTGTTTTTTTAATTAAGGAAATTTGTTTTACTTTAGACACTTGATAATCGGTGCCACTTTTTCATTGTGGTAAAGCACAGCGGGGAACGTGCGTCCTTGTGTCCATGGAACGCAGCTCTCTGGGGAGATGCTGAGAAAGAAAGGGGTGCGCGACACACGTGTTTCTAAATTAACGGACACCGCCCCGTAATGCCTTTCTAGGAGGCCCCGTCACTAGCAACGTGGAGGGAGCCCCTGGGCTTCTCCAGCACTTGGTAGGCTCAGCTCAGCGCTTTTTGCCGACCTCATTCTGTCAGATGAAGAAGCACGGCCTTACTGTTCTCATTTGCATTTTCCCGATGACCATTCAGGTTGTGCCTACATGTTTGGTCTCTTAGAGTTTCAGTCCTTTCTAAGTCACCTCTCCAGCGGCTGTTGTCGTGACCCTGTCACCGAGGCTGATGCACCCGCTGGCCAGCCTGGGTGCTGCGGAAGCGAAAAGCCAATGGAGACCCCGAGTCCCTTGTATTTGGCCGCACCTGGCAGGGATGGTGCGTGGCTGCTGGACTCCAACAGGTCCCTTCTGGCCCCGTCTTCGGCCCCTCCGCAGTGGAGGTCCATGCGGTCATCGTGGGGAGATGCAGGTACAGGCACAGGTTTGGCCCCTTCTTGACTCTGCATCTTGGATGAATTGTTCTCACTTCTTCGGCTTCCAATTCCCCGTGTCTGAAGAAGAGTGTTTAATCCTGAGGAGAGCCACGTTCTGGGTTTAGGTGCGCCCTCCGCGGATGTACGTGTGTCCCCACGAGCCAAGCTCACGGGTCCTTTCCAACCACCTCCGTCAGTTCTAGCCTGTGGGGACGTTTCCCTTTCTCCTCCCTGTCCCACGGAAGTTGCCCGCCTTTCCCGCCTGACAGGAAGAGCCCATAAGAAGCCAGTCTAGACTTTGGTCAGTGCGGTGCTGACAAGCGACTGGCCAGCACAGGGCTTGCATGTCGGACGGCTCAGCTCGGAGCCCCTTGGCTTCACTTCTTGGTCTTCCCGGACGAAGACCCTTCCTCACCTGCCTGCTTCAAGGGCTCTGCTCTTTCTACACCGCCTGTCCTGTTCAAGCATCCTCCTGCCGCTTCACTCTTTCCTCCCGTCCCTGGTCTTATCTGGCTGTAGGACTGGAAAACAGACAACTCTGCAACCAGACTCGCTTCTGGTTCTACGGGGATGGTGGTGGAGAAAGGAAGCAGAGGGAGAAGGAAATACACACAAAACATGCACACACATTCATGCATATGCATGGACACGTGCACACAAGTGCACATACATGTGCACATGCACACAGAGGCACATGTACATGTGTGTACATGTACCCCCACACATGTGCAATATACACAGGCATGCATGTGCACAGACATGCACGCTCACCTGTATGCACGCCTACAGCGGCACACGCACACACATGCACTCATGCACACATGCATGTGCGCACACAGACATGCACACATATGCCCACGCCCACACACGAACATGTATGCACATGCACACGTGTGTGCATATGCACAGATGTGCACAGAGAGCGTGTACACATAGACATGTACACACATCATGCACATACCTACATGCACACAGAGAGGCATGCACACATGAACACATACATATTCACATGCACAGAAGCACATGTATACACACATACACAAATGCATGCACTTGTGTATGCACACACAAGCACACAGGGGCACATGCATATGCACACATGAACACAAACACATACGCACACGCACACACATGTACACATGCCCACGCACATGTACACATGCACACACACGCACACACAAGTACATGCACACACGCATGAACACACACCCTGACCTACAACCCTGTTGTCTGGGGCTGGTGTACAGAATCAAGTGAGATCATTTACGGAACATGCTAGAACCCCAGCTAGTTACAGGAGGCATTAATGCTGATGTTTTCCAGGTGACACAGGTACGTGTTTGTCTTGAGATCTTTCACTATTCTCACCCCCCGAGCCTCAGTGGCTTGTGCTCTCCCCAGGCAGTGTGAGCCCCTCACCCCCAGGGTCCGGGGCACAGGCTGGCCAGCGGGGTTCAGCCACACCAGACCCGCCCATAGCTTGCTGTCTTCCTGAGTGCAACCCTTTTCTCCTACCATGCCCTGGCGACAGGAAGCCCAGCCCTGTCCACCTTGTGATCATCCGGGAAGAGGCGTGAGACACTTTCTAGTCAAAGCGAGCTCCTTTCATTTTCCAAACCTAGATGGCTTTGCTCCGAGGAAGGAAAAATGTACAGATTCTCGCACACACGCTGGTGGGTCAGCTCCACCCTCCAGCGGGGCTCTCCCGCCAGAGGAAATATATGGTTTCCACATGTTCTTCTGGCCTGAACACCGGGGGCTCTGCTCACAGGCTCTGGGGCATCAGAGTTGCTCCGCCGGCTCAGCCTGCCTCGGTGCAAGTCCCAGGCCCGTCAGCTGGCTTTCCATCCTGACCTCTTAGCACAGTCTGGTGGTTTTTGGAGAATCTTCATCTTCCCAGAAATCAGCTCACTATCTGAAGGGCTGCGAGGAGCACAGGACAGAGCAGAGAGGGGCCACATTCGGGACCGACTCAGCTGCCATCAGGTCGCCGTTGGCTGTAAGCGTCACCCCCTCCCTAGGTCCGGGGAGTACCGTGTGGGGGGAGACGGCTGACTCTGAAATCCTGCCTCATTCTGTGCACCTCAGTTTCCCCACTCGTAAAATAAGGACGAAAGAGCACTGACACTGGGGGTTTTGCAGAAGTTAAATGACATCACATGTGCAAAATATTTATAATCGTGTCTGGTATGTGTTCGGTCCTTGTGAACTTTATTCAGTTTCTACATCTGGAAGTTGGAAAGGAGGCTGGGCTCTTAGATGAGGCCTTATTCGAGGGGATAGAAACATTCACTCATGAGCTAGGGCTGACTTTTGCAAAACAAAGACATAGGTGAGCAGGCTTCCTTCCTCCCCACCACACGCTGACCCCTTCTTACCACCTCCCTCGTACAACTTGTCCGGTTGACGGATTGCGCAGTCGGTCCCAAACGTGGTTAAGAAACTTGCTCCGTTAACAGCAAATAATTCTGCCCAAGGGGAGAAGGAAAAGCAGCAACAGATTTTGATCTGAGTCTGGGAGAAAAATGGTCATTTGGGAGGGGAAACAAAGCCAGAAGTGGCGAGGCAAGCGCAGGACACTGTCCAGCTGGGGAGGGCTTGGGATGGTTTAGACTCCAGGGCCTGGGCGGAAGGTTCCCTGGGCTCAGAAAATGGGGCTGGAGAGACAACAGGCCCACATTCTGAACATTCATAAAGGCCATGTGAAGAATTAGAGCTCCATCCTGACAGGAGATAGAGGCCACAGGAGTCTTTAGCAGAGGACCCATGTGAAATTCGGTTCTAGAGCAGCAAGTCTAGAACCAGAACTTTGACACCGCTGGAATGGGAGGACCAGGGCAGAGACCTGCTTGGGAGGTTGGCAAGAGACACGAGAAGCAACGTTAGAGCCCAGGCATCATGAGCTAAGAGCTGGGGTCACATTGAGGACCATTGCTCAGGCGCATGTGGCAAGATGCAGAAATTGATTATGTGTGGATGGGGCGAGACCGTGTTCTAGCAGAGAGTAATCAAGAACAATGCAGGTCTGCGAAGAGTTTCCTTTGTGAGGCGGTCAGTTTCAGATGTGTAAAGGACACTCCCTGGAAACAATCTCATCACCTTCCAACGCCAAGCTCTCCATGGCCATCCAAAGACCAAATGGTAAGCAAGACAATAGGGTCCCTGCCTCTGGGCAGTGAGCATCCCAGTGGGGGAGACAGACAATGCTTCGTTGGGGAGGTAAACCAGGTAACAGCAGGGAGTGATGGGCAAGGAGGGAAACAAGACGGCAGGGACAGGTAAATGAAAAATTCAAGTGTGGTGTTCCAGAGAGATATTGAAGCAAGGAATAAAGGTTTAAAGTCATTACTACGCATGTTGATGGTTTGCGCTATGTGGGGCTCGTGGACCCTTTGAGCAAGTGATGAAAGCTCTATGCCCTGTCCCCAGTAAACACAGATTTCACAGATGAGAAAGCTCATGATCGATTCGTTAAAGAATCTGAAACTGGTTTTTTTTCCATGCTTATCTTTTATTTACTCCCTCTTTCTTAGTCATTTATGATACCGTAAGTAGATTTTAGAACTTTTGAGTCATCTTCCTTTCAAGCACGTAGCTCGGGTCAGTTTGCAATGTGGACAGTGCACCTGAGACCCCTCCCCTGGTTCCCAGCATCAGCCTCCCCATCTGTTGGGGGCGTGGCTGCGGGGTGAGCTCTTGCTGTCCCCCACCCCCACTTCCTCTTCCAGCAGGATGTAGAGACGGAGGAAGAAGAACATCTCCTTAACCAGCTGGGCAAAGTCACAGTCCTGTCCTCTTTGTTGTTATTGTGTCCTGGGCCACACCAACTTGCAGTGACACTCTTAGACTCTTTAGGGTCTCCAGGATCTCCCCACTGCACACCTCTGAGTCCTTTCCCTGGCTTGAACCCACAGCCCAACCCTTGGTGCCCTCACCAGATGGGTGGGGTTCTGGCACAATGACTTAAACAGAGTCCCTTCCCTTGTTTGCACTTGCCCTACAGAACCCTCATGGAGACTGGGCTACAGAGAAAGGGAGGGTGTTCCGGGACCCTACTGGCCTCACTTTCAGCCCATCCGTCTCTTTCCTGTTCTTGTTAACCCTGCTGGTGCAGGTACGATGCCATAACAGCAGTTCTGCCTTACCTGACCTCCATCTGAGGGGCAGGTGTGCCAATCTTCATTTCCAACAGATCCACTTCACCTGCACAATCATTGCCTCACAGTTTTATCTCATACGAGGGAGGGGAAAGTTTCTCTCCACGCACGCTGTTTCTCATGGTACGAAGTGCCCCTTCTCCCTCACTCTCCTTCTTAGACACGCTAGGAACTTGTGGTGGGATGGTGGGTGATGGTGAAGCAAGTTCTGCTGCCCCTAAAAGGCCCTTGGGAAGCCCTGAGAACCGGCTGAAGCCCAAGGCAGGCAGGTCTTGGGGATTGTCTTCAGGATGGAGGTTACTTCATGCACTGTCTCTACACTCGGGCTTTGGCAGCAATGCCAGGATAAGCAGAGAAGTACCAGTCAGTTCCCTATAACAAGATGAAACCAGAGAAAGAGAAATGACCTCAACAATGAGCCACGGAAATTCTAATACAGGGGAAACTTACGTAAACTGTGGAGGGGCTAAGTAGTCAAACAGAGTGAGGTGAGGTCAGTCAGAGTCACGATGTCGGAAACCCGCTCCCATGAGTGGGTGGGAATGGCGTAGCAGAGGTTGTCTTACGGCAGCATGGGAGCTGAGGCTCATCAGACAGAAGCTGGAGCCATAATCAATCTGTCTTGCAGAACTGAGGTCTGGAGGAGGTACAGGGCCTATGCGGGAAGTCACTTGAGGAGACAAGGAAGGGAGAAGCAACCTGACTTTCTCCCCCACTTTGATCTCCAGTGTCTCGCCACTACATCTCATTAGCCAAGACTAGGGGGGACATCAGCTGACATGGGAGCCTGGAGCCAGATTCTGCAAGGCAGAGGTCGGGCAGTCCCTCTGCTTCAGGCAGCGGAGCTGGGAAACAGCAAGGACTGGGATCTGGGGGGATGCACAGACCATTCACACATAAATTATTGAATATAATCTCAGAAAGGTTATCAGCCTTTGAGAGTTCCTCTACTTAAGCTTAAGACTCTCTGATATGGGTGGTATGAAGGCACGTCTGAGATGACATTGTCCAGGACAACCCGTGTTGACTGGAATTGATGAGTCCTTGGGAGCTGAGAACATAATGATAATGTTCATTCCCTTCGCTGCTGAACTGGTAAGTAAGAATCGGTCTTTGAGAAGGGTCTCTGTCCCCCATATTGCAATGCTCTTCACCGAAGCCTTGCGATAGAATCTGCATTTCCTATAAATAGCTCATTTTGCCTGCATTGCTCTTGGAAGCCATGTTTAGCAAAAGGACACAATCTAAAAGTTTACTGCAAACTCGAGCTAAGGTTGAGGAACTGTCTTGGACAAACCAGAGCAAAGATGGAAAACTTCCGGGCATGGGAGCCTCCTGACTTCTTGTTCAACTTGAACATTTTTTAAGCCATAGAAAAGTGTCTGGCAGTTGTATTTAAGGTTAAGTTCACTAAACTGAAACAAATTTTAGAACAAAAATGACATAATACACTCGACACTCTATTATCTATTCTCAGATAACCCTAAAATCTTTTATATGGAATACATTTTCCATTTTTGGCAGAGGATTTTTCATCATAATTATGCTTGGCTTTGAATGAGGTTTCAATTCGTTTACAGGAGTAGAAGCAGTGGTTGCAAAATCTCCTTCTTGCAACTCCCTTTAGAATACCAAAAGGTCATTGAAAAACAAAACATTTTTCAGCAGAAGCAACAAGATTTTCAGATCTTACCTTCTGAAAATCTTGGCATAATTCCCTCTCATAATTCACGTAGCAGAAAAAAAAAAAAAAACCAAAACCCTGTAGATGGGCCTTTCAATCAGCAGGCCTCCAGCTTCCCACGTTCAGCTCTCCAGAGTCCATCCTCTCCGTCAAACATAGTCACTGAAAGTGTAGACTCTGAAAACAGCCTGGCTGAGTTCTGATCCTAACCCTCAACTTAGAAGTGGTGTGATCTTGGGGTAAGTCGCCTATCTTTTCTATACCTCTTTCTCTAAATATGAAAAGGGCTTAATTTTTCTAGTAATTAAAAAATGCCAATAGCACTCATGCATCCAAGCTATTGATGGAAGAGCTTGTATAAGATGAAACCCCCCACCAGGAACAAATATAAATTTCAGTAATATTGAAAACAAACAAACAAACAAACAAAAGAGCAGCTTGCAGGCATTGGGAAACTATCACAGCATGTGAAGATTGAGGGGCCAACAGAAGGGAATAGGAATCTGAGGTGAGCAGGCTTTCACAACTACATTTTTACCTTTCTAAAAATCAGTTTTATTCAGGTGAAAGTGACAACATTACAATGCATAGATTTTAAATGTATGTTCGGTGAGTTTTGACAAATGTATAAACCTGTGTAACTACCACAACACTGAAGCGACAGAATACTTTTATTGCCCAGAGGAGTTCCCTGTGTACTCTTTGCTGTAAGGGACCAGCAATACGCACTGCCTTAGGCAGCCCCATATGGTAATATGTCTATTACCATAACTTAATTTGCCTATTAGAGAACTTCCTAGAAATAAAATCATCAGCATGTAATTGATTGTATCTGCTCCTTTTCCTCTGTGTTTTATTCACTGTGACATTCATCTATGTTTTGGGGTTTAACAACTGTTCACTTGTATGAATGGGATTTCATGTATTTTGAAGGTCTGTTTTTAGGTAATACACTCGTAGAAACACTGTGTCTTCTTCATAAACTAGCTTCTTATTATTATGACAAGATTTAATGTCTTGAAGTCTATTTTCCTGGTATTTTTTAATTTTATTTTTTCAGTGTTCCAAGATTCATTGTTTATGCACCACACCTTTCCTGGTATTTTTTTTAAAGTTCATTTATTTATTTGAGAGAGAGAGAGAGCAAGCTGGAGGGAGGAGCAGGGGGAGAAGGAGAGATAAATTCAAATAGTACTCAGCGTGGAGCCCAATACGGGGCTTGATCTCACGACAGTGAGATCAAGGCCTGAGCTGAAACCAAGAGTCAGATGCTTAAATGACTGCACCACACAGGTGCCCTTATTTTCCTGGTATTGATACATAAGCTTTTTTATGTATGATAAAACATATGATAAGCTTATGATTTGTGTGGTATATACTTTTCTATTCTACTATTTTCAAATTGAAGTTTAAAGTGTAACTCTTTGTAAACAAACATGGAGTTGGATCTTGCTTTTTATCCAATCTGAAAATCTCTGTCTTTTAGAGTGTTTAATCCATTTACCTTTAATGTAATAATCCATTCAGTTGGACTTAAGTCTATCATCTTATTATTTATTTCCTATTTGTTCACGTTATTCTCTGTTCCTTAGCTCACAAATACATTTTTAGAATTCTATCTTTTCTATTGTTTTTAACTACCTTTATTATAATTTAATAATTGTCCTGAATGTTTATCAAGACTAGAATGGAGAAATAAAATGTAATATGTTACATTACGAGTAAATGAACTACTGTTATGTGCAACACGGATTCCATAAACACAATGAGCGATTTCATCCTGGACCAAAAAAGACACGTTATATAATGGTGTTCATTAAAATCCCCAAAACTGACAAAAATAATGTATAGTGATAGAAGTTAAAATGTTGGTTACCTCTGGTTGTGAGGTAATGGCCAAAAGAGGTATGGTGTAGTGTATAGAAAGCTGACATGATAATTTTCTGAGAGTGAAATAAGACTCACCAAAATTTAACCAGGGGAGGCAGTGAAAGTGGGGAGCTTCCAAGATGAGAAAAGACCTGGATGCAACAAGACCTACATTATCACTTTACTCATAATACAGTTTCAATAATACTTTTCAATAAATTGAAAGCCAAAACAGCCCCTGAGAAAGGATGTTTCACTAAAGGATGCTTCTTAATGGCATATTATGGAGATGTCCTGTAGCCTTTTTATTTATCTATTTTTTTAAAAGATTTTGTTTATTTATTTTGAGAGAGAAAAATATTTTATTGCGAATGAGGGGAGGGGCAGAGGGAGAGAGAGACTCTTAGCAGACTCCCCCCTGAGCCCGGAGCCTGGCGTGAGGCTTGTTCCCACAACCGCGAGATCATGACCTAAGGTGACTGAGCCATCCAGGCACCACTTACGTAGCCTTTTCAAAAAGGTAATTATTGGGGCGCCTGGGTGGCTCAGTGGGTTAAGCCTCTGCCTTCGGCTCGGGTCGTGATTTCAGGGTCCTGGGATCAAGCCCCGAGTTGGGCTCTCTGCTCAGCAGGGAGCCTGCTTCCTCCTCTCTCCCTCTGCCTGCCTCTCTGCCTACTTGTGATCTCTGTCTGTCAAATGAATGAATAAAATTTTTTTTAACAAAAGGTAATTATTAAATTTAGGAGACAGAACAATGAGCAAACAAAGTAAAAAGAGACAAACCAATTAAAGAAATCCAACTCTTACCTGCGGAGAACAAACTGCTGGTTACCAGAGAAGAGACTGGGGACTTGGGGGACGTGGGAGAAGGGGACAGAGAGCACGGCTGTCGTGACGAGCCCCGAGAAATATATAGAACTGTTGGAGCGCTACACTGTACGCCTGAAACTAATGTAACACCGTGTGTGAACTACACTGACATTTAAAAATAAATGAACAATTAACATCATCATATATTTTTATATTCACGGTCTCACAGAAGCCCCTCGAAGAGAGATTGTGGAACAAATGAATTTTCCAGCAACACAGGAAATGCTTAGAATATACTATGAAGTGAAAGACAAAACAAATCCCACTGAGACTATGGGGGTGACTATGGAAAAGTTCTGTGAGCAGACACGAGAACTCGGTGAAGAGATTCCCAGACTTGGAGAAAGGGGTTATGTAACGACAGTGGGGACTTTGGGGAAATTCAAAGATTTTTTTTTTCTTCTTGTTTTATTGCTGCTAAAACAGTGTTTATGCCGTATATTACAATGTAAAAGTAAGAAACCAGCCGGAAAGCAAGAACGAGTAGTCCAAGCTCTCGGGGGTAGGGCAGGTCTCCATAAGACTTGAAATTTGATGGGAGAGCAGGATCATATATGTTCTAGAGAATAAAAGAATTTGGGCGGGGGGGGACTTAGAAAGAGTAAGCAGTTCTCCTGAGGTCACTTAGTGGATTGCTAGCAGTCAAGACGAGAACACAGCTATTTTGACTAAAATTAAATGATTTTAAAAACTGGACAGTTTAAACAATAACAATACTTAAAAAACAAGAAACAAACAAAAAACAAAAACCCTGAAAAAATAGCCACTATCAATTAAAGCAAAACTTGGCCAGGGATATATCCTTAAATCGATCATTCATATTTAAGTGACATAAGAAATATATGGGGTATCTAATTCGTCTTATGACTGCATTGTATTTATCTGAAGCATTCTCAGCATTCTTAACAATCTTCCACTACGTAGCCAAATGCCCTGTAAGGACACTTGGACGAAAGAATGTGATAATATACTAAATGTGTAATGTAGTGGGCACTTGAGTGGTCCAGTGGGTTAATCCTCTGCCTTCGGCTCAGGTCATGATCTCAGGGTCCTGGAATCGAGTCCTGCATTGGGCTCTCTGCTCAGCAGGGAGCCCGCTTCTCCCTCTGCCCACCCCCTCTCACAAATAAATAAATAAACTCTTCTAAAAAAATAAGTGTAATATAGTATCTATCTGATTCCTCAGGTCCAGAAAATGCTCATTATCCATCTTTTTCCTCCCGTCGGCCTTTATTAGTCTCAGTCTTTAAACTCAAACACTTTGCCGCGTTTTCACGGTGTCACCAACACAATAATTTCCATTTGCGTTGGTTGCTGAGAATTAAAAAACAAACCCACCTCCTTCCGGTCTGCGATTAAGTTTAATGAGAGTAGGAGAAGCTAAAAAATAATATGGATGCATCAAGAGCGTCATTTTAATTTATAGGAGCTGTTACCCTCTGCAGGATTAAAAAGGGAGTTGGGACAAGCCCTCATTAGAAAAGCAGTGGACACACTGGGAAGAAAATTTGGGGGTGTCTTGGAAAAGGTGATTAAAAGTTAGGTTTCCATGCTCTGTGCCAGTTCGGGGTGTACGGTGGCTAGACAGACCATTAAATTGGTATTAAACACTTTTCCATACGAAGGAAGTGTCCTCCCGCCAACAGCCAGCAGCGGAGAGATCGGTTTCCACGCCGATGCTCTGCTAGAGGGCTGAGCAAACCTGGAAAGATCACGAGGTGACCGGGGTGAGAACCCAGGACGCAGAGCACGTCTGGCTCCACTTCCTCGCAGGCTCGGGGAACTTGGCCCAAAGCAGCGGAATGAAGGGCCTATATAAACACACAAACCCACTGACTCTTTTTTTCCATAGAATTAACTCAACCAGAAATACGTTACAAAAATAGAACAAAGCTGGCTTCCATCAGTGTCCGCCGCCGCACCAGCCCATAAAGGATTTCTTGTACCTTGTCCAAAGCAAAGTGGGGGAATGACAGCCCAGGGCCCGGGCTGCTCAGCGGTGGTTCCCTCGCCGACCACTGCCTGACCTCCTTCCAGAGCCGAGCTCTGACAAAGACCCCATTGAGTGAAATGCAGCCCATATGGAGCAGGGGGGTCTCCCAGACGGACTTCCTCCGCGAAAATCCGCAAAGCGATTCATTTGCAAACTCTTCCTAATAAGCTCCACGTGGATGCCTGGATGCCCCTGGGGTCTGGGCAAGAATTTCCTTGTGGCGCTCAGACCCTGACCTGCCTTGACTACCCCTAGGGACGAAATAACAGCAAGAGTCTCACCGGTTTACAGAATGCTGTAAACATCTGGAAGGCGCTTCAAGATGAGTCTCCAACCCCCCCTCACGTTGCCCGTCTGGCGAAGGCATTACGCTTAGCAGGCAAGGATGGGCTATAGAATCAGACGGACCTGGACAGTGCCGTCGATGGAGAGTGACCTTCTCCAGTTATGCCAATGGTCCTGGCCTCAGGGTCTGTATGAGAAAAATGAGAACAGAACCTACCTGACAGGGTGTTTCTGACACATGGAAATTCAATGAGCCAGAGCTCCCTGCTCTTCTCTTACACAGAATCCGACCTGCAGGTCATGACGGTCGGGTATGTCTGTTAAGATTAACAAAGGGGTGGGGGCACCGTTTGAGGGATTATAAATAATGGCTTGAAGGCGCGGTCAGAAATTCCTTACAGAATGGTGTTGGAAAATGTCTCTGGCTTCGGGCCACCCCATCAGCCCGCACCCTGCCTTCGTGTCCGGGGCTTGAAAAGCAGGCAGAAGTTGAGGGTGCTTACGGGGAGGTCGACTCACAAAAGCCAAAGTGGAATCGGCCTGTGCAAAGGCCGGAGATGCTCATAACAGAAAGACACGGTAACTATCATAGAATCAACGACTTCTGCACCAAGCGTGGCTTTTCCCATTGAACTCTACCCAGAATCCATTGTCTCCTCACAAAAGACAGGTTTTATAGCCGCATAAAATTCCTGCCACTGGCCAGGGCGCCGCACAGAGGAAGATGATGTGTGATTTGGAGAGCGCAGACCAGAGCGAACTGTGGCCTCGGGAGGGAGGCTGGGCCTCTGTCGAGCGTGGACGGGGCTTTGTTTGGAAGCAGAGCTCTGTCAAGCACCTGCCTCCAACGTGGGGTGCCGAAAGACGGGGAACAGTGCAAGACTCTGCTCCTGCCCGTCGCAGATCCCAGCTCAGGGAGGACAGACAGCCTGAGGTTGTCGGTTGGTTTGTTAGTTTGGGAGCATCAGGCGATGTGAGCACATGAGCTGTCGGGAAACAAAGAACATTCCAGAGATACGCGGCGTTAGACGCTAAGGAAGGACCCGCTCCGCCCCGGCCAGAGCAAGAACATTTCTCTCGGTCACATCTGGGTCGGGAATTTGTCGATTCCCCGGGGGCGAATGGGTTGGGAGTTTCTGCCAGCATCGTATTTTAGGTTATCTGTCATCCTTGTAAATGTATGCTGTCACTGATTCTTCAAATAAACTGTGAGGGTAGTTCAGCCCGTGATGCGGGGGTCGCTGTCATTCTCGCTAAGCTTCCTGGGGTTCCTAGGGAAGGGACTCCCTCAGGAGTGCTGGGAGATCTTGACCTGAACTCAACAGGCCTAAGAAATCGTTTAGATCAGAATCCTCGGGGTAGGGGTGGCAGACAGACCCTCAGACGTCTCAGCCTTGCACCGTGGGAACGTGAACTCCACTGTCCACAAAGCCTCAGAATGTTCACAGGATACAGGACCCTCTTGAGTGAGTTATTTTAGGGGAAAAGAAAATACTGGTTTTTCCTTAAGCGTTATTCCAGACATCTGTCCATGCATACATTTAGATCGATAAAGTCTCTGATGTCACAAAATAGAAAAGTAAAGACCAGGAGATGGGAGTGTCTTTCAGGACGCTGAGTCGCCTCTTGAAATGCAGGGTTAACGCCATCCCAACTTGAGATACGCGATTGTAAAGAAATGACTGTAACCATCGCTCTCAGGATAGGGATGGGATTAGGCAACGGTCTACACTGCAACTTTTAGCTACCCACAAGAACCTTTTGTGTTTGATCTGGTCACCATTTCGGGGAGTTCACAGCCCTCGACGAGTCCTTCTACCTTTTCTTACGCTGATCACTGTTGCTGAATCTTGTTGCTCTTGTTGTAAAAAATGTACATTCATCTGTTACGTGTGATGAGACAGTTTTACTATTATTATTAATTATGATTCATGTTTACTCCGTCCTCTTAATTCATCCTGCACCAGTGTTTTGCTTATTGGGTTTATTTATTTATTGGTTTTTGGTACCTTTGACTGCAGTGTGCCTGCCGTGTACAGAGTTGTGCTGAGGCTGAACTCTCCTACCTCCGCATCAGTGATACCATTCCTGGTCCACAATCAGCCAGATAATGAGCTGTGTTCACCGCACCTGTGCGTTCAAGAAGGCGGCCGGCCTGCTAGGGAGGATCCTATGAGATGCTGGAACTCAGACCCAACAAATCCCAGGGGAACAAAAGAACTGGCTCCCCCAGAGCTAGGCTGTAGTTCTCACATCCTGGGTACCATTTTTGTGAGGGTCTTTTTGCTGGACAACTAAAGAGACAAATTTTGGTGCACTTGGGTGGTTCAGTCGGTTAAGCATCTGCCTTCAGCTCAGGTCATGATCCCAGGGTCCTGGGATCCAGAGCCCACGTGGGGCTCCTTGCTCAGCGGGGGGCCTGCTTCCCCGTCTCCCTCTGCTGCTCCCCATGCTCGTGTGTTCACACTCTCTCTCTGTCAAATAAATGAATAAATAAATAAATAGACTTCTTTTGGTAACCACACTCCTTATAATAAAACTTATTCAGAACAACTCTGATTTTAATCCCAATAGTCCAAGTCCAAATTCTATCTCAGATATTTCTGCGTAGGACCACAAGCTTCTTAAGACAGAAACACAACAAACTAAAAAAAACCCCACAACAATCAAAATCCAAGCCATCACACCCTCCACGTTCCCCCAACGTTGTGAGACCAAGTGTCTGAAATTTTGTTTGGGAAAATTACCACGTTTCCGAATGACCATAATGCCACAACACCACTTAGAGTTTGACTTGGCTTATTGCCTCCATCGATTTCTTCAAAAGTTGTTAGAGGCTAGACCACAGCTAAAGGAGTGAGAAATTTCCCTAGGACTTGGGGGAACAGGGAACGATTTTTCAAAATGAAGAAGGAAAAGAAAAGCAATTGTCATTCACCATCAGCGGCCTGAATACAAGTTGACATAAGTTTTTGGGGAGAGAAAGGAGGGGAAACTTGGCAATATGCATTAAAATTGAAGACACGTTATACCCCGGGGCAGTTCTACATCTACATCTAGAAATACGAAGCAGCCTCACGGTCGGTGCTCTAGAATAGGATCTCAAAGATGATCACGGCGGCATTATCTGTCGTACTGAGAACTGGAAGACAACTCATCTTTCTCCTGACCGACGGACGAGTGGCTGGACCCAGCCTGACTTACTCCCATCGTGGTCTATGCCGCAACCATGACAGAGAAACAAGTACAGAAACGGGAAGATCTCCAAGAAAAAAGTTGTCATGAGAAACACATTAATAAATCCTAAATATCTCAGAATCCAAGTCTAACTGGTGATAACATCCGCAAAGATCATAACCAGCGTCTATGAAGCGTTTGCTGGAGCCGCGTCAGCTGTAAGCCCTGACTGGGAGCTGTCTCTCCCTCAGTCCTTATAAACGCCTCCCTGGAGCTGCGGGCTGTTGTTAGGGATGTTTTACAAATAAAAATAAAACCTCAAACGCAGAGACAAAACTAACTTGTTCAAAGTCACATCGACCCCAAGTGAGAAGGACAGTCCTCTGAGTATGGGGAGGAAGAAGAGGAAACTGAAGACAGGACTCCCATCTGACTCCATTTATTTTGTATTATTTAATTTTTGGATGAGATTGAGTATTCACACCCTATAAAAACTGCTTAATTGCTTAAATATAAGTGACCCATGGGACGCCTGGGTGGCTCAGTCCATTAAGTATCTGACTCTGGATTTCCGCTGGTCATGACCTTGGGGGTAGTGGGGTGGAGTCCCGCCTTGGGCTCCACCTTCAATGCCGAGTCCGAGTCCGTTTGTCCTTCTCCCTCTGCTTCCCCTGCGCACAGGCTCACGCTCTATCTAAAAAATAAATAAACAAACAAACAAATACATAAATTAAATAAATAAATAAATGAATAAATAAATAAAATAAAGTCTTTTAAAAGACTTTCTGGACTTGTTGGCCTCCTTCCTCCCTGAGTCCATTGGCTTCTAACCCCCCCGGCAGAGAGAGAGAGCAGAGAGTAAGAAGAGCCACAAGTAGCACCGTTTCCATCGAGCTCCCTTGGTCCAGAGGAGTTTCGCCGTCGCCCACAACCAGCAGACTCCCAGACGGACTGGAGTAACTGAGGTTGACCAGGACAGACTGTTCATCCCTTGGTGGACTGGCCACCCTGAGGCCACAGTCCCGGCTTTGCAGAAAACTGATAAGGCTTCTGCTAATCACTGCTTTGTGATTGCATGCATTGCTTTCCTGTTAAATACATTTCTTTGCATTTTCTTATCCTCCATCCTTGGCATAAATGTCCTGGAATGTGTTCCATGTGTCCAAGTTCAAATATGAGTCGCTCTAAATATCCTAGCTCCGTGACACCGGCTGTCGGTGAAGATAAGGCGTTTCCAGGCGTCGCTCTGGGAAGAGGGAAACGCAAAGGCACAGAACCCACGGTGCCAAAAATTAAAAATCTCCTGATACCTGCGAGAGAATAAAGATGCAAGGAAGCAAACTAACAAACACTAGCGTTAGAGATGCTCTTGAAATCCTCCCGTACGTCTTCACGTCTATGAGCCAAGAAAGAGACGTCCTTTCTGCCTCTGCATCCCACCTTCTGAATATATTTTTCACCTCATTTTTAAAAACTAATATGATTGTTAATTTCTTCATTAGCATCAACCGAAGGACTAAATTTCATCTTCTACAGGCGCTTGAATCCATACGGATCCTAGTTAGCTAAGAGTTACACTCATCCTAAATCCCTCAAAGCCAGCAATAATGTCAGGAAATGCAATGAAATTAATAACTGCTGCAGAAATATGCCAAATACTACATTGTTCCAAAATAAAAATGCCTGGCTCATGTAGATAAATGTTTTTAGGCCCATATCTCCTCAATAATTTTTCAGTAACACAAGAATCAACTAATAAGTAAGTATGTCAGCTGATAGTCACATCATGGTGTTGGCAGACAAAAATAAGTAAAATATGGTCCTTCAAAAAAAAAAAATGGTCCTTAAAACAAAGGCTAAAAGATATAATATTTTAAAAGTCATATTCATGACTTGCAAATAATGAGATAAAATGAAAGACTGGGAACGTAAAAATCTAACAAGAAAGGAGAAAAGGAAACGAATCTATCAAAGACCATTACATGTAGGACATGTTTTTTTATCTCTTACATCCATCTTTCACAAGAAAATCCCATGAAATTGTCCTAAAGGTATTTACTGAGTATCCACTGTGTGTCAGGCATTGCACTAGACTCTGAAGATGGTGAATAAGATGGCCAAGTTCAAAGGGGAGGCAGAGACCAGACAAATCCAAACCACGTTAAGAGGACAATATTAGTAACAGATAAAGTAGTAATGGAGGAGAAAACAAGTAGACAAAACAAAAAAGGTATGTTTCTAACCATTAAAGAATAAGTATATAGTAAATGCAAGTAAGCCTTCAGAAAGTTTTTAGAAACCAACTGGCATAGACATAAAATATATGAAACAAAGCTTACAGACATGGAAGACCACACTTCTTTGGAGACCTGAACACACCTATCAGCCTTTCTATCCATCAATTGCTGAAAATTTAGGAAAGTAATTTACCTAGAACTCTCATAAAAATGATAGAAATGCAACCATTTCTCAGGGGGATTTATCGACTGGCAGAAGAAGAACCCTTCTAGTCTTTTATTTTTGTCTCATTATTTGGAAGTGATAATAATACATTTTTCAGTCTTTAATTTTTTAAGGACCATGTTTCACTCTGCTTATACCAACACTACCTACTACCTCTGACGGTAGGCCTGACATCGGGAGCAGAGATGATGAACAAAGGGGTGGTCTCTGGCCCTCTCTTGGCCATGCTTCTCCCCCCATTGTGTTCATTTTCAGATGGCCACTTCCTGCACAGTCTCAAGGCAGCCAGCCATCTGGCCCACACAATTCCAGATGGTGAGGGGAGACAGACTTCCCTGATAACTCAAACACATGCTATGGAAGTGAGACTTGTCAGTTCTGAGTGGCCCTTCCTGAAACAAATCTGCGGCTGGGGGGACAGAAGGGGAAGACGTGGCTGACTTAGGTGGAGGTCCCAGGCCCCAGGCTTGGAGCTGAATAAGATAGGAGCCTTGTCAGAAGCATACGGACAAAGAACCATGTGACAGCGGTAACTGGACCTTGGTCATAGCCATTCTTCCTGCCCTTGCTTCTTCCTCACTGAAGCCCTGCGCCCTGGGAGACAGATTGACGTACCCTGCTGAAAGAAAGAAAGGGAGGAAAAGGAAGGAAGGAAGGAAGGAAGGAGAAAATGAAAGAAACTTACGTGATCTAGCATTCCTTGATGTTGGGTGCTGTTGACAAGATGTAAGTGGCGGTTTTCTGAGCAGGCTTTCTGGAAAAACTGTCATAAAGCTACGAGGGGACCCATGTGCCATGTGTCTTCATTCATGCTTCATCTTTATTTCTAGAAAATGTTGGTTTTAGCAGTAGAGCTTAAGTTGACACTGCAAGGTAACCTTGACGGTAGACTCTATGTGCTAACCTGGCCTGGAAGGAAATGAGGTGCTGGGTTGCATAACTCTACAGTTTTTAACCTCTGAATTGGGCCACCGTGATCTGTTCCTATTATGAGATCCAGCTAGACACAGGGCTTCATCCAAAGTGGAATCAAGTTTCTGGGTGGATAGAGCTTATGGGACAAGAAGGACAGACCAGAAAGGGGCCCGAAGGTGCTCTGGACCTTGTGTACGGGGGTGTTGATCCAGATATACACATTTCCCCAAATTCATCAAACTCAGTACTTAACATCCTGGCCCCTTATTGTATATTACTACTAATAAAAAAAAACAACAACCATGGACTCAGTTACAGAAGGTAGATGTTGGACATCAGAAACCAACAAAAACCCTCTATGATAAGAAAACAGAGGAACTTTGCAATCTAATTAGTGAAATGAACATAGATACACACACATGTACTTTGCTTTTTATGAACAAAGAACTAAAAATGCACATTATTTTAAAATTCCTGTGGAATGTGTACAAAAATCCATCAAGCTGAGGCCACAAAAAAACTGTAAATAATGGGAACTGTAAAGACCAGATTCTTTGGCCATATTGTGAGGAAAGGAGGAATTTAATTTAAAAAAGCAAACAGGTACCGTACAATTAAACCACTTGGAAATTTAATTCTGAAACTCACCTAACGGGGTCATAAGTCAAAGACAAATTAACATTGTTTCCTAAATAAGCTGTAGTTGGAATAACCAGGACAACCTATCTAGGAAAATATTACCTATCTCAGTAAAAGCCAAATTGATGTGTAAAGGAAAATCATAGCTTAAATTGCTTTTGTATCAACTGGTAACAAAGTGGCAACAAATGATTTAAGCATTTAACAAAAAATTAGAAAAAGAACAACACAATAAGCCAAACTAAGAGAAGAGAGAATTTTTAGGCTCAGACTCTGCCTTCGCCTCAGGTCATGATCTCAGGGTCCTGGGATTGAGTCCCGCATCGGGCTCTCTGCTCAGCAGGGAGCCTGCTTCCTCCTCTCTCTCTCTGCCTGCCTCTCTGCCTACTTGTGATTTCTGTCTGTCAAATAAACAAATAAAATCTTTTAAAAAATGAATTTGAAAAGGAGAAAAACAACAGAATTGATCAAAATTCTAACTTTTTTTTTAAATAATGTCAAGGATTTTATGCCGGTGATGAAGACATATGCTTTTTGGCTTTAGAAGTTGGTCTCATCACATTGGCATTTTCTGACACTTACCTAACTCATTCCTTCAGAAGATAAATTTTGTGCTGTTTCCATACATTTTTCTCTACATGGTGGCAATCTTTCCTAACTTCTCAATGGTTGCATAACGATTTAATCCACATTCACCAAGCCTACCTGAATGTCCCCAACAAACTGAACATCCTTAGTGCGAGGGGCTCTCATACATAAGAAGACACACGTACTGGACGGAGTGAACAGAAGGGAAAGTAGCGCCTCTGTCCCCATGTCCCTGTCCCTGATCCCGTGTCTAGTGAACGTTCCCATGCTCAGGATGGATAAACCGGAAAGCAGACAGTGTCAGTGAGCCTCTTGCTCCCAGACTTAACTGCTCTGTGTCCTTGCCAAGACGCAGCCAGGCAAAGATGACAAATTTGGTTTTGATGCCAAAGCATTATCTGAATAGAATGTATGTGCAAGCTCTAACAGTTGTGTTCTTTGCCCAGAGCCAGCTCTTTGAGAAAACACCCTTCCATCCATGAGTCCATGAGTCCATGAGTGAAGGACCACGCCCCGTGCCCCCAAGGGTCTTGCATCAGAAAGGGCAGTTCCTTTGGCCTCGTTACTCCTGAAACCCATCAGGATGGGTCTAAAGTATGGATCCAGAGGATGAGGGTTCTACTAGTGGCAATTAAGGGGAAGACAAACCATTTATTCTTGACAGCTCTGAGTGAGTGACGCCAAATTATCTGATTTATTTTCTTACACCTGTTTGGAATGCTCTGTCTTAGATCCCGTTAAACACACGTTATGGCATTACCCCTACTCAGCAAACTCACCAAGGTTTGGTGTCTTACGGGTCTTTGATTTCTCAGTGTCTGACACCGGATTCGGCAGGCAGGTGACCCTCCGGCAACGTGCGTGGAACAAGTGACCGACATTCCCGTGGTCGCCTGCGTCTTCAGCGCACGATGGGCAAGGTGATGCATCTACATTCGATGTTCACTTTTTTTCACTCCAGCCCAGAGAAGTAACCTACTGAAGATTTGTAATATTGTCAGGGAGGAGTTACGCGTGAGCCTTTGTTTCCCATAGGGACACTATGTATCATCGCAATCTTGCCCCTGAAACATGAGGGGCTTTTTCTCTGCCACGCCCTTTGCTTCTCAAAAGTATAATCTTGAAGGAAGAAAAATGTTACTCAGGGAGCGTGCGATTCATTTCGAAATGACGTGCGATTTCGTTAAACAGCTGAGACTCCCTGAGACGCTCTAGCTCAGTCTTAAAATCTATTTCTCCATCTGGTTTATGTATTTTTAAACTATTTTATTTACTTATTTATTTGACAGAGAGAGCGCACACGCACAAGCAAGGGAGGAGCCAAAGCAGACTCCCCATAGAGCCGGGACTCCGAAGCAGGACTCCATCCCAGGACCCTGGGATCATGACCTGAGCTGAAGGCAGATGCTTAACCCACTGAGCCACCCAGGCGTCCCTCTCCACCTGGTTTAATATCTTCTATTATATCCAGTTTCCTTGGCTATTCCTATCACCAGGGGCACATTTTCTGCACTGTAACGCCTTCTCTTTCTCTTTGTCACTGAAACTCTGTGGATTTCGCTGTGTTCAGAGGCTCCTCCCTGCCTGGGAGGAACGATTGTAAGTCTCAGGGACCCACAGCTTCTGCTGTTTCATCCAGGATGTTTCCCTGCCACGAGCACCCGAGCTATCCCAGAGGCTGGATCTTCCCTTCTCACAAGCACACTGTCCTACCAGAACGCTCACACCGTGTAGATTTTTACCATTCTTCCTTGCACGCGCTTTCTTTCAGAAAATGGGATTTCCACTCCGTCTAATTTTTTTCCCAGAGATTTTCCTATATTTCCTTTTTTGAGCTCTCCTTTAGAAGCGAACTCACATGTCCCATCAATCTCTTTACATTTCTAGAAAAAAAAAATTGTTTTCATTTATAACTGGAACAAGTTTTTCATTTTCTGGTGGACATAACTTCTCAGTCTAATTTTGCCTTTCTCAAATATTCCATATCCCCCTGGACTGCTTTGTGTGGGCATGGCTCCAACTCTCCTTGGTGGACACACAATATTTCCTTGTTCTATTCCTCGCTGTTCATAAAAACGTTGGGAATAGCGGCACGGTCCTCTCAAAGCCAAGGCATTTTGGCCTCAGCGGCCTGACCTCCCTCTCTTTGTGCTGCGAATCTTCTCTAAAACTTTCTGGTTGAAAGGAAATGAGTGGTGGCAGGTCAGAAATCATCCAAGCAGCTCTGTGCTGAACAACAGACTAATTCTACTTCTTAACACAAGCTCCAAAAAGCCCAGCACGTGCACTTGCTTTCTGATCTCACCTCTGGACCGCCTCCCCAACACCCAGCAGGTGTCGCCTCCGATTTTACATTTTTCGTGGGCAAGCTCTTGAACAACTGCTCTCAGTTTGCCTCCTACTCATAAGTTCTTCCCCTCATCAACTCTTGAGTTTTAAAAAATGTCTCAAGCATGCTGTAGTCCTTTGGAATCCTGCCTCTCTCCTCCCAAACCAAGGGGCAGGGAGCATCTCTGGGTCACCCTCGGTCTGTCCAATGGCTAGATCCCAGGTTGCGAGCACAGCTGTGTCCCTCTTTTCTGTCCCAAGTAGGGACTCTGGAGCAGCGGTCCCTAGACCTGGGTGGCCTCATGGAAATTCATGGGTGGCTTTTAAAGATAATGGGGGAGAGAGACAGAGAGAGAAATTTTCATCAGATTGCTGCTGGATTTGAGTTACAAGAGTCCCTAGAATCTTTATCATTTAAAACCTGATCAGGTTATTTTAACGGTTCATTTGTAGGCAGATCATAGGCATAAATCAGAGCACAGATAATTAGATGCCAACTCTCAAGGGAGTGACCTAAATATTCTGGGTGAGTTACAGATTATCCGGATGCTTGTGATGAGCTGAGAATCTCATCCTCCTGAAACAAAAGCTATCAATATTCTCTACTGGAGGGATTCAATGCTATTTCATCTGGTGAAACGGTATCTTTGATTTGCACTAACAAGTTCAAAGAATAACACATTCATAATATTTGTTTTTTAATGGTAGCCACAAGATAGGTCAAATTAGCTTCATGAAATAGATCTCAGGGTCAATATCAGACCTTTCATGCTATGGTAGTCTGCTTCTGAAATTCAGAGACTTGTTTCATCTCTTTAGGAAGATTACCTGTTGAAATAAAATTTTCAGGTGTAATGCATGATTTATTTTGTGAGCCCTTGCACAGCTGGGGTGCCTCTGTTCCCATCAAACGTGCACACAGTGAAAGATCCTGAATGGGTCTACTGAAAGTCACAATCTTTTCTTTCTCTTCCAGGACATCTAGAATCGTTCTATTTTATTTCTAATAAAATGATCTTTATTTCTTTCTAAAATGATCTGTGCACTAGAGAAGCGTGGGGCAGCCTGATGTATGTGACCGAGAGTAAGTAATCATGTATTTTATTTCTGCCTGGACACTTGTTGAAATTCCACTTTGTCCTTTAAAAGTATCTTTGTGCTTCAAAAAGTTAATCCCGCTGAACCCAAGAGAGCCTCCCTTTACGTTGACTTGCTTGGGATGTGAACAATGTTGGTTTTATTTTCAAAATTTCTACTGAGTCTTTAGTCACGCCCCTGGTTTTTTTTTTTTTTTTCCTGAAATTGCTTACCGTGCATTTCTGTTTCAGGTTTACTGCAGAAAAAGCCATCAATTTTATCTTCTTTTTAATTTTTCTTATTTCCCATTTTAATAATTATTTGATCTCAGTTCTCCTTTTTTCTGGTTTCTATGGGGATCAGTTTGTTTTTGTCCTTCCATCCTCTTTCAGTGAATTCTTCTGCACCTTCAGTTCAGAAAAAGCTTCTCCTATTGTATCTTTGTGGATTCCTTATCTTCTACCTTCTAGGACTTTCTCTAGCGGTGATCTTCTGTCTGTGGAGGATGCTTTCGCTGTCATTCACGTTTACAGACTTCTCTCTTATGAGTTCCCATCTCAGCTGTGTCCCCTAAAATCTGAAAGACAGAGTCACAAAGCTGCTTTCCACTGTACTCACCTCCTGAATCCTGGTATCATCTTTATGTCTTTCATGCCTCCAGCACACAGCTCCATGGTAAAGACGGTCTTGGGCGGAGATCATCTTGACCTCTACCCAAGTGGTCTTGCCCTTTGTGCTCGTCTCTCCCTTTCAGCCCATGTGGTTTTATTTCAGAATGTCTGTATCTACTTAAATTCTTTTCATCATGCAAAGAAATGTTTCTAGAACTTTCCTCTTGAATACCAAAGGAAATCATGATAACACTCTCCCTGTTCAACTTCTGAATGTGCATTCCTTTCCTGTGCTGTGCTATACATTTTCATGGGCTCCTTCTTGGTTTTCTCCTCTTCATTTATCCACAGATATTAAGAGAATTTTGTTTCCAGACTTGGAAGTAAAGTCTATTAATAGACCATGTCGAAAGAGCTCCACGTGTCCCTCTCTGCCCACCGGTACGAACAATTGCTTTGGTTCCACTTACCACCCTTCTAATTCCTGATTTCCGGGAGAGTCTCTATTGGTGTATTGCCAAAAAAAGGTGGCTGGTAGTCCGCAATTTTGAGCTAACGAAATCATTTTTTAAAAAATATTCCTAATATGAACACGCGCTGGCAGTTTCCCACTGTCAACTCTTTCTTACAACACTTCCTTTGAAAGGCACGGTCCTCTGAACATAGGCAGAGCCTGTTTTCCCTGCCGTCTGACTGCTCTCTGACATTTTGAAGAAGGGCAACAGGTAGCCCGCAGATCTCACAGGACGGTGCTCTGGTTATCCCACGGAAGAATGTCGCTGAATGGTTTCAGGACGCCATTTTTCTTTTTTCTTTTTTTCTCTTTTCTTCATCTTTTCTCTTTCCTTGTTTCTTTCCTTCCTTCCTTCCTTCCTCTTTTTGCACAACTCTTGGTTTGGGAGACGATAAATTAAACCTTCCTGACTTTTTAGAAACATATTTTCAATTTCAAGAAACAAAAGCCAATTGTACTATTAAACAAATAGACAGAGCTTTCTCATTTCAACTCCATATGCCGGGCTGTTGCCGTCCAGTTTCCCCAGATCGCAGTGAGGAGCCACAGAAGGCGGTCCCGGGGCCGGCAATCCACAGGGCATTCTGAATTACCAAATCTGGCTCTGCTGAGCAGACTGCTCCTTCTCCCTATGTGCCACTCTCTCTATCTGGATTGCTCTTGTATGGACACTGATCTCTCACATTCAATTCCACAAGTCTTCTCTTCCACTGATTTTCATCTCTTTATGCCCCCACCCCTTCCCCAAGTTCTGCAGAATTAAATAATGATGTGTTCTAATTCACTGACATATTTCTTGGCTTTTACAAAGTTAACACTTTGCAGGGAATATTGCCCAGGGCAAGCATTAGAAGCTCGCACACCTATTCCGGTCCTCTTAGGAACTTCTCAGTCCCACGGAGTGCCGGTGGATTAAGGTACCAAACTCCAATCCTAGACCCAGGAATGTGCCTTTGACAATCACAGTACTGCATCCCAATGCACTTAGTGATATTTTCAGATAGGGATATGCGACATTTTCCCATGCCAGAGTTTTCTCTGGGATATTTTGGGGGAACTTGAGTTTCTTCTTCTCTTTCAGGACTATGAGCTGAAAGCATATAGGCCTGGGACTTCTGAAGACCATCTTGCCAGATACTTTGAAAGTCTCTATAGGGAAAGAAAGATCTGGGGCCCAAGTTAAAGAAAAGCAGAGACAAGTAGAGCTGCAGAATAGATAAAATGGATGACGTCATCTGTGTTTCAGAAACAGACCACACCTGACTACTTGACATGAAACTCACGCCACGGGAATATCCAGTTATGTGAGCCGGTAACTGCTTTGGGTTAATCCGCTCTGTTTCATGATATCAAAAATGTTCATTATTACATTTAATTTGCCATCATTGCCTGTTACAGTCAACCTAATGGTCCATTTCCCTTTGTACTGGGAGCTCTGTACTGGTCCTATAGTCTTCCTTCTCCATGACTCTGTGCTACGGGTCCGTAAATGAACTGAGAGTTTCTTGAACATTTTCTTTCAGATTATAGTCTCTCAAAGAAAAGGTATATCCCTGAGACATCAGATGGTTCTTTTCTCTATTACTGAATCTTTTGAAAAGTCTGTTCACAAATGGATTTTGTGGCTCACTCAAAAATAGTGAGTATTGGGGCACCTGGGGGGCTCAGTCAGTTAAGCATCTGCTTCTGCCCAGATCATGATCCCAGAGTCCTGGGATCGAGCCCTGCATGGGGATCCTTGCCCGGTGGGGAGCCTGCTTCCCCCTATGCCTGCTGCTCCACATGCTTGTGCTCTCTCTGTCAAATGAATAAAATCTTAAAAAACAAAAACAAAATAGTGAATATTGTTTGCCGGGGTTAATTCAAGATGTTGTGTATGGTTTGGGGTTTTTTTTTTTTTTTCTTTGCAGTTTTTAACATTCCTATTTTGATCTTTAAAGGTCGACGAGAGAAATTCGGGGGAAATCAATCTGATGAAACTTCTAGTTTGTAAGGTCGGGGATGCAGTGGCTGGTTCAATCAAGAAGAGCGCTCCTAACACGGGACTCACGTTTTGATTATCCTCTCTAGTTTTTCCTTTGATGTGCTTATTTCAGTAGTCCAGACTTACCTGGGTCACTACTCCGACTCCTCAAGCTGTCAAAATCCCTACCTAGTAACTGGTGATTCTCTAGCCTTATTCAGTGTGTTTTCTATACACACTTCTAGCAAAAACTGATTACCATCAACGTATTCCTATTTCCATGGAGTTTGGTTCTAGGTATCAGATCTGTGTTCTCTCCATGCGCCTGTCATTAGAGGCTGTCATTATCATCAGTCCTGGCCACCCCAAGAAAGGTGTGTTAGTGGGTGGC
The DNA here is from genome assembly GCF_009829155.1 of Mustela erminea. Classification (NCBI taxonomy): domain Eukaryota; kingdom Metazoa; phylum Chordata; class Mammalia; order Carnivora; family Mustelidae; genus Mustela; species Mustela erminea. Next base: position 2,351,748 of record NC_045618.1, on the reverse strand, counting down.
TACTGAGAGTTGCCGCTTATCCCTAGTTCCCACCTGTAGGATTGTAAGTGCTCTTGGGTGGTCCTTCTTGAGTCCAGTCTTGGTAACAGTGCCTGTGTGATGAATTTTTTTTACTTTTCTGATTTAACCATTGTAGCTGTTCTTAGAATTGAGTATTATCATAAATGGTTTCCTGTTTCTTCCGTCATCATTAGAAGAAGAAGGAGAAGAAGAAAAAGGCAATGACGTCGAAGATGAGAAGAAGTTGAACATGAAGAAGAGAAAAGAGGAGGAGGAGGGGGGAGAAGAAGACGATGGTGAAGAACAAGAGGAGAAACATCTCAGCTGAAAGTCTGAAAACGACAGTAGCGAAATGTATTTGCAGAGGTTGCTGTCTTGAACCTGAAGGACTGGGACCCGACTTCTCATGAGCAGGGGGGCCAAACTTATAAAACACAGCAGCAGTTCACTTGGTGGGCTGCTGTGCGTTGCCTCCCCTTTCCATAAGCTCAGGCTTGCATTTTATAAAAAAAAATAGGTCTTCGGGCCGTTTAGATAAAATCATTTTTTTTTCTCTACCTTCCCTGTTATTATTCTACTTTTTGAAGGCACGTATTTGTAGAGTAGTCCTAAGGGCTTCATCACAGAAGGTGACATAATTGGCAACTCATAGAAGACATGGGAACTTTCTCTGGTGTGCAGAGTAATCGTTCCTTGTAACAAGAAACACATGTGAGAGTTTTTGTTTTTTTTTTTTTAACTATGTCTAGACTTGGGATCTTTCCCAAGAGAGTTTCCAGGTGTTTATCTAAGCATAAAGGGCGAAATGACTACATTTCAGAGGCTGGGAAATGGGAAGATCATAACAGAAGTCTAGATGTGGCGGGACAGCCTCGTAACTCTAACATTAATTTGGAAATCGGAGAACCTTGAATGAAATTAATATCCTGGAATCGGGGAGGGGGTTGGATTTCATGTGAATTTCTATTTGTTAATCTCCGTCCATACTGTTCTCTTGGTTCCTTCACATTTGGCTCTGCTCGGTCACGTGGGAAATGTCAACTTCCCTAACTCGGTGCGAATGTTCCCCGTAGCTCTGTGTTTGCCAATCTCCAATCAGGTAACACAGTCGCACTAGTTCAATGCTAAACTCAGATGCGTAGTACTCACTGAGATCCGAGTTCAGAAAAACCCGACCATTCCGCAGGTGACTTCACTGCAGAACGTTTATTCATAAATTTATCTTTTCCTCCTGGAATGAATAAATTAAATATTCAGAATTCTTAAAAAAACAAATAAACAAATAAACAAAACAAAACAAAACAAAAGGCCGTGGCAGGCATTTACCTATTACTGTCTTTTGCCCAAATCCACCTTTCTTTGCAGTATCTGGAGATGAGGCGGCGGTGGGCGTCTGTTTCTTTGCCAAGTGACTTCATGTTAAGTCTTGCCAGCAGGGGGCACTGGGGAGTTTGGCAAGGACAGAGGAAAGAGGGAGCTTTGTTCTTTCCCGAGCGCTGTCCCTGGTCACCTCGGCAGCATCCTTTCTCCCCAACTGCAGTGGACTCTGAGAAAGGATCTGAGGGTTTTGGAGGGGAGGGGAGTGGGAGGTTGGGGGAGCCTGGTGGTGGGAATTGTGGAGGGCACGTATTGCATGGAGCACTGGGTGTGGGGCATAAACAATGAATTCTGGAACACTGAAAATAAATTTTAAAAATCAATAAAAATTAAAGAAAAAAAAAGAAATTAGTTCTAGATTTCGACTCCGTCCAATACTCCCAAACCTTTATCATCATGAACCTTCAGAGCTATTTCAGCGACAGCAAAAAGAATCCTCTTCTCGGGGGTTTAAGTTCAAATTCAGTGGGGTCCTGCCTCCAAAGTCATATATTCTGATAACCTCAAATGATATCCTTCCTTTTCTCCACCCCCAACCCCTGCTTATGGGTGATAACTACCTCTTCTGTGTCTGCGTCTGTGTATTTTCTAGACTCTTTTCGCTTCTTTTAGCCACACCAATTACAGTGAAACGAATTCCTTTATTAAATCCCTTCCGCTGAAATACCTATTATGGTTTCGACTTACATGACTGAACCCTAAGAGATACAATGCTAGGGAACAGGTCTTCAAGGGTGAAATGCTGGTTTGCAGCTACTGTTCTGCAGAATCTTTTCCATCCAATGACAATCTGTAAGAACTACCAGAACTTTTCTTTCATCTGGTAGGAACGAGAATATATATTCACAGTCTCACCACAAGTGGATCTCAATCCACAGCTCCCAAAGCTGTCCAGTAAGTCCTCAGAGATCCTAATCCTCTTCCTGTCCCACAATTTTGACCCTGGCCCCCCGCTACGATGACACCACACTGATGGTGCGTGATGAACAACAATTGGCAAGTTCTTTAGATGTCTTACTAAGACACATGCCAGCCAGAAGGTGGGGAAGGGGAAGCCATAAATATTCAGATGCCCATGACCTCAGTGAAGTTAATCAAAGTACCTCAAGCAAAAAATGAATGTTCTTTGGAGTCTCTTAGAAGCAGCAGTAGGAGAATCACAGTGAAGACTGTTACCGGTTTGGTTCAAAGCCATGCCCTCGTTTGTAGACTCAAGAACTGGAATTCTATCTCCACTTCTACACCTAGGCAGCCTTGAAGTTCTAGAAGGTGTCTTGCAGAATGGGAGTCTTTCCTCTTCCTTTTCACAAAAGTAGGAGTTTCTCTGATAGGCACTTCCTTAACAGCTCAAATAAGCACGAGTCCCTTGCTGCAGACTTGTAAGAAAGAACTTCTCTTGATTGAGGAGTGATCATCTGCTAGTCTCAGCAAGTGCACACATCCCTTTAGAGCCACGCAAGTTCATCATCAGGACACGGTCAATACAAAATATACATCCTGACTTCCTTCCGGTTTGCACAGATATTTTTACCCCAACAGTTTTTGCTGTATTTGCAAGGACTTTCCCTGTTCAGTGTTTTTCTGGGCGATTCAATGGAAACTTTAAAATGGAATTTGAACCGTTTCTCATTCAAACTGGTATCTTCTCCAAAGTGTGTGTGTTTTAATGGAAGGAAAGTCATAGTTTAAGGTAGTGATGCATTAGCTCTGTCAATGATGCTTTTAATGTAATAGGTAAAATCACAAGCAATTAGTACAATAGAGTCAAATCCGAGATAAGACAAAAGCTGTTTTTGAAGCAAATATATAAAGTCCCAAGGTGTGGGCATAAATTTGTCCATTTCTTGAGAAGATAATGAACACTGAAAATGTTACTTTTTTTATACCTTTTAAAAGATAATTACCAATTACTACTAATAATGACCAATCAGCCTGCAAATGCAAAATCTGACCGTTCTACCATTGCCTAACATCTGCCTAGAAATGGTGAAGTTGAAAAGTTGAAACATGTGGTTTTCTCCCTTTCCCTTGGGTGACCTTAAACAAATTCCTGTGGGTCTCTATGCCAGTCATTGTATTATAAAAATAAAATAATTCTTATTTGGATGGTTTGCATTTGGGTTTATTTCTGTAGATCAAGAACTGTTCCTGGGGATTTAAAGTTCCATTTGGGGGCACCAGATAGTGCCTGTGGCTGGTTAGTCTCTTCTCTGAACTGAAAACCATCCTTAGGTCGTGGAGGGGATGGATAAACCTTTGTTTCCCTGAAGTCAATGTGTCAAATCTGGAAGCCCTCAACTAGCACCTGTGTGTCCTCATCCATGTTTTAGTTACTTTAAAGAACACAAATGTTTGTAAGAGACCACTCTACTCTCAAGAAGGTCCCAGTCTAGCCAGGAAGAAAGAGCCCGCAGCTAGGAACAAATATGGCTCCTGCCTTTTAGAGCCACAAGAACATGATGCTTACTGTCGTTTCTCCGGTCTGATTTCCTGCAGGTCCCTGCTGCTGCGGCTCTCACCCCCACCCAGAAAGGCTTTCAGAGTCAACAAGTCTTCTCAGTATCTCCAGGCTTCTCCTAAGCGCTTGGAGATGGTTCTGCTCTGTCAACAGCGCTTTGAGAATCAGAGAACCCTCTGAAGCTCTTGAGGCATACTCAGTCACGGATTTCTTCGTACTGGTCCAGGGCACTTGTTGCAGAGATGGGCCACCAGAGCCAGGACATCGGACTCCCTTCTCGGAAATGCACCAGAATCCAAGTCTGAAGTCCTCTGGAAAATCTGCTCTCACCGCTGCAGTATGAAGACCGTCTCCTGGTCTCCATGGTGGGGAGTTACCCTGAATATTCTGAATGCCAGTAATTTGTCAATTGCTTTTTATATGAACACAAACACTTACCAACCAAAGGCACCTGCCAAAATACATATATATTTTTTATATTCCCCCCACTGTTACCCGTTGTGACCTCAAGGAATTACACATATACAGTGTGAGGTTTACTGTTCATGGCGTGGGATTTAAATCTGTATTTCTAATTGTTTTAATAATTTCAAAATAGTTCTGTTTCCCCCCACCCCAGGTTGGATTACATTATCATTTTTAAATTCATGAGGTAGCTGACAGCTCATTTTGGGAGTAGGAGATGTGTCAGCTCTGGAACTTTGTTTCTGTTTTATGCATACATTATAGTACTATTTTGGAATCAAAGTTTCTTCCAAAAATCTTTTAAAGCCACCTGTCCATTTTTTTGATGATTGATTCAGTTAAATTTAAGACCTAGAATTTAAACGACCGCTAAACCAAGAACGCAGAAATGATAATGCGGACCTACAGTGAAAGGAAGCGTGAGGCCGTCCGAGCCCCTTCTTGGAGCTGACCCCACACTCTGATTGTGGGCTCATCAATGCCGGCCCCTTCGTACGAGCAGAGCTAATATTTTCTTCTCGGGGTCTGCCTTACATGCTCTTCCTTAGAGATCACTGTTCTCCACCACGAGGACTCTTGCAGGCCTGAGGTTTTGGAAGACAATAGCCTGTTCTCTGCAGGAGTAGCCTTTCCATGACGTGACGGATAGGGTGACCATGAAGGAGAAGAGTCACAAGACAAAAGGAAGCTCTGAGAAGAGAAGGGGAAACACATCCCTGTATATAAAGATGCTTTCTCACCATGTAACATTGTCATGGGTGACCAGACGGCTTTCCAGACAAGGGGGACAGGTGCACACAGGTGCTGGACTAGGTGTTATCAGGTCATTGAAGAGGATGGGGTTTCTAGGCGGGGGTATCCGGGGAGTTCCAGAAGTAAGACCTTTAGGATAAGGAAGTGCCACACCGCAAATCAGACAGAGAAACAGGCATCTGGAGCATTTGTGTAAGACATGAGATTTGTGTGCGATCTCCCGCCTCCTTTACCCCATCCGTCAATAATAAAACACTAGGGACTGCTCTGATTTTTTTCCTACATAGGTCTTCAATCCATCTGCTGCTCTGTATCTCCATACTGTCCCCAGATTCCTGCCCCCTTCAGCCTGTCCCACCCAGGTAGGGAATCCCCTAACAGTCTTCTAGCTCAAACCTTTGCCTCAAAGAGTCCCCCCTCCCCACCCTTCCCCTGGCTCACCTCCCACACTGGCCTCCTCGGTGAGTTCAAATCCTGGAGTGGCCCACACTGTCCCTACCAGCACACCAGGGACTCGGTCTCTTCTGCTGTGTGCCAGGAACACTCCCTACCTTGTGTTCCTCAAATCTGAACTCAACACCACTTCCTTCGGGACACAATCCCTCCATCCCTGAATGGAGTCAAACCCCCTATTATGTCCTTCCTGCCTACCTACATAAAGCTGTTGTCGGAGAAGGATGCATGATCTTCAAAGCCTTTATTAATAACTGAAGGACATTTATATTAAAATATAATTTAAGCGTTCAGTTCAGGAGGTCAGGAAAGGAGGGATATGGTTGACAGTGTTGGGACGGTGTCGCATGGTGACAGGCCGTAGTGTCGCTTGCAGGGAGCTCACAGTAATATGCGCAGTTGTCAGACCGCTACATTGTATGCCTGAAAGTGTGTGACACTGTGAGTAACTGTATATACCCACACACGTACGTACATACAAAAGACATGATAAAATAAACCCAAAGAAGGCAAAAGATGGGCAGATACAGGCATGCAAAAAAAAAAAAAAAATTAAAGAACCTATTTGTAATTCCGTGCAAGGAAACGAGAATCCCCATGGTGACTTCCCAGTAAAATCTAAATGATAAAAACCCACCCTAAGAGAGAAATTACACCACACTCAGAGCTCCTGGGGGGCTCCGCTGGTGAAGCGCCTGCCTTTGGCTCTGGTCATGATCCTGGGGTCCTGGGATTGAGCCCTGCCTCAGGCTCCTGGCTCGGCCGGGGAGTCTGCTTCCCCCTCTCCTTCTGCCTGCTGCTCCCTGATCCATGCTCTCTCTCTCTCTCAAATAAATTTATAAAATATTTTAAAAAATAAAGGACAAAAGAGAGAGAGAGAAAGAGAGAGAGGAAGGAAGGAAGGAAGAAAGAAAAAGAAATTACACCATGCTCAATTACCAGGCAAGTAGAAAAACCTTCCTAAGAAACCCCCAATACACATATCTTCACAGGAGAATCACACCAGTGTTAGAATGCTGCCTCTAGCCCCTGCCAAGGTGGTGGTCGGGGTGAAGGAGAACAGGCCCCCGGCACCCACAGCCACCTGCCCCCACACAAACATCCTTTGAGAATTAGGTCGCTGTATTGTTGGCTCCTTGAACTCCAGCTCAGTACGTTTCTTCTACATAAAATGACCATGTATTCTGAGTTTCTAAAACAGTCCTTTTTTTTCAGAGTTTTCTAGGAGCAGTTAGATTTTGATTGATCATAATTAAAAGTAGCTCGATTTAACATATATATATATATACACACATTGTCATTATATGCATAACGTCATTAGACATTGGGACTCCTTAATAAATGACAATTCATAAGTTAGTGACTACATGATTACTAAAACTAATATATGTGCAATGATCAAGGTTGGATATGCTATTTCTATTTTTTTAAAGATTTTATTTTATTTATTTGTCAGAGGGAGACAGAGAGAGCACAAGCAGGAGGAGCAGCAGAGGCACAGGGAAGCAGGCTCCCCACTGAGCAGAGAGCCCGATGCATGGGCTCGATCCCAGGACCCTGAGATCACGACCTGAGCTGAAGGCAGAGGCTTCACCCACAGAGCCACCCAGGCGCCCCTAGATTTACTATTTCAATAGCTCAAGTCCGTGAAACTTATCAGCTGGTACCTGGATCCAAGGAGTTGTGGCCTTAGGGCAGCGAAGATGCACGCACCGTGAGGCCAACAAGGGAATTTCGGCACGCTCTGTTACAGTATTACGCTGCCAGTGCTCCAGAGTATTCAGAAGGTTTGAAAATATACCACGACATATTCCATTTTCATGTCAAAATGACTCTAAGTGATAACTTTAAAAAAAATGATTTACTTTTTAAAAGCTTTGCCCAAAGAACTGCATTTGTTAGAAGAGACAGGACAATTCATCTCTTTGCTGGTGGGGAAGCTTGACTCAAGGCAGAAAATGGGACATGTTCGATTCCAGGGGCTGTCTTCACTGCTGTTTCCACTGTGTCTGGCTCTTCGATGGACACATTTCTTAAGATCAAATGCAAAACAAGATTTGTTACAAACAAAGTGGGTAATTGTACATCACCCTGCAGGACCCACACCCGTCTCTGTTCTCACTATTGTACTCAGGGCTGGACAGGTAAGTGTGTGTTAAGGAGCTTTCCGAAAAGACAGTCTCGCAGTGTGACAAACCCTGAAATATCGTGAAATACGTTCTTACTCAATAAGATCAAGATATTTCATGTTAGGAACTAGATGACATTTCATCTGTAACAACTATGAAACATCTACCTAGCCACGAAAGTAAATATGTTCATTTAAAATGTTCATACGGAAGATCTTAAACGCTGATAGGTGAACTGTGTGTCAATAACAAGTCGGACTTCATAAAATTTAATGTAGGTGTAATTTTGTTAACATTAATTTTTTGTAATTTAATAGTTTCAGTTTAAGTTAAATTTATTGCTCAGTGTTTGCATGTTCCTTTTGTCCCAAATGGAGGGGCACAACTTATTAGTCCCAGTGCCTTGTATAAATAGTTACACTTACTCTAATATTTAGAATATAGACAAAAAAAAATGTATGCTTTCCTGGCTTAGTTTTCTCCAAATAAGGAAGAAAATTGAGGGTAATTATTGCATTTGGAATCAGCTTCAGCAGGTAAATGAAAGTTAGACTTTGAGTCTCCTGGAATCCATCTTATGGCCACACATCCATGAGGGGTCAAGGTGCTCTGTTTGAGAATCTGTACACACGTCTCCGAATGCTTCTTACCCACTGACGTCGGAAGTTCTTTCCTATGTTATCAGTATCGGTACATTTCTTTTTTTTTTTTTTTTAAGATTATTTATTTATTTATTTGACAGACAGAGATCACAAGCAGGCAGAGAGGCAGGCAGAGAGAGGGGAGGAAGCAGGCTCCCTGCTGAGCAGAGAGCCCGATGCGGGGCTCGATCCCAGGACCCTGGGATCATGACCCGAGCCAAAGGCAGTGGCTTAACCCACTGAGCCACCCAGGCGCCCCAGTATCGGTACATTTCTTATGTCAAAAATGGCCTTTTTTATTCAAACTTGAATATGCTTTCTAATATACTGCTGTGGTCCTTAAAGGTAAATTTGATAAACCTCTCTTCTTTTTTTTTTTTTTTTAATAAGATGTAGTTCAAAATAAGACCTTGAGGGACACTTGGGCGGTTCACTGAATGAAGCGACTGCCTGCGGCTCAGGTCATGATCCCAGGGTCCTGGGATGGAGGCCCACATCGGGCTGGCTCCCTGTTCAGTGGGGAGCCTGCTTCTGCCTCTCCCTCAGCTCATGCTCTCTCTGTCTCTGTCTCTGTCTCAAGTAGACTTTGCCTGAGGAAAAAGGAATTTCAAAAATGTGCTTCTTAATCTGTCATTTCTTTACTCATTCACTTCTTAATCTGTCATTTCTTTACTCATTCACTTAATCTGTCATTTCTTTACTCATAAATGCACTTGTGACTCACACGTCCCTCTGCATTCGGCGTGCGGTCACCGACCCACTCCCAGCTGCTGGACAGGGAGCTGGGGCTGGGGACACAGCTGAGACCAGACGGCCAAGGCCCATCCATCTCTGTCGTGCTGCAGACGGACTCACAGGAGGAGAGGCTGTAACCGCCGGGTGGTCATGCGGGGTTTCTCTGAAAAGGGCCGGCCGGCCCCGAGATGTGCGAGAGTCCAATCTGGCGTCCTCCTGCACGAGGAGGACGGTCTTCCCGGACGAGTCACGTGTAAGCCGCCCCACGAAGGGTGGTGCTTCTCCTTCAATCCTGTTTCCGTTAGCACCTCCCAGGGAAAGAGGCAAGGGCTGGTGAGCGTTAGGCACTGCAGAAAGGCCCTCCACGTCTTTATAAGATGACATCAATCTGCTAGAAATACGGGCTGGTGCAAATTCCTCCACTTATCAGAGAATAGGGTCTGATCTTGACGAGTGATTTGTGTTGATGAACGGCTCTCGAAAGTCAGAGGAACCATCAGTGACCGTTGGGATGATTTTGTAAAACCTCTCTTGGCATTTCAGATGAATTGCTCACAGTCACTTAAAAGGGTGTTTGGAGAAATTGAGATGAATGAAGATTGCTTGAATTTTCCCAACAACGTTGTCATAAAGTTCAGAAATAGGTCAAAGAGGTAAATGCAATGACCTTTCTCCTTGTTACCAAAGCCATGTTTTAATTAAAAAAAAAATGGGAATGCAAATAAACAGAAAGAAGAAAACGAAACTCTCCCTCAGTTCCACACTAAGAGATAAGCCCTGTTTTCATCGGGTCAAGCTCTCCAGATTTGTTCATCTGTGTTTGCTGAAGGCGGAAGAAACGTGTCCCCGAGGATAGGTGTCACTTCACTGCCCTCCGGTCTTGTGCAGGCTTCCCAGGTGTTTTGCCTTTCTCTGCCGCACTTACTTTCTCTATTAAAGGGGATACATCGTAACTGCGTGATAGAACTGTTGCCAAACTAACCGCTTTAATCCATGCCAAGTGCTCAGAATCCCGTGCTTCCTGGGTGGTCGGGCGCCCGGACGTGTCCCTGATTCTCTTTCTCTATCAGTGGGTTTCCAGCTGCAGGTTTTGAGGCATCTTAACTAGACATGACCATGATCTAGGTCTTGTGACAGACATTAAAAGGGAAGAGACGAGACAAGATAGTAGGGATTTCATAAAGCTCTCATTTCAAGGGAGAAATACGGATGTTAGGGGACAGAGCTTTACAGAATTCTTCCTGCAAGTGTGTGTGTATTTGCGGTGGGGGGCCGCGCACCATGTCACCAGTGTGCTTCTCAGGGTGGGGCCCCGCCAGCCAAATTCAAGAAACACTGACCTTGTCCATCACACGGCCTCTGCCTTGGAGCCCCTTCTGCTCTCTTGGCAATCAGTGCGCCACAGACACCCCTCCGTGCCATCCAGAATGCGTCTGTTCAATCTTAACGGCTGCGTAGTATTTACTTATATGAATAGACCTTGCACTGTTTAATCAATACCCTGGTATTTGGGCTCAAATAGGGATCTTTTTTTTTTTTAATACAGAAGATTTCAAATAATTTATAGATTTTGTAGTCTTTAAAAAGACAATTCCCTGAGTGCATTACTATACGAGATTTAAAGTGTATGTTCTGGAGGAAACTCTATTCAAATATTTTCGCAGATGAGAAAAAAAGAAAAAGGAAAAAATATATATATATGAAACCACTTATTTTTTAATTGAGACTACAGAGAATCAGAATAAATAGGGTGTTTAAGATAGAAAAAAGAAAAGGTTGGGCAAGCTTGGTTTAGCTACTGGGTTTGGCATAGGTGGGAAAAAAATGAAGATACAATGTTTCTTGTCGGAACACGGAAACACGGAGACTTCTTACAGCCTTGCCATCCTGCGCAGTGCATAGATGAATGCAGTTAGCAAGCCAACCGGCTATGCTTCAGCGTGCTTTCTGTTCCCCCTTCCTCCTCCTCTTCCTCCTCCTCCTCCTCCTCCTCCTACTCCTCCTCGCTTTCTCTCTTCCTCCTTCTCTCCCCATCCCCCACCTTCAAAGTATATTTACAGAGGAACAGTCCTTTCTCTACCCCTAGATGAACATTCCAGCAATCTCAAGACTTTCCTGCTCCAATAAGATAAACATCAAGCGAACAATAAAAAAAGGACAAAATCGTTTGGTTCCTTATGATCCCAAATATAATCCCAGTTTAGTAGTTCCAATGTCTCTTCTTATGCAAGAATCAAAACTCCAAACTAGAACCAGAATGGAGCCTTTTCTGACTGCCCCCACTGACCCAGCGGCTCGGCACTGGCCGGCCGCAGCGGGGGTGGGGTAGAGTCATCCCCTCTTTACCCACAGTCCTCCCTGGAGCCCCACTTCAAGCTTCAGGCCGTCAGAGCTGGCGAGAGCCGACCACGCCGCACATCCCGGGCCTGCTGGCTGGATGGCTTCCCCCGAGAGTCTGCCTCCCCGGAGTACACCGTGGGTTTGACGGACACGCCTTTGCATATTCTTTTTGTTTGTTTGTTCGTTTGTCTGTCTATGTTCAGTCAGCCAATGTATAGTTTTGCTCCTGTGTAGAACATGAGGAACAACACGGAGAACCTTTGCTCATTCGTGATGTGGCTGAGTCACGCAGCCACTTTCCCCCGTGCTCCTGGACGCTGCCTGTAGTGTGAGGTTACGGGCATTGATGTGGCAAATAAAGGCAAAAGAAAAGTTATTGGATTTCCTTACTAAGTACAGCCCATTGACAAGTCCCTTGAAACAGGTGGAGTGACCTTCTGCTAAGGACTCAGCTGCCTCGATGTTGACACTTTGCTGAGGGCCAAAGACTATCTTACCTCGATCCCCAGGATCCTGTAAGTCGACTTTAACATATAAATGTTCCTTTAGAAATTTCCTTTGTCAACAAGTCCCCCGAGAAATGTGGTGGCCATCATCCCCCAAGCATATGGCCCCCTGGAATACACTGCAAGTCTCATGACTAAGGCTTTATTAGACAGTAATAAATGACCTTTTCCCAACAACAGCAAGCCCCCCTCAAGGTCCTGGAACCCTTGCTCCCAAAATCCCTTAGAGACCTACGCTCTCTCTAACCCCTTCCCAACTTGAAAGTATGTAATGGGCCAGGCCTCATGACCCCGGTGCAGCTCTTTCTGTCCCCAGGTCCTGTCCCAGTATTTTGGGAAAAAATCACTTTTTTGCACCAAAGACATCTCAAGAATTCTTTCTTGGCCATTGGCTTCGAACTGTAAGGTTCTCTCCTACATCAGGCGTGTGTCTCACGTTCACTTTGGCAGTGGTCAGTGCATCATCTCAGCTAAGATGGAGAGGAAGAAACCCATCTCAACCCACCACAAGGCTGGGAAGAAATATAAATGAGGGTGAATGGAGAGTTTGGGTGGGGACAGGGGTGGTCAGAGAAGAGGAGAATGGAAGAGTAGGCTCTAGCGGCAGTGAGCCCCGTGGACATCTCTGGGGAGAAGGCTGTAGACACGAGGAACTGTATGTGCAAAGGCCCTGAGCAGAGGTGGTCGGGAAGACACCAGGAGAAGAGTCCGCAGGACGGGAGGCAGACACCAAGTGAGAAGGAACGTGAGGAAGCAGATGAGTCACAGAGAGCGGCAGAGAACTAGCTCACAGACGGCTTCATCGTCCGTGGTAATATTCCTTAGACTGTGTTTGAGCCACAAGAGAAGCCTTTCTTCTTTACTTCAAATAGCAGGAAAGCCCAAGAGAGGAACTCTACCCCCGGAGCCGAGTATAAAGCTTAGTAAAACGCGCTACAAGCTGGGACACGAGCCCAGTCCATGAGCTGGCCACTCGGAATGTGTTCCAGCAATCTCATTAGCACATAAAAGAAACTCTTGACACAGGAACGGAGTAAGCAGGTGCTGTTGGGCCCAGGTGACGTCCTCTGTGGTTTCCCTTTAGCGCAGGAAGATCTTGTAGGGAGGCTCCTTCTTCTGACTTTATATGTTCTCTTCCCAAAATAGAGGCTACTGTTCTCTCATGCCTGGGCCATCTCCCTCTCCTGAGCATCTGAGTCCCAGGCAAAATGAGTTGTAAGTGTTCAAAGCTTTTTTTTACTAATGTGGGAGTAAATGTGGATGTGACAGAGGGGACCCAGCAGCGAGCTGGGGTGGCCAGCATGTATGTCTGCACAGAGTGTGTGGCGGAGTGTGGGGGTATGGACAGGGACGCTGCCCCAGGGGTCCAGCCCCAGCCGCTTGTGGAGCCTCTGCCCAGCTACCTACAGAGCCCGCGACACTCTGCCCGCTGGCCTCTCCGAGCCCGGCTCTGAGGACCGGCAACCGCATGAAGGCAGGTTCAAGGGTGTCCATCAGCTGGTTCAGCCATGGAGGTCTACCACGCTGTAGGGCTGGATGAAGAGAATGCCAGCATGGGAGGTCGCCTCCAGGACTGGAAGGAGCCCCTTTTCAGTTGCAGTGAGGGGCCAAGAGGGAGGAAACAGCTGGTGGGAGCAGCAGGGGCAGATTATGGGAGTCTGTGCGTTAATCTAAACATGCGTCCTCAGGTGTGGGGCAGACATGAGCTGCGTCTTCCGTATTCCCGTGAGGGCCCCGCGCTCACAAGAGGAGGGACCTAGGACAAGCACGCGGGGTTCTCGACCGGGTCCCACCCTGGCATCACCTGCCAGCTGGGACCCGCCGGTGCACGATCTACAGCCCCAGAAATTCAAACTTCACCAGTCTGGGGTGCAAGCTGACGTTGGGGACTTTTTGAAGCCTCATGGGTCATCCTCGGTCTCGGTCAAGGTCGGGACCCGCAGCTCCAGAGTCTGCCAGTGGATTCAAACTCCGTTTGCCAGCTGTGTGCTGAAGGCGCCCAGCGGAACGCTCAGGGCCGACTTCTCCGTTAGGCACCGTGGGCGCAGGGCTTACTGCTGTGACCATCTTAAGGGGCACGCAAAATGTTACAATTTTTTTTTTAGGTCAGAAGAAGAAAAAGTGAATAGGGTTAAATTTGCCTTTATACCCACATAGTTGTAAAATAAAATTTTTAGGATCTTTTTACTGGAGGAAGGGGCCCATGCAGGAGAACGTCCCCAGAGCTCTCCGAAGTCCTGACGCAGCCCGTGCTGGACCTCACCCGGCAGATCTGTGAAATGGGTTAGCACGGAACCACCGACCCCACAGTCAGCTATGAGAATACACAGCACGCTTCTCCTCCCTTTCCTTCCCTGGCACAGGAATCTGTCTGAAACCGACCTCACCCCTTTACAGCTACTCTCTACCACTCTTTTCCCCAAGATCGCCTTGAGGTCATGCAAAAATATTTTATTGTTACAGACTCTTTTACCTTGTATGAATTTGCGGAAGAAAGAAAGCAAATGCCATGCAAAAAAGCCAACCACAGTGCTTCGTGCCCTGCAGATGTTCAAGCAGCTTTAGTTCTTCTGAACTGGGCAGCAGGCGGGGAGGGGGCCCCTGGGATGAACTCTTGAGATCAAATCTTCGCAGCCCGTGTGTTGGCACCAGATGTATGACAGGCCGGGGATGGCAGAGCTTTCAAAGAACATCTTTCTGTCGTCACCAAATCTGTATGACCAGCAGGTGCACCTGGGGAAGCTCAGCCTAGAGCCAGATCTCCTCCATCAGCATACTTCAGAGCTGGCTGGACCCGTGCTCAGCCCCAGATGTGCGCAAGCATCAGCCACACTTGGGAACCACTGCTTTTTAGTGTCCCCCGTGCCAATATTCTCCACTGGCACCTGCAAGCCCCCTCCCGTCCCCACTTCTCTGTCCTGCTTAGCATCCCAGAGGCAGACTCTTAGCAACTGCATGAGTGGGCTCTCTCTCTCTCTCTCTCTCTCTTTTTTAAAAATTCTATTTATTTATTTGACAGACAGAGATCACAAGTAGGCAGAGAGGCAGGCAGAGAGAGAGGAGGAAGCAGGCTTCCGGCTGAGCAGAGAGCCCAACATGGGCTCAGGACCCTGGGATCATGACCTGAGCCGAAGGCAGAGGCTTTAACCCACTGAGCCACCCAGGCGCCCCATGAGTGGGCTCTCTTGCCCTCTGAGGTCTGGGTGGGTCTCACCCAGGCAGGCACCGGCAGGGAGGGAACAGGGCCTGTGTCTGGGTGGGAGGGGGAGCCGAGCCTTCATCTCCCTGCCCCACCACCACCCCCAGTTCCACTTGTGCCTTCAGCTCAGGCCCCCTCCTCCAGCTGGAGCTGTCCCAGGTTCTGGCCAACACGCCTTTCCTTGCCCCTGTCAGCAGCTGGACACCCCGGGGATCCCCTCCACCCCTCCATCGGGCTCCACGACCTACAGGCACCTTTGTCAACAGGCTCCTCACCAGTCTCACTGCATCTGCCTCTTCCAGACGGTGCCATCATTCCCGCTGGGACTCTGCGTACCTTCAGCCTAAAGGGTAACCCCCTGCAGGGAGCCCCGCAGTCCTAGTGGGGTCACCCTCCAGGCTGGGAGTGCGCATGAATCCCCAGCACTTAAATTTCGTTATAACACTATACTCTCAGCGGATTTTTCTTTCTTTTAACTCACATGTTGGCTCTGCTTTCTTGGACTGCTACTGTCTGTCCTGTCCCGACAGCAACTGTGGAGATGGTTAGCGGCAGCAGGAGGATGTTAAAGTGCCACCGAAGGAAGGTCTCGTGCTGCAGGTGCATGGCAAGTCCGTGCTGGAGACAGCTGCTCCCCCGCCCCCACCCCGTGCTGATTCCTGGCGCCCCGGGCACTGGGGGGCGGTGCATGGCATCTCACCTGGCACCTGGAATGTACTTCTCACCAGCTGGCTCACTATGGCTTCCGGATCTGAGCCTCCCTCAAGGGTACCCTCGCCTTGCTTCGAATTCTGAGTAGGGCTTCATTGAAACAATATTTTCCGTGTGATCGATGGGCCTGAAACCCCTGCCATGTATCTGGGAGCAGCCAGCTCTTCTTGCTGCCAAGGCAGCACCATGAATACCACGTGCCGCCACCCCTGAGTGGGATTTTTCCAGGAAAAATGCTGGCTTCTACTTAAGGTGCATGGGGAGCTCCTCTGGAGAGCACATACAGCTTTCCCGGCTGAATCTTTCCCAGAGAAACCCAGCCGACCGAAAGCCACATCGTCTACTCCAACAGGTGAAGGGGAGGAGGGATTCTTCTGGGAGAAGCAGTATGCCTTCCCCTTCTCTGTGACTGTCTGTGGGCAGACAGGAGGGTGGCAACAATTACATCCCTTTCCAGGAGCCGTGCGTAAACCCGGGTGTTGACCCGCAACCTGGTCCTTTTCCGTTTTGCACAAGAAACACCGGACAGGATCTCAGGTCTGCCTTCCTTCCCTATCCTCGGTCCCCTCTTGCAAAGCTTGAGCCAACAATGTCCACTCCGAGGGAGCCCAGAAGGATTGTGTCAGGTAATCAGAGCGGACACTAGCTTCCACATGCGCGATCTCTTGGACCACATGATTTAAAAAAATATTTTTGTGTTGAGTTTTCACCTTGGATTCAGATCACATGGATCTGGTCCCTTGAGCACGTTTCAGTCTTTCCCCTGCCAGTACACGATCCCAGGGAGGCTGAGCCCACATCTTCGCCCAGTCCCGTGACTAGGGGCTGATGTCAGCATGGCATACAACTCCCTTCTTATGGGCTGTGCAACTGGGACTGGCCCCTTTCCCAAAACCTGGTAAGTTCTTCAAAATGAGGACAGCAGAGCAGGAAATGAAGCATAAACAGGGTACTTCTGAGTGTGGGGCCCCATGCACCTACACGTGACCTTGTGCATGACTTTGAGGAGTTCAGTGAGGTGCCCTGGACCTTGTAAATGAAAGCAGAAGGACTCTCAGGGCCAGTGGGCCTAGCACCGGCCTTGGCACAAACAGCAGTTTGTAATGCAGAGCTATTCCTCCATCATTCGTGGTCCTTGCTGGTAGTGACCTTTGGCTCCGGGTCACAGGCAATGCTGAACCTCCCCTCCCATCACTCAGTCTACTTCTTACGTGAGTCTCTTGTCCTAGCACAAGGAGCAGTGGGTTCCGTAGGACAATGGGATACTAGATCCAGATGGGGTGGGGTTGGGGTAGCTGCCATTGCCAATGTTGATTATTATGAACATTTAGGGCTGAGTCCATGATAACTAGCATAAGAAATTAACATAGGGACACCTGGGTGGCTCAGTCCATTGGGCATCTGCCTTCTGCTCAGGTCATGATCCTGGGGTCCTGGGATCAAGTCCCACATCAGGCTTCTTGCTTGGTAGGAATCCTGCTTCTCTCTCTGCCTGACACTCCCCCTGTTTGTGCTCACTTGCTCTCTTCCTGACAAATAAATAAAGAAAATCTAAAAAAAAAATTATCATAAAAATCCTTTTTAAAATGAGTTAAAGTGTAAGAAGACTAAACAAAGAACCAAGACATAACCTCTTTGAGCGCCACATTCCCAATGGGCAATGTCAAGTCACCAGTAACCAGCGGATTGTAAAGTACCCCCTGTTACCTGCTTTTACAAATAAAGTTTTATTAGAACACAGCAGGTGCATTCATGTACACATTGCCGGGGGCTGCCTTCACACTACAACAATAGGGCCGAGTAGTTAAAACGAGGACCATTCGACCCCCAGAGCCTGAGATAGCTGTGATTTGAACATCCACATGAAGACTCTGTCAAGCCCTGCTCAACACCGTCTTGGCCGCGTGGTCGTGTGCACGGACAAGGGTGTCTTATGAAAGGAACCCCTGGCACAAACACAAGAGTCGATGGGTTCTTAACAATGATCCCCGGGCTGCTGGGTCTGCTCTATGGCAGCTTCCAGCATGAAAGAAATGAACACTCAGGATGTGAGTAAGTGACCGACCCGCCAACACCTTCTCGGGCACCACAGGCGACACACCGTGAGACCTGTCACATCAGGGATGCCGTTCCCGGTTCCCCTTGCCAAACCGCTGGAGAGCCACGCCAGGGCTGATGGGGACAAAACAAAGGAAAAAGAAAATCAAGGGAAACGGGAGCTTCTTTCCAAAAAACCAAACCTTGTCAATGTCTTATTGTAGCTTCTCCAGCTGCTGAATAGTTAAAACCACAACTGGGCGTTCTGGGGTCAGGGGTGGGGGTAGGAGAGGGTAGCAGGGGACATCCCAGTGTTCCCAGTGCTCAGGCAACACTGCGAGTCTCTGACCCTGGAGCCCTTGCAGTCTGGGAGTGGCGATGAGGAGGCCTACATTGTCCTCCACCAGGAAAGGTTAAATTTCCAAGCTGCACTTTTTGGAAGGGCATATTTAATGTGGCCGCTAAGCCCCAGAAATGCTAGAATCCCTAATCAAGGTATTTCATGTGTAGTTTTCCAGCTCCCCCCAACCCCCACCCCCTGTGTGCTTCCCTGTAGAGCTCAGGGTGAACGTTCCGTGGCGCACACAGAAGCCAGATTGCATGAGCGAGACGTCTGCTGTGGGGTTCTGGGCAGCTTTCCGTCATTGTTAGGACCAGCAGAGCCCCACGGGGTGACTTGCCACAAGGAGGCTGAAGCCAGGGTTTCCACCCAAAGTACATAGAGTTCTTCCATCTCCAGTCACTTGACCACCACCGGCTCCTTCATCTGCACACCTGGCACCCCCGCGCCCGCGCCGTCCACCATCCAGCCAAGCTCAAGTCACCAGCGCCAAAGCAGCTGCTGGTGCTGCATAAAGCACACTTTCCTCTAAGCGGGGCTCATATTTCCTCTCCGGGCACAAAGCCATGAGTGGAAACCTCCTTTATCCTGAGAGGGGGCTGTGCCCACGGACGGTGACAGCTCGCTTCTGAGTCTCCGTCGACGTATGCCAATGAGATGATTAAATTCAGGGAGAGCCACAAAAGTGATCGGCTTTGTCACACGTCTCACAGTCCTGTCTCAGTGATGGTAAGTCTCTTGTATTTAAGAATGCCAATACCTCTCTTTGAGACTCCGTCGACCTTGGAGGTCCCTAACCTACCTTTCTGTGTCCCCGATTACTGTAATAAATCCCCACCTCTCAGGAGAGGGCTTCTGACCTCCATGGACCTCCATGGACCTCCATGGACTTCGTCTCTCTGCCAAGGTCAGATGATGATAGCCACTTTCTGCTTGTCTTACGAGGATGCTATAAACATGTATGAGGTCACGTCTCTGAACGGAGCTCCAGAAGTGAAACTCAGAGCCTGTTTTTACCTCCCCTTCTTCGCCACTCTCTCCTGACCTGTTTTTCCCACTTGTGCTCCCAGAAGTCCATTCCTACTGAGCAGCAAGTCCCTGAGGCCATCTCAAAAGGCTTCCACAGGGCAGAGACCCTGCATCCTTCCCGGGACTTGTTCACTATAAAGCAAAGTTGCACCCCAGCCGGAATGCAGGAACCAGCACTAGCATGCTTACCCCAAAACAGGAAATCTTTGCTCTTAGCCATCTTAATTGTAAGACGAATAAGCCACAAGTCTTATTCGTTTTCTCCAAAGCTACCCATCTGGTTGTGCCTTTGATTCTAACAGGAACATCACCAAATACATTGTGTCCTGTGTTCTTGGAATCTTAACCCTATCCCTCCCCACTGAGCCATCCGTCCGGCTGACAAGCAAGCTATGAATATGCACCTGCACTTGCTCTATTCCCACAGCTAAGCCTGTACCAGGACCTTCTGGAAAGTTACAAAGCTGATTTAGGAGAACAACGTGAAGACGTGTTAAAACACTGAAAAGGGGGTGTATTTGGGGTTGATCACACTACCCGATAGAAACACATGTTCTAAAGCAGTAACGCTTGTCTAATAAGACGACCCTATAGCCCACAAAACTGTCAATGAATTGTGCCAAGTGGACGGATGGATGTCCATTGATACAATGTAACCAATTAGGAAGAGAATAAATGTGGAATGCGTTGTCACTATTAGGGCTGCTGGATAAAGCCAGATCGCATCTGATTGCACACAAAAGTAATTCTAAAAGTGCTGACGGGATAAATTCTCAGAGTGAAATTATAGAAACTGCAGAAAACAGAATACTTCCGAACTTCTGAAAAGATCAAATTGACCATCTGATTTCTAGAAACGATAGAGAAGTCACAAAGCTAGAGCTCTCTGGGGTATGTTTACATAAAACTAAACTATTATCTATTAGAAACAATGAAAAATGACAAGAAAATTGAGGTAACTGAATATAAGACATATAAACAAACAAGACAGAGAGAATCCCGTACATATCATGAATAATTTTTGTTTCTTTGTGTCTGAGTCGAGTTACTTTATACGCTCTGTAAAGCCAATGGCTACATTACTCACCAACGTTTTTACATTTTCCTTAATAATTTGAAGGTGCTTCTAATAAGTGTACTGAATCCTTGTCTACCATATATTTTACAATTTTTTTGTTATTGGAATATATTTTTCAATTTTTAAGAAAATTACTTCATAGTTCTTTAAATGATTATGAATTGCAAATCTGTGGGGCGCCTGGGTGGCTCAGCCATTAACTGTCTGCCTTCGGCTCACGTGATGATCCTGGAGTCCGGGGATCGAGCCCTGCATCAGGCTCCCTGCTCAGTGAGGAGGCTGCTTCTCCCTCTCCAACTCCCCCTGCTTCCGCTCTCCTGCTGTCACATAAATGAATAAAAAATCTTAAAAAAAAAAAGAAATCTATCAGTCATTTTGTTTATGATTTCTGCCTTAAAGTCCTGCCCTACTTCATTATTATATAATTCACTTATATTTTGTGATTTTGTCTAAACTTTACTTTTAATTATTTAATATATTATATCGTATTTTGTCTTGTTGCGCTGTTGAAGAGACACGCGGCTTCAGTCTTCCGCTGCCGTCTCTGGCCTGATGTCTGCTTTGCCTCCCTGCTATGAAATTCCATCTCTAGCCCAAGCTGGACTTGACCGACACACGCACTCAAACACTCAGACGAGTCTGATTTTTAGGATTTCCGTTCTGATAGATTGATTTCGGTGCAGGCACAGTTGCTCAGTGTTTGAAGCTTGGTGATAAATTGTGACACCCCTCAGGGAAAGTTCTACTTTATGCTGAACGCTCATCCATGCTTACTTAGCAAATTTAGGTTCATTGTGTAAAATTCCTCCAAAGATTCCTTTAGGATTTTGAATGGGATTATGTGGATTTAACGGATTAAGTGGGGGCAGAACTGAAGAGAACGGGACGTGTTTACATGTTGTCGGTGAGCACAGGACTGGCTGGATTTTCTGGAGTTGTCTTCGGCACTGGGCCCGGCCTGACCGCCCGGCTTCCCCCGGTGCGGTGGGAGCAAACTTGGGAACAGGAGCTTGCAGACCCATGGCCTCATGCGTCTTCACTCCCCCTCCTCTTCCATGAGGCCAGCTTGCCCGCAGCGGACACAAGACCAAGCGCCTTCATTTGAGTGTGCGGACACAAGCAAAGGCCCTGACCCATTTTTGAGGAAAAAAGACTAATTGAAAAGTGAGCTTCTGGAAATTTCAAGTTTAATATTGACCCTCAGTTCCAATCCCCTCCGCCCCCACCAGCACAGATGACCTTGCCCTCCAGCCTGCTGACCCTGGCAAGCGGAGGGACCCGGGAGTCCCGTGGGTCCTGTTCAGAGACCTGGCAGGCTTGGGATGGGGTCCCTTCTGCCCTCACGGGTGAGCCCCAGGGCGGTTGCCCTGGGAAGCTTGGGAAGTGGCCAGAGAGATGTGCTCATCCTTGTGACCTCCTGTGGTATGCGGCTGTCCCATTTGGGTGACACACTCAGCCATCGATGTGGCCCATCTCCTTGACCAGAGCGTGCGCTTCCGAAGGGTCGAGTCCAGGCTGTGCGTCCCTCCCCAGTGTCTCTGTGCCTATAGACCACTCGCTCGAAGAGCTGAGTCCTTGCCAGTCGGAGAAAGGGGCTCTGCCGCCAGATTTCCTGCTCTGATGCCCCCTCTGCAAGGTCCTAGCTGTGTGCTCCTGAGCACTATGTTTGTCTACTCTGAGCCTCGATTCCTCATCTGTAAAATGGGCTGAGAAGACGGGGCTGTGTTGTGTGCTTCTTTTAGTGTTTGTTCAACAAATGTTCCCTTCTTATGAAGACTGACAATCTAGCTTTTCTCAGGTCGGTGAGAGTGTGTGTTTGCTACTGTCTCATAATTAATGAAGGGCTAGCAGGTTATCTCCAATGTAGAGAGGATACGATGAGATTTATTACGTAAAGTACAAAGGACAGTACTAGGACGCAGGCACTGAAATTTGTTCACTCATTTACAACCCAGACAGTATTTACTGGAGAGCCACTGGGCCAGCCTCTGGGGTTAGGACACCGAAGAAGCAAAGGAAAGCCTCTACCTTCAGCAAGGCATCATGTGGAGGGGGCCAGGGGTGGGGCTTGGAGGGAGAAAATGAACAGGTAAGTTAAGCACCTTTACTGTTAGATGGACGCAAGTGCAAATAAGATGAATGTCAGGGAAGGGGAAGAGTGTTGGAGGGCCAAAGACGGAAAGGTCTGCTTGGAGAGGCAGAGCTCCGGGAAGTTGTACAGTTGTATGCGAACCCTCCACGCAGCCCAGGCAGCCCGCCATTGCAAGTTCAAGGTCACTGCCTCCCTGCACCTCCTGACCTCGGATGAGAGGTCCTGAGTGAGTCTCAGCTTTTGCATGCACCCAAGCTATGCCTGTAACTTGGAAATTCTTAGAAGAACATGGCTTCCGGGCCAGGATGGGCAAACCAAAGGGACGCAATCTACAAACTCCATTTGGAGAGGAGATCTTCATCTCAAGTGAGAAGGCTAAAGATTCCCCCTGGGGGGACTGCTGACCGAGCACTGCAGGAGGAAGGGAGAAGAGGGCCAGAGCAGAGGCTGCTCATGACCTCTCCACAGTGCTTGCACTGTGCAAAGCCCCAGGTGCGTGGGAAGAGGGAGACTCTGGGCACAAGGAGCACAGTCCGTGGTAGAGTACGCTCAGCTTGGGAGACTAAGAGGAGCCACCCCTGCTGTGGCGACTGGCTCGCTCAGGTTTATTTATGATTATTTTTACAACTCACACTCGGATCCCAGCTGGAGAACCTCTGCTGTTTGTGGTTGAGACGCAGAGCTTGTGGGAGGGGAGCCTGGCTGACGGTGGACGGGCTCCGAGGAAGGGCTGCTTGCGCTGGTGGGGGTGGGGCACACGGCGCTCTTCCCCACCTCTGCAAATGGTCCCCTCTTCAGAAGTCTGCTGAGGAAAGACAACAGCAGGACTGGAGCGGAGGTTGGGGGCTCCCCTCCACAGAGGTAAGCAGAGCGAACCCCCAGTTTGGCAGAGATAAACACCAGGTCTATGTCACCTAAAGCAGCAATTGGGTCTTCCTTTTTGAGAAAGCACAAAATTATCTTTTGAACACACGGAGCATATTTGCATCTTGTACCTTTAAACGCCATGAGGAGCTCTGGTTTCTAGCCGGGTGTGTTGGTGGCAGAGAAGGACACGCAGGGCTCCCTGGAAGGACCCGGAAACTGGGACGTCACGGCAGCAGATCACACTTGCCTCAGAGACTCAGGAGGTTTCTTGCTGCTTTCCTGACCGGGTCTGCCATTGTCTGTCAAATTCCATCTAACGTAACAAAAGAACTCACATTCCTTGGTTTTCTTTATAGCTTTTTCTTTGATTCAGGAACTCTGAATGGGATTCCCATTTTCTCTAGCCAGCCAAGTAAAACAAAGCCTGCATCGCACCTGCCCCTGCTTGTGACCCCTGCACATCCCCTGCACCCTCTGTCATGAGTGCCGCCTGCAAGGATCCTTTAGAAACTCTCGGGCAGCCCACAACCAGCCCAACGCTGGTGTATCCTGGACACTGCCTGGGATGGTTCACTTTGTGTGTCAAGTCAGCTGGGCTACAGTGCCAGGTACTTGGCCCACTATTATTCTGCCTGTTTCTGTGCAAGGGTTCTTTGGATGAGATTAATGTTTGAATTCAGCAGATTTTGAGTAAAGCAGATTGCCCTCTGGAATGTGGGTGGGCCTCACCCAATCAGTTGAAGGTCTTCATAAAACAAACACCCGCATCGTCTGAGGAAGAAGGAATTCTGCCAGCAGATGGTGACTGGACTTGCTTGTCAGCTCTTCCCTAGGCCGCCAGCCAACTGACTTACCCTGCAGATTCTAGGTCTGGGCTTCTATAATCATGTCAAGTCGGTCTCTAAATTTCTCTCTCTCTCTCTGCAGTATTCTGTTGGTTGTGTTCCTCTGCAAAGTTTTTATAAAAATGGCATGCACATTTGCTGTGAAGAGTCAAGACAACACATGAAGTACACAGGAAAACATCACAGGTATGTGTTAATCTTCGGCGAGCACTGTTCCAGACCATTCTGCGTGGATGTCTGCTCTCACTCACATATGCATGAACCACAACTTGTGTACTACTGTTCCAGAAGTTGTTGCACTGAACAATGCACGAACCCCTTGCCGTGATGCCTATTACTTTTTACTAGATGGTTCCCCATATATCATTATTTGAGTTTCATTTTAAAGAACACATAGATTTTTTTTCTAATTTTTAACTATTAAAACCTAATTCCGCGATGACCAGCTTTTCACATACGCCTCTCACATTTGTGTGCTTATCTGCTTAGGGGAAATTCGCTGACGTGGCTTGACGGTCACATCACGAGTGTATCCATTTTTCTTTTTTTAAATTTTGAGGCATGGCACCAGACCATCTGGAAAAAAAAAAAAAAAAGTGATGGTTTACACACCCACAAAGAGTACAGAATGCCTAGTTGTCCACATACTTTCTAACACTGGATAACTTTGATAAACCAAGTAAAGCCCATATCTTGTCCTGGTACTTTTTTTTATTTAATTTTTTATTTTTTATAAACATATATTTTTATCCCCAGGGGTACAGGTCTGTGAATCACCAGGTTTACACACTTCACAGCACTCACCAAAGCACATACCCTCCCCAATGTCCATAACCCCACCCCCTTTCTCCCAACCCCCCTCCCCCCAGCAACCCTCAGTTTGTTTTGTGAGATTAAGAGTCACTTATGGTTTGTCTCCCTCCCAATCCCATCTTGTTTCATTGATTCTTCTCCTACCCACTTAAGCCCCCATGTTGCATCACCACTTCCTCATATCAGGGAGATCATATGATAGTTGTCTTTCTCTGCTTGACTTATTTCGCTAAGCATGATGCGCTCTAGTTCCATCCATGGTGTCGCAAATGGCAAGATTTCATTTCTTTTGATGGCTGCATAGTATTCCATTGTGTATATATACCACATCTTCTTGATCCATTCATCTGTTGATGGACATCTAGGTTCTTTCCATAGTTTGGCTATTGTGGACATTGCTGCTATAAACATTCGGGTGCACGTGCCTCTTTGGATCACTACGTTTGTATCTTTAGGGTAAATACCCAGTAGTGCAATTGCTGGGTCATAGGGCAGTTCTATTTTCAACATTTTGAGGAACCTCCATGCTTGTCCCGGTATCTTGACACAGTCCCCTCCCTGCCCGCCACCACGCACACACATCCTCGCTCTGGGTTGCAGCCACTCTCTGTCACTCCCCGTTGACCATGTGCCACCCCAAGTGTGACTGTCATTCCCCTTGGCCTGTCTTTACTCTTCTCCCCTTTTCAAGATCTTCTCCTCACTTCCAGACCTCCCAGGTCAAGGGAGGCTGATGGATGTCTCCTGGCTGCCGCGGCCGTGTTCTCTCCTAGGTCCTCCAGCTCGCTCTCCGTTTCCATATTTGAGTCCTGGGTTTGCGGCCTCATCCTGAAAACTCCCCAAGGGCGGAAACCTGTCTCCTGGACCCAGAAGCTCGGCAGCAGCTCCTCCCTGGGCCGGGGACCAATGAATATTCGATTCATCTTGACGGACGCCTGTCCCCAGCAGCCCATGCAGGCGTTGGAGGGTTTCTGAGCTGCATGAGTGGCATTTTCAGAGGGAAGAGTGGGGGCAAGTGTAGGCTGGGGAGGGTACAGCTAAGCACACTCTCTGGAGAGTGGAGCCCTGTTCTGACCCTTTGCCATCACCACAAAAGTAACTTGCCAAATCCCCAGAATCTCTGGGCCGTCCATGCAACCTGGAGATTTGGTCTGGACTCAGTCCGTGGTACGCCCAGGGGTCCTGGCACCACCCGGCAGAGTGCGCTGAGTCTACAAAGACTTCCCAGTCGTAGGGCTTGCCAGGTGCCCCCCGGTGCAGCACCTACTGGATTTCCAGGCATCTTTTTGAAAACCACCAGTGAAGATAACCACTCCAGTGTGGAGGTAAATTCCGACAGACGTCCCTGCCCCTGTTTAAGGGACAGGAAAAGAAAACCAGTTAGTGAATGAGGCAAAACCGAGGGCATCAAACTGCAGCCGGGAAGCGTTCAGCCATCAAGACAAATGTGACCAAAGGACCCAGGAAAGCAGATGCCCCCGTCAGAGGTGGCCCCTCTGGCTGGAGGCTCCAGAGGCGGGGCGAGTGTCCCCTCCAGGGCAGCTATGGGCCCAGCGACCAACGCCTCTGTGCAGGCCACTGTCCTACCTGCTGACACCGTCGTCCTCTGCAGAGATGGATTCAGGCTTCCAATGACAAACCCCGCAAGTCTGGACCCAGCTCTGCATGTGGCCAAGCTTCCTTTTGACTATGCAAATGCTGTCCCCTGGTGGGGATTTGTGACAGCACAGCACACAGGGCACATCTCTGAAACCACCCACCTTTGTGTTTATTCTGGGGATCCTGTCCCACACAGCCGAGGGAACAGACGCCCGAAGAAGAAGAGTGACCATCACAGGCTCACACACTGAGTGGCAAATTGGGGACAAAAGCGGACAGCTTGATTTCCACCTTGTGATCTACACCGCCCTTGGTCACGATGAACGAAAAGGTTCTCCTGAGGCAACTGCACATTTCCTGGAAGAAATACTCTAGAAAAGGCCACGAGCCTTTTTTTATGCTCCGTCTCAGTGGGAAGCCTCTGGGGTTTATTGCCTCTGTGTGTGTGTGTGTGTGTGTGTGTGCGCGCGCACGCGTGTGTGTACACGTACCTTCAGGTACAAATTCTCTCTGTGAACATCATGGTGCTTTTGCTGGGTTCTTCAACTACACGCTCGATTTTTCAGAATACTAATTTCTCATCTTTACAAAATCCGTAAAGGGTTTTCAATAAATACGTCACAGTAAGCAAAGAAAACCGTATCACCTAACACACTTGATTTGTGAAAGTCACCATGGTTCAGCGTCTAAGGTTCGGGATTCAGCCAGCGTCATCGGAAGCAGGAGAAAGCAGAAGTCAGTATCCCGTGGACTCGTGTCTTTCGCTTTTCTCCTTCATTTCCCATCATGGGTCAAGAGCAATGGAGACAAGCCAATTCTGTTGTTGTCACTTCTCTTTCCTGCTGCTCTGCGGAGGTGCTGGGAGCAGAGGGACCCGGCCTGGGCTGGGGGCAGCGGGCTCCAGAGAAGGAAGGGGAGAGCTGGCTGGGTCTCTGCCCCACTCGCCCCAGCCTGGAGGGGCCCAGTCCTGGCTCCGTCTCCCGCTCCCCAGCTCGGCAGCCCTTCAGCCCCCCATTTCAAACCACATGGCAAAGGAAACAACCCCCCGTCCTAAACCTTCTCCCCGGGTCTTGCCAGTGTGTTCGATCCTCTGCTCTCCTTCTGGCTCTTCGAAATTTTCTCTTCTCTGCCCCGGCCCCGCACTAAACCACACCTGGGCTTTCCCTTCAGGATTAACAAGTCCCTCAATAAGTAAATGCAGAAAAGCAGAAAATCTACATCCAGTTGCTTTTGCTTCAGAAAACCAGCGAAAACTCTTCTATGCCCTTAGGAAATTGTAGCTCCTGGTGAGCTCCTGATAGAAACGTTGGTGTCACTTGCCAATTACTGTTTACCAGGTTGCATTAGCAGCTTGGAGTCTGCAAAGCATATTGCAAAGCACATTTGGCCAGCACGCCGTTCACTGTTTGTTCTGGAGAAGTCACGTCTATGGAACCTTCTTGAGGTCTCCTCCATAAGGCAGTGTCATTGGCTCCTTCTACAGGGCACCGGGGACTAGGACTAGGAGGCGTCCAAAGCCACATCGCAAGTATGTGGGAGGCCTGAGGCTCCGGCCGGCCCCACTGCACCCCTTCCTTCTGCTCCCCCAGCTCTGAGTCTGCCCGGACGCCGAGGTTCGGAGCGCACCAGGAGGGGTGTCAGCATTTCCGTTCCACGCGCTGGGAAATGAGTGTTCAGAGAGGCTGGATCTGCTGTCAGACCTCAGACTCCTCCCATTTACGTCCTTGTTTAAGCCTTCAAGAGCAACTAGAGCTGGAGATGCCTTCTCTGGGACTCCCCACGCCCAGGCCAGAGCTCCCACCCCGCCGCAGGCAAGAAGGCTGGACACACAGACTGGCCTCTTGCTCCCCCAGAACAGGAAAGGGGAGTCTATTAGGCACAACCAGCCTTACTCCCAGCAAGGCAGGGACAGAATTGTGGGTTTTCCCCCCTCCTCATTGCAATTCTGGAAATTCTAAACTTAGCGAATGGCTCCAGGACACAGCCAGCCTCGTATATGCTTAATTGCAATGCAACCCCAGTCTCTTGTCTTTTTTTAAAAATGGTTTTATTTATTTATTTGTCAGAGAGAGAGACAGAGACAGAAACAGAGCATGGGGGGCGGGCAGGCAGAGGGAGAAGCAGACACACTGCTAAGCCAGGATCCTGATGTGGGACTTGAACCCAAGACCCTGGGATCATGACCTGAGCCCAAGGCAGAGGCTTCATCCACTGAGCCACCCAGGTGCCCCTGCAACCTCACTCTCCTGCAGCTTGCTCTCCTGTAAACCACACCATGTTTCAAGGAAAAAATATGTGTTGTTCATTTTTTGTTTGGTTTTCAATCCAGCATTTTCAGCCTGCTGCGGTCTTGTCGAAAAGAAAACTCTACATTTCTTTCTGATTTTCCCATATGTTCACTCTTTTGTTCAACACGTCTTCACTGAGCTGGTAGAGGTACCTGTATTTCTTGCCATAAGTAAATGGGAGGTACAGTTTTGTGATCTCATTTTATTTGTTTGCTCCGTACATTGTGGACACATTTCTCGGTTGTTAAATACTCTATAAAATCGTTGCCATGACTATGTATCATTTGTTTTTACTCATGTTGATAATATACCCCATTCCGAATGATTAGAGAGTTGGATTATCTTTAAAAGTGGCCCTTACAGCAAGACTTATAAAGAACACCGCGGGGGTAAGACCTTTATGCACAGATCGCTTGCACAAGAACAGTTTTCATGTGACATGTGTGTCCTCAATGGGTAAAATCAAAGGCCAAAAAGATGAAAATTCAATACATGTGAATGCACTCATAAACTCATAGAATAGTTCTATTAGTTGGAATGGGGAGAGATTTTCTGTGAATAATTCTCAAGAAAGCAAAATTAAAGAAAAAGTTTGATGCCAATGACTATAAAAATAAAAAATGTCTTGGGTTTCCTGGGTAGTGTCTGCCTTCAGCTCAGGTCATGATCTCCAGGTCCTGGGGTCCAGCCCTGCATCGGGCTCCCTGTTCAGCAGGGAGCCTGCTTCTCCCTCTCCCTGCCGCGCACTCTCTCCTCCGTATCTCAAAGAAATAAATAAAAAGTTTTTAAAAAGAAAGAAAGAAAGAAATTTGGATTTGGCACAAGTCAAAAATGTGAGCAATAAATGGGTCAAGTTTTTCCAGCCATGCAGGCCAGGCTCAGGTCATGATCTTAGGGTCGTGAGATCGAGCCCCACTTTGGGCTCCACACTCGGCAGAGAGATCCTGTTTTAGATTCTCTGTCCTTTCCACTCATGCTCCCTCGTTTTTTTCTCTCTCTCAAATAAAAAAAAAAATAAATCTTTTTTTTTTAAAAAGAAATAAAGCTGATAATATAAATATATTAACAAATGATAAAAATGATATATTTTCAAAGAGCCTGAAGTGTTGTGGAGATGTTAAAAATGACAATAATGCACCATGTTGGTTTGGGGGCTAAGGATATCGCTGGCTGGGAGACTTTTGTCTGCGGTCCTCAGCAGAGTTCATATCGAGCTTGCAATCCTTACAATCGGGATGAGTTTGTCGTGTTTGGAGCAGATAGAATTCATACCACAGTGAAAAGCTAAGTGTGATATTGTCATATGTATCCTCCTAGTGTTATATTCATCAATGTAAAAACAGTTGCATTTCCGTGAACAATAACAGGTGGAAAAAGATTCTAGTCTATATATGGCTACCTAATTTAGTTTACTTAAGTATACTTCTACATTTAACAATCGCTCTATAAATTACTTAACACATTTGTTAAGTTTGAATAATTTGCTTCTGCTTTTGATTATTGTCTCCCTCACAACCTACAAAAGAAGGGCCTTATAGGTGACTCTTGACTTAAGGATCTTTTGTGGGAGGCAAAAAGTCTAAGAGGAGGAATTGCTAGATCAAAGAAAACTCCCAAGTTTAAGGCTGTTGGCATACATTGAGAAACTGAGTTGGAGACAATTCACAGCTATCTGTATTCCCTCTGGGAATGAACTTGATTGCCCATTTCCCTTAGTGCCGTGAAAACATTCAAAGTATGCTCAGTGTGGTGTGGGTAAATGTTATCTTTCATATTTTAGTTTCCTTGCTTTTAGTTCAGGTGAAATAACACTTATTTATATGTTTATTTGTACGTCTCCTTCTGAGAAATTTTTTTTAAAAGCCTTTGCTTAGTGTGTTTTTATATGGTTATTGATTTGGAAGAGCTCTTTACATGTGAAAGATAGTAACCTCTTGTTTTCAAATATTTTCCCCAGTTTGTCATTTCCCTTTCATTTCTATTAATGATGTTTCTCAACAACAAAGTGAGTTTTTTGTGCAGTTAACCTAAACTGTTTTTATCATGATCTCCACCTTCGATGTCATTGTGGAAAGAACTTTCCTAAGTAGATTTTATTTTCACTTAATATTTTCGTTATAACTTTACTTTCTGTTTGAATATTATTTTAAAAAGGACTCAGTACTCTTCTAATTTGGGCTGTTTTTAACCATTTGTTATTTGAGATAAGGTTTTGTTTTCCTTCATTTTTAATTTCCAAAATAATTCTATTAAATTGTTAAATTTTTATTTATTTATTTATTATTAGAGACAGTGTGTGAGCAGGGTTGGGGGAAGAGGGGAGGGGCATAGGGAGAAGCAGTGAGAGAATCTTGAGCAGGATCCACACCCAGCACAGAGCCTGACAAGAGGCAGGATTCCAAGACCCTGAGATCATGACCTGAGTAGAAATCAAGAGGCAGACATTCAACCAACTGAATCACCCAGATATTCCTGAAATTCTATTTAAATTACAGATTTCTTTGGAGCGGATTGAGATCTGTATATAATCTCCTCAGGAAAAATGTCCATATATTCTGATCTTCCACATTCCTCAGTGAATTTTTTTTTTCACTAAAGCCCGACAGTTTTCTGTCAATGTGACCACAGGATGAGATTTTTTTAATGATTCCTGAATGGAATCCTTATTCCATTATACTTTTCAATTACACATTCCTGACATATAGCAAGTATATTCTTTTTGTACGTTCTTTTCGTTTCTTTCACAACTTTCCCTTTATTGAAATTTTTCATCAGTCTCCCTCAATTTTGCAGTAATTATTTTTAGTTTTCTATGCAAATAAGAACACCATCTACACAAATGTAATTTTTCACTTATTAAACATTTTATATTATTCATTTTCCTTGTCTGATCACAAGGGACTGAAATTCCAAACCCGTGTTAAGTGATAATATTCACCAGGAGATATTTATACCTTGTTCCTAATTTCAGTGGTAACCTCAGTGGTTCTTACCATCAAATAGGGAGCTGACTCAATTTAAACAGACCTCATTTAGGTTATAATGAGAGTTTCCTTCCATTCCTACTTTATCAAGAGCTTTTAATCAAAATGAGCTCTGAATTTTATACAGTGTTTTGGGGGGAGAGGTGGTTTGCCTATCAAGCTAATTGTATTATTGTATATCTATGACCTTCTAATCTGACCCATTATATTAACCTTGTGAAGCATGTTTAAATGTTCCTATCCTGGGGCAGCTGAGTGACACAGTTCATTAAGCATTTGACTCTTGGTTGTGGCTCAGGTCATGATCTCAAGGTTGTGAGATCGAGCCCCACATCTGGCTCCGTGCCCAGCAGGGAGTCTGCTTAAGATTCTCTCTCCCAGGGTGCCTGGGTGGCTCAGTGGGTTAAAGCCTCTGCCTTTGGCTCCAGCCATGATCCTGGGGTCCTGGGATCGAGCCCCCCATCAGGCTCTCTGCTTCTCCATCTCCCTCTGTCTGCCTCTCTGTCTACTTGTGATCTGTGTCTGTGAAATAAATAAATAAATCTTTAAAAAAATAGATTCTCTCTCCCATGCCCTCTACCACTCCCTCCCTCCCTCTCTCTCTCAAATAAATAACTAAATCGTTTTTTTTTAATCCTATCTTCATAAAATAAAACCTACTCAATCATGGATTCCTTTTTTTTTTTAATGAACTCTGCATTCTGTGTGATATTTTATTTAGGATAGTTCTACATTACTTTTTTTTTTACACAATCTTTAATCCGTTTGGAATTTGGTGTAAGATATGCAGTAGAAGAAAACGTGGTGTGTGTCTGTTTAATAAAAATGTTTAGTCAACTGTCCAACAAATGGGTACTCAATAATCCAAACTTTTGGAATACCAGATTTTCATGGAGTAGGAATGGGATTGCCTTAGTCAGTTTGGGTTGCTATAATAAAGTAGCACGACTTGGGGGCTAAGACAACAGAGTTTTACTTTCTCCGCATTCTGGAGAGCAGGAATCTGGGATGGAAGTGCCCACATGATTGGGTTCTGTGAGAGCCCTCTTCCTGGCTCGTAGATGGCCACCTTCTTGCTAAGTCCTCACGTGGCCCATAGCTCTCTCCTCCTCTTCTTACAAGGCCAAAGTTCTCTTAGATTAGGGCTTCCCCCTTATGACCTCATTTAACCCTAATTCCTATCTCCAGATAGTCACAGTGGGGACTAGGGCTTCAACAGAGGAATTTTGAGGGGACACAATTCAGTCCATAGTGATGAGGTGATGACGATATTTGGATCCAACTCATAGAGATCTGAGTTAACAGACTCCTCAGTCCGTGACACATTGTCATCGGGTCTGTGTCTGGTGACTCTGATCTTCATCTTTTCTTACTTTTGGTGCCATTTCCCCAGGTCTAAAGACACACGAGCTAATGTGTGTGGCTAATCTTTCCAATGCGTATTCTTCTTAAACCCGAATATCTCATACTGTCATTATTTAACATTGGCTTGGAATTTCCTTGTGATTAGACAAGGAAAATGAGTGAGAGATAAAATATTTAAGAGATGGAAACATTACCAGTTTTGCATACATTATCCTCTACATGTCTGTTGTGTATCGAAAGTATATAAACATGTATGTATCAAAGACACTACACATCTCTAGAACATGTGTGTATGTTTATCAAAGAGGCTACACATCCTTATAAAATGTTAGATTAGTTACATATAAACATGCTTCTAATTAATTTACGTAAATGGTATTAACTTGCAGATCTTACTGTGTTCCTTATTTTGTAAATCAACATTAGGTGATCGAGAGCTTTCCATTTCAATAAATCTAAGAAGAAGTTACTGTAGGAGGCATAAGGACTAAGTTTGAACATAGAGCATCATAATCTTTATAACTATCTAAAAAAAAAAGGTGAAGGGAAAAGAAAATGGAGAAGCACATAACTTGGAATGGAAATGGGCTAGCCAACATGGTAGCCATTAACCTCATGTAGTTATTTAAATTTAGATACAATAAAATTTGAAATTCCCCAAGCATTACATTTTAGATGCAATTCCTTAGTCACACCGCCCACATTTCAAGTGCTCACTCATCACATAAGGCCAGTAGCTTTCGCACTGGACAGCTCAGAGCTAAGACTTTCCTTCATTGCGAAGCATTCTCCTGGAGAATTAGGGATGGCTCTACCTAGACAGCATCAGTGCCGTGGAGATGGGGAGGAGGACAGTGTGCAGAACATGTGTCTCATTGTCAGAGATACAGTGTCTTCCATGTCAGTTTAAATTCAGAAAAAAATACAGAATTTCTCAAGGTTATGTCCTTAGAGTCTGTTGGCTGAGTTCCCATGTATGCCTTTATTTATCCCTTCACTCGTGACAAATATCTGGGTTCCTGCTCATTTGAGGTCTTCTTCTGAGCACCTGGACCAACAGTGAACTTGTCAGGAAAAAAACTCGCTCTGCCTAATGCCTATATTCTACTGAGAGGAAACAGGTAGCGGACGGAGAGACCAATGACAGAGTAATTTTAGAAGGAGATTAAATGCGATGGAAGCTAGCGTAGGGTCAGCAGATGCAGAGTCAGTGTACGAGGTGAGAGGGTCTCTCCCAGTCTGGGGCAGGAAGGGTGCTTCTCTCTGCCATGATATTTCCAATGAAGCATGAATGATGAGGAAGTGTCCACAGGTGTGGGACCGCTGGAGACATCTCAGGGAAGAGGGGACTGGAAAGTGTGAAGGGCTCCAAGCGATAGAAAGTGCTAGCAATTGGGGAATCCACAACGTCCAGAAGGACTCAAACCCTGTGAGAACAGAGAAGACCAAGGGCCAGTCACACAGGGTCTTGGAAGCCACAAGGAGGAGCATCGATCAGGTTCTTACTCAGTGGATAGAATTCCTGTATGAGTTTAATAAAGTTCCATATAGAACCCCCTTGGTTTGAATTAATCATCTTCAAGTTTACATTGAGAAAGAAATGTTTAACATAAATAACATGGCTTTGAAAACTAGGAGAGACCATTCTGACCCAGATAAGAAATCCAGAGTGTTCAAAGAACAATGGGCATAGTTGGTCACCTGCCTTTCTTAACTGCGAAAGTTCTTATACACAGTTGAGTGTCTCACGATAACCTCTTAGACTACCAGGCCATCCTTGAAGGGAGAGATGGCCAACCACGGTCTTGCTCTCCTGGGACTCTACATCCAATGGTTACCAGGAAAGCCAGCCCTGGTGAAGAAATATGGCAAATCTCACAGGACGCCCCAGGGAAGGGATTCTGCTTTAGACGGGTGGTTGAGAAAAGCCCTTCTGAACCCATGGCATTTCCTGGAGACCAGTAGGATGAAGGAACGTAGCTGAGAAAACACGTGAGGGAAATGGAACAACGGGTCAAATGACCAGACCATGAAAGGGCTCAGGGCTCCAGGAAGCAGAGTGAGGCAAGTGTCCGTACGGCCAAACAGGTGTCGAGGGGTGCCTTAAAGAAATGCCATCCCAGTAGCAGTGAAGGCTAGAACATTGCTTGTTCTTGGTCGACACCAGGGTTTCTCAAATTTGAACTATAGGCGTTTTGAGCCAGATGATTTGTTGTCAGTGGAGGGGAATGTCAGGAGCATTTTAGGATGTTTTGCAACAACCTTGGCCTCTACCCTCCAGATTCTGGCAGCATCCCCCTTGATATGACAACCCCCAATTATCTCTAATTCTAAACATCCCCTGGGGACCAAGCCACCCCTGGTTGAGAATCACTGTACTGGAGTGTTTTAGTCTTTCCCTTCAAGGTCATGGTATTGGCCCACACTGGTCTATGATTCCGGTGGGCAGCAAAGCTGGCGGCACACTTGCCCTGGGGCCAGTGGTTGGTTTTATTTCTCCTCCTTCACTCCCCACAGCTGGGGGACCGTTGTAGCACATGCCAGGACAAACCAACGTATTGGGGTTGTTAATCTGCCATTTTAGAAGAAAGAGTAAAACTGACCCAGAGCAGGAGTCTACTGGTGTGGCCTGAGTCAGAGACCCTGGTCCACATCCCCGGGAGGCTGGTTCAGCTTCTCTTTCTTGGCAGCACCCTTAGGAACCTCGCATCAGCTAACACACAACTTACGGGCATAGAAAGAGGAGAGACCGTGAGGGCCCTCTCTGGCTGGTCTTCTTACAGTGGCAAGGGTTCGTTTGGTAGAAACCAGTGAGAGTTCACTTCACGGACACAGGATCGGTGCGATGTTAATCTGATGTGTCAACCTGGCTAGGTCACCCGGTGCCCAGACACCCCGTCCAGCATCACTCTGGGTGTGTCTGGGCAGGCATCTCTAGCTGAGTAAAGGAGAGATCCCTCCCCAAGGAGGGCGGGACCCATTTAACCCCTTAAAGACCTGAATAGAAACAAAAGGCTTCCCCACAAGTAGAGAAACTCTCTCTTCCTGACTGTCCTAGGGCTTGTCCATCCGTCATGCCTGCCTTCAGCCCAGACCCAGGGTGGAACTTCTACCAGCAGCCGCCTCCTTCTCAGACCGTCCACTCTGGATGGAACTCGACGCTTTTCACCGCATCTCCAGCTTGCCCAACGCAAGTCTGAGGTCTTCTCAGCCTCTATCATCTCCTTATTATATGTATATATACTATAGACACACACGTACATACCTGTGTAATAAGTCTACTAGAGATAACATAAAAAGCAAATGTAGTATATAATATTCATATATGAAATATATCTATTTCATATTATTATATAAATATTATATTTAGTATGTTATATGTAAATATTATATGTCATAAGATATTATTATATGCTGTCTATTATATATATATTTCTAGAGATTTTATTTATTTATTTGTCAGAAAGACAGAGGGAGAGAGAGAGAAAGAGCAGCAGGCAGAGTAAGAACCAGACTCCCCACTGAGCAGAGAGCCCGATGAGGGACTCAATCCCAGGACCCTGAGATCATGACTGAGCTGAAGGCAGATGCTTAACCCACTGAGCCACCCAGGTGTCCCTATATTATATATATTATATATATAATGTATATATACCAAATTATGAAAGCCCTAAGATCATCAGTTGTCAACCTGGAGACCCAGGAGACAAGATAGTTATTATGCATATTATGTAATTAATAATAATATGTAGTAACTATCATATATATGTGTGTGTGTGTATATATATATTACATTTATACATTTATACATATTATATTATATATATTACAAATCTGTTTATTTTATATATATAAAATATATATTATTGTTAATAATAATATATATATAAAATAAACAGATTTGGGAAATGTTTTTATATATATATTTAATATATTTATATATATTATTTGTATTTATTTATTATATATTTATATATGTGTTTATTTTATATATATAAAATATATATATTAATAATAATAATATATTATATATATATATAAAATAAACAGATTTGTAATATGTAATTGGCTACTGTTTGGGTTTCTCCGCAGAATGAGATGTAGATAGGAATGGAACTTAGGCATTCAAACCCACAAAGAACCACGTAAGGGACAGACTAGAACACGTTTGTGGCAGAGTCTCATCTCTGAAATGTGGACACCTTTGTCCCTGCCCTGTCAATAGTCCCTCCATCTTTATGTTTCGCTGCCAGCTGGATTATTTCTTATTATTTCTGAATGAGACTGTGACCACAGAAAGAAAGAGCTAGAGGTAGCCGCTATCTGGCTTTGATATCAAAAACACAGGTCATGGGAGACCAGGGAAAGAATGAAGGACAAGACAAAGACTTCAGGAAAAGCAGGGTCATACAGGAAGGACAACGGTCTGTCCTCTGCTCACGCCCTCTACACGTCCAAGCACGTACACACAACGCCCTGCCCCTGAAGGGTGGGAGTGAGCCAGGAGGCAGGAGGAGACAGCAGGGTCTGGGTCAAGGAACACGCCAACCACACAAATGGGGTCACTTTACAGATTGTGGTGGCGAGAGCCCCGAGGCAATGCCCATTGCCCTTGCAAAAGGCAGCCCTTTGGTGGCTGCCAATACTTGGCTCACTGGCTATCACACAAGTCGGATGCCCTTTTCCATCTGGCCCTTCAAAACGCGTGGCAACTTCCCAGGACACTTATGGGTCCACCGGAGCCCATGACGAAGGCCCCCAAGTTCAATGGGGTTGGCACTGCCTACACACCCTGACGCAAGGCAAGAAGGAGGACCCAACACTCCTCAAGGTCACAATGACTACTCGGAGGCTGCTGTCTGGGCTTTCTGTAGACTAGAAGCCCAGCTCTGAATAGTCCACTTCTTGTCAGCACTAAGGATTTCGCTGAGGCCCTGGAAAGTACTGCCTTGCCCAGCCCCCCTTGGTAGCCGACTGCCTCCATCACTCCCCAGCTATGCTGCTGTGACTCCAGGCTGCTCAGGGGACAAGGTAGTGACTTCTCCTCTATGTGTCAGTCCTACAGAATTTCCCTGTGGTTTCTGGAAGATGGATGAGAGTTTCCCCTCTTAAGTATTAGACTGGTTTTTCCCTCATATTTTCATATTGCTTTGGTCATTTCAATGGAAATTTGGAAGGGAGAGGTCTTACTCAGGCAGACTGAATTACCTCTCTTGAAATTCTATGCATTATCTTTCCCCAGTGTCCTCTTAACTTCAGTGTTTGTAAAAAGGTTTTGATGTTTCTGGAATACCAATGATGCTACAGACCTTTCCTCACGGTCACTTTAAGAAGAATGTGTGAGGGGAATGTATGTATGGGTAGATGACCTCAGGTGGCTGTGTTTTTACCGGAACAACAGATTTTTTTTTTTTTTTTTAATTCTAGCTCCAAGTTAACTAAGTGTGAAATCTCTGTTCTGGGATTATTTCTGCTGTTTTAGGCATAGCTCATGGATGCTCTATGGGGGATTTTGACAAAGGAAGGAAGGAAGGAGAAAGAGAAAAAAAAGAGAGAGAGAGAGAGCGGGGGGAGGGAGGAAAAAGAGAGAGGAAGAAAGAAAAAGGAAGGAGAGAGAGAGAGAGAGCGCGCGAGGTCCTCTAGTGTACCGCCAATCCACACACCTGCCTTCTTAATTTTCCCCAGTGCTGAGCAGACAGCAAACCCGCATTTTTCCTCCCTCTGAACCCCCTTCAGTTCTTTAATTTTCTTTATTGGCAGTTTACATGAAAGAAAATGTAGAGAGTTAAGAATGCACTTTAGGATCTCTTCCTCTGCCAAACTGGCTTGCAAATGTGGCTCCCGCTGGAGGATAAAATGGAACACTCTTGGCGTCGCCAATATTCCTGACTGTAAGATCACTTAAGATATTACTTTCCGCCTTAGCAATCCCTGAAAGTTGTTCTCCTCTGTGATTTGATACCGACCATTGCCAATTTGCTCTCTCTTTTTTTCACTTTTCACATATTGCCATGCGATCTACACACGCCGTCGTGCAAACCACCCAGGATTATCCGCGTCCTAACATGCAGCTCCGCCCGCTCCCTTCTCGCCGTGAGATGGTAACGCGGAACGCAACGTTGGGGAGAAACAGAAAAAACCCCAAACGCAGACAGATTGTTTCCATTGGTCTCCAGGGGCGCTGGGGTCCCAGTGAGGACCTCGCAGCGGGCCCTGCCAAGCGCACCGGCCACCTTGATTAAACGGTGGGACACGCGGGCCGACCCTGAGCAGGACATTCCAACGAACACTTGGGAATGTCGGTTTGAGGAGCTGAGATGCCACGGGGCTCCCGTCCTGAGTTCCGCTGCCAGGGCCGGCGTGCTCTCCTACATCC
Organism: Mustela erminea; assembly: GCF_009829155.1. Lineage (NCBI taxonomy): Eukaryota > Metazoa > Chordata > Mammalia > Carnivora > Mustelidae > Mustela > Mustela erminea. The sequence continues at coordinate 2,312,268 of NC_045618.1, read as the reverse complement.
TGATGAGAAGAGGCCCCAAGGGAGATGAAACAGACTCTTAGCGGGCTTGAGGGGTTGGGGAATTGGGAATCTACAGAGGGCTGACCACCATTATGGGGGGGTGAGGGGTGGGGACACTGGGCAGGGCCTCATGTCCGCCTCTGAGGATCTCAGAAGCTGGGGTAGACCCCAGAGGCCCAAACCTTGGGAAGCTCCCAGGCAAGAGAGGTCAGAGGTTATGACCTTCCGCTGGGGTCAGCCCTCTGCGCCCCCCATCTGAGGTTGGCTCACCACAGACTTGATAGAACCCTTGGCTGCCTTTCCATGGACTCATTTGCTTTCCTCAGTCCTGTAGTCTCCAAAATTCATCGCTTTGGCTTATTTTAGGGGCGCTTGGCTCCTGCGCAGGGAGCTGACCTCAGTCAGATGCTGGGCTAATGGCCTCCATTCGTGATCCCCCTGGATTCTCACCAAGCCCTGCCCCACAAGGAACCTTCCTGATTCCCGTTGGATAAATGGGGACCGTGGGAGACAGAGCTGGGGAGCTGGGGCTACCCCGGGGAGGAGACAGCACGCCCTCTGCCCTCTGCCCTCTGCCCCGAGGCCTCCTGGTTTCTCAGTGTGGGACCCAGATGCTGCTTTGAAGGCAGCTTAATGGGTTTTCTCCCATATTAACCTTTTACTCGTTCAGGATTCCAAGTCCTTTTCCTCTCTCATCCTCACAATCATTTAAAATTGGTGTCTCTTTGTTCCTTAAATATTTTATATCTCATTACTTACTGTGGGATAATTGAACACGGACACGACTGTCCCGTCCTTTAATGTCTGAGCTTTAATGGCTGGTAGCGAGCACTTTTCCTGCCACACGGAAAGATCGAAATTCACCGTTTTTGGAATAATGAGGGACCGTCCAGCTTTCGTTGTTTTGATTTGTTAATCTGCTCTGTAAGTGACCTTTAATTATTTATCTTCTTTTCATTCTTACTAGTCACCCTTTTTGTGGTTGAACTTTGACCTAATGAGATCACTGCAAGTTCTGGGCTAGTACGGTGGTGGTCGACTATGATGGTTTTAATGTTTCCATCGATTGTTAATACGTTTTCGTTTTCCTTTCCAAGGGCTGATTGATATTTCTTCTGCTCCTTTTAATCTCCTTAGACTGAACCCCTAAATTCTTGGACCTCTGGTTTTCTTACACTTTCATTTTCTTTCTTTTTCCAGGCTGACTTCCTTATGTCTCATCTTTTTATTTACTCATCTTTCAGTGAGATTTTTAATTGCTTCACTCTGAAGATGGTCCTCAAGCTGATCATTTTAGGGGGAGTGGGAGATGCCATGTGAGACCTCCATGTGCTTCTTTTTGTAGGTTCGCTCAGTCCACTGAGTTCCACCGGTGGGAGGGAGGGGCGGATGGAAGGAAGGAAGGAAGGTGGGAGGGAAAAGAGAGAGAGAAAGGGAGAGGGAGGCAGGGAAGAAAGAAGGAAGGAAAGTCATAATAGCAAGAGGATAACTAGACGACAAGTATATACATATCAGGATGAACCTGAAACTCATTCACTTTCAGACTCGCCTCGGGCACCAGGCTGCCCTGGGTGGTGGTGGGGATCCACAGCCATTCAAGGACGTGGAATCCAACTCTGTTAGCCACAAACGTATGCATTCTTTTTTTTTTTTTAAGATTTTATTTATTTGTTTGAGAAAGAGAGAGAGAGAACAAGCAGGGAAAAGGGCAGAAGAAGAGGGATAAGCAGGATCCCCGCTGGGCAGGGAGCCTGATGTGGGGCTCGATCCCAGAACCCTGGGATCCTGACTTGAACTGAAGCAGATGCTTGACCGACTGAGCCACCCAGGTGCCCCAAGCATATGCATTCTCAAACAATATATGATTTAGCTTTTCCACTTTAAAACAACTCATTATAAATGGATTTATAGACCATGCATTGGTTCATGACCACCTTTGATTGACCAAGACTAAGCGCCATCCCTGTTCCTGTCCACAGCCGTGGCTTACCTGTGATTTTTGCTGAATCCTATCTCCCACCGTGTTCATTCTCCACAGTATATTTATCTGGCCTATTGGTAAAGTATATATGGATTTTCCTCAGTTGTTGCTTTTTGGGTTTGGTTTGCTTGTTTGTTTTTTGCTAAGCTGTGGACGTGCTGATTCTTGTGTCCTGATGTCCACTTCCAAGAGCGTCTAATTGTCTATCTAACTGGACAGCTAGGAATGGAAATGGTGTTCAGATTAGGTTTCAGTAATCTACCAGTCCTCCAGCACACTTACGTGTTCTTATTTTTCCATGGCCTTGTCAACGTTTGATCTTCCCCATTTAAGTTTTTTGCCAACGTGATGGGTGAGAAAGGAGATATCACCCTAGTTTTGCTTTGCTTTTTCTGAATCACAAATAACATCACACAACTTTTCATGTGATTTGTTGTTCATTCATTTCTTCTATGTGATGCCTGTTGAAGAATTTTGCCGATTTTTCTGCTGAGCTGTTTTCTTTTTCTAATTCATCAGTTAAAGTTATTTAGATAGTCAGGATATTATACATTGTCTCCTTTTACTTAAGGGCCTTTTGTTAAACATACGTTCTTAATTTAACGCAGCAAAATTTATCAGTCTTGTTCTCTGGAGTATACTGTATGCGTCTTGCTTAAGTATTCCCCACCATGTGCCAAAGCCATAAGCATATTCTCCTCCAAAAGTTTTATAGTTTTATCTTCCATAGTTAAGTCTTCATCTATGAAAGATCTTTTATTAACTTTCCCATCCCCTCTATTATATGTTTTATTTCTGCTACATTAATCTTTCCCTTTCTTGTATAAACACTGATAATCCTAATCATATTTAGGGAAAAAATGAGCATATGCATTAACAGATATTTTTTTCAAATTTCACAGTAGTCATTTGTTGGAGGACATAAAGGGGCATGTCCTAGTATACACACATGTGCAGGTGATACCTCTCTTAATTCTGCAGACCTCAGAGAACTATCAAAACCCATCAAAGCTTTTGATGGTCAGAACTCTGGCTGAAGTAGGTGAGATCGTGGGATTCTGAATGATGTCATTGACAACAGGAATTCAAGAAGAGGGTTTAGCTAGGTCTTACAGGGTGTGAGGGACACCAGAGGATGGGTTTAGGATCAGGGTTCAGTTTTAGTCTTCGTAGAGTACGTGGTTAGTGACTATTAACTGAGATAGAGAGTATCATAGACGGAATGTTTATGTCACCTCTAAGATCCGTACGTTGAAACCTTCTCTCGAGTGGGATGGTATTTGGAAGTGGGGCCTTTGGGGGTGATTAGGTTGTGAGGACTAATGGGCTTTGCGCCTTATGAAAGAGAACCTAGGGAGCTCCCTCGCCCCCTCTGCCCTGTGAGGACACCGCGAGAAGTCAGCCATCTATCTCGTCGGAAACCAAATCTGCCAGCATCTTGATTTTGGAATTCCCAGACTTCAGAGTGCGGGAGATCAATTTCTGATGTCTATAAACCACTCAGTCTACAGTACTTTTGTGACGGCAACCAGAAGGGACTATGGAAATCCATTCCCGCCCTTCCTGTCTCTTGCTAATGCTCCTCTTTTGCCAAACCCAGGTGGAAGTCGGAAAGAAGGGCAGCTCTGACATAGACCGAGCTACGTCTCCCCGGACACAGAGCAAAGAGCAGGAGCTTAGGCAGTGCCCTTGAGGAAACAATCAGATGCAGTGCCGCACTAGAGACCAAAGGCAGTGCAAGAAACACGATGGAAACATAAAGGAAACAGTCTGGCAAGATTGTTGAAAGCCATGGGATGAGCTCCTCCCCAGGGCTGGTTATACTCCTCTCTGCACTTTTGCGTATGCTGGAAATTTTTAGGACTAAAGAAGTAAAGGCAGAAGAAGAAGAGGAAGAGGAGGAGGAGAGAGCTGCAATTCTAGCAGGTTCCATTAAAAGTTAAAACCCACACATACATCAAAGTCAATATGTGTTTTGCTTTCTTGCTGTGGGAGTCTCCTGTGAGAGCACAATGAGAACTGTAATCGCTGTGGGAGTGGACAGGCAGCTTCGGAAAAGGTGTGGGGAAGCAGAGACACCACGGAAGCTTGTCCATTAGACTGGTGGGGAGCAGACGGGGAGGAGCTGGCTCGCAGAAGCGGGGGTGACCAGCAGCCCCGTTGAGCAGCACGGCTCTCGCAGACCAGATCCAAGGGAAGCAGAGAGACCGCTAGGACCAGGGACCAGGACCAGGGACCGGAGAAGAACAGCAGCCACAAAAGGTGCTGTCCTGCGCTCCCAGGTAAGAGGTCCCGTGAAGCCGGAGTGACAGTCCCTCTGGTAAGACTCCGCAGGGTTGTCTCCCTCCAAGCCCCTCACACCCACCCTCACAGGCAAAGCCTGGAGGATCCCGCCCTCTCTCATTATTGGTGTTTGGCTTTGAACTTTCCAAAAGCTCGGCTCTCTCCTTTAAGAAACAGGATGCAGAAGCCGCGGTTGTCTCAACATCCGTTATGAGTCGGACTGTCCTGAGATTGTGTTCTGAGCTCTCTGGGGGAACATGGGTCCCTGAGGTCCGGGTCAGACTCCCAAGTTGCTCAGGCTTTTCCCAGCTGCACGTGAACACGCACCGCTGCTCGTTCCGTAGCTTGGCCGCTGTGCCTGCAGGACTTGGCGTCGGACACACTTGGTTGTAGGTTCCAAAGGCTGACTAACCATCAGCAAGTTCTTTAATCAGCTGAGAAAAGAAAGAGCATCATAAATATATACGTACTTTCCAGAGCTGTTGAGGAGATTAAATGCAGACAAAGATGCAGGATACGGTTAAGACCTCCGCGAATATGAGCTACGATTCTATTTGCAGATATCCCTGATGCCGACCTCCCAAACACTGTGCTGGGCATCGGACCCCCGTTTTTTTTGTTAGTCTTCACAAAAGCTGCTGAATTACTCTGAATTCCATTAATATTCAGGGGATGCCATTTAATTTGTGAACTAATCTCTTCCATGATCATCCAGTGAGTAAATGCGGGAACCGTCGTTTAAATCTGGGTTGATCTGATTCAGAAACGATGGGGAATTTTCGCGTCCTGAGGCTGAATTGTGTTTCAGAGATCTCGCTTCCGCACGAAGCAGTTTCTAGAAAGGGAGTGATTGATGAGGTATTAAGTTCAAGTTCTGTCTGCATATCGGTTTCGCCGCTTGGTCCTTTGATAAAGACACATGTTTTTAAAGTAAAATTGAGTAATGGGGCCGTGGAGGGAGCAAATCCCATGGGTTAATACACAAGCCAAGTGAATACAAACTCATTCTCTAAAACATGCTTTTATTAGAAAATAGTTCAGACCTTCAACAGATACAGAGAAGAATATGCTCGAGTACCTATACCCAGATTCATTGCACGTCAATGATTTTCCATTTTTGTTCTTTTTTCTACCCCACATTTTCTTAAGAAGCAAGCATTTCCAATGGAGTTGAAGCCCTAACCCCGTTGTCCATCCCACATTTCTTCCCCAGTGGGAACAACCCGAACTTAGTACAGATCCCTGTGAAATAGGATACAGAAATAACAATACATAATATTTTTTCCTTGATTGGGACACCTGGGTGTCTCAGTGGGTTAAACGTCTGCCTTCCCCTCAGGTCATGATCCCAGAATCCTGGGATCGAGCCCCGCGTCAGGCTCCCTGCTCAGTGGGGACTCTGCTTCTCTCTCTGCCTCACTCCCAAGCTGCTTGTGCTCAGCCTCTCTTTCTCAAATACATAAATGAAACCTTAAAAAAAAAAACTTCCAGAAAATATTGATTCCTTGATTTTAAATTTCGTATGAACTCTACCATACTGTACCTGTTCTGTGGTTTGCTTTCATTTGCTCAGCAGGGTTTTATAGCTCATGTATGTTCTTCTAGGTCATTCTAATTGTAGTCCTTTTGTAACCTAAGGAATTTTTTATAAATTTTTTTTATTTTTATGATAATATCTGTATGAAAACATAGTATATTCAGACACGATGCTACAACGTTACTTATCCATTCTATCACCGCTGCCCTTTGAGGCTGTTTCCAGTTTTTGCTGTGAAGAGCCGTTGTGGTGAGCCCCTGGGCACATTCTCCTTGAGGTCCCTGTCTCCGAGTGTCAGATTTTAGAGTCTAGCCCTCTCCAGACTAACCGGGGCCTGACCTGGGTGTTGCAACTCCGTTCCGATTTTCACCCTTACAAAGAGAGTTGGTGACGTCTGTTTCCATGCGTCTTTTCAACGATTTTAATTTTGCTTCTTTTTCTCCCTACCTCCTAACTCTCCCCAACTGTAGATCTGACTTACTCCTCTTATTAACTAATAATATCCCGTGTTCTATTGGTACCACAGTTAATTCAACTGTCCTCCCTTGGAGGAGAAATTAGGTTGTCTCCATGTTGCATTGGACTGCGTCGTATAAGCCAATTTAGAAAAATGACCATGCTTAATTCCGCTGACATAATTGATCTTCAGAGAGTGGTATGAGATTTCATTTGAAGAAATCAGAATGTGTCGCCCACTTTTTCCTATGCCTGTGCCATCTGTGGCCGTTCAACACGTTCTAGATTGGGGCAAAGTAAAACGGAGACGCCCCCGTGTGAATTTACCCCTCATGGGCAGCCTGACAGCTCTGTGCCTGCACAGCTCAATCTTCTGGTTTCTTCTGGAGCCAACCTTCCACCCTGATAATATGTGACTTTCAACTTTATTAACAAGGGTGACTTACCAAACAAAAGCCTTCCAAGAGCAGTAAAATCAATGGCTTTCCCTTCCCCCTGACTCCTGAAGGCTGACAGAATGGACCCTGATTAATTGTGCTCCTACCATGCGTACTTCTTGGAACCTCCGGCAAGGGGTGTGTCAGACTGATCATGGCTATTAGGGAGAGCGAGGGCGGATCTCATCTGCATACATCACTGATGCTAATGGAGGCATTTTCTGCGCGTGCATTTAGCAGAAAGCAGGTTGAACTGTATTGGTGGGATGGATACAATCAGGACATCGCTATGTGGCACTTTGCTTTCCTGCCGTTTCAGGTTTGTCATCTAAAGAGCCGAACTACTTAACGATGACGGAATGCATGCCATGTTGCAAAGATAATTGCTTTTACGTTCTGTCTGTTATGTGTTAGCATAAAGCTTCCTCATGGGTGGACTTCTTACCAAATGACTTCCAAATGGGTATTTAAAGTCCCCGCTTGCCGTGAACTCTGAGCCCCCACTTTGATGCAGTCAGGGGATACGAGAACCCGTGTTTCTCCTTCAATCTCCTCAGTCTGTCACTCACTGATCGTTTTTGGAAAAGTCTAAGAAATGTCAAAAATTATGGAAATGAAACTTTAAAAGTACAAAGTATCATCTCTAGGGTTGTTTAAAATTTTTAGGTTAAACAAACAGAAAATTGCTCACTTGGTCAGATACTACGAAAGTTCGAATTCTGGATTCTGCAGTGATGTCCTCGCGGACCAGTGGCAAGTAGTTTCGGAGGGAAGCTCTTCACAGAGCCGTCCTGGGTCGTGGCGCCGTCCTAGATGATAATTCATAACAACACCTGCAACTTCCAAGTTTCCTCTTCGTTCGAAAGTGCACCCTGTCTTTGTCTAAACTGCAGGGGTTTGTGGGAACCAGTAATGGGGCTTGGATTCTATTTCTGAAGAGCTGATCCAGAGCAGAGAACCCAGGAGTCTGGGATTTTCTCTTCAGTCACATCTGGTTAGCCGTCTGAGCATAGAATAAATCCCTTTAAGACCCTGTTAAAGAACCAGAATTTAGGAAATAGCTTCCTGCGGACACTACTCTCGGGGTCCCCGAAGGACCTCTCCCCAGGCAGCCTGCTTCTCTCCCTCCCAGCTGCCATCGCTGGTCTAAACAAGCACCATCACTCCCTCATCTGAACTTCTGCAAAACCCACCCCCCGTTCCGCTCAGCTTCCCTTCCCGCTCCTCCTGTGCTCGCATCCCCGCCGTGACGTCCCACCACCCTCTTCCTATCAAGGTGGCTAAGCATGGTATAACATCTTGTCTCCCAGCATCTTCTTCTCACTCTTTCAACCCTCTCTGAATACACGTCATGTCAGAAAAACTCAGAAGCCAACCGGTAAGAAGTTGCCCTTACCAAAGAGAGGCAGGTTTGAGCAAGCCTGGAAATTATAACCACTGTAGACCGAAGCGTGCCGAACGTATTTAAATCCGCGTGTTCACAATAAGACTTTAAAGATAAGAATCTTTAAAGAAAATAATAATACTTTAAAGATGGTCATCTTCGGAGGGTCCTAGGGAACAACTCATTATTCAGAGAGTCAGCCAGGTAAGGAAAGACAAGCATGTACCCTCCCTTGGCTCTCCACAGCTATACACAACTGTACCTCAGGACAATCAAGTCATTGACGAGGGAGATTTTCCTTAGAGAATTATTCTGGCTATAGATGACAGAAGAATATGGGCAGCTGGCCACTCCCAACAGACTAACGGATCTCGGGAATAATGAGCAGTGGGAGTATCCTTGCTAAAAAATTTAACCCGAATCTGAGCAAGCTTCTAGATCCAACGACACCTTTCAGGAAACGTATGGGGTAGGGAATTAGACTCTGCACATACCACGAGAAGGTGGCCGAGAAAATCCAGACCTCGGGGGCCCGGCAGGATGAACATTCCAGTTTCCCCAGCAGATAACGGACAAGGGACAGATGGAGACAGGAAGCTGGCGATTCATAGAGTGAGAGGCACGTAGATGGCGGATCAGCCGAATGCCATTTGTTGACCTGGCTTGGCTTTTGATTTGAGTCCACGAAACCTACCTATCTACACGTGAGATAACTGAGAAAATTTGAGTCTCTAATACGGATGTTGAGGAGGACTGTCAGTGCCATGAATGTGATAGTAGTAGAGGTTCTAGATTTTTAAGACCCTCTACCTTTTAGGGATGCATAACGAAATGTTACAAATAAAATTATGGAATGTCAGTGTTTACTTCAAACTACACCAGTAGGGGAAGGGGGCTTATATGAGAATATAGACGAAACTGGATTGATCAAGGGCTAATAATTGCAACTTGATGGTGGGTCTATGGGGTCCCTTGTTCTATTCCTCATAATATTATGTTTGAATTTTCATGATAAAGTATTTTTTATTAAATCATCTCTCATTTCAAGATCCAGAGGTATCAGCACTTTAACCTCTCAGCCGGTACTTTTCTATGAGGATTTATAAATACAGACATATAATCTTGTCTAATTTTATTTTAAAAAGAGACAGTTCGATACCTATGTTTCTCATGCTGCCATTGGTGCATAAATAGTACCTCATGAGAATTTTACGTATCATTAAAGAGTCCTCCACAGTGTTATTTTAATGACTTCAAAGGGTCGTTAAAATTACCATTCTATTATACTATATTATAAAATTCTATTGTAGTATATTATAAAATTACTGCTCTATTATATAGAGTAAATTTACTATAGCTGCTTTCTATGGTTTTGATCATTTCTGTTTCTCCTCTGCTGGTATTCTAAGGAATGCCACATAGAACTTCCTCCTATGTTGATTTTTTTTTTTTTAATTCTCATTTTCTTAGGAAGTATTTCAGGTAGGCTGAAATAAAAGATACGAAGGCTGAAGAGTCCACATACTTGTCCACACGTGGCCTCTGTGCCCACTCGCACGCGCCCTCGCCTCTCCTCCTTCGGCAGGAGGTGCCATCAACTTCAAACAAATAGAGAAAACCCTTTTTACGCTTAATGTTTACTTTAATCGGGTGCAGAACATTCTCTGCGGACAACTTTCATTCTAGTAGGGACTTCCAGGGGGGGAAGTCCGTGGCCAGTTATTTCCCGTGGAACCTTATCAAGCAGCAAACTTTGGGGCATAACACCTCCGGAGCGCTCAGAAGTAAAGGAAGCTTCCAGATACACTGCAACATGCCACAGACTGTGCAATGCATCTTGATCTGCAAGACCAAAACGTGTGGACATGTTTGCACTTTACCCTCAACGAGGGTCGGTTCTCTTCCTACCAGGACCATATTGACTGACCCAATTACTTAGCATATATTCCCCCCATTCGGAAGTGTTTTTCCAAGCCCCTAATATTCGCGGTACTGTTGAGAATGGACACGTAAAGATAGGATAGGAATGGATTCTGCCTTCGGGAAGGCTGGGATGTGTACAATTCAATATTCCTGCACGAGATCAGAGGTAAACAGGAGATATTATAGGAACAGAGAAATTCACTCAATTAATATTTTTCTGGGGAGATTGGAAGGCACTGGCGGAGAGCACGCACGCCACCTGCCCTTGGAGAAGGAGCCCATCTGTCCGGGCAGACCCAGGCACATACACGGAGGCACACGTACCCAGTCCCTGACCTCTGGTCCCAGCTCCCCGCACCCGCGCCCTGCAGAAAAGTCTGCCATGGTTAGGCGGGACAATAAGGACTGCATTTTTCTTGGCTCCAAAAACTGCAGAAGCAGGGTTTTTTGGGTTTTGTTTTTTAAGCGTCTGAGGAATTCAGGACTACAATGCATGGCCTCTGATGCCAGAGTGAGAATCTAAAATCAGTACAAAGGTTTGTAAAAGAAAAAGTGTGTACCTAAATCTGCCCTGGGGCGGGGGGGGGGGGGGGGGAATTAAGTCTCTTTTTAAATTACCTGGACTTGGGCCCCTGAAGTTCTGAAGATGTGGTGTTTTTTCCTTTCATTGTTCTCTATGTTTAAAGTCATGGCTTTTTTCTTCTTCTTCTGACATTTGAGGAGAAGTCCTTGGGAAGGACAAATGAGGTAATAAAAAGCTGTCTCTCTCTCTCTGCCTCTGTCTCTCTCTGTCTCTGCTTCTTTCTTTCTGCGTCTCTCTCTGTGTGTGTCTCCAGTGTCATAGCTGACTTTGCCCGAGTGAGAGGCTCAGACACGATTCCACTCCGATCACCTCGAGAATTAAGGCAAGTAATCATTTTAAATGGTTAAAGAATAGAAAGCAAGTAGCCATTGGAGAAGACAAATAAGAAAAAAAGCCACAGACCAAAAACCCAACGGTAGACGACGGTCATATAGCAGGAGCAAGGCGTACAGAGCAAACAAGGACACAAGATAAAACCTTACACCAAGTGTTTGTTGTAAGTGATTCTTTAACACGAAGATGTGAGCAGAGCTTTGAAACTAATCAGATGCGCTCCTGTTAGATGCAGCTCCAAGCCCCACACCCGCTCCAGCTTCCGTCCGGTAGAGACCGGTGCTGTGAACCTGTTGGCATAAATACGTCGGTGTTTTCTGTTTCCCCATAAGAAACTACACCACGTATAGGATCACACCGCCATGTGCTAACCGCATCCCCTGTCCCATTTCCTCCCAGGCGATGCCCGCCTTTCTGCAGGAGGACCAGGACTTTCATGAAGGGAGCAAGCAGGAATAAGTCTCCCACCGGGGGAACGGCAGGCAGAGTCGGGATTTGGGGCTCCCAGCAAGACGAAGGTTTGTCTGTCGTGAGAGGAAATACCTTCGAGACTCTGAAATGTCATTAACATTCCCGATCCGACCTCATCGCTCTCCAGATAACCGTTCCGGGACCCAGGGGAGAGGGAGCACGGGCGTGCGAGCACAGTCCCACACCTGTCCTGCAAAATCCGCTTTCCTTTCCCAAGGGCAGGAGGTCAGACTCCCGCCCACTGGCATTCCTGCAGGAAGGAACCTGATGGGGTGGGTCATGGTCATGGCCACAGAGTGAAGGAATCAGGAGCGGCGAGACGGAGGCCTCATTCCCATAGGCCACACTCCTGTAGGAGTGTCCTTTGGCTCAAGGTCACATCTGCATGGCTGTCCCGGGTACATGGTCAGCAGAGCCGTGACCAGGCCTGTGCGCTCGGTGGGCAGATCTCGTGGCTTCCTGGTCCCCCCTATTGGAGGTTCTGCAGAGGGGACAAAGAAGCCCCAGGGTTAGGGCTTTGGTGATAAAACACCACTGGCCAGAGTGGTGTGAGGCTTAAGATGGTGGTCCGGCGTCACAGGCGGCCTGCACACGGGGGCCACACCGACCTCCCAGCAAAGCCCCCTTCGTCCACTCTGCTCCCGCACACTGGGCTCCCTCTTGTCGTGGGGATGGGGCGTCACTCCTGCTCACCCCGAGTCATGGGCTCCCTTTCCTTGCCGGCTCACGGAATTTCTCAAGCAAGTCCATCACGGCCTCCCAGGACCCAGGGGTCCCCTCGGTCTCCTGATTCTCCTACAGACCCTGAGCACTCGCTTGGCTCTGGGGATAAGGCCTGGTGGCCCAGATGGGGTGTGGTGTCGTCCCTTCCGGGCTGGGGGCGTGTGTGACTAATAGACCGCAGAGACTACCGGGTGTCACGTGCTCAGCCGTGCTCTTAACCCTCAGCCAGGGTGTCCCCCCCACCAAGCCCGGGAAGACCAGGTGTGAAAACGGCGCACACAGCCGTCCTTAGCTCAGGGGCTGACCCCGGCCTCCACCCCAGCCTGAGGCACTCTCTGCCGCCCCCAGAAACCACCGCCAGACTCCGAGCATAGTCCGGTCCCTAAGGTCCCCCAGTTATACTGGGATCCAGGATGGAATCTCCCATGACTGAACATTTAATCAAAAATGAGGGAAGTCAGTAAAATTCAATACCTTCTTGACCTGCCCCCACTATTCAGTAAGAGTGGGACATTCCTATGAAGACTAGATCAAAAATTAAAGTAGTTCAATTTTTTTACCGCCGATCTGAGTGTGAGTAATTGTGAGACCTAATACACACACACGTATACAGAGCCCGTTTTTAAAAATATCCGAATAACAAATGTAAGCAGATTAAATGGTTTTTTAAAAGATTTTATTTATTTATTTGACAGACAGAGATCACAAGTAGGCGGAGAGACAGGCAGAGAGAGAGAGACAGGCAGACAGGTGCCCCAGATTAAATTTTTTTTTTTTAAACAAAACCCATGGAATGGGGGGAGGAACCCACCTAAGTTCATGCGATTTAAAAATGAATATTTAGGGGCGCCTGGGTGGCTCAGTGGGTTAAAGCCACTGCCTTCGGCTCAGGTCATGATCTCAGGGTCCTGGGATCGAGTCCCGCATCGGGCTCTCTGCTCAGCAGGGAGCCTGCTTCCCTCTCTCTCTCTCTGCCTGCCTCTCCATCTACTTGTGATTTCTCTCTGTCAAATAAATAAATAAAATCTTTTAAAAAAATGAATATTTAAAACCAAGTAAAACAAATCAATTTAGGTTAGACACATGTCTCTTACATTTAACAATAAATGTGAAAAATGATATAAAATGACGTCACAGAATGAAAAAAGGAGCAACTGACATGAGGCACTATTGTCACAATCCTTTATGTAATGAATGACATATTCTTAAAAAAAGAAAAAAAAATTTTCATTTTATCAAACATTCACACAAAAATGGGATGTCTTGATTTTACTCTTTTTCCACAGGAAAAAAAAAATTCCCCAAGTATATTTCCTTCCTGATATCTGCAAGTTGTGTGTGTTTATGTCCTAGGATGCTTCTGTCACTTCTGTTCTGGGATGTTCTGTTCCTAAACGTGCTCAGCCCCAGCTCCAGGCCCAGTCTTTTCTCGAGAATCAGTGTGTCACGTAAGCACAGTTGCTGAGCTCCAGGCCCTATGCCCTTTGACCAACACAAGGGGAGGACATGGAGCTGGGGCATAGGGAGAGGTTGGCGGTCGGAATTCCTCTGGGCAGTTTCCCCTCGCTATTGTGCTCTCCCTGAAATGGCCAAGCCTCCCTGGTGCAGGAAGGCTGCACCTTCCTGTGCCGCCACGTGTCCATCTTCACAACCAAAAAAGTCTCCTAAGTGTCCATTGACAGATGAGCAAATTAAGAAAATGTGATACACACATGCACACACACACACACACACACACGCGCGCGCGCACACACACTGGAATACTATTCAGCCATTAAAAAGATGGAAAGCTTACCATTTGCCACGACTTGGATGGACCTTGAGGGCCCTGAAAAAAAGACAGAAAAGACAAACACCCTATGATCTCCCTTATGTGTACTTCTATAAAAAACAAACAAAAGCAAACAAAAAAAAAAACTGAATTCATACATACAAAGAACAGATTGGTGTTTCCCAGAGGCAGGGGACAGGCATGGGGGAAATGAGCAAAGAGGACCAAAAGATACAAATTCCCAGTAAGACATAAGTAAGTCCTGGGGATGTAACATACAGCGGGGAGACCAGAGTTAATAATACTGGACTGTTTATTGGAAAGTTGCTAAGAGAGCAGAGCTTGAAAGTTCTCATCACAAGAAGAGATTTCTTATAAGGATCTGTAGTGATGAAAGTGGCGGGACTCACCGCGGTGATCGTTTTGCAATATAAACAAATATTGAATCATGATGCCGGATGCCCAACATTGATACAATGCCAGAGGTGAACTGTGTTTTAATTTAAAAAATAATAAAATAAAATGGAAGGAATCCCGGGCCCAGCAATCCTGATTCAAGAGGGAGCTGAAGCTGCTGCATTTTTTCATAACCAACCTGGAGTTTAAGAGTTTTGGGTCCCAGTTCTCAACCTGGGCAACACGTTGGAAACGGCTGGGAAAATCTGTGGGGACTATTCTACTGCCTGCATCCTTCTTCTGGAGCTGCTAAAGTTCTGGTGCCCTTGGGTGACTAGGACATTGTGATTTTTACAAGGTCTCGAGGGAGTCTAATGTGTAGGCAAGGCTGAGTACTCCCTCGATAAGCTGGTGATTCTCAAAGTGTGGTCCGGGGAACCACAGCATCAGCATCACTGGGAACTTATTAGAAATTTATAAACAACAACAGTAGCAACAAACCCAAGAGTCTCATGGAAACCATTCTCAAGAACCATCGCAGCAGTGGCTTCCCCTCGTTCCCAGCTCTTAGCGCTTCGTCCTCTGATCCCACTCAAGTAACAAATAGAAGTGACCAAAGATAACACGCAAGATGCACAACTTCATTGAATGCAAGAATCATACAAGACTGAAGAGGAAAAAAATTGAGCCTTTTGCTGGAGGACATAAGAAAAAAATTGTGGGGGAAGAAAGGAATGATTTTTGATATGGATATGGAATGGTGTGCCGTAATCCTGTGTGGGATAAGTCAGTGTTTTTAATCAGTTCCCGTTTTCAAAAATCTACCAACTAATGCAAGTCCAGTCATGGTCTCAGGTATTATTTCTTGGTGGGGGTGGATAACGGAGAGAATGGAGGGAAGTCACATACAACCGTTTTTACAAAAAGCGAAATAATTGTAAATTGTAGAATTGTTAAGGCAACAGAAAGAGTGCAGAAATTTTAAATGAAAGAAACTGAGAAAGCTATGACAAGGAAATACATAGAACAGAAAAGAAAAAGGCTAGGACTGCGTGAAAGAGATTTCAAGAGAATTTAATTTTCTGAGATAAACTTGAAAATGAGGGTGGCATATTCATACATCTTTGAGTGAAATGGACTCACTTTCAAGTGCTCCCTCCGTGAGAGTGCTCCCCAGTCATTGTGATCGCGGTGGTGCGTGTCTTGCCAATTTCAGACACGTGGTCAAGGGCAGTCTTTGGTTTGATTCCCCAGCTGACTAGCAATCTCCTGTGTGTGTGTGTGTGTGTGTGTGTGTGTGTGTGTCCATTCCCAAATGCTGAGGAGGTTCCCTCTTCGCACTTGCAGTTACTGACAACCGATGTGAAGCACATTGGTTTTTTTCCAGAATGCCGTTGCCTTCATGGAATGGATTGATCGATCAATCCATCAATCAGTCTTTGGAGAGTGTCAACACAGGCTGCACAGCCTCTCTATGATTTCTTCTGAGTAGGAAGAAAGGAAACCACGAGGAAGGATGGCTAGATCTGGAAATCAGCTCAGCAGCTCTGCAGTGACACTGCTGGGTTAGGACAGTGCTGAGACAGGCCAGAGGGAGTCAAAGGAAGAAAGGACAGAGTTATCTGGGATTCCCGGGGAGGGGGCGGCTTGCAGGCAGCTGGATCCTCTGTGTAGGGGACACACACCGTGCCTTTAGCAATGGCCATGGACCTAGTCTTCTTTTGCATTATTAAAACATGCTTGGACAGTTGTTATTGCTGAAGTATTGGACAGTAGTGGACCAACTTGCTGCAGGAAATACAAGCATGAAAAGGGAACAAAACCCACCATATCTAGGTTAGGTGATCACTTAGTTTCAGCACAAAAAGAAAAAAAAAAATCAGAACAGTGAAAGAACCATGCTGGTCTTTTCATCCTTATTCTGCCTTCTGTGGATTCAGCCATCTCTAAGAGTTATTTCAAGAACTGTTTTCACACATCCACGGATTTTGTTTCTTTTTTTAAGCTTTCTGGAAGCAAAACCCAAGCTGTCGATTGCAGCTATGGAGATAAACAGAAATCTGAAAGCCATAATTTTTTGAAGTCTTCTTCTCTTTTAACTATTCTTAACAGGCTGGAGCTACGCCGACTGCATGACAGATCACCTGGGAGCTTTTCAAAAACTCCAGATGCTCGGGATACATCCGAGGCCAATTAAATGTGAACCTTGTGAGGTATGCACTAGGCATGGCTGAAACGGGTGCCTCCTGGAAGCAGCATTGTCTTGGGACCCAGATTCGCAGCTATTTTTTAGGTCATCGGAATAAGGCTTCATGTTGAAACAACTTTCGCTTCTCTCGCAAATATTATCTCAATTAATTCTCACCACAAGCTGCGGGCTGGGTTTCTTTCTCCGCATTTTACCGATGAGGAGATGAATGTTCCAATGCACCTGTAAATGGCAGACCCAAGTGTGTAACCCAATGGCCTGAATCCAAGGACAAATGACATCCTCTTGAACTAGGCCCTCTCCCAGTTTCCCCTGTGACTTAACCCCCAACGCAGAAATCCTGTAGCAGAGAAAGTCTGCATCCATATTTTCAAAAATCGAGGAGCCCGGGGAAAGGCTACCCTTGTCATCTGTATTGTTCCTTTTCTGAGAGTCCTATAACTTGCAAGGAGCATTGATTTACTAGTATGATTATAATTCCTCAGACAATAGGAATTGTATGGGAAATGGTATAGGAAACATTTAGACTCACATAATCCTATGAGATCATAGAAAATGCATGTTGATTTCTTCCCCAGCGCCTGACATGGTGTTCCTGAAACCCTTGTTATTTCCTGGGCGATAGAGACATCTTTTATTCTAGTGAAGTGATTCTGGGTGGCTCTCAGATGGCTCCTGGGTAGGGACTGGTCATGGGAAAGACCCAGCCATGATCAGAAACTTGAAATGCTTGACTCCCTCCCCATTCTCTTTAGAAGGAAGAGGGGCTGAAAACAGAGTTCATGAGTAATCATGACTATGTAGAAACCCAACATCAAGCCTCCATAGAAATCCCCAAAGTACAGTGCACCCCTCCCCACCCCTTACCCTATGGATCTCTTCTATCTGGTGATCATTGTATCCTTTATCAGATCCTTTAATAAGCTAGTAAATGTCATTGAATGTTTCCCTGAGTTCCAGGCCACCCCAGCAAATTAAGCAAATAGAGGGGTTCGCTGGAACCACCGATCTCTAGCTGGTTGCTTCAGGTTGCTCAGAAGGACAGGTGACAATCTGGGCTCGTGGTTGGTATCTGAACTGGGGAGTGCAATCCTGGGGACTGGGCCCCGAACCTGTGGGATCTGATGCCGTTTCTGAGTAGACAGTGTTGGAATTAAGCTAAATTGTAGGACACCTAGCTGTGCTGCAGAGAATTGCCTGGTGTGGGCCAAAACTGTTCATATCTGGTGACCAAAATATCAGAAATGAGGTATCTATGTAAAGTTAAAGGAGCCATAGGAAAGAAAAACTGGGCAAATTTTTCCTTAACAAACTCATAATTTGGGGAAAGAAAAATACACAAAATTGAGAGGTCTTCAAATCATCATGTGGTCAGACAGGGTCTCGGTAATGTATATCATTATCTCTTATGATAAGGCAGTATGAGCCCGATCGTGTTTGGTCCATTTTAGTAGCTGTAAAGAACTGTTAGCTTTATTATGATTATAGATATGGAAGTTACCTTAAAAAAAATCTACCATTTCTGGGGCGCCTGGGTGGCTCAGTTGTTTAAGAGGCTGCCTTCGGCTCGGGTCATGATTCTGGGGTCCTGGGATCGAGCCCCGCGTCAGGCTCTCAGCAGAGAGCCTGCTTCTCTCTCTGCCCCTCTCCCTGCCACTCTGCTTGCTTGTGCTCTCTCTCTAGCTGTCAAATAAACAAATAAAATATTTAAAAAAAAATCTACTATTTCTTTCATTGTCAACATTGATTCAGTAATTGGCCAGACAGGTAGAACTTTCCTGCATACCAAGTGCTTGTTTGCATGATAAAGAGGTATGTCCTGGGTTGAGGAGGCGGATTCTTGGGCAAGAATATTGACATTGAAGCCAATCAAAAACTTGGATGGCTCTTAGAATGATAATATGAGACACGAGTGGGAATGGTGAACTAAAGAGCTCTGAACACCCCTGCCATAAAAGCAATGACAACGTTGAAAAAGAAATGGAAAAACCAACTTCTTCAAAACTCTAGAAATTAACCAGAGGCTTGCCGTAGACTATTTACTCAAGAAAAATGGTGGATGTTACCCTGTATGTTAACTAACTGGAATCTAAATAAAAACTGAAAAAGAAAAAATGGTGGAATTGTGGTTAAAAATTGTGAGCTTTGTGACATTTTAACTTGCCCTATTACCATGACCTTCTCTTAAAAACTCCAGGTACCCTTGAAAACCACAACAATCGCAGTGAAATCAGCAGCCTAATCAGAGGCAAGAAGGGCCAGACAGGGTTGACTCTCTTACAAAATACCATTTTCAGAATTACCACTCTTCGCCCCATCTAGAAAGTAGCACACACAAGGCTTGTTTTTATTTGACTTGCCTCTGAGATCATCTAGGGCTAATAACCTCATGCCCAGTGATAAGCAACAATTGTTTCACATTGCTGCTGATTGTTTAACATTATTACTGCCCATGGTGGTAATAAAAATTAAGCAAGGAATAAGCAGGCCAAAAACTTGAAAGGAAGAACTAGGGAGTAAGAGATTTTCGTGGGATGTTTTGAAAAGCTGTGTTGCATTCCTGGGAATCTGGAAAGCCTTTCCTACACATAGGGCTGTGTACACCTGCTCAGGAAAGACAGAAGAAGGTTTAAGCTCTCACATCTGGCCGTCATCGAGTCTCTGTGCAGAGAGGGAAAGAAGATTAAGGTGGAATTGTGAGCTGTGTGGCTTCCCTACCACGCACACAGAGCTCTCAGCAAAGACGAGGGACTTATTAACTCAGGGAATTTAAGAAATCTGTATCCAGCCACTTAGCTGGACACTAAGCTAGCCTAGCAAAAACTTCAGTGATCACATATGACAAAGCACCCAGACTTCACAGAATGAGTTCTGGAGAGATTTAAACACACACACACACACACACACACACACACAACAATGGCAACACAACAAACAGCAGCAATATTAAATACTAGAGAAGGGGAGAATCTGATTTCAAGAGTTACTCTTTATTATTTAAAATGTCTGGTTTTTCAACAACGAAAAATAGGGGATGGGTCAAGAGACAAGAAAGTTTGACCCATACAGAAGGAAAAGAAGACAGTCAACAGAAATGGTTCTCAAGGAAGCCCACGTACTGAACTGACTTCTTTAAATCATTCATTTAAAATATGTTCAAAAACTAGGAAGACAAAAAAGCACAGTCAATGAAAGAAAAAAAAATTTGTTAAAATTAAAACTGTAAACACTTTATTGAGAAAAGAAAAAGACAAGTCATGCCCTGGGGAAAATATTTGCAAAATACAGACCTGATAAAGGATGGCTGTCCAAAATACAAAATGATTTCTGAAGCCCAACAACAAGAACATTGAATTTAAAAAGTTTAATTTCTAAAAAAAATTAAAAGATGCAAACAGACACTTCACCAAAGACAACATACAGATGACAAGCAAACATATAAAAACATATGTCATTAGGGAACTGCAAATTAAAACAACACCGAGATAGCATTGCACAACTAATATCACAACTAATATGAAAAGCTAATATGCTCCCATCAAGACCACAAATAGGGCAAGGATGCCTGTTCTCACCACTTTTATTCAACATTGGGCAGAGGTTCTAGCCAGGACGGTTAGGCAAGGAAAAGGAAAATAAAGGCATTCAGACTGTAACATAAGTAAGACTGCCTCTTTTTGCAGATGACATGATCTTGTTTATAGGAAATCCTAAAGAATCAAGAAAATATATGTGAGAGCTCATAAATGCATTGAGCAGGCTTAGAATATAATATCAACATGTAGGGACGCCTGGGTGGCTCAGTGGGTTAAGCCTCTGCCTTCGGCTCAGGTCATGATCCCAGGGTTCTGGGCATTGGACTCTCTGCTCAGCAGGGAGCCTGCTTTGGCCCCTCTCTCTGCCTGCTGCTCTGCCTACTTGTAATCTCTGTCTGTCAAATAAATAAATAAAATCTTTAAAACATATATATCAACATATGAAAATCAAATGTCCTTCCATATGCTAGCAATAAATAACTCAAAAATAAGAAGGCAAAGAGATCTATTTAGAAGAGTTTAATAAAGACAGTGATTTAGAGTGAATTTTTAAAAAGTGTATTACTTGAACTCCAAAAACTATAGAACATCATTGAAAGAAATTAAAGAAGCCTGAAATAAATGGAAATCTACCTCATGTTCATGGATCTGAGGATTTACTATTATTAAGATGGTAATACTCCCCAAATTGATCTACAGAATAGTGCAATCCCTAGCAGAATTCCAGCTGCCTTTCTTACAAAAATTGATGGGTTCATGATAAAACCCACAGGGAAATTCAAGGGACTCAGAAGAGCCAAAACAATCTTGAAATGAATATGAGGATAAATTTGGAGGACGTACAGTTCCATGTTTCAAAACCTACTATAAAGTTATAGTTAAACAAGACTGGGTACTACTGAAATAAGGATAAACAGATGATCCATGAGGTAGGATTGAAAATCTAAAAACATACCCTTACATTTATGATAAATGGATTGTTGACAAGGACTCCAAGACAAGCCAGTGAGGAAAATTTCAACAAATGGTTCAAGGGTAACATGCAAAGGCACGAGTTAGATCCCTACCTCACACTGTGTACAAAAATTAACTCAAAATAGATTTTTTTAAAAAGCTGAACAAAATGTAAGAGGTAAAACTACAAAAATCTTAGAAGAAAACATAGACATAAATCTTCATGACTGGATTAGACAAGTAGTTTCATAGCTACAACACCAAAAGCATGAGCAACAACAGATTTAAAAAAAGATAAATCAGACTCATTGGACTTCTTTTTTTAACTGAATTGTGCATTTTTCAAGAATTATATGGTATGTGAATTATTTCTCAATTAATAAAAAAATATTATACTGCTGAATAAAAGAAACCAAACACAAAACTTCCATTTGTTTCAATTTCAAAGGGTGAAACTGAACTGTGGTGTTCAAGGATTCATACTTGGTCGGTAAAACTATTACAAAAACACTTGTGTTTCAAAGAGTGTTATCAACAAAATGAAAAGACAACCCAATAGGGGAAAAGTATTTGCAAACCATATGTCTCTTAAGGGACTAGTATGCAAAATATATAAATATCTCTTACAACTCAAAACGAAGAAGACAAACAACCCAATAAAAAATGGACAAAGAATTCAAATAAGTATTTATCCAAAGAAGACATACAAATGGCCAACAGGTGCATGAAAAGATGCTCAACATCACTAGCCATCTGGGAAAGGCAAATCAGCCACCATTATGAGCTACCACTTCATACCCACTAGGACGGTTAGAATCAAGGTGATTGATGGTTATAACCAAGGATGACCCTATGATCCAGCAATGCACACTCGGGTTTACACCTAAGAGAAATGTAACCAGACATGGACACAAACACTTACGTGCAAAAATCCACAGCAGGATTATTTTTAATAGCCAAAACGTGGAAGCAACCCAAATAAACACCCATCACCCCATGAATGGGTAAGGAAAATGTAGCTCATCCTTACACTGAAATGGTACTCTGTTATAAAAAGAAACAAAGTTCTAACACATGCTACTGTGGGACGACTTTGCAAACAGTATGTGAGGATGCTTGGGTGGCTCAGTCGTTTAAGCGTCTGCCTTCGGCTCAGGTCATGATCCTGGGGTCCTGGGATCGAGTCCCGCATTGGGCTCCTTGCTCTTCATAGAGTCTGCTTCTCCCTCTCCCCTTCCCCTCTGCTTGTGCGCGCGTGCTCGCTCTCTCTCTCTCTCAAGCAAATAAATATTTTTTAGAAATGAAAACAATGTGTTACATGAAAGAAGCTGGGCACAAACCCGTGTGCTGTATGATTCCACTTGGAATAACAAGAAGAGGCAAATTCATTGGGACAGAATGTTGATCAGTAACCACCAGGGCTGAGGGAGGAAGGAGTGGGGAGAGATGCCAAAGGGTACAGGGTTTCTTTTTAAAGTAATAAAAATGTTCTAGAATTAGACTGTGTTGAAGGTGCACAGCTCTGGGATGATCTGAAAAACCACTGAGTTGTGCACTTTAGATGGGTTAGTTTCGTGGCGTATGGATCATTCCTCAATTTTTTTTCAAAAAGGAAAAACATTAGGCGCCTGGGTGGCTCAGTGGGTTAAGCCGCTGCCTTCGGCTCAGGTCATGATCTCAGGGTCCTGGGATCGAGTCCCGCATGGGGCTCTCTGCTCGGCAGTGAGCCTGCTTCCTCCTCTCTCTCTCTCTCTCTCTCTCTCTGCCTGCCTGCCTCTCTGCCTACTTGTGATCTCTCTGTGTCAAATAAATAAATAAAATCTTAAAAAAAAAAAAAAAGGAAAAACATCATGGTGAGCAAAAGAAGTCAAACAAAAAATTCCATTTATGTAAATTTCAGAAGGCCTAGCAAAACCATAGGGCTCAAGAATACATGCTTAGGGGGCGCCTGGGTGGCTCAGAGGGTAAAGCCTCCGCCTTCAGCTCAGGTCATGATCTCAGGGTCCTGGGATCGAATCCCGCGTCGGGCTCTCTGCTCAGCAGGGAGCCTGCTTCCCCACCGCCCCCCCAACTGCCGCCTGCCTCTCTGCCTATTTGTGATCTCTGTCTCTCTGTGAAATAAATAAACAAGATCAAAAGAAAATAAAAGAATGCATGCTTAGGCTCTAGCGAAAATTTTGAGTGTTATTATAAAATCTGGGAAAATGATTCCTTTAGGGGTTTATAGGTTTTGGGTTGAAAGGAACACGGGAAAGAGCTAATGGGGTATAGGTAATGCTTTGTTCTGGGTGTGAGTGCTGGTGATCTGGCTGTTTACTCTACGGTGGTTCGATAAGCTGTGCCTCATGTGATGTGCACCTTTTCTATTCCATGCTGTTTCACAGTACGCCTTCTTTTACTTTACTAGGAAAAAAAAAAACATGAATTAGATGCAATATAGTTTACTTAATCATTGCCATATTGTTGACATTTAGATGGCTTCCAATTTTTCCTGATTCGTAACAACATTGCAATTAACATTTTTGTGCAAAAATCTCTTTCCATAGTTTTATTAAGTCAGGATGGATTTGCGTATGTGGGGCCATAGAGGCAAGGGAATCCAGTATTTTGTAATTCGTACTAAGAGCCATCAAATGTAGTTGTTTGGGTTTTTTTTTTTTTTTTTTTTTTTTTTTTTTGATGTTGCATGTGGTTTATTTCAACCCAGCGTTCCAGTTTTCCAGGGCCTTTCTGAATTCTGATTCTGTCCCTAGATACGTTAGCGATCCCCTACCCCCCTACCCAAACCAAATCCTCTCAATCGGGCTCACCTGTCTCTCACTGCATGCCTGGATTTTGGCCGTGAGCTCGATTCTGCCTCCTCGTGGTTCACCATATCAGCCCGGGGCACTGCACTGAGAGCCCTCCTGATAAGGAAGGAGCTCCTAGGCTGGAGATCTGTAGTTGGGCTCTGCTGTGTGTTACACTCCTAAAACCATGGTGCAAGGTATCCGCATTGTCACGTCACCATGTTCCTCTCTCTCACACAAATATAAACGAACACGCCCCTGACATTTTATGCAACTCAATTAATGAGGGACCAGTAGGCTGGAAATGGTGGTTCAAAGCACAGTTTAAGGAATGAAGGTGGCTGGACTTGGTCTAAGGAACACTGAAATGAATTTGCTAACAGATAGAAAACTGTTTCGTGTCCCAGGGGATAATTAAAAAAAAAAAAACAGTCTTTGGATGTATCTTTTTACCAGACAGTAATAGACAAGGAGTCTGTAACTTCACGGTGTGTGTCCGTCCTAAATCAAGTGGTAGCAATGTCAGACTTCCCTGTGTTCGCTGGATAATAAATAACCTTTAGGGGAAGATTTGTGCAAACCCTGCCCCAGCAAGACATTGGAAGGTCATTCGGTCATCCTTTGGCTCTGTTTCCAAGTGCAGCATTAAGTTCCCTGACACCACACTTTCCAGTGGTCCTGGGGGAAAAAAATCACTGGCTTTTTGTCTTTTGCTATTTTGAACATCCTAAAAAACTTAAGTAGCTTTCCCTGTACAATCCAAGTCGCTGCACAGAAGACTTCTTTTTTTTCCCTTAAGGCCAACTCAGTTCTATCTTTTATCTGAAAACTCACCAAAAATATCCGTTCTCTTTTGCCTGAAGCCGTTGCTGTTTTGCAAGCTGTTAAGAACTAGCCCGTCTCCAGGTATGCGCCGGGGGAGTGAACGCCCACGTGTCTCCTAAATTTGCGGTCAGGTGACGGGGACAGGTGCGTGAGTGCCTTCTGTCTAGAAAGGACATAAATGCTGGTGATTGAGAAGGGTTAAGTGGGGCTTCTGCAGCCCATCCTTCCGTGAAACCAGCCTCCACAGGGCAGGTGCCTGCACTCTCTCCACAATGTCTTGCTGCTTTCTTTAAAACCACGGGTTATAAACTCGGCGCTGTCACATCCCTCCCACCCACCAGTCTGGGCCAGCAGTAGCCTTCTCGGGAGCGTAAAGGGTGCCCTGAGTACCTGGCGGGACTAATCTGTACATGCTCGGGGTCCCAGCGCCCGAAAGACAGAGCCACACAAAGGAGTCACATGCGTGTCTGTTACATTTTGCAAAACAAACAGAGAGAAAGCCTCGCTGTTCGTGAAGCAGGGCTCACTGTTCACATAATTCCTTTTGCTCTGGAGTTTATTTGCAGCCTTTCTTTATTAAGAATTCAAACACACCCTACCGTACCATTTGCATTATGCGAATATATGTTTAACTTAAAGCTATTTCGAGATACCAAGAGGAGTTGATGGTAAAATTAGATCTCCCATGTCAGCTGTGAAAAAGTCCGGACCCCAACTCATAGCAGGACCAAGCCCCCGAGGTGTCCGTCGCAGGTGCACCACACCGTGGGGCCCTTGGTCCAGTCCAAGACCAATGCCTCAGGCAGAGCCAGGAAAGGCCGCTTTCAACTCCCAGATTTCACTCCCATGAGAGGGGAGAGCTCCTGGTTACAGGAAGGCGTTGTCCCCATAAAAAGCTTTATATTTAAATACACGGTGAGATACTATTTTTACCAGCGTTTTTTGTCCCTATTTGAATAAGAGGGACAACATTGTAAGGGACAAAAAGGGGATAGGAAAGAGAAAAAGACAAAAAGCGAGATTTTCAAGCTCTCTGCAATGCTGGGTAGGTAATATCCCACAGCACACGAACAGAGGCTGTTTACCGAGGACCTCGTTCGTATGCACCGAACCCTGAGCTTTAAGCCTGACAGACCTTTGTCTGAGTAAGAGCACGTCACGTAAGATCGACCTTCTTGGCAAATGTTTAAATACGTTATACAGTATTATTAACTGTGAGTGCTATGCCCTACGGTAGATCTCTAAGATGTGTTCATCTTATGTAACGGACAGTCCCTGCCCTTTGACTAATACCTTCCTGTGCCCCCGGCCCCCAGCCCCCGGCAGCCACCATTCTCCTCACAGCTTCTAGGAGCTCGACAATTTTAGATTTCTCACGTAAGTGAGATCAAGCAGTGTTTTTGTCCTTCTGTGTCTGGCTTATTTCACTCAGCGTGATACCACGAGGTCAACCCGTGTTGTCACAAGCGGCAGGATTTCCTTCTTTACGAAGCCCAAGTAGTAATATTGCATTGTACGAATACACCGCATTTTCTACTAAGTTCATCTGTCGATGGACTTTTAGCTGGTTTATGGGTCGGCTGTTGTGAGCAAGGCTGAAGGTGAACCCAGGAGGGTAAAATCTTTGAGGCTCTGGTTTCAGCCTTTGCCTACACACCCAGAAGGGGGCTTGCTGGGTCACGTGGTAGGTCTGGTTTTCGGAAGAGCCTCCATACTGTTTTCCATAGTTGCCGCATCGGTTTACTTTCTTATCAACGGTGCACGAGCGTTCCCTTTTCCCCACATCCTCACCAATGTTTGTTATCTTTTGGGTTTTGGTAACAGTCATCTTAAAGGGAATGAGGTGTTGCCTCCTAATTTTTGATTTGCATTTCCCAATGATGAGTGATACTGGGCACCTTTTCATGTAACCATTGGCATTTATGTACCTTCTTTGGAAAAGTGTCTTCTGTTCAGATCCTTGGCCCATTTTTTTAAATGGTTATTTCACTTTATTTCATTTTTACTATTAAGGTGTAAGAGTTCTCCATATATGGTGGACACGAACTATCAGAGTTTTGCTCTGAATGTTTTTTACATAGTTAGCAAATATTTTCTCTTATCCTGAAGGTTGCCGTTTCATTTTGTTAATGCAGTCCCACTTACCTAGTTTTGTGTTTGTTGTATGTGCCTTTTTTTTTAAAGATTTTATTTATTTATTTGACAGACAGAGGTCACAAGTAGGCAGAGAGAGAGGGGGAAGCAGGCTCCTCGCTGAGCAGAGAGCCCGATGCGGGGCTCGATCCCAGGACCCTGGGATCATGACCTGAGCCAAAGGCAGAGGCTTTAACCCACTGAGCCACCCAGGCTTCCCTGTTGTATGTGCTTTTGATGTCATATCCAAGAAATCGTGGCCAAAACCAATGTCAAGAAGCTTTTCTCCGTGGTTTTCTTCCAGGAATTTTACTGCTTCAGGTCTTGCATTTAAGTCCCTAACCCATTTTGAGTTAAATTTTGTGCATGATGTAGGTAAGGGTCCAGTTTTGTTCTCTTGTATGTGGCTGTCCAGCCCTCCCAACACCATTTTTTTAAAAGATTTTATTTATTTATTTGACAGACAGAGATCACAGGCAGGCAGAGAGGCAGGCGGGGGTGGGTGGGGAGTGGGCTCCCCACAGAGCAGAGAGCCCGAAGCCGGGCTCGATCCCAGGACCCTGAGATCATGACCTGAGCTGAAGGCAGGGGCTTAACCCACTGAGCCACCCGGGCGCCCCACCCCCAACACCATCTACACTCTGTAATCTCTTGGTGCCCTTGAATAATGGTGCACCTTTATCAACACTCATTTACATATATAATTTTAAAACCTGAAATGTGGCTTAAAGAAAATAGGCTAATAGAGTACAGAGGTACCAGGAGTGGGCTGGGGGGAAACTGTTTTGGTCAAATGGTCAAAGGCCTCGCCAAGGAGGTCCCATGAGTAGAAGACCTGGGGAAGAACTTTCAGGGCCAAATGTAAGTGCAAAGCCTTTGAGGTTGGACAGAGTGTGGCATGTTCGAGAGACTCAGAATGCCCGGTGGTCATGTTGGATGGGGCTGAGGAAGGGGAATGCTGAAGACGGCATTTCAGGGTTTAAGTAAGAGAATAATGTCTCTGATTCATTTTTCAAAGATTATTCATGCTTAAGAAATAGGAGGCCGTTGAGTTGGTGCAGACAATAGATGGGTGTGGTCACCTTTCTGACCAGCGTGCATGGAAGAAATGGCCGGTTCTGTTTGTATTTTTGTAGAGGAGCTAATAAGAGTTTGATGCTGGATTGAAGACAGGGGGTGAGGTCTAGGAGGGGTCGGAGATGAATTTTGAGTCAGGAGGGAAACTCTGTTCTCCCTTATCCCCTTTCCCATAATGGATAAATGAGCAAGAGATAGCAAAAATTCACCATACTAGCCAAACAAGTGTCCCAAGACAGTGAAAAACACGTTCAACATCATGAATAATCAAGTAAGTGAGTATTTATATATTAAAAAAACCTGTCATTTGGTTTGCCCAATTGGCAGAGTTTTAAAAGATACATATCAGGATTATCGAGGAATGTAAATGAATCCAAACACTCTACACAGAGATTTGAAGTGTATTTTTTTCTTCTTTTAAAAAAATTATTTCTTTATTTATTTGACAGAGAGAGAAAGAGAGAGCACAAGCAGAGGGAGCGGTAGCAGGCAGAGGGAGAAGCGGGGTCCCTGCTGAGCAGAGAGCCCAATGCAGGACTCGATCCCAGGACCCTGAGATCATGACCTGAGCGAAGGCAGAGGCTTAACAACTGAGCCACCCAGATGCGTCTGAAATGTAATTTCAATTACCTTCATAGTACACGCTTTCTCTAGCAATTCTATCTCTTGGAAAAGAATCTAAGGAAATAATCAAATATGAGCAAGATTTATATTTAAAAAAATTAACTACAGTAACAATAAAGGGAAATTAGAAACAATATAAAGGCTCAATGATTCAATATCAGATGGTCCCACGGGTATGCTGTCATTAAAATCATATTTTCGAGTAAATGGGGTAATTATAAAATGATCATGATGTAAGCCATATTGAGTTGAAAAATATGAAAAATAAAAAAAAATGTAAATATGTAAAAAAAACTTTACATTCAAAAATACGACCATACATGCAAATAGCAGGAAGGAGAGAGTGAGGGTTAATCATGTTTTTTTCACAGAGGCCAGATGATAGCTGATTATTTTCAAAATCTCCACAATGAACATGTATTATTTCTTTTCCCCAGCTTTATAGAGATGTGATCGACAAATAAAAATTGTCAGTTTCAAGGTGTACAACGTGACACTTGATAAATGTACACACTGCGAAATGACTGAACTTCCATCATTACAAATTCTACAAACCCTAAGAAATCCAGGGAACTTTCTGGGCTCCAATATGTGGTCCCAGCAAGATGGGACAGCTTGGGAACATGGGTGGGGTCTCCTGGGAATTCCCTCCGTCGACTGTTGTGTTGGATTTTCTTTGTCCTGTGACTTACAGATTTGTGGGACTTTGCCTCCGTCTGGTCTTGGCTACGCAAGGTCATCCTCAAATGTCTAAAGGTTGGAGGTCTGCTTCCTTCATGACTGTGCTGGTACAATACTTCCTCCTGCCGTGTTCCTTTCACGATTGCAGTGGGAATGCGTGAGAGGTGGAGTTACTTTGCCAAACACAGAACCCTTGGTAGCCGGGGGTCCTATATCGGCCGCCTTCCCACACGCCAGCAGTGGGAGACTGGAAGAGAAACCTTCCAGTTTACAGACACTCAAGACCAGTAGGGACCCATTTGAAAGGCAGCCAGCGCACTGGGTTTTGCCTCTCTCTCTGGGTTATCCCACCAAATCTGGGTGCCTTTTCCTCTAAGTATGTATAAAGCCAAGAAACGAAAAAACCCGAGATACACTAGTAAACTTTTTTCTGTCACAATGGCCATATCTACCCAGTTACAGAACTCGCGCACACTGATCAGTTGATGTCCAAACACAACAGACTGCATTGTCAACCCACTGTGGATACAGAGTCTGCCTTCCAGGACTGTGAAGGTAAGCTGGGGGAGGTTTCCCAAGGGTTGTCACATTCAGGGACTCTGATCGTCATTAGACCAATTCTCAAACTTTATGTAATTCCATTTTATGAAAGTCTTTTATGAAAAATATTGCTTGCATGAGTGTTGCGTCCCTTGTGGTTATGGCGAGGTTTGGCGGAGAGAGGCAGTACTGGGGAGAGGTGGTCGCTGACGGGTGATTTAATCAGCAAGCTCATAAATTACACGTTTGCCATCTGATTTGCATGGAGGGAAATGTCTGAGGGCAGAAAAAGTGTCTTCCCCATTTTAATTTGATTTCCAAACCTAATTGCATTTGCTTAAACTCAACACACTTGCGATTTTACGAGGAGGACGGTTTCAGCTTTTTTAAATGTCTAAACTTGATGCTCTTTCCTAAAAATTAAACTCCTGCTGTAGTTTAAAGATCTAGGCATCAGAAGGAACTTATTTTGATTACATATTAAAAAGAAGGTAAACTCATGACAGCCTCTTTGCCAAACCTGATCATGTAAAATGTAGCCAGAATTTTCAAAGACAAGCAGTGGGATAAGAACGTGCCTTCTGTCGAACTTTCCAGGGATACAAGCTCACACCTTCTCCCTAAATGTACTAGTTACAGCAAAAAAGGTTTTCAAATCCCGTCTGGGTGGTTTTTTTTTTTTTTTTTTTTTTTTGCTTTACACAGTTTTCTTCTAGACCAAATTTGAAGTCTTTTTTTTGGACAAGCCTGAAATACTGCAGTCTCTCTCTCTCTAGTCCGCCACCTACTGATCTATTCAACACCTAACCGCCACTTTTATTATATAAATTACCTCGCTGAAATAGTCATAATTATCTCCTCAGTCAAACTCAAGCTCTTGAGACTGATAGGAACGTAAAAATAAAAAACAGCAATAATTATATATTAAGAACGACTAATTTCTACTGAGCATTTACGTCCCAGATGCTTTTCTAGGTGTTTTGCCTGGATGTAACTTACCAGCTCCCCCAGTAACCCCACGGGGTGGGTGAGGCGATGCCTGTCTGCGGGATGTAGAGATGGAGGCTCAGACCAGCAAGGTCCCGGGCGGGAGCTGGGGAGCCGGCGTCCTTAGAACCACCTGTTACCCTAGGCTGGAAGGGGAAGCCAGTGGGTCGTGTCAGAGAGATGACCAGAGTCTTCATTATAAACAACGGACACAGGAATGGATGACCAAGGAGCCTGGTATCAGAAACCATGCAGCATCTGATGCTTCTGGAAGCCACACTGATCCAGATGTACCCCAAGAAGAGAAGCAGAGTCAGCACGGCGACTCACCGGACGGTCCTAGGCCAAGCCAACAGTTTCAAGGCTTCAAGGAAAGGCAGAGAAGTCATGGCGCCATTTCCTCCAGGGCCGTCTGCACGTGCGTCTTCCTCCTGCTCGCGGCTCCCATCACGTTTGCTCTGGAGGCTTCCCCGACGTGCCCCTCCTCGTCCTTCTGCATCCAGCATTCATTCTTCATAAAAGATAAACTATGTCGTGATTTACTGTTGATACTGTATGTAGGTAGGTTCGTACGCGCCTCCTAAAGGATTGAAAGAGGGCGATTGAGCGTCACCATCAAGCTCTTTCTGTGTCCATACAGGGATTCCCTTTGCGGATGGTGCGATTCCGTCCCCCGATGGGCCCGGCTTCTGGAACTCAGCAAGGCCCTGTTCCTTCCCTTCTCGCGAGGCCCTGGCTTTGCTCTGCTTCCCAGCGCCCCTCTGCAAGACGGGAGAATGGGACCTCCACTGCCATGTCCCGGGGGGAAGGTCCTGGGGGACTGACACCAGTCACGGGGGTGCCTCGGGGCAGCTGGAGAGGGCGTGCTTGGTGGTGAGTGGGCACGGGTGAGGTGATGGCCAGTGCCGGGAGAGGGAACTGTCTGCTGGGAGGTCCTGGAAAGTTCCCACGCTTGCAAGAAGGGCACGAGAGAAGAGAAGCCTCATGTCGAGCCCCCTTTCCCCTCTGAGCTCCGGCTTAGGAAATGACAAACACCCTTAGAGCTGTGTGATTTGGGGCTGGCTGTTGCCAACAGCGTTGTTCTATTTTTTTTTTAAGATTTTATTTATTTATTTGACAGAGATCACAAGCAGGCAGAGAGGCAGATAGAGAGAGAGAGATGGAGGAAGCAGGCTCCCCGCTGAGCAGAGAGCCTGATGCGGGGCTCGATCCCAGGACCCTGAGATCATGACCTGAGCTGAAGGCAGCGGCTTAACCCACAGAGCCACCCAGGCGCCCCCCCCAACAGCGTTGTTCCAACCCACAGTCGACCACCTTTCCTGACACACAGGGGCGTTCTGTTCGCATTGCTTTGCTAACTTCAATCAATAGTTCAATGTGTAGTTTACGGGTGGGTTCAGGTCACTCCATCACAAATTAAGAGAAATCGCCACGGGACACTGTATGGGATGAGCTGTCGTGGAAACGGGAGTCTGATTTTAAAATTTTTAACAAGGAAATGACCACAGTGCTACACAAACGTCTCGAAAGATAAAACACGGTGACCTATTGTGATTTTTTTAGGTGTTATGGTGACAGAGTGTGGTTTCATACTAAAGCCGTGAGTACGGGTGACAACCAAATTCAACACATGCCAGCTTTTCTTCTTCATTTTTCTTTTCTTTCTTTACTTTTTTTTTTTTTTTTACATTTTTTTAAGTCTTAAAAAATGTAGGGAGTCGACGCTTTCGTGCGTAACCTGGTGCTCATCTCGGATTTAAAATATAGATCGTGGTGGGACGCCTGGGTGGCTCAGTTGGTTAAGCAGCTGCCTTCAGCTCAGGTCATGATCCCAGCGTCCTGGGATCGAGTCCCACATCGGGCTCCTTGCTCAGCAGGGAGTCTGCTTCTCCCTCTGCCTCTGCCTGCCATTCTGTCTGCCTGTGCTCGCGCTCTCCCCCTCTCTCTCTCTGATAAATAAAAAAAATCTTTAAAAAAAATAAATTAAATAAAATATAGATCGTGGTGTCGGCGTGTTACCAACTGCAACGATATTTCCCTAACAATGAAGCTTTCAAAAACCGTTTTGTATCTACATCAAGTTTATTTGTTGATTGCTTCCTTGTGTCACGCCCAGAGTCGTTGGTTAGAAAAATGAGGAACTCTAGGCGTCCCTTGTGGAATGAACAAAAAAAGAGGACATGAGTGTTGCTAGGTTCTCCCGTGGCTTGAAATGCAGCTGTTCAACAGCTCTATTTTTGTCAACCTAAAACAGGTCAGATATTTTTTCACAAATGTCTGCAAAGACCGACCCCCAGTTTGGAGGATTTTTTAAGGATCTGAGTCAATGTTTCCAGGTTAGCTTTCTAGCAGGGAGGTTAAGAGACAAGCCCATTTATTCCCTAACTAAACTCACAGCTCGGAGACCAAGAGCCCTCGAGGAATTCATTCTACCTTTAGTGTCGGGGAGCCACAGCTCCAGCAAAGGGACACATACTCTGTCTGGCCTTACTTTTGGAGCATGCAGACACAGGACAGCCACCTGCAAGGAATGCACAGCTCAGAGGGGCGAGCCCTTGCGAGAAAACCATCATGGGCTCAGTTCTCCGTGGCCGGCGTGAACTGTCTGAACTCTGAGCCGCACCGCCTGCGGGGACCGATTTCGCACTTTCTAGGTCTCCTTGGAGCGGGGGAGCATGTAAACCAACACCAGGAACTGTCCTGCTGAGACCATTCTAAGAGTCAAGGGTAAAGAGAGGTCAAGGCACTCGGCTGTTTCCAGAAGCTCCAGTTATGGTTCAAAGAGAAAAGTGCAGCCAAAAAGGGCAGATCCGCAGAGCCCAGCCTTTCCCTTGCTTGTCCCAGGCGGGGCCCGGCCGGAAGAGGCTAGAGCGACTCTCCTTTTGAAATCACTTCAAGGAAGTGAGGATTAAAGAGCCTCAGGGAAGGACTTGCTGATGCCCCTACAGCGCGCACGGCAGACTGGGTGACTGTTCCGTGAGACGACATATGGGAACCACCTGGCCAGCCCCAGCAGGTGTCTGCTTCGCGTCTTCGCTTGCGGGGGCGACCACAGCAACACAGCACAGCCCGGCTGGCTCAGCTGGTGGAGGAGTGTTTTCTCACGGTCCTGGAGGCTGGACGTCTGGGATCAAGGTGTTGAGATTTGGGGTGACTGCCGTCCCACCAGCCCTCGGGTGGTCTGTGCCTCGTGCAGACCCTAACCTCCTATTTCTGGTTAGCTAAGTTAATTAAGGTCATGCTTTAATCACCTCTTTGAAAACCTTATCTCCAAATACAGTCACGGTTGGAAGCCGCGGGGGTTAGGACTCCCACCCAGGAACGGCGGAGCACAGAGCAGTCCGTACCAAGAGAGCAGAGGCACCAAAATCAAACAAGCCGTACAGAAATAAAAATCGTTCCGTGATGGGCATCCGTTCATGGTAAAATAGACGCAGCTGGCCGGGGAACGTGTCCATGAGACTTGTCCAAATTGCCCCAAATCTGTTTCTTTTTTCCCGTCGTCATTTCATGGGCTAAATAATTTAAAGATTGTACTGGAATATATAGCGGTTTTGTTAGTGTCGGATGCTGGTGTGTTGAGGCAGTTCCTTTTCTTTATATCTGATGATTGAGTTTTTCAACACCTAAGCCCGCGGTGCGTTTCTCGTTAACTGTACGTTATTGCTTCTGAGCCTAATTACGCTGCGGTGAGACAACGTACGCTGTATGGAAATAACTACCTTAAGTGCTTCTAAATACATTGAGGTTTGCATTGTGGATGAGATTAACATCCAAATGTTATAAGCATGCCACGCGTATGCGAGAAAAATTGGATTCTTTGATGGTTAGGTACTAGCCTCATATATATGCATTACGTCTACTTCATTAACTGTATTATTGAATTTTCCAGTTTGGGAGACGTGTGCGCCTGTGCGTGTGCATGTCTGTGTGTGTGCACTTGTGTATGTGTCTATGTGTGTGCACCTGTGTGTGCGTGTCTATGTATGTGCCTGTGTGTGTGCACCTGTGTGTGTGTCTGTGTGTGTGTGCACCTGTGTGTGCGCACCTGTGTGTGTGTCTGTGCATGTGCACCTGTGTGTGTGTCTGCATGTGCACCTGTGTGTGTGCATCTGTGTGTGTGTCTGTGTGTGTGCACCTGTGTGTGCGTGTCTGTGTATGTGCCTGTGTGTGCGCACCTGTGTGTGTGTCTGTTTGTGTGCACCTGTGTGTGCGCACCTGTGTGTGTGTCTGTGTGTGTCTGTGTGTGTGTGTGTTTGGCCTACAGTTACTGACACGGGTAGTGAAATTTCCTAATATAATAATAAATTGGTCACCTTCTCCCTGTGTGATTAGTTTCGTATATTTGGACGTGATTTTAGACAATTGTGCACAGAACTGTTCCTGACAAACTGACACTTTTATCAGAATTTAGTAATTTTATACATTCATGGATGATTTGTCTCAAAAATCATTTTTTTAAAAAAGATTTTATTTATTTGACAGAGAGAGAGAGATCACAAGTAGGCAGAGAGGCAAGCAGAGACAGGCGGAAGCAGGCTCCCCACAAAGGAGAGAGCCCAATGCAGGGCTCGATCCCAGGACCCTGAGATCATGACCTGAGCCGAAGGCAGAGGATTTAACCCACTGAGCCCCAGGTGCCCCTCGAAAATCATTCTGATGCTACTA
The DNA here is from genome assembly GCF_009829155.1 of Mustela erminea. Classification (NCBI taxonomy): domain Eukaryota; kingdom Metazoa; phylum Chordata; class Mammalia; order Carnivora; family Mustelidae; genus Mustela; species Mustela erminea. The sequence continues at coordinate 2,276,967 of NC_045618.1, read as the reverse complement.
TAGAAACATCAGCTTTCTTTTGATGAGCATTGGTCTGGCGTGTGTTTTGGCAGCTCTCACTCTGGGTATTTGTGTAGCTCTCTGCCCTCATCTAATGTATTAGTCTCTCATAATCAGCAGGTGGCTGAATTTGGAGCCTTTATAAATCTTAGAACGTGATTTGTGCCCTTTGACGCATGTATGGGACCTGTTGCCTTTTTGCATTATCAATTATCCGATTGTATTGATCTGAAATCATCTCGTGCTATTCCAGTAAGTGCTTAGCTTGCCGTGGCCGGAGGTTTTAGAAAATCTAGACCACCACCGCGATGCGAGCACAAGTGTAAAAAGTACTTTTAAACATATCGGACATCCAATTTGATCGGGTACATTTTTCTCCTCTGTGGAGAGATGTTTTCTCTCCCTTTTCACTTACTAATTAACAATATTCATGGAGGGGGCTCCTGAGTGGCTCAGTTGGTGAAATGTCTCCTGACATTCTGATCCACTGGGCGAGGGAGAAGTCAGTGAAGACAGAGGAACCATGGCTCGGATTGTGATCTCGGGGTCCTGGGATGGAGCCGCGTGTTGGGCTCCCTGCTCCGTGGAGAGTCTGCTTCTCCCTCTGCTCCCCGCTCCCCCTGCTTGTACGCTTGCACTCTGTCTCTCTCTGTCAAATGAATAAATAAAATCTTAAAAAGAAAAGACTAAACTCTTGTTAATAAAAATTTTTTAAAAAATAGTATTTATGGAGAATTTACAGTATCAAGGCAGTCTGCAATGTGGTTTATAGGTTTTATCTTTTTTTTTAATTTTATTTATTTACTTGAGAGAGAGACTCAAGGAGAGAGGGAACAGAAGCAGGGGCAGTGGGAGAGGGAGAAGCAGGCTCCCCGCTGAGCAGGGAGACCGATGCGGGGCTCCATCCCAGCACCCGGGATCATGACCCAAGCTGATGGCAGACGCTTAACAACTGAGCCACCCAGGTGCCCCTTTATGTTTTATCTTCTCTGGTTCTCAAACCACGCTGAGAGCACCGATGAAGATGCTACTCTCCAGTGATGAGAAGGGCCTCCAGGCGTGCCTGGCGGTAATTCACACCATTCAGTGAAATATTGCTTGACATGGGCAACCTGTTATAGATGATATTGTTCAATTATGTTTCATTACAGTATTTAATCTTTTTAAGCCTCAGTTTTTTTAAATCTGTGAAACAGGGTTTTTTAAATCTGTAAAACCAGTGTCTCCCAGGGGCACCTGGGTGGCTCAGTGGGTTAAAGCCTCTGCCTTCAGCTCGGGTCGTGATCCCAAGGTCCTGCTCAGCAGGGAGCCGGCTTACCCCCCTCTCTCTCTGCTTGCCTTTCTGCCTACTTGTGATCTGTCAAATAAATAAATAAAATCTTTAAAAAGGAAAAAAAAAAAAAACACAGTGTCTCCCAGACAGGGTTGTGTGAGCTGAAGTGCAAAACATAAAAAGTGTGAGAGAAGGAAGCAGAGGGCTCGGAGCATACCCACCCGTTCATTCAACAAATATTTAATTAACAAGTTTTGATTAATCGGGTACCGCACTAAGGGCTGGGGATGCATCGTTGACCAGGTGCACACAGCCCCTGCCTTCGAGATGCTTCCCTCTAAGGGAGGCCACCGCGAGGCCAGACGACAAAGCGCGCCGCTCACCACTGGGTTCTGATTCTGATCTACTGGGCGAGGGAGAAGTCGGTGTGAAGGACAGAGGAACCAGAGCCGATCCGGAAGTCTGAGAAAGCGTTCCTGAGGTGCTAGCATGATCTCTTCCAGCTCTTCGGGAAGCTGCATAAAGATAATGCAGTTCGCAAGTACGAGACTATAAACACAGCCCAAATTCAGGGACCCCCCCCCAACTTTCAAGTGAGTGACTTCGTGGCGATCCCACGTGGTGGTACAATTCTGAATAAAATAGCAGATAAACCTGAGATTATGGCAACTTCATTCTGCTCTTTCTGAGCCTGGACTTACGAATTCTCGTGGAAATCGTGTGCCCTTAATGTTCACCAGCAGGACTCCTGTGCCTTTGAGGAATTTTTTTTTTTTTAAATCACTATTCAAAAAATGTCCCAGGGCCTTATCACTGAAGAGAATATCTTCTTTTAGGTTATATACAATCCCCTCTTGCTATACACCGTGTTTATCTAGGGCATAGTCAGTTGTTGGTGTTTATATAATATCCTCTGCTAATTAATGGCTTTGATCCCAAGCTCTATTTTTTTTTTTAAGATTTTATTTATTTATTTGACAGAGAGATCACAAGTAGGCAGAGAAGCAGGCAGGTAGACAGAGAGAGGAGGAAGCAGGATCCCTGCAGAGCAGAGAGCCCAATGCGGGACTCGATCCCAGGACCCTGAGATCAGGACCTGAGCCGAAGGCAGAGGCTATAACCCACTGAGCCACCCAGGCGCCCCATCCAAGCTCTATTCTTTAACCAGATTTCATAACCAGAAGAAAATAGAGAAATGGACTGGCCTATCGGTCATAATTAATGCATTCATTCACCCCATATTGAACCGTCCAGCCCGGGCCACACTGTCTTCTAACGGCTAACCAGTGGGAGCCCGACCGAACACGTTTCTGCCTGCTTTGACCATAAACTCTAGGGAAGGAGGGACACTCATGAGTACAGGAGGAGACTTTTCCGTTGGAAAGTGCGAGGTGTCTGTGAGCGGAGAGATGAGAACGCGGCCGGAAGTCGTCTCGGGTAGAGCGGTCAGGGAGGTCTCTCCAGTGCGGTGACGTATGACCCGGGAGCTGAGACAGAGCCAGCAGATGAGCTGGAAAAAGTGCCTCTGGGTCTCCAGCCGAGCTCTGGGCCCCCACGGCAGCAGGAGTCTCAGGGTTTCAAAATGAAAGCATCAACTGTAGGATTAAAGGGGCAGATATCGATGGGGGAGTGTCGGGACAGGACCCAGGCTTCCCCAGACCGTGACGTCCTGCCAAGGGCTCCAGTATAGTGTGGGGGGTGGGGACACCACTGGTTTCTCCCAGCAGAACCTGCTCCGCGATCAGCTAGTCACCGATGGAGAAGGTAGGGTGAGCGGCAGCTGTTGGCAGGAACCATCAGTCCCTCAGGCAGCCCGGACGCACCTTGTCCTCTCTCTGTTTAGGGGACAGTTTAGGGGACAAAGTCCGAGTCCGTCTCTGCCTGCAGGGTGATGCTATCAGATCCGCCCAGAGGTTCCCGAATCGTCTCCTGGCTTCTGTTTGTTTCTGTGACAGTTTCTCTGCTTCAGTTCAAGCCGGTCGTCTTCTGCCGCTTGAGAGCCCGTAGCAGCAGAACGTGGTGTCTCCAAAGACAGCGAACCACAGAACTACGGTCCCTGCTTTTCTGTCCCTGCTTTCCCAGCGGTGGCTTTGCATTGCAGACTGCGCTGCAAGAGGAACTTGAACATGGAAGTTCTGCGGTTTACACGTCTGGGAACACTTGTCCAGATTCGCTCCCCGAGATGGCCAGGGACGGTGTGTGTCCCTCGGCGTCTCCTGCAAGAGCACGAGGCTGGCGTGTCTGCGCCAGCGATGTCCACCGTCGAGGGTGGGTCGCGGCCTGGGGCATCACCAGGACTCCCGCGCCTCCCTCCCCGGAAGGAGGTCCCAGATGGTGGCTTGGTGACTTGGTTTTGCCTGTCTCCGGCCAACGACAAACACAAAGGCTCGCCGGACCTGGGGTTTTCCTTGTTCTTTGGTGCCATCTGGAGGTTGGATGTTAGAGTCACATCCCATAACTGAATTCTGCAAACCACGTGCAAATGTGGGGCAAAGAGAATGAGTAATGATTCACCAATTAAGACTCTTGTCTGCATCCACACATGTGCAGTACGGGCTGGAACCGAGGAGTGAGGTCGGGCTGGACGGAGGCCAGTGACGTTGCTTCCAAACCCGGCTGCTGGAGCTCGAGCTGCCCGTGGTAGTCACACCAACGCTATTACAGTCGCTTCAACCCTCGTGAGCCGGGTGCTGGGAGGTGGGCTAGATCTGGCCCTCCCGGGAATGGTCTACGTACTTTCCAGTCCGTTGGAGACATTATACCAGCACGTGCATAACCCAGGCTCGGTACGGAGAACGCGGTCACCGAGGCACAAGGACAACTTTGTGGACACGCACAGGAGGGAACCGAATCTCCAGACTCCGGAGGGAAGAAAGGGAGAGGGTCATGCTCTGAGGCACGCCCTGCCGGAGAGGGAGTGGGTGCAGCGGGGCTGAAACGCGCCCCTCATGGGACCCCGTGTTCCTTTTTCTTCAGGTCACCCTAACATCCTACAGGGGAGCTGAAACCAGGAAGCATTTGTGTTAAGTTAACGGTTATTCCCGCGGCGTCTGTCCTACCCCTGCTAATGATGCGGCGTCTTACAGTTCACAGAGAACCTTCACATTTGGGAGAACGTGGGAGGGTTTGATCTTTTTGTGCACAGTGAGCTGACGTACGTGCACACTTCAGACGGCACTGGACGCGCGGACGGGGCTGCAGAAGTTACCACCACCATCATCATCATCACGAGAGGCAGCCGCTTCCGAAAAACACACGTGCCAGAGCATGTCCTGGGCCCTTACTCAGAGGCTGGCGTGGGAAGATGCCGCTCACCTCGGTGCTGGAAAGTGTCCAGGAAAAGAATTTCGTGTCACGAATAGTCCCGGGAGCTCTCCAACCAGAGTCACCCACGAGAACCCGAGAGAACAGAAAAATACGTACTGTCAAGGGTTAGGTTGGCTGCTTCCTTCCTAAGAAGCCTGGAATATATCCAAGTTGAGCAAGAAAACATCTAAGGCAAGCCGAGAAGACCAACGATGTCCTCCCAGTACAGCACATGAAAAGCATTGCCCGGGGTCTGCATACTCTGGGGGCCATGCATGCAGAAGTTTAATTAAAAATTTAAAAAAATACCAAAGCTGAACATATTCTGAGGAATTGTCACCCCCACTCCGGAGTCCCGTGACCTGCGTCAGCTGCCTCTTGTGCATCAACTTCTCTTTTCCCCGTCAAGGAAAGAAGAAAGCGCCAAGTCATTCACGCACATTTGAGAAGTCAACTATGTTACTAGGTTTACCGTCCAGGAAAGGCTGCGATCCATGGGGCTTCTCTGTCCCCCTCCAGGAGGAGGGACGTGGTCCAGGACGGAGGACGGCCCTCCTCCCACAAGCAAGGAAGTGGGCTTGGGGGCCCCGAGCTGGTCTGAATTACGAATCACTTCAAGTCACCATTCCTGAACACAACACTAAAATCAGGGGGTTGGTAATAGTGATGCCTCACGCCCGCGAGAGGACACTCCTGATCTTGGATGAAGGTGCCCCCTCACTGCTGTATCCCACTGGGGCCGTAGCAGAATGGATGCTGGACAGAACCACATCAGAGCCTCGGTGACACCTTTCTCAAGTCCCCTTCAGTTCCTCCCCGGAGCGACCCAGATGATAGTCCCCAAAATGCCCACGTCCTAATCCCTACCACCTGCAGAGGTCAAGGATGTGATTATATTAAGGATCCTGAGAGGGGAAGACTCTCCTGACTTTTTCAGGGGGGCCCTGAGTCACCTCAAGGGTCCTTGTGAGGTGAGGCAGAGAGAGACGTGAACACGGGGCAGAACGGGGCCGTGGGTGGGGGCCGTCCCGCCGGCTCGGAAGGCGGAGGGCAGGGACAGAAGTCGGGACATGCTAGGAGGGGGGCTCCGGAAGCTGGATTCGGGAGGGAAGGGTCTCCCCGGGGCCCCGGCCGGGACCTGGACTTGGGCTCCGTGGAAGCGAGTCAGCACTTCTGACTCCGGAATGCTGAGAGAGTAATCGCGTGTTTTTAGAAGCCACCAAGTACTCCGCGATTTGCTCCAACTGTCACAAATAACTAATGCTCCCCCCATTCCCTAGTTATTATTATTATTATCATTATTATTATTATTATTTTGATCTAACACTCAAATCTCCGCTCTTCCTCAGCTTCCTAGCCCACCTGCTGTCTTTAGGACACAGACCGTCCCAGCTCGGTCCCTAAGCACCAGCACCCCCAGGCTCCGCGACTCACCCCATCGAGGAAACGTCTGCTTGTGCAGCAGAGACGCCTCAGTACTGGTCCCACTGGTGGGGTTTGGAATATAGGGGAGCTTCGGTGGGCTGGAATCCAGAGCCAACGAGCAAGGAAGAATTCTTCAGACATCTTCGGTGCAAAGCATTTTGTTATAGAGAGGAACTTGTCGTAGATATGGGGGGCCTCGCCATTGTCAAGGTTGTTTTCCCCTCTAGTGAGGTATTAACATTAAGGCAGTGGGGAAAATTTCTGGAAGAATGTCGCAGCGTCTCACCCAGGAGAGGGGGGCCAAGGTGGGGGGAGGTTGTACGGGGTCCGCTGAGGTTTTCCTTCCGCCAGCCTCCTGCTCCCTCCCGGACACTGGGAGAGCCCCCTGGGTCTGCAGCGGGGGAACCAGCTCTGCCGATGCAGATTCTCTGGGGACTGGAGTAAGCCCAGGCGCCGCCTGACCGTAATGCTTGTATCTTGTCCCAAATGGCCAGCAGCACAAATAAATAAAGAGACAGTTGTCCCAGTAATAAAAGGAAATACAAAGAAACAGAAACAGAATTGGCCAGTAAACCTGTAAGAGATTATAGGCTTAGTTTACCTGCAAATACACACGGTGACTGCGTTTTTCACGTAACGCATCGTCCAAGATTAAAATAGTTGCTTGCTGTTTGGGGGGTAAGTGTTCAGTCTCTAAGTGCTTCCCGGGGGGTAAATGGGGGCATCCCGCTTAGGGTATAATTTGTAATTCCGTATCGAGTCTCTTTAAATGATGCGTCCTGCTGACTCCGCAATTCCAGCTTCAAGCCTGTGTGCAACGTTTGCCTGTCCCTGTAAGCACGTCCTCAGCAAATTCTTATAATAGCAAAAAAGAAAAGGCAATCAGAAGGTAGAACTCATGTAGGTGTGTCATAATTTATGCCGCATCCGTAGCGCGTGCCTTGTCAGACTTGAACTCAAGCCAGAGGACAAGAAGTCATTTTCCTCACTGTCTTTCCAACGGACCTATTGTCCATTGGTCTTAATGTCTCAGTTCTCTGGCTCTTACTTTCTAAACTGATCATCGGGATGCAGTTTAATGACATGTCCAAGTTTTGTGCTCATCCCCAAAGAAAGGCTAAAACCCGGGGTGGTCCACACAGGCTCACAGCGTCATTGGGGAGACTCGTGCCTTGTCAATCCCGCACAGTTCACAGCCATCAGGTTCCCTTCGAGACCTCTTGGAAGACCTCACGGGCCAAGGGTCCCCTTGTCCGGTGGCCTTGACTGCGGCTCCTACCCGGTTTGCATGATTTGCCTTGTGACGTGGGCCCTTGTCTCCATTTCAAACTGTCTGTCCCTTACAAGCACGACGGCCACCTTCGCTTTTGATCCGACGTTGTGTTTTTCTCTTTATAAATTAAACACGTTGGCGTACGTATGGCACATTTCGTTGGAGTTCTGTCGTGCTATGGTACAGTTTCTGTTCGATCATTTTAAAAAAGCCTTTCACCCCGTGTGTGTACGTGTAGGCTCCCGGGTCCTGTTCTCTCATACCTGTAACAGTTTATTTGTAAACTCTAGTGCTTACCAACCTAATTTTTTTTTAACAACGTTGTTTCTTGGTCTGTTTAGATGGCATCACCATGAATGGGGATAAATTCGCCAGTTTCTTTTTCCTTCCTCTGTTCTACAACCACATTTTAACTTACAATGTTACGTCGCTGGCTGGATTTTGAACTGTTTTCTCGGTGATCGCTATGCCCAGCGTGGGGCTCGAACTCACAGCCTTGAGATGGAGAGTGGCAGGCTCCACCAACTGAGCCAGCCAGACGCCCTGCTTTTGGACTGTTAAATGATGTCATTACCTGATTTAGACTAAGATTTAGTTGATGCTTTAAACAAAACCCTTTGGCTGTAGCTTTTACAAAACAGTCTCCGTATTTATCTGCCCGCCTCGACCTGCTTTTCCCTCCAGGTTCTGTGGTTCTGTCATCGCTGTGTCACCACATGATGGTCCGTATATTCTGCTCTCAAACCCTCACACCTTATTTTAGTCTTAGATCTACGATTAAGAGTATTTCTCGCTCTTCTCTGGCTTTTCCGTGTGTCTTTTTTCACGGGGGTTCAGCCTCTGAGAGCTTTCTCCAGAGTCTGAGCTCTTCCTGACTCAAAAGCCGGTCTGCGGGCTTTGTCCACGCAGGACGATTTACGTGGAGATAAAACCCTTAGATTAGCCTTTCTTCCGCTGAGTATCTACGAGCGTTGTTACATTATCTTCTGGCTTTAAACGTTGTCGTGGAGACATCTGAAGCCGCCTGGCTTTCTTCCACGCGTTCAGTGAATTTATTTTGCTTGGACGCTTGAAAGAGGCTTTCGTGGGGCACCTGGTTGGGGCGGTCGGTTGGGTGTCCTCGATGTCAGGTCAGGTCTGATCCCACGGTCGTGAGCTCGAGCCCCGTGCTCAGCGTGGAATCTGCCTGAGTTTCTCTCTCCCTTCCCCTCTCCCTCTTTCAGCTGGTGCTCTCTCTCTAAAATAAATAAATAAATAAATTTGTAAAAAGGAAAAAGAAAAAAGAAAAGAAAAGAACGAGTCTTTCTTCATCTCTGAGATGCGCTACGTTTATTCCGAGATAGCCTCATGTTGTTGGCGTGAGGTCACTTGTCCCTGCCACACGGTGAGTCGTTGCAGGGCGTAAACGCGAACTTTAACTTCGGGAATGCTTTCTTCAGTCACGGCTTTAAATACCAGGTCGGTTCTGCTGATTTGCTTCCCTCACAGGTGACCCTCCCGGCGCATGGGTGTGTCGTCTTCCCCGGGGTCCCCGTTTGCCGCCTTCTCCCCAGCCCTACGCTTGGGCTCTGAGTGCCCACCATCCACGCCCCTCGTCCTGGGCGTCCGCCGTGTTTGCCCGATGCCTGCTTGTCCCCGCCGTGCCCTCTTCCCCGTGGCTCCTGCCCTCGAGCCTCGTGTCTGCTGTCTCTCCGGGTCCCCGCTGCATCCCTGCACTTGAGTTCTCTGTGGTCCTCTCCAATTTCCTCTTTTTTTTTTTTAAGATGTTATTATTTATTTATCTGTCAGAGAGAGAGAGAGAGTGAGAGGGACAGAGAGGGAGAAGCAGACTCCTGAGTGGGCAGCCTGATGCGGGGCTCGATCCCAGGACCCCGGGAGCATGACCTGAGCCGAAGGCAGACGCTCGACTGAGCCCCCCCCCTAGGTGCCCCCACTCTTCACCTCCTAACAGCTCACCCCTGCTTCCTCCCACGGTTTGCTCTCCTGTGGACGCTCCCCCGTTCCTTCGTTCCTTCTCTCCTCCTCATATAATCATTCCCTTTGTTAAGACGAATCCTTCTATTTCTGTGCTGAAGGGTCACTACTCTGCCCCCGGCTCTGCTGCCCCGGGACGGGCTGCATCCCCGGGGCTGAGGCTGCCCTGGGTGCCTCCTTGAACTCCCCCCCACCCCCGCGTCTCTGGAGCCGATCAAGGCCGGGAGCGCTCCCGCCACCTGCCCCCTCCCTGCGGTCCTGCGCCTTGCCCACCACGCGGGAGTCATTCATGATCCAAGGACACCGAGGACCCCCCAAGAGGGATTCTTGCTGCTGCTTCCTGAGGCGGCTGTCCCTGGGCTGCCCCACGGCTCCCTCTCTTGCTTCTGTGTCTCCTGTGTGTGCGGCTTCTGCGAGGTCCCAGCCGCTTCTCAGATTCAGGCAAGCGGAGACAAAACTCCCCCTCGTCTTCCTTGTTCGTGGGGTGACTTCCAAAGAGATCTTGGTGAAATTTCTGGGGGAGGGGAGTCTGGTTTGCAAAAATGGTTTGTGCAGAAGAGCATTTTCCATAGTGCATTCTAGAGACAACTTCTTTATAGGGCGAAGGGCTACTTAAAATAAAAAAACACTGGTCAGAAAAGTTGGGAAGATACTGGACTTTCTGACTGCAGAAAGTGCTCAGAGCCTTTCTCATGCTAATGAACCTGTCCCTCTCCGGGACATACTGTAATATTTCCCTCCACACGCCAACACCCCTAATAAACCACTAGGTATGATTTAGGAAGCCCTCATCGAAGACCTTTCTCTCCGATGTCACTTGACTTCTCAGCCTTCGACACAGGGGCTGCTAGGGACATCCAGGGAGAGAGGAGTCCGTGCCTGAGAGAAGCTCCCTCCACCAGGCCTACGGCCAAACCCTGGAAGAGTCCAGCCCACCGTGTGGGACCGTCGGGGGCTGGGACAGCAGGGACAGGGCTCTTCTCCAGGAGCTGAGAGACCCGTGTCACGGTAAAGAGAGCCCAAGGCAGGAAGTAATGACGCAGACACGGGTGTGGAGGTGTGACATCGCACGTGCATGTGGGGACAGGGCTGGTTCACAAGAAGCAAAGAGGGGTCTGAGTTCAAGGTCACAGAGTGAGGCGGATTTCGTGAGGCTGAGCGCCTACGTCCTCATGTGTCCTGTCTCCAGGGGCTTTTCCTGTGGGCGAGCGGGAGTCCTGACTAGGAACAGAGAGGAAATGGGGCGACCCAGAGGAAAAGCAGAAAGAGCTCGAGTCTCTCATTTCAGAGGCTCCAAACCCTGAAAGATCACACCGGGTCTCCGTGCTGGGGATTTCGTCCGTGTGGCCACATTCCACGTGGGGACGCAGGGAACATTCCAGCAAAGGACACACGTGGTTACGTGGAGACTATTTTCTCTTCGGAAAGAGGTGGTGGAGGGTGGCAGAGGACAGGCCTGAGCCGAGGGCGCAGGTCGCCCCGAACAGCGGCAAGGGGCGGATGTGGACAGCTGCGAGGAGGGGCAGAACTGCCGGCAGCGGGGTCGTCTGTGCTCCCAGGGCCGCAACATCACGAGCCCCTAGAAGAGAAGAGTTTTCCGGGGAACCGGGCTGGCTCAGTCTGTGAAGCGTCCGGCTCTTGGTTTGGGCTCAGGTCATGACCTCAGGGTCTCGGGACTGAGCCCCGTGTCGGCCTCGAGCTCAGCCAGGAGTCTGCTTCTCCCTCCGCCTCCGCCGCTCCCCGGTTCAAGCGCTCATTCTCTCTCTCTCTCAAGTAAATCAATAAAATCATAAAAAATAAAAAAAATAAAAAAATAAAAGGGAGGGAGGAAAGGGAAGTGCTTTCAACCGTCTTGCTTACTTCTCCCAGAAGTAAAGCAGCAATTGGACGCCCCGTTCCTCGTGATGGAGCACCGGCCCTCGGCCCGCGGAGAGCCCTGCCGCTTCCTCCCACACGCTGCAGACAGCCACGGGGCCGCCTCCTCTTCCCAGCCGTCTCTCGGGACCTGCCCCCTCCTCACCTCCTGTCTTCCCCCCAAGACCTCCGTGGTGAGCAGAACTCGGGGGCGGGCCCCAAGATTCCGGCCTGCCGGTGCACACGGCTGGACGACCTTGGCCTTGAGCGTGGGCAGGTCCCGTGGGTTTGTCGCATCAGCGGGGGTCAGGTGGGCACAGCCCAGCTTCCGTCACACTGGGCCAGTCTCCGCCTGAGCAGACTCCGAGGAGGGAGAGACTCTCCCGCCGACCTCAAGGGCTCTGCCTGGGGAGGGGGCAGCGTGGCCTGGGACTGCAGATGGCCCCTAGAACCCAGCATTTCTGTCCTGCGGATGCAGGGAACTAGGTTCTGCCAGAAACCACAAGAACTTTAAAAAGGACCCCAAGGTAATACATATATGTTTATAAATTTTTTTTAACTTAAAGAAAAAGGACCCCAAGGAAAAAAAAATAACAAAATAAGATAAAAAGGACCCCAAAGTCCAGGGGAGACCACAGCCCAGCTGACACTTGATTTAAGCCACAAGATGCCCTGAGCAGGAACCCAGCTGCACCCACCTTGGCTTCTGTGTCCCAGATACAGTGAGGCGACCAGTGGGTGAGGTTTCAATGCCCTGGGTTGTGGTCCGTTGGGCCCAGCAGCAGGAAACTGATGTAACCCTGATCACCGGGGTAGCCCACACCCTGCCAGAGTTGCCCCCAGAGCCACCGGCCCGTCACCCCACATTCCAGGCCCTGAGACCCTCGTGATCCCCGTGACTTTATCCCACGCGAGCCACCGCTAACACAAGAACCCCCGGGACCCCATCGCGTCCGGAACCTAATGCCCGTCTCGCTCTTCCCTTCGCCCTCCTGCCCCATGTCTATGGGGCCACTGTCACCTTCTAACCTGCCCTTCCGGTCCATTTCACGACCCCCCAGAGTGTCCTCTCCAAGCACACGTTGCTTTCTCCTCTGCCCCCAGTGCACTTGCCCTCTCCTTCCCCAGGTCAAGTTCTGTACCTGCTTGGGGCGGATGCCTTCTGCTCTAGAACGTTCTGCTCTAGAACGGCTGCCTGACTCCCTGGCCCTCCCCGGGGTCCCACCGCCCACGTGCATCCATAAGCATTTCCCTCCAGGTGCCCCCGTTCTCTTGTCCGCTGCCCACCCCGGACTGTGAGCTCAGCCCAGCAGGGACTGCGCCGCGCTCGCCGACAGACCTGCACTCCCAGCCGCAGCCGGCCCTGTCTTGGGCAGAAGTCCAAAGCAATGTTGAGATCCCCTTCCCAATGGAGTTTCGCAAAGAAGCCTTGTGCTGAAGCTAAGCTGCCCCTCAGGCTGACTCTGCGGCTGCTTCTTGTCAAGAGTTCATTGCAGGGGCGCCTGGGCCCCTCAGTGGGTGAAGCGTCCCCCTTGGCTCCGGGCATGACCTCGGGGTCCTGGGATCGAGCCCCGTGTCCTGCTCGCTGCTCAGCAGGGAGCCTGCTTCTCCCTCTTCCCTGCTCCTGCTCTCTCCAGTTCTCCCGGTCTCTCTCTCAAATCAAATTTTTTTAAATTAAATAAATAAATAAATAAAGTCTTAAAAAAAAAAACAAACGTTCATTGCAGACCTGGATTCCGCCACAAGATGGAGACTTCATCCTGGTCCTGGGGATTTATGGAGCACCTTCTTCAACGTCTAGCCCAGCCTCTGGCCCGACCTGGAAGACGGAAGACCTGAGCCGCAGAGAGGTCACAGAGCCGTTGGCAGCCATGCCCGAGTCTCCTATCATCCCCGAGGGTCGGAGTCTCAAGAGAAAAACGCCGCCGTGTGCGTCCCGTGCACACACACAGACACGCACAGTCTGGGATCACATCATTTCATCTCTCCTGCACGAGAGCAAGCCTCGCTAGTCCTGCCTTGAGGTACCGGGAGCCGGGGAGGAGCCAGAGGAGGACGGGACAAGGTGAACAAGAAAGGACGAGAGGGGGCGGCTTCATGCGTCACGGGCATCTCAGCGGTCGGTGTTCTCCCGTTTCGCCCTCCAGGAAAGCAGCCGCGATGGTGCCCCCTGCCTTTCCACGGTCCAGGGACAGGAACGGGTCCGTGCTGGAGAGTGTGCTGGGGCCTCCATCCCAGCCAGCCCGCGTGGATCGCACCCACTCTGTGATCCAGAACACAGTTCCGCGGCGCCGGACTCAGGACGGGGCCCCGGGCTCCCACAGAATGGCAGAGGCTGGAGGAAAAGTCAGCCGGCCACAGCCGAGAGGGGGGGCCTCACGGCCACGAGACGGTCTCCCAGAACTCGAGAGAGCACCACACTTCCAGCTGCAGATTTAACATCGCAGAGAAGACACAAATCAGAAGCAAAGGGAGAGAGAGACGCCTAGAGTGAGGTCTTAGAGGGTCCCAGCACGGAGCCTCTGCTGTGCTGCCCCCCAGCAACCAGACGTGTCATCTCCGGAACACTGATGCATGACACTCTGCCGAACATCACCAACCAGGAAAGCTCCCCCTGGCTTTGGCGTCCAGAGTTTTTACTGAAGTTTCATTATGTAGACGTGACTGATGGGATCATTAGCCACGCGGCTGAACCCCAACCCCAGGCTCGGGCCTCCCTGGAGATTGGACCCCTCTCACCTGACTCAAAGCCCGAACCTGTGATGCTGCTGGGTCTTCCCGGCAGGACCCAGTCCCTTCTTGAGTCACCTGCTTAGAATAAACCACCCCATGGCGTCCCAGGGGCCCCACCGTGAATGGACAACAAAGACACTCCTAGCATGCAGGGAATTCCAAAGGTCTGGAGGCTGCCTCTCAGGAACTGAGGGGCCATGCTCACTGTTGCACATCAATTAAAATAACAAGGAGAGTGACATCAGCTGGTGGGGGGAGGTGCCCCTTTCCAATGTCGGACCACAGTTACAGGGGGAGCAAAGGTGCTAAGACAGACGCTGTGGGCCCGGGGCTGGGGGTCAGGTGGCTCAGGCCTAACAAGGTCTCAAAGGATGAAAGAAAAATGGGGGAAATCCTGCCTTCTGGTTTAAGGGACCAGAATCCTTGGACTTTTTCACTGTCATCTACCACCTTCCAGGAGGCTTCCCAGCACTGCGACCTCCAGATGGCACCCTTAGCTTCGCCCACAGTAGCTCGGTCCCCATGCACTGACCACCACGTCCAAACACAGATTGGGACACTCTGCATCTACCCAGCCTGCGTGGGAAAGCTCCTGTTTCTGTGCCTATCGGGTCAAGACTGAAGACCGTGGGGAGGCTACTCTCTCCACTGGCACTTTGTCATGAACTCGTTTGAAGAAACAAGTTGCTTTTATTCTCCTATTACCAAGCAAGAACTCTAAGAACAAAGGAGTTCATTCACTTACTCTTTATTTCAACTCTTCCCCCTCGAGAGGGGTTCAATTCCACAAGCTGTGGAATGAAAGGATAGGTTGGAGGTGTCGTTCTGAAGACCGGCACCCTGTTCCAAACCACGCGGGCATTTCGTTTCTCCTGTAGATGACTCTGGCTGGCCCGTGTCACCAGCCCTCCCGATACCCCTTGTTGTGACTCCACCGTGCAGAGGGACCTGGCCGCCAGCTGGAGACAAGGCCTCCTGGGACACAGAGAGGAGGGAGGTTACACTGAAAGGTTGGCTGTGGCCTGAAGATCCTATGGATTATTCCCTGGGAAGTCAGAACTCTAATATAAATTTATCATAGCTCGGTTCCAAAAGGAGCTTGGTTTGTGTTGACCGATCACGTCCATCTGAGACGGCTTTGTCGGGATCCCTGTTCTCCAGGCGCTGATGCTGTCATTGGAGCCAGGCCAGGCTATGACTAAGGTTCGTGTCTTGTGTTTCAGCGAGGCCCAGGCCAAGGGCTGAGGGCTGCCCTGGGGAGGCACTTGTCTAGACGTCCAAAACCTATTTCTCTGGGTCATCGCCAGCAGACACGGTAACTGCCTTTGCTCCATTTCCTAGACAATATAGGAAGATCATTAAGCAGCAGGAGAGAGCAGAGGTCAGAACTTGGAAGGATGGCAGGGAAGGTCTCGGCTGGCCCCCAAGATGAAAAGGAACCAGAAAGATCCGCGGCAAGGCTGCCATACGGGTGAGAGGTGAGGCTACAATCCTCTCCATGATTCGTGATGCCTTGAGCCAAGATTCATTGGGAGATGTTATTTTATGTTATTATTATCAAAACCAAGACCACCAACCCTATCAATAAGGACGGTGTGATCACTGTCACTGCACAATATGTAGGTATGTAATATACCAAGTCTCGGCATCATGGAGGTCAGCAGGGAAGATGTTATGATCAACACAGTGAAGGTTCCTCTGTGACTCCCGTCAGATGCTGCTGTGGATCCAGGGACCCTCCAGGGAAGCCCTCCTCTGTGCACACTTAGAGACCCTGCTTCCTTCCTTCCTTCCTGCGGCTCTGCCATCTCAAACCGTGACCCCCATGGTCACGGCCAAAGGGGACATGACAGGTGGATGGGTCTCCCCAGCTGTCACATGTCTGGTTCTGCATATGACACCTTTTACTTCCGCTCACACATCATGAGAACCAGGCACAGGACCCGGCCAAATTGCAAAGGTGCTAGAAAATGTAGTTTTCTCATGTATCCAGGAAAAACATAGGTGGCTGAGCCCGGTTGCCCCTTTCTTAGTGTCTATAACTGTTGTCATTATCAGGATGATAACACAGGTCTGCTAGTGTAGTTAGTAGGTGTAAGTGTGGAGGCACAAACTACCCAATTAAAAAATAGGTAAATTGGTTCCTCCCCTAACGACACAGGAGGTCTTCAGTCCACGCTGCTGTTGTCTTTATTAGGTACCCCATACCACTAGTGTAAGCACGTAGTTCGAGCAAAAGAAATGTCAAAAAAGCAGAAGCAGGAGACATTTGGGGGTTCCTGGGGGGCTCAGTTAGTTAAGCGGCTGCCTTTGGCTCCGGTCATAATCTCAGGGTCCTGGAATGGAGTCCCGCATTGGGCTCCTTGCTCGGCAGGGGGCCTGCTTCTCCCTCTGTCCCTCCGCCTGCCTGAGCTCTCTGCCTCACTCTCAGATAAATAAAAACTTTAAAAAAAGAAAGATACATCTAGAAAGGCAGCTCAGAACTTTCTTTTTCTGCACTTGACACTATTATATTCTTTTTTTTAAAAGATTTTATTTATTTATTTGACAGACAGAGATCACAAGTAGGCAGAGAGGCAGGCAGAGAGAGAGGGAGAAGCAGGCTCTCCACTGAGCAGAGAGCCCGATGCGGGGCTCTATCCCAGGACCCTGAGATCATGACCTGAGCTGAAAGCAGAGGCTTTAACCCACTGAGCCACCCAGGCGCCCCAGACACTATTATATTCTTAAAAATCCTTTATTTTAGAATACTTTCAGAAGGATGGATAAGTTGTGCCGGTAGTCTAGGAAGTTCTCATATATGCCACACCCACTTTGTCCTGTCACTAGTCTCTTACATCTGGATGGATCATCTGTCACAATTAACGAACCAATATGGATACACTGTTATTAGTTAAAGTCCCTAATATATTCAGATCTTCTTGGTTTTCACTGAATGACCTTCTTCTGTTCAAGGATCTCATCCAGGATCCCACATCTTATTCATGCATTATTTCTTTTTGGACTACTCTTGGCTGTGATCATTTTTCAGACATTCCTTGTTTTTGAAGACTTTGATAGTTCTAGGGGTTTGGGGTCAATGTATTGTAGAATGCTCCTCCCCTGGGATTTGTCTAGTGTTGCTCACAATTGCATGGGGAGCAATGAATTCAAAGACTACAGGAATCATTCTTATGGCTTATGACTCAGGGTAAGATTGTGTTCACTTTTGTAGGAAAATGTTGACCCATCTTCCAAGGTGGCTGCACCATCATGCATTCCCACGACCAAAGAATGAGCATTCCTGTTTCTCCACATCTTCACCAGCAATTGGTATTGTCAGTTTTTTGGATTTTAGCCTTTCTAAAGGTTTTGGAATGCTATCTCATCATTACCTTAACATGTGTTTCCCTACTGATGAATGATGTGGAGCATTTTTTCATACACTTACTCGTATAAACCATCTGGGTCTCTTCTTTGGTGAGGAGTCTATTCAGATCTCTTACCTATTTTTTTTAACTGGGTTGTTTGTGTTCTTATTATTGATTTGTAATAGCCTTTTGCATATTTGGGGCACAGATCCTTTACCACATATATGTTTTGCAAATGTGGTCTCCTGCCTGTGGATTATATTTTCCTTCTCTTACCGCTGTCTTTCCCACAGCAGAAGCTTTAATTTTAATAAAGCCGAACTTAACAAGTGTTTCCATCCACAGATCATACTTTCAGTGTTGTATCTAAAAACTCATCACAAAACCCAAGACCATGTGTGCTTTCTCCTTTGTTTTCTTCTGGAAGTTTCATTGTACTGCATTTCATTCTTGGGTCTCTAATCCCTTTTACATTAATTTTGTGAATGGTGTAAGGTGTGTTTCTACGTTTATTTTTTTATGTATGAACATCCATCTGTTTCATCACCATCTGTCGAAAAGACTGATCTTTCTCCAATGAATCGCCTCTGCTCTTTTGTCGAAAATCAGTTGACTCTATTTCTGTGGGTCTATTTCTGGACGTTGTTCTGTCCCATTAATCTGTACGTCTGTTCCTTTACCAGCACCGTGCTCTCTTGATTTCCATAGCTCGTAAGTCTGGAAACTGGGTAGAGTGAGGCCTCCAGTTTTGTTCTTTGGTGTTGTGTTGATTAGTCCAGATCTCATGCCTTACTATATAAACTGGAGAATGCGTTTATTGGTACATATAGAACAGCTTGCTAGCATTTTAGCTGAGATGCTGTTGAATCTGTAGGCCAATTTGGTAAGAATTAACATCTTCGTAATAATGTGTCTTCCAATCTTTGAATACGAAATATCTCTCCACTTATTTAGATCTTTTATTCCTTTTGCTAGTTTTACAGTTTTTCACATACAGTTCATGTATCTATTTTGATATATGTACACCTAAATATTCCCTTATTTGGTGCAATCATAAGTGGTATTGTTTCTTCAATTTCCAACTCCAGTTATTCATTGCTGGTATACAAAAACGCTTCTGCGTTTTTGTCAGGACCTTGTGTCCTGCAAGCTGGCTATCCTCATTTGTCAGTTCTCTGGCTCCAGAAAATAATAATCAGATGCATGGGTAGAAACTTTAGAACGATGATTTCAGATCCATATAAAGAAGGATTAATGATGAGGGCAATCTGCAGATAAGTGGACTGCGTCAGGAGAAAATGATCTCTTAGCCCCTGATGTGTTCAGGCGGGAGCCACAGAATCACAGAGGGAAATGTTAATGATGTTCCAATACCAGTAGAGGAATTCCAGTAAAGGCTCTGAGATCCCATCTTCCCTGAAGACTGTACCTACCACGCTGATGGAGAAGCTAGAAGAGAAAGGAAGGGCGTGCTTACTAAATACGAGCTCACTTCCCAGTCTCCGCTAACAGAGGGGGGACGGCACCGTAATCAATGAAGAGGCACTCATACATTTACTAATATCAAGTTCAGACTCTTCGAAATTTCTCATTCCATTGCAACTTCAAACCCAAGCTCTGGAAGGGGGCCAAGGCTTGGTCCTTCTCTCCCCTCCCCATTATCACAGACCTAGAGATGCCTCCTCGAGAAACCTGTGTCTAGAGCAGTTTTCCTGCGATTCCAGGAATCTTCCTGCAGGTAAGGCTGGGAAAGGGTGTGATTGGTCGGGCTGGGGGCCTAAGCTTGGGGGATGGAGCAGGTGGGGTCATGAGAGAAACGCGGCAGCAAAGGGAGGAGACCTGGGGAGAAGGGCTCCCTTTGGGGTTCTGCCTGCACAGACACACTTAGAGGAGGACAGTGGTGAAGGGCCATCTGTGTTTGGTTATGCGGGGTTCCAGGAAAGCGTGGGGGACCCAGATCCCACAAGTAGAGGAGAAAAGGCCGTCCTCGTGAGACGATCAGGCCAGCAGGTGAGGCAGCAGGGAAGAGACAGGTGATTTGGAAGGACGGTCCCACTGCCTAGACGGAGGGGACAAGTTTTGAGGCCCAAAGGGGACGGATGTCACAAGTTCTTGAATGGCAGACTGAGAAAGAGAAATACCAGCTTCTTGTATTGAGGATGGCGGGGGGCCAGGCGCGTTTTCTCAGAAGCGTGGCGGCACAATCCAAGCTTAGGACTCACAGTCGACCCAAGCCATGACTCCGAAGAACAGACATCAGACCCCAACCCCAGTTACCTCGGATGGTTTCCCATCCCCCCGCGTCCCCCGGGGCTCGCGAAGGGACTGGCACGCTGTCGATGTCAGGAAGTGCTAAGCACAGGATGAATTATTGAATGCGTGAGGCTCGTGCTTAATTGGCAAAGGGGGGGGGGGTGGTGGCTCACTCCGAGTGAGGCTTGATGGCTTCACTTGACTTTCGTCCAACACATCTCCCGGACGCTAGGAACGCACCGGGCAAGAAGCGTGTTAGGTTCCCTGGATTGCCAGACCTACACCTTGGACTCCAGCTCCTTCCAACTGTGTCTTCTCAGGGCCTGGGGTCTAAGCATCCACGCACCATCCCCCCCCCCCCAGGCCCTGCAGGTGGTTAGGGGCCCAAAGGTATTTCAGTCTTGAATGGCTTATCCGTGTCCCTCTGCCAGCCGCCACCATGCCTTCAGAGCAGGGATTTACCTTCCAGGGCCCCAACAAAGCAATACTCCTTTCTTCTCTTCTACCCTCTAGAGTTCCAGGCCAGCTGAGAGGGCGCAGACCCCGTCACTCTGAAATCGGCCACTTTGGCAGAGCGATCACTTTGAATTACAGGAGCCGGAGAAGCCGCAAGTGCCAGAAGGACCCTCTGTGCCCCATTTGTTCCCAGGTAAGACACAGACATTGTTGCTTCGTCACGATTCCCGACCCACAGCCTTTTTTTTTGACTAAAAGGCATAAAAGCGTCCTTCTCTGAGCACTTCTGCAGCTGCTCATTCTCCTGCAAAGATGCTTGCGTACGTGCAAAAATTCGGTCAGAGGTATAGGCTCTCCTCCTGTTAATCTGTCTTGTATCAGCGGAGTTCTTGAGCCGAGCCAAAGCCCCAAATTGCGTGAAGGGAATGTTTCCTCCCTCCGTAGCACGACTTACCACGCTAGCACTCCTCCTGGTCTGCTTGTCATCCCGCCAGGCCCACGTGGCTTTAACTAAGGAGAGGGTCGTGCATTTCTTTTTTTCTTTTTTTTTCATTTCACCCCCAACGGAGTGCACAGGACCAGGCACAAGCCAGCCTTCAATGATGAATGTGGTCATTGGTTCCGTACCTTTCCAGCACCTTCGCTCATACTCCCTGACCCCGACGTGCCAGCTCATACCAGAACCGGCCAAGCCGGGACGTCTCTTTTGGCCTTGACATTTGGATTGGAGGGGACAGAGCAGACAGGCTATGGACAAGAGGGGGGGACTAGAACAAGTTTCAGTGAGGACGCCAGAGGGTTTCTGCCGGAAGGTAGGAAGGACAGGAAGGGGTCAACCCAGCTTTCAGAATAAGCCATCTCAGATTTTAGCCAGCCGAATGTTGTTCGTGCTTTCCTCCCATCTCGGTGATCGGCCGTCTCCACTTTACGACCATTCGGAGATCATTGGAAGTCCATTTTGTAATTGTTCTCTTGCTAAGCTTCCTTTATGCAGAAAAATGATAATGTAGTTAGGAGGCTTTCAAAAGTCCTGGGGGAAATTAATTTGTTTACAGGATGGTGTATCGTATGGTTAAACCAACAAGGAGAAGCAGCCGGCCGTTTCTCTTCTCCGCGGAGCTGAAGGGGGGCTGAGTTGAGTCGCTAGGCAGGTGATGTTCACGGGGTCCCCAGGAGCCCCGCCATGGCTCTGTCTCCCACTGCCCCCACCAGACAAATGTTCCAGCACCATTCTTTGGAGTGGGTCATTCTCCAATGCTCCCCACCACGGCTCCTCACAGCTCCCCACCCCCACTGATGTCTGTCTTCCCAGGACTGATGGTTGCTGGGCAGACAGACGTCCCTTCTGCACTCAGTCCTGTTGCTTCCTGATCTCACCCTCCTGAACCTTCTCTCTCTGCTCTGCCACCACCCAGTTCCCGGCACTCGGGAGTTGTTTCTTCTCCCTGAGCATTGAAAGGGAATCACAACCGCATTCAAGCAGCTGGCGGGGGGGGGGGGGGGGGGGGGGGTGTTAAGTCTCAGTGCCCAGAAGAAAAACACAGTCAACGTCATTCAGCTATAGGCCTGTGTCACCCGGCCGCACCACCCACGGCCGAGGGTCTCTGCTTGGGACAGTGTTTGATGGCACACTGACACGTCCGTCGCACGTGCCGACATCATCACAGGTTGCAGACCAGCAGCGTAGAAATGTAGTAAGGCCCCATCATAACCAGTGAGGGTCTGTCTCAGAACTTCGAGAAGAATACCACTTACCAAATGTCTCCTCTTCCTGCAATCAGGCGGGGACCACATGCTCGGTTTCACGGTCCTGGCCCGTTGGACGGTCAGCCGGCTTCCCCGTGAGCTCTGGGAAGGAAATCCCTGTGCCTCCGAGCCTTGGCGGCCTCCTCCCCTCGCCCACAGCTGACCACCATGAGTGCAAACACCCGCTTGGACTCCGCACGGGTGATCGGCCTCCGCTCGGGCTTGTCTGTCTGCTTTTCAGAAGGAGGAAGGCATTTCTCAAAGTCTCACTCGTATAGACCGGTATACCGAAGGGAACACAGAGCATGGCTCTCCTGGAATTAACAAGTAGCTTCGCAATGCGCCGTACACGAATCCGGTCCATTGTCAGGAAATAAATAATTTCGATGCCGTTCTCATCAGCTTTCCCGCTGAAGTTAAAATAAGGTTGATGATCGTGAGAATGACGGTCCTAACAATGGTTCGGATAAAATGACTGAGCTCAAGCCATTCCAGCTGAGCTTTCATAGTGGGGTTGGAATGTTAATACGATCAGAGACACAACAGTAAAACCTACCTCTCAGTTTGGGACTCTGACCACGTTCCAGGCTCTGTGCTAGACCCATCGTCCACACGAGCATCTACAACCTTACAAGGTTACTTCCGGCCCACAGGAGGGGTCATAAAGGCTCGTGGACAGTCCGTGACTCCTCCAGAGTAACCCGGTCGGTCCACAGTGACACAGTTATTAGTGACCAGAATTTCGTGCTCCCAAGGTCGTTCGTTGCAAATGATCTCAGTTGATGAGTTGGAGTCTTAGGAGAAAAAGAACAAATGATAGACTCAATTTTTTCCATTCATACACGTTAGAGTAAATTCTGTCTATAAGACAAAGATGCAATACGCAAACCTTTGTTTTTAGCTTTTGTGCAAAAGTATAAAATCCGTGATTTGTAAAGAAGACCCTCGCGACCTTTGTATGTACTGTATTTTACGATGAGAACAGAACTCACACGTGAACACTCCTTCTGGACGCACATGGGGCAAAACTGACCTTTCCTCTTTAAAAATCGACAGAGATGTAGATAGACCTGCGAAAATTCTCTTTAATCACAAGGAAGGAAACAGAGTTCTAGAAGAAAAACGGGGCGGGGGGGGCTTTCAGGTTGTTAAGTCTTGCTTGGGGGAAGTAAAGTAAGTGTTAAGGGAGAAACTGCTTTGCACTTTAAGGAAAAAGACTTCAACAGGAAACGGTATGTCAAAACAGGATGAAAAGGGATGTCCGTGAAACTGAGGGGAAAAAAATGGAGGTAAGAACGCCACACGCAGGCCAAGGCGGGACCCCGGTTCGCCTCGTGGTCGGGTGGTGGGTGACAAAGACACTCCGTCGGACCTGCCCAGCTGTGTGGACCTGGCCCGCAGAGGCTCTCGGGCCCGTTCTCTGCCGTCTGCTCCCCCGCATCTCCACAGGGACCTGGAGAAATGCCGGCAGGAGGCTGCCCTGCCCAGAGACGGCGTCCGCTGGGCTTTCTACTCGTCCCCGAATATTCGGGAGCCCGCAATCTGAGAATCATTAAAGAGGAATCACAGCCAGATCTTAAGTGCCTCCTTGATGAGGAGCTCAGCTGCTTGCTTTCATCCGACGTTCGAGCAAGTTCGATTCTGTTTTTCGTGTCCCAGGATGGAGCATGCATTTCGATGGCGTTCTCTACACAAAAGGCCTTCTTTCCTCAAGGATCCACGACCGCAGAGCAGCACGGGGGGCGGGGGGGGGGCGGGGGGGCGGCTCTGGAACTTGTGTCTCGACGGCCACCCGTCTGGCCATCAGCATCTCGTCTGCAGGGAGTCTGTGGGGTGGGCACAGTCCGTCTTCACTGGGTGTGGGGGGCCACCGAGGCCAAGACCAAGCCGGCCCCCCTCCGCTGTGTGAGGACAGGCTCATGGGCTACATGAGTCACCGCCCAGCACGCGACCCCGGATGGAAATCTCAGGGTGTCTGCTCAGTTTCAGACTCAGCCGCAGCCGCTGCGTGCGTGAGAAGCTCACCACCAACGAACACCCGCTCCGAGTCTGACTGATTCGGTTGTCACCCAGAGAAGTGGAAACAATCGTTTCCTGAGGCCCCCGCCTGCATCGCCTCTTTCCGACCCAAAACGGAGCTCTCGACTTCAAAGCCAAAGCTTCAGAGTCCCTGAAGCAATATCCTGGGGCTGTGGGTATGTCTCCGAGACAGAAATGTCTCTCTTGGAAAAGGCAGAGAGGAGGACTTGATGCCATTGAGAAGGGAGGCTGGCGTGGCCCGAGGGACGCCTACCTTCCTCGGAGATGCGCTCAGGGGCATTGCTGTCTCTGAATAGAACTCCCTTAGCGGGGGAGAATATCATTTAATCGATGACATAGGTTATGAACATTTTTGTTCCTGTAAGCTAAGCCTCTGACCGTTTCTATTAGGACCTCCTGGGATGTGTAACCAAATGAGCTGGGCTCTTCCCCCGCCCCCGCTCAAAAGGATTTGTAGGTTCTGCAAATAGGTCTTCTAGGGCTCCTTCTCTCCCTCTGCCTTCATGACCTTGCTTTTGCCCCCACAAAGATTCTAAAAGCAGTTGGTCTAGAAACAACGGTTTTTAGCTCACTTTGACATTGGATTGTCTCTGGGGTTTTACGTTTCCAACCGTGAGCGTTTGAGGGGCTTGTCGACCTTCTGTCTGCAGACGCCGATCTAACACCCAGAGCCCCTGAAACCTCTGATGAAATCGTCGGAGCGTGTGCGACGCGCAAAAGGTGATTGATCCCCTCACATTCTGGAAGCGGCACCCCCCGTCTGCACTTCCTCTGCCTGCCCCCGGGAGCCTGCGGGTCCCAAGTGCCCGGCTGCTGTGGAGGAGGAGCAGCAGCGAGCCGCAGCTAGAACTCGCTAGAACTCATCGCCAGGATGGGCGGCAGGTGGACCTCGAAGGGAGTTTTAAAAAATCAGATCACGGAAGCCAGAGGGAGACCACAGACAAATCGGACCGCATTAAAAACTCATGTTTACTGGTAATAATAATAATAATAAACCATTAAATCCACATACAGGGGAAAGAGAGCGACTTCAGCTTGACAACATGACAGAATTTTGTAAGGATTCTCCCTTCGATCCAGTCAGTTCACTTCTGGAAAACTAATTCTGAAGAAATGATGGGAAAAGCCCAAAAGTCATTGGTGGCAAAACCAAACCAAACCAAACCAACCAACCAAACAAACAAAAACACGTGGACGGATAACATGATGTTTGAGAAATGGCGCAACATTTGAGTCTTTCGTGTTCTAAATAGAATACCCACTAAATATCGGTGAAACACATCCACAAACAATTGAAAAATAACATGGAAATTGCTTTAGATACGAAACTAATGGAAAGTCAGAGATGCACATTTATATTAAAACCGAAAAATGTATAAATAGTCACGGCACCCAGGAGGCTCAGTGGGTTAAGCCTCTGCCTTCGGCTCAGGTCATGGTCTCAGGGTCCTGGGATCGAGCCCCGCATCGGGCTCTCTGCTCTGTGGGAAGCTTACTTCTCCCTCTCCCTCTGCCTGCTGCTTGCCCTCCTCATGCTGTTTCTCTTTCCCTTTCTCTCTCTTCCTGATAAATAAATAAATAAATAAAACCGTTAAAAAACGAAATAAATAAATAAAATCTTAAAATGTGCATGCACACACGCACACACGCGTATCCGTACACATACATATGCAGGGAAGAGACAAAAATGTTCAAAATGTTAATGCAGAAGGACCTTCAGAAAAAGTAGGATGGAAAACATCTTTGAAATGCTCAGAAATAATCCCTTAGGTAAAGATCTCTAAAAGAATGCAAAAAAAAAAAAGAAGGTGGGGGAGAGGGTTGGGTAGAAATAATCGTATTACATGCACTATTTTGTCGGTCTGACAAGCGCAGATGTTGTGCAGTGTTACCAAACAGAGCATCAGACCACATGGCCCCGGGGAAACTGGCAGACAGGCGATCTGGTCTCCCAGCCCACCCCCCCCCACCCCCCACCGGGGACCTGCTCTAGCACCGGCCTCTGCTTCATTCCCCTGCCCTGAGCTCTAGGTCTGAGCACCCCTCTGACAGTCCCTGAGCCTCAGGACCCTGGCTAGGGCTCCAGCTTGCCTTTGGCCCTCCAGCCTGGGGCAGACTTTTAAGAGCTATCTCAATTAAAAGGAAAAAAGAAAAAAAAGAACGATCTAATTGATTTGCTAATGAGTCAACGGAGGAATCCATACAGGGTAGAAAGCAGCCTGTGCCCAGCCCCTTACCTAGAGCTGCCCACGGATGTGTCTCTTTCTCTTGCCCGGTTGCGTGACCCCTGCCCGCTCATCTCTCCCCCTGCGTGCCGAGTCTCTAGGGCACCAGGCGGGCTGCTCCGCAGAAGTGGACCTTTCTGTTCCAGTCCTGCGCCTTCTTGTTCCGTGAGTCCAAACTGCAAACAGGCCGTTTTGTGTGTCAACTGGAGAGAGCCTCTGCTCTCTCCAGTTCTTGTCTATGAGCCCAGGGGGCCTCGTAAGCCTCCTCACCCCATGCCTCAGTAGGATTATCCTGCTGATTAACAGGGCCACACTTAGAAAATGTAAACTGTAAGAAAATGTTACTCTGAGTCTTGTCCATATCATGCTGAAATAGTTGGGGGGGCGTGTCTTTATTTCTGAAATATGCTTATAAACGATGTTGGGGGGGAAAGTGAATAGATAGAAATAGAGCAGAGAGGGCAGAAGGTCGGCGACCCCTGGGTCCAGGCTGGGAGGAGGCAGTGCTCGTGCTGCAACCTGGGCTGGGGGGTGGGATTCGGCTTCTGTCCAAGCGGGAAAAGAAAGTTGAGAAAAAATTTAAGTCCTCTCCTGGACTTTGCCATGCGAGCACAGGCAAGGTTCTTACTGCAAGCCTCTTTCTTGAGTGGTAAACACGAGAGAGCAAAGAAAAACATCTGTGCCTGCATTCTATTTCGTGAGCACCGGTCACAGGAAGAGACAAAAGGCAGTTTGCAACGCGCAGAGCCCCGCTGGGTGTGAGGGTCACAGATGTGAGGATCCGGGCAGCACCTAGCGGTCCCTCGCTCAGCCTGGCCAAGCCTCCCGCCCAGACTCCAGCCAATCTGAGCTGCCGAGGCCACCTTAGCATTACATATGCACACAGGCCTCCTTGGCAGGGGACTCGCTGCAGACGCGCACTCCTGCTCCTGAGAACCGGCGAGACCAGCACCGAGCAGCTCCCCAGCAGAAGCCTCCTCCGTGGCGGGAGCGGACCCCTGAGGCCGGCCCCAGAGGTCACTGGCAGTAGGTCAGCCCCCATGAAAGCTTCCAAGGCATGTCCGCGCCACCGAAGCCGGAGGAACACTGGCCAGCACTACTTGTACCAGGAGTCCCTGCTGCTCAGGTGAGTGGGTCCCCGCCCTCCGCCCGCAGAGAAGGCAGGTGTGTGGAGGAAGGGGGTGCCGAGTCCCCAGAGCCTTGCTGCAGCTGCCCCAAGGACAGAGCCCCCAACCCACTCCCCACGCCTTCAGAACGGACCCAGAAACTCCCTTCTCCGGGCTTTTGTACTGCGGGGCTGGCCACCTGCTCATTGCCCGGGGGACCCGAATCCAAGCTACCCCAGCCTGGCGGAGCCCACGGGCGTGCGCTCTCCATTTCCCCTCTGTTGACTCGGTCGGCAACGTCAAGCGAGAGCCGGAATCCATCCGTCCGAGTAAATGAGGTGTCTGTCGGAGCGGGCTTCAGGCTGGGAAGAAGGGGGTGGAGGTAGTGCTGTTTGAATCCGTTAGATATTTACAAAGGTATATTAAAACCTCCATTAATTTGGAGAAACTGGAGAAAATTCTCCTCTAAGTAAAAACCGTCTGAACCCGGGAAAAGCAAAGGAGCGATTTTGTCTCACTTGTTGAGCCAAGACCACAACACCCCCCTCATGCTGATCAGCCGTCGTCGGGTTAACACGGTAATTGTTCCCGGGAATAGATGCGTCCACGTGTGGAACACGGTTCCCCTACACAGTAACTCTTGCCCTGCGGTATCTGCCACGTAAACCTGCTCGGCTGCAGTCTCGTTTCTAGGCGCTGCTGGCCGTTCTGCCTCCACTGTCCCGGTTTGCGAGAATGGGAGTGAGCGCGCAGGGAGGGTCTCTGGAGGGCAGCGCGTGGCTTTGCTTTCCTTTGCCTCCAGAGCGGGGGGACAGGAGGAGCGCGGGCTCTGAAATGAGCGGGTGATCTCGATCGGCCTGAACAGAGTTGCCCATCCGAGATGCGGCTGCTCAGGAATTGTTCATCAGCGCCCTCTTGTCTCCTTCTGTGGTGTCCTCTGAAGACACCTTTCCTCCAGGGAAACCATTTTTTTTTTCATCGACCCATCAAAGCAGCAGACTCCGATGGGTGTCCTTCCGGGGTTGCCCGAGGCTGCCAAACTCTCCCTCTGCCTCCCTGGGTCCCTGTCCCCTGACATGTACAAACCTCACACAGACGCAGACGACCCTGGGGCAGCGAGGGGCTAACGTGCCCCAGGCAAGCGCTTTGCTGGAAGCAACAGCACTAATCAGATTTCCTCCTTCATGCCCGATCCATTCAGCAACCTGGATGACAGCTTTAATGCTGAGGAGGCAGGGGACAGCGCTGATCCGGAACAGATCTTCCAGAATATCCAGTTCCAGAAGGATCTCATGGCGAACCTTCGCTGCAGACCCTGGACCATGGGCCAGAAGCTGGGAGCACTGAGGTGAGGGCTACGGCGGCCGTTTTTGATTATTGCGAATACGCTTCCCACGCAACCGCCCTGACCTGCCCACGGAAACAAGCACAGAGACCCACGTGAGAGTGGCGGGTGGGCGCCTCGACCTGACTCAGAGATGTCACAAGGGCCTCAGGGTGGCCAGGATCTCTGTGAGGGTCTGTGTACGAGTGTCTGGGTTTGTGTGTGTGTGTGTGTGTGTGTGTTGATGGAATTGGTGGTTTTCTGCCTCCTTTCAAACACTAGATTTAAGAAATCTAAAAACCCCCTGCTGGGCAGTTACTCCCTCTGGGGGGAGCCGGACTCTATGGGAAACCAGAAAACCATGCTATCGAGTCGCACTACAGAATCCGAGAGAGAATTCGGAACAGCTGAGGAGTGGCCGCTAGGTTGTGAGGAGCTGACCGCCACCTCCCAGTCCTCAGCTGAGCGATGCTGGGTCGCTCTCTTAATTTCTCAGCCACTTTCTTTCTCTTTAAAGTTGAGGGGATGGGGCAGAAAGGCACCTGCCACCTGCTTCCAAAAAACGTGCCCTGTTAGGCAAGCAGGTGTGTGTTGAAGACTCAGAACCCCAGATGGCCCTGAGAGCTGCCCCATCAGAACGTGCGGGAGAGACGGGCCCGTGTTTTCAACACACATTCAGGTAGATTCTTTCACTTACTGAAGTTTGAGATCCACGGAGAGGTCCGAGGTTAAACGGATGAGTGGTGACAGTGCCCCCACTGTCTCGGGTATGCGGAAGTCACGCCCCCGCCCTCGGGGCCCGATGGATGGGGCAGAGGGAGTTCACTGCATGGTCTTAATGAGCTACTCTGACCTGTCAAACGGACCTTCCTGGAGAGACAGGCAGCAGCCCCACTGATCCGGCGCCCCACGGAGACAGGATCGGAAGCTTGTTAGCGCCCCTTTCCCAATGCCAAGCACACAGCCCCTCAGGCTTCCCATTTGACTCCCATCAGATCATGGCTTTGTCGGCTTCCCCGGCAGGCAAGACGCAGCGGGCCCCTGGGTTGGCTCAGCAGATGGCTGATGTTGTTTGTAGTCTCAGCAGTTTCTGGCTAACCCCCCGTGTCTGCTGTCGGCTCCCACCCTGTGTGTGTTCCCTTGGGCAAGGGCAGCAATTTCAGATGGAAGACTGATTCTCAGAGACGTGAAGTGACTTACCCCAGGACACACAGCCTCTGAGAGCTGGCCCTGAGCTTTATTTAAAGCCAGACTTTCTGACCCTGACTCCGATGTTCTATTGAAATACTGGAACTCAGCCAAAGGAATCATGGGGACAATTTATCCTAAAACCAAAAATAAGTTGTGTGTTGTATCCAAAATTTTTTTTAAGATTTTATTTACTTATTTGACAGACAGAGATCACAAGCAGGCAGAGAGGCAGGCAGAGAGAGGGGGAAGCAGGCTCCCTGCCGAGCGGAGAGCCCAATGCGGGGCTCCATCCCAGGACCCTGAGATCATGACCTGAGCCGAAGGCAGAGGCTTTAACCCACTGAGACACCCAGGTGCCCCCAGAATTTTTAAGAATCATGCAGAAATGCTCCTGCTGATTCCTGATCACTGCCTAATAGGAGTCATCAGTAATTACTAATTAGTAATTAATGATCATTAATTATTAGTACGAGACTGAGGCTTTTCAACCTGCAGGCAGAGCACAGCGAATGATAACTGTCCCATCAAAAGGGCAAACCAGGCCTTCGGGGCTGATGCCTGGCCAGGACTCAGCCTGGTGACAGCCCCCCCCACCCCGTTTCCCTGGGCCACCAGTCAGGCTCCCAGAGGAGTCTCGTCCTCTGAGCACCTCCGTTTATCATTCCCTGGTCCCCACGTCTCCTCCCTCATCACCTTGAGAAGCTACTGGAGCAATAACTCCCTCACTGGACTTGCTGAGGCATCTGGAAAGCACGGTGACCACTGAAGCCTGACCGCGGGGGGAGCCAGCCAGGGGGGCCGACGCCGAGGAAAGCAGGGAGCCCTCGCTGAGTCTGGAGCGACAGACACCTGTCTGGGAGGGCATGGCGCTGGTTCATGGCCCTTGCAGGGAAGCAAGTGGGAGGGACCCTTACGTCAACATGGGTCTGTGCGGAGGTCTGGGGGAGGTTGTCCTCCCTGGAAGCCCAGGTCCAGGCCCACCCTCGCTCATACTCTAACCGCCGCCGCCACTCTCTCCCAATACTGTCACCTCGGGACCCCTTTACCCTATTAGTTAGGGGCTCTTTCCACGCAGCGACTCTGTCTACGTACCTCTGTGTCCTGCTCTGCTTGGCCCAAGTCAGGGCGCAGAAAATGTTTGCAGGAAGAAAATTGTAGACAATGAGATGAAACAAATTATTCCGCTTGTATAGGTCTCTGCCTTTCAGCTGCCGGGCAGGGTAGGACGTCAACCCTCACCCTCGCCTGCAATTTTGGTTCTGACTGGGATGAAGCCAGGGCATGGGCGAGGCCACGGAGCTGGGATGATGGCAGGGAGGGCACAGCGCCCCAAAACCCAGCAAGCACTCTGATGAGCTCACGTCTCACTCGGGGGAAGGGAGTCCACTCGTTCCTGCGTCTCTTAGGGAAAGGCTCAGCCGCAGTGGGTATTGTTAAGAGGCTATTGGGGTGCACACGTAAGACCTCCCTTGCACGAACGGGGCAAACTCGAGACCGAGGGACTCCAAAGAACCAAGCCCTTCAGCACTGAGCATACTCAAGTGGAGGGGGCTGGCCACCCGTCACGAGGGTCTCATCAGCTCAGTGTCTGAGGAGGTCGCCTTGAAAGTGACATTCGCCTCTAAGCGTCCTTGACTGCTGTCCCTCCCACGGGTGCTGACGTTAATTGTCTAATCCAGCTACTCCTGTAGGTGTGGATTGAACCACTTATCCCAGTAAATTCAGTGCATTTCAAGGATCGGCCCACTGAGGAGGTCAGTTAGCGTGCTAGTAGTTGGTGTAGGCTGAATCGGGTTCTTTGTGGCCGTGTAGACAGCACCCTTTCCTCGAGGCAGGACTCGTAGGCTCGATCTGACTTTCTCTTCCAGAGACGAGGCCGCAGGAGGAAGGCTGCTGAGGTTAAGGGGAGGGGTGAGGCCCCCTAGTGCTGCTGCCAGGAGCCCCCCTCCCCTGCCCCTACCTGCTCACGATTGATTCCCAGGCAACAATCTAGGAAGGGCTTTAAGAAATTCACTGAAACTCATTTCATCATTGATTCATCATTTTCTAAGAATTTAATCCATTACATTTTTTTTTTTCAGAAAGTTTTTTTTTTTTTTTCAGCGTAACAGGATTCACTGTTTTTGCACCACGCCCCGTGCTCCATGCAATCCGGGCTCTCCCCAATACCCACCACCTGGTTCCCCCAACCTCCCACCCCCCGCCTCTTCAAAACCCTCAGGTTGTTTTTCAGAGTCCATAGTCTCTATGGTTCACTTCCCCTTCCAATTTCCCCCAACTCCCTTCTTCTCTCCATCTCCCCATGTCCTCCATGCTATTTGTTATGCTCCACAAAGAAGTGAAACCATGTGATACTTGACTCTCTCTGCTTGACTGATTTCACTCAGCATTTTTTAAGAGCGCTTTCTGGTTGCTGGAGGTCAGGAAAGGAACGATTTGCCGACCTGCGTAGCCTCGCCTTGCCGTGGCCGCTTCTCCCTCACCTTTTGGCCGCCCGCTCCTGTTGCACTTTCGCACATTTAGCCAAGATAGCGGGTGGGATAAGATTGTGCTCACCGGCGTGTTTTTGTCCTCTCAGGCGAGCGAAGGAGATTGTGCTGAAGTTCGAAGGGCGGCTGACCAGGACCCGCGGCTACCAAGCAGCCGGCGCCGAGGTGAGAGCCTGCGTTCGCGGACACCCCCACGCCCTCTTGTGGTCTTGGGGCCGGGAAGTTGTGAGCCACTGCTCTGTCACTGCACACGGGCTGC
This sequence comes from Mustela erminea, assembly GCF_009829155.1. NCBI lineage: Eukaryota > Metazoa > Chordata > Mammalia > Carnivora > Mustelidae > Mustela > Mustela erminea. Next base: position 2,244,690 of record NC_045618.1, on the reverse strand, counting down.
ACCATCAGTCACAGCAGCCACAGAGAAGTGCTGCGAGCTGCAAGGTCCCCGCATCCCAGAACCTGGAGCTTAGTCCCGGATGTGGTCACCTACTGATGGGACACAGCCCTGGGGCAGCCTAGCTCATCCGAGAAAGGGCGTCTTCCCCTGAGAAAATGATCTAGCATCCTTCCTGACATGCTCCCATCCATACACGTGGGGTTTTGTTTTTTTTCAGTGCACATCTTGTAATGAGAAAGTTCCAGATAAATCCCAACGGTCACTTTATAATCCAATGCTAAGGTTTTTGCTTGTTATTTTTTCCATCCAGTTCCTTAAAACTAAATTTTAGTATATATTGAAGTTATCTGTCTGGAGAGATGTTACAATAATTTTCATAAATGTTTAGAAGGCAAGGAAAAACCATGCCCTTAGCATCTTTTTTTAAATCTCACATTCCAGTCACTGAATATATAATTTTCACGGAGAGGATGTGTCGTATACAAGCCTTTCTCTTTTTTCTTTTTTCACTTAACCCCACACATAACAGAAGGATTTTTCCATGTTGCTCCTATCATGTTCCATAACAGACAAACGCATATTAACTTAATTAGTTATTTGTCTGCTGCTGAATATTTAAGTTGTCTGTAGTTTTTCATTATCATTACTAACCCTGCAAAGACTATCTTTGCACATATTGCTTTTCCTACTTTTTATTTGTTTATTTAAAATATATATATTTAGTTATTTATTTGAGAGAGAGACAGCACAAGCAGAGGGAGAGAGAGCCCATGATCAGGGAGAGGGGCAGAGGGAGAAGCAGGCTTCCTGCTGAGCAGGGACACTGACTTGGAGCTTGACCCTAGGACTCTGGGATCATGGCCTGAGCCGAAGGCAGACACTAAACAGACTGAGCCGCCCAGGCGCCCCCTTTCCCTACCTTTTAAAATTTCTCTCCTAGGATAAATGCCAGAACTATAATCACTATTAAAAAAATGTCATTTTTTGGCTCTTGATAAATATTAATAAATGATTCCTCAACCCTTGATAGTTGATCTTACCGTACATGACAAGTTTATGATTTTCATAATATCCTTTCAAATACTGGATATTGTATTTTTTTAAACTTTGTTATACTTGAACAGACAAAAGCTGACAGATGCCCTTTTCAGATTTTCTGAAACAAAAAGTGTTCTTCCTGAAGTTTTCCTTAAAGCTGACCACAAATTTTACATACCTGAAAAATTATAAAATCTCAAAGGATCCCCAAGGTCCTGCCCTGGCTGTCCCCTCACTTTCCTCAGACCCTGCCTAAAAACTCGAATCTAGTCCTAGGACCAAGATTACCCATGACTGCCCACGCCCGTCCCACGATGATGTGGCTTACAGATGAAATACAGAAAAAATTATCTTTTGAATAATTAGCATATGCGCTCCCTCCTTTTTTTCCCTGCGTAGTATGAAATGCTGTGGGAAAACACTTGGGAAAACTGGAAGGTCCTTCTGTTGGGTTCAGACAAACTGTCGTATATGAGAGTGAAAGTTACCGCCACTTTTTGGTCACAGTGAGACCGGTGTCTTCACACTGTGCTCCTCCCCCGCCCCACATTCAGAACTCTGCTTCTCCACCTTATTTTACACTGGAAATGCTATATTTTTATATGAACAGCTGGGGACCAGCATCTGCTCCCGCTGCCGGGTAGAGAAAGCCGAAGGCATCTAGCCCGTGGCGTACTGCCTGCAGCCCGTCTGTATATCGTCCTCGGTTTATAACCCGAAGACGGTTAACTATTTTCCAAATAAGAAATTTTGTGAGCTCCCCATTCTCTGTGACTCCCAGCGCTGAGATCCCATCCCCACTCAGAGCAGCCGCACAAGGCATCCTGGGGAGCCCTCCCCTGTTTCCAGCCCGCATCCCCCGTTCACGTGGGTCTCCACTCACTCGACTCCAGCTCTTTAGGGACGGTCTCCCTTCGGCACCAGCATGTGTCTGTGCTTCTGAAGGAAACCAGGTGTGAGTGTGTGGGACCCCTGGGATCGGAGGAGTCACACCGGCACGAGTCAGGACACCCAGGTCCCTCTGCCATTGGTTCCTGGACCCCACTCCTGGAGCGGGGTCACATGGGTGCATTTGGACATTATTTGACTTTGGCTTTCATGTTTGATTCTCAAGGTTCCTTCTGGTCCTAGTAGTCTGTGTCCTTGTGTCTCACACGATACCAATGAAGGAGGTCACCGTTCCCAAGAGCCTTCGTGATGCAATTGGGCACCTGCCCATGATGGTATATAGACTCCGTGAGCTCCTGGCAGGTCCCCCGGCTTCCACGTACCGTCTCCTGCTGTCCAGGCTCTTCCACAGTGACCTGCTCATGCCAGCCCTTACTTAAAATAATGGTAGATGAGAGAGAGAGAGAGATACAAAGATACAAACACAGACAGATTCATGGACACATGGATACACAGATAGATACACAGACAGATACACAGATACATAGATGCGCTTTCATCACACTAAGAATTAAATCTAAGTCCTTCCCATGACCCACCTGATCTGGCCATTGCTTACCTATTAGATCTCCCCCCCCCCCCACCTTCCTCTACTGTAAAAAGCCCAGCACAGTTTTAACATCTGTGCTAACTCACAGACGCGACTGGGCTGCCCTGCCCTCCTGGACAGCTTCTCTACCAACTTATTCTTCTTTGAAACATCAATTCCTTTTCATTCAAGCCTCCACTCACATGTGACCTCCCCACATGGACCTCTCCTGATCCCCTTGTTCAGAAGAGGTTTTCCTCCTCCTGATGGACTGTGTCCCTCCCCCTGTGGCACTGACTCGTCCACTGCTTCCCTCCCTCTACTGGACGTAAGCTGTGCAGCAGCTGACATCTTAGCTGTCTTGTCCGTTTGCAATCGTGGTACCGGAAACACACGTAGGTGCTCGGTACATACTCTGAATGAACTCATTTTTCACAAACTGTAGTATGTGTTGTTAGAGCATCTTTATTCCAATATGTACAGGCCATCCCAAAAAGGAAAGAACGAGCTTATTCTTTCTGATAGCCAGTAGCCCGAGCCCACAATTAAGACCTATTTCCTCTAAGCCCAGCTTTTGTTTTGTCTTTGCATTGCTCTTAAAATCTCAGATCGTTTCAGAGTTCCAGGGCTTTCCCTGGAGATGCGGGGCAAACAGCAGAGAAGTGTGTGTTCCCTGCCTTACTGAGTCTTGCCATCAATAAATCACGTTTTTCCATCTCATCTACCTCTAGGAAGCTCCTGTGGGAAGCTAGAGTAGACTTGCTTCACCAGCGTGAGTGTTGAGGGTGCAGGGCCCTAGGAGCTGCATTGGGGGCCCCTCAACTTCCTGCATGAGCCCAAAAGGCAGGGGAGGAGGCTTTGCATCTCTTACCTCCAAAAATTGTTCTGCATTAGTGTGTTCGGGCATTGACATTCTCATTGAAATTTAACCAAAATTTAAACTGAAAAAGGAGTTCTGCCTACCTCTGATGGAATCCTGCTTCTCATGCAGACAAGGAAATTGAATCCTAAAGAAAGAAAATCCCTTTTCGCACGGTAGGATAGCAGTGGAGCTGGAACTCCGGTGTGGGGCCCCCACGCGGGACCCCTGATACTTCGGGACGTCATTCGCAGTGGGCTAGAGACTCAGAGCTCTCCAACGCCAAACCCACCCCCACGGGTGTCTGAGCCCCCGCTTCTGCGTGCTACAGGGCATGAATGAGCAAAAGCTTTGATGTCCCCTGCGTGCCACAGCGTGTGCGCCATGGGGAAAATCCCAAGGCAATGGGAGGCAGGCTGTGATCAACGTGACAGGGTTTCCATGTGGGGGGTTTACAGGGAGAAGGATCTAGTCCTGTCTCCGGAGAAGCCGGGTGAAACACTAGGGGCATGGCTAGGTCTGAGCTGGGTCTGGAATTCGGCTCAGAGGATGAGCAGTTGCGCCGTCTGATAAAACTCGAACAGCTTCTCATTTACAAGCAGCCGTTCCGGCCTGAGCAGACACATTCCCGAAGGACAGTATCACGCACGTCTGCCTCAGGACCACGTGGCGTCTCTGGGTTCAGAATGCTGTAATCACATTTGCGAGCTTTCCTTCGGCAATGAGATCATTGGCTTTCAACACGAACCCAGATTGTTTGTGTGTTAAGAACGAGCAGCCCGCCAGTACTGTGGGGAGCTGACCCGGGGAGGGCACATTCTGCTTTATTCTCCTTGGAGGAAAAAGAAAGAAAAATAAGGATTTTGAACTCTTGGCAAATGCATCTTAAACACACAAGATGAATTTCCAGAGCTCACCGCTGGCAGCAGTGGCCAGGAGTGAGGGTGGGAGACAGACACGGTCGCAAGACGGGAGGCACACGAGGGTCTCTCATTCAGCAACTGTTCTAGACTCCTTGTCCCCCAAACAAGGCACTGTGATCCCGGGGTGGGGGGCAGTTTGCTGGTCACACAGATTCCTGGACCCCACTCCTGGAGCGGGGTCAAATGGGTGCATTGGGACATTATTCCTCAAGCAATTTCGGGCACTTATTTTCGTGCCCGGAGCAGAAACGGGAGGAATAAGGCAGGTGCGACCCTGGAGCGTGAGCCTCGTACAGTCAGCACAGCTCAGAGCCTGAAGCAGGGCCTCCTGCACAGAGGAGAGGAGGAGGCTGCTTTGGCCCTCGTATTGCCCAGAGTCCTGCAGAGGCGTGATTGAAGGCATCAGACAGTGTGTGGGAGCCCGTACTCCACTCGGGACCTTAGCATCCCAGGGTCACTGCCGCGTGGACCGCTGTGAAGTTCTCTAACCCTGCTCTCTCCTTTTCAGCTCTGGCGGAAGTTTGCACGTCTGGCCTGTAACTTCATGGTCATCTTCATTCCCTGGGAAATGAGGATAAAGAAAATTGAGAGTAAGTGTGGGCGCTCGGAGGAGTGTGGCGGGGATGGGGTGCCCGCGGCCTGAGAAGGAGGGGCCGGGCGTCCCGGTGCCCGCAAGGCGCCACGGGGGCCATGCAGACATGATGTGGAGCGCGGCTGGATGTGGGACCGTGGGAGATGGAAGACATCTGTCCCACCGCGGCCGGCAGGACGGCAGCAGCCCCACATCCCTGCGGCTCTGCTGTCCCGGCCTTTCCTTCCGAAGTCGACCCGGCGCGGACCCCAAAGCATCAGCTGAGAAACCGTAGGAGAGTGGGAGGGTCTTGTGTGAGCCACGGCCAAGCAAACCCGCAGCAGTCCGCGTTTTCTCAGACGCAGTAAGGTCAGCTCCGAGAGCATGTTCGGAGAAATAAGTAAGTCACGTTCACAGCGTAGTCACGAACGTGTACACACAGCACATACCTCATAACGCACAGGGAATGAGGCCAGGGATAAACCCAACAGTGAGCCTACAGTGAAGAAAACTGGAAAACTGGGCCACGGGCTGTTTAAAAAAACCTGTGAAGAGACACAGGAGGACGTAAGATTGGAAGAGGTGGATTCCCTCAGTTTGTAAGTTTCATGCAATTCCAGGAGAAATCTCGTGTCAATTTTTTGTTCTCCGTGAAATGATCGATCACGGAAGAAGCCCATCCAAAAGACTCACCTAAAAAAAAAAAAATCTTTTTACAAAGAAAAACACAAATGAACTTGCATAAGAAATGTTCAAATACATTGTAAACCCTAGAGCCGTGGAAAGTGGAGCGCAGCATCAGAGATGGTTCTGGAACAGGTGGTTTCTCTGTTGGAGTGAAACCCTTCACCGTGAGGCTCTGAGCTGTTACAGGAGATAGGGAGCCGCTCGGAATTACAAGAAACGATAGAGCACGGAAGGCGACCCTGTCTGAGAGAGGACAAGAGGACATCACCAAGGAAAGGAGCACTGTGTTTAGTGACCTGTAGAAGAAATCGTGCATACCTAGAACAACAAAGCGAAAAGCCCACAAACGGGGAGAACACAATTTTCAGCATTTCAATGGAAGTTAGCAGTTTTTTTTTTTTTTTTTCCTACACCGTGGGTGGGAATGCACATTGCAACGGGCATTTCTAGGGGAAAGGTACCATTTGTAACCAAAGCCTTCCTAATGTTTGTACTCTTTGATGAAACCCTCCCACTCCCTAACAACCAGAAAGAGGAGAGCCACAGCAAAAGCAGCACGCCAGGACCCAGTGGGTGCCCCACCCAGATTTCCTGGCTGGTCAGGCTGTTCCTGGCTGCGCTGGGTGTCAATGCTGTGACTCACCGCTGTCCCCTTTCCTGGAGAATGGTCCTGGGCTTGCACTGTTGCAGCAGTTGGGCTCACATCACCTGCCCTGCCTCCCGGGGGGGCCGAGGGAGGACCTAGACGGAGGGAGGGCCTGAGCAAGGGGGAGTCCAGTCGGGTTCCTCGTGCAAGGTGGACCAACTGTGTTGTGCAATTTGCCTTCTGGGATTCCCCAGGGATCTGGAGAAGCCAGGTCCTCGCAGAGACCACAACCTTGCACCCACCCTGACCCTTCAGCTCTCCCCCTGCACCTGCCTGCCCCTTCCTCCCTCCCGCCCCCCTCCCCACTCCCTTTCTCCAGAGTGGGGTCCCTCCCTTAGGCTCTGCTTCTAGGAAACCTGCCCTTGGAGGGAAATTATTTATTGCAGACTTATTTCCCCTAGTGAATCCCCTACCTAGCGAAAAGTCAGAGGCTTAAGTCTCAAGCAGGTTAAATAAATTATGGAAAATCCAGTTGAATAAACAATAAAATTTATTTTATAGAATATTTTTTGCATGAGAAAATACGTACAATATATTAAAAACTCAAGATACATATTGTAGAGAGACACTGATTTTATACCCAAGATCTATACATACAGAATAAGAATGGGGGGGCACACTAAAAGTTTACTAGAAAGTCATTCTAGTAGTGGTTTTAAGTTAGTGGGCTCAGAATAGGTAAGTTTTGGTTTTCCTTGTGATGCTTTGCATTTTTCTAGTTATTATGATAAACATAAGCTAAATTTGAAGTAAAAATTCAAGAGGTATCTTTTTCTAAGGATGGTACAAATCACCCACGTTCTCATCTAATGTCATTTGGTCTCGAATACGCTTTCTTTGTTTTATTTATTTATTTATTTTAAATATATATATTTTTAATTTATTTGACAGACAGAGATCACAAGTAGGCAGAGAGGCAGGCAGAGAGAGAGAGGAGGAAGCAGGCTCCCCGCTGAGCAGAGAGCCCGATGCGGGACTCGATCCCAGGACCCTGAAGATCAGGACCTGAGCTGAAGGACGTGACCTGAGCTGTGTCATAAGGGAAATGATTATTTGTGTGCTTATACGTGGAAAGCCTCATGAGCCTCTTGACCCCCCATAAATGACTATTTGGGGGGATCACCCCGATTGGTACAATCACGGCGTTCTCCGTCTTTGTCCTGATACACAAAGGATCGCAGGGCTGCGGTACAGAGAACTTTGCTCTTTGCGGATTTTATACTGTTCATTCCGTTGTTGCCGCGTTTCACTGTTCTTATCGTCCGGCCTTTTTTTTTTTTTTTTTTAGGTCATTTTGGATCTGGTGTTGCCTCCTACTTCATATTCCTCAGATGGTTGTTCGGAATTAATATTGTGCTGACGATAATGACAGGCGCTTTTATTGTCATTCCAGAGGTAAGAACGAGTTGGGGGAAAGTAAGGAGGCCCTTTCGTTCGAAACGTGCAGCCTCGTAAAGCGATCGCCCCCACCATCCTCATGGAAAGGATGACCCATGCATTCAAGCAGGACACAGCTGACCTCTTCCGTGAAGGGCCGGGTAGCGAAGAGGGGAGGCTTTGGGTCCCACCCGCGCTGTCCCCCGTGCAGCATGAAACATGATACACGAGCTCATGATGGTGTCTGTGTTCCCGTCGAATTTTATTTACGGATATTTACGGATACGGGTTTGACTGTCACATCATTCCTAAGTGTCCCGATGTGTTCTTCTGCTTTTGATTTTTTTTTTCCAACCCATTAAAAATGCAAAAACGATTCTTAGCTCTTGGGCCGCGCAAGAGGAGGTGATAGGCGGAGTCTGGCAACCGGGCCAGCTCGCCGGCACCGTGATAACACGGAAGCCGCTTCTCAGCTAAGCTTCGTCCTCACGAAATAAATGGGGCTATTTCTCATGCAGAAACCCAGTGACCTCAGAAAGCCGCCTGTAGAAGCCCAGTGAGAGGACTCCCAGGAGGGCTGATCAAGCAGGAAGCTCGGCCCACGCAGGATGACTGTGCCCTCAGTGAGGATCTAGCAGAAAGGCAGCCGCTAGAGACCCGGGCCATGCAGGGCGTTCCCAGGACGTGGGGATCTGGGCATCCGCCGCCCCTTTTCTTCTGGTCCCCTCCCCGCCCCAGAGGATCACAGGACATCCTGTTTTCTCTGCCAGCTCATCGCAGGCCAGCCCTTCGGAAGCACGGCCCGCAAGACCATCCCCAAGGAGCACGTGGCGGCTGCACAGGACCTGGACACCGTCTGGTCCCTGGGGGTGAGGCTGAGGCTTGGCCGGGCTCTCGTCTCCAGGGAGGGCTGACCGGGCGGCGAAGTTCCGGAAGCCGGGGCGGGAGGTGACGCCGGGCGCTCTCTTGGCAGGGTTACCTGCAGTACTCCGTGCTCTTCTACGGCTACTACGGCAGGGAGCGACGGATCGGAAGGGCTGGTTACCGGCTGCCCTTGGCTTACTTCCTGGTGGGGATGGCCGTCTTTGCTTACAGCTTCATCATCCTCTTGAGAAAGTACGGCTACTCCGCCTCCCTCCGTATGCCAGGGACGGTATGAGGGATCGCAGTCCGGTCGGTGATGGGTACGGGTCAGCCGTAGCTGGACCCATTCTGCAGATGAGGAGACCGAGGCTAAAAGAGATATGCTCATTTTAACCGACACGTATCCAACGTTCACTGCTTTGTGCCAGGTTCTGGGTCGGGTCTGGAGAGACAAGAATCACATGGGCTTGGCAGCTAGCGTAATTTCAGGAGATTTAGTCCTTACGCTCACAGAGACAGGAACAGCGTGGTCTCAGTGACCAGAGGCTGCAGAGAGCAAAACGCGGTCCTTCAACTGTACGTATGCCTGCAACCTAGCTACAAGCCCTGCAAAGGCCAAGCTTATCTGTGCCGTGATGGGGTTTGCACAGCCAGTTTCTCACCGAGAGGAGGCACAGCGGGTGGAAAACAGAGTGGCTGGGGGCCAGGGCTCAGGCACCATCCCCACACGTTCCGGGCTTCTATATTAGAGTTGGTTAATTGCACAGATGGGCAGGCTCTGAGCCGGGGGAACGCAGCCCTCCCTGCCTGTTGCACCTGCTGCTTCTGTCTGCTTCCTGGGTGTCTCCATCACCCGCCCCGTGGGGCATCTTAGCCCAGTGCACATACAAGTGCTTGGGGTAAAAAAAAAGACCATTAGCATCGTCATCCCCATCAAACCACAAAATTCCAAGGAGGTACACGGGGTCCTGGGGGCCTTTGGTTCACAAGAAGCTTTCTCAATTAGCTTCTGTGGGGGGGTCTCAACACCCCACCTGCAAGACAGACCGTTTGCTACTGTTACAGTTTAGGGACAGATGGAGGCAGGCTCAGGACAAAGAACTATGGAGGGAGAAGATAACCAGGGAGAGACCGTCTGAAAGACGGGGAGCTTCCACCCGAAGGGGGTGCAGAGCCCTGCCTTCTGGTGCATCTGAGCAGCACCACGGGCTGGAGGGACCCGGCTGGCGCCCTGAGGTGGCGTTGCTGCCCCTCCACGGGCAGGGCCTCCAGGAAGCTCCAGGAGAGTTTGATTTCACAACCAGGCTGCACGGCGATGGGACGGACTGGACCCCCCAACCCCGGGCGCACACAACTCAGGGACCTCCTGGCCACCACAGCATCGAGTCTGCTTGTCAAATGGGCTTACCCCACAACCGTCCAGTGCCGTATTCCCCATGAGGGGGGCTGAACCCAGCCCGCTCAGTCTCCTTCACACCAGGGCCCTGCAAGGATGGGTGGCAGCTCCGGGCAGACAGGACCCAGCCCGACCCTGCTCTCACGCTCCCGGCCCGGCCCCTCTTTCACAGGATGGCTAAGAACTCCCGCACCAGCCTGGCCAGTGCCTCCAGTGAGGACTACACCTTCTGCTGGCGGGTGTTCTGTGCCTGGGATTACCTCATCGGCAACCCAGAGGCCGCTGAGAGCAAGACCGCGGCCGTCGTGAACAGCATCAGGGTGAGTGGGCACCATGGTGGGACGGGGTTATCAGGGCTCCTGCCACCACGCCGTGGCCCTCACTGTGGAGCCACAGGGCCGCTGCAGGCATCAGCAGTCCTCCCCGCCGGCGCTCCCTGGGCAGGGCACTACCAATCCCATGGAGCACAGGAGGAGACACTGAAAAACTCCTTCTTTTAATTCTTTCACTCTGCCCCCCTAAAATTTCAATTGGTGTATTTTGACACTTTGCATAATGGGTTGGGACCATATCACAGGTAACTTGTAGGAGACGGACACACGTAACATGCTGGGGACGTGAGCTTTACCTTTAACTCTGAGGACGAGGTCACCAGACACACCGGGGACGTGGGTCTCCTGAGCAGCACAGACTGCTAAATGCTGCCCCTTTGAGGGAAAAAAAATCTAGATTGTTTCACTTATATAAATGACGCGCCCTTTCTCCTCCTCTGCCCAAGCCCCGATTTCTTCTGCATCCACTTATCGTTAGGCGAAACACTGATGTCAATAAAAGTCTCAATTCAAAATAATAAATCATGGGCGCCTGGGTGGCTCAGTGGGTTAAGCCGCTGCCTTCGGCTCAGGTCATGATCTCAGGGTCCTAGGATCGAGCCCCGCATCGGGCTCTCTGCTCAGCCGGGGAGCCTGCTTCCCCACCTCCCTCTGCCTGCCTCTCTGCCTGCTTGTGATCTCTGTCTCTGTCAAATAAATAAATAAAATCTTTAAAAATGATAATAATAATAATAATAAATCATGCCTTACCGTGCAATATTTCTGAAGATTAATGCTCAATGGCAAGGCTAAGCGTTTACTTCGGTTGTGTCTTTTCTTAAAGGAGGCAATCCTGGAGGAGCAAGAAAAGAAGAAAAGCAAAAACCTGTATGTACGAACCCTCCCTCCCTTCGTTCGCTGACGCGCTCTTTTAGTTCAGTGTAAAACTTACCAGGCGATCTCCGCCTCGTCCCGCACATTGTCAGGCAGCTTGCTTTCTCCTTCAATCGGTCGTTCTAGTAAGGTGATACGTGGGAAGCCGGTAAAGGCTAGAGAGCGGTCCTCGGGACTGGTTCCTCCCTCCGTCCATCGACGGACGACAGTGCGAGAGCTCTGAAGCTGACCGACTTCTTTCACTTAGATGATAAAAGAGGTATTTGGGGCGCCAATTTCTAGTTTGCTGAATGAAGCAAAAGTACTTTATTTAGCAACAGAGCCTTGAGGGCGTAAGACACAAGTAGCATCCAGTTCTTGCTGACAAGCCTTCCAAGGTGATGTCTCCGACCTGAACTCCTGCTCCGGGATCTGAGGACCGCCTTGGTGTGGCGAGTCCCTTCCGCAAGAGAGTCGATGACGCGGAAGGGCCGTTCCCTGGAAGGGACGGTGGCCTGTCCTCATGGGATGGCCACGTCTGCCCTCTGAGGTTCTCACTGGTTCTTTACCCCCGGATCAGTTCCCGTGATGCAGAACCTGATTGAGCAAGACAGCGGACATGGGGCGAGGGGGCGTGAGGAAGCAGGGTGTGGGACCGGAAGGACTCTCCATAGGGACACGGATGAGGGTCTCCAGTTCCCCTTTGATCATTAGCTCCCATGACCTGGGAAAGTTCCCTGGCCTTTCCAGGCCCTAGTCCTCCCCCGTGAAATGAGGGTGGGCTCCAGCCGTGCTTCTCAGAGGGCGGAAGGGAAACGCGGACCCGAGTGCACGACCTGCCTGACCCTACCCATGGCAGCGTGGTTGGGGACAGGAAGGAGTGAGGAATCCCCGGCATGGGATTAATGGTCCTCGCTGTCGCTCCGAATTTCCATCTCCGGGCACCGATTCTTTAGGTAAAACTCTCCCCAGAGAGACCAGGTGATGCTTATCTCTTCCTTTGGGAGTGAGCTTCCTCCTTGAAAAGAGAAAGGCCCAAGAGTCACGTAGAGAGACGTCATGACCAGTCCAAGGTCACCCAGAAGATAGACTTGGGTTCTGCGGGCAGGATGGTACATGTCTGCTGTGCCCTTCAGATCCTCCTGCCCCACCTGTTCCTCTAGTCCCTGCTGCCCGGGGGGCCCATGCACAGGTCCCCGGCACCCCTGACCCGTACCTGTTGCCCCGGGACACCCACCAAACCCCCATCAGCCCCGTCAGTGCGCACGCATGCAAATCAGGGCGGCAAGGGCAATGCGGGGGTTCGTGCTGAGGGAGGCGCCCTTGACCAGTAGGGACGGGAGGGATGACCAAAGCCTCCCTGCTTCTCCGTGGACGGAGATGAAGCTGTCGCTCCCTCAGAAGGCCCTGCCGTTGCCTCCAGCCGGGGCCGTGTCCACCACACACCCTTGTCCGGACCCCTCCTCCCCCTGTCTGGCCCCTAGACCTTGTGGGATCGTGTCCCAAATATAGTACTTGCACACAGGCCGTTGCCTGAGGCTCCGCTTGAGGGGAAACCCAATGTAAGATGTCCTAAAGGCCAGCTGGTTGGTGTCCGTGAGATTTCCCCAGCGTGAGGAAGGACAGGGCAAGCCCCGGTTCCAGCTCAGGAGCCCGCTCGTCTGGACCACAGCTCTGATGCGCGCGTACGCGGTGGGCCTGTCCTGGGCGCCGAGCCTGCAACAGCAGCCCCCGCCCCCGCGTGAATCTGTGTACGGCGCAGGTTCATGGCGCCAGCTTCAAGTCCGACCCGCGGTAGCTGGTCAGATTTTAAGCGGCTGCGGCTCCCTGAGGAAATGAGGAGTTTGGACCCGGGTAGAGGAGGGGGTGGTAGGGAAAAGCACAGACCCTTGGGGGCCGAGGATTCCCGCGACAGCAGGCAGGTCCCGTCGCTACCTGGCATCCGTGCGTCTCGGGGTCCTGAGTGCAGCCCGGCGGACCCGTGCTCCCGCTGCCTGTCCCCGCAGGGCGGTGACCATCTGCCTGAGGGTCGTTGCCAACATCCTGGTGCTTCTCTCGCTCGCGGGGAGCATCTACCTGATCTACTTCGTGGTGGACCGGTCTCAGAAGCTGGAGCAGTCCAGGAAGGAGCTGACGCTCTGGGAGAAGAACGAGGTACCCGCCCTGCGCCCCCACGTGCGCTCCCAGAGCGATGTGAGAGCTGCCCACCCTCTCTTTCATGTTGTGTCGAAGGGCGGGGGCTAGCTAGACTTGTCTCCCTGGAAGGACTGAGTCCTCTGCTCCTAGAGCATGAACTACAAGGGCTTTGAGCCAGAGGGACGACTCCAAGACCTGGCTGACCTGTTTTACTGGTCCCGATCGGGAAGGTTCTCGTACAACATGACCCTCAGCACTCATCCCACTGCTTGTCTTTGGGTCTTGCCGATGGCTTGGTTGTTCTCCCACGGTGCCTTTCCAGAAATAGACTTCACCTGCTATAGTGCCTGGACAGTTTCCACGGCACGTGCCACAGATGACCGTGGGCCAGCTCTCGGACACTTAAGTTGTTTCTGTTTTTCTGAATTACAAACAATGCTTCCCAAACCACGTTGGTTTGCTAAAAGAGCTCTTCCCTTTGTTTATGGGACTATCCCCACGACGGAAAGTGGCCAAGAGGAGAGTTGGGAACAGTCTTACAATTCTTAATATTTGCAATAAGACGGCTGTGCTCACTTTTCCTGCAAAGATCTGAAAGGCAGACAGACCAAGGAGGCCAGCTCGCTGCCCACGGAGGTGGGAAGGAGCGTCCTTCATGAAATTTGTAAAGCAAAGCGTGTAGGGGACATGATGCTTGTTTATCCCCAACGTACGGTGGTTGTTCAGAATCTGAGGCCATGTTAGGTTGCCTTTTCCCAGACCTCCTTGTATTTCATGCCAGTTAGGTGGTTCATATGAGGACGTGCTCGTGTGTCTGCAGATAGGTCAGGGTCTTAAGGGCCTATCCAGGAATTCTGTCTTTCTTCAGCTCACGCCTCCCAGTTTCGGGCAAAATGTCCTCTTTCAGTTACCGGAAGGGCAGACACACCAGAGCCAGGAATAATCCTCTCGATAACTCTCTTCCACGCACAGGAAGAATATCCCACCCCCCCTCGGCCCGCCCCCTTCCCTGTGTGTAACAGTTGGGGTCCCTCCGTCTGCCACCTGAAGTGAGCGGGACGGCAGGGCGGTCGGGGAGATGGGGCCGGACCGCTCCTCCTGAATCCCAGCAGCCGGTGGGAGCCTCTCGGATTCCGGATGGTTTCCGCCAGGACGAAGTGGCGGGGGCCTCCGGGCAACAGCTGACTGGCTGTTTGGGGGTTTGGGGGAGGTTTTCTGTGCCGCCCTCGGAGCGCCCGCTGACCAGGAAGCCGGCATGAGGGAGGGCAGGGCAGGCCGCGAGGCGGGGACTCAGGTGGGCACGCACGCTCTGGGCAGGTGAGCGTGGTGGTGTCCCTGGTCACCATGCTGGCGCCATCGGCCTTCGACCTCATCGCCGCCCTGGAGATGTACCACCCGCGAACCACGCTGCGTTTCCAGCTGGCAAGGTGAGACCACCCCATGGGAGATACCCATGGTGGGACCCCTGTGTGTCCGCCGCACCCCCCCCCGGGAACCCACACCCCTCGAGAGCCAGGCTTGCCCCGCAGCCCCCCAGACCTCACACGGAGCTTCCCTCAGGATGCACCGCAGGGATGACAGGAAAGCAGGATGCGGCAGGAGAGAAGGGGAGAAGGAAGATGGCCGGGGGTGGGGGAGAGGAGTGGTCGCAGGAGGGACCGGGCAGCAGGTGGCGCTGGCGGGCCCACGGGATGGCCTGAAAGGGGCCCAGGGAAATCCGTCCACCAGTGGCAGTGGCCCTGTCCCTCACAACTTTATTTACAGAAACGGGGAAGGCTAGCGTTTGGCCTGGAGGCTGCCGTTGGCCCCTCCCTGAAATCCAACCGTCATTTCAAAGGCAGGAAAACAGGACTAGAAAGAGCCAGGGGTCTGCGGAAGCCCCCGCCCTGGGTGGCTCCGGGCTGAGATTCTGGCCAGCCCCAACTGGGCTCCGCACCACCTTGACCTGCGGGAGAGCGTCTTCCTCCTCTCCTCCCTCACCAGCAGACGTGGGAGGATCAGTTCTGTGACTTGTTCTAAGGGCGACCCAATCACACAGACTCCTCTCGACATTCACGTCTAAAACTGGAGAAACGGAGGCATCAAGAGACGTGCCCCCGACGACTGAGGACTCATTCTAAGCCAGACGTACTATTTTAGTTCCATTAAGTTCCATTTAGTCCACCCGCCGCTCGTGTCCCCTTCTGTCCAAGACAGTGAGGACCAGAGCAATGGGAGAGCTGGGCAGGGGGTGGCGGGGGGGCGGGCATCAGGGAGCATTTCTAAGCACACGCCCAGGGCTCAGGGACCCCGAATGCAGAGATGGGCAGGTCCCTGCTGGGTGTGCAGGGAGTCACGGGGAGAGCCGGGGCCGGCCGCAGCAGTGCCCCCGATGCCCTCTGCTCACTCCTACACAGGTGTCGGCCCTGGCCCTCTGGAACGTCAGGACCTGTGGGCACCAGGGGCCACACAAAGCTTCACCTTGGAGTCTTGTCCTTGGGATAAAGCTGCTCTCTCGTTGTCCTCCACCTGTATTGGTTTCCTGACTCCCTAAGTTTGCACTTAGTGTCCGTGGGGGGGCTGTTGGTGAACCTGCACTGTCCATTCCCAACTCACTGTCCCAGACATGTTTCTAGTAAGATGCAAGCTACGTCCTGGGAAACTCTGGGATGCTTCCAAAGCCTTCCCGCCCCGGGGAGACGGTAGCAAGTCTTGGCCTGCTGACCAGCGGCTCCCACCGACTCACAGCTGTCCGCAGCCCCCCTGCCCGCTAAGCCTGCATTTCAGAAGCAGACTTCAAGATCCTGGAAATGTGTCTGCCTCTTGCAAACTGTGCAGACCTGAGAGGTTGCCCTGCACGCCCCCTGCCCCCATGTTTCAATCTCGTCCGTCCACGGGGGTTGTCCTCACGTGTGCCTCCCAGAGCCGTGAGGGTCAAATGAGATCCTGCCTGGAAAATCACTTCTGCCACCGGAAATCAAGGGAAGAGCCGAGGCTGCTGCCGTAGTGCCCGGCATCCTCAGCAAACCCTTTTGCTCTGACAAAGTGATTTTAAAATGCTGAGCTGAGCATGGACTGCAGCGGGATCTTGGGGGAAGGCTAGAACGGGGTGTCCAGACCCCATCCAGCCTGAGGGTAACAGAACGGGTTCTGGGATTATGTATTTTTTAAATGCCCCCCACCCCACCATGATTCTGAAGGAAACCAAGTGTGGTGGCCGCCGCTGGCTTAGCAGGACCCTGAGAGTACCCCCTCGACGGGTGGCACATGTGTCCCCCAGGGCTCTCCCACGTGGTCTTGTCTCTCCAAGCGGGCTTGTGCTTTCAGGGTCCTGGTGCTGTACCTGGGGAACCTCTACAGCCTGATCATCGCGCTCCTGGACAAAGTCAACAGCATGAGCCCCGAGGTGAGCGCTCCCCAGCCCCGCGGCCACACACGAGGGCACGTGTGCACGCACCCACACCCACACAGGTACATGCACGTTCACATGCACACACATGGACACGCATACACGCCAGGGCCAGCCTTGTGGGCGTCCTCACAGCTCATAATCATGCTCCACACATCACGTTCCAAACTCAACTCAGCTGCAGTGGTCTCGACGTGAGGAGAGGAGTGTCAGCCCCGCTTCCAAGGTAAAGAAACCAAGGCCGGGGTTTAGGGTGAGTGAGTGACCCTGCTGGGATGAGAACCGGGGTGGGGGGGTCTCCGGAGTCCATTGGTGGGTGAGGCACCGCTCCGTTCCCAACAGCACCAGGGGGACAAAGTGTCCGCAGTGATCACCGGTGATCCGAGGACAGGAGGCAGGCTGTGGGAGTCTTTTAGCAAACTGGGAGAAAATGAGCGCTGGTGGGAACAGCTCGGAGTGGATCCCCCATCCCACCCCGCACGGGTTTCGGCTCCCATCCTAGGGAAAAGCGCCCGGCCTGTGAGCGCATCCCACGTGGCGGGGGCGGGGCAGGGAGGGAGGAGCCGGGGGTTCCCAGGGGTCTCGGTCCACGCCGCTCTGCGCCCGAGCGTCCCCTCCCAGAGGCTCACAGGGCAGAAGAGGCGGTGCACAGGGCAGTTTTGTATCCGGGTGTCACACAGCTGGGTCTCACTGCCGCCCCCTGGCAGAACCCCCTGCAGTGGTTCCCCTCCACCGGGCTGAGCTTCAGCCTCTGCGTTTGTGATGAGGGGTGATGGGTCGGACCCGAGGCACTTGTAAGGACAGGGAGAACCAGCAGGTGTTAACCTAGTGTCCCCGACATTCTCTAGGGACCGACAAATGCTGTCCGTCAGGACCCTGTGTTCATGGTCAGAGACAGCTGCAAAGTGACCATCCGCCGAGCGGAGACAGAAAGATCCAGTGAGCACGACAGAAAGGGGCAGAGAGAGGTTGCTCCCAAGCAAGGCAGAGGTGCCCTCGGTGGCTGGGAAGTTTGCGAATATGTGGACAGCCTTTTTTCCTTTCTCTGTCCTCCCACAGGAAGCTGGCACCCCAAATAACACGAGCCGCTGGACAGATCTCATCACCTTCTCTGCCACCAGGACGGCCCCTGAAGAAGAGACATGGTCCACACCCGGGCCAGGGCCGGGGCTCCCGAGGCACAGCACGTGGGCCCCTGAAGAGACCAGCATTCCAGCTCCCACCTTGCCCTTCTCTGAGGCCAACAAGACCAGCGTCTACACCCAGCGTCCGCAAGACCAGTGCTGGGAGACCTACGTCGGGCAGGTGGCTCCCTTTTCTGCCTTACAAGGCACTTCCCTCCACCCCCATCATCCTTAATTCGGGAAGGTCGTCATCTCTGTTTTGTAGAAAAGGAAGATAATATCCGGTAATGGTTTATGGTTTCCCCAGATGAAGAGTGACCTTCGGCACAAGGGCCCGCAAAGTGTGAACGACATGTTGGCCCTGGTTTTTGTTTTGTTTTGTTTTGTTTTGTTTTATTTATTTATTTATTTGGGGGGGGGCGGGAGCAAGCGGGGACAGAGGCCAAGCCAGGGGGAGAGAATCCCAAGCAGACTCTGTGCTGAGCAGGGAGCCTGATGTGGGGCTCGATCCCGGGACCCTGAGATCATGACCTGAGCAGAAATCAAGAGTCAGACGCTCACCCGACTGAGCGCCCCAGGGACCCCTGCCGGCCCTGTTTTAAGAGCTTAGTCCTCATGAGAATCTGAGCATCCTCCTCACAGGCACAAATGGGGAAACTGAGGCACAAAAGGGGACGTGAGGACACAGACGGGAGCACAAGGAAGGTCTGAGCCCAGGCACCTGCTCCAGACCCTGTGTCTGAGCGGCTCTGCCTTCCGCCTTCCACACGGGATCTCGTGCAGAGAATCTCTGCCCCTGAACTGGAACCACTGACCCCGCGTGGTCTCCGGTGGCTCGGGCTCTCTCCTGGTTTCATGTAAAGTTGGCCTCAGACATCAAAATTCAGTTCAAATTAACAAATATTTACTGAGCCCCCGTGATGTGCCAGACGTGAAGACGCCGCGGGTGAGACCGTGGAATTGGCAGAGGGGGCCCCGCAGGAAGGTGGGGGGGACGGTGGCGAGCGGGACGTGGGGGCGCTGAGGCTGCTGTGTGTCCAGGAGATGCTGAAGCTTTCCATCATCGACATGCTGTTCACCGTGGCCAGCACGCTGCTCATAGACTTCTTCCGAGGACTCTTCGTCCGGCACTTGAGCGACTACTGGTGTTGGGACCTGGAAAGCAAGTTTGTGAGTGAGATGCGCAGTTCCCCCCACCACCCACCCCGGGGGACCTTCAGACGGCTGGATCCCCTCCCCCCTTTGCTGACACAGCTGAAACTCAGGCGGGAGCGGGGGAGGGGGCACAGAGCTGAGTCTTCTCGTTCTGACCCTGCTTCCTGGGGCGATCTCTCCGTGGCTGTGGGAGCAAAGGGTCCTCTGCCTGGGACTATCAGCACCTGGTTTGTGCAAAGAACCCCGGACCCTTTCTTTGATGCAGTTCATTTTCTCTTGTAGCCTGAATACGGGGAATTCAAAATAGCCGAGAACGTGTTACATTTAGTCTACAACCAGGGAATGATCTGGTAGGTACCGAAGCTGCTTCTTACCTCAGCTTGCGTCTCATCTGGGCTAAGATTTTGATTTACTTGGTCTGGACGGGACATGCCTGTAGTCAAGCCATAAGAATTAGGGAGGACGTACACTGTTCCTAAGGAAACCATTTGCTTGCATAATAATTTAGTAATGGCTTTCCGAGCATTTTGAGGAAAGGAACAATGAAAGAAATAATATGGGTTTAAGCCACTATAGGTCATATCCCCCCCCAACCTTTTTTTTTTTTTAATGAAAATAAAATCTTTATTTTCAGTTATTACCCAACAATAAGAGAAAGTTAGGTTCACAGTTTTAGCTCTTGACACAAAGTGAACTAGGAAGCAAATTTACATCCATCAGATACAACTAATGGACCAACTTTTTAAAGTTCAGGCTATCTTGAAAGCTTGCAACACACCAGATATTGCTGTATTCTCTAGTGACAGAATGCCAGCAATGGCTGACACTAAGTAGAACTTGTGACGTGTTTTTAATAGAAGGTGTTTTCTATATGTTGCTAAAAATCAAGGTTTACATACATGTTACATGCCCAGAAACAAGGTAAGATACTCAAAAGTCAAAGTCAAAAGGAATCATTCAAATAATCATTCTGAGTAAGAATCATTCAGAAGCTTCTAAGCTTAGACCCTCCCCAGAAGCTTATTCGAATGATTCCTGTTAGAGGCACGTCCCATCTATGGTTATCATGGTTCTCTTTTATTATGAATTATTATGAGTTTGTTAATTTCCTACTGTGCCTAAGTTACACACACAACGTTATCATAGGCACGTAAGTGTGCACAGGGAGAAGCAGCTTTGGCTCTGTTTTTCCGGGCATCCCCCCCTGGGGTCTTGGAACAAACCCCATAGGAAAGGGGGCACTGTTGTACCATTTTGTAAACACAAAAAATGCCAATATCCTCTTCGGATTTCTTTCCACTAGCGAGAACAGGTAGGAGGTCAGTCTGCTGTGAGTGGGTTGACATAGGCGGACTCTCAGACGGGCTGGGGCGGGGGAGACGCAGGGGCGGAGGGAGAGACGAGCTCGGGGTGCCGGGCAAGGGGACCCCGGCTGGAGGGCTGGGGCCGCACACCTGTCTGGGGCTTCTCTAGCTCTTCAGGCCTAGGGAGGGAACCCCAGAGTCGCAGACGCACGGTGGGCGGGAGGAGGCCGGACGCTAGCCCGCCTCCCTCTGCGGCTGTAGGATGGGGGCTTTCTTCTCCCCCTGCCTCCCGGCGTTCAACGTCCTCAAGCTGATCGGCCTCATGTACCTGCGGAGCTGGGCTGTGCTGACCTGCAACGTGCCGCACCAGCAAGTGTTCCGGGCCTCCAGGTAGCGGGGACCCCGTCCGCCCCGGCCAGGGAACCTAGGCCATGTGCACCCTCCTCACCTGCCAGGCGGGCTCCGGCACGGGGCTCTCCCAGTGGCCTGCCCCCCCCCCCATGTTATCCCTTCCAGAAGCCACTCCAGTGCCCACCCTCGGATTGAATCATGACCCCCCTTTTTATTTTTTCCAACTTTCTACTGGTTTAATAACCATTTAGAAAATGCACGAGGAATGAACGTCCATCAGGATATTCACAAACCAAAGATTGTAACCAGCGTCCAGATCAAGACATGAAGCAAGAATAAGCCCCAGAGGCCCCCCTTGGCTCAATTCCACAAGTACCAATTCCCTTTTTTTTTAAAGAGATTTTTAAGCTTTTTTTTTTTTTAATTTTATTTATTTATTTTGACAGAGAGAGAGAGAGAGACAGAGAGAGAGAGCACAAGCAGGAGGTCTGAGCAGCAGGCAGAGGGAGAAGCAGTTCCCCACCCCCAGCAGGGAGCCGGATGCGGGGCTCAATCCCACGACCCCGGCATCATGAGAGCCCAAGGCAGACACTTCACTGACGGAGCCCCACAGGCGCCCCGGAAGAGATTTTTAAACTATAGTAGTATACAGTATACAATTCTATGTTTAAAAAGTTGAGTCATAATAAAATAGACCTTTTCATGCAAAACTAAAAGCTGCCAAGATGACTCATGGGGGAAACTAGGAAGATTAAGGATCTTGGAAATAGACGGGAAAGAGAAACATCTCCCCAAAGCCTTCAGCTTTACAGTGTTTTACAAACAAGTTTCTCAAATTTCTAAGTAACCCTTATTTCTGATCTTCATAAGCAGTTTTTTAAAGCCCAGAAAGGGAGGTGAGGAGAATCGAAATGGGATTGAGACTATTAAAAAATGAGGCTATTAAATTAAAATTTGATTGAGACTATGAAAGAATAAGACTATTTAAAAAAATCAACTTTGAATGAGGACTGCCTCCTAACCTATGTGCCCGTGCTACTATCCTATACAAATCACTCCTAAAAACACCGTAGATTTATTGTCTCACAATGCTATTTCATCTATCAGGTTTGGAATTTAACTCTTCGTAACCACCTGGCCCTCACTCTTGAGGACTGAGGACCACTCCGATGTAAATGTAGCTTTCCAAAAGATGCTCTTTGCAGGGCACGCGACACACTGAGTAAGAGATTGTTAAAGTATGGCTTTCCCTGAAGAATAAAATAGTTCAAATTTATATTCGTTCCAAAAAAAAGTCTACAGCTTCTTTTCCATAATTGTAGAAATCTAGCAAGGGTTTCTTTCTTCCTTCCTTCCTTTCTTTCTTTCTTTTTCTTTCTTTCTTATTTTCAGAAGTTCTGAGTATCTAGCTAAAGCAGCCAGGTCTGTCTTCTCAAAGATCACAGAGTCATGACCAACTTCTAAAGGTATTAACGGTCCGAGGTTCTTTCCCATACTTAAATGCCGGCGCGCACACTCTGGGCCCTTACGTCCCAAGCTTCTCCGCCTCAGCGTTCTGTTGGGGAGACTCAGCTAATGAAGGAAGACCCCCCCAGTGTCCGTATCCACCCCCCTCCTGGTGGGTGCATGGGTCGCTCGCTATCACAGATAGCGCTGCCTTGACCACGCTCCTCAGCGTCTCTGCTGGGAACACACTTGGGGTACAGCTGCCGGCTCGGAGCATGCACGTGCTAAACTCCCCACACAGGCCCAGAAAGGTCCTCAGAGTGGTCACGCCTTGTGTCCCCTCTCCCAGCATCGTGGGAGCGTCTCGGATGTCCCACAACCTTGTCAGCACTTGTTCTTTTCTGTGTTTTCCTTTGAGCCACTCTGGTGAACTTGTAACACAGTTTGAACACGTTGGCTAGAGCCCCGTTGCTTTCTTTGGATGTAAGAGCTACTTAGGCGGCTTTATTTACATTGGTGGCTTTCAAACTTCGGACCATGAACTACCTACGTGACAATGTATCTGGTGACCAGGACACACATTCAGGCATACACTCGTACATATATGTATATTTATATGTTTTTATATGTCTCGCACATACATGCATGCATATATTTTATGTGTACACACACATACACACACACACACACACACACACGAATCCGGATAACTGTGGATACACACCCTGTCCGTGTACACACTATGTGTGCCCACCTACCGCGCTCCTCATACTTACATGTATGTGTAGGACACAGAGAAAGGTTTCACAAATGAACAATCAGTGTTCACCTGCTTACTCCCTTATACGAGCTCTGATATTTTCTATTCGCTTCTAGGCCAGTCTCTTTCACTAAAGAGAGAGAGACACAGAGCAGCAAAGGGCGCTAGCTGACCATCTCTACACTGACCGCTCATGTCCTCTTTCCAGAGCCGTGTGCAGGGCCTCGCACACTGAACAGACCAGAGCCGTCCTCGGGGACGCCCCGCGGGGGCCAAGCTCCCTGATACCAGCGTAGCGCTCAGGGCCCAGGGCTTAATCAGGCAGAACAGTCACCCTGAGCAGCCAGGACCAGAAAGGATAAGAAACTGGGCACAAGCCACATCCCAGTGCGAGAGCCAGGAGTCGCCCCAGAGGACCCTAACTGTCCTTAGACACAGGAGGCAAGTTCAAGGCTGGGAACACGACGGGGCAACCATCAGGCAGGGACGCAGGTGGACGGAGGAAAGGCGCTAAGATTTTTCGATGAGTCGAGCTCATTCGGGGAGGACCGAGGGCCCGCCACTCTCTCGGTTTGAGGGGGCAGGTGCTCGGCCAGCGCGGAGCAGAGGACCGGGCAGGGCTGGACCGCCTACGAAGTCCTTCTGGGCGCCCAGTTCTAGTTCACGAAGCTCCCCACGACCTCATGACAGACCCTCTGTAGGTAACCGCGGGAGGAGTTCTCTGTGCATAGTCAGAGCTACGGCTCCGGGGTCGGTCGTCCGGGCATGTGGGTCCTCGACCACAGGCCACGGAGGGGACTCAGCCCGCGGCGGTTCCTCTGCAGATCCAACAACTTCTACCTGGCGATGCTCCTGTTCATGCTCTTCCTCTGCATGTTGCCAACCGTCTTTGCGATCGTGCGCTACAAGCCGTCCCTGAACTGCGGGCCCTTCAGGTGAGTTATTTTGGATCCTTCTGCTCCTCCTGGAGCGACGGCCAGCTCTAGGAGAAGGGCCCCCGCACACAGATGAACTCTCCTCCCGACCGACAGAATGCGTCCGCAGCAGAGAAAGTTCTCGAACCCACAGACCAGGGCTCCTGCCTCGAGAGCAGGCGGCCGTCAGAGAGGCGCTCCTCGGGGCTCATCCTGCAAAGCGGGAGCTCCGCTAAAAGCAGCAGGGGCTGGGGCAGAGCTCCTGGGCTGTGGAGAAATTCCGGCTGGGCACCGTTTCCCTTCCAGAACTCGGGAAGCTTTTACTAAAAGATAACCTAGGTCGCTTTTGATACATTATTTCTCAAATGGCATCAAGGCAGCGAGTTCTAGACTCTCTCCTCCTAGCGTTTGCTTCAGGTCAGTTTCAAAACTACATACGACATTGGGAGGCTGGGTTTTATACAGCATCAAACACACGCACACACCGGGATCACGGACGCCCCCGTCAAACCTGGTGTTAATCGGACAATCAGCTCCTAGAAGATCTCCTTAGGGGCCTTACGTATCCTTCCCGTGGGGGTGGGGGGGTGCCCTGCCTCTGCACCTGACCTTGAGGGCTGGACCTCCAGCCCCGTGGCTGTTTGGTGACGGCTTTGCGGCACCCTCCCGCCCAGAGTGATCCAGTCTGGGTTTTGCCTTTCTCACAGTGGACAGGAGAAAATGTACGACATCGTGTCAGAAACGATCGAGGACTTCCCCGCGTGGTTTGGCTCCGTGGTGGGCTACGTCAGCAGTCCCGTCGTTATCCTGCCCGCCGTGCTCTTGCTTTTGTGAGTACCGCCCACGGCCTCCTGGCCTGCTCCGGCCAACAGAGGAGCACTGCTTTCCAGTCATTCCAGAAAACCAACGAGCTCATCGCAAAGTCGTGTACTGAGCCTCATGATACAGGCGGGGACTGGATCACACAGTAGCCAGGGAGGTCTGGGGTCCTGATTCGTCAGTCGTGTATGGGCGATCACTGGGACCACAGTGATGGGGCTGCTTGTCATCACCATTGTCCTGTCTGACTGAAGTTAAAATAATCTCGAGAAGGGGTTTCACAGAGCAGCTGGGTAGCTTCTGCTTGTTTTCGACTTAGAAGCAATGCAGCAGGGAGCAGGTCCAGCACTCCTAGTGCGATGCTCTGTAAAACCTCTCCCCCTGTCCCTACCCTGGCCTCGTCCTTATGACCCTGCTGATGTCCAGGTCAGGGGATGTCACTGGGGAAACCAAGAAGCTTTCCTTCTAGAGCAGCACTCTCCTGATGCTGGCCAGCTTGAGCACTCGCTCATACCTCCCTCCCCGGCAGCAGGGTGGGAGGTGGTGGGGACCCCTGGCTCCTGCCCACCAGCCTGGCAGGGAGCGTGCCCTGAGCCCCAACCCCGGGGAAGGGGCTCACTCTTGGCCCGTGCTCTCTTCCAGCATGCTCATCTACTACCTCCAGAGCATCGCAAGGTCCTTAAAACTCAGCAACCAGCAGCTACGAATGCAGATCCAAAACGCAAGTATCACATCATCTTTGCTTTGTCCCGTGTGAGGGCCACACGGCAGGTCTGGCCAGCAAGGGAATGCAGGTGAGGTCCCGTTTTCAAATCACTGGTCGTACCCAGGGAACATAAGGCCATGCCTGCCCCAGGTTCCCCAGAGTTATTTCTAAGAACACCCAAGGACATCTCCCATCCGCCCAGGAACTAGCGGAGTCCAGCTTTTCCTACCCCAGGACCCTTGCTGATGCCCTGAGCACTTTGATGCCCTCTTGTGGCTGCACCAAGGCTTTAGGGCATGGCAGGCAGGGGTAAAAGTGGGCTTCCCAGGCCTGTGTCAACCTGGACATCTGAGCCCACTCTGCTTGGACCCAAAGACACACCTCTCTCATGGCTTAGACTCTGGTAATCATTATCTTATCTCCCATCTGGGACTTCGCTCTTGGAATGGTCAGAGGGAGACCGACAGGTCCAGTCTCTGCACACCGCGGGGGGCCCCTCCACCCTACCCCAGGCCAGGACGGGGACAAGGGAGGCACCTGTCCTTGGGCTCGCACTGACCCTGCCCCACATGCCTGAGAGTGGGTGCGACCCTTTTCTCACCCCAGTCCCAGAACCCCGTGCAAGAAGAGATGCCTTTTTCAGTTCTTGTAAGCATAGCTCCATGAATAATCAATTCACATAAAGAAACAGTTCCAGAAGCAATCAGAGAAGAAATGGATTTGGAGCTGCGAAGGGCATTTTTGGGGAAACATACATTTTCCATGTTGTCGATCTATACTTTCTCTTTTGTGTCACAAAGTTTCGGCAGAGTCTAAACATGGTCTAAAAACAAACCTTGCAAACAAACAAACAAAAACTTCCTAGGTAAAACGTCAGCTCTGGGTTTGAGCATTTACTTATTCAAGTAGCAGGTCCGAGTCCGGAGTACGCCTTCCCCTAGTGACAGCAGGTGTAGGGTCATGGCCTACGACAGGAGGGATGACATAATGCCCCCTCCCCACTGTCCACCCAAGATTAGTATTATTATGTCTTCCTGCTAAACCCAAAACAAACGTACACTTATCATTTGTATTTTAGGCCAGATCTGAAGATAAGAAGAAGGCTGCCCAAATGGTAGAAGGTAAGTATAAGCGAAGACATCAGGTGTCTCGGTCATGCCTGTGTTTAAAACTGCGGCAGCTTACGGTACACCACCAATGGTGAACCGTGGTTGTCACAGTTAACCAGGCACAATAAAATAAAATCTACGGTTTAATAAATATTGGTTTAAATATTGGTTTAAATGGACAAGTTTTACATCATATTCAGGCCTGTGAATAACACCAAAACATGTCTGTAAAGAGAAGGAACTTTTGAGGTAGAAACCCAAAAATCTGGAGAAAACCCCCAAGAACACCCTTGCTCACGTTTGTCTACTTCTCAGTGGCCGTTTCTTCCTGGCAAGACGCCTTCCCCAGGTCTCTACCCCAGGGTCCAGCCTCCGGAGGGCACGCCCCTCGGGTCCCCTGTGGCAGGGCGATGCCTGATGGACACGCCCAGCCACCCACCCACGGACACACCTGCTCTCCTATTCCCCAGCAGCACCTGGAGAAACTTGCTCCCACCCAGGCTCCTTGAGGGAAGAGGAAAGAGCCTCGTGGAGAAAGAAGGAAAAAGGGCTCGTGTGGCCAGAAGGGAGGCAAGCGTGCAGGGATAGCTCGAGGGAAACTGCCCCTCCCTGGGGGCCACTCCGAGACCACGTCATATACGGAGCTGGAAAGAGCAGCCGGCAACGTTAAAATGACCGACTGCCTCATTTTATGAGCTAATGGGAAGGGGGGCATGGAGGGGAGGCCTGCGTTGGAGCCACACAGACCAAGGGTTAGGTTTGCCCCACCCCCTAGCAGGAAGGCAGCCTCCGCACAGAAAGGGACTAGAGCTCACGCCATCAAACCCCACTGAGAGTCATAGGACATAGTCAAGTTCAGCTCATGTTGTCTTCAAACCCAAGCATCTCCGGGACCTCTCTTGGGATGGCAGGACCATTGTCCGATGGTACTTACCTTAATTCGGTCTACATGTCCTCTCGGAATGCTCCGTGAACCGCTTCCAAAAATAATCGCAATTGTCCCATCGGCTTTAATAGATACCTGGGACAGATCAACCATCAGAGCCCCAAAGCTGGGGAACGACTCACTTTCTCTCTAGGGGGCATTCAATGGTGCATGAGTAAAGCCTCGGGGTTCATGTGAGTCCACGCTGGCTTCCTGTTCCAACTGACCGTGAAGAAATGATTTGAGTGGCCGAATGCTCGTTGCCCGTGGGAGGGGCGTCTCTGCAAAGCTCGCGTGATTGTTTGCAGACCCAGCAGCTGGACGTCAGCCCGCGCCGGCCGCCCGGTCAGCTTGAGCGTGTCACCCCCTCTTCTCCCACCCCACCCTCTCCCTGCAGCCCGGATCCAAACCCAAGAAGAAAGCATCAAGAGGCTTCCAAAGGAGAGTGACCTCAGCCTCCAGCTGTCCTCGGCTTACTCGGGGACGCCCCAAAGCAACGGCATCCTGGTCAACGCAGGCTCCTCCAGCAGCAAGAGTGGCAGGATGGAGACCGGCACCCCGGGCACACCCCCGAGTCCCCGGCCAGGCCTCAGGAGCCCCAGCTCGCCTCTTCCTGGCACCTTCAAGCCCAGGCCGGAGCAGGACCCTAACAGGTGAGCCGACCCTCAGCAAAGCAGAAAACCCGCCTCCCTGGCTGAGACACCTGTCGTGGAGGGCCCAGGGCCATAGAGCTCGGGATAAAGAGCCTTTAGGGATTTGAGGGCCTCGGTGGTTTTGGGGGGGCCGGGGTCATCGAATTCCAATTCTGCCAGAAAGCCCCCCGGGGCCAGCTGCTCCTGAGAAGAAATGGGGGAACACAGAGCGTGTCCAAGTCCAATGGGGCAGTCTGCTTCCTAGACCTTCTGCCAGATAACCTCCGGGCAAACATTCCTGCCCACCTAGGGTGTGTATTTCTTTAGCCCAAGGGGGGAGGGGAATGCTTTTTGTAATTGTTTTGTCTTTTATTTTTTAACTTCACAATGGCTGTATTATTGCCAAGATCTTTTATATTTTATATATTTTATTTTATTTTATATATTTTATTTTATATATTTACATATTTTATATATTTATTTTATATATTTTATTATATTTTATATATTTATATTTTATATTTTAATTCTAGACTGTCCGAGTTGACGGCAGGATCAGCCTGCCGTGATCGGACACGGGGTGTGTTGTCTCGGCCTTACTTGCCTGTTAAGACAGCAGCGAAACCCTGGATCTCCTTCACGGAGGAGGGGCTTCTGGAAGGATGCAGGTCCCCTAACCTGCCTGGAGAACTGGATCTCAGTTTAACACAGAGAAGGCCACACAGATAAGATACAGGTGGATGGAGGGTTGGCGTTCCGTTCTGGCTTTTTTGTTAAAGCCGACGGCTAGGTTAACAAAGGCTTGGAAAGCTTGCTGTAGGAGGGTTATCTTTGTATATCTGTGGGGCCTTGACACAGAGGGATTCCATTCTGGTGGCTGGGCCCCAGGCCGGCCGCGTCTGAGCCGCTGGACAGCTGGGCGCCTGGCCGAGGGGGTGAGGGGCGACACTCCTAACAGGTTTTCCACACATCAGTCCCGCTACGTGCTCCAGGATGAAAGGGGGCTCCCTCGCGAATTATATTAGCACACCCTCCGTGGAGGGTCACTGGGCACACCATTCCGTGAAGGGCTCTAAGAATTCCAGGAGTAAAGACATCTGTGTAGCCGCGTCCCCAAACCCTCCTGAGTGCCACCTGCAGAACCTGTGCTAACACTTAGGAACGTGGGTCAGGGAACACGCAGAGAGCGCCACTGCCCTCGCTCACTGCACGCAGGAGGCCCGGGGCTCAGAGGGTACCGAGGGCACGGGAGACTCACCCCCTGCCTTACAGGTGTCTGTGTGGTCAGAGTGCGAGGGCAGGTGACCGGCGCAAGAACAGGTCCTACTCCCCGGGGACGCGGGCGAAGCACATGGAAGATGTCTACTCACAGCCCCTTTGCCGAAGAGACTTCCAGCAGATCGACCCCCCTCTTCGTGGAGTGGAGCTCTCGGCCGCCGTGCCGCGTGATCCCAGGTCCCGTGCCCCCAGATACTACATTGTTAATGAACGAGACTCTCGCCAAAAAACCCATCCCACTTTCTGGCCAGAGAGACGTTTCAGGATGGAAGCCTCAGGGGACATCGTGGCGATGTGCCCCAGGACCCCGCGACCAGGTGTGTCCTGGGCCCACCAGCAGGGGCCCTCTCCGCTGCTGAGTGAAGAAGAGGAGGGTGTCCTGAGGAGGGAGCTGGTCCATCGGTCTCTCCACCCCCTGTCCCTAAGAAGCCTCCAAGGCGCTCCTCATTTTTATGTCGGCGACAGGTCAGAAGGTCAGAGCCCGGCTCCTGAGCGCCAGGGAAGGCCGCACTTCAGGTCCCTGGATGATGGCTTTGGGGCTCCACTAGACAGGCCCATGGCTGGGCACAAGAAGCCGCGCTCCCGCAATCTCCAGTCCACACAGCACCCCCCGATGGTCAGGGGCAAGCCTGAGATTGAGCCATCCCTCTCTGAATCCGATTCCATGTCGGCGGCGTCCAGCAGCGACCAGCAGACCAGCGGCAATGACCGGCACCTCCAGATCGCCCCCGGCCAGCCCAGATTCCCCAGGTCCGTGAGCCCGCCGGGCGGGAGGAAGGCCGTCTCCAGGCAGGAGCTGATCGTGGATCTGAATGACTTGATTTGTTCCAACGTCTAGGGGCGTCTTCTGGTGTCGCGGTCACCGCCCGCGTGGTCTGACACCATGTGCTCCCAGGCCTTCTGGAAGGAGACGCAAACACACAGCCCCGAGATAGGACCACAGCTCCCCCTTCTCCAGCAAGTGCCTGCCAGGGAGCTGCGTCCGGCGGGTTCTTTGTGACCAATGCCTCTGGAACATGAGGCTGTCCGTTCTAAAACATCCGTCCCCTGCCTCCATTCCGGGTGACCACAAATCACAGGCAAGTCGGACCCCACTCATGAAAACGGATGGCAGAGGCCCCTTCCGAGATGTCCGCGCCCACCTTCATCCCAGGTGTGCTTTGTTTGGACCATCCTGCCTGGGACTCAGTCCTCCCCAGTAAGCACCCGCGACCCAAGTGCCCGCCCTTCAAGGTCTCACAGGGCTTTGTTAGTTCCCATGGATAATCGGTTTGGGGGATGACAGCAGTAACTAAAACTGGGGAGCTGCTTATACTGGCTGCGTGCACGTCGTGTTAATGAGTCAGGACAGTCGGATCCCTGAGGTTTACTAGTTCCTTGAACTGGGAAGGACGGGATTCAAGCTGGTTTCAGGCTTGGCTGGACCTGGGGGTCCAACGCCTTCAGGATCCTCTGCCTTCCCCTGTCAGCTCTCCTCGTCTGCTGCCCTCAGACTTCCTCCGGGTGGGAGGAGGAAGAGGAATGCATAGCCGCAGAGAACGGCAGGTCTATGCCACGCAGCCGACGAGCCCGGGGAAGAGCGGAGGGGTCCCGCCTCACCTGGCGCAGTCTTCACCCGTCATGGCTGGAGCCCCTCCCGCCGGCGCTGGGCAGGGTTCTGCAGGAGCGTGGGAGGGTCTGCCGCGGTCAACTGAAGGGCACCCCCTTATTCCCATCTCCAGGATCCCTCTTCCTGCTGTAAACTGTGTCTTTCCCGTTTTCTCTCCTTCACCAGCCCGAGTGCTTGCGGAACAAAGTGCCCGTTTGTTCCTTTCTGCGCCCCCAGCAAGCGACACATAATGCGTATTGTCAGTTTCTACGGCGGCGCCGTGGCTTAGAGCAACGCACATTATCATCTAGCACTTTGTGTGGGTGGAGGGTGGACCCAGCCCGGCAGGGTGCTCTGCTCGGGATCTGCTGTCGCCTGGCATCTCCTCTGAGGCGACGGGTCCCCTTGGGAGCAGTGCATGGGCTTGTTGGCAGATTTCATAGGCCTGGGGCTGTGGAGGCCTTATGCTTCCCTGCTCCGTGGCCCGTCCCCAGCACGGCTGCCTGCCCCTTCAAGGCCAGCAAGAGAAGGCCCTCAGCTATGACTCTCCTTTTCTGGGGAAATCCTGGACAGGCTTATAACAGACCCCACCTGATCAGGTCAGGCCCACCCAGGATAATCTCCCTTTCCGTTACTTCAAAGTTACCTGGTCAGAGACCTTAATGACATCTTCCCAAATCAGTTCATCTGGACCACATAAGAGAACCAGTCGGGAATGAAATCTCATCTCATTGGCCGGGGCCAGCACGCTCAGAGGGTGGGTCCACGGGAAAGGTACGTCAGGGAGCAGGAATCCTGGGGGCCGTGTGGAAGCCCTGCCTAACCAGATACCTGTGGAATGTCACCGGGTGGGTGAGTAAATGAACGAGCTATACTACGAGCCAATCGCAGATGACGGCGTGATAGGATTCCAGTCCAAGATGTGCTGCCAGTTCTGACCAGAAAGGAAAGTTCTGTGCAAATAACACCACTCTGAAAGCAGACACACACGAATGTTCCTCTTCCAAATTCGTGACAAGGTACGCTTACCATATGTTGGGAGGTCGCCGTCAGTCCGCTCCGAACAAATGTTCTGCAATGCCACGGGAACACATGCTTGTGAGAGGGGCACCCACTGCAGGGGACGTGCGTCCCCTCTGCTGAGTGCTTGGTCTGGGGCTGAGGCTCGGGGCTTCCAGGGACACCAAGACACACGTTGGAGAGGCTGGTCCTCCAGCTGGGGACCTGTCGGAGCAGCTGTGTCTGTGAGGGTGGGAAGGTGCTCCACCAGGACGAGAGAACCGGCAGGCTCTGCGTCATAACAGAGGACACACGGGCATCGCCAACACACACCCACGGCCGCAGGTGTGGGTAGCACCTTTCCCTGCACAACGTAGCTCACCTGCGTGCCCGCACTCAGCATTGGGCTCCGTCTTAAAGAAATTTAAAAGACGCAGAATAGTACCAAGCCAGGTGTGACAAGCACCCCCCTTCCTACAGTGTCAGCAGCTGCTGTGATTTCACGTCCTCTCCACCTGGTCCCTTTATTATGATTAATAAGAAAATATTACAGATATAATCAAAGTACACAAAATCCCCACACACAGATCCACGCCCCTCCTACTGCCAAGAATTCCATGTATGTCCATTAAATTGTTTAGACTTATATAAGCTGCGTGCCTGTATGAAATAAATGTCTAAATAAATGTCTAAGTGTCTAAATAAATATCCATAAATAATGTGCAAGCAGGTGTTACTCCATAAATATTATCCTTGTGCATGTATCATTGTACCTCTTTGTGTGTTTGAGGTCTTTCGATAAAATGTATCGATCAAGCTCACTTAGAACAGATGCATGGTATTTAGCCGTATGAATAAACTAGGTATCTCTCCATCTCCTGCTGGTGGACATTGAAATCATTCCCACTTGAGTGAAACACGTCGCACTCAGCATCTTCTATAAGGCTTCATCCACACACATGCTGGTGCTGACCCAGGAGTGCATGCTGGTCCTGCCGGAAGGGGGATCCCCGGGGCACAGGCCAGGCGTGTTCAGCATCACAGGCTGCTCCTCCGTGAGTCTCTAGGCACCCAGACCCCCATGCAAACTCCATCGGCAGCTGACAAGGGCCATTTTGCTTAGAGCCCCACTCAAACATGGTATCACCGCACTAGGTAAATCCTGCCAATGGCTGAAAAAAAATTTATTTTAATTAATTTGCATTCCCCTGATTTTTAGCATGCTCCCCTGTGTGGACTGGCCACCTGCATCTTCTCTTCTGTGAACCGACAGCCTGCCCGCCTTTGCTCAGTTTTCTGTCCCTGGAGGCCACCAGCTCTGGCCCCCCTGTCAGCTGTGTGCTGCGGGAAGTTTTGCGTCTGCACGGTCGAGCACCTTCTCACTGATGCCGCACAACATTCCTTTGGCTTTCAGTGGTGGTCCTTTGGCTTTCGGTGGTCTGCCCTGGGGGGCAGTGATTCACATCTGTGCTTTGGTCAAACCATCACAGAGAACATGACTCATGCTATTTTTTAAAGTCTTTCCTATAAAAGCCTGTGTAACAAACTCCTCTGGGGTCGCAGAAATTGTCATAACGATATCCATTACATATGACATGTGAAATTCTTTCTCTCTTTTTTTTAAGATTTTATTTATTTATTTGACAGAGAGGCAGGCAGAGAGAGAGGAGGAAGCAGGCTCCCTACTGAGCAGAAAGCCCGATGCGGGGCTCGATCCCAGAACCCTGGGATCGTGACCTGAGCCAAAGGCAAAGGCTTTAACCCACTGAGCCACCGATAGGAATATTCTGGTAAACATTTTACTAATCTCAGGATACTCCCTTGGGTCACTGCTTATGTTTCTAAATTTGCGAAGGTCAGAACTTTTACGGAAAAGTTTTCTATACATCTTTAAAAGACTCACATCTACAGTCCAAGGTAGAATTCCTGCTTTCCCGCTACTTGGTATATGTGTCTCTCCTGTGTGTGTGTGTGTGTGTGTGTGTGTGTGTGTGTTCCGTCTTTTAGGGTCTGTAGATTGCTTTGATTTTTGATTTTCACTCTCCGCCCATTTCATGCTAAACTGTATGTCATTACGGGGAGGAAGAGGCAGTAAAGCATGTAAGCAAACCCGTGACCTTCAGAAAAAGGAACTGGGTGTGGGCCACAGCTCTGCTCCTCACTAGCTGTGTGATTTTCAGTTTCTTAACCTTAAGATGGGACTGTGGCCGCACCTCCCACTGCTGGGGTGTCGTGAGGCTTTGAAGGTCCAGTACGGGTGCAGCGCCCAGGATGCTGGCCGGCGAGTAGCAAAGCTCAGTAGCCATCAGCTGCTGCTAAGAATAAACAGACAGACACATGCTTCCAGAAGGCGATTCGCCCGTGTGGACAGCACCTGCCTGAGCTAACGTATTACAGAACAAACATCACGGTCCACATGAAAAGCACATACTCCATGCAGGAGCTTTTAGGGCTGGACCACTTGTGCACGTGGCTCCACCCCATGTCCCTGGTGGGTTTGGGGTGGACACTCCTGGGCCCCCTCCCATACCGTATACACCTATTTAAAATTCATCTGGGACATTGGTGAGGTCTGCACTACAGCCGGGTTACTCCGAGGCCCTCGAAGAAGGGGCTCTGATCGGTGGACACGACAGACCCCTCCCCTCCACCCTCCTTCCCATCAGCTCTGAACTGCAGCCCCAGGTCCCACTGAGCACCTGGCCGTGTGGGCGGACCTCCTGCCCCCTGCTCCTGCCCCCTGCCCGGCCTCCACAGGCAAGAGACCAGAAGTTTCCCAGGGGGGATGCCCTGACCTCGCCGTCCCCTGCTGCCATTTCTCCCAGACCTCGGGGATCCGCACTTTGCTCCTGCAAATATCTCATCTACCAGGGGCTTCCCACTTTCTGAGAGCAAACATTAAAAGCTCTTACAGGGATAAAAAAAAAATTCATAAAATAAAAAAAATTAAAAAATAAAAACAAAAATTCAAAACCAATGCACCATTTGATAAAAATAGAAATCTCTCAAGTGTCGGATGTCTAATGGAAGTCACTTTCTATAGCAAGTCTTAATTTCCCCCAGCTTTGTTTTCAGAGCATTTTATCTCCAAACAAAATTCTGCGAGGCCCCTGCCTGACCGGGTGTCCAGCCATAGCTCTACAGAGATAGTCTACATTGAATTTTTCAATGAGGCTTTTTTTTTTTAATTTAAAAACTCTTTCATATCAGTCATTAAAATAATTAAACAGTATATGATGAATTAAAATAAATAAGTAATCTCCTTTGGCATTACTCCCTACTGCTCACAGTTTATTCTGTACCTTTCTGTACCTTTCTAGAAGTCTTCCAAACACCTAGATGTATAAACATGCACAGACATCTCTAGATATTTCTCGCTCACTCAAGATATTTATGGATATCTTACATGTAAACATGCATTGTATGCCAAGCACCATTCTAATTGTTACTCATCCATTGAAACCTTTGACCCATACTTCAACCTTATGAGTTAGTACTATTATTTTTCTCATTCTCCAAAGGAGGATGCTAAGGTCTGCATGGGCCAGTGACTTACCAGGGTCACAGCTAGTAAGTGGTGATGCTGGAATCTGGCCCCGGGCCATCTCAGCTGAGCACCGACTCACCTACAACACTCCTGGCCTTCAATTTACACATTTGGAAAATATATGTGTGTGTGTGTGTGTGTGTGTGTGTATAAATATAAATATAAATATATATTTATATATGAATATAATAAATATAATAATATTAATATATTATATTATAATATTATTATATTAATTATATAATTATATATTAATGTATAATTAATATTGTAATATTATTATATTATGTATGATATATGGTATTATATATTATATAATTATATTATATTTAATAATATAATAAATATATATATTTAATATACACACATATATACACACACATATATATATACACACACATATATATATATTTATCAATATCATATATATGTATATAATATTGTTCCCTGTCAGTACACATATAAAACATTTTAAGGAGGGGGATAAGAACTTAAATAATATTGAGCTATTTTTAAAGTTGTTTTAAATACCATTTATTTCCTTTGTGGAGAATAAATTGTTCTTGGTTAGAACAGTCTCTTCGTAGCAAGTCCTGCTTCTAGATGAGCTCTAGAGAACATTTCCTGTTCCAGCTCCATGTTCCTTTCATCTGTGTCACGATAGCTACATAGTATTCTACCAAGTGAATATCCTGTTACTTTCTTTACTCCATTGAGAAATAAATCCTTCCCTATTGCAAGATCCATCCTATGCATCTTGGCGCAGGAGGCTTTGGGTCAAAACACAAGTAAATGCAGATTTTAAGATAGGTTGTTTTCCTCCTGTAAAGTTACATAGACTTACACTCCTGGTTACAGTGTATAAAAAAATTTGTTTCTCTCTATATACACTTGCCAACACAGGGAATCAACAAATCTCTTGCTATCTAGGCATCAGATAGCTGTGAATGTGCTCCCTCGTTTTAATTACAAATTCCCTAGTTACGAAGGGGTTCTGCATCTTTTCATGTCTCCATTAGCCCCGTTAATTTAGTTTTCTGCCTAGTATCTGTTCATTTCTGATGCATTTGTTTTGTCTGTTGGGTTGTTTGAAAATTTCCTAATAATTTATAACAGCACTTTATACATGGGAAAAAAAATAACCACTTTCAGTCAAAGTATGGCCCAATTTTGCCTTTAGACTATTGCCTAACTTTTTGTGGCATTTTCGATGTGCTTAAGGTTTTTTTTTAAAGACTTTATTTATTTATTTGTCAGAGAGGGCACAAGTGGGGGTGAGTGTTAGACAGAGGGAGAAGCAGGCTGTCCACCGAGCAGGGAGCCTGATGAGGGGCTCAATCCCAGGACCCTGGGATCATGACCTAAGCCAAAGGCAAACACTTCACCTACTGAGCCACCGAGGTGTCCCATGCTAATTTTTTTTTAATGTGGTTATGTTATTGGTCTTTTTTTTTTTTTTAATGGCTCCTAGGAACACCCACATGTCTCTTCACTTGCCCATCACAAGCATATTACTGTGATGTAATACACACAGTGACACAGAGACACGTGTTACTGTCCCCGAAACTGAGGCTCCGGGTTAAATGACTTGCCCAAAACCACAGAGTCACTACTGCGGGAAGCTGGGTCCAGAGTCTGGGACCCCCTAATTCCCCACTCACGGCTTCTTTACAACCCAGCAGCCCATCACATCCTCGGAAAAGGGTTTCCAAGCAGTCCTTTTGTTTACACCATTTTTCAAACCTTTAAATGAAATGATAAGCCAACAAACAGAAACAGACTTCAGTGAGGACCTTTTTAAATTTATTTAGTTGGTTATAGAAGAGGAGGAAACTGAGACTGCCCTAGCCATGCACCCGCAGGGGATGGGACCCCACTAGCTCCCCAAGACTGGGGACACCTGCTCCCAGAGAAGCCTGTACTTAGCCAGAGCCCAGCTCTCCCCGCAGATGCCTGGGCATCTCAGCCTCCTGGACACCCCCACTGAGGTCTTTCAGGCCCTACTGGCCACAAACTAAAGAGAACAAACCGAGGGTTGATGGAGGGAGGTGGGCAGGGGCTGGGCTAGATGGGGGACGGGCATTACGGACGGCACTCGTGATGAGCACTGGATGTCCTGTGTGCGCGATGAGCCGCGAATCTACTCCTGGAACAAACCAGTCTTGCACTGGGAAGTTAACTAACCAGATGTGAGTAAAAATTAAAACAACAACAAACGTGCCCAGTACTGAACGCGCCCGGTGTCCACTCCGCCGGGCCACCAGGGGCTCAGGCCGCAGGACGGGCCCCCGAGCTGCCCGCTGCCGCAGCCCCCAGGTCACTGGCACGGACCTCCGGATCCCACCCGGGGGGCACTGCCCGAGGAGCCTTCCGCTGCCCGCCGCCGCCGCCGCCCGCGCTGCAGGCCCCACCGCCTCCCCCACTCCCCGCGCCCCTCCTGCGCCCCCCAGGTCATCCCTGGCCCTGCGACAGCCCTCTGGGCGCTCGGAGCGGAAGTCCCCGCTCTCGTTCGCCTCTGCCACCGGGACGCCCACCCCGCCCCTCCTCGGCCGCGCGGGGCCCCTCCCAGGCCGGAGGCGGACCCCGCAGGTCTGCACGGCCCGCCCAGGACCGCCCCGCCCGGCTCGGCCGTCTCCCGCCCTGCCAATCTCGGGGCGGGGCGGGGCCCGCCTGCCAGCCGGGGCCAATCCGAGGCGCGAGGCGGGGCCGGAGCTGTGGCTCCGCCCCCGGGGCCGGGCTCCGCGGCCTCCCGGACCCAGACCCAGAGCCAACCTAGGCCACAGCACGGCCGGGCAGGGATCCCGTAACCGCGGGGACCGCTTGGCGCGATGGACCCGGCGCTGGCCGCGCAGATGAGCGAGGAGGTGGCGGAGAAGGTGCTCCAGTACCGGCGGGACGAGTCAGGATGGAAGATTTGCCGGGAAGCCGTGAGTGCGGAGCTGGGCAGGAAGGGGTCGCGTGCTCCCTGGGGCTGGGGTCTCCGAAGACCCCAGGCTCCTCCTCTTCCTGCCACCTTTCTGCTCTCCAGTACCCTGGAGCTGGATAGGGTGGGGGTAGATTCCACTGAGGGTCGATTCCTTAAAAAACCCTGGGCCTGTTTGCACCATGACCCTGGGAGATGCGGATCTGTCCCTTTCAGTGAGTGACTTGCCCAAGGTCACTTGGCCAGCAGCCGGTGGTTAGGCTCCAGAGCCTGCCCTCTTCTTGGCAGGAGCCTCTCCCGTCCCCAGGAGGGCGGCATGGGCATAGTTTTGCTTATGCGAGGCTTCTGATCCTTGACAAATAGAGGGAAATTGCTTGACGAGATAAATGGCATGGTGGCTTTTAGGAGGTTTGAAAATCACCCCAAGCTCTTGGAATCAGCCGGTTCAGAACCCCTGCTCCACCACGTTCTACGGAGGGAAAGCTCGGTCCCAGACCAGCCCCTGCCCTGCCGCACAGGAGTCGGTCGGCGTGGAGCAGCCCATCTCTTGAGGCTGCAGACTCCTCTTCTGTAGCACAGGGGACCGGGTCAGGTGACCTCCCAGAGCCTTTCTAGCTCTAAATTCTACGATTCTGTGCCTTTTGACAGAATGGAGTGTCAGTTTCCTGGAGGCCATCTGTGGAGTTTTCAGGGAACCTGTAAGTGCCTGCCTCGCCCAAGTTTGTGTGAGGGGCCACTCCCTTCTTGATGTCTCTGTGGGTTTGCTTCCTGAAATCAGGCCGATCTGCCCTAGCACCCTGGAATCCACTTGTCGGTTATTGTCCAGAAAAGCCTCTGTTGTTAGGTGAATCCTTTCCAGCAGGCTGTATCTCACGAATGCTTAAGGTCCGCTCCGGCAGGTGTGAGGGAGGGAGGCCGGTTCACTCGCAGCCCCTGACCGCAAGGCTGTCTCCAAAGAGCAGGGACAGGTGTGACGTCTAGTCCTTGCCTATGATCCGGGGATCGGAAGCTTGGGTGGATGCCCCGGCTCACGTTCCTTCTCGTGCTCCAGGTACCGGGGAGAAGGCATCGTGAACGCGCCCCCAGAGAAGGTGTGGGGCTGCATCAAGCCACTTCCTGGGACCCTTCGAGCCAAGTGGGATGAGAACGTGAGCAGCTTTGAAATTATCGAAAGCCTCACTGATGTAAGTCTTTCCAAGCATGGTTACTCTAGGGGCTCTGGGTCACCTTTGGGCAAGGGCAGCACCCCGCACGGCCCCGGTACCGCGGCAGACACGGGCTGCCCGCTGCTTGCCATGTTCAGGCCCAACCTTGGCCCGGGCGCAGGTGGGAAACCGTGTGACCAGATGGGGGGA
Source organism: Mustela erminea (assembly GCF_009829155.1). Classification (NCBI taxonomy): domain Eukaryota; kingdom Metazoa; phylum Chordata; class Mammalia; order Carnivora; family Mustelidae; genus Mustela; species Mustela erminea. The sequence goes on along the minus strand of NC_045618.1, from coordinate 2,205,209 downwards.
GACGCCCTAAGCAGTCAGAGAAACAGCACTGGTCAAGGCTGGCGGCATGAACGTGCTCTGAGGTCACTAAAGCCTGGACTCGTCAGCTCGGGTTTGAAATGGTGCCCCTCGATGGGGCCGTGATAATGAGTCCAGAGCTGCAGTCAGAGTGAGGACCTGCCTCGCCGGGTATCCTCCCTGGATTACAGTTTCTCCGCTGGTGCCAGTGTATGTCATTCGAGCTCGAGCTGCCCGGGAAGAACTTTCTAGAATAATGGAAATGTTCTGTCAACCCTGTCTGCTACAGTAGCCCCCGGGCCCCATGGGGCCACAGAGCACTTGAAAGGTGTCTCGTTGGAGGAAACGAGTTGTTCGTTTTATTTACTTTTTATTACTCTCGGGGTAAATTTAAACAGACACGGGGAGCTAGTGGCTATCGTATTAGCGCAATTCTAGATGCTTCTGTCTGAAGAACAGTAAGCTTTAGGAACTTGCAGCATGAAGAACCCAACTCGTTTGATTACAGAAGTTAGAAAGGGGGGAGGGGAGTCGTAGCCAGAACTAATAATAAAGTTGCCCTGAGGGAAAGTTGCCAGTCCGATAGTTCTGAGGTGTGTAGATGTGATGCCCTCTTGCCTGTTTACACAGATGGTGTTTTGAAACCTCAGGCCACAGTTCTATGCTGGTCCATCTGGACAACCCAGGAGCTCTTGGCCTGGCCCAGACTTCATATTTGAGTTCATGGTCTAGAGTTTATATGGGTGTTTCCTGAAGGGTGGGGCACACACCCCTGAGATACAAGGTTGTTAGGCAAACACTGACCTTGAATCATGCATGGTGACATCACTGGGATTCAGTTCTTTTCTAATTCCTCTCAGAGCTTGAAAGGGGAGAGTTTCAGTTAGGTCCCTGTGACACCCATTTAACACTTGCTAATCTTTATAACAAAACCCGATGATTTCAGAATCAGAATTAGAAGCAACAATATAAAAATCCTATATTTTACAGATAAGTAGCTTCCTTTTAAAATAAATTTATCCAAGTTTATGAGAGGGAGTACATTTGGATAAAAATATTGTGAACAACAACATAGGAGCCACCAGAGAGTAAAAAAAATTAGGAAGCCAGTAAATAAATAGACACCTATGCTTCAAGTTGGGAAACCAGGGGCTAGTGGCCTTTACAACAGAACACAGATGTGACAGAATGACTGGTTATGGAGTTTTCTTGAAGGTCACAGGGGCTGCATTTCTGTGGGCTGTTTAGACTTGGAAGTTGGGGGAGGTAAGGAAAAGGGAAGGCGTCCAAAAGGCCTTTCATAGGCTGGGATCCTGGAGGCTTGGCTCTGACCAAGCTAAGGTTGTTTTAGCCTCTTACAAATAGCGGCCAGTGTCCTGGAGGAATGTCACACACACCCACCCAGGCGGGGTGTGGGGGAGGTTGTGGGTGGTCAGCTCAGGCTTTGTCCTCTGCTAGCCTTCTGCTCCCTCATCAGTGCCACAGGGTCTCTCTCTGAGCACCCTGGTTCTTCCCGGAAAGGCATGCCTGCTTCCCTGCCTGGGGCCCGCACGGACCCTCGGGTCCTTGGCCCATGGCTGAGCCAGTGTGGGCCCAAAGCAGCCCCCAGGCCCTGCCCCCTCCCCCTTCCCTGCCTGACCCTGTCAATCCTGTCCTGCAAGTTTCCAAATGTTTTGCGAGCATATGCCCTCCAGCGGAGTTCCAAGAAATTCTCCATCCTCCTCATAGGTGAAACATTTCGTGAATGTCTAAAATTTTCATCATAAATTGCAAAGCAGAGCATATTTATTTAAGATTTTTTTGTATTTATTTGACAGACGAATGAGAGAGGGGGCATAGGCAGGGGGAGTGAGGGAGGGGGAAGCAGCTTCCCGCCGAGCAGGGAGCCCAGTGCGGGGCTGGGTCCCAGGACCCTGAGAGCACGACGGGAATTGAAGGCAGATGCTTAACCCACTGAGCCACCCAGGCGGCCCTAGAAGCATGGCATTTTTACATGGGATAAATCAGACAGTTTTAGGCAAAATAAGGACGTCATTCTTCCCAATGCATCTGCAGGACATGAGGTTTTATTTACTATCGTTTATTTTAAAAGTATGATGACAAGAGGTGGGCCAGGAGTGAACGGTGTAGAAAGATTTCTTGAGACATGTTAGGCGCAGAAAGGCACTTTTATTAAAGCACAGGGACGGACGTGGGCACAGAGATCTGCACTGGGAGTGAGAGGAGCCGGTGATTCTACACTTTGAACTTGGGGCGGTGGGTAGAGATAAAGGAAGTTTCCAGAAGGGTTTTCATATGCTAAAGAAGACTTCCAAGATCCTGGAGGCCTGCCTAGCCCTGTTCAAGCTAAGGTTGCTTTTTGCCTCTAGCAAGGCAGTCCTGAGTTCCTGCAGGGGTATCTTTCCCGACTCAAGTATTCATCTTCAAGCTGTAAGGAAATTTAATTTTATCTACTTTCTTTTGTCTTTGTTCTCCTCATCACACAGGAACACGTTTTCCTGAAACAAAAATTTTATATTATTTTTTTTTCTTGAACTCGTTTCTCCATGGCTTGCGGGCTACAGAATTTCACCCTCATATATTTATGCTTCAAAGACATCATCCTTCATTAATATGGCTATTAATTATATGTACATAATACATCTCCCGGGACTGCATGTTAGGAAGAATCTGGATTGAGATACGGTTGTAAGTTATTAAGACAGTACGATTGTATTACAGATGTGGGTGAAGCACTAGTATATGTAAAAAGTAATATATTTTACATCTCTTGAAGAGAGGAACAAGAGGCCTTTTATCACGCGAATTCCCAGGCCCCTGGAAAGATAGGACTTCCTGCTAGGAAGAGAGAGGGGCGCCTGGCTGGTTCCAGTCGGTGGAGCAGGTGACTGGCTCTCGGGGCTCCCTGAGTTCGAGCCCGCCATTGTTGGATGCAGAGATGACTTAGAGATGAAATCTTCAAAGAAAAAAAAGGAGGAAGACGAAAGGACGGAGCCTTCGGTGGACGGGGACTGTGAAAAGAGGAAGACCCAGGCTGCCGGTGAGCTCAGGTTTCGGAGAAGGGGAGGCACAGCCGACCTGTGGTTCCTCCTTGCCATGACGACGACAGTGCGGAGAAGGAACCCTCCCTTGCGGACTGGTGTTGATCAGCCTGATTTTGAGCACTCCCAAATCCTGGAGTTCCGCGTCGGAGAGAGAGATGGCCGGCGGACAGCAGGAAGGATGAGACCCAGATCCGTGCGCGACTTTTGGGATTTATCGCACGTTGCCACCCTGGGTGTTTCTTACCAATGCTGTCCGTGCTCCTTCAGGAGGGATGGATCCTGCAGCAGGAATCAGGACGCAAAGCCAGCCGTTACTAATAAAAATACAGATAGATAGATATCACTTCTGCCATTCCTGCTGCAAAATAGAATTCAGAAGTGTCAAAACTGCCTTGTTTCTAACAACAAGCTTTGGCCTTTAAAAAGAGTAAGAGGGTGGACATGGGATCCTAACTGTGGCCGTGTTCAACTGGTGGAACCAGCGTCCGGACCTGTCCCTTTGGTGCCCTGGGGGATGTGGCCGCCGGGACCGTGCCTGCTAGCAGGATTCTGGGTGGGCAGCGTGTGCTGTGCATTTGTCCCCAGCGGAAAGGGAGAGCCTGTGTGGGGGTGACCCTGTTCCAGGGCTGGTGTTTTTAGGAGGAACATAGGGAGGCCGCATCGTCAGGAAGTGGATTCCCAGTGCCCTCCTGAAGGCTCAGACCCTCAGGGCACAGGTGTCTGCCAAGACACTCCGTGCCTCAGTCTTCAAGCCCAGTCCCTTAAGGGCAGCCCTTCTTGCCTGCGCCTGGAGAGGTCCGTGCCATCCTGCAGCTGATCTGCTCTAATCCACTGTGCCCCGGAGAGGGCGGCGGCCCGGCTGGAGGAGGGAAGGGTGGGGTAAAGCCTGGTTGGGTTTGGGGCGACCTTGCCTTCAAAGCGGGAGGGTGGCCTGGTGGCGTATTCTGAGATTGGGGTGTGGATCAAAGGGGGCTCCCTCCAGGGCCGGCCCGGGGGGACCAGAAGGCTGCCCAGGCACAGCACTGAAGGAGGCCCTTGCTCTGAAGGCCGGACTCCCCAGACTCCCCGCTTCCCAGACGCCAGGTGTGGGGCAGGGCAAGGGGGCCTGTGGCCATAAGCGCGACCCTCTGCTTTGACAGACATTGTGCGTGAGCAGAACCACCAGCCCCTCGGCTGCCATGAAGCTCATCTCCCCCAGAGACTTCGTGGACTTGGTGCTCATGAAGACGTATGAGGACGGGACCCTCAGTTCCAATGGTGAGTGACAGCGAGACTGCCGCGGGGGACTCACAGCCTGGGTCCCCTGTTCTGCATAAATCCGGCCTCGGCAGCTGGCAGGGGGATCACCCTGGGTCTCCTATTCCACGTGCACCTGGCCTCGGCAGGTGCAGGGGCATCGCATGTCGTGGGGGGCCATGGCAAGGGAGCGCACAGGCCAGTCATTGTAGGTTGACGTCACAGATGTGGCCAGCATCCCTCGTCTTTCCCACTGAGGCTCGTGGTCTACACTGTCACTGCACGGGGTTGGGACCCTGTCCCCTCCCTCCGGCCCCTGCACGTGTCCCACCGCCTCCTAAAAGCCACAGCCCTGGCCATTCATCTGGATCCTCTGTGTGGGGACAGGTGGAGATGGGAGCCTCCCTCCTGCCCCCTGGCCTTACCCTGTGGAATGTTCTCATCTCTGATGCCAGCAGGTTTGGGAAGCCGTGAAAATGGGTGTGTGCATGTGTGGATTTGTGTGTGTGTGTGTGTGTACGCGGGACAGGTCCCAGGGCACTCGTGCTGACTCCTCGGGCTCCAGGTGGTGCGGTCTGCGTGCACAAGAGCTGAGGTCGTAGCTCACTTCCCGTTTGGCTGTCTTCCAGCTATCAACGTGGAGCACCCGTTGTGTCCCCCGAAGCCTGGTTACGTGAGAGGGTTTAACCACCCCTGTGGCTGCTTCTGTGAGCCTGTGCCAGGGTAAGGATCCTCGGGGTTGAATGATGTGCCCAGACCTACGTGTAGCGTAACTGTGGACCTTCTGGGCCATGGGTGCGTTAATCACAGTTTGCGGTAAGACACCAGCCTGTGGGGAGCCCTGTTCTGGACACGTCGTGACGCAGTGCGCCCAAACACCAGGGGAAGGCACAGTGGGAGGCCTTGTTCTTACTGTTTCCAGTGTGGGGCTCCCCTCCAGCCCCGTAAGGCAGGCTGGGCAAATGTCATGGTCCCATTTAGCAGATGAGAGAACGCGCTCAGGGAAGTCGGGGGACCTCTCCCGGGTCAGAGGCGTCAGAGGCTGGCAGTGCAGGCCCGGAGGGCCAGGTCCTCCCTTCTGCGCTCTTTGACCTCTGTCCGCCAGCCCGGAGCAGCTGAGGGGGGCGGTCCCCACCCCATGTCCCACGCAGGGCTTGTCTCTCTTCCATGAGTAGAAAAGCCACAGCCCAGAGCAGCCGTGCTGGGTTCCCAGCTGGTGCCTGTGCTCACCTGCCCACCGTGTCCCACCCCAGGCCTCTGTTGCCCTGTCTGTGCGGCTGGGAGGAGGCCGCCGTTTGGAAGGTGCAGGCCCTCGGGCTCTGTGATGGGCAGGTGCCGTGCTGGGTGGGGTTCCCGATGACGAATCTCGGTGTCCTGGCCTTGTCTGTCGGGGTGGGTGCTCCTCTGTGGCCTCGGGGCACAGCCCCCATGCCCCGCTCCCGACGCGTGACGCGGCTCTGCCCCTGTTTCCCTAGGGAGCCCAACAAGACCCACCTGGTCACGTTCTTCCAGACTGACCTCAGCGGCTACCTCCCGCAGAGCGTTGTGGACTCCTTCTTCCCCCGCAGCATGGCTGGGTTCTACACCAACCTGGAGAAAGCCGTGAAGACTTTGTACGACTGATGTTTGCACCTGCGAGCCGAGGACTCCCGGGCCTCACTGCAGAACCCCGATGCCGGGGTACCAGAGAGCTCCAAGAGCCAGTCTTCACCCTATGGGACCTGCTTGGGGACAGCTTGTCTTGGCAGAGAAACCGGTGGGAGTGGCCCCCACCATCCCGCTCCCCTCTCCGAGCCGGCTTCGGGAAGTCGCTCCTTGGCCCTGGTTGGCTGCAGACCCCAAGGGGTGCGCTCCGGTCTGAGGCCTGCGTGTGCCAGTCACCGCCAGAGGCCTCCTGCCCCCGCCGGTTAGAAAGGACCCCCACTGATGCCGAAAGCCAGGCCCTGCTGCCTGGTTCGCACCTAGTGCCCTCCGACCTGATCACACGGCCCCAGGTTTTCCCCCTTAAAAAAATAACAGCTTGGAAAATACTCTTTTAACAAATGAGCTGAGCGTTGGGGAAAAATACATTCGCTATTTCTTCTGGTTGTAGCTTCCATTTGAATCTGTCCTTTCTGCTCTTTTCCACTGAGTTAACTCCCGTGTCCCCAGCGGACCCCGGCGCCCGGCAGCGGCCCAGAACCAGCTCTGCAGCCTCGGGGCTGGCGTCCTCCGTGCTCGAGCCACTCTGCTGTCCCCATGAAAGATGGGAGGGCAGGTCCCCTCCAGCGGCGCTGGCTGGAGTCCCCGCTCTAGACTGTGCTCTGAGATCGCTCAGGTCTGGCCTATTGTGTGGGTCGTCAGAACGGGGGAGCACAGCTTTGCCACCTGGAAGGGGCCTTGGCAGCCACACCCCTCCCTGTCTCGGGTCTGGACCACACAGCCTGTCACAGTGCGCGCCATCCCGTGTCTGACCCCAGTGTCCTCGAGTTGCAGTGATGACGGTCCGCAGGAAGTTTTCAGAGTCCCCCCAGGGAAAGACAGCCCCGCTTTGTGCGTAGGACTCACTTCCCCACCTTCGAGTCCTGGGGCGTCTGTCTCTGGGTGTGCTAAAGCATGAGCCAGCTTTGAAACAGGAGGGGTTCGGGAGCCCCCTTCTTACAGGTCGCGGTGGGACCGCAGACCTCATAGTCCTGTCATTGGGACCATCCCACTGACTTACCGAGAAACCTTCATCAGTCTCTCGGGTTCGTTAGATCGCATCCCTCGGTAAGTGCGTGGCAGGGCCTGACTCCGCCGGGCGGCAGCTCAGGAGACCCTGGAAACCACCTCTGCCTCCCTGTCTAGCAGGATGGAGAGCCCGCTGCGCCGCGGACCAGAGTCGCAGGGTCCTTCCGGGGGAGCCGTGCTGCCCAGGAGACTGAAAACGTGCCCCTGTCCCGGTGCCTGCCTCTCACTCAGAATTCCTTCTCCCGGTCAGCGCCCTCACCAGCCCCTGCTGCTCCTCCTGTCTTGCAGGGACAGCGTGGGGACAGGAATAACAGTCCCCAGGTCGCCTGCTGCTTCAGGTCCCTGCAGATGAGATGGCGTACCGACTGGCTAGACGGGGCTCAAGGCGAGGAGCCAGGGCGCCCTGGGAGAGGCCCTGGGGTGGCTGCAGCGCCCACAGGGTGGGAGTGGGTCCCTGACGGCGAGCTGTGGCGCTTGCCATATTTGGGCGTGACCGGAAGCCGTTCACTGAGACGCTCTCCTCGGCCTCTGCTCCCTTCTCAAGACGTCGGCCAGGGACGGCCAAATCTCCCGCGTAAATCCCAGCACCGTGACTTCAAACGGATGAGCACTTGTGTCGAGACCTTGCTGGCTCCTCGACTGAAGACACGTCCCCCACCCCCCAGCACCGAGACTGGAAACGACCAGTGGCGACGTCCTGAGTGGGGAGGGTGGGACCTTCTGAAGCAGGAAGAGGGACTGGGAGGGCCGCGGGCCCGCTGTGTCCTAGGTCTGGGACAAGCCTGCTGAGACTTGCCTTGCCGGGTGCCTTCTGTTCCCGGCCCACGGCCAGCCCTGCGCTCATGTGCGTCCCCTGCTCCAGTCCCGATGGCAGGCCACTCCTTCTCTGGGCTGGTCCGCATGCCTGACCCGGCTACTCGCCTGGCAGTTGGTTGCCACGAGATGGCGGGATCTGGGTGTGCCTCCCCGGCCAGTCCGGGGTGGGGGCAAAGGCAGGATCCCGTGGAGTGACCCAGGGAACTCGGGCACATCTTCCCGTGCTGGGTCACAGTGATCTTCAGTGTCTGTTAAAGCTGAAGAACCAGTCCGCCCGGTGTCTGAGACCTTGTCTCAGTGTGGGGCCGGGCAAAACTCACAGGGGAACACGCCAGGCAGCAGGCAGGACGCGACCGCTGTAAGCCCGCCGCTTCCTGGGATGAGGGAATGGGCCAGCTGGCGCCCACTGCGGTGATGTCGCACGCGGCGATGGCGTGAAGAGGACCCCCCGGTGAGACTCCTAGGAGTTCACTGCCAGGAAACAGTCTGCCTCCTGCAGACCCTGGAGAAGCCACCAGAGTCCACGGATGTGGCCCCAGTGCTCCTGGCCTGGGAGGAACTCGCTTGTGTGTTGTCCCCAGACTCCACCAGTCACGGGGCTGGGGCAGGGCTGGGGCGCTGCGGGGGCTGGTCGGCGGCTGCTGCTTGCTGCTAAGACGTCAGTCTGCCCTGAGCGTGGCCGTCAGGCATTAAGAGATGAACAAAGCAAATACGCGCTGGTCCATACGGGCCCGTCGGTCTGTACCGAGTCACAGAAAAGAAGGACTTAGTCCCGGCCGCATCGTTCACCAGCCTGGACGGGCCCCTTGCCGTCTCCAGGTCTTGGCCCCCTCATCAATTCAGTGGCCCAAAACCACGCCCTATAGACCCCCACCGTGATTAGCACAGACCGTGACTGCTAACGCCAGCCCGGTACTCGGCCCGGGGTAGGTTGACGGTAGCAATTTCTAGTTTACCGTGTCATACGCTGCTGGTCCGTGCTGTCGGCACACCTGCCCACGCTTTGAGTCTCACCTGTACTCCCCTCGGCGTCCTGGCCCCACCACCCGGTTCCCCCAGGCCTTGGACCGTGTCTCCCACCCGACGACAACCAGCTTCACAAGGGTTTTGTCTGGTAGATGGTGTTTCCCCCGTAGCCCAGCAGCGGCTGCCCTCGCCTCGCACCTGGGCCGGCTTCCCCGATAGGGTCCAGCGGAAGATGCTGTGGGGCTCCGAGGCAGGGTCAGAAGAGGACCCCCGAGCTGGCTCTTACTCTTGCCCCAGCCGCCATGTGTGAGGAAGCCGGGGCCCTGGGGCGAGCGTCCAGGCCAACCACTCCAGCTTGGGTCCCACCAAAAGACCACAGCAGGCTGACCCTTGGGGGCAGTGATGGAGCAGCCTCCGAGCGGTCGGGCAGATGCCCAGGAGAGCAGCACAGCCCATCCCCACGCGGCAGACGCCTGAGAAACGCAAATGCCGTATGCGGCGTGAATCATGCCACCGTTGGAGGACTCGGGAAATCTGCCAAGCAGGACATGGTTTTCATACAAACCGGGACACAGCCGTTTTATTTATAGCACCACAGTATTTTCTTTACGCTCTCTGTGCATCGTCTGTACGGGCCTCCCTGGTGTGACTCTGCCCTTTCCTTTCGGGACCGCGTTCTGGCTGGGTGACTTCCCGGAAGGTCAGGACCAGGGCAGCGACACCAGGAAGCACATCTCTGCTGTCCCCTGTCCGGGCGGGGAGCAGCAGTGACCCTGAGAATTAGCGCTTGTGAGCAGCTCTGGGCTTGCCTATGGGTCTCCCGCCCCTGCGGTCCCCTTGGCCTGATGGCTTTTCCTCCTGATGACAATCGGGACGGGCCCATCGGGCAAGGTCTTGATGATGTTCCAGGCTTCAAACCGCGTGAGGCCCTGCATGGCCGTGCCAGCCAAGTGGAGGAGCTCGTCCCCTGGCTGGATCGTCTCGCTCTGCTCCGAGGTGGCCCCTGAGAGGCAGAGGAAGAAGATAACGGGTTGCACAGGTGACCGGGGAGCAAGGAAAGTCACCTCCCAGCATCAGTCTCCCAGGAGCGGGACAGCTCGGGAGAGGACAGGGTGCCCGTCCCTCAGGAGCTTGGCGGTGGGCCTTTGATGGGGCATCTCATCCGACGGTGACCTCAAGGTGGGCACGCCAGGCTCCAGCTCCGTGGCCCTTGGGAGAGGTGTAGCCTGTATGTCCCCAGGGAAGGGAGGTTCCGGGCAGCCCCAAGCCCAGAGCCAGGTTGAGGAGACTTTCTGGATCCTAGAGGCCTGGACAAGACCCCTGCGTCCGTGGGAAGAGGACAGAATCGCGTACGGCCCCCACTCTTTCAAAGGACTGTTGCTTTACTGTAACGGATTTCCCATCCGTTTGCCACCATGAGATTCAGAGATAGTGACTGAAAGCTAATAGTAATGAGAATTTAAAAACTGCTCAAGTCTTTGGGTTCCTTGTGCCCATCGGGTGTCCGACTAGCACTGCAGGAGGAGCACTCGTCCCTCTGCACCTGCCGGGAGCACGAGGACTCGGGTAGCCAGCCAGGCCTCAGAGCTGGTAGTCCACCTTCAAACGCTAAGAACGTCTTTCCCAGAGTCGGAGTCAATGAGGATCCCCGGGGAGCCCCCGCCCGAGGGAGCTCTTCACACCCGGGTCCAGACACACCCCACAGCTCTGTGTCGACAAGGAGCCCCGGGCCCTGGGGGGGCAGCGGTCACTCAGCAAGTGAGAGGCTGAGCTGGGACCCGAAGCCAGGTCCCTCGACCCCTGCCCGGGGCTCTGCCCCAGCTCCCCGTCCTGCTGTTGGGGCTCTAGCCTGAAAAGCCCTGGGAGTGCAGGCCTCCCACGGCGGTCATGGGGAATCCTGAGTGACCCCCACATTTGGCCAGCTTGCACCTCAACCTACGATGAACAAAACGTCAGCGTTTTGAATAAAAACAAGAGCTGACGGGTCCAGGAGTGGGGGGAGCCGAGCGAGGCTGAGTGTGTCCAAGTGGGAAGACCCTGCCCTTATTTTAAACTTTGATATTTTGCTCATTATGGATTTTGTTTAATTTTAATTCTTAGACCTAGTGCATTAAAACTGGCAACTGTGGGTCTGGGGACCCCCTTCAGGGCCATGTCCTGGGCTGTGCCTCTCTGGCCTCACCTTAGTTCTGGGCCCTGTGCGGCTAAACCAAGCCCAGGGCTTCGTCACTTAGCAGGACCCAGCGAATAAGAAGGGGAAAGGGGCTGTCCTGAGGCAAGGAGAGAAGGTAGAAAAAGCAGAACTGAGTCCCTGAGTAGACTGCCTGACTCCAGAAGGGCACAGGGTTGTGGGAGACCAATGTGGCCCAAAGGTGCCCAGAAGCTTTGTGAGGGCCTGGCCCGACCCCCCCAACCAGAGAGAACACACAGACGCAGACGCACACCACACCTTTGAAAATCCGGTTCACGGTGAGAGGCTTGTCGCCGAGCAGGGAGCCCTTGCCGCCCTCCAGGCTGAAGCCCAGCCCCGCGGAGGTCTTCTCCAGCGTCACTGTGTGCACCGTGACCTCTGCTGCGGGGGAAGCACAGGGACGTTGTTAGGGACGCCCTCCTCTCCGGGCGCCCACGTGAGCCAAGGAAGGCTGCCTGCCCGCCTTGCACCCGTGCCCACGCACATATGAACACAGACACGTGCCCCCGGCAGTGTTCCAGGCAGGCCACGCACGATCGAGGAGCCCCAGCCGCGCTGGCCCCACGTGGCCAAAGGCGGTGCGACCCCCAGCGCCTCCTGCAAGCCTGGAGGCACTTACTGGAATCTGCGGAAACGTCGCTGGCCACAGAGGCTGCTGTCGTGGAGTCCGAGGAGGAGTTCAGGTCGGGCGTGGCCTCCAGAACTGGCTTCCTGGTGACGATCACAGCTTGCCTGGGGTCCCGAGCTTGGCGGAGGATGGCCAGGGCATCGCTGTGTGTGGCCCCTTTGAGGGACTTGCCGTTGATGGATAGAACCTCGTTGCCCTTCTGAATAGTTCCCTCCTGGGAGGCCAGCCCGTTGGGGAACACTCTGTGGACCTACAGAAACCAACGGAAGTCAAGACCCCGGAACCAGCCGGCGTCAGCTCCAGACGCGTGCTGGAAGAGGATCCAGACCAGGTGGTCAAACCCAGACACCCAGAGCAGAGATCCCCAGCGAGAGTGGTCAGACCCATCCTCAGAACCCTTCCCAACACAATGCCCTAGCCGGTCCGGCAATCCCAGTAAACAACCCAGTTCAAATCTCTCGCCTTCCCTGCTCGGCAGCGCCTCCTGGAGTGTTTTCCCGAAGCACAGGTTCTGTGCCTCCTGCGGGATCCTTGTATAGGGAAAGGCTCTAAGGTCTGGGTGCAACGGAAGGTCTGAAAAGGTCTCCAGTTGGTCGGAAGACGTATTAGAGACTCAGCAAAGCCAGTGTGCGCCGCACTCCTGGAGGAGCGCGCCGTGACCCCCGAAAGCCTTTCACAAACCATCCTTTTTTTCCGGGCGCAGTTCTCAGGCCCCCATCTTCCGCAGGATGATTTTTTGAGAAATGCTTTTCTGGGAAGTCTGGGCATTTTTAAAGCTCCTCCCGCAGAAATTCTGACCCAGAATTTCTATTTTGCTGAAAGGGGGCCCCTCCCGGTCCCCTTTCTACCCAGTTCTACCGTGCACAGTGCGAAGGGACTGCGCGACGGCGTGCGGGGCTGTCACTGAGACGTGTGACAGCATCGTGCAAACCAGGCTCTCAGCTTCTCTCCGTTATTTTGGTTTCCGAAAAATTCTGCGTCGCAGTCAGACGTGGCGAGGCTCTCCAGGCTCTGTAGGAGACCCAGGTACGAAGCAGAAGTTCTGGTGGGCATCTCCGTCCCCTGCCGGAGTCCCTCCTTGTCCACCCCCGCTCCCTGAGTCAGGGGGAAGATGGTTGACATGAGCCAGTGAGTGTCCGGCACGGCCCTCGGTCACGGACGGTGCTCAGCATCGGTTCTCTTGCAGTGACGACTCGGGAAAGGAAAGGACGTATTCCCGTCCGGAGGGTGAGAGAGGGAGTCTGGTGCCCGTGCCTGGCCGACATGCATTGTCTGTTTGGTGTCCAGGGAGGCTGGCCAAAGGGGACAGAGACAGGTCACCCCTCAGGGCAGAACCCAGGATCCCAAGGGCTCTTCTCACAGGCCCGGCTCTCACTCCTCCTCAAACGGAAGGTCAACCGCACAGCCGGGGGCTCTTTGCAGTCCGGGACTGGGTGCCTTGGGACAGAAACAGGTCCTGGGTGGTTTTCGGTGCTTTTCTTGGGGCAGAGAGCCTGCTTCAGAGAAGGAAGTCACCGCTCACGCGGGGGCGGTCGGAACAGCCGAGTCACCGGCCGGGAGGTGGGTGCTCCGTGCAGGCAGGTGGTGAGCTGGAGGGTCAGCCTCCGGCCGGGCAGGGGAATGCACATGCGCCGCACCAGGAGGCCCTGCGACAACGCAGCTGTCACGTGCAGGTGTCCGGTCCCAGCTGCACAGCCTTCCGTGGAGGCCCCGAAACCATAAACCATCCCGGTCTAAATGTCCAGCCGTGAACAGCTTCCTCATCTCCTTGTCCAAAGCAAGAGACGTTGGATAAAATCTGCTTCAAATTGTTGTTGTTGACTTGAAATTCGCACAACGCACAATGAGCCGCTTCCAGGTGTACGATCCCGTGACATTCGCTGGGTTTGCTGTTTCTTAGAACGTCCCCTTTGACGTCGAGAAATCCTGGCCCAGCGGTCCCGCTGTGAGGCTGAGACACCTGGGAGTTTTTATTTATTTAGTCATTTATTTTGCGTTTCCACAAGTGATTCAGGTTCCCTCGCAGGAACCTGTGCAGGTTGTCTGGAGTCCGCAGAGACCTGCTTGTTCACTGAAGGATTGCGGTGAGGGTCGAATGTGCAGTCCCGTAGGGGACATCACTAAGCTCCTTATAAAGGGTGAGGTCCCCACAGCTCCCCTCTAGGACCCTGCCTGGCGGCCCAGCGCCAGCCGCTCACTCGTCGGAGCCCCAGAGTGAGTCCCTTCCTGGCAGGTGTTCTCTCCGCTGGGGCCGTTGCCTCCGGCGCTCCCACCCCCCCACCCCCCGCCCCGGGCCACTCACCGTGATCACTTTGTTTTCTAGATCCGCTCCCCCTGCCAGGCTGAACCCCAGGCCGGCCCCTTCCTCCTTGTGCAAGACGGTGACGTGGATGTTGTCTAATTGCTGTGGAAGGAAACACATCTGTTAAGGACATGCACCAGGCCAGCCCGAACAATCTAAGAGCCACGTCAGGCTCACTCCGTCCCCGAGCCCAGCGTGGCCACAGGCCAAGTTCTAGCTTTTCTTCAAACCCCGTCCATCACCCGGACCGGGAGCACTGTGCTTTCTGGAGTCGTAGGAACTTGAGCAGGGAAAAGACGTGTATAAAGTAACAGGTACCCCTCTTTCCCTCTCCTGGCTGCCCCACCCCACACCCACAATGGGTTTGGACAGGGCCGGGTGCTGCTAAGTTGGCTGGAAACCCGGCGCTTTGGGGAACACAACTCTGCCATTTTGGTGTGGAGCGAGGCCAGCCAGGGGGCTGCGGGGACGGCCAGAGGTCAGGACTAGTCTGCACAAGTTGGCTCTGCTCCTGCCCTCTTCCTCCTCCTCACGGGCACTGCCGCACGTGGAGGAGCTCGGCCAGGTCCCAGCCGCAGCCCACGCGGGCGCCCGTGCACACACACGTGCCTGCAAGCGCGCACACACACACGGCTTCCCGCTGTGGGCTCACAGGAGCCAAAACAACCCCTCTGACCGTCGTCTGAAATCACAGACACTCTTTCTGGTCTTGACCTGAGGCCTCAAGCTCAAATGCGTAGTGATGGGGGAGGGGGCGTCGCAGGCAGATCATTAAAGGAGCAAACCGGACCAACTGAGGCCTTGCAGGGTGACCTGAACCGCTGAGAATGAGGGAGCCCGTCTCCCCTGCGCCCTAGCCACACAGACCCAGGGCTACCCGGTCACCCCCTTTCAACGAGGAGAGAAGCCCGACCACCAGGTATCAGTTCAGCTCTTTAGAACGTAATAGTTCAACAGTCCCCACAAAGACCAAATTCAACACACCGGCGGGCCCATGTGGCTCTCGGGCCATCACTTTGCCCCTCGGTGCTAGGGATGACCCTGTGCCAAAGGATTCCCTTGCTCGGACACCACGAGAGCTCCTGGTGTGCAGCTGACCTGTGATGCCTCTTGGGAGTCCCCGAGACCCAGAGGGATGGGGGCACCGCTCCACCCCCTCTATCATCCCAGCACTGGCCCAAATCTCCCCACTTTGACCCAAGTATCAGGTCACCTGCCCTTGCCCAGCACAAAAGCATGTGGCCTCCCAGGGACACCCTAGACAAGACAGCTCTTTGTTTTTGACCCATCATTCTGTGTGAATGAAGCCCTGGGGGACGGTAGTCCCGGGGTCTGGGAGACGCGCAGGGCGTCTTCTGTTGGCTGGGCTGTGCCAATGCCCTTGACCTTGGGAATTTCATCTACGAGGCCTCCTTAATGCTTTCATCCCGGTCTGGACGATTCTGGGGGCAGAAAGCCCTTGCCGATCCGGGACGACCCAGGAGGGCCACGCCCGTGGGCCAGTGCTCGCCCGCTCACCCGGGCTGAGCCGCCACTTCCCCTCCCCCCATCCAGGGGGTGTGCCCAGAAGCAGATGGGAAGTGGGACTTTCACAATGACTTGAGTGAAATGGGGGGCCCCTTGCAAGCCCTGGGAGCCGTCCCTTCCCCCCGTGCAGGGGAAGTCTCCGGCGTGAGAGCACGCGAGCCAGGCCGCTTACAACAGCGCGTTTCCGTTAACACAAGCTGGTCCCTGGACGCGCACGCCCGGCCAGCGGCCCGTGGGACAGGGACGGGGCACAGAACTTGGAGAAAGAAAACTCGCACCCCACCTTTCTCATTTCCAGAATGGCTGGAAAGATGCAATAAGCCAGAGGTTAAAGGCATTTTCTGAGCTGCCAAGCATCCTTCGAGGGCGGGTCTTACTGTGGGCCAGTGAGGCAATGTCCTTCTCCCATGGGGGCAGGGGGACCCGCCCAGGGCCACTTCTGCACCCGCTCTGGCCACGGCTTGGAGTACGGCCGTGGTCACTCTAAGCGCTCGCCAAGGAAGCCTACCTTCAACGTCGCTTCATCCAGAACCTTCACTTCCTCGATGAGTTTCTTTAACTCCTCGGAGCTCAGCAGGGAGATGACCGACTGGCCAGGCTGAGGGGAGCCGTGGTCCCAGCTTTCAGCTTCCGTGGGCTCACCGAGGCCCTCTGTGTACTCTCTCAGCTCTGAAAGGCTTTCAGGGGGAAACAGCACAGGGCACCGATCAGAATATTACAGACGCTTGTGGTCACCGCATCACCTTCTGTTCCAGGCACGGGGCTGGGCACCCACGCGCGTTCCGTCATTTGATGGAGTAATTCTGAGTGGACACCAGCGTCCCACCGCTGAAGCATCAGGACTGTGGGCGTGCGGAGGGCGAGCCCTGCTCTGTGCTCACGTGGCCGCGGAGGGCCCCGTCCGGGGGTCACGGTCACAGGTCGTGGCGTGTCGGACTCCGGGTCGGGGTGTGCAAATGTCAGCACCTCACCCCGGAGGACAGTGGGGTGGACGACTGGCACCAACGCTATGGTCGGACCGCAGCCACGGCGCCTCGCACACACTCACCCCTGCGCTCCTTCACGGCAGCCGTCAGCACCCGTGAATCCCCCGCTGTTAGCACGTAGTAACTACAAGCGGCACCACACAGCCGGCGACTGCCCTTCCTTTCCCTTTGGAACTTATTGGGATATTCTGTAGCCGGCTTTTTTTTTCTTTTTTTTTTCAGCTACACCTCATTTTTGCAGGAAACTGTGGTTTCAGCGAGAAGCCGTTTCCCCGCCCTCTGGCCGGCAGAGCTCCGATGTGAGCAGGTGAAGCCGGAGCAGAGCCCATTGGAATGGTGAGCCTCGCCGTCGCGACCAGAGCGCAGCTGCTCCGCCAGAGAGAGCCGGATCCCGGTCACCCCCGCATCAGCCCGGCTCCCAGGAGCTATCCGTGGGGCGTCCAACTCTGGAGACCCTGTCCCACACGCGTGCTCGGGGCTCACGCGGGGTCCCTCCCAGGCTGTCTGCTGGGGCTGGGACATGGAACTGAGGGTCAGCGGGTCTCAGACAGGTCTCGGCAGTCTGAGAGTAAGAGCTAAAGCTCGGACATGCAGGGTGGTCCTAATTCGAGACAGGACCTCGCCCCCCAGCAGGAGCCCCCAGCAGGAGTCCCCCGGTTTTTGGACCAGGTCCTGCCCATCTCCTAATCTCAGCTGAAGGGCAAACGGAGAGTGAGGAAACCACACACGGTCCCAGACGTCCTAACACCCAGTCCAGGGACCGGAAGCCACGTACGGAGTACGTGTGGATTCCTTCGGGGGTGATGGAAAAAACAGGGAGAGGGTCGTCCCCTCCTGTTCCAGTCGGGTCTTCCTGAGCAGGAGCAGGACGTATCAGATGTGCATTCATTCCAGCCCCTCATGGACAGCTCACCGGGGACCACCAGCACAGCCCCGTTCCCCACCCCTCCCAGACCAGGGGTCGGGAAAAAGTCCTCCTTCCTACGGAGGGTGTAACGCACATGCACGTGCCCGGGGAAGAACAGGTAGAACCATCCCTCCGGGTACCCGAGACATCGTAAATAAAGTTATGCCCAGTTACGAAAGAGAAGACGAGAAAGAACGGGAAGACAGACAGGACGCTGCGGGAGGTCCCGGGCACACTCACTTGAGGGAGAAGCCCGTGTCCGAGGCAGGGGTTTCTGCAGAACTGTTGGCGGCTGGGGTGTCCCCGGCCGACGACGCAGGAGAACCCCCTTCCTTGGGGCTGCAGGGCGTCTGGCCCCAGGAGACGGAAGACGGAAGGCACAGCAGGGACTTCATGACCGCCGACGACACTTGGCTGCTGATGGAGTAGAGCTTGCTGGTCTTCTCATCCAGCGGCTTCACCTCCCAGGACTGGGTCCGGGACAGGGGGAAGCTCCGCGCCCGCTGGCCCGGCATCTTGACGATGGGGCCCTGGGGCTCCTCCGTCTGTGCGGACAGCAGTCTCGAGAGAGGGTCGGGGTCACGGAGGGGGGTTTTCTGACCCGACTGCCGTCCAGACAGAGGGGACGCTGACACAGCAGGCTCATTGTTCTCGGAGGAGCTGGGGGACCCCCGCGACGGCGGCTCTCGCTCTGGTGGCTGTAGCGCGACGGTGTGGGGAGCTCCTCGCCCCAAGCTGCCGGGACCCTGTCCTCCCTCTTGTTCCCCCGGAGCTTGTGCTGCTTCCCCCCAGGAGGCCTGCAGGCTCTGTCTCTGGGCTCCTCTGCTGGGCAGTGGAGAGGAGCCAAAGGTCTCAAAGGAGCTGATCCTCTGTTTGATGGAGGAAGAGAAGGTCCGAGTGGGGGGCCCCGGGCGCTCCCGGGGAGCCGGGGTCGGCTGGGCGGGGGAGGCTGTGTCGGGCAGCCGCCTCGGCTCCTGGGCACGCGTCCTCAAACTTTTCAAACTTTGGCGAAACCAGGCGGGCTTGGGGGCCACGGGAGGGCCCTTCTTCACGGTGCCGCCGTCCGCCGACTTGTAAGCTTTGGGAGCACCGCCGGCGGCCTCCGGCTTGGACGGCGTCCCATCGGGGTGGCCCCGTACCCCGACTTCTTCACCCAGACTGACGTTGGGCGGCAGAGGCACGTGGCCGTGGTTCTCGCTCATGATGGGGCTGAACAGGTTTTTGATGCAGTCGGAAATTCGAACCCAGGGGTCTTCGACGGTGCTATCAAGGCTGTAGTCCATCCGAGCCTGCCTCTTAAGGAGAGGGTGCTTCACGGCGGAGGCTGGGGCCCCTGGGGAGCACAAACAAGACCAAGGCCGAGCATTACACTTCCGTCCTATTTTCAGAGCTAAATAGCAAGGAGCCTTCTGCAGGAGAGCAGCTCTGGTTGGGGGAGCAGCTGCCCCCGCCCCGGTACTGTTCCCTGACAGCAGGGCCAGCAACAAGCACCGCAGAACCACAGTCAGCTTCTCCACGTTTCAGAGCTGGAAGGATCTGCAGAGACGGTCTGGCTCCTTCTCTGGCCCTTCTCAGTTGGGCAACATTAAGGGCTCCCCTCCCGGCGACAGCCCCGTCTCCTGACTCTGCCCGCTTCCCGCTGCACTACAGCAGCCTGCCTGTAGTCGTGCAAATTTAAATGCCAAAGCAATGTTCTTACCCTTCCAAACGCGTAAGCCAAAGGTCACAGAAGGGCGGCCGTATTTGCTTTGGACCACTCATGCCATTAAACAGCACTGGGGACGAGCGTGCCTTCCGATGGGGACCCCTAGCTCTCCTCGCGCCTTAACCCACTTCTCACTGCTCAGCACCTTACGTCATCTGTGCACCCCCGCCCCCACCCTGGAAAGGTGGGGAGACTCCCTGACCTGGGGACAGAGGGAGGCCGGCCCCCCGAGCACCAGCCAGCAAAGATGCCAAGTGGACGTGTGACCATCTTGTGGCCCCCGGGTCCGATCTGTCCCCAGATGCAGAACGTGTTGCTCTGGATTTGTGTTCTAGGGGCTGCGTGGTCCCCGGAAGCAGCCCAGCGAGAGGAGCGCTGACCCCTGCTGTCCCAATCTCGGTGTGGGGCTTCTAGGGAAGCCTCAGGGAACCAGAGCTGCTCTGCACAGCTCTGTGGGGGGACTGGATTCCAGGCTTGGCCAGCGGGCCCAGGCCTCTCAGCCCGGCTCTGCCTCTGTCCACTGCTCTGCTGCAAGGAGCCGTCCGGAAGCTCCGCGGTCAGAGTCAGCAAGCCCTTTGCTCACAGGCGTGAGGCACTCTTAGAGCTGAGCACCGAGGTGTTCTGTCCTGTGTTCCTCAACTGGAGTGGTGAGGGGGAGGGAGCATGGAGGAGGAGAGCCTGCCGCAGTGGGACACCTGCTCAGGAGAGATGAGCCAGGTGTAACCCACTCCCGACCTGCTCAGGAGAGATGAGCCAAGTATAACCCACTCCCGACCTGCTCAGGAGAGATGAGCCAGGTGTAACCCACTCCCGACCCTCCGGGAACCCCTCCTGTGCTCTCCACGGAGCGTTTCTCCAATAGGCATGTGGTTTGCAGCCACCGCTGGGAGCACCTCGATGGCCCGAACGGGTTTGTGCGTTCTCTGTCCCGCGGTCCCTCCCTCTCTCGGCACCTAGCCCAAGCCCCAGAGGGCCAGCATTCAACACAGGTTGGGGTGACATGTGACTTTCCACACCCCACTAGTGAGCGACAGGGGCTCAGAAGAGCAAAGGAGGTCACCTGGGGGGTCAGAGCCAGGGGTCCCACAGGGGTCCTCCCGACCCCGAGTCCTATGCCCTGACCCCACACCCAGCCGGGGGCACGGCCACCCTCCCGGTCACAGCGCCCTCCAGGATGCTGCCTCAGCTGGAGGCCCATAGGACGCCACATGCGAGAGGGCGTCCCGCTCCGTCCCGCGGCTGACTGTCCTGACCGAGACCCTCCGCGGCATCGCCGGTTGGACCATGGGGCCCTGCCCCCCCGAGCACCTCAGGGCTCCTGCCCGTTCATCAGCCTGTGTCCAGTTGCCCCGTTGGGCACAGCCTCCATCCCCGGCGCCAACACACGTCCTTGCCCCGGTCCTGGACCTTAACCCAGAAGGTCCTTCCTGCCTTTGGGAAGCCAGAGCTGAGCGCCTACCTGGGCTGCCTCCTCTCCTCCCGGGGTCTGCCTCCGAGGAGGGTGCTGTGGACGGGCCGGCCGCAGGCCCCGGGCAGCAGGCAGGGGCGCAGGGGACTCTCCCTGCTGTGTCTTCCTGCGGCAGCGTCGGTGGCAGCCGCTCTCTGGCTTCCTGTGGTGTAAACAGGAAGGGAGACCACGTGAAAACGGTGGCCTGCTGCCGTGAGAGGCCGGGCACACACAGGCTGGCACCAGAGAGCCCGCGCCCCACTGCTCCCCCGACGGGCTCCCCGGCAGCCCTGTACGCCGGCCCCTTCCTCCCCAGGGCTGTCCGCTCCCCAGAGGCCCAGGGTGCTCCACGGCTTCCAGGGAGCCCGCGTCCTGCACAGAGCTCCTCCTGGCCAGGCGTAAAGTCCCTGGGTGCCCTGAGATGGGGACTAGGAGCTCTGGGTGTGGACGGTAGCTGCCTCCAGGTGAAGCTCTGGCCTGGGAAGGGGGGAACAACAGGCTCCTGGTCTTAATGAACGTAAGGTTTGGACACTCGGAGCCATATGCGTGTCCGTCACTTCCCGCACACCTCTCCGTCACAAGCGTGCTTCGAGGACACCAGGCCCTCAGGACCTGCATCCCAGCGGCCCTCTCCGCACCTGCCGTGGCCAGATCAGTCCCTGGCAGGCGTGTTTCTCCCCACCAAACCTGGGATGCAGTCTTAGGCTCCTTCCTCACGGGCTCAGACCAGCCGGACCAGCCCCAAACACCCGTCTCCAGCTGGCCTGGGGTTTGCATTCCCACAGCACACACCAGAGGCCGCCGGGGCCCTGAGGAAACGGACAGGTGAACGAGGCTTCCTAGAGAGATGTTTTCTGTCTGGTTCTTGAGCAAAGAGTGAGAATGTCCCAGGCAGAGAGGCAGAAAAGGAGCGAGCAGGACACAGTGAGAGGGACAAGCATGATGCCAGCCCAGGCGAGAAGAAGAAGGAGTAGGGTGGCATTATTACAGGGACCCCCCGTGTGGGTTCGTCTACAGGTGCAACACTTCACGGCGCCGTGGTGGCCCCGTGTCCACTCAGTCCAGAGGCAGGTGGTGTGAGGGCTGGCTGTCTGACAACGCTGCAGGCTTCCTCCGCAGAGGAAGGAAAAAAGGGGCAATAAATGCATCATTTGCGACTAACACGGAAATGGCAGATGTCTGTGGCCCGAGGTGAACATCTCCGTTGGCAATCAGCATTCCCTGACAGAGGGCTCCCGAAGCTAGAAATGTGTTCACAGAGCCTCATCCCCACCCAAGGTCCCCATCAGAGACTTTAGCTTGGGGAGAGCGTTTGGAAACACAGGGAGACCAACCAACCTAGGAATCACTGGGCTCCTTGAACTAGTCCTTTGAAGAAGCAAGACTTGGCCGTGGTATTTGGAGCTTGAAACACTAGTCCAGAGGTGTCTGAGACCCTCATCACGCAGAGAAAATGACAGGGGGCTGGGATTCAACTTGGCTCAACCGGGAGCTCCGTGTGGGGACATCTGTCTCATCCATGGATTGCTGGCCGTCTTACAGGCTGATCTGACCACTAGTCAAAGCAACGTTGCCTCTCAGAACAGACATGAATGTATTTTGCTGTTTCGTTAACACACCTGCTATTATTAGGGTTTTTTTTTTCCCTTAATTAGCCCTCGAAATAAATCCAAGTTGACTCAAATTTTTCTGGAAGCTACTTCGAGCTCCTTCCCTAGCACAGAGCTCAGCGAGTGAGGGAGAGAGGGGGGGAAGGAGACAGGCAGACGCGTGGGCTTACAGGCCAGACAGTGTGTTTCCGCCCGAGGGATGGTCGGAGCTGATTTTCTAGAAGGGAACAAACTGGTCTTTGGCTGAAGGAACTATCCCCGGGGTCGTTTCGGTTGTGGATCTGAAGTTCCCGTGGGTCTCAGGTTGGGAAAGATTCGGGGCTGACCCCGGAGAGAAAGGCTGCAGGGGGGGGCAGAGGGAAGGATGGGGCCAAGCAGAGACCCATCCCGTGGGAAATCCCCAGGAATGGTCGAGGGGACTCGAGGAGGGAGGTCCAGCTTTACTTCTTGGTTTTGTCCTTTCTCTGCGACTCCCACTCCCAGTAAAAGTAGGTCCTGCGACCTGTGCTGCTGAGAGGGGCCTGCCGGCCGGCCACACAGGACTGAGCCAAGGGACAGAGAAAGGCAGCTGCGGGCAGGGGTGGGGAGGCCGGACAGCGGACCCCCACGGGCCCCCACGGACCCCAGCGGACCCCCGCCTAGGGAAGGCTGCTCAGAGGAAGCGCCCCAAACCGCGGCGGGCCCTTCCTGCAGAAACCCTGCTTCTCCCTACAGCCGGCTGGCCTGGGGACACCTGCCTCTAGGGCCTGGCTGAGCAAGGAACCTGGCTGAGGAGGCCCCGCAGACCTCCTCCTTCTCGAAGCCTCCGGGAATGAAGCCAAAAGCCCGGCTTCCAGGCCTGCCGGCTCCTCACTTGCCCTTCCAGACCCGCAGGAAAAGAGCAACATTTGCTTCAAGCGGGGGGAGGGGAAGAGACCCACCGCGACAAGCCCAGAAGCAGCCACATCCGGCCTCGCTCTGCAGGACCTGCTTCCCTCCCAGCACCTGCTTCCTCCTCCGCTGCCTCCCCTCCTGCTCACAGCCCCCACCCCTGCCCGGCTTCCCACCCCACCGCTCTGGCCTCCTCCCCTCCTGCATGGTCAACCCGGATGGCAGGCGGTTGGGGGATTTCCTGGGGTCCCCCTGCCACCTGTGTGGCCATGGCTGCTGCAGGGGTCCAGGGTGGGAAAGGTGGCCGGGCCGCTGGCAGAGGGAGCTGGAGCTCGGCTGCGTCTCCATGACCAGGCCCCTCGCCCCCAGCAGGGTGGGGCCGAACCCGGGCGACGCCTGCATGGCATGAAGACGTCCACACTGCGCAGCCCGGCTGGCCTCAGGGGCTTTCCTCTGGGGGGCGGCCCGGACAGCGGGGGAGGGGCACAGAGGTCATGCACAGACGTGCGGGAGGGACCATCCCAGCCGCGAACCCGTGTGCACCTGAGACGGGGCTGGGCTTCAGCCTTGTGGGTCCACATACCGAGCAGGGAGCCACCTGCGAGTCCCGGGGACCAGGAAGGGAAACTGAGGTTCAGAGAACTCCGGTTCCCCCCAAACTCCACCCAGAAGGAAGTGAGAGTCAGCGAGAGGAGCTGGCAAAGCCCCAGGAGCCGGGGTCTCGCCATCGCTCGGACCAACCCCCTCTCAAAGCGGGGAACGAGCTCCGCTCAGAAGCCCCCAGCCAGCGCCTCCCCCAGGGCCTTCCGGGAGCTCTGCTGGGGCTCCGTCGGCGCCAGCCTGACGAATGAGCCCCGTGAAAGCAGCCGGAGACCCCCGCGTGTTCTAGAAGGGTTCCCGCAGCCCCTCAGCGGGCGTGGGGCTTGGGTTCCGGGCCGCCCAGCTCGGATTCAGCAGTCAGCCCGGAGCTCGTGCTGAGGGAGCCAGAGACCCTCCCCCAGGGTGAAGGCTGCACCCGCGGTCAGGAACAATTGTGCACACGACGAACACCAAACCAACAGCAACAAAACCACGACCCTGGCTCTGGAGCTCAGGAGGACATTCGGCCCGCCAGACCCCTCTCTTACCTGGCCACACGGGGACACAGTGTGCCCAGAAGGGCCGACGGTGTCTTCGCTCTCTACCAGACTCTTCTGAGGGTCACTGTCACTTTTGAAGTATTTTCTGGGCGGAGGCTTGGGCTTGGAGGTCGTGGGCTTTCTCACCAAAATCTCGAAGGACTTCTTCAGCTTCAGGGGCGGGTGGCTGTCCTGCGTCCCAGGGAGGGGTGGGCTCTCCTGGGGCGGCCTGGAAGGAGCTGTGGGAAGCGTCCCCGGCTCCTGCCCCTGGGACAGGCTGGGGCTGTCGGTGGGGACTTCCGGGTCAGAAGGCTGCTGCTCGCAGCCGCTAATGGGACTCCCCCCGGGGGACCCAGACATGTAGCTGCTGTCGCTGCTGGAGCGGATCATGACCTTCTGAGCCCTGCGATGCGGGGGTGCTGAGTTCTTCTCTCTCTCCTTCTCCAAGGTCGGCCGCCCGTGCCAGCTACTCTCCAGCCTCTTGACACCTGCCGTGGGAGCACAGGGGACCCCCTACAGCTGAGCTTGGAGGGCACACAGAACCTTGGCCCCCGTGCTCCCAATGACCCTGGGTTGCCCACTGCACCCCCCAGACTCTCTGCTGCTCATCTGAGGTCCCTTTGGATCTGGAGCCCAGGAGGTGTCGGTCTGTCCTGGGTCGAGCTGTACGACTTCCACTTGGGAACATCACGCGACCTTTCTGAGCCTCCATGCGATGGAGACGGAGGTGCATCCCCGACTTACTCGTCAAGGGAGGGCATGCTGTCCCACCCGTGGGGAGCACTGGCGGGGGGCACCTGCCGCTGTCGGCCTCTCCAGGGACTGCCCACAGGGAGTCTCTCACCCAGGAGGCTGCTCGTTTCCAGTGACTGAGGGAGATGAGCTGTAAAGGCGGGCCGCTCCTGCCAGCCAGACATCGGACGTGAGGCTTAGCTGCCCAACTCCCTCTGCCCAGCCCCTGCTCCCCTCTTCTCCATGGGCTCTGACCCCTGGGACTCCTCCAAGGTCACATCCTGCCAAACATGGTCTCAGAGTTGACTTCTGGGAGAACCCAGCCAGCAACACCCCATTTTCTCATCTGCTAAATGGGGATAATAACCCCAGGGCCATGGAGGTGGTTTCAGGGCTCAGTGTGACAAAGAGAAAACACCTGTGAATGTGCATAGAGACTTGTCCCAAGAGGCTACCATTTCTTTCTTTTTTTTTTTTTAAGATTTTATTTATCTATTTGACAGAGACAGAGTGAGAGATCACAAGCAGGCAGAGAGGCAGACCAAGAGAGAAGGGGAAACAGGCTCCCCGCTGAGCAGAGACCCCCCCTCCAATGCAGGACTCCATCCCAGGACCCTGAGATCATGACCCGAGCTGAAGGCAGAGGCTTACTCCACTGAGCC
This sequence comes from Mustela erminea, assembly GCF_009829155.1. Classification (NCBI taxonomy): domain Eukaryota; kingdom Metazoa; phylum Chordata; class Mammalia; order Carnivora; family Mustelidae; genus Mustela; species Mustela erminea. The sequence goes on along the minus strand of NC_045618.1, from coordinate 2,179,756 downwards.
ACCCAGCGCCCCGAGACTACCATTTCTTCCAGCTGAGCTCGAATCAAGACCCAAAACCACAGTTTCTTAGCCACAGCCTCCGTTTAACTTCCCTCCCATCCAGCCTTTCTTCCTGGGTCATCCCCTCAACACACCCATTCTCAGCACCAGGGACCATCCACACAACCTTCCTCTAGCGACAAACTGTTCCAGGTGTTTCTTTCCTCGAGTCAGTGCTCCAAGGAGTGGGAGCCGGCTGAAACCCAGCCTTTTGCTCAAATTCCTGCTCATTCTGGAAGGCCAGGAGAGCTAGGAGAGCCCCAAGGAAGAGAATCCTAAACTTTAGGAGAAAATCACAATCAGCCAAGCTCACAGCTGGAATCCTCTTTCAAGAAAAAAATTTTCTTTTTGCTTTATCCTGGCCGTAAAATAGCGCACCCTCATTAGAAAAAAAATTCAGCCACAAAAAGGAAGAAGTGAAAGTGAAAATTCAGCAGCAGTCCGACCAGCTGGAGGGAACCGCTGTCAAAACCCTGGTGAGCTTCTCGGCTAGATTTTCCTGAGCATAAATGCATGTCGAGTGGGTAAAGATAGTAGAACAGAGTTGACATAAGATTTTGTGAGCCTTCATTTCTTGGATCATTTGCAGAGAGATGAGCCTCCTTGTTGATAATTTGCATGTTGTTCTACCGTTTGCTCCACAGTTGAGCACTGAGCAGTTAGAGCCCAGCAGCCCAGGCACTGGACTCAGCTAACCCGGTTCTGTCCAGATGCTCTGTGCACCACACAGAGTGATTACGGGCAGCTTGGTGTCAGGTAACAGGGGACACTGTGGACTCCAGAGGCTGGGAACCTGCCTCCCCATTGAAAAAAAATCAAATTCAGATGCTTCTGTCATCCCGTGCTTCCCAAACAAAGCAAAAATGTGAGTCTGGCGTAGCTGGTGGGCAGCTAGCCTTCAGCTTTTGTCCACGCATCGTGCTTGTCTGTGGTCACTGTTACGTCGCTGGGGTAGAAGGTGAGTGAATGGCGAAGCCCTAAGCTATCTAAGAAGGGCAAGATGTTCAAGTCAGAGCTTGCTGTCTCCCTTACCTTCCAGACTCCACTGATGCCTCTCCTTTCCAAACTTGACGTTCTCCACAGCCTGGGCCACAGCTTCTTTGAGTTGCAGTTCAGACACCTGGAAATACAAGTCACTTACTCAAGTAAAACAGCAGAAATGTGCGCATCGGGCTTCGTCATCCTTGTCATCATTGTCGTCGTCAATGTTGTGACCGTCGTCTTCGTCATCACCATCGTCATCATCATCATGGTCATCATCATCATCCCCACCATTGTATCATCTTCATCACCATCAGCACCATCATCACCATCCCCATCATTGTCAACATCCCCATCCCCATCGTCAACATCCCCATCACCATCATCATCACTATCATCATCATCACCATCACCATCACCATCATCGTCACCATCATCATTGTCATCATCATCCCCATCATCGTCATCATCTTTATCACCACCGGCATCATCATCACTGTCCTCATCATCCCCATCACCATCACCATCAGCACCGTCACCATCATTGTCATCATCACCATCACCATCGTCATCATTATCACCATCATCGTCATCATTACCAACATCATTTTACTGTCACAGGTCACTAATCACCTTAGAATTATAGTTGAGAGTATGACTTTTGGAGCCAAACAGACTTATATTCAAGTCCTAGTTCCTCTACTTTCTAGTCATAGACTCTTAGAAAACCACTTAGCCTCCCAAGCCTCAAGTTCTTCTTCTGTAAGGTAATAATACAACCTATTTCCCATTGAGGTCAGAGGGTTTTTAAAAAAATAAACCATTTGACACTAAAAGTACAGGCAACAACAATAAAAATAGGTAAATCTGACTATGTCAACCTTAAGATCTGTGTGTTAAAGACACAATCAACCAAGTGAAAGGCAACTTATGGAATGGGAGAAAATATTCATATATCTTCTAAGGGATTATGATCCAGAATATATAAAGAACCCCTACAATTCAACAACAACAACAAAATCAAACAGCCCAATTTAAAAAGGAGCACAGGACTTGAATGGACTTTTCTCCAAAGAAGACATAGAAATGGCTGGTGAGTACATGAAAAGGTGTTCAATATCACTCATCATTGGGGAAATGCATATCAAAACCACAATGAGGTACCGCCTCACACCATAACATGAGTGCTATCAAAAAACAGGAAACAACATGTGTTGATAAGGATGTGAGTGCCACTGCTGTGGAAAACGTTGTGGCAGTTCCTCAAAAAATTAAAAATAGAATTATCCTATGGTCTAACAATTTCTCTTCTGGACACATACCCAAAGACGACGGAAAGCAAGGACTCAAATAACAGCATCATTCACGATAGCTAAAAGGTGAAGCAGCCCGAGCGTCCGTTGATAGATGAGCAGATAAACTACGGTGCGCACAATGGAGTATCAAGCAGCCTCCACGAGGAAGGAAAGGCTGACACCTGCTACCACGTGGATGAAATTTGGAGACCTTTACTAAGTGAAATAATTCAGTCACAAAAGGACAAGTCCTGTATGATTCCACTTCTACGAAGTACCCGAGGTCGTCAGAACCACAGGGACAGACAGAAGAATGCGGGTTTCCAGGGGCTGGAGGGAGAGAGGACAGCAAGCTGTTTCGTGAACCAGAGTTGCAGCTTCACGAGGTGAAAAGAGATACAGAGATGGATGGCGGCGCTGGTGCCGAGGAGGAGAAGGTCCTTCATGCCACCAAACCATACGCTTAAAATCGTGAGGATGGTGAATTTATGTTGGATGTGTTTTACCACGATAAAAAAAATAATAACAAATCATTCAACGCGCTGGACACAATGCCCAGGAAACGGTCAATTCTCAACGCAGGGAGTTAGAATAAGCAGCCGTCCTGCCGGGTCCAGAATGCTCCCCGATTCCAGAATTGAGGAACGAGAGGTGCTGGGATGTCCCAGGAGTCCCCGAGAGTGAGGAGCCGAGCTGGACAGGGCCAGGTGAGCACGCGGAACTTGCCTGCCTGCGTTGCCTTTGCCCCACCCCCTGGCTGTCCTTTCAAGACCTGGCTCGGTTTTCTGGGCCACTGGAACCCTGAACCCTCGCCCCCATAGCCCTTACCCCTCGTGGCCTCTCTGTGTGCGTGTCCCACCCCCTCTGGCCAGAACCAAGCGCCACGAGGCCAGGGTCCCCAGCTGTGGTCCCACACCCGGGTCCTAGGCCACTGTCCTCTCCCCGTGGTGCCCCAGCACAGCAAGACACACTGAGCGGCTCTCTTTTCTTCTGCCTCCGGAGGTTTAGATGAATCCCTTGCTGGCCTTCCTAGGAAGTCTGCTTTTGCCTCGGGTCCTCACCACGCAGCGCTCCCCAGAGGAACGGGGAACTGGGTCTGAACCCCATGACCCAAGGAGCGTCTGGATCTGGTCCGTGATCCCGTCTCTGCCCTGTTTCCACGGGGAGTTTGCAGTCTGCTGTCAAGAGACAGGCTTTAAAGCCGAGCTCCTCACATGGTAGCTCCACCAGGAGCCAAGTCCCTTGGTTACCTCCCCTGTGGCTTGGAAGGGAGAATTGCACTGACTTCAGAGGGTGTTTCAACAACTAAATGCACCCGTGCACGTCACGTCTTTCGGCAAATACGCCCGGTACCTACAAAGATTCCGTGAGTAGAGATGGGGACCCACCAGGCTCCCGGAGAACCTCACCGGTGCCCACAGCCTCCGCCCCGGAGGCTCACTCCGAACTTGACCCCACGCATCAGCCATTGGATCTGACCATCTCCTGGGCACCCCATGGCACCCCAATCTCTTTATGCCCCTCGTGAGACCCTTTCCTCCCTCCCAAGCCCCCTTCCTCCTCCTTGTCTTCTCCTTACTGTGGGTGCGGTTGTCATAGCTCAGTCTTCCGACCTGCCCCCTGCCGCAGGCTAATCAGCCAACAGCTGGACCAGTTCTCCCCGAGTTGTCCCCACACCCACTTCTCCTCCATCCTCTGCTCACATCTACCGTGTCGTCAGGCTCTCGCCATCTGTTTCCTTCCTCTTCCAGACTCCCGGCTGCACCCACCCCACCCCGTCCCCCACTGTCCCCCGCCCCATCCCGCACCCTGTCGCCTGCCCCGTCCCCCACCCTGTTAGAGACACTGACTTCCCCCACCCCGTCCCCCACCCCGTCCTCCACGGCACCATCAGTGGTTAAAAGACAAAATGTGACATATTCCACCCACGGCTCCCGTCGCCCTGCAGCTCCTCACCCCCACAGAACACAGTGTGAACCGAGCACCCCGAGGGAAGCCCACCACCGTGTCGCTCCGGGGCCATGCCGACCTGGATCCTGGGCCTCTCCACTCAGTCCCCACATCCCAGCCGCACGAGAACACGCCACTCCCCTGTGACAGGTCCCTACATGACTCTGCCAAAGAACTTTGTGTCCCCCCTTCCAGGAAGGACCCCCTCCAAGCTCCTCGCCCAGAGCCAGCGATCTCCTGGTACTTCTTGCTCTGCCAGCTTTCCTTTCTGTCTCCCTCCGTCCCCAGCATACTCAGCCCTTTGTGCTGCAACCGTCCCCGCGTCAGTGTCTCTAGCAAGACCCCGAGCTTCCAGAGGGCAGGACTGGGCGCTAGGACGTGTCCAGCTTCGTCTGCTCTGGGCTGGACTGTCACGCAGCAGATCCCTGCGAGACGTGCAGGTGAGCTGTCTGACTCCTGGCCTCTCTAGGAGAGATGCCCTGTCTATAGTCTCTTGCCTGTGAGCTTGCAACCCAACCTCAAGCCTCCCCCTAAGCTCACGCCGGTTGGCCCTGCTGTCTAGGACTCTGCCGGTGGAGCCCTGCTACGGACACATGTTATCACACTTGGAGCAGGTTCTTGGAAATTCAAGTCCAAACCCAACCAGCATCACCTGCTTTTGTCTATGTCTTGTTCGAAGCTGAATCCTGGAAGAGGGAGCCTGGGTGGGGACGATGTCCCGGCGGATGTTACCTGCGGGTCTGGGTGTCGGCTGACGATGATGGGGACCGGCCCGGGACTGCAGCGACTCAGGATCGCGTAGACCTCGTTGAGAGTCATGCAGTGCACGGGGGAGTCATTGATTTCCACGATCTCATCACCGCACCTGTGAAGGCACACACGGGCCGCGGTCAGCAGGCCAACCAGCGTGGCATTCAGACGCCCCCTTCCCGGGAGCCCCACTCCGAGCTGGGCTGTTCGATGAGACCTAAAAACTCCACCAACAAGAAGAGCTCCTTCGCCACCCGAATGAGCCTCAGAGCAGGACGGAGCAGAGCCGTTCACAGCTCGCCCCCTCACTGCGCGGCCACGGTGGGGGGCACCTGTCATGCCCCGCGTGGGACACCGTGAGCAGAAGGTTGTCCGTAACCTTCCTCCTCCTTTTCCCCCGTTAAACTCTGCCTGATGGAGACTGAGGGCGTAGGTGAACCAGCTGACGTGACTGACCCAGTAACCGTGATTTAACCAATCACAGCCGCTCTCTGGGCCTCGGCGTTCCCATCTGTAGAATGGTTAGAGGGAAAGAGGGACGCTTTGTGCGCTGAAGGCTAGAGAAGAAATGACTGTGTGGGGAGCAGCTGAAGCCCTTGCAAGAAGTAGGGAGAAGAGGCAGGCAGCGCATTCTGGCCCTGAGATGGGAAGTGAGTCATGGAACATTCACATTTGTTCTGTGACATGACCAGGAAAAAAAAAAAAAAAAGAAAAGAAAAGAGGGATTTATCCATACACAGAGAATGGTGCAGTCCAACGCCCTGTGCCTCACAGACGGGGAAACGGAGGCACAGAGTGAAATCGTCTCCCCAGTAAGACCTAGCTTAGAGCTAAAAAAAAGCTTTCTCTGAAAAAGGCCAAATAATAACTACTTTAGGCTTCACTGTCTCTGCCACAATCAGCCAGCTCTGATGTTGCCCATGAAAACAGCAGTCACAGGTATGTCGACAAATGAGTGTGACTGTGTTTAAATAAAACTTTATTTAAAAAAAAAAAAAAAAACCAAGCAGGTGGTGGGGCCCGGTTCGCTGACCACTGGCAGGGCTGGTCATCAGCATGGCCAGGATTGAAACGCAGGTGTCCTGGGACGGGTGTCACTGACCCCCACCCTGTGGTCGACTGCCTCTTGCTGCAGTGTTGCTGAGTGGGTCCCCCTTGACGTCGGCTGAGAAAGTACCCATTTTCATCGACATAAATGAAGACCACAGACGTATAGCACCAGATGCCGAGGAGAGCAGGGGCTTCTGGAACAATCCCTGCCCAGCAACACGCCTAGGAGGAAGGACTGTCATCCGAAGGGATTAGGGCGAAGGCAGTTGCTGTGACTCTCATTATGTCCCAAGTGACAGCACAGCAGCTCAGCCAATCAGCCGTCACCGCCCTACACCTGACGGCAAGTCCGCCTCTCACTCGAAGCACCGCCAAGACAGTGTCTGAGCCTGGCTGGCCCTTTTGCCTCCACAGCAATCGTAGGAAAGAAAATCTTGGAAAATATGGCAAAGCCTTCCTGATGTAGCAAACCTCAAACCCGGAGGGAAGACAGAGGAGAGAAGACACCTGAGCCACAAATATCGTAACCAGTCAGACTGGGAGGAATGTACCCGAACCCAATCACGTACAGAAAGGAAATGTAGTCAGGGCTCCTGTCACAAGTACTTTGCCCTGAGATATGTCTGCGGTGCCTGCAAAGATTTTGTTTCTCCCATCCAGAAACTGATTGGCTTGGTAAGCCTCCTTGTCCACACAGGGTCCACAGGCAGACCGCACCGGAGTCCCTACAATGTCACTGTAAATTCTGGGTCAGCTCCATTAGAATTAAAGTGTGGTCACTTTGTGTTTTCCGTTTCCGACTGGAATTCCCCGAGGTGATGCCTATTGAACTGCCACGTGCCCACAGATCCCTGAGGATCTGGTGAAGTTGTGGATTCCATCGTAGGAGGTCTGGAGAGGAGCCCGAGAGTCTGCATTTCTACCGAACCCCCAAGTGATTTCAATGCCGGCGGTGCAGAGGCCACAGTCTGAAGACGGAGGCTGCGAGCCACGCTGGGTTCATTCTAAATACCTCGTCTCCAAACGAACCTCCTGGCCTTCTAAGGAATTCCTTCCCTCTGCTGTAAATCAGGGTGTTTTGTTTTGTTTTGTTTTTTCCTTTCTGAGAACAGAAATAAGGACCTACCGGAGCCGTCCATCCAAATGTGCCACGGATCCCGGAGAGAGCGTGTGGACGAAGATGCCGGAGATGCACTGGAAGTAGGGCACGCTGCACAGGCCGATCCCCAGACCGACGCCGGCCTCTGCCAGGGAGAGCGGAGACAGCCCGGGGGCTCGGGAACGAGCTCCAGAGGACCTCGGTTCTCCTGCCACAGGTAGGAGCACAGGTGCCCGCGGGGAAGCGCCCGCCCCAGACCTCGCGGTGTCTGAGCTGCTGTCGAGACCCCAGCCCTGCTCTCCGTGCGCCCGGGGCTTGCCTTGCTCTGTCCTATTTTCCCCGCGGCCACAGAACCCCTGGATGGAAGGTGCCTGGTGTGTCCTGGGCTTCGGCCGACACACAGAGCAGTGGCCGCAATCTGCTCGCCGACCGCACCCCGCCCTGTCCTCGGACTGACTCCAGAGGAGGGAAGCGCGGGGGACCCCTGGGTGGCAGGAGACCCAAGCAGGAAGGTGACGGAAGAAAGGGGAGGAAGAGGCACTGCCCCCCTACCTTTCTGCAGAGAGACCTCCACCATGACCCTGTAGTTGGCCTTGGCCGTGCTGGCAGGGGCGGCCGGGCTTTCCAAGCCGAAGGAGCTGCCGTCCTTGGTGGCGCAGGTGCTGGAGCTCAGGGAGCGGCACAGCGGCGGGGACAGGTGGCTGCTCAGGGAGTGGGGGGCCGTCAGGCGCGTTCTCACCGTGAGGGTCAGGAGCCCCTTTTTGGCTTGCTGAAAGGAAGAGAGAGTGCAGCGTTCAGCAGCTGTGTGTGTGATTGTGTGTGTCTGCACGTGTGCACGGGCCTGTCGCCGTGTGTGCCTACGCGAGTGCGTGTGTGCCTACGTGTGTGCATGCGTGTGCAGGTGTGTGTGTGTGAGCACATGCGTGTGTGCCCGTGTCTGCATATTTGGTACAATCTACATCCATCTGGTGTAGCCAAACGGCTATGACACATCACGCACGTAACCCGCACGCGTGCGTACACAGACGTGCTGAACGGACCCAGCCTCGAACTGAACTCATTACATGGGGACTTAAAACCATCCGGCTGCCTTAAAAACTACGAGCAGATCCGTAAATATGTCACCATAAACACATTGAGCGTTTTGAAACCATCTGCTAATCTTAAATAGAGGAAACATCCCGACCGCAACCCGGACCACACTTGTATTTTCCAAGCAGGGTCCTTTTTTAACGCTGGGCCCAGGCCCGCATCAGCGGGGCGCCCCACGTCAAGGATCCCACGGTTCGAATTTGCAGGTTTGAGTGGAGGAGGGTCGTAGCTTGGTTCCTATGCCCGAAGCCCCGGCGTCCGGCCGCGGACGGTCACCTTGAACTTCTGCAAAGCATCCTGATGTGTGAGCCCGGCCATCGATTCGCCATTGAGTTCCAGAATTTCATCCCCTGTCGGGAGAGGGAGAGATCACAGCAGAGAGGAGTGTGACCCAGTGAGGGGACATCCACGCACCCAGTCTGGGAAGACGGCTTCCCGGCCCGGGGCTCTCCCCGTCGGGGGCAGGTGGGCAGCCGTGACCGGGCTTCCAAGGTCCCTCCCCTCTTCCGAGGGCAGATCGAGGGTCCCTGGCCGGCCCACAAGGCCTGGCCTGACCTGTCCTGCCCACCTGGGGTTCAGCCCCTGCCCTCCTGCCTCCCCGACCCTCAGGCCACACGCTCCCACAGCTCATTCCCTGATGCCTTTCCCACAGCGGGGTCTGCGCTCCGAGCCTCCTGCGCCCGCCTCTGTCAGGGCCCTGCCGCCTTCATCTCCCGCGTCCTCCGCTAACGATCGCAGCCCGGGCGGCGGGCGCGGACCCTCCACTCCGGCTTTCTGCCGCCGGCTGCTCCCCCACTTACGCCCTCCTCCCCGGTTCATTGAAAGACGCTCTTGCTCTTGTCTGGGACGGTCCGAAGCTCCGCCGTGACGTCCCAGCGTGCTGCCCCGTACAAAGTTTCGCGCCTTCAAATGACTCTGGGAAGTGCTTAGCCGCCATCCCACGCGGCTCGCCTCGCCTCTTCCTCGCTGACCTCGCTGTCTAGAACTTGCCCTCCCTTTGGTCCCGCTCACCCCCCACGTGTCTCGGACGCTCGCCCGGTCCCCCACCGCTCCGGGCAGCCCACCGCGTCACGCCCAGCCCCGGTTCTCCTTCTAGCCGCGGGTCATCTGGGTTTGAGCTGGTCACGGACTTCCCTGTTTCCATGACTCGCCTTTTGTTCCCTCCAATTCATTTCTCCCCCCACCGCGTTCTTTTCTTTCTAGGTCATTCACGTTCCCTCTTGTACCTTTTCAACGATGTCTTTAGACACAGCAGATCTAAAACTATGAAGATAACCAATGCAAAGGGATACATGAACCTCTATGTCCAGTCACGTGGCTATCGACACTAGCCAGATTCTGGAGGCGGCCCGAGCGTCCACGGACTGACGGACAGGTAAAGACGACGTGGCGTACACACGCCCAATGGACTATTACTCAGCTGTAAAAAGAACAAAATCCTGCCACTTGCAACAACACGCATGAAACTGGAGGGTATTCTGCTGAGTGAGGTGAGTCAGTCCGGGAGAGACAAATACCGTATGACTCCACTCGTGTGCGACGGACGTTTAGGAAACAAAACAAACAAAGAGAAAAAGAGACGAACCAAGACACAGACGCGGAACCCTCGGGGACACAGTGCTGGCCCCCAGCGGGGACGTGGCTGGGGGACGGGGGGACGAGGTGATGGGGTGAAGGAATGACGGGCCCCGGTGATGTCAGGAGGTGCTGAATTTCTCTATTGCACACCTGAAGCAATTGCAAAGCTCTACATTAACGGACTGGAATTAAAATTTAAAAACTTAATTAAAAATGCATAGTTAAAAGTGGTCGTTCTATAGTGTCTTAGATGGTTCCGTGATCTTGGGTTTTTGAGGGCTTATCCTCCTGTTATTCCCACCGACGCTCATTAATTAGCGATGTTTCCCCACCTCCTGCGGGGTCTCTGTGTCAAGCTCATTTTTCTGTGGCCCGTTTTTCTCAGGGATTTCCCTACACCCCCCGCTGCTGAGTGGGAACATTTCCTTGCTCTCTGGGGGCAGCCCGAGGTTTTCCCTCCTCCAGGACTAGCGCTGAGGTTAGGTTCTTGGCTTGGGGTGTCCTGCACCCAGTAGGGATGCCAATGTGCCCAGGACATGCATACGTGATGCAGGCTTGGGTCTTCCTTTGCCTGTGGGGAGAAGTCTTTCCTCACGGCCAAGAGTGAAGCTTCCTCTCTGCCTCTCTGGGTCCCGATGACCTCTCACAGGGGAACTCTTTGGTATCAAGGCTTCAAACAAGTTCTCCGAGGTTCCTGGGGACACAAAGCTGCGTCTCCTGTCCTGTATGGGCAGGTAAATCCTGTTCCTGTGGGCTTCAGCCCCACGGGCCACTGTATCATCAACTCCTATGTCTGCTGTACTTTAATTCAAAGTTTAAATGAGGTACTTTATCCAACACGTCCTTGGGTCAGAAATAAAGGGCAGAAGTGGGCTGGGCAGAGAATTCAAATCAGCATCATCGGCGAAGCCACCAGAATTTGACCAAAAATGGAAGAACCCACCCAAGGAAGAACCTTGGACTTCAGAGAGTCCAAGCGGAGTAGAAACAGACAAATTTTTTTAAAAATAATCAAAATGTAACTAATGTGTCCGAAGGAAGAAGAGACAACGTATTTCAGAAATGACCATTCCTTTTTTCCGCCATGGACAAGAGGCTGATGGGTCGATGACAAAGATGTGAGCCTCATCGACGCTCTGCGTGCACCGGCCGCTAACGCCGTCCTCTACTTACGTCTTCATGTCGAAGGACAGTGGACACACTAGTTTTAGGTCTGCAGCACGACGACTCGACAACTATGGACGTGACGAAATGCTCACCGAGGAAAGCGCGGTCGCCATCCGTGCCACCCAGAGTCATCCCGACATCATTGACCGCGTTCCCGACGCTGCACTTTTCTCCCCCGTGACGTCTTTATCTCGTCACCGGAACTTCGTCCCTCTTGACCTACTGTACCCCATCACCTACTTCACTCCCCCGTCTCCCCGGGCAGACCCAGCTCGTCCTCTGCGCACACGTCCGTTTCTCTTTCTGTCGTAGGTGTTTGTGGGCTTGTTCACTGGTGTGTAGTTTGGGTTCTGCCTACGGGTGAAATCCTACGGTGTTTGTCTTTCTCTGTCTGACTTATTTCACTTATAATAATGCCCTCCAGGTCCATCCATGTCGTCACAGACAGCACGATCGCATTCTTATTGTATGACTGAGCAATAGTCCATTATGTGCGTGCACACGCACACACACACACACACACAGGCCAGTTTCACCCATTCATTCATCCATGGACACCTGGGTTGCTTCCCTATCTTGCCTGCTATAAACAACATGGCAGTGGACATGGGGCCGCCTTTCTTCACTTCTTGAGACATGGCCACTCTTTGACCAACCTTCATGACCGAATGGACTGACCTTCTCCTGTCAGCCCTAACAGAACTACATAGCCCAGCTCTGGGCTCTTTGGAGAGTCCCAGTGCTTCTGTGGCCATATCTGGTGGGAAGTGATTAAACTTTGTTTTGCCAAATCAATCTTACATAATCGTTTGTGTATTGAGAGTTATGCAACTAAAACATGCTGAGCCTTGATCTGTGCACGAAAGTTTGGTTGCAGTTGGATGTACCTCATGGGCTCAAGGGCAGATTCTAAAACTTGACTTTTTTTTTTTTTTAATTTTTTTTTTTTTTTAATTTATTTGACAGACAGAGATCACAGGCAGACAGAGAGGCAGGCAGAGAGAGAGGAGGAAGCAGGCTCCTTGCTGAGCAGAGAGCCCGATACGGGGCTCGATCCCAGAACCCTGGGACCATGACCTGAGCCGAAAGCAGAGGCTTTAACCCACTGAGCCACCCAGGCGCCCCTAAAACTTGACTTTGAAAGAGATACAACAGGGTAATCTGGTCAGTCATTTGGGGCTAGAATCAGGGGCTGTGGGAAGACTCAGTGTCTTTCCCAGTGAATTTTTAGGGTCGGTATTCGCGAAGTGAGACAAATACTCAGTGGGGATCCAGAAGCGTGCCTCAAACGACTTGCATTCTGGAAAGAAAACAGAGCACGGTACCCTTTTTCTTGCCGCCCAGCCCCTCCCCCGCCTTCATTTAAACCCGGGAGAGCACAGAAGCTCAGGAAACACCGCAAGATTCTGATTCCGCTTTCCACCCTTCGTCTCACGGATTCTCGTCTTTACTCGCCTCTCGATTAGGCGATTCCCCTAGAGCCGCGCCTCTGCCCTCCTCTCCGCCCGCCTTCTCCACCTCCTTCACCTGCCCTATAACTTTCCAGGTGTGCAGACCCCCCAGATCTACACCAGGCCCTGCTCCCTCCCAGGGCTGACCCGGCTCCGCCGCCTGCAGCACAGCCCCACCTAGTGGCCGCCTGCGTGGCTGCCCCGCACGGCACCCTCTGCACGCCAGGGCGCAAACCTGGGCATCCTGCTTGGCCATCCTTGGCCTCCTCCTCTGTCACCTGGTCCTGCTTCTAAGGCCCGAGCATTCTCTCTGGCCTCCCTTCACGCCCGCCTCGGGGAGGCTGTCTCCTCTGCTCCTTCCTCCTCCCTGGGAGAAGCCTTGAGAGCTGAAGCTGGAGCCCGGCTCTTTCAATGGCCTCTCCGCGGGCTTGCCCACCTCTGCTCTCCGGCCAGCCCGCTGCATCCCACACCCTGCTTCCCGAGTCCCCTAAGAACCCTGGGCACAGCTGGTCCCTCCCAAATTATAAGAACCTTCAAAGACTCCCCCTTGCTCCCTCGACAAAGTCCGAATGCGTTATCTTGCATAACCCTGATATCAACGAACTCGTCCTAGGAAGGGCCAGAGAGCAAACATGGTGGGCTTTGCTGGCCACCGGCCCTCCGTCGCAACGACACAAGACTGTGGTCACAAGCCCAAGCTTCAGACCGTGGGTGAGCGAGACAGCCGTGCCCGCGGCTGTAGCCTCCTACAGCTTTTCTGGGGATCCTGAAATTTGAATATCATGCAGTTTTCACTTGCCACAGAAGAATTATAAATCCCTTTGACTTCTTTCCCAGCCATTTAGAAGCAGGAAAACCATTCTTCAGTTGGGAACGGTATGAAGACAGGAGGCCGAACAAGTGAGGTTCTTAAAGGGGGTCAGGCTCCCAGCACAGCCTGGAGACTGGCCTGGCGGAGAAGGGTGGGGACAGCTGTGACATCGCCTCTCCCAAGCATCCCGTGTGTAACCCAGTGTCTGGCCAGCAGGGGCTGCCCTCGGCTCAAGAGGTGCCTGCTCCCCTTGAATTTTTGCCCCTGGTTGCAATTTGTGGGTATCTTCAGAACAAGACTGTTGTCCAATGCTCCAAAAGTTACTTTGGGGGGGGGGTGTTGGGGTGGGGAGAAAACCCAGGCCCTCCAGGACAAGAAGATGGGAAGGGCCCTCAGGAGGTAGCTCTGCTCCCCAGGCCCCTTACCCAGTGGACTGTGAGCTCCACAGAAGAGAGATCATATGCGGTCATGACCTCTACTCCTAGAGCCGGGAGCACCGCCCGCTCTCAGAGAGTGTTTCTCAGACGCATCAGAAGCACAAGGCCTGGTTTCCCTGTGGTTGTGGTCAGGGAGGGCAGGACGGAAGGAGAGGGGCCCTTGGAAAGGAAAGGAAGGGAACCAGACAGCTCGGGCCTCTGTCCCAGGCCGGCCACAGGATCCGGACTGAGGGCAAACACACCCAGCAAAGTGCCTGTCCCGACGGCATGGGCAGGGACAGGGACTGCGGACCCCAGACGCATGCAAGCCGGATTCTGAAGGCTGCAGAGGCATTTTGCTTTCCACCCTCTCCTAGGGCCGCGCGAGTCTGTCTGCCGGTGAGACACGGGAGATCTACCTTCCTGCAGCCTTCCGTCCGCTGCCGCCGCTCCCCCAGGAAAGATGGTTTTGACATAAATTCCAATGGGGCCATAAATGCTATCCTTTCCCCCAACGATGCTGAAGCCCAGGCCCTGGGGAGAGAAGAGGAAAGTACGCATCAGGAGTGGGGTCTGCGCTATTCCCTGGGCTGGTGTTTGCCGAGGGCCTGCCCCAATCCTGAGCCAAGGCCCCGGGGAGGAGACAGATGCCTTTGGCCTCACAGACCCCTGGCCTTGGGTAAAACCAGGACTTCCGGGCCACACTGGGCTGCGTGGGGTCACCGGCTCTCCTGCGGGTCTGATGTCCTGACCCAGAGAGCCAGGGATGTGGCCCGAGACCCCGTCACGACGCTGAGCCCTGGCTCGGCCGCTCTTTCCGGCAAGTCTGTCTCCGAGCCCCGGGTCAGCCCCGTGGGAAATGATGCTCGTAACCTAACCCACAGGCTGGGCTTGGACCTTCAAGGAGATCCAAGCAGCAAAAGCCCGCGGGAGTAATTGCAGCAGCTTGCACCGGAGGAAGCCCCGTTCTCCCACCAAGGGCTGCTCACTTCCCTTCTGCTTTTGCATCCCACCCTCCCCTTCCCAAGGACATCACTGCGACCCTGAGCCCCCTCTACTGGGTCACGAGCTGACAAACGCCCCAGGAGCTCACAGCACTGGCCGGCGGCTCTGGTGGGAGCTCAGGGGGCTCAGGAGACAGCCCCCAAAGCAGGAGCGGCCGGGAGGCTGCAGAGACAAGGCCAGGTCAGAGGCGGAAGAGCAAGGGAGAGGTGTGAGTGGCGTGTGCACCGTCAGAGCGAGGAGGGAGCCCCCAGCCTTCCCCGCGGACCCGCCCGTGAGTCAGGAGAACCGCATGCAGACCCAGAGAGCAGCCGAGGAAAGTCACACATGCTGGCTCGGTTTGTAGGGGACCGAGGAGCTCCCCGCTTCCCAGGAGGGCTTGGCTGCGGCCTCGATGGGCTCCCTTCTAGACTCTCAGCTCCTGAAGGCAGGGAACGCATCAGACTGGTCGCTGCCCGGCCTCTGGCAGGTGCTCAGGTGACGTGCGTCATGGAGTGAAGCCACGAGTCCGGGGACAGCTGGGTCTTTGGGTCCACCTCGCAGGGGCATTGGGCAGTGGCTCACAGCATGGCTCCTGGACGGACCCCACGGGGACAGCCACCGTGGTGACAGCCTCACGGCTCCGGGCCAGTGTCCCTTTGGCTGGCAGCTGCTCAGAGCTGAACCTGTGTGTCACCGGGTACCAGAGCGATGGCAGGCCCCAGCGCCCATCCTTGCCCAGCCCTGAGCACGATGCCTGGCCTTCCTTCCAAAGCTGCTCTGTGGCCCCCTTTGATCGTGACCCTGCCTCGAGCCCTTACGGAGCCTTCGAGCTCCTCTTCCTACTCCCCAGCTCAGCTCTGCCGCTCCTACTCGCCATCCTCCACCACGGGCCTTCCTTCCAGCACCCGTCATGCGAGGCAGCCGGTGGAGGTCCTGCTTGCGTCGGACTCGCCACCCTGCTGTGCACCCAGGCTTCCTGCACCCAACAGCTCACCTCGCCCCGGCCCCTGCCCCTGCAGGCTGGCTCGGTCGGCCCCGTGACCCGTGATGTGCAATCACATGGGATCTAGTGAAGGTTCAGACACGAGGTCAGTGGACCCTCTCTGCGTGCCCGTTGCTTTCTTCTGAGCACTGCAAACGACTTAAAAGCCACCGATTTTCTTAAAAAAATACTGCTGCCTAAGTCCAGGGGGAGGGAGGAAGCATTGGGATCTACGAGTCAGAAAGCCGGACTGTTAGCGAGGTCGGCGAGGAGAGAGGGCTTCTCCTTGCGCCGAGAGGAGCCGTGGTGTCGGCATTTGGTGCTTCTGCCTTCTCATTCGTGTCTCTGCTGAGCTCCCGGGAGAAGGAGGGTATGGGGAGGAGGGAGAGAACATCCGGGCGCAGGGGGCCCCTCCGGACCGACCAGAAAGGAAGCGCCCAGCAAGGACATCTCCTGACACACCACACGCTGCGTTGCAGCAGGTAGATCAAACGAACAAACAAAAACCCAAAACCCACTGTTTTGTTATTTAAGCATCTCGGCTCCTTGGGCTCCTCCGTGAACTTGGCAACCACTGCCCATGTCCACTCCAGAATGTTCTGGAGGGAACACGAAGAAACATTTGGGATGTTCCCCCACCACCGCTGCCTTGTCCCTCCTTTCGGGATTCCGCAGTCGTGGGCAGAACTCAGGGTGGGTGTATCAGGCGGGTGGAGACACGTGGATCGAACCAACGTCGTGTGTCAGCTGGAGCCTTCGGGAGGGGGGTCAGGTCATGGAGGGGAGCTCACAAAAGGATGAGCGCCCTTAGGGAGGAGACCCCAGAGCGCTCTGTCACCCTTGCCACGTGCCCTGTGCCCACACAGCGAGACGGTCCCGTCCACCCACCAAGAAAGCTGTCCTCAACGGACACCTTAGCTGTAGACGTCCAGCCTCCCCAGCGGTGAGACCATGCTGGTTAAGCCGCCTCCAGCAGCTTGAACAGACACAGACACAACTGAAAGGATTTTAATTTAATCATCGGGGGAATTCACTTCTAGAAAACACCACGCCAAGAGCAAGCTGGCCGACAGTCGCCCTGTGGTGACCTGCACGGGGACATCGCGACGCTCACATTAGCAGCCAGAACCACCAGACCTGGTTCCTTCCTTCCCTGAACAGGACAGCTCCTTGGGAGCGTGTGTCCGTCCAGTGGCTTCTGTTGGCAGTGACCCTTGCTTACCTTGGCCTGGCCCTTCATCAGCACGATGTTGGAGATGACGGAAGCCTGCAGGCCTCCCGTGGGCTGTGCGAGCTGAGCTGTGCTGAGCGACCGTGTGGGTCTCGAGGTGCCCTGCAGGAGGGAAGCGGCATGGGGAGGGTGAGCCGATGGGACAGCAGCACACACCTCACAGGACAGGAGAGGGCCAGAGCCCCTCTCTCGGGGGGCCCACGGCATGGCCCCCACGTGTGGTCGATGAGGCACAGTGGGAGTCTGGTGAAGAGGGGCTGTGTTTCATGGTCTGCATGGTTTCAGCCTTGCTGAGTAGTCCTGTGTCCCTGCAGACCAGCACCTGGGAGCCCCCCGAGACCTGTCCAGTTGGCAGGTGCACAGCAGATCCCAGACCACACGGCCCTGGGGTGATGGGTCCTACGGCCAAAGTCGCAGACAGAGGCGGGAACCGCAGCCACCCAGAATGCCCTCGGCAGACCCTGTCTGATTCAAGACACATGTGCTGAGAGCCCTTCTTGTGCGGGGTGTGGGTGGTGGGCAAGGCACATGAAGATTTTAAAAAAGCAGAACATAAATCTCAGGGCAGGCCCACAGGTGACTTGCACCCGAGAAGCAAAGTGTGCCCGAGAGACAGACGCCCTGTGTGCCTCAGGAAGCCACTCGGGGGGGGGGGACAGTGGAGCCTGGCCCGTCGGTCAGGGCTGAGACTCGAGCCCCCACTGCCTTGGGCTCTTCTGGTGGCTCTGCCCAAATTCAGCCGGTGACCTTGAGGAAGTGACCTCACCATTCTGTGCCCGACTCCTCTTACGTGAAATCATCGGCCACTTGGAAAGTCATCTTTTTCCTAACCCTGGGACCCTCGATGCTCCCAGTTGGCAAATGAAAGACATACTAAGTCCACGAAGGGAAGGGGCGAGGAAAGTGAGACTTGCGGGCATCTGCCGGGGGCCCGAGTACCGTGCGGAGAGAATCAGGCATCACTTGCCTACGGAGCCCGCCCTCAGAGCGCTCCTGCTCTGCTGGGACGAGGCTATAAGAGGACAGGCGCCCAAGATGGGCACTGGGAAAAGTGTAAGGCCCACGCAGCTGGCGGGTCAGTGGCGCTCCCAGCAGAGGTGCTGTTAGGCAGGTGTCGGAAGGATGAGGTGGGCTTTCCAGAGCTGGAGACTAAAAGGGGCTGGGTGCTACAGACAGGGCTTCTGGGTGGTCATGGGGCCGCACGCGGTGTGCACTCCCCACGGCTTCGGGCAGGAGCAGGAGGAGGCTGGGGACACCGTGTTTCATGTCTGCTGAGCCCCCGACCTGCCAGCTGACGTCCGCAGTGGGAAGGACACATGATGCACAGCGTGCGGGCTGGGCTCAAAGTCTGCCCGGTCCCTTTGGTTCTAAGACATGTAAACTCAGACAGCTACTCACCTGGCCACGCTCCTGCTTCTTCACTGTAAAACGGGGCAAATGCTACACATTCATTTCTGAGCTTATGAACTGCAGGCACTGCATGTAAAGCGCATTGCCGTAGCACGGGGTTAAGAGCCCAAGGTTTCGGAGTCCTGAAGGTCTGACTTCAAGCCCCAGGGGCCGTCGGCTACCGGCCGCATGCACGTGTGTGCGTTCCCTCCCCTGTCCCAGCCCGGTTCTTCGGCGACCCGCCGAGTCAGGGTGCAGGTAGGGCACAGCCGCGCCCCAGGCTCCGCTCACGTTCACTGCCCATCGGCTCCTGATAGCGCGGACGAGGCAGCCGCTGCACGCGGGGAGGCTCAACGGGGACCAGCCCCCCTGGGGTTCTTCCTTTGCCCAGAGCTGCCCACACCCGCTAGCCGGCACCCCCCACACCTCGGCCACTGCTGAGTCCGGGCCCTTCCCCCCTCCCTTTCCCCCTCCGTTCTTACCGCAGCCCTGCCTGCTAGACAGTCCAGCTGCTGAGACAGAGACTTCCGGCTACTGCAGAGGGAGTAGGGCTGTCTGTCTGCACAAACCGAGGATTTCTTGATCATCGGGAAATCGATTTCTCCTGTGCAGTAGGGATTCACACCTGAAGCACGAGAGGAGGAAAGGGAGAAGTCATGTGTGCTCTCCGCACACAGAGGTCCGGGGAGAACACCTCGGAGCCACCCCAAAGCCACAGGCTAGCGCAGGGGCAAGCTCGGGGCTCTGCCCCCCAGTCCCCTGCCACCAGGCAGCCCGAGGGCAGTTCCCGCTCCCAGTATGGAGCTGGGACCAGCACAGACCCAGGCCCGGGGTCTGGACAGAGTGGGTCACCGAAGCACCGCTGGTCTGAAAACAGCTCGTGGATGTGCTCCAGCCACAAGGTCACCATCGCAAGTTGTGTGTTGGGGCGGGGGGGGGGGGGGGGGGCGGGCGCAAAACCAGTTAAACACACGGCACTGATGGAGTTCATCGAAAACATGGTCGTGAAAGCGGGTGCAAAGGCCCAAGTAACTTCTGAAAGGGAGACTGTACCGTGAGGCTTGCACAGCAGTGACGCACGTCGGTACTTGACGGTGAAGCTGAATTATGGGATGGAGACATAGACGGGAAGAAACGAGGGATACAGGAAGCCATTTTCCAGGGAGGGGGGGACACTTGGAAAATCGAGTCTCAGGTGTTCCTTAATTAATGAAACCCAACTGATCAGTTAATTAACATCCTGTGAAGGAAACCAGAAGTGGGGATAAAAGTCGGACACACCTCTCGAATCGCTGCCAAAATGAAGCAAACACACAGAGCAAGAAGCAGGGAACCAACGAGCCACGCGTGACCAGAATCACAGCGAGCGAAACGCAGAAAAGCGAAGAGAATATTCTCTGTAAAACCAACACCCACCGCCGGAGCGTCTCTCTTTAAAGAGACGGCCCTGTTGGCTTTTGAGATGGAACCGCGCATCGTTTGCAAGAGATAAAACAGACGGGCAAGAAGAGGACCTCGAGAGGCGGGTGGAGACCGATCCCCGACCAGCGGAGAGCAATCGTCCATCAGCCGCGCTGGGCCCGGCTTCAAAACATGGTTAGTCCTGCTTCACACCAAACAGCAAACATGAATGACAAACAGAGCAGCCTTTTTTTTAAAAAAAAAAAAAAAAAAAGGCAAGTTGTTTACAAATTAGAAGGAAGTTTGGCCAAATATTTCATCGTTCTCTGGATGTGCAAAAAACGTTAACATTATTAGGAAGGAAAAAAAAAACATACGTTTGATTATGGAAAGATATTCTCATCTTTCTGTTAAGAAAAGACTTAAAGAGAAAACAGTAAACACAGAATGTACCTCCCACAAAAGACAGCCAAATATTAACACAACTGAGAGGCTCTTTATAAATTAACGCTAAAACTGATCACCCGGATAAAAAGATAAGAGGAACTCCTGCCAGAGGGAAAGGAAGAAACCAGGAACATTTAAGGTCAGCTGTGTGGAGAGGCTGGTTTTCGGGGCCAGCGAACCAGGCAGGTGGGAGCCCACAAGGCCCCTGAGAGGAATGAATGAAGGGCCGTGTGCAAAGTGTGGACAGGGTTTAGGAAAAGAGCGAAGCCCTCTGGGTATCTAGGAACTGGCAAAAACTGGAAGCTGGCGCCATCTCGGGCCTGAAGGGGCAAGGGGAGGAGACCGTCTTCTCAGAGCCCGGTGGGTGCTAGGTCCACGGAAGGTGGGCCACCCGGACCTGGTGTCTGGTCCCAGCCAGACAAGGTCTGCCAGGACACAGCATGGCGGCAGAGGGAACCAGGAAGACATGCTCCAGCAGCTTCTCCTTCACTGCCCAGTCTCCTGCTGGTGCTCCTCTCTCATTGAGCTCCATGAAAAAGCAGAGAGCCAGGGGGGCAGGAGGCCGGGGGGCTAGGGGGTCCCGGGGGGTCAGGGGCTAGGGTCTGCTCGGTGCCCAGGGTGCAAGCAGGGCTGACTGCGTGGGCATGTGCCCTATGGAGTCACAGAGCCTCACACTCAAAGGGGCCTTGGCTTGGGTCTAATGCCCCACCGACTCCCGTTCTATATTTGAACAAGGTTCCCACACTTCCATTTCACACAGATCCCTACAACTCACGTAGTCGGTCCTGGGTGCGAAGCAGACCAGAAGAAAGCAGAGGTGAGGAAAGAGGGGAGTAGAGAAAAATCTGCAGCAAATAGATATTGTTAAATGCTCATATGGCGGCTATGAACGAAGAAGGAGGTACACATCCACGTCACTGGAGTCTTCGCTTCTTAAACTGGGCAGCACGGATCAACTCTAAGGCATAGTTAACCTTTTGAAACTCCATTTCTAGGAAATTGTTCTAAAGGGGAAAATAAGCAAAAACTTACGATAAAAAAAAAAATAATAACTAGCAGCCCCAAAATAGGAAATGAGTTTGGGAAATCATGGTTTAGAGATGGAATGAAAGGGACCAAAGGTCACATGGATCGTTGGTTCTGGAAGCAAGTGTGAACTCCTAACCATGCTTCTATCCACGGCCCCTCATGCTTCCCTAAGAAAATCATCACAAACGTAAGCAAAATTTCACGGACGAACTTAACACTGCTGCTTATCCTCGTGAAAACCTGAGAATGACGGGAATAACTTAGCTCTCTGACAGTAGGGAGCTGGTTGACTAGGTTAGGTGTGGTCACACAATGAGATACAAGGGACCCACTGAGCATGGTGCTTGCAGAAGGATGTTCAAGGACACGAAGTTGTGCCGTGTGCGCGTGTGTAGACGTGTGCTCTGTGGGCATATAGAGGCCTCAGAGGGGAAGAACAGAAAACATTAATATGGGTTATTTCTAACATCAGCATGTGGTGTGGTCTTAATCTCATCATGCTTTTCTGCATTCTTCAAATTCCCTGACTTTGGAGTAGAGCTCCTCTCTCTGCAGCAACCAAGAGTCCTGATGTCCTCCAGCCTCCACTCCCATCTGGTGACAGAGAAGGTGACAGGGAGCTGGGGAAAGCCAGTGGCCTTCCTAAAATCAAGGAGCACATCAGAAGACAGAGCTAGAGCAAAGCCCTTGCCTTTTATCCTCTATGTCGGCTCTTCCCAACATGGCACCTGAGTCCATCACGAGGCGGAACTGCCGAGGGAACCCTCCAGCAGACCACAGCCGTGTGTAATCCAGCTGGACCCACCGAGACCTGCCCTCCCCCAGATCCCCCCACATCCCTGATGTTCCCAGTCCTCAGCAACAGCGAGGCTCCGTCCCGGGGACAGGTCCAGGACGCACTTACTGGTTGAATTGCTGCGAGTCCTTTGGTGACAGGCTTTGGGAAGCAGGAAGGTACTACTCTGCGCTTCTACTTTTCCAGACTTTTCTCGGGAAGACGTTGTGGAAGCTTCCTGCAAAACAGTTCCCACCTTTTATTCAGTAAGTCGGTTAGAACAGAAAAACCTGCGTAGACAGCGGCGGTTCAGGCACCGACGTTGGAAGTACTGGTTGGATTCTCTGTGTCCCCCGGTAAATTATAGGCTCTATACAGGCTGGGATTTAGAATCACCATCATCGGCTAAGCTATGGGTAGAGTCACCCATTTAATAAAAATTGAGAGAATAGATATATTTGCACAGACACAGATCTAAGGCAAGAGATGATGTTGAATAACCATGTCAGCCAATACACGTCTGATTCTTTGTCAGGCGCTGGGGAAACGGGGGTGAACGAGCCGGATAGGACATCGATGGCGGAGCAATGCTGTTCTAGCAGAGGAAGGCCCCCAGCAAGTGAGCAAGCCAAGATGAGGGGTCAGTGATGACAGAGGACAACAAACGGGGGAAAGACCTTCCCGGGACGGGAAGCCAGGGAGACGCATTTGAGAGAAGAGCTCAGGTCACTTGCCCTGTTCTACGCATAGGAGGCACTTAGGAACTCTGTCGAATGAACGTTATGTGAATATTTTCTTAATATCGAACCGTCCTTGCATTCTTGAGAGTATTATGATTTTATTATCTTGCTGATTTCCTTCTCTGAAGATTTAATTCAAAGCCTTAAAAACCAGCGTTCTCAAGTTATGGTTCTTTTCGTCTTCTTTACCTTGTCATACAGATCACATTGTCCTTGTGCCTTTTTTAGACTAATAATCTGGAGCACTCTCCCATGGTGCTGAGTTTATAAGGCAATATGTTGAACAGTTACACTTGGACTCATTTCTCCATCGGGGCGAAGAATGAAACAGAAAACATACAACTTGGAGATTTTAGGGACAGAAGACAGGAGGACAGAGGGACAGAGGTCAATAATGAGGATCATGGAATTATTTCATTTCTCTCCCTAGAACTGTTTTTATATAACTTTATTACCTACAATGATTTTGACTGAATTCTTGAATTATGTTGGTTACACTCATCACTACCATCATCATTGAGTGCATACGCATGTGTGTGCGTGTGTGTGTGTGTGTGCACGTGTTTTCTCTCAAGGAAGTTATGCAGATGGAAAGCTCTGGATATCTGCATGTCTGAGAATGTTATTTTGTGGTTGTCACACTTAAATTATCTGCTGAGTGTAGAATCTTTGGGTATTTGTCATTGGACCTGGAAACCATTGTCGGCTCAAATGCTACCTGGGATTGAAGTGTTCGGGGGAGAGGTCTGTAGGGCACCTGCTGCTGTCTTCTAACTGATACGCCTGCCTTGCTTCAAAGCCAGCCTTGTCGGTGCCTGGTTAATGTCCTGGCTCCAGGGGTGTGTGTGTGTGTGTGTGTGTGTGTGTATGTGTGTGTGTCTGTCTGTCTGTCTGTGTGTCTGTGGCGGGGGGGACTTGAGCACCTGGCTGTTTTCCAAGGGTGGAGAGAGGATCTCCCCGGGCCTCTCACTTTGCACCCAAAAACCTGCCCTCCATCCCAGCCCCTGGCACTGCGAGTGAGCGGGTTCTGCGGGAGCGGGGAGGGGTCTGCGGACATCTGCCGGGCTCACTTCCTGCGTGGCCAGCGCAGGTGAGTCAGCCCTGCCCTCAGTCCTGAGTCACCCGCACTGCTCGTGCAGGAAGTTCTCCGGGGTCCCAGAAGGAGGCTGGCCTCACCCGCGGCTCTTGTCCTGACATGCACGTCTCCCCATGAGTCTATCTATTCTTTGAATTTTGGTAGAAATAGACTTTTTTGGTAGAACGTCTAAGAGGAGAGGGAATGACTAGAAAGTACTCTGTAGGGCATAGTCCACTCCCAATCCCTTTCTAGGCCTACGGTTGTTTCTAGTTCTGACCCAAGAGGATCCTGCCAGAAACCGCATCTCCTGCCAGAAACCGCATCTCTCTCTCCTTGTATTTCTTGCACACGTCAGGGGTTAAAACCAGCGCTCATCTCCCTCGAACGCCTTCTCCTTTTCAGCAGCAGGTGGTGCTCTATGAACCTGAGCAGAACCATCTTCCGCCAGACTCCCCTGAGAGCCCTCAGAAGGAGACGGAGCAGGAACTCTCTGTAAGGTGACGCAGTTCATTTGAACCTTTGAAACTCTCTATTTCTAGGACTTAGCATCATGACTCGTTCTTTGAATCAGTCGCTTCATGCACTGTAAGAGTCAAAAGATATTTCTTAATTACCAGAGTCCCTGAGGTCGTGTCCTCTGATATGATTCCCACTTCCTCACGCTTTCCAGGGAAACTGTGCAAGCGAATGCTGACATGTGAACTCAGTAGCTCTTTGGGTTCACGGAACATAGAGAAACCTCATAAAACAGCCAGTACGTCTCCTCGTCTAAAGCCCAGGCTTCCCTGAAAAGTACCTTGGAAATGTGAACCTTCCCTGAATCTCTAATAAGATGAAGATAAATAAGGAAGTGAGCATGGAGCGCCTGCATGGCTCAGTGGGTTAAGCCTCTGCCTTTGGCTCAGGTCATGATCTCAGGGTCCTGAGATCAAGCCCCGCATCAGGCTCTCTGCTCAATGGGGAGCTGGCTTCCTCCTCTCTCTCTCTGACTGCCGTTCTGTCTACTTGTGATCTCTGTCTGTCAAATAAATAAAAATCCTTAAAAAAAAAAAAAAAAGGAAGTGAGGCATATGCAAACACAAATCATCTTTAAAAACTGCTTCTAGAGAATTTTTGTAGTATATGTAAGCCTCTACTATCATGGTAGGTAAAAAAAGAAAAAAGGTGCTATGAATAGAGTTTCACAATAATCATGCAACGTAGGCAGAAGGAAAGGACTGGAAATAAATACACCAAGATAGTAATATTATCCATTCACTGTATGTTTGTTAAGCACTTCCTATGCATGAGGTCGTATTCCAAGTAGTGAGATGATGTTCGCAGACAGGGTCCTGCTCTTACGGGATGGCAGGGCATGTGGTGTGTCACAGGGCCACGAATTCTTACTCTCCTACTTCCCCCTCCCCTGTGTGTTCTGCGTCTCCTACAACAAGCTTGGGTGACTTTTACCATCAGACCAGAAACAAAAATGCCATTTTACATGCATTTCAAGGGTCATGTGAGTAAACTTAAGACAGTGTGTTGACTGGTCATTATTTTTTCCCCTTCCCATCCTCTCTCCAAAGCTCCCTGTCCCAAACAAAATGTAGAAATAGCTCAGCAAGCAAAGCTAGTTGATGCCAGGAGAATCATAAGAAGCAGAGACTTTTTCTTTTCTTTTCTTTTCTTTTCTTTTTTTTTTTTTTTTTTAGTCCAGATGGCCTGAAAGTCGTTAGTGTCATGTTCAGAAGAACGAAGCTTTCTTTCAGGGTTTCAGGGTTGGCTGTGAGAGACTTTATCCAGAACGAGCCAGATGAACCACTGGACCGCTCTGCTCTCTGCACACCGGGGTGCAGCCTCTTCTGGTCAGGACGGTGGGAGCAGTGACCTCCCGGTGTACAAGCAGGACATGCCCCCCCCACCCCACCGCGGCAAGCACAAGGCAGCACAAGGGTCCTTCCCTTCATGGCTCTGCGTCCTCTGACCAAAGACACGGGGGCTGGCAGCTGGTCCTGTCCCTCTGCCGTGGACCCTGTTTCTGAAGCAGCCGGAGGCTCTGACAGCCTGAGTCAACTCGGGCAAGCTCCAAACTCTTGGATACGTGTGTAGACTTTGCTCTGACCTGGCTGAGGCGGGAGCGGGCTCCCTGGACTGCTAGTGCAAGGAAGAACGGAAATGGACTACTCCCCACCGAAGGCGGGATCCAAGAGGCGGTTTTCTATCAGGCATGTGAACAAAAAAAAAAAAAAAAAAAAAGCCCAACTACATGACCCTGAAAAGTTCCCAAAATAGAGGCAGCAGTGCACAAGTTTTGTGGGTCTTCGACTTCTGGAGGCCCACGAGGATCCAGCCCTCATCCACACTCTGGGATTATCTCAAGGTGTGGTTCGTTCTCTGCAATCCCTACAGCTCAGAGCACGACAATCCTTTAGTCGAAATGCACTGTGGGATGGAGTGGGTGGAGGGTATGAGACCAGCAGCAATAAATCATGCATTACCCTGGACTTGTCACCTAATTGTTTGGACTCAGTTTCCCCCTTTGTAAGCCAAGGGGGTCGATTTGACAATCCCGGTAAACGCTTTCCACTCCACACTTCTGAACGCAACGGATGGTTATGTTTAAAGATCTGAGTGGCTACTGTCCCCTCGGAGATGACCACTTGGCAGAAGATGGTTCTCGAGAGTGAAACAGCTTTCCTTGGCTGCTGGGGGCCTGGCCGCTCTTGAGCAAGACGTCCTGGGTGGAGTGGTTTCTCCTCAAAGGAGTCTCTGTGGGATCCGCTGCGAGCGTCTATACAGTGCGGCGCCCTTCGTGGCACTCAGAACACAGCTCTTCTGTCCCGGCTCCCAAGGTGGGGCAGCCCTGGAAAGGGGGGATGCATCACTGAGGTCAGGGGCTAAGGGACACGTCTCCAGACACATCTCCCCTCATTACCATGGGAGACGGCAGCCGCAAGTAGCAGCTCCAGGGGGAGCGCGCCCATCGCCCTGGGGATGGCAGTGTCCACGGCAGTCGGTCCCACCACAACCTGGGTGTGGAATAAGGCAGAACGGCCAGGAAGCTCTTTATGGGGTGTTTCCCGACGTGACGATCAGCCATGGGGCTGCAGGGGCTCCACAGCCAGCCCTCTCCCACGGACGGAGCCCAGGACCACGGGGGAGCGAACCCAGAATGAAGATGCAGAGTTC
This sequence comes from Mustela erminea, assembly GCF_009829155.1. NCBI lineage: Eukaryota > Metazoa > Chordata > Mammalia > Carnivora > Mustelidae > Mustela > Mustela erminea. Next base: position 2,152,853 of record NC_045618.1, on the reverse strand, counting down.
GGGATGCTGGGTCCTACAGGCACCTCCCTTCTGGAGTCTGAAGTCCTCCCCAGGGGCTGGAAGGATCCACCCACTGCTTCCCCAGAGATGCTCATCTTTATCAATGCCCGACGGCCGGCGGGAGCTTCGGGACTCTGAGTTTGCTGACCGCCCTCCACTCACGTGGGCGTCTTCCCATTTTCTCCTGAGCTGAGTCACCAGAGCGGTGCCAACCTAAGGGAACCGCAAGGTGCCATCCAGCTGTCCTCCGGGTCGAGGCTCCCGGTTGGGCCGACGATGGAGCAACAGGCTTTGATCTGTAAGTCACGGGGATGAGCCGCGGGGCTCAGCAGATCGGCCCGCAAATGGTCACGCGGGAAGCCAAGGCCACACGCTCCTGACGCGGAGAGGAAGGGAGGAAACAGAAACGAGGAATCCTTCTCAAGCCTCCCTTCCACTGTGCTCCCCGCATGACCCCCGGCACCTTGGATTCCAACCTTTTCAGATGCCTCAACGTGTCCCCTCGTGCTGGCTCTGCCTCTCTTCAGAGGACTCCTCCGGCGCCGGAATATTCCCATGGCTGGAGGTCTAGGAAGCGTCTTTTAAAAGACTTTTTAAAAAGATTTTATTTATTTATTTGAGGAAGTGAGCTCAAGGGGGAGAGAGGGGCAGAGGGAGAAGCAGATTCCCCGATGAGCAGGGAGGGCCGACGCGGGACTCGACCCCAGGACCCTGGGATCATGACCTGAGCCAAAGGCAGACGCTTCACCAACGGAGCCACCCAGGCACCCCTTAAAGATTATTTTGAACAAATGACTCTGGGATGAGTAGACGTCCACACGTCAAAGAATGAACGAGACCACTTTCCCACAGCAGACACAAATATTAACTCAAAATGGATCAGAGGGCACCTGGGAGCCTCAGGGGGATAAAGCCTCTGCCTTCGGCTCAGGTCATGATCTTAGGATCCTGGGATCGAGCCCTGCATTGGGCTCTCTGCTCAGCAGGGAGCCTGCTCCCTCTCTCTCTCTCTGCCTGTCTCCCTGCCTACTTGTGATCTCTGTCTGTCAAATAAATAAATAAAATCTAAAAAAGTAAAAATAAAAATAAAAACCACCAAAATGGATCATAGACCTCCATACTAGCTACAACTGAAAAAATTCTTAGGAGAAAACAGATCCTCATGATCTTGGGTTAGGAAAACATTTCTTAGATATGACAGCAAAAGCACGAGGGACCCCAAAAAAAGTGGAAATGGGCTTCCTCAAAATTACAAAATTTGTGCTTCAAAGGACACCATCAAGGAAGTGAAAAGACAGCGCACAGAACTGCAGAAAATATTTGCAAGTCATGTATCTGATGAAGGATTTGGATAGAGAATATATAAAGAGCTCTTCCAAGTCAAAAATACAAATGATCCAACCGTTCAGACGGACAGAGGATCTGGACAGGTATCTTCCTGAAGGAGTTAGGTGAGAAGCGCAGAAGCACATGAAGACCCCCAGTGTCATTAGCCATCAGGGGAACGCGATCCAGAGCCACAGTGACGAGGCTCTGGTTCCAGACGGCGACCAGGGGCTCCTGAAGGCACCTCCCCCCGCAGACATCAGCCATCGACGGCCACGTGTGGACCAGTTTGCTCCAGGAAACAAACAAACTACAAGCTGGGGGAGAGACCCTTTGCCATCAGGCAGATGAGAGAGGGGAGCAGGACGGCAGGAAATTCTGAGACACAGCCTCATAATCCCTCCTCTCACGGGGCAGCCCGAGATCAGCAGGGACCCTGAAGCTTGAGCCTTGGATGCGTCTCCTTAATTCCTGGGCATTTGGTCTTTGCTTGTTTGCTTCTCTCGTAAATGTCATCTTTCCTTCCATTATTTTATTTGCAGTTTGTACATAAGGAAAATACTGATTTCTTTATTGTTAATTTTGAAGCCACACCCCTTACAGAATTCTTTTATTATTTCCTCTAGAGTTGTTCTTTTTTTTTTTTTTAATGAGTCTCATGGGCTTTCCATAAGTAAAATCCTTTTATCTACAAAAAATAATTAAAATAAAATAAAATCGTGTAGTGACGGTTACGCGACTCTGCAAATAGGCTAAAAACCATTTACTGCTACACTTGAAATGGGCACATTGCATATTATATCTTAATAAATATATTTATATATATAAAGATAAATATATATTATAAATATATAATTATATATTTTAAGTATATATTACATGTAAGTAGAAATATTACATAAATATGAATAAATATATATATATAAAAATATTGGAGTTATATCTTAATAAAACCAATTTGGAAGGAAAATTCATTTTTTTCCTTCGGAACGCCCCTGTCCTCGACCACTTCTCCTGCTGGTGATTTTGTAAAAATGCAAATGCTCCTCAGAGACACTGAATCTCTGAGGCATCTGTCGCTGATGGAGTCAAGATCCAATCTGAGCTCCCGGCCTGCGCCTCCTCGGATGTTACTCAGACGGACCCCACGCCTCCCGCCCCAGGGAGCCGGACCCCCGCCCCGCGCACCTTTGCATCCTGTCCCGTCTTACAGTGACCCATCTCTGCTCTCCTTCCCTCTTCGAGAACACCTCACCGCACGTATTCTGCGGGAATAAACTCGGGGCCGCCCGTCTGTAACACCGTCTCTGCGCAGAACAGCCACCGCCTGCGAAACCCGGGGGCTCCCTGTGCTCATCAGACCCAGGGAAAGCTTCACGGCGGAAAGGCATGACGCTGCGGGCGGCTGTCTCAATAACCCGTGCGACCGCCCTTCGCCCGTCTGCTCCCAAGCTAGTCTCACCTGTCTGTTTCTCCTTATAAAACTAGGTTGTCTGGTCAAGGAGTGTTTCCTCTTACGAGTTCTGTATGCGCTCCTAAATGTAAGAACAACTCTGGGGAATACCACTTTTCCAAAAAAATCTGAGTATTTTTCTGCCAGACACGGTTTCTATTTCTACTAATTTAGTAGAAATGACCCTCCGTCCAGTTTTTATAGTAGGTCCCGCAGGATTTTCAGAAGATGTACATGGAACCCTCCGGGCGGAGCATCTGCACTGACAGCCAGCGAGAACCCTACTGATCCCGCCGGTCCCCGAGGAGCGCCAGTCCAGCTCCCGGAGATGTCCCGCTTCTGTCACATCGTTTTCGTACTCTAGAAACTGGTTACAGGAAATAATTGGACAAAATGCACAAGGACATGTATAGAAATTTGTTCATCCCGGGGTCTGTAATAGAAAACACCGACAAGGCTGTACTGAGGATGTTAAGACAGGAACGCGTTCCTTTGATCCTTCTGCTAAAACCAAGAAAAAGCGTGGGATGGGGCGGGAACCTATCAATGAAATAGCGAGGGAGTAAGGAATTCTCAGAGGCCACGAAGTAAATAACGGCTGCGCCACCATATTCCTGACAGGGGAGCAGCTCAGAGCCTGGCTGATGCCCCGAGATCATTTTATGAACCGTCTGGTCTGGACGTGAACTTCACCTTCTAAAGCTTTCTGGGATGTTAGGAGCAGAGAGTCCCGATTTCTTCCCAGGATGCAGGGTTCAAGAGGACCCTCCCCTTGCACAGAGGGGGCCTTAATAATTACATCCTCATTTGAAACGTACACTGGAAATGAATCCCTTCCACCCTCAGGAACTGCCTGAAAATCATCAGTCTGGAAATGGCCCTAATGGAATGAGGGGAAGCCTTCCTGATTTGCTGGTGATTAACAGTAACCAGATGGCTCTCACAGGACTTGGCAACCCTGATTCATACCACATGCATGTCTTGAAAAACCTCTAGATGAGAATTTAGTTCAAAATGCTCCTAGGCTGATGGTGCCCCAGCCACCTGGCAGAAACCAACTCGAAACTTCTCTGCAGGACCAAGCTTTAACGTGGGTCACAAAGATTCCCGCCGAGAAACTAACAAGACTTACAGGATCTCAGAGAAAAAAAAGTTAAATAATAATAATAATAAAGAGCAAAACACATATTGGAACAAGGTACCATGAGAGAGAGCCAGAGGGAGCGATACACACCAAAATCAGGCCTGTGAAGGCTTCGAGTGCTGGGAAAACGGACACAGAAAGCAAAATAAATATATTTAAATTTCTCAAGAACTAGAAGAGATGACTGAGCCGTTTGAGGACAGAGGAACCATGAAAGTTTCTGAGCAGACTTGGGGAGAGTACCAAGAAATTTTAAAAATCATAAAATTATTTATATCTCAAAGGAAATACGTGGGTTGAACCATGGGTGAGGGAGCACTGGGGAGGGGACAAGAGGACTGATCAGAAAAAGACACCCGGACGGCAAAGAAAGGGGATGGAGAGGGTTAAGGAGGGTTTAGAAGCATTAAGCTGGGGCGGGAATGCCTAGATCTAACCAGCCTTCCAGAAAGAGACGCACTGCACATGCGTGTGAATACGGTTCTTCCGATCCTGATGAAATCATCCATCCACAGCGTCATGAAACCCAACAAATCCCAAATAAGGTGAATAAAGAGAAAAGTAGGCTTAGCTCCTGGTTGAACTATGGAACATCAAAACATGTAGAAGATCTGTAAAGCAGCCAGAGAGAAGATAGACCGTTTTTTTTAGTGAGCAAGGATTTAACCCAAAGCTCCTGTCTCCGTGGCAATCGTGAATAATTGATCCATTGTGGCAAGAGAGAGCAACCATCAGTGTAAACATGGGGGCCCAAGAGTGAGTAGAACGAAGGCCTTTCAGATGGAAAACCTGAGAGAGTTCACCACCGTTATATCCTCCCCGAGGACATTCCAAAGAAAAGTGAGGAGGCGGGGGAAGGGAGGAACAGGAGATAATATATATATCTATATCTCGCTATGGAGATATATACATAATATATGTAAAAATAGAGCTAAATTACCTGAAAGTAATAGGATATAAGAAGCCAAGAGCACTACCTTAATGAAAATATTCAGTGGCTTTTGTACCATTCAGAAAGAGGGTACAAGTAAAAATTAATAAGTTTAACACTGAAAACCTAGATGTACATGCCAGATTTTCTGGGGTAATCATAAAATTACAGACACAGAGTTATAAACAGAACCAATAAAGGAGAAAAAGAATGAAAAAAATGTAACCATCGAAAAGACCAAAAAAAAAAAAAAAGGCAGAGAATAAAAAACAAGAAAAGTAGAAAAAATATTTAAAATGAAATAATTTTACATGCAGGTGGGTGTGCATAATTTAAGAGGCTCTATGAACCAGCTAAAAGACAAGGACTGTCAGGATAAATTTACCTAAAAATATTTTTTTAGACACGTCACTTGACTTTTAAAGAGAAACTTAATTTTTAACAGCAGTTTCAGGCTTAAACAAAATTGCGAGGGAGCCTCAGAAATTTCCCACACACCCTCTGCCCACACGTAGGGCACATTCCTTACCAAGGATGAACCTCCACAGACACATCATCATCAGGCAGAGTCCACAGCTTGCCTGAGGTCCCCTCCCCATTGTGTGCAGCCTGTGGGTCTAGACGAATGTGTAACAGCAGGTACCCATCCCTGTAATCTCATACTGAGTACAGACTTCACCGCCTCTGTGATCTGCCTATTTACCTCTCCACCAGGCCACCCTGGGCAACCACCGATCTTCTCATTCTCCCCATTGATTTGCCTTTTCCAGAAGGCGGTGTGGATGGAATCCCACAGTGTGTAGGCTTTTCGGACCAGCCTCTTTCTCTTAGGAATATGCATGCAAAGTTCCTGCATGTCCGTTCAGGGCCTGGCAGCTCGCTTGTTTTCAGGGCTGAACAGTATCCCATCGTGGGGTTGCATCCCAGTGTATGAACGCATTCCCCTGTTGGGGGCCATCTTGGTTTCTTCCAGATTTGGGCAATTATGAACAAAGGTGCTATACACACCCGCGTGCAGGATTTTGTGTGGACACAAGTTTGCAGCTCCTTTACCTAAATGCCAAGGAGCCCAAGTGCTGGGTCATATGGCGATACTCTGTTTAGTTTTCTAAGAAACCAGCAAATTGTCTTTCCAGGTGGTTGCGCCATATTGCCCTCCCGCCCTGAGACAGAGAGAGTTTCTGTTGTTCCACATCCTCACCAGCAGGTGTCCTCAATGCTCCCTATTGCTGCCAGTCTACTGTGTATGTAGTAGTGGCTCATTGTTTTCTTCTGCATTTCCTGATGCCCTCTGATGCGGGAGGTCCTTCCAGGTGCTCACTTGCCATGTAGATCTTCTCTGGTGGGGTATTTACACTTTGGCCCACTTTTTAATTAGGTTGTTGGTAAATTTTGGATAATAATCCTTCATAGATGTGTGTGTGTGTGTGTGTGTGTGTACACAACAATGTATATGTTGTATATTTTGGATAACAGTTGTGTTTTTGGTAATGATTTTATCCTACTCTGTGGCTTGTATTCTAATTCCCTTGATACTGTCTTTCACAAAGCAGTCTTTTTAAAAATTTTTTGAAGATTTTATTTACATATTTGAGAGAGAGAGCCAGGGGAGGAGGAAAGGGAGAAAGACAAGCAGGCTCCATGCTGAGCATAGATCCTGATGTGGAACTAGATCTCAGGACACTGACATCATGACTGAGCCAAAATCAGATGCTTAACCAACCAAGTCAACCAAGTGCTCCAACAGTCTTCCTAATTTTAAAGAAGTCCAAGCTAGTCAATTATTCCTTTTATAGCTAAATCAGACAAATGCTGATCAAAATAATTCTGGTATGATTTTATAGAAAAAGGAGATTTAAACAAAAAAAAATTAATACGGGTAAAGTCACCATGTAAATGTAATACCTGCTTTAGATCATGAAGATACAATTCTAAGCTTGTTTCATCTTCTATAGCCCCCCTCACGTGGACATAACAAGATTTTGTTAGAAAGCATAGATTTTTAACCTGCTCCCTAGATATTCCTAGATCAAGGAGATACACATCAGAAAGTGTGTAGACTATTTAAACAATTCAATTAACCAGAGCAGATTATAGTTTCTCCTCAAACATACATAAAAATTCTGTAAAAAATAATCGTGCATAGGGTCGTCAAACAATTGTCAGTAACTACAATGGCCTGGCATAGTACCATGCTTTCTGAGAACAATACCATCAGCCATAAAGCATGATGAAAAGACAGATTTGTGATGCCAGAGGTTAGGGGTGGTCAGAGGCTGGGTGTGACAGTAAAGGGGTAGTGAAAAGGGGTTTAGGGGGGATGGAGCTGCTCTGTATCTTGACTGGAGTGGTGGTTACACAGATGTACATGTGGGGTAACAGCACAGAACTACACATACATCATAACTGTGTTAGATTTCTGGTTTGAATGTCCTACATAGTTATCATAGAAGATGCCAGCATTGGGGGAAACTGGGTGAAGGTGTACTACTTGTACTTTGCCACCATATAGGAATCTACAATTATATCAAAGTAATTCAAAAAAACTTTGCAGAAGATTAACTGGAAAATACTCACACATCTGAAGATTAAGAATCACACCTTCTAAATAACTCATTGGTCGAAGAAGAAATTATGTTGGTAATGTTAAAGCATTTGGAACTAAATGATCATGGAAATTTAGATATCAACTCTTGTGAAATGCAGCTGAAGAGAAAGCTATACTCATAGAAGTTGCCATCTTAAATGCTTATTTTAAGAGAGATGAGGTTGAAAATAATTAATGAACTATTCTTCAAAGGAAGCAGGGAAGAAACAATACTAGAGATAAGAACAAGATTTATGAGACATGCAAGAGGCAGATGGACAAAATTAAAAGTTGGTTTTGGGAAAATATTTTAAAATATTGGTGAAATTCCAGTAAAATTAATCAAGAAAGAAAAAGAGAGAAAACAAATAGCATGAGGGGTTAGGAGGGGACATGATTACACATGTAATACAGATTAAAAAGATAAGAGAATACTATAAACAACTTTAAGGAATAAATTTGAACAATTAGGTAAAATGAAAAAATCTGAGGAAAGAAAAACTTCATCAAAATCAACTCAAGAAAAAGTTAGGAAATCTTTAGAAGTCTGTAAAAATTAAGAAATACCCAAGCAAAAGAATTCTAGGGTCAGATGGTTTTACTGAAGAATTCTACCAAACGTTTAAAGAACTAACATCAATTGCATACAGACATCTCCAGAACATAGGAAAGAATAGTTCCCAATTAATTTTCTGATATTAGTATTTCTTTAGTACCAAAGCCAGAAAAAGGCAGTAAAACAAAAAGAAAAGAAAATTACAGATCAATATTATCGTAATTGCAGAGGTAGAAATCCTTAACAAAATACTACCAAATAAAATTCACCAGTGGATAAAGACAACTATGCCTGATAACCATGTGGGGTTATTCCAAGGATGCAGAGATAGTTCATTCAAAAATCAATTAAGGTAATGTACTGTATTAACAGGCTAACAAAGAAAAATCAGATGATCATATCAATCAATGCAGAAAAGCATCTGATGAAATTAAGCACCTATTCATAACATACACTCTCAGAATACCAGGGCTAAAGGAGAACACAAAACCCAAAGCTAACCACACTCTTAATGAGTAAAACTGAATGTTTTGCCTCTGAGATTGGGTACAAGGCAAGAATACCTAATCTCAACCCTCAATCAACTTGGTACTGAAGGTTCTAGCCATTGCAATAAGGCAACGACAACAAAAATGAAAGGCTTCAGAAAGGAAGAAACCAATTTTCCCTTATTTGTAGATGACATGATTGTCTACATAGAACATCCCAAGGCATCTATGAAAATAATTCATAGAACAAATAAGTGAGTTCAACAATTTGCAGGGTACAAACTAGACATAACAAAAATCAATTCTATTTCTTTCTATGAGCAATGAACACAGAGACACTAAAATTTAAATGCATACCATTTACAATCACTCAAAAATATAGTTAGGTATAAATATAAGGAAACATATACAGGACTTGTATGCTGCAAACCAAAAAAAAAAAAAAACCACTAATAAAGAAATCAAAGATCTCAGTGGATAGAGAGACATAACCATATTCATAGATTGGAAAACTCAGCAAAGATTAATTCTCCCCAAATTCACCTATAAAGTTCATGTGATTCCTGCTAAAATCCCAGCAAGATTTTTTATAGACATAGACAAAATTACTCTAAAATTTATATGGAAATGCCAAGAGACTAGAATAGTTAAAAACAACTTTGAAAAAAACAACAATAAAATAGGAGAAATGCACCTACCTGATTTCAGGAGGAATTTTGTAGCTACAGTCACCAAAAATGTGTGGTACTGGAAGAGGGATATACATATAGAAAAGAGAACCCAGAAAAGGATGTACACCAATATACCCACCTGATTTATAACAAAGGAGCATATGCAACTTTTTGGAGGCAAGATGGTCCTTTTAACAAACAATTCTGTACCAAGTGAATGTTGATACGTTTGGGGAGGCAGGTGGAGACAGAGGAAGCTTGGCCCACATCTCTCATCTCATACAAAAATTAACTCAAAATGGAACTATGTGTAAACTATAGAAATTTTAGAAAATGTCAAAACTCTACTATCTTAATCACTACATTTAAAAATAAGCATGTTCTCTTGTATAGAGGTTTCTCTGTCTTTGCTTACTTAAGTATATGTCTATTTGATGCATAGTTTTAGGGAAAAAAAAGGAAGAAAACTTTCAGGATCTAGAACCAGGGAAAGAATTCTTAAATGGACGCCAAAAACAATTCATAAAAGGAAAAATTGATAAACTGGACTTCAACCAAATTAAAAAATTTGCTCTATGAAAGTTCACATTAAGAGGATGTAAAGACAAGCTGCAGTTCTGGAGAAAATATTTGCAAGTAACATGTACAATAAAAGATGAGTACTTGCAATTTGTAAAGAATTCTTAGAAATCCACAAGAAAAATAACAGACAATCTAACTCAAAAATGGGCAAAACACATGAACAGTCTTTTCTCTGAAGAGGCAAATAAGCACCTGAAAAGATGTTCAATGCCATCAGCCATGAAGAAATGCAGATTAACACCACAGTGAGATATCACTACAAACCTACCAGGATGGCTAAAATAAAAAATAGTGGCATTGAATACTGTCAAGAGTGCAGAGAAACTGGATCACTCATACTCTGTTTATGTGTATCTGAAATGGGGTGGTCACTCTGGAAAATTGTTGGGCAGTTTCTTTAAAAATAAAACGTGTAACTATTTGCACAACTCTTGTCCCCAAGATTACGCACCATCTGATACCATTTGTATGATGATCTTGAAATGGTGAAAGCGTAGATAGAGTTGCCATGGGTGAAGGTGGAAAGGGAGATGGCTATAAAGGGGCAACATGAAAAATCCTTGAAGGAATGGAGATATTCCGTACATTGACTGCATGGATACCGATACCCCAGTTGTGATACTAGACTATCATTATCCAACATGTTACCCTTGAGAGTAGCTAAGATACATGGATCTCTCCGTGTTATTTTCTTACAAATTTAGGTGAATCTACAATAATCTTGAAATAAACAATTTAATTTTAAAAACTGTTTTAAAATTGTATTAACAATGCCAGAAAAGAGTTAGAAAATAGAATTCTTTAAAAAGGTAACATTTAGGGGCACCTGGGTGGCTCAGTGGGATAAAGCCTCTGCCTTCAGCTCAGGTCATGATCTCAGGATCCTGGCATAGATCCCTGCATCAGGCTCCCTGCTCAGGAGAGAGCCTGCTACCCAACCCCTCTGTCTGCCTCTCTGCCTACTTGTGATCTCTGTCTGTCAAAAAAATAAAACAAAATCTTAAAAAAAAAAAAAAGAGGTAACATTTACAACTGTATCAGAAAATAAAGAATGTCTAGGAACTAAATCTAAGGAAAGATACAAAAGATTTTTCTGAAGAAAATTACAAAACTTACTGAAAGGCATAAAATAAGCCTAAATAATGAAGAGATAAGTTATATTTACAAAAACGGGAGACTTAATATTGTAGAGTCATTTATAATTTTAACATAGTATGAATCAAAATTACAAGTGTTTGTTAGAACATTAAAAACAGATCCTTAAATTTTAATTAAGAATCAAAGGGTGTCGAATAGACACATACTTAAGTAAGCAAAGACAGAGAAACTTCCATACAAGAGAACATGCTTATTTTTAAATGTAGTGATTAAGATATACAGTTTTGACATAAGGATAATAAAATGACCAACAGAGCAGAATAGGGAGCCTTGAACAGCTGCGTGTTCATGGGAGGAAATCTGATTTGTAAGAGAATTAACACTGTACTTTTAAGGGGAAAGATGAATACTCCAACAAAGGGGGCTGGGACAACTGGTCAACCATGTGGACCCAATGTAACATACGCCCACATTCGCAAACATCAGTTCCAGGTGGATAACACATAAATATAAAAGGCAAAACCATAAGATGTTCAGAGGAAAACAGAAGAAGATAGACATTACAATAAAACATGTTTACTTTAGGAAAGGATAAAAATTTGAAGCAAGATGCAAAACAGCACAAACTATAGACACATGAGTGGTAAATTTCCCATTAAAATGAAGAACTTCATGGGGGACCTGGGTGGCTCAGTTGGTTAGGTGTCCGACTCTTGATTTTGGTTCAGGTCACGATCCCAGGGTCATGGTATCAAGCCCTGCATCAAGCTCTGTGAGTCTGCTTGAGATTCTCCATCTCCCCGTCTCCCTCTGTCCATCCTACCTGTCACAGGGAGGGAGTAGGCTCTCAGCTTGGGGTTACCTTAAACTGTGATCCAGAGCACAGTCGGGCCACTACTTTTTACGCAGGGACCCCACAAGTGGCAGATCTGAGGAGATTCACCTTCCTCTGGGAGGGGCAGGGCTGCAGGAATCTGCTGGGTCCTAGGTTTGGAGACTCCAAACAGAGCTGTGCATCAAAAATAGTAAAGCTCAGTCACAGGCCAGTTGAGCTCAGAGTGCAGCCAGAGACCAGGGAGCCAGGAGGAATTGACTGCTTTTATCTGAGGGCACACTGAGGAGTGGGGCCCGAAGCTCTTGCATCCTCTGGGCTGGAGATTGGGAGGCTGCCATTTGCATTCCAGTCCTCCAAAGCAGTACAGAAAGCATTCAGGGAACAAAATCTCCAAGAGCAAACTCGAGCAGATGCCTTAGCCCAGCCCCTGGCAAGGGAGATGCAGTTCCACCTCAGGCAAAGACATTTGAGAATCACAGCAACAGGCCCCTCCCCAGAAGATCAGCAAGAACGTCCCGCCAGACCAAGTTCACCGATCAATGAGAACTGCGGAACTCCACAGCTAGGGGAACGCAACACGCAGAACTCAGGGCTTTCTCCCCATGATTCTTTAGTCGTTCAAAGTTAGATTTTTTTTTTAATTTTATTTTTTTCTTATTCTATTTTTTAAATTTTTCCTCTTCCTATTTTTTAACTTTTTTAAGCTATTTTATCTTATCAATGTCTTTTTAAAAAATCTTCCTTAGGGACGCCTGGGTGGCTCAGCTGGTTAAGCCGCTGCCTTCGGCTCAGGTCATGATCCCAGCGTCCTGGGATCGAGTCCCGCATCGGGCTACTTGCTCCGCAGGGAGCCAGCTTCTCCCTCTGCCTCTAGCCTGCCACTCTGTCTGCCTGTGCTTGTGCTCTGTATCTCTCTCTCTCTAACAAATAAATAAAAATCTTTAAAAAAAAAAAACTTCCTTAATTTTCATTGTTATAGTCCTATTTTATCCCTTCATTGTATTTAACCTTATTTTTTGTAGACAGGTTTTTCTTTCTTTAAAATTTCGGGATACAGTTTCTTCTAACAGATCAAAATATACCCTAAAGCTAGCGCATGGCTTTGTTCTCGGTCTCCAGCCTGATCACATTCTTTCCTCCTTTGTTTTTCTTTTCTTCAAACAACTTCTGATCTTATCAATTTCTTTTTTAGATTCTCTTTGAGTTTTGATCTTTACAGTCATATTCCATCCCTTCATCGTGTTTACCTTTATTTTTGTATATATATAAATTTTTCTTTCTTTAAAATTTTGGGGGGCAGTTTCTTCTAACAGGCCAAAATACACCCCAAATCAAGTGTGTGGCTCTGTTCTATTCACCAGTTGTTGTTGTTTTCTCCTTTCTTCTCTCCACCTCCCCCGGCCCCCCACCCCGTTTCAGGCCTCTTCCAATTTGGTTAGTGCGTATTTTTCTGGGGTTGTTGCTACCCTTTCAGTATTGTGTTCTCCCATTCATCTCTTCTTATCTGGGCAAAATGACAAGGCAGGAAACCTCACCTCAAAAACAAGAAAAAGAGACAGTACTGACAGCTAGGGACCTAATCAATATAGTCATTAGCAAGGTGTCAGAACTAGAGTTCAGAATGACGAGGTGCTAGTTGAGCTCTAAAAAGGCATGGAAGATACTACAGAGTCCCTTTCTGGAGAATAAAATCCCCTTCTGGAGAAAGAAGAGAACTAAAATCTAACCCAAATGAAATTTTAAAAAAGCTATTAATGAGGTGCAATAAAGACTGGAGAACATCCTACTGAAGAATGAATGGGTCAACCAGGAAATTAAAGAACTTAAAAAATTCAGGGAAACCAATAAAAATGAAACACAACTGTTCAAATCCTTTTGGGACACAGCAAAGGCAGTCCTGGGAGGAAAGTATATAGCAATCCGAGCCTTTCTCAAGAAACAAGAAAGGTCTCAAGTACACAACCTAACCTTACCCCTAAAGGAGCTGGAGAAAGAACAAGAAAGAAAGCCCAAGCCCAGCAGGAGAAGAGAAATCATGAAGATCAGAGCAGAAATCAATGAAATAGAAACCAAAAGAACAGTAGAACAGATCAACGAAACTAAGAGTTGGTTCTCCTAGTTAATAAGAATTAATAAGATTGTTAAACCCCTAGCCAGACTTACCAACCCCAAATTAATAAAATCATGAATGAAAGAGGAGCGATCACAACCAACACCAAAGAAAGACAAAAAATTTTAAGAACATATTGTGAGCAACTATACACCAGCAAATTTGACAATCTGGGAAAAAAGGATGGAGACATATAAGCTACCAAAACTGGACCAGGAAGAAATAGAGAACCTGAACAGACCCATAACCTGTAAGGATACTGAAGCAGTCATCAAAAATCTCCCAAAAAACAAGAGTCCAGGGTCAGATGGCTTCCCACGGCAATTCTATCAAACATTTAAAGAAGAATTAATACCTATTCTCCTGAAACTGTTTCAGAAAATAGAAATGGAAGGAAAACTTCCAAACTCATTTTATGAGGCCAGCATCACCTTGATCCCAAAACTAGGCAAAGACCCCATCAAAAAGGAGAATTACAGACCAATATCCTTGATGAACACAGATGCAAAAATTCGCACCAAAATACTAGCCAATGGGATCCAACAGTATATTAAAAGGATGTGGTGTATATGTGTGTGTGTGAGTGTGTGTGTGTGTGTGTGTGTGTGTGTGTATGAATTCTACTCAGTCATCCAAATAAATGAAATCTTGCCATTTGCAACGATGTGGTTGGAACTAGAGGGTATTATGCTAAGTGAAATAAGTCAATCAGGGAAAGACAATTATCACATGATCTCCCCGATATGAGAAATTTGAGAGGCAGGGTGGGAGTGGGAGGGGGAGGGAGAGAAAAGAATGAACCAAGATGGGACCATGGAGGAAGACAAACCATAAGAGACACTTAATCTCAGGAAACAAACCGAGTGTTGCTGAAGGGGTTGGAGGGGTGGGTGGGAGAGGGTGTCTGGGCAATGGACATTGGGGAGGGTGTGTGCTATGGTGAGTGCGGTGAGCTGTGTGGGACTGACGATTCACAGACCTGTACTCCTGAAGCAAATAATACATTACATGTTAATTTTTAAAAAATGGTAGAATGGATCAAGAGTGTGTTCACACAATAGAATACCACAAAGCAGTGGGACAAAATCAATAAACTACAAAACGAAGCAGAATGAGTGAATTTCTAGAACATAATTTGAGTAACAGGAGCAAGTCTGCCAAGGAGCAGTCACTGGGCGGTTCCACCTATATTATCCTCAAAAATCAGTAGGACCGACGCTCCCGAAGTTCCAGGACAAGATGGCGTCCACCCACTCTCTCTTCCTCCCGGCGAAAGACAACTAAATACCCTGGAAGTTATTCAACAGAGAGCAATAAAGTAATTCTGAAAGCCAGAAAGGAGACAGCTAATGGGGAGGGAACTCAGGACTTGAAACAATATGAGGAGTTTCCCCGGCTTGCTGCTGACCTACTGTACACCCAGACTAGGTGCTGGAGAGACCCATAAACTAGCACAGCAGATAGACAAACACAAGAGACAAACAGACAAAAGTGTTCTCTCTTGCCTGCCCAAAAGGTCAGGAAAGAGGGGAAATCAACAAGACCAGAGGAAGCCAACCAGGCCACCAGTTTGTGGCCCCAACTCCATAGAGCAATGGCGGCAGCAGAGCCCCAGGCTGACCCAGGCCCCACCGCAGAGCGAGGACGCAAGCTTGGGAGGTCCATCCGCCTGCGAGGTCTGTCCACCCCAGCAGACGGAACTGCAAGCAGCACGTGAGAAGTCCAGTAGTTCCAGAGAAATAGAGCCGACCAGAATAACACAGCAAGGGCTCCAAACACCGAAATGTCATTACAGCAGAGCTCCACAAAAATAGTCCAGAACCACACGCTCAATTTAAGTAGGTACCGCCAGCTGAAACACGAGGTTAAATCAGATCAAGGGACTGAACATACTAATGGAAATAGCCAAGATACAATTCATGGTCACATTTAGCATCTAGAACCAGGAACACGTAATTTGAACGACAGCAAGTGAACGGCTAAAGCCAACACTGAGGTGAATCTGGGGTCGGAATCCTCTGGCGAGGATTATAAAGCAGCCTACATAAAAATGCTTTCGGTGGTGGCGCCTTGGTGGTTCAGTTGTCAAGTGTGTGCCTTTGGCTCAGGTCATGATGCCAGGGTTCTGGGATCGAGCCCCGCATCGGGCTCTCTGCTCAGTGGGAAGCCTGCTTCTCCCTCTCCCACTCCCCCTGCTTGTGCTCCCTCTCTCGCTCTCTCTCTGTGTCAAATAAATAAATAAATAAATAATCTTTTTAAAAGAATGCTTTAACGGTCACTTACCAATTCTCTCCAAACAAAGGAAAAATGAGGAGATATCAACAAAGAAGTAGAAGGGTTTTGTTTTGTTTTTTTAAGAAGCACATGGAGATTTAAAGAGAATATAAGAAACCCAAAGAGATCAACCCCAAGGTACCTCACAATCCAATTCCTGAGAACTAAAGACAAAGAAAAAAAGCCTTAAGAACAACCAGACAGAAACGACACATCTATAAAAACAAAATCCAACAAAAACCCACTAACACAAATGAGGGATTTCACCTCTGAAAATGGGAGGGGGCAGAAGGAAGAAGTGCAGGAAAGTTTATGTCAACTGTATAACCTCTGTCCATCGACCATACCCCTCTGGGAGGAAGCAGAAATAAAGATGTTCTCAGAGGAAGGGAAAGCCAGCGGAGGCTCTGCTAGCAGATCTCCCCCTTACGGAATGGCTGGAGGACGCTCTCTGAATACAAAGAAAAAAACAGCAGCTGGAAAGCTCAGAGAGGGAAGAAACGCTGCAGAATGGGTAAAAACAGAATTAAAGCTAGTAGATCAGCTTTCCCTTCGTGAGTTTCTTTAACTACGCTTCATGGCTGGAGCAAAAGTTATACCCCTACCTGCGGCGGGGCCCACTGGTTGTAGAGGGGACCCTGGAGAGAGTTCTGTGTAGGCGAGGGGCACCAGGGGGCCTCCGGGGAGCCCATTGTCTGCACGCCACTCCCGGTAGTAGAACTCCAGCACCAACGTGGGGGTACGTTCAGCCCCCCGCGCTGAAAACTATCAGACCTCATAAATGAACCGAGACGGAGCTCCAGGTCATGTTCCAGGGGTCCGTGGGACGGAGAGAGCAGAGAAACGATGGAGGAGGAAGCAGAGGGAACCGGCAGAAAGGTTGGCTCCAGACGGAAGCCCTCAGGGGACCTCCGAGTTCAGGGCAAGACTGGCTTCTTAAACTTGGGGGTTGGAATGCAAGTATCCAGGGTATCTTCATTTTTTTTTTTAACAGTGTATGTACATTGTATAAATTTTTATAGTCTCAACACTTCCTAAAATATTTTTTTTTAATTTTATTTATTTATTTGACAGAGATCACAAGTAGGCAGAGAGGCAGGCAGAGAGAGAGAGAGAGGGAAGCAGGCTCCCAGCTGAGCAGAGAGCCCGACGCGGGACTCGATCCCAGGACCCTGAGATCATGACCTGAGCCGAAGGCAGCGGCTTAACCCACTGAGCCACCCAGGTGCCCCCCTAAAATATTTTTTAACGATCCTGAAGTCATCCATTCCAAGTCATCTATGTGGCGGATTCTCAACGCAGCCTTTAACGTTCTTCCTGGCTTGTCCAAAGCTGGGCGGAAGCCCCAACAGACGCAATCGGGTCTTCCTGCCGGACCCTGACACGTGTGTGTTTCTGTGATAGATTGGTGTCGTGCGATCAGGGGGCCTGGCACGCCCCTGAAATGCAGAGGGAGAAGGTGGTTTCCTGTAGGGATGGCTGAGCTCGGGGTGCAGGAGGGGGGGAGGGTCAGAGGAAGTTTCCTGCAGATGGCCCACGGATGCGGAGCCCTACAGAGAGGATGCCCAAGGTTAGGGCTCATGGAAATAAGTCGGGAAGCTACTGCAGGCGAGAGCAGCAAGGGCAGAGGCTCAAAGACAGTAACCGGCGGGCCGTGCGCAAAGAATAGGGAAGCCCTCGGTGGGCTGGAATGAACGTAAGGAGGGCCATATCGAGAAGCAGAATTGAAAACGCCGGTGGTTTACTACTTCCTCCCAGTCTCCCCTGTGGTTGTCTTCTTTCCCCCCAAACCCCTTCTCACGGACCAAAGGGGTCCCAGTAGAACCAAGGAGATTCAAAAGACCAGCTTCCAGGCCAAGAGTTCCAAATGCCCTTTGAGAATGGAAACGGGGACCAGAAGTCCCGTGGAGGTGGGGGGCCGGGCAGCAGGTGCCTGTGAATCACCCCTGCGGGCCTCCGCTCCCACTGCGTCCCCCGCATCTTCCTCGCCGCACATGGGGGCGGGGGGGGGGGGGGCTGCTGCTGCTCCGTGGGAGTCCCGGAGCCCCGAGCTTCCCTCCCAGGGGCCGCTCTCAGCCTCTCCAAGCTGCTTTTCTGTGGCAGGAAGAGGCAAGCGGCCAAAGGATTGGGTTTCCCCCCCGGCCAAGGCAGCCTGGGCCTCAAAGCCACAGGCTGAGCGGCTCCCAGGCGGCGAACGGCAGGAACTCGGCCGCTCAGGGAGGCCCCGACCACCCTCCCTCCGCCCCCGGCACCAGCCCCGACTCAGACGCTCACTCTGACCTCACCCAGCCTGAGTCACCCAGCGGGAGTGCTGACTTGGCCTGACCGATATTTTGAATTTGTGAAGAAAAGCAGGACAGGCCCCACTACAGAGGCCTTTCCCACGTGGATCAAAGCATGTTGCATTCTTCCAGGAGGGCCGCCCTGAGGGAGGACCTCCCACACAACTGCTCTCCCCTGCCACAGCCCCCCTCCCAGATGGGGCGTCCGGTGACCCCAGCCGGCGGTGCAGCGGACACCCTCACGGCGGGTCAGAAAGCCGAGGCCAGCTCGGGCTCCGTCAGGACACTCTGCCTCAGCTGTCCTCGCCGATGCGACCGTTGTTTCCACAAGTATTTCTAGAGCTGTGCTGGGTGCCAGTTCCCAATCCCACCCAGTTCCATGAAAGGACCGCCTGCTCCAAGCTGAGCAAATGCAGGGCCTGAGGCCAGGGTGCCGATCCGGTAATATTCAGCCCGAGAGAAAGTCAGAAACCTGAGGTAGGAGGCATCAGACTGCACCCCGTGGAGCTTGGGCCCGCACCTCTGCTGGTCTCCCCTTCTACTGTCCTGTCAAGGGCAATCACACCCTTGGTGTGCACACCCCTAGGCTGCCCCCTGCTGGGGGCAGCGATCACAGAACTGCAGGCGGCCCCACCGGACAGGGCTCTGGGCAGTGCAGGAGCAGCAGGACAGAGGACACAGTGGCCAGTGGCCCAGAGCCAGGAGGCGGCTCTGCCCTGTGTCCCCTCACTCTGGCGCAGAACCCTGAGCGCCCCTCTGAACTTGACTATCCGCGTTCTTATGAAGGGACATTTGTCCAGGTAGGAGGGAAGATCACATGTTTTTAGACAGGTGTGACCTTGGTCTATAACTTTTAAAGACGTAGACGTTTGGCATGTCGGGCCCCCTCTGAGCTCTGGCCCCGTCCTGCCCGGGTTAGAGGCAGGTCCGCTTCCTGCAGAAGGACGGTCATGCCGGGAGAGACGCAGAAGTGGGGGAAGGAATGATGAGTAATGGAAACGTAAACACGGGCACTAACGTAAATGAGCACTGACTGGACAGAACAATAATAAGGACCTGTTCTTGGGATTCACGTATACAGAGAATGAAAATGCATGAGAATAATATCAAAAAAGTGGGCACGTGTGTGTTCTAAGGCCTTGGTATTGTCTGAGAACGAATAAAAGTACTCATTTATATGAGACTCAGCCACATTCAGGATTATGTTTTATATTTTAACGATTAAAAACATAGTGAAAAAATGTATAACAGACAAGACAGTCGAAGGGGAAAGGGAGTAGTGAAAAAATATATTAACCTAAAAGAGGGTCATGGGAGAGAGAAAACCAAGTGTAAATCAATACTTTTTATTAGAAGATAAAGATTGTAGGTGAAGAAAATGAACCGATTATATGCTGCTTACATGAGATACTCCTTAAATACACAAACACAGGTTGATGATTTAAAAAAAAAAAGGAGGAAATAACCAAAAGACATTAGGTTAAGCTTTACTAATAGCAAATAATTTTTTTAGCAAAAATCTACCCCTAGACAAAAGACGGAGATTTGTCGATTATAAAGTGATAATACCCCAGGAAAATATTTTTTTAATTCTAAACGTCTGTGCACATAAAATATATACCTTCAAAATGTATAAAGCAAAAACTGACGGCACTGAAAGGACAAACAGATCCACCGTCATCGCTGGAGTCTGACACACGACTCCCAGTAACCAACTGAAGAACAGGAGCAGGAAAGGGAAGCAGATCTGGAAAATGTGGTTGTTGAACTTGATCTAAGAGACATGCATGAAACACTGCCACAGAAATAACCTGCATACTCTGTCTCAAGAAGTTTCCATGGTTAAACTTATTTACAATACGCTCTCTTCTCTGACTCTAGAATAATCAGTCTAGGAATGAGTATAGAGAGGGACACACTAGAAATTCCCCAGCTGCCTGAAAATTAAACAACCCACTTCTAAATAAACCACGGGTCACCCTAGAAATCACAATAGAACACATATACTATCTAAAATAATGAAAACATGGACTATCAGAGTTTATTGATGACGCCACTAAATTTTGAAGGAAATTCGTAGCCGTAAATTACCAAAAAATTAAAATGCTGAAGATCAATTATGCAAGCTGCCATCTCAAAAAGCTAGGGAAAAAAAGAATAAAACATTGGACATGAAGAATGGAGAGGAAAGGAATTGTAAGGATAAGGGCAGGGGTTAATTAGTCAGAACCCATGGACAGAGAAATCCAGCAAAATGAGGAGCTGATCCTTGGGGAATGGACACGCTCTGGAATGGCAGATGGGTTAAGGGGAAAAGAGAGAGGGGGGGAGGAACAGGCAGCCACACCAGCTCCTGCAGATCTCTGAAAGGTAACACGCACACACCCATAGGTGTGCAGGGAAAGCTGGGGCCGTCAGAATCGGATGAATGGTTTGTGTCGATGTCCCAGTGCTGGTTGTGACATTTTACTACCGTTTTACAAAACGTCACCCTTGGGAGAAACTGGGAGAGAATACACAGCATCTCTCTGGATTCTTCTTTAAAAATATATATTTATTTATTTATTTATTTATTTATTTGAGAGATAGGCTGAGAGAGAGCAA
This sequence comes from Mustela erminea, assembly GCF_009829155.1. Taxonomy (NCBI): domain Eukaryota; kingdom Metazoa; phylum Chordata; class Mammalia; order Carnivora; family Mustelidae; genus Mustela; species Mustela erminea. The sequence continues at coordinate 2,131,912 of NC_045618.1, read as the reverse complement.
GAGAGAGAGAGAGATCACAGAGACAGAGGGAGAAGCAGACTCCCCACTGAGCAGGGAGCCCAATGCAGGATTCGATCTCAGGACCCTGATTTATGACCGGAGCCTAAACCAGACGCTTAACTGACTGAGCTACCCAGGCATCTTTCTCCAAACTATTCTTTACAACATCATGTGACTCTAACCATTATCTCAACAAAAATGCCAGTGAAAATGTACTTCGATTTACAAATGACTTTATGCTAATAAATTCTGAAACTCGGTTGAAAAAATTTCTGGAACGAAATGCATGTTACCAAAATCAATACTGGAAGAAACTAAAAACAAAACAAAACAAAAACCTGAATATTCTTGTAGCTATTAAGTAGATTTGGTGAAAATTTAAGACCTTTCCACAAAGAGATCTCCAGGCCCAGATGGGTTCGCAGGTGAATTTTCCCAACCGTTCAGAAAAGTAGAGTGCCTGTATTAGTTAAACCATCCGAAAGATGAAAAAGAGGAAATGTTTCCTAACTCATTTCATTAGGCCAGCATACACACTCATGATGTGAAAACCAGACAAGGGCATCACAAGAAACAAATTTTAGGTCACTCTTTCCCACATACAGAAATGGCAAGACTCACAAGCGAAACATTTCCATATCAAAGCCACAGTTGCACCCAAAGGATAACAGATCTTAGCTAAGTTGAGTCCTGGGTTGCCAGGAGTGTAACGTTGTCTTAAGATTTTAAAAAGTCAATCAGTCCAAGTTACCACATTCATAAGAAAAAAGCAGGGGTAAAAAAAAAAAAACGCACCATATGATTATCTCAATAAAAGCTGAAAAAAATCATGTGATAGAACTGGACAACTGATGTGGGGAAAAATAAGACTTCTTGTCTAAATACAAATACTGAGAAACTTCCTCAATCCAATAAAGGACACCTACAACAAAACCAGGGCAAGCATCATACTTAATTGCAAAATAATGAAACTTTCCTCTTGAGATCAGAAGGAGACAAGGTGCTACCGGCAGTGCCGGCCAGTGAAACAGAGGAAGAAAAACTATAAAAATTGGAAGGAGGAGACAGAAATCTGATCATTCAAACACAGTGGAAACACGACTGTCTCTTGCAAAAAACAAATGTGAACTTTAGAGTCAGACTTGGGAGAGCTCTATCGTGCCGACGGACGGGGGGATTCAATACTTGGAAGGTATCAGTTCTCTTCAAATAAACCTGTAGGGTCAAGGCAATCCCATAAAAGTCCCAATAGTATAACCAAGTCTAGTTTGAAGAACAAAGCTAGAGGACTTACCAGATCTCAAAAAAAAAAAAAATTATAAAACTGTCATAATTAAAACTGTGTGATATTAGTGTGGAGGAAAAAAAAAAAGACTAATGAATCGTAATGAGAGAACAGAAAGACTCGGACAAATGATAGATACGTGTGTAGGCAGATGACAGATACGGTTCTTGACTTTTTTTTAATGATAGTACCGCTCTGCAGGGAAGCCTGTGCAGGCTCATCAAAAAATCGTGCTAGGGGGAAAAAAAAAATCATGCTGGATCACTCAGATATCCATACAGGGAAAAAAGGTTTAAATATGTATTTCATAATGCATACAAAATCGACTTCATATGAATTAAAGATTCAAATGTGAAAGGTAAAGCAGCACAGCTTCTAGGAGAAATGTGGGGAAATGCCTTCATGAGTTTGCAGCAGACAATGACTTCCTTAAAAGGATCCTGTCATCCTGCCCCCCCCCCCCCCCCGGGGAGACCCGGACCAGCCAGGAGCAGTCCGGTTTAGTTTTGCAATACTTGACTTGCTTTAGGCATTATTCAACTTCGAAAACTATAAAATAAAAAAATAAAAATAAAAAGATCCCATCGTGAAATGCAAATCAGCACAATGAGGCATCAGCTCCCACCTGTCGGAAGGGCTAAAATCAACAACACCGGAAACAAGTGTCGGCAAGAGTGCAAAGAGAAAGGGACCCTCATGCACTGTGGGTGGGCGTGCACACTGAGGCAGCCTCTGCGGGAAACAGTATGGGGGCCCCTTGAAAAATTAAAATTAGAGCTACCCTACGGCCCAGCAATCACACTACCGGGTATTTGCCCCCAAAATACAAAAATACTGATTCAAAGGGATACATGTACCCCAGTATGTATAGCAGCTTTATTTACAGTAACGAAGATATGGAATCAGCCCACAGGACTATCGATAGAGGAATGGATAAAGAAGATGTGGTGAAGACACACAGTGGAATATTATGCAGCCATGAAAAAGAATAGACTCTTGCCATTTGCAGCAACAGGGCTGGAGCTAGAGAGTATTATGCAAAGTGAAATAAATCACTTAGAGGAAGACAAATACCATACGATTTCACTTATAAATGGAACTTAAGAAATGAATAAAGGGTAAAAGGGAACTTAAGAAATGAATAGGGTAAAAAGAGAGACAAACCAAGAAACAGACTCTTAACTGTAGAGAACACACTGCTGGTCACCAGCGGGGAGGAGGGTAGAGGGTGGGGGAAACAGGTGATGGGGACCAAGGAGGGCACCTGTGGTGATCAGCATGGATGAGGTATGAGAGTAGTAAATCACTACGTCATACACCTGAATCTAATATTACACTGTATGTGAACACCATTGGAATTAAAGTATTAAAGAATAATAATTTAAAAATGAAACAGGACTCCTGGGCGGCTCAGTCAGGTAAGCATTTGCCTTTGACTCAGGTCATGATCCCAGTGTCCTGGGATCGCGTCCCATGTCGGGCTCCCCTGCTTAGCGGGGGTCTTTTTCTCCCTCTACCCCTGCCCCCTGCTCATGATCTCTCTCTTTCACACACTCTCTGTCTCTCAAATAAATAAATAAAATCTTTTGGAAGAAATTTCTTTCAAATAAATAAAATCTTTTTAAAAATGTGTTTCAAAAAATGAAACAAAGAGGTTCCCTTTCGGGTGCCTGGGTGGCTCAGTGGGTTACAGCCTCTGCCTTTGGCTCAGGTCATGATCTCAGGGTCCTGGGATCGAGTCCAGCATCGGGCTCTCTGCTCAGCGGGGAGCCTACTTCCTCCTCTCTCTCTGCCTGCCTCTCTGCCTGCTTGTGATCTCTGTCTGTCAAATAAACAAATAAAATGTTTAAAAAAAATTAAAAAAGAGGTTCCCTTTCGTGCACCTGGAGCCAGGCTTCGCGAGCAGACGCAGACGTGTCTCCTCCCTCCAAGATCTCTCCTGTCTTCCCGCCCTCATCCGACCTGCACACCCGCGGCCGCTCTGGTCCCTCCTTGCACTCCCTATGTTCTTTCTCCACACGGGCCGAGCCTCCGGGAGGGGCGGGCAGGAGGACCCCCTGCTCGACCTGAGCTCACCCTCGCCTTCCGGGATCACCGAGATTTCACAGTCACTTGGCAGGACTCATTCACCCATTCACCTCCAGGGAGGTGCCATCGGAGGAGCATAAACCCTGCTACGGCGCAGAGCTCCGGGGACATGGAAGACAGCCCACAAGGCTCCTTCGAGGATCTAGTTCTGCTACTCGTCCTCTGCGTGAGACCCTCCCCTAAGAAGGCAGAACAAGAAACGCCATGGCTTGGACGAGGGGACAAGGGACAGGATTCACTGGGCTCACACCTGTCCCCTTCTCCAGAGCACGAGCTCCCTGAGGGAAGGAACAGTAGCCAATGCTACTTAATGCGTTTCTTAATCCCCAGGGGGTAGAGAGCTAGCTGTAGCCCAGGGGCAGCAGGTGCTTAGCCAGCGTTTGGGGAAACCGAAGGAAAGGGGAGGAGGGACACGGGAGGGACACGGGAGGAGCAAGTCCGGGCGAGGCCTCAGTGCCGCCCGCCAGAGCTTCCTTCCCTCTGGCCCAGCGTCCTACCCAAAGGGCATTTTGAAATACTCTTTCCGCTCGGAAAAAAAGTGGGTCTGGAGTAGCCAAAGGGTCTGAGCATTTCTTCCTTTTCAAGGTCTAGGCCTGATAAATGGAGTATTTTTGTTCGTTGGGCTAGAGTCTAGTTATCAATGTTCTTCCGCTTGAATTCACCTCCGGGGGCCTGCAAGCTCCCCCTGAGGCAGGAGCCTCACCGGCGCCTTCTCGCACGACGCGGGTTCGATGCCCGCCCCGGACTCTGCGCGTTCCTGCCCCGACGAGGGTTCGATGCCCGCCCCGGACTCTGCGCGTTCCCGCCCCGACGAGGGTTCGATGCCCGCCCCGGACTCTGCGCGTTCCCGCCCCGACGCGGGTTCGATGCCCGCCCCGGACTCTGCGCGTTCCTGCCCCGACGCGGGTTCGATGCCCGCCCCGGACTCTGCGCGTTCCCGCCCCGACGAGGGTTCGATGCCTGCTCCGGACTCTGCGCGTTCCCGCCCCGACGAGGGTTCGATGCCTGCTCCGGACTCTGCGCGTTCCCGCCCCGACGCGGGTTCGATGCCTGCCCCGGACTCTGCGCGTTCCCGCCCCGACGAGGGTTCGATGCCCGCCCCAGACTCTGCGCGTTCCCGCCCCGACGAGGGTTCGATGCCCGCCCCGGACTCTGCGCGTTCCCGCCCCGACGAGGGTTCGATGCCCGCCCCGGACTCTGCGCGTTCCCGCCCGGCCCTGGCACACCCCCGGGCACTCACTTCCTCAGCCCTCATCGTGCCAAGCACAACGCCTCCAAAAAGGCTTTTTTTTTTTTTCATTTGGCTGTTTGTCTAACTTCCTCTTTAATTTTCTTATGAGGCGTTTCTCGAGGAGAGACTGATGTCACGGGGCCTCTTTCCAGATACTGTTTTGAAATCAGTGTAACCACGGCGCTGCTGGACACTGAGGAGCCCATCTGGGCCAACTGAGTCACACCCGGGCACAGGGCGGGGCAGGAGCTGGGGCAAGCACTAGAGCGTCCCTCCAAAAGAGGGAGGGAGGGGGGTGTTATTCGACACTGAGGCACCCCCAGGAAGAACATCGGGACCAGCTGTCACCTTTGCCCTTACGTCCTGTCCTGGCGCTCTTGATAGGAGACCCGCCCAGACACTGAACCCTCAGTTGCTTAGAACTCGAGCCTGGATGGCTCAGGATCACCTGTGCTCCTCAGAAGGAAAACAAGAGCTCAGGTTGGGTTCCAACCTGGCCAGTAGCCCTCCCGGGCTTCCCGGGCCATCCTTGTTCCCCGCCGGACTCAGCTGTGCACATTACGCGCTCCCCGCCTCCCAGCCTCGGTCCACGCCCCTCCTGTCCTATTGGGAGGGCTCAGGCCATACCAGCAGAAGTCATGTCATGGGTGACAGAGCAGCCCGTGCTGAGTGAGGCCCTTGGGGAAGCTGCTTAAGTCCGGAGACCTCCATGGCTATCTCATCTCTGGAGCCCAACAGCCCAACCTGTGGGGGGGATGGTCCCTGATAGTGTTTACTGTACGCATGCTAAGCAATGGTTTTCCTCCTCAAGGAACCAAGCTGTGCAAAGATCCTGGATCCCCTCCACGGGCACTGGAATGTCTTCCCGACTTTCTGTTGACAATCGTGTGCCGGTGCCAGTAGGGGTGGGACAGACCCTTCCCGGCTGGCCCGTTGCCGGGTAAGCTGCATGAGCTCCAAGGTTCTGGGCTGCTTGGACCCTTGAGAAATCCCACCTTGGATGGAAGGCTGAAGGCACAGTATTGGACAGAGAATCAGCCTCTAGTGCCTGGTGCCTTGCAATTTCCATCTTGTGATAACACAACTTGAAATACGTCCTAATGGAAGAGAAATCATTCTGAATTTTGGCCGAATTTTCAGCTTTCCTTGACCCCTCACCTCTGTTTGCTGCAGCATGCACACCCGTGTGGGGACCGGCAGGGGCACCTGGCAAACGCTCATGGCCGGCACTGAGGGAGCAAACGCACTGATCCTCTCATCCTTGCCCAGAGTGACCTGAGGTCTGTTCCCCGCCCGGGCCCCGTAAGTCAGTGACCTGACATGCGCGTATGCCAGAGAGCGTCTGCCTGAATTGAGAACATGCCAGTGTACTGACCCCTGCCCAGCATTTTCCAGCAGGGACCCAGACTCAGTTTGCCTCCTACCGACACAGCATCTCACTGAATCTCTCAAGTAAGAAGGTTGACTGAGCCTGGTTCCCTATCACGCTCCTTATTACCATTCCGGTGAGCCCTGCCTCAGCTTCTTCCTTGCTTTTGTTCAGAATTAGAACTCTCTGCCTTCCTGACCTCCGAGTAAAGGGGTTCAAAAACCTTCATTCGGAGCCCCCGAAACCAACCACAGACTCTTCCGACCGTGCCGGCCCTGGGCATACCTTCATGAAGAGTAGCCTCCGGCAGCTCTTGCCTCGGTCGCTCCCGGCTGCTTGGACTTGAACCGCCTCGGAGGCCAGCGCCAGATCAGGAATGCTGCTGGGCCCAGCCTCCGATGTGTCTGCCAGCTGCACAGACGAGTGGAAAATCCCCTCCTTGCCCTGGCCCAGGGAGATCTCGAAGGGATCCGGGTATCTCTCATCGGGGCTTGAGCCATCGTCACTGGTCTTAGCGTTACAGAGCATCAGGGACCGGGAGATGGACCGCAGTTTTGTAGATTTCCTGCTCCTTCCAGAACGGCCGTGCGGGTCCATCCTCAGAGAGGAGGTGAGGCTGCCCTTCTTCTTCTCCTGGTCTGCGGCCCTTGGGTGGCGGGTGGTGACTGGACTGGGCTTAGCTGCCACGTCGTGGGTCCCTGGAGGAAAGAGGAAGCAGAAAGAAGCAGTGTGACTCGCTACTGACAAGTGGAGTGGGACAGAGGCCTGGAGCAGAGCCACGGGAGCCGATGCCCATGTGGCAGGGCACGGGGGAGATCAAACTTTGGTGGCACTGGCCCGCCCACGTGGCCCACCTCATGGGGTCTGGGGGACCCAAGTGTTTACCACCCCCTTCCACTCCCCAAAGCCAGAGCTTCTCTTATCCAAACCCTCACACTGCAGACAGGGAAACTGAGGCACAGAACAGGGAACCGCAGACCCAAAGGCCTACAGCGCCGTGGCAGAAAAGCCCCAGGATGTCTTTAGAGACAGAGGTCCAAGATTTGTGACATCTGTGCTTCCAGCCAGTCTGCAGGGGCTCCAGTCTATGGAGCAGGCTCGGGCTGATGGGGACAAGGATGTACCTGCCTGACCCCTTGCATCACCGCTGGTGAGTCCTGAGGCATCTGCAGAGAAACCCCAGAGTCCAGGAGCCCCGTCTGAGGACGGCTGCTGCCTTGTCCTCCTTTCCAGATGCAGAGCCTATGACCCGGGTTGGGAGTGTGGCCAGTGCAGACCCTCCAGGGCTGATTGCATCTAAGAGACGGTAGCGCAGGGGAACACCCTCACACAGCAGGTGCTTGGCAAACCAGTGTGCCCTTCCCTGGGCCCAAGGTCACACCCCGGCCAGGGGCTCCTGCTCCTTCCTCCATCCTCCTGCCCCCAACTCTCCCAGCCCGACAGAGGGAGGACTGGCCTCAGACACCTGTCAACCCCGTCTCTCGGTTCCCAGCCTGCCCTGCTCGGCGTCACCGTGAGGCCCCTCCCTCAGCTTCAGTCTCCGCGAGGCAGGTGGTGAAGGGGGTCCATCCAGATCTCCTGACTCGGGCCCATGCCACAAAGGAGAGCCGGTGTCAGAACAGCAGACCCTGGGGCCGCTGCGGGGGCACAGCCGGGGTTGAATAAGGAAGAGCAGAGCCTTTCCAACATTCCTAACTAGAAGCGCTTCCAGAGCCCCCCCAAGGAGAATTCCTTCTTAAAGGAAGATTGTTTTTCTTCAACCCCCATGTGGCACCCAGCGATCGTTTTCTGTATCAGCTCCTTAATGTCATCCAGTTACTCACCATCTACAGCAACCTCAGCCATGACTGCAGAAGAATGAATGAAAAAATGTGGGAAAGCCCAGTATATGTCGGCGTCGCTCTTGAGACGTTAGTACAAACTAACCAGATATTAGGATATTGGTCCATTTCGTCCAGCCACCGTCTTCCCAGCATCTCAAGTCCCATCTGTGTCCTTCCAGCTTAAGTAAGGGAGAACCCCCTCCGCAGGTGGAGTCAGCCCTGTGCTGAGCCCCGTGCCTGGCTGCAGGTGCTGAACCCTGCATGGGACACCCCCACCCCCGAGCACAGGGGACACTCCAGCCCCGAGCACAGGGGACACCCCAGCCCCGAGTACAGGGGACACCCCAGCCCCGAGTACAGGGGATACCCCAGCCCCGAGCACAGGGGACACTACAGCCCCGAGCACAGGGGACACCCCAGCCCCGAGCACAGGGGACACCCCAGCCCCGAGCACAGGGGACACCCAGCCCTGAGCCGACTGCTGCCATGGGACACCCATAGCTGCCCACCAAACCCTCAGCTCTGGCCAACAGCTGCCCAGAGTTTCCACAGTGAGTCGGATCCTACATTCTCAGGAACGACTGTTTCAAAACATTCCCTTCTTAGAAACTGGATTTCCCTCCTTTTTGATCCTAGACAGAGAATGTCTCCTCCTGTCTCGTGCAGATGCAGAAGCTCTCAGAGAGCGATCCTCCTGGCTTCCTACTATCGAATTAGCACGTGCCTTTGCCGTTCACACATGCTGGCCACACCCTCAGTGGTGGACACCTGCCCTCCCATTGAGGCTGCACCCTTCCCCCACCCCCATCTGTTCTCTGGCTCCCACTCCCCCAGAGTGTTGGTGCACAGCACCAGCAAAATAATAACAGATAATAATAATTCCCCGGGCTTGTGACGCACCCGGCACAGCTCTGAGTGCTTTTAGTATTTCATCCTCACAAAAATCTACAGCAGGCTCCCTTAATATCCTCAGTTCACAGAAAGGATCGTCGAAGCACAGAGAGGTTAAGTCACTTTCTCGAGATCACACAGCTAGGGCTCGGTGACAGCAGGAATTAAACCAGGTAGCGTGAGTCTGGAACCTGCTCCCTTCCACAGCTTCACACGGACACTGGTTATCCCCCCTCTGGAGGGCAGGTTCCCTAATCACTCCTCCACACCGGGTCTCCCGCAACAGGGTGGAAACACATGCAGATCGCTTCTGTTTTAAAAAAAAAAAAAAAAACTGTGTCGAGGGGTGTCTGGGTGGCTCAGTCAGCTCTTGATTTCGGCTCAGGTCATGATCTCAAGGTCCGGACATCGATCGCCGCATTGAGTTCTGCATTGGGCATGGAGCCTGTTGAAAAGTCTCTCTCTCTCTCCCTCCGCCCCTGCCCCCTCCCCTCAACCTGCTCAGGTGCACGTGCTCTCTCGCTAAAAAAAAGAAGAACAGCTATGTGTCAACTGCACACCCTCCTCTTGTTATCTCTTTCTTATCCTCATCTTTCCTCTTTGTCTTTTGTTACAGTGAGAATTCTTAACACAAGATCTATCATCGCAACACCTCGTAACACTAACCCTAACCCTAACACATGCTGACAAGGGAACACTGGTCCTTCTTATCTTCTTGAACAAGTGCTTTACACCCTGCACTTTCTCTCCTCCGGCTCACCTCCGCTTCAAGCCACAGCCCACAGTCGGCTTCCTTCCCCTGAAACCACTGAAACTCTCATTTTATCACTTCTGCATTTTATGTGACCCTAAGTCATGAACCCGGGTCCAGAGGATGCAGTCCGCTTACCTGGAACCTGTTCCGTTTTGAAAGGATTTGTTAAGACCAGACTGGCAGGGCGCAGATCTACTGGCTGTAGAATACGTAAAGTTCAAGTTTTTAGTGTTTTCTTTTTCCCTTCTCGTTACTCACCTTTACTCCAGCTGTCACCTTTCAAATCCAAATGCTGAATTCTCTCCTCCCTGCCATCATCCCCAAAATGGGAGTTCTTTTGATTCTGTTGGTTCAACTCCCCAGAACTAGTAACTCACAACGCAAAGGTCACTGTGAGTATTTACATATTTAGATCCAAATTTTTTTGCATTTTTAAAAAATATTTTAGTTATTAATTTGACAGAGAGAGACACAGCAAGAGAGGGAACACAAGCAGGGGGAGAAAGAGAGGGAGAAGCAGGCTTCCTGCAGAGCAAGGAGCCCAACGCGGGGCTCGATCCCAGGACCCCGGAATCACGACCTGAGCCGAAGGCAGACGCTTAACCCACTGAGCCACCCAGGTGCCCAATAAATTACTTTGCATTTTTTTCAAATTCATGAGGACTCCCCATAGCTTACCTGAGCCTCATGGAGATGGAAGGGTGTGTGTGTGTGTGTGTGTGTGTGTGTGTGTGTGTGTATGTGTGTGTGTGCGTGCATGTGTGCACACACACATGTGTTGCTCATAGCCAGCCCTGGTCCATCAGGCATTTGGAAAATTGAAAGATAATCAAAGTTGTGTGTTACGATCCTTCTGCACATGCACTTGTGTTATAGGGGAAGGATATAAACACAGAGTTGCTGAGGGCTGCTGAGTGGGGAGAGCTACTTTCTATACACAGGGTGTGTAGAGCTCACAGAGGTTAGGAAACAGGTAGGGAACAAGAAGAGAGAAAGCAGGGAGGACAGAGAGAAAGAGTGAGAAGGATAAATTTAAAGGATGTAATATGAGCACCTAGATCCAGCCATACCTAATGCCCACTATGCAAGTTTCTCTTTTTGCTTAAAAAAAAAAAAAATGCTCCTGAATAATCGTTCTCTCTGATGCTACTGGCACACGTAAAGTAAAACAGTATCATCCAGGGACAAAGAGTCTTTTCGAAACTTTCATCCCACCCCAAGCCTAGGAGAGGAGCCAGTTACCAGCAGTCAAAGCCGAATCTCTCCCCTCCAGCGTCAGTCTCTCATATAAAAGCCTCTGCATTTTTTCCCAACAAGCTCTGTCGCTGTGTGCCTGGATTCGTAGAACGCAAGTCCAATCCTCCTTCCGGTTCCCGTTCTCTCCCAGCCCGCCACAGCATCCCAGCAAAGATGGGCTCCCTCGCTGGCTGCTTTCCAGGACACAAACACTTGGGGACTTCAGGACCAGGTGCAAGGCTGTGTGCCTCACTCAGTGGTGGAGAAGTTGGCGGCATGCGGGACTTAGGAGAACAGAAGGGTCACATTCCTCCACGGACACTCTGCTAATCCCAGGGGACCATTTGCAGGAGTGTCTAATGAGTACTGTCAGTTTTTTAAAATAAGCTTTTCTGGAGGGAACCGTGACTTTGCGTAGACTTGGCTCTCCCGTGGGGATGGCAGCGGCCGGGAGATGGGACGCTGGTGGTATGCTGGGGGCAGGGGGCTAACCCTTGGGTCCAGAGCAAAGATGGTTTTCAAAATGAACCTTGCTTTTATGGCAAATGTAACAAAAGGAGGGAGTAATAGCAAAAGGGCTGTAGAGGAGGGGCCAGAGTTGGACTTGGGTAGGAGGCTGCTTTCCCTCTCGGCCTGGCGTGGAGGGCGAGACAGAGAGAGAAGGGAGAGAGAATAATTGGAAACACAGCACCGTGGTCACATGGTTCCGCTTAGCTTTGGTAATTGTGCTCAGGACATTGGAACCAGCTCTGGCTCCTACTGGGACCAAATGTCAGCAGAGCTCGGGGGCAAGCCCGTGCCTCTCCCCGGGGTGCAGCAGCCTTCCAGCGGCCTGCAAGGCCTGGCCAGCGGGTTTTCTGGGATTTTGCTCTAGGCTCCAGGCTCCAAGGGTGTTTGCCAGGCTCCTGTCGGTTTTTCTCTGCCGCTAGTGCGTTCTCCGCAAGACGACCTTAGGGGTCTCTTCCAGAAGGCTTCCTGGGGACGCGCAGAGAAGCTTTCCAGCATGGCTATGCCCACAGAACCAGCTACTTTCACTTCCTGGCAGAAAAACCCAAAGGATTTGCTTTAGCCCAGGAAACGGCTCTCCCACTCCCTGGGGGCCTTTTCCTCCCATCTGAGCTCGTCCGCTGCCCCTTCCACAGAGTGCTGGGGCTGGAGGGCTGTCCCCGCACACCCACGAGGCCACCGCATCCCAAAGAGGGATGAAGACTACGCACCGTCACGGTCCTCGGCGGACCTCAGGACTGACCTTGGCTGCCATCCCTATAGAAAATACAAAAGCCAAAAGAGTAAAGCCAACGTGCAAAGAAATGTCCAGCTCCTCCTTTAAAGGAGCTTGAACGACTTCTGGACTGTGCCAGGGAGCAGGGCCGGTAAGCCCGCCCGCCCGCCCACCCTTCCCATTTGTTTCATTCAGCACTTGCTGAAAAGCATGACGTGTCTGTTGCTCTGCTGGGCACAGTCAGCCCTGGAGGAAAGGCCACGGAGTCTCCATCTGGATGGAGTACACTTAATTCACTGGAGAACTTCGAGAGGGTAAATAACCATATGGAGAAAGGCGAACTCGCTGATAAAATGTGTTTCAAATTTCTGAATTCCCCGACAGTGTCTTATATCAAAGGCAATTTTTCAAGCTGGGTCACTGCGGCCCAGGGGGTGTTTTCTGTCCTGAACCGAAGAGGGACGCGGAGGCGGGATGAAGGGGAGGACGTTCAGGGCCCTGCTCTTTCAGGGCCTGTGGCTGGGACCGGTTGGGCGTGTGTGTCTGGACGCGGGCACGGGACCGGGCAAACGGTGAGACACCTCGGGGCTGTTTCCCAGCCGGTAGTGAGGATGGGAAACTCCTTTCCCTACCATTGGGCTAAGGTGAGACGTGTGACGGATAATTCTCCGTGACAGCCCAAGGGGGCCGCTGGATGCCCAGATCGCTGGTCAGACGTTCTTCCCGGGGGGGCCTGTGACAGCGTTTGCAGAAGACACGAGCCTTGGAATGTAGACTGAGGAAAGTCTGTCGTCCTTGACGGTCCGCATAGAACAAGGCAGAGGAAGGGCAAGCGTGCTCGGCTCGTGCTGAGACAGACCCCGTCCTCTCCCGCCCTGGGCTGTGGTTCTGGAGGCTTTGAACTCGGACTAGGGCTTACACGTTGGCTGTCCTGGTTCTTGGGGGCTGTGGGCTTGGCGTAGAGTACGCCCCGTGGTTCCCAGGGCCTCCAGTTTGTGGGTTGGCAGATCGTGGGACTTCTGCACAATTGTGTGAGCCGACCCCTCAGAACACACGTCTTTCTCTGTGTTTCCCTGTCCTTGTCTCTCTCTAGCCATCCGCCCCTCCCCCACCCACGGGTTCTGTGACTCTAGGAGAAGGTCCCCCACCTGGGACCACAGAATGAAGGACTCCAGGCAGCCGGCTGACGTCGCAGGGACAGGGAGCCCCCGGGGCCGCCTCTCAGAGTAGCTGACAAGGCCAAGCCACCAGAAAGACATTTTGGAAACTGCTGCTCTGGAGGAGCCTAGAAGGCGGGTATGTAAGACGCTGGAGGCGCCCCTCACCTGGACGGCCGCACTCTCAGCTCCCTGGAGGAAGGTCGTCTCAGCCCTCAACATGCAGGCACGAGCGGGGTCATCAGGACACCCTCCCCAACACCCAGGCCTCTGAGACAAAGGACAAAGTGGGGCGGCCCTTTCCCCTTCAATATACGGATTCCCTCCAACATGGTAGAGGCTGAAGGTATAATTCCTCTTTGGAAGTATCTGGACGCATTCACCAAGGGCACATCGACCCGTCCCTGTTCGGAAGGGACCAGCTAAGGACACTTAAGAAGTGTCCTTATGGAACCCGGTGCCCGGAGCTCGGCTTTGCTCATGGGAGATGCTTGGGAAACGCTGCTGCCACACACGAGGCGGCCTGTCATGGGGAGGAGGGACAGGCAGGGGCACAAAGGTCCCGGCTGCGGCTGGGACACGGAGGTGACCACATTGCCTCAAGTGCCAGGTGCAGCCCCTTTACGGCTTCACGGACGGCCCCCTGAGGGCAGACAACCGTGCTCACCCCCAAGGAAACCGAGGGAAGTACCCCCAGGAGGTACCAAGATGAAAGGCAAAAAAATCAAAATAGTGGAAGCAGCCTACGTGTCCACCAGTGAGAGATTGTGTTATGTTGTGCGCAGTCAGCGGTGAATTGTGCCGCCAATAACACGCGCATAAGAAATCTCCGTATGAGGAGCCAGGGTAGCTCAGTGGGTTAAGCCTCTGCCTTCAGCTCAGGTCATGATCTCCAGGTCCTGGGATCGAGTCCCGCATCGGGCTCTCTGCTCAGCGGGGAGCCTGCTTCCCCCCTCTTTCTCTGCCTGCCTCTCTGCCTGCTTGTGATGTGTCTCTGTCAAATAAATAAATAAAATCTTAAAAAAAAAAAGAAAGAAAGAAAGAAAGAAAGAAATCTCCGTATGTGGGCGTGGAAAGAAGTCCACCGTATACCACAATGCTGAGAAACACTGTAAAACGGTTCTAAAGACCAGGTTTGTTTTCAGAAATGTACTCATATTAGCAAACACCAAACTGTTTATGACTTTTCCGGAGGGTACATAAAGTGCCAGGGCATGGTCTTACAAGAAAGCTTTTTATTCCTACTTAACAATTTCTTTGCCTGATCTTTTTTTTCTTATACCGTGTATCACACTCAGAAAAATAAAGGTTCCTGTTTTGAAGAACAAAACTGAAATTTATGGCAAATTTTTGCCCACAAGTAGTTCTGGTTAACTTTACAGCGATTTTTCTCAGGCTCTGAAATATCTGGTTGAAATTTTTATTAAGATCGCCTGCGGTTTGCAGATGAACTTGGGGAGAAAGTCTTCCCACCCAAGAACATTTCATTTTTTAAACATTTTCTTTTCAAATTTTATACTCTTCATTTAGGCTCTACATATCTCTAATTACATTTATTCCCCAGTGCTTCTGTTTCTACTGACAATGGTACCATTTGTGAAATAAGTTTTCTAGTTGGGTATTGCTTGTCCATAAGTAAGTCGCAGATTTTGCATATTCAGCTCATAATTGACAACCCTGTAGATCTCTCATACTCCCTCAAGCCCTAGATCCTCAACAGCTTCTCTTGAGTTTCCAACTGATTCCAACTGAATGTTAAAAATTTCCTTCATTTAAGAGTGCCTGGGTGGGTCAGTCGGTGAAGCATCTGTCTTCGGCTCAGCTCATGATCTTGGGGTCCTGGGATCGAGTCCCGCATCAGGCTCCCTACCCAGTGGGGAGTCTGCTTCTCCATCTCGTGCTCTTTCTCTCTCTCAAATAAATAAATAAAATCTTTTTAAAATTTATACTTCATTTAAAAATGCATATACTACTTATTTCCTTTTCTTTTTTTAATATCACTGAAGTTTCCATGCAGGACATCAGTAAACAATGGTACACACGGGCATGCCACGTCTTTCTCTAGACAGTGAGGGAAGTTCCCTCAAGCATTTGATGGTAGGGAGGATACGGACTGCTGTATCAAGGAAAAAATTATTTTTTATTATATCGAGGACATATTCTACTATTTCTAACTTGGGAAGCATTTCCACCAAGAATGGGTGTTTATTAAATGCTGTCTCAGCTGCTTGGCATACGCACGTACCTTTCCTCTTCCGATTTGTCTGCAGGAAGGAACCTCTGGCTGTCGTGAGGCTGGGTCACCTATACTCTGATGTTATTTCACGTCCCACTGGCTCACAACTCGCAGTTTTTACTAAACACCAGGACTCACTTGCCCATATTTTGCTCAGGATTTTTGTGTCTATGTCCCCAGACAGAAACAGCCCATCATCATCCTGGGTCGTGCTGGCATTATAAAGGATGCGGGATGCCGACATCTCCTCCTACCCTCTGAAATGGTTGGATCATCTAAGATACACCTAGTAAAAGCTTGAAGTAACTTTTCCGTAAAATCTTCTGGCTCTGCATTCTTCTGGCATTGCTTTTGAGGTGGTTCCTTGAAGCTCTCCTTGGTTATCGGACAACTCAATTTTATCCAAAAGTCTTTTCCTTCGTCAATTGCGACGACTTGCTTTTTGTATTTATTAGCAAGGAGTTGCCCATGAATTTGCAAGGTCTTCTGCAGAACTCTGTGCATGGGCTCTGTCGGTCACCCTCCTCTCTGCTCTGACTCGACGAGATGGTGCCATCCGCACTTCCAAAGGACTGAGCCCAAGAGCCAGTGCAAACTTCTCCTCTTTTTGGTTTGCTTTCTGTTACATTTGTTTCTGCTTGAGTTTTACTCCTTCCACACACCCCCAACCCGTGTTTCTGATATTTTCTTTTTTCTACCTTCTACAGCTTTGTATTTGATTGCCTCAGATCTGTTCTTCCTGTTTCGGAGAGGACAGAATGGCATGCCGTGGTCACCTGCTATGACTTCAGAGCCCAGCTTGACCTGGGTTCAAATCCCGGTGCAATCATTTACTAAGTGTCTGACCTCGAACGTCTGCTTGACCTTTCTGTGACTCAGTCCCATTCTTGGTAAAATGCAGATGATGATGGTGGCCACTCCACGGCAACTTTGTGAGAATAAATTAAAATGCTGGATGTCAAGCCCATCACACAACTCATGGGCTATTTGTGATTCCCAGTAGTGCTGACATCATCGCCGTTAGTTAAAGCTAGAACTCCTCCTCCGAGTGCCCCTGTGGCTGCAACCCCATGGATTTTTGAAACGTGACATTCAATTGTTGTTTCATAAATGATCTGTAATTGTAGTTTTGATTTCCAACTTGGGCTCCGTCCTGCAGGGGACTGCTCTGGTCCTCATTCAGGTCTTATGGTCAGAACTCCAAGAGGCAGCCTTGCTGTTCTTATAATTTTTTTTATTAGAAAATTCCAGTTTAATTGCATCGTGGCCACAGGATGTGTCCTGGACATTTTTTACTTGGTGGAATTTATTGAGGTTTACTTTGCGAGCCAGCATGCGACGTGACTAAGTGTTTTCAATGTGGCGTGCACATTTCCAAAGAATTAGAATTCTCTGTTTGAAACTTCAAAGATGTATGTGTCCAAATGTGATATTACGATACATGTATATACATATATACCCAGTCTTGACTTCATGCAATTCAACACATCTATTTCCTTACTTATATTTCATCTGATTAATCTGACAAGGGTTAGACGGCTGTGCATTCTAATTTGACATCGCATTTCTCATATCCCAAACGTTTCTGTTTTGTGTACGTCAGGGGCTTTATCGGGTGTGTGAAGTGCTCTGATGTCCGTGTCTCTGTTTTGTGTTCTCCGTTTTGTCCTTTTGTGGGAGGAACTTCTTGATTGACCCCATATTTATCTGGTCCGCTACCCCACTTTCTTCTCATCTGCATTTGCTCTGTCCCTTTTCATTTGATGCGCTTATGTTTTAAATGTGTCTCTTTTTTTTTTTTAAAGATTTTATTTATTTATTTGACAGAGAGAGAGATCACAAGTAGGCTGAGAGGCAGGCAGAGAGAGAGGAGGAAGCAGGCTCCCTGCTGAGCAGAGAGCCCCATGCGGGGCTCGATCCCAGAACCCTGGGATCATGACCTGAGCCGAAGGCAGCGGCTTAACCCACTGAGCCACCCAGGCGCCCCTTAAATGTGTCTCTTAAAAGAGGGATGGAACTAGATTGGGAGGGAGAGTGTGGGGTTTTTTTAGGTTTCATTTTTTAATTCTTTTTTCATTTATTTTTTAAGCTGAATCTGGGAGTCTTTCTTTTTTAAATACACACATGACCCTTGAACAACAGGGGGGCTAGCGACACACCTGGCTCTCGACTCCCCCCAAAACTTACCTACCAACAGCCTACCACTGACCAGAAGACTTACCGACGACGTAAGCAGCTGATAAGCACACATTCTGTGTAATTTATGTACCACAGAGATTCTTCCAATCACATAAGTTTGAGAAAAGAAAATGCGGTTAAGAAAATCGTAAGGAAGAAAAAATCCACTTACACTACCACACTGCACTTTTTTTCCAAAAGAATCCACATATATGTGAATCCACGCGGTTCAGCCCCACGTGGGACAAAGGCCAACAAAGGGATGATCTCATGTCTTATGTTACCCACCGTACGCCTCGCACGTATTTAATGTAGAACGTTGTCTTCCTCTGAATCCAGACATCTTCCTTCTGCCATGTTTTCTCTAGGCGTGGCTCCTCAGTCACCTCCTTCCCTTGCTTCCCCAGCCAGTCAATCTCCCTTTCTGGTCCTCCTCAATGACCGAGAGGACAAGCACTCTGATTCTAGGTTGCTGGCGGCCCCGTCGAGAGTCTCTGAGCGCCATGCTGGGACTTCGCCTTTCCTCTCTGTCCATTCCGAGCGTGCCGAGCGTGCCGCCATGTCTGATGGGTCTTCCCTCGCTCCCTCCCGGATGCCGACCCCCCAGTCCCCGTGCTTCAGAACACATGACCGTCTGGGGACAAGGACACACCGCTGCTTCACAGGTGGTTTTTCTCATGTGCGTCCTCTCGGATGGTCTCGCTAAGAACGTGACTGGTTGAACGGACGGGAGTCGTCTCGGTGGCCCGCCGTCAGCTCTGATGTCATCAGCCCAGTGGGCCCATTCTTGCTCCGCTCCTTTCTGGAACCCTCACTGGATCACTGGCCTGGGAGCCTCCGAAGCGCCCCCTGCCCCCAGCCTGTGGGCCCCGCACAGGCATTGCCCATGCCTCACACGTCCTCGGTCTCCGTTGACTGTGCTAGATTCTCACCACTCTCCATGCCTCCTCCTTAGTTGACACTTGCTCAGAGCCAACCACGCCGATCTCCAGACCCCAGCACTGTCTTAGCTGGCGGGGAGGGAGTCTGTGCTCTCTGAGAACCTGCTCTCCCCACAGCGCAGCCCAAGTCTGATCCCGGCAGGCGCTTGTCCCCGTGTTCAGAGCTGGACCGCCGGACCCGACTCAGCCAGTGGCTCCTACCAATCGCTCGATAATTACCGAATGACTGGGGATGCCTGCATGTGGTGTGGGAAGATGCTTCCTGTCCACATAAAATGTGTAAAGTCGAATCAAACATCTTACGGACTCTGTGTGGTAACTTGGCCTGGACGACCTCTAACGGGGGAAAGTTCGCCCACTTATCCCTATCCTGGGACATACCCAGAGAGTTGTCCCAGCTACTTTGTATCGATTCTGACCTTGAAGATACAGGGACAGCTCTTCATGCCCGGAGAAGAATGAGGTAGACTTTTTTGTGCTACATGAAGCGGGGAAAAAAAAATTGTGGAGCAGTGTGTGTGTGTGTGTGTGTGTGTGTGTGTGTTTGGAAATAGAAAAATTAAGAATCCCACCAAAATGTCATCAGGGATCATTTCTGAACAGCAGGCAGGGGCATGGGGAAAAACTGGTCACCCAGTTAACTACAACATCTTCGTCAAAAGATTTTGCAGAATTTATGGTCCCGCCGCTGCCTCTGTGTGCATGGGTGCATGTGTGCGTGTGTGCGTGTGTGTGTGTGTACGTGTGTGTGCGTGTGTGTGCTGTGTCAGATGACGGGTTTAGGTTTGCCTTTTGGTAAGAAATGACATATCTTCTATTTCTGTCAACACACCCACACGCACCACACACATACACACGGTTGTATTATCTGTGTTTACTAATCAGCCCAAAACACCCACATGCACCACACACGTACACACGGTTGTATTATCTGTATTTACTACTCAGCCCAATGCATGGGGAACAGAGAACAGGGACATGGCTCGAGGACACGCCAGGGGTCTCCTGCTCCAGGGGCTGGACCCACGCAGCTGGCCACCGAGTGCTCAGAGGACAAGGAGAGGAAAAGTGCATGAGGCTGGGGACCTGCCAGCCCTCCCTGACCTTTCCATTGCTCGAGCCCTTCTGATCCATTTAAGAAAAGACAAGAACAGAAAGAGACAAACTCAGGGCTGACTCAGTCCAGGATCTCTGCCTCGGCTGATGGGGAGAAGGCCACCTTGCTGGAAGAGAAGATCGGGGATATTTGGGGTTTAAAATGGTCTCCCTACCCATCTCCGTTCCAAATCCTATCCATTGCTTTTTGAAACTTTGTAGATCCTGTCTTACTGTAAAAATTTACATTTCGCACACAATACGTACCGCATAAACACATAGGAGATGCATGTGTATATAAAAGTTTGTAAACACACAGACGTGCGTAAACATAGATCACTAAGACAAGCGTTTCGTGAAACGATACCCTTACTACGGCGTAGTGAAGTAAAAACACGACAGAAACGATATACAATACGCCTTTGCTTGGAGCCTGGTGCATTCTGATATACTCTATTCTTCTCATATTTTTTTTTTTCTTTTAAAAGCAATGCTGGTCTCAAGGCACTAAACTGATTTCCAGTGCACTCGTGGGTCTTGTCTGAAAACCACTCTCCTAAAGCCTTCCCTGACTGCCCACAGCCACTTCATAAGGAACATTTGCTTTCATTTCCCACTTGGCCCCATTCTTCTGAGCCACTGAATGTTCTCGCGGACACGGTAATGTCCCTGCCCTTGCTTGTCTCCCCGCAGATTTAGGAGCCGGGATGGATTCTGAAATCCCCTGTTCTACTCTTTGGCTGCAGAGAGAGGAAGGAGGAGGGGCCTCGAGTTTGCCCCAGCGTCGCTTTGCCAGAAGACGGCTGCTGTGGTCCTCAGGGGGCCCGCACAGGTGCCGGCTGTCCCCGCCATGAGGATGTGTCCACGGCGGCCACCTCCAGCCGCTGACTGGCAGAGCAGCCGCGTCCCGGCTGCTGGAAGAGCCGTGAGAACGTGTCTGGCCAGCTGTCCATGCAGACTACAGAGCAAGAGCAGGACCCAGAGCAAGCCCTAGGAGAGCTCCATCTGTGGGTGGTCCCAGCTCCGGGGTCCCCATGCAGAGGCGCCGCCAGCCCAGAGCCACTCCCCCGGGGCACGCCCTGCCCTCCAGCCTCTCCAAGGGTGCGCAGCCCAGGGGCTCCCCTGGGCTCTGGCTGCCCCCCAACCTGCCCTCCACACGTGGTGCCCTGTCCCCCGTCTGCTCGGCAATCTCTCCCGCGGAGACCCTCGGCGTCTCTGCCAGACACTGGGCAACCTTGCCGAGCCGACGGGGCCAACAAAGGTTGAACACAAGAGAAAAACGAGAAGCGTGTTCCTACTTCAAGCCGCCCTCTTACCCACACCTAGAACAGTTGGTTTAGTTTGCCTCCCGGGATATTTTTTTGCACCCGGGGATGAGAGTGTGTTGCTATCCTCACTAATTCGTGCCTTAGGATCAAAAAAAAAAAATCTTACGGGTGACAATTTGTTGCCAGCCTGAATGGACAGTGTAAATACAAGGTAAGATGGTTGCGGCTAAGGTTATATCCGTGCTGTTCCTCCCTTGTTCAGGCAACAGCTTCCTGCCGTTCACCACGTGCCCCGCGCGGACGGCGCGTCGAGGAGGAAGGCACGGACTTGAACTCTGCTGGAGAAGGCAGATGTGGGCCCGGAGACGACTCCGAGAGTGGGAGTGTCCTAATGCGGGTTTGAAGGGGGAGCCACTGCCTGCGGTCACTCGCTAAGTGGCCTCACCGAGGAATGGGCCCATGAGCTGGGGCCAGAAAGCCGAAGGCGGGCTTTCCACCTGGAGAAAGGAAGGTGGGAGTTCGAGAGAACACATGTCCGGTCAAGATAACAGCGGGCACGAAGGCAGGAAGGCTTGAAAGACCTTCTGTCCTCATGTCGGAGCGAATCTCTCAGTGGCCCCGGAGCCGGGCTGCGAGCAGGAGCCAAGACGCCGAAATGCCGGCTTGGGCTGACGAGACTGAGGAACCTGTGAGGAACAAGGGCCTCATCGCGCTGGCGAGTGGATTTCAGTTCTGGGTGTTCCGTCCCCACGTTACCCCGAAACCCTGGGGTCCGCGCTGGGCCCCAGAGAGGGATGGCGGGGGAGGGGGTGGCAGGCTGGCGAAGGGCGCGTCCCACGCTCCTGGCCCACCTTCCTCCTGTACAATTCTGCTTTTGACAGTTTACATGTGAGTTTTCATGAACGATTTCAGTTCTGAAGAGGTCCCCCTGGATAGAAAGAGCTAGAAAACACCTGCTGTAGCTAAGGATAACCCAATTTCACCCAGGAAAGTTAATATCGTTTTCATGTTTAGTAAATACAGACATTTGCTAGGCGCGTATCAGAGCTGTGGAGAGCGTAGATTTTGGAGTCAGGCTGGGGTGAAGGTCCCGGGAAGCCACTTTCTAGCTGAGTGATCCTGGGCACGTTACCTTAGCTCTCCGTTTTGGGGACACACTTCCTAAGCCAGGGACACTGAGAGGTTCCAACAAGATGCCACCTGCAAACATTCTAGAACGCGGTGCCTGGGCCAGGAAGACGCACAGGGACGGGCTGGGGTGTTGGGTGTGACTCGGGAGCATCACTGGGGACTGAACAAACCAACAGCAGGGCTTCCGTGGAGGCACCTGGCCCGGCCTGATAGCTTCTGTCCTCACCCGGCCTGGAGGAAAGGGGCGCCTCTACGGGGGTCGTACCTGCTGAGCCACTTACAGTAAGACACCAACGGAGAACGGAGGAGCAGGCAAGCCGGGAACACTCCGGTCCTTCCCAGGGGGCCCCGAGGAAAGGGAAGCAGAGCCACAGATAGCGGCTCCCCGGGCTGCCTCGGGGCTAGGCTCCTGGGACAGAGCTGCTGTGCTCGGGGCAGGGCGTTGGGGGGGCGGGGGTCCGCCTACAGGAGAGGATTTGTTTGTGAGGAGAAGGAAGGGTAGATGCTCCCCATGTCCGCAGAGAGAAGGAGATTTCCTCCACCCACAAAGACGCAAGCGTGTTCATCAGGGAGGACCACCTCCCGGGGAACTGGCGGTGGGACCCCGACCACGACAGTGGAGAGCCTGCCAGCCAGTCAAGGTCAGAGAGGGTCAAGGTCAAAGATGTCTGTGCTCCCAGCGCACTTCAGGAGGAAGAGCCTGGCGGCAGCTGGAAACCCTGCCCCGGGGCCTCCACCTCTCTCCCTCCCTCTCCCTTCTGCTCCCTGCCGCAGACCCTGCACTGAGCAGGAGGTCCCACAGCCCGACATCCCAGAACCACAAACTCCCGGGGATGGCGAGCCAGGGCTGGGGACACAGCAGCCACGTCCCCTCACCCCAGCGACTCCCAGCCAAGCACTGTGGCTTCCGTTCCTGCCCAGGCCCCGGCACAGCTTCCAAACGGGCCATGAAGCCCCTCCCCCAACCAAGCCGCTCCCCCACACAGGTCAGCGAGGTCAGCCTCCCGGGCAGAGCAGCTGTCCGTCCGAGGGACATTCACTCACCTGGGCCCAACTACCTCCCGGTACACGGTCCCCAGAGCGGCCACCTCCCTTATTTTCCTCTCCAAGCGCCCAGCAGGGACCGAGACACCATCAGTCTGGGCCAGCCTGGGGCCGCGGCCTGGGTCCGAGCCGGCCGGCAATGAGAAACGGATTTCCTCGCTCGCACGGAGGCTGGTCTCTGGGTCGGATCCCCGGCCCCGGTGGCTAGGAGGCTCCGAGTCAGATGCTGCTTGACCACCTGCTCTGGACAGGTGACTTGGGGCAAACGTGTCCAGGCTGGCAGGGCTTTGCTCAGAGACTCCCGGCCTGGGCCATCTGACTTCTCCACGTGAAAAGGCTCGGTCCGATGGGGCAGCTGCCAGCACTGGGCTGCTCGGCCCTGGAACAGAGTTGACCATCTGCTGGGCTGGAGAGAACACCCAGGAGGCCAGTCTAACCCAGGAACCCAGAACCTCAGTAAGGCTCCTTGTTCCTGGCGTTGCCTTCCTTGGACAAGCCAGGAGAGGCTGGAAGGGTGGGAACGCATCGAGTGTGACTCAGGGCGCACGCTGTGCCCGGGGCACGGCTCGGGGCTCTACAGAAACATCAGCTCGCACAGGCTTGCCACCGATGGAGCAAATATTTTCATACCCATATCACAGGTGAAAGCTATCACCACCCGAAAATTCGCAGAGCTCGAAGACCCAGTGGCCTGGGGTCACAGCCCATCGCTGGCTCAGCAAAGTCCAGCAACTTCCCTGAGGTCACCCAGCCAGGACCTACCAGACCCACCCAACGCCGAAGCCCACGCTCTGCGGCACCGCATCTCTGCGCTAAAAAATGGCTCTCGGGCGTAGGAACGGATGCTGCTCAGTGCTTTTCAAAGTCTGGTGCCCAAGCCAGTGGGATCAGCCCCGGCTCCTAGAAATGCAGATTCTCAGGCAGGGCCCTAGTCCTCCTGCATGGGAGGCTGTGCGGGCGGGGCCTGTCACTCTGCTTCAGCAAAGCCCCACAGGGGACGCAGGCAAGAGAGCCGGGCCGGGACGGACACAGGGCGAGCGGAGCGCCACAGCCCAGAGGGACAAGGCGCTTCTGTTTCCGCTCTCGGGATGACTGCCGTGTGATCGGGGTGCTTTGTCCCCACGTGTCCCCTTGCGGAGCTCAGTCTAAGGGTGGCATTCAGCCCATCAGCCCCCTGAGGGGCCTCCTCCCACGCGTGTCCTCAGGACAGGCTCTGTGAGCCGATGGCGTGTGCCAGGCCGGGACGTCGGGGGGGGGGGGCCTCTTACGAAGCGTGGAATGTGCCCTGGCGCCCCCCAGCAAATATTTCAGGACTTCCTGGCGGCTTTAATGAGGGTGTAGGTGCATCCCGTGGGACGCCCTTGGAATTCCAGCGGAGCTGGCTGCTGAGGCTCAGCCGCTGCCGGGGCCGCCAGGCCCACGGTCGCCGGGAGGCACGTTGGAGACAGAGCTGTCTTTGTCGGCAGGTGCGGGGGACAGTCGCACATTGCAGGGCTGAGTCTGGAGGGCAGCAGAGGAGGAACTTCTCATGGGCAGGAGGTGGAGGCCCCAGTCAGTGCTAGCTTTTCTGTGCACACGCACAGCCTCTCTCCACTTCCTGGGCACCGTGCAGGTGGGGCCCGGGCCCAGGCAGCAGTTCCTGGGGCTGTCATGCTCGTTCTGGCAGAAAGGCTGGGACTGATGCAGTACCCCAGGCCTCTGGAGGCCAGCCTCACCCTTCCTAGACCCCACAGCCTCCCTCCTACACTGAGCCTAAGCCCCCCACTTCCGGCCGCCATGACCCATGCTGCATCCGGTCCCGCCTTGTCCTACTACCAGATGACCTTTCTTGCCTAACTAGCCGATGGTGAATTCGTTCCAAGGTACGGGTGAGGTCCTGCCCAGATCCTTACCGACACAGGGTGCTTTGCACCTCAAGGTGGAAACCACTCCATCTGTGCCCTGCAGGACCCCCTCCAGAAAAAGGACAGACTTCCCACTGCCGCCCGACACCCCATAGGCCAGCTCGCCGCGTACCAGCAGAAAGGGAGCAGAGAGCCGGCGGGAGAGCCCGCGCTGCTGGTGTCAGGCCGCATGTAGCCCAGGTCATACTGCAGGATCTGGGTCGTGTCTCCGCTTTAGCTCGTTCATCAGCCGGATGGGGTTAAAGACTCTGAGCACAGAGCTCGTAAGCGATGGGCCCGCAGGAGAAGCAGCCCCCAGCACACCGCACCCGTGCGCCTTCCACCTGTGTCTTCACCTTTCCGTAGCATGAAAACCAAGGTTGACCTCCACGTGATCGCCTCTGTGTCCTGGAACACGCGCACGCTTGCACACGCAGACACACGTGTGTTCCGGTGACGTGAGGACGGGCAGGCAACGGCAGACAGCTGTCCGTGCGTTCGCCGCCGAGCAGCACTCTGTTTCACTTTCCCTGTCCTCACCCCCGTGGAGCAGGTTCTATCCCTAGACCCATTTCACAGATGGGGAGACTAGAGCACGAGGAACGAGCAGCTTGTCTTCCTAGAGCGCACAGGTGCTGCGGGCAGCGCAGCACCTGAAACCCCCGTCTGGGGGCCTCGCAGCCCTCAGATGCAGCCACACCGCCTGCAGGGTCTGGGAAGACGCACATGTTCCAGCGGGAAAACAGCACCTTGCTCTTTCCAGCCCGTGGAGCCCAGAAATCTTCACCAAGCGATTCCGATCCTTGCTAGAGTTTGACAACCGATACCCTAAAATGTAATGCACAGAGCATGTTCACATGGTGGCTTAACGTGCCCAGACACCCCTGCAGGTCCGCTCAGGATTCAAGCCCCGGGACCAGGAGGCCTTTCCCACGTTTCCCCGCAGAGCCGGCATCTTCCAGGACTACACGGAGAGTTCAACTTATGCACTGATGTTTTCATCCATTTTTTTTTTTAAACTCTATGTCCACAATTTCTTCTGATGCTCCCCTTGCTTTTTTTAAATTGTGAAAGTAGTACACGTTTGCTATCACAAATCAAAATATTCAGAAGGCAAAACGAAAAGTGCGTTCTTTTTAAAACACTGCAATGGGGGTTGTCTGTTCTGGTCCAAAAGCAGCCAGATCAAGAGGGTCACGCTTGGCCTCACAACAGATGAGGGACCCCAGCTTCTGCGCTGCTCCCCCCTTGAGCTTAGCCCGGTCCCGTGCCCTTTCTAAGCCTCACTGTTCCATTCTGCAGAATGGGGACAGCAATCCAACAATCTGACAGGGCTCCTGGGAGGTCCAAGCACAGACCTAGCTAGCATTCTTTAAAAACCCTGAGGAATTCTTCACAGTGTGAACTTGAGGTCGTGAGGACGGGACCAGAGGTCTTACTTGCTGTGACAGTTGTCACTGACTTCTGCAGAGACGTATTGTGCTCCCACCGGCCTTCCCTTCTCTCACTTGTCCACTCCGGGCGTGCACCCCTGCCATGTCCCAGAGCCTCACTGAGATGCCGTGAGGATCAGGTCCCGCCGCATGCAGGCTGCCCCTGGGCCAACAGCTCCCAAACCCACGCCTCCAGCCGCGGACTCACTTCTGACTCAGAAACTCTTTTTTCTGCCTCCTGCTCAGCATCTCCACCTGGAGACTGACCAGGGACCCCCAAGACTCCCCCCCGCCCGAGCAGCGCTCTGGGTTTGCCCCCTTCCCATCTCTTCCTCCCAGACTCCATGTTTGCAGAACTGTCACCATCATCCATTCATTTGCAAAAGCCCAGGAATCCAGGGTCCAGCACTGAAGAACCAGGCCCTGCCGCCAGGACTCCCGCCCCTGGCCAGAAGCACAATCACAGGGAAAGACGGAGGCAGCTCCCTGGGGACTGGCCGACTCCTCTGCAGGCTGGTCCCCCTCCTAAACCTCTCTGACAGCGTCGCGGGAGCATGAGCATCATTAGGAACAAGCCGTCTACGGGCCTGAGGCCCCACATATTCACCCAAGACTTTGCGTCACTTTTTCCAAATCACATCCCAAAGCCTGACCATATCCCCAAAAAGTTACACGACCTTAGGCCCGGTCGTCTTCCCTTTCTCGAACACACCGAGCCCACATCACCCTAACGTGCTGGTCCAAAGTGCTCGCTTCTGGGAAGGCTCTGCTTCCAGATCTGCACATGGTGGGCTCCTTCCTGCCTTGATGCCCTACCTGTGGCCATCCCTGTCCACTCCATCTGCACCGGCCCCCGGGCACTCCCCGGTACACCTGCGCCTTTCCCTCTTCGGGGAACCTGCTGCTGCCCGGAGGTGCTATTGGACTGTCTGGGTGCCTGTGTGTCAGCGGTCTGTCCCCCCAACAGACATCGCCAGCCTCGTTCACTACAGGGTTTGCAGCTCAAGGACACGTTGGGCCCCTAAGGGCTCAACAAACAATCAGCCCGCGACTGAACAAGTAAATAAGTGACTAATGCCCTGTAACGAGCTTCCGCATTTGTTTGCATTTCAGAGCCTACAAAGATCTCTTACAGATAGTTTCTTAATCAAAGGAATCTGATTAGGCACAGCTTTAAACTCCAGAAGCGTGGCCACACTCTCCATCCTAGCTCCTCACCAGGATTAAGAAATAGCGGGACTGTCTCTCCAAGGGAAGAGAGTTTATTTCTAGGAGCCCCAACAGCCCCGCGGCCTGGACACGCAGAGGCTCGTGGTTTCGTCCACGGGCATGGCGTGAGAAGAAAGCACGCGGGGCTGCAGGCTTGGCTGGTGGACACCTTCTGTGCGCACACCCGCCGTAGGCCGGACGCTGGGCCACGCCGTCTGGCTCCACGGTGAGGCGGGTGACCTCGGTTGTCCCCATTCCCCTGCCTGGCCAGGGAGACAGAGGAAGGGCGGTGGTAAAGCGACAGTTCTGAAAGCTCAGAGCCGGGATTCGAGCCCAGGGCTGTGTGCCCACAGGGTCCCGGCAGCCCTTGTCCCTGAGCACGAGCTGAGTCAGGGAACGGAAATCTCGAACCAGGCAGCCCAGCACGGGCTTAGAAAGGGTTAAACGCCCACTGCGGGAGGGAGCGGTCTGGGCTGCCTGGTGCTTTTTCAAGGCCAAGATTAGGAGGACTGTTGGCCTGGCCTCCCCTCCACCTGGCCCCCTGAGAAGGCCAGGTGTTAGTCAGCGACACGCGGGGGCGAGGGCAGGGGTGAGGGACGGGGTTTCCTCTCCGCGGGGCGTTGGCAGGACCCCTGGGTCTGCGTGCTCGCACTGGGGTGTCGAGTCCCTGTCTTCGGGGTCTCTGACAGGTCGCCAGAGGCCCCGCCAGCCTGGGCGCCCGCCCACCCCACCCCCACACCGTGGAGCCAGGCGGTTGGACCCCACTCCTCTCCCAGCCCACACAGTTATCTGAAGAGCGCTGCTTCCTGCCTTGCAGCATAAAGCAATATTTGCAAAGATGAAGAAATCCTGACTCTCTTTTCTTAATTTGTTGTTGTCATGACATGACTGACTCAAGAAGCAAAAATTTAAAATTCCTGCCCAAGGTCACGGGCTGGTCTCGCCCGCGCCTGATGTTTCCCCAGATGCTCCCGCTTTCCTCTCCCACCTCTGCACCTCGCTGCACGCACCCCGCGCTGCCCTGTCTCACGCCCAGACCCCTGTCTCCTAGCCAGCCCTTGGAGAGTGTTCAAGGTTTGGCTCAGCGTCACCTCCTCCAGGAAGTCCTCCCTGATGCCCCTCCCAGCTCTCCTGAACAGGAGCTGCCCTCCTGCAGTCCCGAAGCCCTCCACACGGACTGGCTCGTGCATGTCCTCTCCAGCAAGCGTGAGCTCCTCTGTGCTAGGGACCACATCCCCCTCCTCTCTGTAGCCCTTGCTGTCCCCCAAACAGTGCAGGCTCAACAGCTGTGCGAAGAGAGGAGGAGAGGGGAAAAGGAGCAACAGAGGGAAAGGCAGGGAGGCCAGAGGGAGAGAGGGATCTGGGGCTAGACGCACAGGCTGGGATGAAATACAGACCGAGACAGAGGGACGTGGCGCGCTGCGGGGCTGGAGGAGGAGTGTGCCCTGACGGAGCACTGGACCAGGAGTCCGGGGCCGCCGCTGCTCACCCGCTGGGTCACCCGTGCCAACCCCTCATCAGAACCCAGCGCCCAGCCGTCATGCCCACCGGGGGACGCCCTGCTCCAACAGCAGAGTGTCTTGCTTCCCTTCAGCCCCGAGCAACCTGCCACTGGGGTGCGGGGGTCCCTCCTGGCAGCCCCCAGCTGAAGTCAGCCCTTGAGCTCATCAGGAGGCCAGCCTCACGCAGCGGGGGCCGTTACGGCCTAGAGATCTGCCCCACGCAGAGGCAAGACAAAGCAGGTACTGTGTCTTACTAAACTCCATGTTTAAATTTAGTGACACGTAATATATTATTAGTAAAAACCGAACACAACTGAGAAGGGGCTCGGGAGAGCGTCCTGGGCGCAGCACTCCGCAGGGTGCCGAGAGCTGGGCTTACTGAGCTGCGTCTGCTTTTCCCAAGACAAATCGCACGGCGCCCTCCAGATATGCGCCTTCCAGGCTCTGTGCATTCTACCTACAAGAACAGTGAGCGAACACGGAACTCAGATGGTGACACACTTGCTGGCGTGTTTAGACATGAAGGGTAGGGAATGCCTAGAACTCATCCAGAAACGTATCCGAGAAGTTAGGAGGATGCACGGACAGACAGACGGTTGGCAGGATGGACGGACACGTGGGAAGACAAGTAGCGGAGACTGTTGCTGGCAGAATTTAAATAGTGGGCTATGCTCCCTGATGGCAACCCTTTCCCCTTTTCTGTATGTTTGAATGATTTTTAACTGTAATATTTCAGAAGAAATACAATGGAGAGCAGTTAGAGAAGCCATTATTTGGGGAGTGTTTAAATCAGTTGTGGGTTTCTGAGCCCATACAGGTGGGGGTCCCGCTGACTGCAGGAACCAACGCCACCGCGTGGAATGAGTCTGTGCGCATGTGAGGGTCACCGTCGGTGCCGCTCGGCCACGGTCCCTACAGCACGCTAGCAACACGGGCTTTAGAAGGAAACAGACCACTGGGAGAAAGTCCCCAGGCCTCATTTCTGTTCACCTAGAGACACAACCGCGTTTGCCTCCCAGAGCTGCAGGGAGGGTCAGAGGAGTTGGTGTCTGGTGCTGGCGGCTGCTCGGGAGGGAGAGAGGCTGGTGTCACAGAGACACTCCCGGGGGCTGCCCTCCAGGTGTGGGGGACACAGGGGACGGGCTCACGCTCGCAGAGAAGCGTCTTGAGGCCTCAACCCTCCAGCAAAAGCTTGTATTTCCTGAGCTAACAAGTCACCCTGATTATTTTTATTTTCTTAAGATTTTATTTCTTTATTTGTCAGAGAGCAAGAGCACAAGCAGGGGGAGCAGCAGAGGGAGAAGCAGGATCCCCGCTGAGTGGGGAGCCTGACGTGAGACTCGATCCCAGGAGATCATGACCTGAGCCAAAGGCAGACGCTCAACCGACTGAGCCACCCAGGTGTCCCCATGATTATTCTTCTTAAATGCTGCAAAGAAAACAGATGGTGGAAGTACCCTAGAAATGCTCGCGGTCGCTCGTAAGCTGGTGAGATCTGGGACAGTTCTCTTCTCTCATGCCTTTCCTACAAGGCTCCATGCCCTTTACCTAGAGCTGGTTTCTCCACCCCTCCCCCACCGGCCTCCCAGACGCCCTTCAGAAAACAGCTCAAAGAGCACCACCTCGGGGAGCCTCCCTGGCCCACCAGACCGGTCAGTGCTCCATCAGAGCACCCCAACACACACAACCCTCCTTTGTTCGTACAGTT
Organism: Mustela erminea; assembly: GCF_009829155.1. Taxonomy (NCBI): domain Eukaryota; kingdom Metazoa; phylum Chordata; class Mammalia; order Carnivora; family Mustelidae; genus Mustela; species Mustela erminea. Next base: position 2,101,228 of record NC_045618.1, on the reverse strand, counting down.
ACGTGTGGGTGATCGTCTGTCTCAGAAGTCCCGTTTGATCCCCGGAAACCAGCCTGGGGTCTGCAGCCTAGAACGTCCCAAGTACGTGGTTGAAAATGAGTTCCGAGTGTTTGAGAAAGTGACTTCATTCTTTGCAGATTGAAAAGTAGGTAGAGGGGCACCTGGATGGCTCAGTGGGTTAAGCCTCTGCCTTCAGCTCAGGCCATGGGGGATTGAACCCCACGTCATGCTCTCTGCTCAGCGGGGAGCCTGCTTCCTCCTCTCTCTCTGCCTGCCTCTCTGCCTACTTGTGATCTCTCTCTCTGTCAAATAAATTTAAAAACAAAGAAGAAGAAAGAAAAGTAGGTAGAAAATGGGCGGCAGGATGGCGGTGGGCAACAGACTCAGTGCACGCACGATTGTCCTAGACACCACCACGCAACCTTTGACTATCCAAGAAGTACGGCGGTGCGCCACGCCATCCGGCTCCTTCCATGGGCACAGAGCCCGCTCCATATGCCCCAGCTCCATGCCGAGCCTCCCTCCTCGAGTCCTTCCCTGCCGACCGCGGGGCGTGGGCACTCAGGAGGCCCCCCAGGTATGGTGGCTCCATTCCCGGCAGGAGGAGTGGAAACACCTGTGGAGGACGTCACATGACCTTCGGGGCTACAAACAACCGCTGCATCACGCGTTCAAAACCTGTGAGATGGCAGGACTAGAGCCTTCCTAGAGGTCAGCTGGACTCCAGCAGCCTGCTGTCCACCGTCTAGATGGGGACAGTGAGCCCCCACGATGGGAAAGGGCTTCCCCAGGTCATGTGGCAGGGTAAGGCCTTAGCTGGACAGGTGTTTGTGCTTTTAATCTCCAATTATCCTGCAGCTGAACTCAGAGAAAAAGGGACTTACTCATCGCTATTAAGGGGATGGAGGGTGTCCCCCAGATTGGCCCCCAGACCCAGGACCAAGGCATTCCTCCCCACAGCTGATGAAGGGCTGCCCGCAGCTGTCTCAGCTGAATCTCTTTGCAAGAATTAGTCTCTGCTGAGGACAGCTGCCTTGCCGAAGTCTGTGCCCCAGACCTGGGTCAGCCCACAGGCAGCGATGGGTCATTACAGGGGTACAAAACCCATGGGATCAGCTGGATCACAGCTGTATCCTGTGCAGCTTCTCCTTCTGGGGGAAGGAGACACAGGTGGTGTCCCTAGGGACACTCTCCAGTGACCTTCCTGCACAGATCTCTGCCCCAGCGTCTTACCAGGAAACCCAGCCAGACATGGAGACGCAGCCAGGGACAGGAAGTAGCAAGGCCTCCCCAGAAATAAAATGGTTTCCCCAAATACTGAGCACCTACTGAATACCAGATCAAGCCCAGCCCTTGAGGACTCCCCAGTAAAGCATCCAAATGACCTACGGCCAAAGGGAGACATTCTGACGGGTGGCTGGACCCCACAGCTCAGTTCTTGGTCCCTACATGCCACTGCCTTCCTTCCAACTTCAGAGATGCTTTGAAGGAACCTACCCAACGGGCCCCCGGGCTCTCGCCCTATCTTCCGTATCTCCCTGCAGCTGGAACAGTCAGAGGGTGCCTTTGACTTGTCTCATTCCCCCTGTTAAAGAAAACCATGTGTTTACTCTCTTATGCCAAAGTTACAACAGAGCTGAGGTTCCGCCAGTGTTGACTTTAAAATTTGGGCAGAAGGGTTAACATCCTTCTCCCTGGTGCCTGTTTGTTTATGTTTCCAGAGCAAAAGGAGGTCGCTGAAGAAACGAACTCAGATCTACTGGGCCATACCTGCAGAAAGGCAGTAAGGATGGCCCTCGGGCTCCGGCCCCTCCCAGCCTCACCTCTCCCCCACCCCGTGCCCAGCCCTGCAAGGCTCAGAGGTCCCCTGCTCCATTGTCCCGGGGACAGAGACGCTGAGCAGCCCCCTCTTCTGTTCTGTTTCCTGCTGGGACCAGAGCTCAAAGCGGGGGACCCTGACAGCTATGCGTTTAGACAGGGATGCGTCTGCCGCGCCCCCGCCCCCCTCCAGCGCTGCCAGCAACGTTCACAGAGGAAGCAAGGGCTCATAAAAACCCGCTGCACCAGCCCAGACTCCCTCTCGTCCCCTCAGGGGACCTGGGACACCATCACTGCTCACCTCTCTGCCAAGCACCCTAGTGTGCACACAGCTGGCTCGCAAGGACAATGCAGATAGACAGGGATGTGTCCTGCTGCACCTCACAGGGGCACGCACACGCACGTGTGCGTGCACACACACACACACAGACACACACTCTCTACATACGGCAGAACCCAAGTCGTGATTTTCCAGAGCCCTCCTGGAGGATGCGAGAAGAGGCAAACTGTCCATCCCCGGCTCCCCCAGGAACCCCCAGAAGAAGCAGCACTTACCATTCTCCCTCCGAGGGAAGATTCTCTTCTGCAAACTCATGCCGCAGGGCTTTGAGGATGGGGCTGAGCCGCAGAAAGCCCCTCGGAGCCCCAGCCCGATGGAGAAGTCCCAGGGATCGCCGGCAGCTTCTGGGCGGGGAATATTTGAGTGTGACTTAAAACTACGAAGTAGCTAGCTCCTCGTTAGGACTGTTTTCCCCAGCCGGGAGGGAGGGAAAAAATCCCTTTCCCTCTGCCAGCAAATCTTTAAAGTCTCACAACGGTTGCTTCCAACCCCTGCCCTTCTTACGAAGCAAATGCTCACGAAGGCAATGTTATTTCACTGAATCAAGCCCTCCGATCACAAGCCTTTTCCTGTACCGCAAACAGACATGTGAAACCTCAAACTTTCCTTTGGACTCAGGCTCTGTTGGGAGCGGACTGAACACAGCCCTCTCTGAGGTCGAATGTATGGAAAATGTGCTAAACTGTTTAGATCATACCCAGCACTAGGCTCTGCTCCCCACCTCCTGACTTTTTTTTTTTTTTTAATGAGTTCTGGTGTGTTTATGTAATTGCGAGGGACAAACACAACACCTAAAATCCCTGCCCAGAGTTGAAGTGATTCATTTTCTCCTTCACACACACCACACACAAACACAGCGCCTGTTTAATCCAAGTGAAAACGCCTTTCATAAAATCTGCTAAGGGCTCGGGCAGAGCCGCTCCTGGTGAATGCAGGCTGTGTCCCCAGAAGGGCAGTTGGGCCCCGGGGAAGGTGGAGGCTGGCTTTCATCAGGACAAACAGAAGGCGCTCTGACTCCCGCCCATGTTGGGGCAAGCAGGCAGAAAAGAAAAGTGGGCGCGAGCCCTGGTTCGCTGGGCTATAAAATGCATTCTGCCAACTCTACTCGATTTCCCCTGTTTGCCTTCTCATACCAGGAGATTTTATTTTTAGACTTGGACAAGATGTACTATTATTTTAAGTGACCAACTTGATTGCTGGGTTATATAAATCCTTGGATTCCCCACCGAAGAGACCGAAAGAATATACAATAAGTGAGCACAGAGTCAGAGCTGGAAACGGGAAGAATGTGGTCGTTCGGGGGACGCGGCCACAAAGGGTCAGACTGAAAGGAAAGGCTGCTCCATCTGATAGAGAAAAGGCCACTGGGGAAGCAAGTGACACAGACCTTGGTCCCGTTCTGGGGTTACCTGGCACCTGCCCCAAGCTCCCGGGGCTTCCTGGGTTGGGTCTCTGGCGTGGCCATGGCCGGCCCCTTGACCAGTGTCCATGCTGCCACCGCTCAGGACCTTGGAGAGTCGAAAGCGCGTGAATTACCAACCCTTTGCTCAAAACGCCTCTGGGTCACTTTGGCCCCTCAACCAACACACACAGTCCATGTACCTCTTAAGTGAGGGTTTCTTAGGCCAGTGCCTCCGGTTGCCAGGAAAACCTCTACTATCAGCACCTGAAGTGGGAACAGCTCCCTGAGCGTCATCCCCATCCCGGGGCCGCAGGCCCTACCTCGCTCCCAAGAACCATGTAACCGCCCAGGCCTGGAGCTACGGGAAAGCAGCTCAGACGTCCACACCCGGGGCCGGACCTGGCCTTCCAGTCTAGCGGGACCCAGCCGTAGCCACAGGGAGAGCCCAGGCTACCGAACCAGGGCGTGCTTTGCAGAAATTAAAATAACGTGATAGAGTAAGATTTATTGTGCTAGAAAGAGGTCTGCACTACACGGCCGAGTGAAAAAAAGATGCACGTTGCCGAGTGCGGGGTGTGATCTACATCCACGGAAGAAGACTAAACTCGGAGAAGGAGAATTCGGGGTGTTTTCTTCTACGAACTTCCCCGAACCCACGATGATCCTTCACAATTCGGCGAGCAGCGGTAGCTTTCCACTCGTATCATCTAGAGGATGAGAGAAAAAGATTTAATTAAATAGGCTTTTTTTTGTTTTAAGTTAAGTCACTGTCTTTAGAACCCCTAAGTAGGTTTTTGTCAAGTCAACAGCGAGGACTATAATTTTGAAAGTCATGGCTTTTGATCAGATGCAGTAAGCCTTCGACAGAGGAGTTTTTATTTGCTGGGGTAGGCAGAAGCCTGGTCCCTGCAAAAAGGTCCGCGTCCTGCCCCAGGGATCTTTGAATGATTGAGTCCTCCAGCGGGTAGTTAAGGCTGCCGATGGAAATGGATGTGCTAATCGGCTAACTTGAAGATAAAGGGATGATCCTGGAGTATCCAGGTGGACCCCAGGTCACCGCAAGGGTCCGTAAGTGTGGGAGAGGGAGGCAGAAGAGGGGGTCCGAGGTGGACCAGGAGGTCCACCGCCGGCTTTGCTGAGAGAGGACGGGGCCGTGAGCCACGGACGCAGGCGGCCCCCAGAAGCTGGAGGAGGAAGAAAACGGGTTTTCCCCTCCAGGCTCCAGAAAGAAACGCGGCCCCTGCCAACCCGGTGACCTCAGCCGGGTGAGACCCTGCTGTGTTCCCGACCTCAAGAACGGCAAGGTAACGACTTGGTAGTTTCTTAAGCCACCATTCCCGGGGTGAGCCCTGCAGCAGCAACAGGAAACTGGCCTGCTTGGTTTGTTTCTATTTTGTTTGCTTCCTTGATGCCAAAACCTTGCCTCTGGCTACGACCAACAAAGCGGGGAAGATTCAAACACAATGTTTACCCCGTGGAGCCCAGGATGAACAGCCGTCTTCTTGGGGCGCCTGGGGGCTCCGGCGGTGGAGCATCTGCCTTGGGCTCAGGTCACGATCCAGGGGACCTGAGATCAAGTCCCACACTGAGTCCCGCGCTGGGCTCCCTTCTCCCTCTGCCTTCCCCTCCACTCCTGCTCTCTCTCCAATAAATAAATAAAATCTTCAAAAAAAAAAAAAAAAAAAAACAGTTGTCTTCTTATCCAAAAGGAGATGAAAATCTGCCCAAGGCCCACGTGTTGGGGCCTGAGAAGGAGCCCCCACTCCACTCCCTCCTGGATGACAGCAAGAGGCCGGGGAGGCGTGGGCTGGGGACAAGAAGGAACACACTTCCCGCCTGAAATGCCTGCCCGAGTGGAAACGTCCTCCTACGGAGGGAGTGTGGCTGAAGGTTCCCTGGGCCTGGAGCAGGTGCCCAGAACTGCCTGACCGTGCCTAGGTGACCAGGGAGCTCTGGACAGGGGCACAGAGAGGGAGGAGAAGCCCTTGCACCGGCTGAGGAGGGAGGCCTGGGCGCCCAGCTTGGGGGGTGCAGCTTGTGGGCTCCACGCACACTGAGAGTTCGGAGCAGCGCCCACAGATGGTTTGCACCCTCCCCAGCACCCCGGCACTCCTCAGCCCCCCGTGGGGGACGCGGGACCCCGAAGGGACTGAGCTCGTAGGTACCCAGAGGAGACTGAGCAGAGCAGGAGTAAATCAGAACAACTAAGTACACTTTGCATTAGCAGAATGAGTATCCGTCCGCTGCTGAAGTGACGGTTTACAAGTGAGTTCGGTGCAGAAAAATTCGGAAGGCTCCGTGTCCATACGTCATTTTTTTCTCCTGTAAGTAACCTATCAGTTCCATGCCAAGATGGGGACAGATGCTATTTCTGGCCAGTGGGAGGGAGGATTAGCACTTTTTATTTCTTTTACTTCGTATTTCCTAATTCGTTCCCCCCCTCAAAAAGAGCAAGTTTATTTCTTAGCAAAAAAAAAAAAAAAAAAAAAAACAGGAGGGGGAGATACCCATAGAGGAAACCATAGTGCATGGGAAGCAGAGCTCTGCCCAGGGGCACAGACTGTGTTCATCAGGAGAAAGAAGGCTTTGTTTCGGTCACTGATTTATCCCAAGTGCCCAGGACAGTGCCTGGCACAGATCCGAGGCTCCAGAAATTTGCAGAATGATTTCCTCAACTGATCTGCCGATCCGCACGCCTCCGAGGCAGCCCGCTAGCCCGGTTGTCTACGCTCTGTGTCCCCAGGGCTCTGGTGGAAAGCTCGAGAGGCTGGTGCCTAGAGGGCACCATTTCCAAAGTGTGCGGCAGGGGAAAAGCCAAGGGCACTGCGGCCGCCCCCGAGCTTGAGGCCCCCGCCTGCGCCCTCTGTGTCTGCCCCCGCCAGCTCCCCCGGGAAGCCCCCAGGCCGCCCGGCTTCCTCACACAGCTACTTCCACTCAGAAGGTGCCCGAGTCCGGTGCATGAGAGAGGCCAGGTAGCACAAAGTCAGGTATAATCACAGATTGTAAGGCACGAGCCAGGATGTGGGGGAAGGGGTTTCACATGCGGGGAGTCTTCTCTCTGTGTTCTCTGTTCTTCCCACGTAGCCTCCTCCTATAAACAAAGTCTCCTCCTCGGCCCCAATCACCCCATGAGGGGACTGAGGGAGCATCTTTTCGTCACACAAGGTCGGGTTTTGGACCAAAGCACCCCGAAAGCGCCCGATCTCGTCTGTCACATGAGGTCTGCCCCAAAGAATGGGAGGCCCCGTCTCTCACTAGTTAAACTACCTGAGGGGAGACGTGACCTCAGCCCCCAACATTCCAGCCCACCATCCTCGCGCGGCCTCTGCCTCTGCTCCCGGCAGCAGGGCTAGGGTCCTGGGACGGGGACGTGTGCGAACCCCTCGACTCAGCACGCCCCCCCGGGTGTGCTCACTTCAGAGGACTGCGTCTCCTTCCTTAGCTGCAAAGGGGGACCTACGCGATCCTGAGCCAGTTCTGCCCAGGGAGCCTGGCGGGGGCAGCTCTGTGTGCGTGCCTGGGGGCCCGGCGGTGCTCCTGCCGTGGGTGCAAGGTCTGCCATGCCTGCCTGAGCCCTGGGCCTCCAGCTCCCATGTGTCAGCCGCTCTGCCAAGCCTGCCTCTACTTCCACAGACTGGCCTGTCCCCTCCCTGCTGCACCCGGAACCCACCCTGAACCCGACCCTGACTGTACACCCCGCCTAGTTCTCACCTCCGACTTGGATGCTGGACCACGCGGCCCGTGCCGGCTCCTTCCCTCCAAACCACACACGGCTGTCCCCACCGGGTTCCGGCACAGGCACCGCCCCAGGCGCAGCCCCATCCACATCCGGCTCTCCGCTCCCTAGGACACGGTTCAGTGCCAGTGTCCCCGGGAACCAGGTCCCCGGCTCCCCAGACCCCTCCCTCCAGCTCCCCTCGGCCTATGCCTCTAAGTGCCCAGTGGCCACCGTCAGATCCGATCTCACGTGTCAGAAAGAACAGAGCCCCAATGTCACAGACCTCCCCTGCTCGGCTTCCTGGTCCTCCGCCGGGGCCCCGAGCAGCATGTGGCCTGCCCTGTTGTCCGAGGAGGTCAGCATGACCTCCCAGATGGGGCCGCCCCGCTGCCCGGAGGGACACGTGACCACCTGAATGACAGTGACCCCAAGGGAGCCCGGGCTGGCCCAGGGGAAGCCAGCAGACTATTTCTCAGCCTGATGTGTAACGATTAACCTGGATGCCTCTATGCCCTGGGTAGTTAAATGCACCAAAGAATCAATTTCCTTGGTCAACCAACCCACTCGTTTTTAAATGTTCGCTGGCTTCAACATTTACTTTTGGACTCGGAGAATGATAGAGTCAGATAATACACCAATTCATGGCGTTTAGGATGTTTGGGCATCAATTTTAGGGACAAATTGGGTCTCCTGAGCCTACTCAGAAAAGGCAAAACACAGACTGATAAGCCCAAATCTCATGGAAAATTGCTGAGATTCTCTCCATCGTCTGTGGCAAGTCCAGAAACCACAATACCTGCTTCATTATTAACCTCCTGATGGGGAGGGTCCCGCCCCTCACTCACCTTACCCTGAAGACCTCCCGTCTTACCGTCTTACGGATGTGGAAACGGAGCCTCAGAGAGGGGGGTGGGGGGCTCGCTCGGGCCCCAGAACTGAGAAAGGATGAGAGCCACACACCCAGGGAAGGGGAGTTCTGTAAAGACCGAGAAAGGGCCTGTTTGGTGCTCGATCAAGAACGAAATGGGTCGGTGACTGCATCGGGACAGGGGACCTTCTCCCGGGTCCCCAGCTGGGGAGGTGGCGATTCGTGGAACCCACCGCGAGCCTGAGAGCGCAGTCACGGAACTGCGCAAGTCAGAGCTGGCAGGGCTCAGGGACGCGCTGATCTGTGTGGTTTGCAAACTTTCAGGGGGGGCAGGTCCCCTGCTCTCAAACGTCCCACAGGGAACTTTAGATAAGACAGTGGATGAGGGTGACGTTGCTCTCTCTGAAGGGGGGTGACGGTCGGTATCTCTCCCGTATCACGCCTCGGCAGCCCCCCAAATTCAGCCGAGCACATCCAGAAACCTCTGTCCCGAAACCTGGCTCCGATCCGCACACAGACCTGCCACGGTCTAGGGGGGAAACAACGTGCCCAGAGACAAACCATCACGGGAACCAGAGGGTCCCCAAGGTCACCCACTCCGACCACTCCTTGCTCCCAAGGCCCATGTTGGCCCCGCTCGGTGACCAGTCTGCTGGACGCTGAGACCAGAGAGAAGCCCGAGGGTGCCCCAGTCGGTCCGTTCGCAGTCTCCTCAAGCGTGAGATCTCCCCCCAGGTCGCAGAGACAGGGGGGCTGCAGAACGGGCTTTACCGACCTTTCGTGCGCCTTGTGCTTTTGAAAGCACATCCCGGAGGCTCTTCTCACGTCCTGCGTCTCTAAGTTATCGGGAAGTCTCTTCTGCAGACTCAGCGTATGGAGTCTCATTTGATGCTGGAAGTTTCTATCGTTTTAATGCAAAATCTTGCATTGCATATGTGTGTGTTACATTACATGTCTACACACACATGGAGACACACTTACATACACACATGTGTATTCACACACATACACACACACATTTATCATCCCTTGCCCACGGCCCACACAACGTCGTCTCTGTGAGTCCCCAAGGGGAACCAGCAGCAAGCACAGGTCACAGGGAAGGTCACGGTAAACCCTGGCATCTGGAAGTCCGTTGGAGATGACCAGTACTTCCCCAGCAGACCCCAGCACGGAGCCAGGCGCTGCGGGCACCAGCGGCAGGCACTCATGTGCCCGCCCTCCAGCAACCCCAGGTTGGACCCAGGCCACCTCCCCGCAGGACGAGGAGCCTCCCCGTGGCAGCCAGCACTCAGGAGGCCATCCAGAGGGTCCCTCCGTCTGCTCCTGGGCTCTGCCCCCGGGGTCCCACCTTACTCTTCTCCAACCTCCTCCCGACTCCAGACTGACCTCGCAGAGACAGAGCTCAGTGGCCCCTAGGCCTCGAGCCCCCTGGATGACAGACACCGCTGTCCGCTGCACGGATAGCATGTCACAGGACGGGAGAACTGTCTAGGCTGGGCCTGGACAGTGCATGTCGGAGAGGTTACACACCAGTGGCTGTGACCGACGATGGGGATGGTGGGGACGGTGGTGAGGACGGCCGTGTCGTGCGGAGCATTTCCTCTGTGCCAGAACGGTACCCGTCGCTTCCTACACCTCACCTCGCTCAATCCAGACCGGCGCGGTGAGGACCACATCGCAGAACGCCTCCGTCAGAGCTCGCTTATTCCTCCCACTTGGACAGGAAGGCAGGGGAGGAACAGACAAGCTCCCAGCGGGAGCTGGTGGCTGCTCTCCGGCTGGCCGGCGGACCGTGGGGGTTCGGCCGGGCCATCTGTCGTGGCCCAGGGAGCAAGCAGGACAGTGACCCCAGCACCAGCCCATGCAAGGGCACAGGACGCATGGGGAGACTCAGAGAGCGGGCACAGGAATGACTTGGGACCCAGGACCAGCGCAAAAGCTGCATGGTAAGGCCCGGGGCGTCATGGCGTCACTTGCCCTTGGAGGAGGGAGAGGTAATGAGCCCGCCACTTAGAGGATGAACGGTTCTGCTCCTCGCGTTGGTCTGGTCCCGGGTGGAGAGCGTCCCCGGGGGCCCCAGCTAGGGAGAGCTGCGGGGAGGCGGAGGCTGCGTGGGCACGCTGAAGGGAGTCTGATGGAGGAGGCCCAGCCAGGGGGTCAAAGGGCGACTGTGTGAGCCCCACCTCTCCATGGGGAACTTCTCCTGCTTGCAGGGACCTGACCTGAAAGAGGCCACCGACGCCCCGGTCTCCTCTCCAAGGCAGTTTGGAGTACGGAGAGCTGGCGGCAAAGGTCAGAGCTCGGTTCTCAAGGAAGACCCGACAGTCAGGTTCGAGGTCCAGGACCGCCGTCCTCAACGCCGTCCCAGCAGCTTCGTCTCCCCCTCCTGTCCTTGTCCTCCATGAGGATCCCATTTGCAGCTGACGTTCCTCCTGCCCTGCCGAGGAGCAAGGGGAGGCCTCCGATGTGAGCCCCCGGGCTGTGGCCGTCCGTCTGTCTGCTCGCGTGTCCAGCAGCCCCCTCCCCACACTGGTCTCTGTCTCCAGGCTGCTGGCCATTCACCGTCACCTGCGGAGGTAGAGAGTGCCCAGAGAGCTGACTCCAGTCCTAGGCCACCCGCCCCAGGCCACCGGCCCTGCAAACCTGCCCGAGACCCCCCTGGTACCAGGTGTCTCGAAGTCAAAGCTCAGACGTCTTCCCGTGATGTCCCCCTTTCTTGAACACACTGAATTTCTGTTCCATAACCAGAAAGAACAACTTCGTCCCTTGCCAAGACAGACTGCATTCAGCAGACAGCAAGCGAAGGGGCGCGGGGCCGACCTCGGGGCTCTCTGAGGGAGAGCGAGCGGGCGGGGAGGGTTCGGGGTGGCCACAGGGCAGTGGCACGCGGTGGAGGACGAAGTCTGCCCTTGGCAGCAAGAGGGGCCCGGCGTGGACCGGTGGGCGGGTTCCGAAGGTCGGGGGCGTGGGAAGGGGGCTTGTCTGAGCCCGAGGAACCGCGGGGCAGAGACGAAACCAGACGCGTTCAGGATCCGCCGTCAACTCAAGGAGACCGTTTCTGAGACGTCCCCTGCTTGCTGTCCCGGCTCCGCTGCTGGCTCCCCGTCACCCAGCCCAGGATCCACTCCCATTCCCCACTCCTGCTTCTCCTTGTTCCTACGTTTAGTTCAATCCTGCCGGTATCCATTCCAGACATCGCTCGAGCACACTGACCTCGCTGTTCCCTCTGCCGCTCCCAGGCCTCCTAGGTCCTCCTGCCGTCCAGGGACCCCCAGAGCCGCTTCTTGGCCTTCCTCTGCGTCGCACGGGTCCTCCCCCATAGCTACAGAAACCGGACCTTCATAGCTGTATCTCGCACTTTTCTGAGATCCCGCACAGACCGTCGGATAAATTCCAAACCCACGAGCAAGGGATGTGAGACCTCCACACTCTGACCCTGTGCGCCCCACAGCCTCACCAGAACCCCTGCCTCAGACCCCCTCCCCCAACCGCACTTCTTGCCTCCAGACTTGTGCCCCGCTCCCCCCCACCCCACCCATTTACTTTGCTCATCTTTGATGTGCCCCTGGGACGCGTCTGAAACCCCCAGCGCCCCCCAACCCCACCCTGCCAATGTGATCTGTGGCCCTTTCTCGTGCTCTGGGAGGTCCCCTGTGCACTCCCAAAGCTATGCTTCCTGCTGTCCTGTGATCATTCCCCTCACACCCATCCACCCCACTGGGTTGTCAGTATGTCGAGGGCAAGAACCGGGTCTTAGTCCTCTCAGCGTCCCCTGATCCAAACCAGCGGCCGGCCCGCCGTGAGAGCTCCAACTTTTCTGAACTACTTAAATAACGGCCTTGGCAACCGAATGAGCGGTTGGCACTTCGGTGACTAAAATCACAAAGGCGGGGAGAATGGCTAGAATGGGGAGCAGAGGAAGCGTGGGCTTTGGACACGGTTTGGGACCCCCGGGGAGTCCAGCGAGGAGGGATGCCCGCTGGGTGCATGGACCCCAGGACTGGAGCTCAGGACAGAGCCTGGAGCCCGGGACAGCCATCTGACCAGCATCAACATGTAGAAAGTAGCCAAAGCCAACGGCTCAGATTGAAAATAACCTAGAGAGTGCGGAAAGAGAAATGACAAAGGAGGGACTCTCAGGGAATCCCAGCACATAAGGGACAAGCAATGATGAGATGTACAACCGCAAGGCAGGGGAGATACTGAAGACACAGATAAAAAAGTCTGAGAAGTTCCCACACAGAAGCCAAGGGGAAGGGAGGGTCCATTTTGCATTTTATTTTCAGCCTCCACTGGCTTTGGGACAGAACAAATAAACCCCAGGAACCCTTTGGCAAACGCGTTTGGCTTCTCATCTTTCTTGGAGGCCCCTGGAGTGAAACAGCTGTCATTTCTAGGGTGCTAAGGCGGCTATGTGGGGGACAGCAGATGGACAGAGCTACACTGAGGAGCCGGTCAGCCATCCAACCCATTTCCCAAACCCAGCGCTCCCCGGGGCAGCCCACAGTCCATTTCCCACAAATCGAAGTCCCTGTTTATTTCACCGGAAATACAGTCCACGTGTTTGTGATTCATCTGCACTTTATGTAACCAAACGCGGGGCTGTCACCGTGTGATGTCCGAGAGACCATGTGAAGCGTCTTTGCAGCCAGATCATGGCCGGCCGAGGGAATGAAAAGGAGGCAAAACTCGGCCAGCCTCCTCCGTCACTGGAGGCGCCCAGCGGGGACTGACTAGGTAGAGCGCCGGAGCAGGGACCTCCCATCTGCCGTTCTCAGCTCACGCCCACGCCCCACGTCCAAGCTGCAGCCCCTGATCCCAAACCAGCCACACCCCCAAGCAGGCGATGGCTATGGCTTCTGTACCTATTGGGTTTCTGCCATATGTTTAAAGCAGCACCAATTCTGATACTGTAACTCAAGCCAGAACGAAAACCTTCCTCTGCGTTTTCTTGCTACGTCTCTGGTCCCGGATGGTGGGTTTCCAGAGACAGAATTACTGGATTGAAGGGGATAAATATGTTAACTTTTGCGTCTCAGAAAAGCTGCATTAAATTATGCTTTCGCTGAGAGCAAATGAACTTGGCTTTCTTACCGTACCTTTCCCAGCATCGCACCTGACCCACGAAGTAGTTCAGACAAATACAAGGAGGCTATTAAAAGTCGCGTTTTCAAGGACTCTGTTACACAGTACAGGAGCTACTAATAATACAGATACTGTGTTTTTTTCAATTATGTAGGGATATAAACTCAACGTTTCTCTAAATGGTGAGGTGGGCGTGCTGTATTCTCTAGCGGTCCCAAGAGCAATTTGAGAGGGAATGATGAATTAATCCTCAAATCTCGGTATTTTAACCCAAATGAAGTTAGTTTTTTTGTGTTGTTTGGTTTTGTTTTGTTTTTTTCTCGTTCCCACAAAGTCTGATACATGTCAGACTCCTCTTCCAGGCAGGTCACAGAGCACGGAGCTGTCCTTTCTGGTGCCTTCGACACCACGACGTGACGCCTCCAGTGCTCCGTGATGGGGACGCCACCGGACAGGAAGCTTTCAGGGTCCCGGGCCTGAAGAGACACGTGTCATTTCTACTCAGCACGTGTTTCCTGGAACCCTCCCTCTGACCAGGCACAACACAAGGCAGCTAGGATGGGCACGTGGATGCTCCTTGCCTCCTGGCTTCGTTGGAAGCGGGCTTTGGAAGCCGGGTCCTCCGTGGGGGCTGCAGACGCACCTCCCGCCGCCCGCGGGATGGTCGGGGTCTTGGGAAGCCGCAGAATTCACAGGCTCACATAATCACAGGCTTTTTCAGGCAGGATTTATTAATGTTCTTTTGGCAGCACAGCTCTCAAACTCAGTAGTCCGCTTCACGTCCAGAAACCACACCCGCTGTTCTTTCCTTCCAGACTGACTTCCCAGATGTGCTTCATGTCTTCCTTCCTCGCCCGGAGCCTCTGTCCCTCTGCGTCCTGGCGGCCGGCTTCAGACAACCTGCAGCAGTAGGCGTGACCCTGACCGACCTTGTTCTCAGCTCTGCTCTGCAACGCTCTAGCCAGAGGGGAGCCCTACACAGTGTCCAAGCCAAGCCTCCCGTCTCCGCTCTGCCCGGATTCTGTGCCTGGGACTGGGCACCCTGCCAGGCGCCGCACCCTCAATCTGACATTCGTCTCTGGACACTCAACGTCTTCCTGAATCCTATTTCTTGCTTGATCATCTGGAGGCAGTGAATTTTTTTTTTTTCCATTTTCCTTCTTTCGATTTTCTCTTGGGAATTAGTCCCTTGTGTTTGCTCCTGTCTTTCCTGTTACACCTTGTTAAACGGCCGGTGACAAGCAGCTCACACTCGCGGACTCTGTGTCCCAGCCTCTTCCCCCAGGGGCGGCAAACTCCTCGGGAGCCCAGGTGCTTTCCAGCTCATCACAGCCGACTAGCCTTGCCGGTATTTCACCAGTGCGCAACAGGGGCTGCTGGTCTCCTGGTGGACGGGTCAGCGCCTGTACTCCTGGTGTTTGTCCTGACAGCGCCTTACTCCTACTACCGATTTCTACCTTAGTCAGAAGGAGCTGGGATATATCACCGTCCCAGATTAACCTCACAAGTCAGGAGCTTAGCTGCACAGGTCCCTCACTTGCTCCCATCAGGTCTGCCTTGAGTCCCTGCGGCATTCCACATTATCTAAAATACACGTTAGGGAAACACACTGAAAATTAACAATACGCACTTTGTTGCCCTCAATTTTCCACATCGAGTATTTATCACTTGGTGATCAGAGAACAATAAACGTTCACATCAACGGACAGGTCAGCTGGTTGCAGGATATGGTTCTTGTGTTTGTTTTTGTTTTTTTTAAGATTTTATTTATTTTTTTTGATTTGGAGGGGCAGAGGGAGAGGAGAGAGAGAGACCCCCAAGCAGACGCCCCACTGAGTGCCGAATCCAACGTGGGGCTCAATCTCACAACCCTGAGATCATGCCCTGAGCTGAAACCCAGGCACCCCAGGATATGGTTATTACGAGGTGAACTGACTTTAGCCTTGGCGATCTGTACTCCCCATACGGACCTTCCACGACGCTCTCTCACGGTTCCACGTACCGTACAGCCGGTGCCCTCGGGGTGAGCCTTTCCCGGGTGACGTCTTCCTCGGTCCCCAAGCAGTTGAGAGTACCCCCCACCATCTCGCTCTGCGTCACTGCTGTTGACGCAATGCTGACATTTGGAGATGGTAGTAACGTTCTAAAAATACATCTGTGTGCTTTCCTCCCTTGGATTTTTGTTTCCATTGTTTCTAGGCAGCCAGAGGCTCGCACCTGTCTGGGAGGGAGCAAAGTCAAACGGCCAGGAGCGTGGGCAGAGCTAGTCATCCCGCGTGTGACGTGTCCCATTGGGCACTGGGGTGTCCTGCAGTCCCGTAAGCCAGATTTGCTGCAAGAAAGGGAATTCTGGACTGGTTTTTCTCCCCTACTTCTCCCTGGCTTGGCGGCAAAGCACGTTCAGATGCCAATTTCCTTAGTTTATTCCATAACGTCGAAAGACGACCTCTGGCCCCAGAGGAGATGCTGTGGTCTCAGACGTGCCCCATGGGGGGAGAGGGCAGAGCGTGGGGAAGCAGGTGAGCAGGAAGTTGCTCTTCTGTCCAGTCCCAGAGGACAACTGATGTGAGGAGATTGGCACGTCAAGGGAAAGGGGTCAGATAGGTGGGTCCTGAGGTTTAGGGGAGGTGAGGGACATGCTTCTGCCCAGTTCGTGCTGGGCTCTTCACAGGGAAGTGACAACCCACACAGGGAAACCACATCACAGGGAACGGAGCTGCCTCCGGGCTAGGGATTGGCCCTTCGGTTACGCAGTCACGAGCGGCGTCCCCTGCCTTTGCGCCGTGTGTGGGATCAGAAGTTCCAACGTCCTGAAAAGGATAAGCTGAAGTTGGCTGAGAGTTTGTCTGGGGAGCTTGGTCAGAGTTTCCTGCTTCGGGGACAAAGTCACCCCTACCTAAAGGCCTCAGGCCAGCCACAGCGCTGTCGAGACCGGAGGTGACACCAGGTCAGCCAGCAAGGACCGTGAAGTCCTGACCAGGTAGCGGAGAGACCGATCGCGGATCCCTCCGGCCACACGCACCTGTCACCGGGGTCCACGGGACGCTGGGGAGACAGCCGGTCACCTGTCCGCAGCCACCAGGCCGGGATGGTGATCGGGGAGGGCTCAGCGAGGATCTGACGGGGCTGCCACGGATCCCAGGACCTGTCTTCTCGCTGCTGCCGGACACACCCAGTGACCCAGTGCACCCCGAATGCCGTCTCAGGGTAGGGAAAGACAGCAAGGACAGACTAAGAGATCAACCTTCCCACCTGAAGGGACTCTCGGAATGATTGCATTGGAATAAAAGGCAGGGCTGGATTCTGTCTGATTTGCCACGTCCTGACCACCCCTTTACCGGAGGGCAGGCCTCCAGGAGGAAAATCATAGTGGAAACAGAATACAAGAGTCCTCCACACTGTTCTACTGAGTCAGTGTTCCGACCCGGCCACCGTGGTCCATGTTCCACAAAATCGTGATCCCTTACCCTCAGGAGCAGCGCATCACTTCGGAGAGCAGGGAGATCCCGGGGAGGGGCAAGGAGGCAGGAAACTCTGAACCCTTGCAGACAGGAGGCAAGGTTGAAGCCGGCATCGGGACCAGGCAAGAGTGCGACGGAAGCCCCCACCGTGGGCGGCCGGCAAGGTGCAGAGCAAGCCGTGGGGGGAGCGTCTCCACGAAGAGTCACATGGGGGGAGCGGGAGCTCCCCGCTCCGCCAGGTACACACGTATGTGGCGAGGACACATGCAGATCTAAAAGGGACACATCGGCCACGGTCTGTGCCGCCCCTTGTGTCCCCCACGCCTATGCCACAGCCAGGGGCTGGAGGAGCGACTGAGATCGTGAACCGCCCTCGACACGGCACCATTTGATCGAAACAGCTATTTTGCTCCAACATGTGGATGTCAGTTAGTCCGTCTCCCCGCCCCACGTCGACACCGTCCCCTCCAAGGGCTTCCCGTGAAACTCCATGTCCTCGGGAACCTGCGGAAGGGAAGCCTGAAGGCTTGGGGGACTGAGGAAGACGCGGCCTGAAAGAGGACGAAGAGGGCGTGACAGGAAGGGACCTCCGCTTTCGGAAAAGCGGGACTTGCCCAGGGGTGTCAGGTCACCCCTGAGCAGAGCCAGGAATGAAGACGGTCGCCGGCAGCCCACTCGTCCCAGTACCCGAGGGGCCCGGGCCCGGGGCAGAAGCACGGCAGAGCCC
The DNA here is from genome assembly GCF_009829155.1 of Mustela erminea. Classification (NCBI taxonomy): domain Eukaryota; kingdom Metazoa; phylum Chordata; class Mammalia; order Carnivora; family Mustelidae; genus Mustela; species Mustela erminea. The sequence continues at coordinate 2,083,806 of NC_045618.1, read as the reverse complement.
AGACCCCGAGGTCAGTGCGTCAAACTCTCCCAGTGGCTCCTTCCTTGTCGCACACTCAGGGCTGCTGGCCCAGGGCTCAGTCCCCCCCCCCCCCCAATTATGAGGATCCGCCAAACCCCCGGGAGCTGGGTCTGACCCTAACCCCCTCAACGAGCGATGCCTCCCAGGTCCTCCCACGAGCGTCCTGCTCGGTCAGCGCACCCCGGCGAGAACCTCCCGGCCCAGGCGGGGTCCCTGCCGACCCCAGAGGACGCGTTTGGCCTCTCGACAAATGTGCTGAGCCGTCGCTAAACCCAGACACTGGGCTGCTCGCGAGGGACACTGCCGTGAGGAGCCCACAGGGACCCCTCACCGGACCAGGGGCTTATCCTGGTGTCCATGTGCTGGGGTGCTAGGCAGGGGAGGGGACATTGAGGAGAAAGCCCCCCCTCCCCGGCCGCCTTGATGCTACGAGAGGGAACGGCACTGGGACGGGTCTGCCCTCAGATGGGGCTCGAAGAAGCCACAGCTGCCCCGGGGTGCCAGACAGAGCCATGCCTGAGACAGGATGGGGAGGGCTTTAGAGGGTGTCCCGGAACAGTAAGCAGACCTTGGCAGGAGGAACCCCGAAGCATGGGGACGATCTGGGACTGAGAGGAGGCCTCGGGTTTAGGGGGGCACATTCCCTTCAGCAGGAGAGTCTAGGTAGGACCCCAGGAGTGCGCGGTACCCCAAAGCCTCACCGAACTCCTCAAGACACACCATCACTTGGCCATCCGTCGCCTTGGCCATCCGTCAAGGCCAGAGAACCCAGAAGCAGGGTGTCCCTGCAGCGCCCGTCAGGAAGAGACTGTCCCGATGTCCTGAAACCCTTTCCGCCCCCTAAACTGCAACCCCAAAGTTCGGTCAGCACCTTCGGTAAGACAGAGGAGGGTCTGTCTCCCTCCCAGGGTCTGACTGACTGACCCCTGTCTGACCTCCAGGGTCTCCTGCCAGCAGGGAGGCAGGGGCGGGGGCAGGGGGGGCTCCCTCTGCAGCCTGCCAGGGTGTCAAGGGGAAAGTCACGGTGCACCTGCTGGACGGAGTCCGGTTCAAGTGCTCAGCACCGTCGAGTGCCCAAAGGACACTTGCCCTCCACAGGGACAGCAGAGCATTCACGCAAGGGTCTGGACAGGATGGAGGGAGAGGGGATGACCCCATCCCTGGCTCGCTCGGGGTCAGGGCCACATGGGGAACGGAGGAGGAGAGGCAGGTACGAAGGGGAAGAGGGAGCGAGCATGACAGACTCCGGAGGACGGAGGCAGAGCGGGTGGGGGTGGGGTCACCGAGACGGGGTCGAGAGAGTGAGAATGGGGGTGTGGGGGACAGACCCTATGCCGACGCCCCTAAATCTTCAGACAGGCTTTCCCTCGTGGTGCGGGCTGTCGCATTCTGCCCACGGTCCCTCTGTGTCCCGACCCCAAGCCCTGAGGCTTCCTCCCCACCCGCTCCACGCTGGGGGCCAGGAAGGAGGGAGGCCGGGGGTCCGATGCCTGGCGCTGCCCTCCTCAGTGGCAGGTGGGGTGACCGTCTGTGCTCATCCTTCAGGCGTGTGCCTGAGGCTCACCCCGTCTTCCAGGTCCCTTACTAGGATGGGGTCCCCCCCCATGTCCGTCACCCGCTTAACTGGGCCCTTCTCCTGCTTCACAGCAGCCCACACACTCGCGTCACCGAAGCCACTCGCCCTCCCGTGGTCACCGGGTGTCCTTCGGAGGGGCCCCACGCCTGCGTCCACCCGGGTCGGGCTGGGGGGTCTAACACCGACTGCCTTCCAGCCCAGCCATCTCCCGCGGCCTCTCCTCTGCCGCACGTCCCTGACACGTCGCTATGTCCCTTCTGGAGCCGAGAGGCCTCTCCGGGCACCGTCCTGGCTGCCCCCGAGATGAGCTCTCAGTTCGGGGGCTCCCACCAGCCCCCAGCAACCCTGGCAGTGCCGGGGGCAGCGGGGCTGCTCATAGGGCCTGGCACTCCAGTTCAAGGGTGGTGCCGCTTCCTGCCCGTCTGTTTGGGAGAACATTCAGGAGACATGACCAGATGTTTGGCAGAGGTTCAACCGTGCTCACGTCAGCCAACAACAACACAGCACAGAGACATGCAGGGAGGGCGGAAGGGAGGAGGCTCCTGCCAGCTGCCGGGACAGCCGAGGAGACTCCGTGCCCCCTCGCCCGGGGGAGGAGCTGTTAGCTGTTCCTGTGCGCCTTGCCCGCTGTGAGCTCCAGCATGGAGCCCTCCGTGCCAGGGTCTGGGCTGGAGCCCTGGGCGGGACCGCCTGCTGTGCTGGACAACCAGGCAGGGCCCAGAACCCCAGGGCCGGGCAGCCTGGACGCCCAAGGGAGCCTGGAGAAGCTTTGAGAACTGGGGTCTTTCAGAAAGGGCAGGCCTGGGAGCCAACTACCTGAAATACGGCCTCCGGCCCTCTCACGGACACACGGGGCATCTCTAAGCTCTGTCCAGCAGACTGGGCACAATCCCAGTCTCACGGGCTCCAGAACGCCCCTGCTGATCCACAGAGCGGGTACCCGCAACAAGCCCCACACACCATCCACCTGGGCTCGCGGAGGCGGCCAGGCGACGGGCTCCCGGTGTGCCAACCGAGCCTACAGGGGCTCAGAGCTGAGCCTTTTCAGAAGAGGCTGCCTGTGGGCCTGCCATGGGCTCCTGGCAGCTTCCAGTCCTTCTGCAAGGCTCCTGCCCCTGATCCCCCCGCCCGGGCCTGGACAGCTGCTGTGCTGGGATGCTCTCCCCGCACCCTCCTCCCAACCATCCAGGGGTGCCCGGCCACAGACACACACGTGCACACGCGCACCTGCAGGTGTGGACGTGGACTTGAAGGCACACCCTGGTCGCTCGCCGCGGGCACTGTCGTGGGGGTGGGCTTCCCATTCCCGGCTTACTGGCTCCGTCCCGTCCACAACCACGCCCTGCAGCCTCCCTGCCCGGGAAGCGCCGCGAGTCGGGGTACAGTGCTCTCGCTCTCCCTCTCGCTCTGGATCCAGACCCCCCTGCGAGTCGCTGGGCATTATATGAACCTTCCCGCATCCCCGCTTCCTCACCTGTCAGACTCAGGAGAGGACGGTGCCCCCCTCACCGCTGTGTGCGTGAGCTCGCACGTTTGCTACAGGAACGCATGCTTAGACATGGGTCTGGCACCGGATGTGGGACCCATGCACAGCAGCCGCATGGACACCGGGGACCCACTCGGGTGCGCTCTCCTGCCCTCGGGGAGCTCACCATCGAGCCTGACGGACAGAGATGCCATCTGGAGGCCCAGGCGCTGTGGCTGGGGGGCACAGCTCCGCGTGCAGGGCTGAGCGACACGTCCCCCCGTGCCGTGCAGGGACAGAGCGGCCGCGGCTGAGCCTCAGGTGTCTGCACATTGGGGGGCCCCGCAGATAGGCTCAGCCTCTGTGTTTGGAGAGCTCGCGGTCACGCAGAGGACAGGGATGCTAACAAGCTCTCATACCGTGAGACCGGGTGGCCCTTGAAGCCACAGAGATGCCCACCGGGTGCCCGAGGCGTGGGGGTCAGCACCGTGGCTACGGCTGAAGGCTGGATGCTGCCCGGGAGCCTGAACACATGGCACACGTGGCCTCACTCCAGAAGCTCGCGACACAGGTGACTGGGGTGCCCTGTCTTTAGCCCATGAGCCAACGGAGGCTTGACGAAGTGTGGTGACCTCCAGGGTCCCCGTGGAGCTGTCGGACCCCGAAGGCAGGCCCAGAACCATGACCCCGCCTGCCTCTCTCACCTCGTTGCACTTGACCTTCTCAGCAAGGCTAAGCGGAAGTCAATAGCCCCGCTGAGGAAGCCAGGGCTTGGCACCGGAGCTCGGGCAAGGCTGGAAAGGAGCAGAGAGGCCTCGGACTGGCTCAGACATCACGTTGTTGTCACTCCAGGAGGTTTGGGAGCCCAGAGTCCCCGGGCCTGGGCCCGGAGTCCAGTGTCCTGGGAAGAACTCCAGCCTTGGGAGGGGATGTCGGCCTGGAGTCCCAGCGGGCTGTGCTGGGGGGCTGGGGGGGGGATGGGGGAAAGGACCCCGTTGGAAAGCAGATGCCCCGTGTGCCGTTGGGAAGGAAATGAACAGATACCCTGGCCACAGCGCTCTCATGGTTTCCCCCCGACCTCTTAAAATGTGCATTTTTAAAAATGGGAAACTCCCTCGTGTTTTGAAATTTAGCTCAACAGTTGAGCAATTGCTGAGCATGGGCGGGTTTGCGTTTTTTCACATTGACCCCTTGTGGCCACTCGGGGAACTGCAAGACCAGAGCCGGGGGAGGGGAAGCGCGGCTCCCCCAGGAAGTGGGGCGGAGTGGGGCGGGGTGGGGGGGGGCGGCCTCGGGGACTCCCGCCCGGACTGGCTTCCCTCACCCTCCCACACCTGCCCTCCTTGGTCCCTGACCCCCAGAGTCAGGTGTCAGGCTGCCCTGCCGCGTCCTCCCCGCCCCTGGGCTGCGGCCCGTCTCTGCTCTGGGTCCATCTCCCCACCTGTAAGAGGACGGCGGGAGCCCCCGCGGGCTGCGGTCCCCAGCGGGCTGCGGTCCCCAGCGGGCTGCGGTCCCCAGCGGCCGTCCCGTCACGGGGGCGAGCACGGCCCCCAGTCCTCACCCGAACATGCCCTGGGACGCCCCGTGGGTGCTCTCTCGCGCCGGAAGCTTCCACACGTGATCACCCACCTGTGTTTCCTCCCGGGAAGCAGCCGGGCTCTCCACACGCCACATTCCTGTGACGACTCAGTGCACATTGCGTTATCCAATTACGATGGTTCTAAATGGTTCTTGTCACGGATGAAACAGCTGCTGCCCTTTTAAAAAGCTCCAGGTGACCGCAAGAGCTGTTGTGCGAAGTCACGAATGGAGGAAACGCGGATTCTACTAGCTTTGCCTTCGGGGGAAGGGACAGTAAAAAAAATGAAGTCGTCTGCCAGACCCCGCGGGAGCACCCGCCAGCCGCGTCCCAGTGCAGGCCTCCGGGACTCTCACCGACTGGGACTACCGACTCCAAAGTCACCTTTTGCTCCCCCGTACCTCCCGCCCAGGGAAGCTTTCCGCTCTGGTCCTACCAGCCGCCTCCTGCTCAAGACGGCGCAGTGACCCCTCGCCCGCCTGCTGAGTGGACGCAGACCCCCGCCCTCGGGCCTTCCCCTTCCGTGTCTTACATCCCTCTGACCCCCCCACACCACGTTCCAGCCAACGTCAGCTGCTGTCCGTTGCCAAGCACATCCTGCCTTCCCCCAAGTCGGTAGCTTCGGCTCTCGCCGGGGTTTTGTGGGGGATCCTGGAGCTGCTGCCTCTTATCCACGGAAAAAGCCGCTCTTTGTCCCGTAAAGCATCACGTCGCCAGTGGCGGACCTGCAGGTAGGGACGCGTCTATTCCTCCGCGGAGCAGTTGATGAGCTCTGCTGGACTCGACGGAACACGTCGAATGGGAACAAAGTGGGGTCCAGTTCAGGCTTGGGAAGAAGCGTGGTGACAGAGACAAGGTCACTCCTTGGCTCGGACCCACACCTGGCTAAGCTCTTACACGAAAGCAGAGGGAAGAGGACACGCCCACGCAGAGCACCTGCTGCCTCGTAACTGGGCACACCCTGGGCTGCCCGAGTCACAGAACGTACCCTGATGCTCAGGAAGGTGACCTTCTCGCAGCCAGGAAGCGGCCAGTCCTCGCTACGGGGCGTCGGCCTCCTCCCGGCTCGCGCTGCTGGGGAGTTAAAGGCACCACCAGTCCTGACGCTGTATTTGCTGCCGAGCACGTAGCTCGGGTTCAGTGGGGCCACCATCCCACCCACGGCTGCACTGGGCCCCGGGAGAAGCCGTAAATGCCGCCACGTCCACGGACGTAGCTTCCACTCCGGGCCAGACATCCCCAGGTGCCGCCTCACCTCCCAGCACAGCCGCTCAGCCCCCCGTGTCCTGACTCTCCAGGACGGGCACCTCTCCAGACCTGGGGTCCACCTTCTCGTCCTCTCTTGTCCTTACTCTACCGAGGTACGGCGCCATCTCCGCCCTCCCCACCCCAGACGTCTCTCCCTCTATGCGTCCGACACTTAGCCCGGAGCCTCATCTCGGCCCCGGGATGCCTCTACATCCCTGGTGCTTCCATAAGAATCCCTCTAAAGTGAAATCGTGCCGGTTCCCTCCTCAAGCTCTTCCGGAGGCTGACCATCGCCCTTGAGATAAATTCGAATCCAGTAATTTGTTCCACACAGCCAACAGCGATATTCAGAGCACTGCACGGCCTGCCAGTTTGTCCTGAACGTCACTGGGCACCAACCAAACCAAACAGACTCCAGCCACCTGTCCCGAAGGACCCTTAAGGGGCCAGATGTTAACTCTTCAGTGGCTGGGCTGTCATGGAGGCGGGGGTCCCTGCAGGGCACCTCTGGGACTTGGGTCATAGGCAGTTTGCAAGCAGTGCAGACACACCTGCAGGGCGTGCTAGCTGGGCCCCAGGTGAGCATCCGCTGTGCACACAACCCACAGCTACTGGCCTCTCACTAAGTCCCTGCTTCTGGGCACAGCTCCAAAGGCCACACTTCAGGGACACGGAATGCCCCCCCACCCCCAGTCGTGCCTGGAAGGTTTTCTCTATGTTCCTGCTCCAGGGTCATCCAGTCCCTGGGCGTGGGTCATCTCCCCGCACAGTCTCCCCCTCCCCGCCCTCCCTGCAGGGTCTTGGTCTCAGTCCTCACGGCGTCCACCCCTCCCCCCCACCGCAAGAGAAGGGACACTCGGGGCACAATGCACAGACCTCATGCAGGTGAGCTGGTGCCCTCTGGGGCCAGGGCAGCCTGCAGACCTCGACTCCGGGCAAAGTCATGCAAATCACCAGCCGACTCTGGGACAGTTTCTGTATGAAAACCAAGCACAGTGCATAGCTCCCCATGACTGCCACAGTAAACCCCTCACCGTGAGTTCTGATGCAAATCACCAGCCGACTCTGGGACAGTTTCTGTATGAAAACCAAGCACAGTGCATAGCTCCCCATGACTGCCACAGTAAACCCCTCACCGTGAGTTCTGAGCACGAGCTAGACACACACACACACACACACACACACACACACACCCACACCGAGCTGAATTCATCAGTTTTACTCAGGCCCATTAAACTTCTCTGTGCGTTTAAAAAACTAACATTTTGAACACACTGATGCAGTTTAAAGGATAAAATGGTGATACCCATAGAAGTTCTAAGCTTCTCTTTTCACGTCTCTCTGGGCCGTGCTGGGTGTCGCCCGTGCTGGACGCCGCTATGGAGATGCTCTGCGCCTTCCGGGCGCTGTAACCCCCTCCAGACCGACCTTGTCCAGGGGGCCACGCAGCACAAAATTCTAGGTTTCCACCAGATCGCAGATTCGATGCTAGAAACAGGTTATTCTTGTGCCTGGAAGTTACCTTGAAAGCACATAGTGTGTCCTCTGTAGAAAAAATATATAAATAGAAGAAAGAGCCTTTTATCGCATCTTCTGTAGATGGAAAAGAACCTAGAAGATGGAGGGCAGTAGTGTCCAAAGTTGTGCCCCGAAGGGACGTGTAGCCATGTCTGGAGACATTTCCGGATATGCAAGAGCTGGGATGCATGGTCATCGTCCAGCGGGTAGAAGCCTCGGGTGCCGTCAAACGTCTCATAGTGGGCGGGACAGCCCCCCACCCTGCAAGAGAGAATTATCTGTGCCGACCACCAGAGAGCCCTGGGTCGTCTACCCGGGTGCAGAGGAAGGTCTAAACCACCTGACGGGCTCCCGCCCCACCTGCTAAGGAGGAGCCACGACCTTGAGCCGAAGACCTGATCATGCCCCCCTGCTGCTCCCTCTGGAGGAGGACTGGACACATTCAGCTGCACGTCCTGTCAGTCAGCGACACGGCGATGGACAGTGTCTGGTCTAACCCGGAGAAGCGTGACATTCAGTAAGGAGGTTGGTAGTTTGTAATGTGCGCGACAGAGCCCGGGCGGCAGTCCGATGTGACCGCGCGAGGTGAAGCCAGTCGTGCTGGGCCCCCAGCAGCTGGGTGTCCTCCGTCCACACTGAGGTGCACGGGGACAGCTATGCCGTAGTTTAACGCCTCTGCATTCCAACGACCGTGTTTTGCTGTCACATTCAGCTGTTACAGATGGTAACTGCAGTCACCCAAACTTGGTGGTCAGTTCGGGCACTAAAACCCTACGGCTCGTGGCGGGAACGTGAGCCCTGACGTTGATTGGAAGCCGCCCGTGGGCACCTTTCACGATAGCAGCACGAACGCCACAGAACTTCCAGAACATGCAGAACTGGCCCAGTTGCTCTCGGAGAGCTTGAAATGTGGAGGAACTCCTTTCACCGGATGGAGCCCCGCCGACCTGCTCCCCGCCCGCTCTCGCCCTCCGGGCACACGCAGGTGAGCCTAACTGGGCTCGCCGGTCCGCAGCGCTCAGCCCAGTCTGCACTTGGAAATAAAACAGTGCGATTTTTAAAATATTGTGACTTCCGCACCGAGGCACTGAAATGAAAATCCCAAGAGGCAGGCTGGGGCGGCGGAACTTTCTAAAGTCCCACCCTGGGAAGTGACTCCTGAAAGAGGTCACCGGCTGGAAGCAGCATCTGTTGAAACCACACCTCCACCACCTGTGACCGCCTGTCTCCTGGTGCACTTACGGCGGGACAGCCTGACCCATCTACCTGCGGGCCAGAGACTCTGCATCCTGCCATGAGACCTTACCTGACACGGCACGGGGACTCCACAAAGAACGAACGGACAAGCAGGTTCGTGGAAGGGGATGTGTTTATTTTGTGGGGAACTTTCAGATCACACGGGTGCAACGGCTCGTGTGCCCGTTTCAAAAAGTAAAGAGTCTTTGCGCTTTCAAAATCATTAGTCGGTAGAGTGACCTGTCCGGGGCAAGTCCCGAACCCCCACCCCCGCCAAGTCAGAGGTAGAAACAAACACACAAGGGGGAAGACGGTTAGGTCCAAGGTCAGGCCACAGCTCACAGCTACACGTTGCTGATTTCTTGGTCGCCGTGCAGTGGGGGTGGGGAGGACGGGTGACAACACCCTGCGTGGTTCTGACAGCTTTGTCCCACACTCGGGCTCCTTGTCCAAGCTGCTGCTGAACAGCAGCTCAAGTTCTCCAGGAATTTAGACTCAACAAAGGAAAGTCCTCTGTCACCTTCAAATACCACTTAGGAGCTCTTTCCTGGAGCCAGTGTTTCCTGTGTCCCAGGCCCCACCACGAAGTCAATAACCTTCATATAGCCTTTGCTTCGACCTCAGGTTCAGGGACGTCAACACCCGGCTTAAAGAGAGCTTGGGGCATGACCTGGCTAAGCCAGGTGTTTTTGAGCACGCGCGCCCAGGGTCACTGCCCCCCGGGGTCCGCGCCCTGTCCCGGGGCTTGGGAGTCCTGCTCCGGGGCTCGGGCGTCCTTCACCGGTGGCTTGGGCACATCCAGCATGGTGGACGAGTCTCTCCGGGGGTTCCCAGTCACCAGCATCCAGTGGTTTTTCGGCTTCTCAACTCGGTGCGAATCCAAGTGTGTGTGAGCGGCCACTTCCACTTCCTTTCCGAAACGGCCGCTGGGTCGGGAGAGAACAGACCCCGGTTGGAAACGGAGCAGTGGCTCTGGGTAAGTAACTCTGTCCGCCCCCGTCCCAGCCCCAGGTCCAGCTGACTTGGGCTCGGGGACGGTGGGCTCTGGGATACGTGTGTGCCGGACCTTGCCCCCGCCTGCACGGTGATGAGGGGCACAGGGTCCCACCACAGCTACAGTCATCTCGTCGGGCAAGGACCTGTGGGACACCAGGGCTCGGGCAGGATTTGCCACACCTCTGAATCGTTTGTGACAACACTTCATCATCAAAGCACTCATGTGTATGGCCACACTCTGACTCAAGCTGCTTGGGGTGCCTGGGTGGCTCAGTCAGTTGAGCGTCTGACTCTCGATTTAGGCTCAGGTCATGGTCTCAGGGTTGTGAGATCGAGCCCCACGTAGGGCACTGAGCTGGGCGGGGAGTCTGCTTGAGAGTCTCTCTCCCTCTCCCTCTGCCCTCCCCCTCCAAAATAAATACAGAAATACAAACACATCAGTCGAGTGTCTTTGTGCCCCTATCCGTGGCATTTAGCTGAATTGAGCAGCACGTACACATACCTTAAGAACAGGTGTCTGTGGGCTGCCAGCCCCCGGTTCGTTTGGGAGTGATTGAGGATAATTTTTGCATTTGCCTTTAAAGATGAAGAGAGTGTGTTATTTGCATTACGAACTAAAACCTCCAATTCCTAAAGACAAAAAGTTGAAAATATACTATATATTCACTTAAATGTAGTTCAGTGAAATAGAGAGATGGAAATAACCTAGAAGCCAGACTTTAATGGACGGATTTCATACACCGTTGCAGGTGCACAGGGGATGGAACATCCTAGAATCCCTCAGAGCCACACTGGAAATCTTTCACAACATGAGACGTAACCAGCAGTGTTTCTAAGTGGAGAACATAAGGATGTCACTGATGTCCTATTTCATTAAAAAAAAAAAATTGAAATTAAATAAAATAAAGAGACATGCATGGAAAAAGACAGAGGTGATAAACGCCAGCGGGGCTCTCTGGAAGGTGGTGGAATTACTGGTTATTTTCATTTTATTTGCTTTGCTTTGCTGATTTTTCCTTCAGCGAGCATATATTCTGTTTATAATCAGGAAAAAAAAAATACATATGATTTCAAACTCCTGGCTCCTGGAAGCTAACCACCGTGAGGAAGCCCCCGCCGCTCCCGTGGGACTTACACAGCATCAGAAATGCCCACGTCAGATCGGGCCACCCTGCAACCAAGGAGCGTCCCACCCGAATACAGACGAACCGTGCGCCCTGACCAAGATGCAGGTCTCCCCACAGCCGCCCTTCCCAGCTGATAGAGCAGGAGCCTGGCCCGGCCTCCCTCCCACAGCTAACGCGTGCTGAGACAGCGGCACAGAAATACCCCTGCTTCCCAATGGCATCACGAGCAGAGCCCGCTTCCCAGGAAGCTCCCTAGAGCCCGGCCGCACTCACCGGCACGGGGGAGCCTTCGTACTCCAGGCGGAACTGGGGGTCCAGGAAGGCGGCCTGCCAGCAGTTCAGGTAGGAGGCCTCATCGGTCAGATACACCTCCTGGAGCCAAGACCTCTTCGACGACCTCAGCAGGGTCCTGTGGTCACTGGATAAATACAGCTGAAAATGGCAATGCAGGGGTGAGCTACGTCACACGGCTGGAGAAGCTGGGGGCGGTGAACCACCGACCAGCGGGGTGTCAGGTGTGGTCCAGCGCAGTTCTGGAAAAGCCCCTTCTTGCGGGCGGTGTGAGAACACTCGGGTTTCCTCCACTTAGAGACGTCATCGCAGGAGGCTGAGGCTACACCCCCAGCACCTCCACTGCTTTGCCTTCCTTTGGGTGCCAAACCCGCTCTCTCTCCTCCTCATCTCGTCCCTGCTCCCCCTCCTCCTTCCCAGGGCTCAGGCCAGAACCCCGGTTTTGCTTCTTAGAAACAGCGTTGCACAGAGTTGCCGCATGAAGGGAAGTGCCTCACAACCGACACCGTCACCGCCGACATTCACCGTGGGCCCCTGAGGACGGATCTCTGGAGCTGACGTCCCCGCAGGGGACTTACTTCGACAGCTCTCGGGCCCCTGTAACCGGGCCCAGAAGCACCCCAACCTGCAGAAGAGTCGGAAACGTAAGCTACTGCTTAGTTCTTTAGTGATTGACCTTCACCCCGAACCTGGAGGCTGTTTCTGCCTCTTTCGGTGGGTTCTCATGGGCAAAGCTGGGCCACGAGGCGCTCGCTGCGGGGAAGGCAGAAGTGAGTTACTCTCTTCAAGGCCTTTCCTGGCGAGCCAGACAGTGATGGAGGACAGGCCCGGAAGCACCTGTAGACCCCAGGAAGGTTGGACAGGCCAGCAGGAGTGGGAGGGGCTGCCGGCAGGCACAGGCAAGGACACACACTTACCCAGGGGCTCAGGAGAGGCTCTGAGGGGGAGGCAGTGTGGGGCTGGGCACCTGAGGGGCTGGCTGCACGTAGACAGGGAGGGCAGGGACATATCACAGAGGACCTTAGATGCCACCGTGGACGGCAGCGCTAACCAGACCTGAGCTCCTAGAGCATCGACCTGGCAGCGTGCGTCTCCTATGGTCTGAGGTCAGGACAGACTAGAGGGATCCAGCGTGGACCAAGGTCCTGGCACTGGGGACGAAAAGACAGGCCCAAGAGCACTAGGAAGGGAGAGCCATGGCCATGACCATGAGCAGGATGTGGACACGGAAGAGAGACAGGCCCAAGACACACTCGGATTCTCAGTGATCGGGGAAATCCAGGGCAACTGAAAACCTGCCCTTCAAATGGCAAAGACTGTCTACCTCAGACCACAAACTCCGTTGTGTTAATGTGAAGAGAAATAATAGTGAGCCAGGCACAACTCTAGAAGGGAGGCATTACCTGATTATTTTAACGAATGCCCCGGAAGTACTTGCTAATTCACAGACGAGGAACGGAAATAAGAGAATTTGAGAAGAGACTGAACGATCGTCCCTTGAGAATGAAAGCACCGTGGACCTGAACATCATAAGAGAATTAACTGGAAAACCATGAGAGAGAATAGAGTGAGGCTTTCACCAGTGGTGAGTCTCAACAGCAATGGCTTTCTTACATTTTTCTTGCAACTAACTTAGGGCCCCCCATAAGGGCCATCCATAGCAGAAGATACCGGGGGACAACCTCAGCGGGATCAGCATCGAATCCCCAGGAAAAAAAACCACAGAATTTCACGGAGAGATAAGAAAGAATAAATGAATAAATGAGGAGACCTCACAGAAAAAGAAATGTTATGAAGCATCAAATACGTGAATTTATGGAATTTTCCAGTGCCAATAAAATGCCACGTGATTTTTTTATCACACCCCCCCCCCAGGGAGAGGGACTTGCAGAAATAATTACATGTAACCGAGAGGTTAACTAATTCCTAATATAATTCAAAAAAGTGTAATGAGAGAAAACTGGCCCAACGTGCCGTCAAAATACACATTATACTGTAAAGCGTAATTCTAGAATAAAAAGACACAATTTGGGTTGAAAGGGTTAGAACGGGAAGCTCAGAGACAGCACACAGGCTGTAGAGTGATGCTACGCGGAGATCTGCGTGTCAGAGAGGAAAGGAGTCATCGTTCAAGAAACAACACAAATGCAGCTTATTAGTCGTTTAGGGGAAATTGCACGTCTCCACAGTGCCTGCACCAAAATAAACCTCAGGCAGATAAACAACAAACAGGAACAAACGTGAAGCTTCAGCCACCGAGAAGTCGATACAAGGTTGTCTTTTCATGGTATTTCTAGAGCAGACTTTATGGGGCTCTGAGCAATGGAGGGATTGCGATGGAAAACACAGATACACGTTACTCAAAAATATGTTAGAACCACTCGGACTTCAAAGCCACATAGCCAGAAAAAATAAAATAAAATAAAATAATAAAAATAACAAAATCCAAGAAGCAAATGGGAGGGAACATGACCAAGAAAATGGCAAAATGTTATAACCTACAGAAGAGCAGATATCGAACATGGGTCAGTACACGGACACAGGACGAAGGATTTACAGGAGACAAAGAAGATGGGACAGTCGAGGACAGCGTTGGGGGAGAGAGTAAGGGAAGGGGGGTCGAGGAAGAGAGAGAGAGAAACCAGAAACGGTGCATCTACTTCTTGTGGGGCTTGTAACTTTCTCTGTATTTTATTTTTTTTAAGATTTTATTTATTTGACAGGCAGAGATCACAAGTAGACAGACAGGCAGGCAGAGAGAGAGGGGGAAGCAGGCACCCTGCTGAGCAGAGAGCCCGATGCGGGGCTTGATCCCAGGACCCTGGGATCATGACCTGAGCTGAAGGCAGAGGCTTAAACCCACTGAGCCACCCAGGCGCCCTTCTCTGTATTTTAAATCCATTCTGAGAGAACAAAGTGTAAAAGAAAATAACGTTAGTAACATTAACCTCTGGATAAGACAAGGGTGATTTACCCCCCCTTCAACAATATGGTATTTTCTCTAATTCCTACATTTTTTTCTTAATTCAGGCTGCGGCTTACCATCTAAGGTGTGTAGGGGTTTAACTGACAGCGCTGATTTTTCTTAGCAGCACACAAGGTAATAAGTAACGTTACCTCATACCATTATGGAAGCTTTGATTCAGCAAGAAATAGTTATGTGTTACCCCTTTTGCCACTGGACCCCTGAACGGCTTGGAGCAAGATCACCTGACCTCGTGCCTCAGTTTCCCCATCAGTAAAATGGGGTAAAACAGTCCCTAGTTCAAAGACCTTTTTGGATGATTAAGTGTGTGTGTGTTTGTGTATGGTATGTAGTAAGGTTTACTAATCCCCATTTTATAAATGAGAAAGGCTCAAAAAGTTAAACAACTTATCTGAGGTCCCACTCCATAGAGAGACATCTCAGCTCGAGTTAGACACAGATTTATCTAGTTCTGTTGCCCTCCTAATCTCCGAGGGAAAGAGAAAGATCAAGTTAAAAAAAAAAAAAAAAAAAAAACGGGCGACACACCTCGCTAGCCTTGGTGACACTGACAGTTATCAGACGACGATTAGTTAATCCAACTATTAACTTAGGGGTGGAGGTGGCAGAAAGCTATGCTTGATGTCAGCTGCATTGCAAAAAGCTTTTTCTCCCTTACTCCGTAGCGCCTAAGGGTCTGTTTCTGTCCTTTGGAAAGCTAGAAGGCAAGAAATGGCCCAAGAGCCGCGGGCGGAGGTTCCAGAAGCCAGAGGCAAAGCCCACACCTACAGAGTCCTCTATCTGTCTCCACAGGTGACCGTGAGCCGCACAGAAACCATCCTCTGGCTCCATACGCTGTGCACCGTGAGGACTCACCATTCTGTCTTCAAATCCGCCCGTCGTCGCGAGGCAGAAGTTCTGTCCGTATCTAAGGACCTGGCCCATGGCGTTTCTGTCTGCACTGTCAGGGAAAAATAAGCATCATGTCAATTCTCTATTAGAATTTTTCTACATTCAGGGCACCTGGGTGGCTCAGTCGTTAAGCCTCTGCCTTTGGCTCGGGTCATGATCCTGGGGTCCTGGGATCGAGCCCCGCATCAGGCTCCCTGC
The DNA here is from genome assembly GCF_009829155.1 of Mustela erminea. Lineage (NCBI taxonomy): Eukaryota > Metazoa > Chordata > Mammalia > Carnivora > Mustelidae > Mustela > Mustela erminea. Next base: position 2,068,674 of record NC_045618.1, on the reverse strand, counting down.
TTGGCGGGGAGCCTGCTTCCTCCTCTCTCTCTGCCTGCCTCTCTGCCTACTTGTGATCTCTGTCAAATAAATAAATAAAATATTCTAAAAAAATCAATATTCTTGATAATGTATTTCACACACATTAACTGATTTGGTAGCTAAACATTTACAAAATGGTCATTTCTCTGGGCCTTCAAATCTGGCTGACATCCTGTCCCTGTACCCCTGCCCCACCCCTGCTCCCGCCGTGGCCAGTGTGCGGAGTGTCCATCCGTGTGAGCACGGCGTGCTGTCTTCCATTGAGGGATTGTAGCCAGGGGCATGGGCATCTGGATAAAGAGCCCTCCTGGCCAGGGAGGGCTTACACACTTAACACAGTCTTCCCTCCTAATGCTCCAGGACACAGAAGCTGTGGTCCATTTTTAGTTGTCTTGACAGAACTTCTCAGTGTTCAAAGGAACTCTAAAGCAAACACTCAAAGGAGGGGTGCCTGGGCGCCAGTCAGCAAACCACCAGCTTCGGCTCAGGTCATGATCCGGGGATCGTGGATGAGTCCCACATCAGGCTCCCTGCTCGGCGGGAAGCCTGCTTCTCCCTCTGCCTCCCCCTTGCTTGTGCTCTCTCTGACAAAAAAATAAAATCTTTAAAAAAAAAAAAAATTAAGACCTAAAGGACTGGCTGTACTCTTGCATCAAAACATTGCTATCATTGTTCAATTAAAGTAAAAGCAATCCTTTTTTGTTGTTACTATGTATCTTTAAGGATTTAATTGTCTATTTCAAGATCTCAGCTACAGTTTTAGCGAATAATTACAAAGTAACAAATCCGGCATAGTGCCACCTTGCACCGGACTATTTCTGTCCTAAAAATAGCGACATTGAGAGACACTCCAATGAGCTCCGAGCATCCTGAGATGTTATTAGGAAAACCCAGTTTGTAGGCAGAACGCGATTTTAGTTTCCTAGATCCAATACTTTTGAATGAAGCATTTATAAGGGAACACAAATGAGCAGTTGTCCTGATGTTTAAGAAGAAGGGCATGTGAAGGCCACCAACAGTAACCCCCGGGGGGGAGGCAGCAGGACAGGAAGCACAGAGAGCGCCCCATCCCCTTCACCTCCAGGCGACAAGCCCTCCCAGGGCTTCCTGAAGCTGGAAGTGAAAACATATTTATGATAAACATGAGCTGAAAATTCAAGTGTCTGTACCTCAAAATGATGAAAGTGTTTCTGCCAACGGGGATCTTGGTTTGAGCTGCGCTCAGCCCACAGGGCACCTCTAACTGGTCACTCGGGGGCGATTTAATTTCATCCAGAGTCATGCAGAGGCTCAGGTCCCCGCCCAAAACCAAATCAGCTTCCGTCTCAGGGTAATCTGGATTCACAAGCATCACTTTGTAGCCACAGCGAAGGTACCCGTCCTCCGTGATGGAAAGCTGCATCTACAATTTAAATTGTTTTTCAGACAACCCTGGTGTGTCCTCAACAGCCAGTGCAGAGACCCCTTCCCCCCTTCACCATCGAGAACCTGTCCCAGGAGGGGGCACATCCCTCAGGGACCTTGTGATAACTTGCATACCCTCAAGTCCTTCATTCTCTTCCTTTTCCCGCGGCCGAACCCCTCCCACTTTGCCAGCGTCCCCCCCAAATCCCAAACGGAGTCAGAAAGCCGATGAAAAATCATGCGCTGACCCCACTGTTCTTAACTGATTCAGACTCACTGGAAATGTCCTGAGCACCGAGTAAGGGGCGTTTTACAGATTCCTGTACTGATCCTGGAAAATGCGGGTAAATGTAATTAAGAGCAGATTTCTCCTACGTTTCTAAAATCTTAGGGGGTTATAAACATCGTGGTTTTCAGCTCTAGAAGGGGGACAATGGTATCTTCCAGACGATAATTCATTTATGGAACGTTTGCTTGCTTAACACACACTCACACTTAATTCGATATAATTTTGAGGATGGCGCTCAGATTTAAAATTACCGGTCTCAAAAGATTCTCTTTGAGTCTCCTATTTCTCTGTATGAGAAGCTGTCCCTTTTCTCTCTTCTCCAAGAAGTCCTTCATGCGCTCCTGGTGAAAGAGAAAATGAAAAAAAACCCAAAGGTCAACAATGGTCCTCAATTTACAGACCCCGGTAGCTTCTAGGTCAGAAGCATGTCAAGCTGAAAAAGCAGAATCTGAGAAAAAGAAAGGTGAGCCTAATGGGAATGGTGCAAATTGTTTTGGCTTTAATATTCTTACTTCTTTGTAGAAGGCTTGAAAAAATGACACACACCAAAAAAACAAACAAACAAACAAACAAAAACAGCCTCACCCTCAATTACCCCATCCAGAGACAATCATGAACAACATTTGGAGGCCGTGTGTCCGCAGTGGAGGTCTCCCCTGGCTGTCCACCGCCGCAGTCACCAAACCCTCCCCCACCAGCTAGATGGATGCCTGATGGCTCAGGGCCTTGTCTGAGTGAAAGGTCCGGGAAAGGGACATCACCGGACGCCTAGGAGGGAACTTGTGGGGCTGAGATGGGCACCGAGTTTGGAGACCCAGGGACCTGCAGAAGGAGCAGGTGTGAGACCTGGGGGGTGTGGGACAGCAGGTGAACTTCCTGGGGCTTTCCGACCCCGGGTAGGTTGTTAGGCTACTTGGCGTCTGCTGGGTGAGGAGGCCCCGGGGGCAGAAGGACTTGGGGTGGGTGGGCGGGGCGGTCCCTGAGTAGCGGGGGGGCGGCGCCAGCTGCACCTGCCTACCTCCTCCAGGTAGATGTCCTCGTTCCAGTTGCCCATTCGCACTCCCGGACCGTACAGGTTCTGCGCCATCCTGCCCTCCCGCCAGCGGCCAGCCGGCCAGCCTGCCTCCCACACCTGCCTTGTTAGCGTGCCTTGTCGCCATGACAACCGACCCAGAGCGATTGGCCAGGTCCAGGGCCTGCTGGCCAATCAGTGGCAGCGCAGGAGCAGGGGGGGGGCGCGCAGCCAGGGGGTTGGGGGAGGGGGCCCTGGAGGGATGGGGGTGGGGAACGGCATACTCGCTGCCTGGAGTCCCTTCCGCTGTGATTTCTCTGAATTTAATTCCAATGCAGGCTGGTGGGCTAAAGCCAGCCCTCGGGCCTCGTGGTGCTAAAAATGTAAAACACTTTTTTCTTTTCTTTCTCTCTTTCTTTTTTTTTTTTTTTTTTTTAAATCCAAACAAAAAATTCCAATGGGGGGGAAGTATCCCTCGCTTATTGAGACGCAAAGAGGAGCTTTTGAACCGAAGCTCCCTAACCCTAGAACTGCGTATCCTCCTAGAAATCTGGAAACCAAAGTAACATGGAGGAAAAAGTAAGAAAATGTCGCCTTAGCATCTTTCTGCTTATGCGACTGGGGCAGTCCTGCCTCTAAGGGTTTTACAGCATCACCCCCCCCACACTGTCCCCCTCCTCCAATGTCCAAGCTAGAGGACAAGCCCATGGCTTGCAAGGACTCTGGATAAAGGTAGAATATGTGGGAGCCAGCGTATTTTGTTTTGTTTTTGTGCTTTAATGCCGGAGCCAATGTTTTTAAAGCAGCACTTTATGAACAGGCAAGTGCTTTCGGACTACTGGGAGCTAGACGCTAATGCAGTGCCTTGGTAGCTGGCCGTGCTCCTGTCTATTGAGACAGCACAGACACGAAGGACACGCATCCTTTCCTCCCTCCAGCACACCCAGTCTACAGGAGAAGGTACTTTGTGAAAACAGATCACCACAGGAGGAATGGGACAAGTGAGACTACAGATGCGCTGATGAAAGGCCACAGGACTGCAAGGAAAGATTCGTTTCTGCCTTGGGGAGGTGACTGGGGGAAAATCAGGAAGGATGCCCCTGAGTGGCAACTGGGGCAGGACACTTGGCAGCTGGCCTGGGGAGGGTCTCAGCGGCTAGGCTGCAGGTCCCGGTACGGATGGGACACTCCCTCACCCTTGCCAGTCTGCAAGCTCTGCCCCTCCACCAGCTCGCTCTAGGACACTTCAAAAGGCTAAGCAGGACGGTAGGTCACATAGTATTCTGCCAGAACTGCATTTGATAAATTAAAACGAGAGTCTCAAAGGAGTGAGTCTCTCATCCAAGTTCAAAGTGCTAAGAGTTGCGCAGGACAAAGACACAACCCAATTTCCTGACTCCAAAGTTCAGGCTTTCTCCAAGTGTTTCTGTGTTCCCTGTAAAATCAGGAATATCCTAAGACAGTGCTGGTCTCCACGTAGTTTACTAGAGTTCTCAGGAGTCGATCCGGAGGGAGTTTTGAGCTCATCTACTTCCCTTGTGCCATTATGGGGAAATGAGTTACATTGTCGGTTGTTAGAGGCCCAGCAAGACACTATCTACATGTTGTTTTGTGAAATGGCTTTTTAAGTCAGTCTGGAGACAGATACAACCACGTGATTGTGGAATTGCAGACACACTGGTCTTTGCTGGGGGTCTTTGGTGGGTGCAGCTTACCACCCAGTGTAACCTGCTTCCCGCCCAACAACTGCTGTGTTTCTGGAAGACAGGCCTAGCAACACATTTTCAGGGTGGTTACTCCCTTGATTTTTTTCGTCTTTAGTTTTGTAAGATAGTTTACTGGATGCAAGACCCTTGGTTACAAGTGTTCCTTTCAGTGCCTTAAGTCTGTCATGCCCCTGCCCTCTGACTGCCACCGAGTCTGGGGAAAAGCCAACCATCGACCTCGTGGGGGTTCCCGTGTGTGTCTGTGAAGGGTCGTGTGTGGGCTCCTCTGCTCTCAAGGTGCTCTGTGGCTTTGTCCTTCGTCCCTTGACCATGGTCTGGGGGGCCTCGCCTGCCATCCATCCCACGTGGAGGTCACTGACTGTCTGAATGTATAGATTGTTTTTTTAATCCAATGTGGGATTTGCCATTCTTTCTTTGAATATCCGTCTGCTCCTTCCTGTCTCTCTTCTCCTTCTGGGACCCTGTTGCGTGTTATGGGGGCGCTCCTCATTAGGTCCTATTTGTCTTCCTTCTTTTTTTCTCTCTGGCCTGAAGATTGCATCATTTCTGTTGCTTTTTCTCAGGTCTGAACTTTCTCCTAGGCCGGCTCAAATCTGCTGCTCCACATGTCTTGTGAATTCTTCATTTTGGTCGTAACGCTTCCCAGCTCCAGAATTTCTGCCCGGTTCTATTCTACCGTTTCTTTACCGATAGTCTGTATTTGAAGAGACATTGACAATATACGTTCCTTAACTTCTATCATCACGGTTTTCCCTTGGTCTTTGAACATATTCTTAATTGCTCTGGAGTCTCTGCCTGCTAAGTCCAACATCTGGGCCCTCTGAAAGCCTGCCTTTTCTCCAGAAGATGGATGGCTTTTTCCTCTTTGTTGGCTGGGATCATGATTTTTTGTCAAAAGCAAGACGTTTTCAGTAATGTAGTATCGTAATTCTGAATACTGATTCCAGGCCCCCAGTGCTGTTGTTTGCTTGCTTGTGAATCTGGTCAGTGAGCACTGTTTCCAACTGTGCAATCCTCTGATGTCACCATTGAGACGTGCAGCCTGACCCCCCCCCCCAAAATGACTCTTAGTATGATAAACAAAGCTCCATAAAGGAACGTCTCACAACCTAGAACACAAGCGGATTTATTTTTAAAAGACTTTATTTATTTATTTGACAGGCAGAGAGAGAAAGAGAAGGAAGCAGGCTCCTGTCTGAGCAGAGAGCCTGATGTGGGGCTCGATCCCAGGACCCTGAGACCATGACCTGAGCCAAAGGCAGAGGCTTTAACCCACTGAGCGACCCGGGCGCCCCACAACACAAGCGGATTTAAAGGTCAGGTAATAACAACAAAATGCTAAACAAACACGCAAGAAGCCTTTTCCCCTTGATTTTCCTAAATTTTACTTTCATTTTTGAAAAATTATATAACCTTTATTTCCTACATAGGTATATAAAATGTTTATTGTATAACCCTTGGAAACCCCCAAAGCTACAATTGAAACAGAAATGCACTCTTGCCTTTCTGGCTGCCATAAACTCTGCTCGGTTCTTGTTTAGCCTTAAATACCCCCTTGACATCAGGCCATTGTTCCTTCTTCTTTCCGGTTACTACAATTTTGATGTAAAGCAGGTAGGTACTAGAGAACATGTTTGCTATTTCTTTTCATGATTCAGTGAGGCTCTTGGAAAAATTTAATTGGAACCTTTTGTTCCTTACTTGTGAAACATCTCGCAGGAAAAGAAAAGCCGAAGAAAAACTTGGACACGATCGTTCTCAGAAAAGAGAAGTAGGACAAAGTTCAGATATTAGGACAGAGAAATGAGAGTTGCAGTCTTAGAAACCAGTCATTTCCGGGGTTCCAGAGAGTAAGTTTTAAAGTGCTCACTGGGTAACGGATACTGTAAGTCATCCTAATATGGGGGAACAAATAGGACTGACGCTCCTTTCACTAGGCTCTGTGAGAATTACCATCTCTGAATGGGGGTTTTCTTCCCCAATAAAACAAGTTAAGGATAACGTCACTGATAAGACTCAGGGAAGCATTTCGCAGATGGTCCACAGGGTGTTCACAGATACGGAGCTGGGAGGGCTCTAATGTGGATACATTTAGGCAATGCTGGGGTAGAGACACGTCCTGATGGTGGCCCTCCTGGGGACCTTAGCCACTGTGGTGTCACTGGAACTCTGCAAAGGAATGGTGACCCATGACTTTACCCAAGCCAGTTTCAACATGGAATCCCTTTTTAAAGAACCATCTTGTGAGACCAATGTTTTACGACGGACTCAGAGATTTTGTGAGGCTCAAGTGACATAATAATATAAAAACCAGGTAAGAGGGGCGCCTGGGTGGCTCAGTGGGTTCACTCCCTTCGGCTCAGGTCATGATCCCAGGGTCCTGGGATCGAGTCCCACATCCGGCTCTCTGCTCAGCAGGGAGCCTGCTTCCTCCTCTTTCTCTCTGCCTGCCTCTCTGCCTACTTGTGACCTCTCTCTCTCCCTGTCAAATAAATAAATAAAATCTTAAAAAAAAACAAAAAAACAAACAAACAAACAAAAAAACCCAGGTAAGATTTGGCCACAGAGATGACAGAACCCAGGACAGCTCTCTGCAGACGGGGGAGGCGGCTGAAGCCAGTGCAGAAACAGAGACCCGGGGAACATCCAAAGGGCCAGAGAGGCACAGGGGCAGGGAAGAAGGGTGGAGGGGGGAAGTGGTGAGGGGCCCACAGCGCCAAGGTGCGGAACAGGGATCCTCTTTGTTGAGTCCTAGAGAGCAGCCCGCGGAGCCCAGGCACGCCTCGGAGATGGGCGGGGTCCCTTCCTGACCGCGGCCGTAAAGCCACGATTGGAATAAAGTGAGTCACATGGATTGTTTGGTTTCCCAGGGCACATAAAAGTTATGTTTACACTGTACTGTAATCTGTCAGGTATGCAATGGCTTGATGTCTAAAAAAACGTGTATACCTTAATTTAAAAATACTTCATGGCTAAGAAAAAAAAAAAATGCTAACCATTATCTGAGCTTTCGGTGAGTCGTAATTACTGGTCACAGATCACATGACAAATCGAATAGTGATGACCGGAAATGGTGGAATAGCATGAGAATTACCGATCCCTGAGCCAGAAACACCACGGGAACAGCTGCTGTTGGGAAAATGATGCAAGGTTGCCGCAAAACTTCAATTCGTTAAAAAATAAAATAAAATAAAAAAGCCGTATCTGTGACATGCACTAAAATGAGGCAAGCCTCTAGAGCTGGGTGACGTTTTTCTGAGGCCACAGGCTGGTGCATGGACTTCGGGGCATGAGACCCGGTAGGGGAGGGGGGCAGGAGCCCCAGTTAGGAGGCAGCGTGGGGACAGGGGACACACGTGCATGAGTACGGTGGTGATAGTGGGAATAGAGGGAAGAGAGAAAAGTCGAGATCGTCGCCTCTTGGAAAATGACTGTGTGTTGGGGAATTCGTTCATTTCACTGGACAGCGATTGGCCGTGTCCCAAGCGTTGTGCTTAGCAATGGGGAGCCGGAGATCAAGGAGACCCTCCGGGTTTCGTGGACAGCCAGGAAGCAGAGAGAACTCAGAAGGAGCCGTCACATGTGGGAAGCACGTTGTCAAAGACCCAATAAGGCAGATGTCCTTGAAAGTGCCTCAGCAGGTGTTTTCTCACTTATAAGACTCTTTCGAGAAGGTGGGCAGGGCCATGAGGACCACATAATTGTTGTTTAATGCCTCATCTAAGCAGGGCCAATCCTCTCCGAAGAACAGAAGGTGGAAGCTGCCCAGAAGAGGGTCTTCCAGTCTTTCTTGTCTCCATCTGCTTTCCCTCTTGGTTCCACCAGACCCCCAGGGGGAAAGACCCCCAGCAACGCACCTATAATTCTCCGCAGCCAGACACAAGCCCAGAGCCCAGCATTCGGTACAGGGACAGACCCATAGGACTTAGTTCTCCCAGCTTCTGGTCACCTCTTTGCAGCCAACGGTCAGTGCCCCTGCGTTCAAGCTGACCTCTTGGGTGCTCTGCTGGCATGTGTCCTGAAGTCCCCATAGCAGAAGAAATTTCCTTCCATGCGCAGTCCTGACTTCTGCAGGGGCTGGACCCCATGAAGAGGAAACCTTTTTGTTCTACTCAGCACACTGATGGGGAAATGCCAAGGGGGACCCAGGGCAGGGCGTAACATCAAGAGACAGAAAGAGGCAAATGTCTTTGCCTAGAAGAGCAGAAAGAAAGCCAGGTTCCCCATGGGGAGGCACATTTTGGAGAGGCACCCAACACCCATGGTGACCAGGAGAAAAGAAGTCCCCCCACCTCGGGAAATTTGGGGAGGACTTTGGGCTTCCCAGAGGCATGAAGCTGGGGTGTCAAGCCGTCTTTTCTGGAGCTCCAAGAGCGGGGAGGCCCTCTAGCTGATATTTAGGTTTGAGGAGTATCTCTTTCTTTTAAAATCACCAGAAATTTATTTCAAATCCGCCCCCTTTTGAAAGCAGGAAATCGTATTTTCCAACAAAAGCCAGGCAAAACTACATAAAACAAATAGATTTTTTGCAAAAAACGGTAATTTTATGGTTGATTCAGTGGTGACCCCAAACTCCCACCTTGCCCCACTGGAGGACCTCAAGAGTCTGCAGGTCTCGTTTGTCCTCTGATGTTACAGGGGAGGCTTAAAGAGCAGGGTTCAACCCCGGCGCCATGAACAGGGGCTCCGTCAATGCCAAGGGCAGGTCGCTGGGCCGGGACTTCTCTGCTTCCCAGCCCTCGCCAGCCCCACCCAGGGGACACTCACCAGCTCACCTCTGACCCTCGCTTGTCTTCCTGGTCAAAAGAGAGGACACTTGCAAGCCAGTGATTGTAGCAGCCTCCTGAAAACCCTGGAATCGTTCAGACACTTTCCTCCCAACAGGACACAGTTAAGGAATGAGGGGCTCCAGGAAGTCCTCCCGGATGCCGGGTAGAGATGCACAGGGAAGCAAAACAAAGACCCCTTCCCCCAAACCATCAGCTTCTCCGGCTGCTTTCATGGGATGGGAAAAGACAGGGTGTCCCTTCCTTTCACAGACAAGGAACCGGAAGCTCAGAGAGGTTGTGGGAAATAGGCGGGTTAGAAGTCGCTGCTTACCGTGTAGCAAAGACCGCCATCAGGGGGGCCGCACAGGGTGGCTTCCTCTTCGTAAGACTTGCCAGTTCCCAGTTCTACGGAAACTTCCCTTGACCAATGGGCAAACAGAGGCGCAGCCTGGGGAAGAGACGTGTCTCGGGTCAGACAGCTAGTGTTGTCAGAGCAGGAGCCAAAACCCAGGACCCGTCTTCTGTGAGGGTGAAAGGTCCCACGTAAGAAGCTGAAAACTGAAGCGTGTCTTCGATCCACGTTCGCAGACCGACGGCCACGGCAGCAGCGCTCCCAGCACAAGGACCCTTGTGCACAGTGCGAGATGCCCCACAAGGAGTTCATGCTCCTGCTCTTGGGGTACCCGTGGGCCCAGTGGGGTGACCTGAACTTCTCCAAAGCATCAAGCCAGGGCCAGGCAATGGCGTGGCCAGAGTCCCGGACACCCTAACCCCAAGTCCGAGCTCCCTGAATTGTACAACTGTTAACAGTCTCCAAGAAATGGAGAGAGAGATGACCCGCCCGGCTCTCCCTTCAGTTACGGAGGCTCTCCCTCAACTGCCCGTCAGGGAGTCCTGGGAGCCCCGCTAAACTGTGGATTCTGGGAGGCCAGCAGTCTTCTATTTGCCAAGATCTGACAAATACTCTGAGCTACCTGGGAAGCCCTCATCTCGGCTGCGGATGAGACAGAGAGTCATGGTTGTGATTCTGGAAGGCACTGTCGCACAACCTTATCAGAAGCCTCAGAATGAAGCGTCCTGATCTCTGAAGTCCAGGCTGAGGATACGAAACTGGTGAGACGGGCGCTTCGACAGCAACAAATCAGAGAAGTCCCACAACCCAAATATCCAATAATAAGGGGTTGTTTCAGGAAAATACAGAGCATTTATGTTTTGGAAGGTTATGCAGCTATTAAAAAATCATAATATAAAAACAATATTTAGGGGCACCTGGGTGGCTCAGTGGGTTAAACCCTCTGCCTTCAGCTCAGGTCATGATCCTAGGGTCATGGGAATCGCTGCTCAGCAGGGAGCCTGCTTCCTTCTCTCTTTGTCTGCCCCTCTGCCTACTTGTGATCTCTGTCTGTCAAATAAATAAATAAAATCTTTAAAAAAAGAAACAATATTTAGTGATCTGGGAAATGTTTGGAATATACTAAGTGAAAATGGGATTCTGAAATAGTGTATAATGTAACCAGTCTCCTTTGCAAAAACATCTATCAGAAAAAAGCAGTTTATAAATATGTGTTTATCATATGTGTCTACATTTGTATGCATAAGATGCGTGTGTGTTTTATAATATCTAATATTATATACAATCATATACATGTTTCCTCTCCACACATATAACCTATACACATTTATAATCCTTATATGTGTAGCTGATGGGAAGACAGCATGAGGTTTCCTGTAGGAGTCTGCAATGCCTTGTAATCATAAAAAAGAAAATATTCTGAAAACATTGGCCCAGTGGCATTCCACACCTGCCTACACTGAAGCCTGAGTCCTATCACAATGGCAAGAATCGTCGGGAACCTGTCTCAGGGCTTGGGAAAGTTAGGAAAAAGCATAGGAGCCAGTTTTCTGCCCCAATTCCCCCTGGCATGTCATGCAGCAGACGTTTGTGGCTTTTACGGTTTCTTGCCCTCGAGGGTCACTGTCATAAGGAGGAAGTGCGGACAAGGTCTTTCCTGACCTCTTTCTGGGGAACTTTGAGTCCATCGTTGGACAATTGTGCCCTCATGTGGCCGGTCTTGAGTACAGCTGTCTGTCCTCTACAAGGAAAATGACATGAGGACGAGATGGTCTATGGGCTCAGGACAGGAGACCCCACAGTTTACAAGCATTTCCAAAGGGAGATGCTAAGTACGGGCTTCTAGGAATTATAATGCATCTCCCCCTCGAAATGATAAACATTAGCTCGAGAGCCAGCCTCCTGTCAAATCCTAGTGAACCTTTACACACGGTAGTAATCTCAGCTTCCTGCCCTGTACGAGTGCTGTAGGTTCCAAAAGTCTTCAAATATTTGAGGTCGCCAACACAATGCTTTTATTGGCCTTGATGTTTCTTCCACTTGAATTTCCTTACTCAACATGCTGCTTCTCTGTGTCATTTCTACTCATTCACCAAGACCCCCCAATAATATCCGTAAACCACGTTAAGCCAGGTCCCTCCTCGGGGCTTTATATTTTCTCTGCAAAGCACTAGTACGCCCAGCTTTGCTTAGCCATGAGCAGTTTGGACGCACGGCAGCCCCACGAGGACAGAGGGCTCCCATTCCAGTGGCATAACCTTCACACCAACATGGTGCCCGGCATAGAACAGGGGATTCTAGATACACATTGCAATAGCATATTCTTTCTGTCCAGTGCTCTTGGGACCAGACGTGGCACAGGAAGGACAAGCATCTTACCCCAGTTATAGACATAAGTGCTAGTCCTGAAACTACCCAGCTACTGAGTAAACACCGAGCTTGTTTGCACAGGGACTCAGCAATCTCCCATCTGCTTACAGCCTGGCAATGCCCAGCCACCGGGATCTCACGTGAACCCTGAGGTAGGTAGGCATCAGCATTAGGCAAGCCTCAGTTTCCCCAGCATCATGGACTCATTGGCAGGATGTCTTCTTTTTCCTCGCATACCCAGAGCACTCTCTGCATCTTGGGAGCGGGCAGGAAACCGTCTCCTACTCATCCCAGGCGATTCGCTACTCCCTCCTTTCTGCTTCTGGAGTGACCGTCCTGCTCTCGGCTGCTTGGTCGCCTTCTGCATATCCACGATGTCTTCCCAGGCTCATGGCATGTCCTGTACCCCTGCCCACAGACGAGGCGCACCCCTTGTCCACCAGAGTCTGGGAGCAGAAGGTGACCAGTTGTCTGATAAGTAGATTCCTCTGTTCCTGTGACTTGGGTGGGTGTCCTGGGACAGGCTCGGCACATGCAGGGATTGTGACCTATTCCAGCCTGAAAGCCACGCAGAGCGCTTGCTGGGGGGCAGCCACCACCGTCCCAGTCAGACCCAGCCGTGAAGTCAGAACACATCTTCTTTGCAGGAGCTGCTCCCTTTCCTGAACATTCCCACAGATGGCGGCTACAGGCCTTCCTAAAACTGTGCCAGAGCAGACCCCCCCAACCCCTCCCCCAACCCCTCCCCCAACCCCTAGCGTTTGCTCTCCCACCCCCAGGCCCCGTGCATTTGGCTTCCAAAGAAAAATCACCGTGGAACAGGCAGAGATTTCCAATCTCTGCCCAATACAGCCCTTGTTTTTCCCTGGGGAAAAAAATTATTTTTCATAAATGCCCACATTCATTTAATAAAGACTCTTTAAAAGACTTTCTGTACGCCTCCTATAGGTCAGATACAGAAGTCTCTTGTGGCCTTAAAATGAGCTTCCATGAGACTCTGGAAATCCTCTGGAGACTATCACACCTGGTGAGTAAGAGAAGAGCCCCTCACGCCCTCACTCACTGCTGGGCCATCGTCCTTGAGGGTTTTGGTCAAGAGATGTCAAGATAATAAAAGTTCATGTCCTTTGGATCACCAACACTGTTTACAGTTTTTCTCTAAGAAGAATGACCACACAATCATAAAATCTATGCAAAAGGGTGTATATTAAGCAGATGCTGAAAATAGCCCAAAAATAAAATAAAATAACCTAGAGGTAAATCCATGAAAGTTGGGTTTAAGTAGATCATGCTACAAATCTCCAGGGAAATATTATACTGCCCTGAAAAATAATGGATGTCTCCATGTACTTATATAAAGAGATGCCCGTGTGTATTGGATTGAATGTTATGTCCTCCCCACCCACCCCCATAAATTCACCTCGTACCTATGAGTCTGACATTGTCCACAAATGAGATCTTTATGGACATCATCAATTTAAAATGAAGTCATACTGGACTAAGGAGGGTCCTAATCCAATGACTTGTGTTCCTCTAAGAAAAGGTACAGATATACAGACAAAACGCCCCGTGAAGAGATAGACAGAGAGCTGAGCGAGAGGTCTGCAAGCCGAGGGTGACAGAGGACTGTCAGAATCCACCAGAAGTTTAGACAGAGGCATGAAGAGATTCTCACAGCCTCCAGGAGGAACCAACCCCACCAGCACCTGGATCTCAGACTTGCCGCCACCAGATTGAGTGAGAATCAACAGTGGCCCCCGGTTCCCTACTTTGTTTCCGCAGCCCAGGAAACTAACACACAGAGTAACTAGCAAAGTGGTCTGTCCTGTCCTGCACTCTATTATTTTATTCATGTAAAATGTTACATAAATTGGTGCCCATGTAGGGAAGCCTAGGTCTGGCACATTGATTTTGGTAACCATCTCTGAGTAGTGAAATTGGGAATGATTTTTCTTTATTGTATTTTTTTTCATGCTACTTAAATTTTTTACAAGAATCCTATTTAAAAAACAATGAAGTTGTATTCACAAGGCAAACAGATGAACTTGTCTATTATCTCGGTCTGCTGTCACGAAATAGAGTGGGTTAAGCCACAGAACTTAATTTCTCATCATTCTAGAGCCTGGGAAGTCCAAGACCAACAGAGTTTGATTGGTTCTGGGAGAGAGCGCTCTTCCTGGCTTGGAGATGGCCGTTGTCTTGCTGGGTCCGTATATGGCAGAGATGGAGAGCTCTGGTGTCTCCTCTTCTGCTAAGGACACCAGTTCTATCATGGGGCTCCTCGTGAGCTTGTCCACAGCTAATTGCGTCCCCAAGGCCACATCTCCACGTGCCATCACAGTGAGGTTAGGGCTTCAGCATGTGAATTTTCAGGGGACACAGACATTCGGTCCCCGACCAGCTATGTGTCCGGTGGGTGGGAGGGAGGTACAGAGATCATCGGGTGATTCTCAGATGCAGGGAAGAAACCCTACAGTTTACAGCTGATCGTCTCCGTGTTCTTCGGGCTGAATAAGCTGCAGCAGACGGGTGCGGCATGGGGCTTGCTGGAGCCCCCGAGCTCCCGGGCCCTGCAGGTAGGTGGGGCCAGGCGCCTCCCCAAGCTCACAGGGATTTTAAGCCACTGAACTCTCAAAGCCTCAGTAACCTCCTCTGTACAATGAACAGAAAAACAGCTGTCTCCTAGGATATCCCAGCTGTCCAGTAAGTAATACATGAAAGAGGTTGCCATGGCTATGGGCAGATACGTTCTGTAAGGGAATACTAGTAGATATATCAGTTATTTGTGGTTGTTGAAAGGATCAGGCCATAAACAAAAATTCCCCCATCTGGGGGCCCCTGGATGGCTGAGGCGTGAAGCATAAGCTCTCGGCTCAGGTCATGATCTTGGGGTCTTGGGATCGGACCCCATATTGGGCTCCCTGCTTAGTGGGGATCCTACTTCTCTGCTGTTCCCTCTGCTTCTGTGTTCACTCTCTCTCTCTCTCTCTCTCTCTCTCTCTCTCTCTCTCTCCCTCCCTCCCTCTAATGAATAAATAAAATATCTTTTAAGAAATACTCCATCCGGATGAGAAAACATTTCTGGACACCTGAGCCTGCTTCCTCACTTCTGCCCTGAGTTGGGGGAGAAGAAACACCAAAATACACATAGAGATAGAGAGAAAGATGCTAAATTTAACTCTCTTGGGACTTTAGTGATTTACTGATGACGCATGGGTGCCAAGGAAAGAAGCAGGTGACACCAGCAGGACCTGCCACCATCCTCCTCATCACTCTTCTGTCTTCAACCCAACAGGGAAGCTTGGACACCCATGTCGGCTGGTGGACTCCCCAGGTCCCACAGCTTTATTCATGAGGAACAGCCTGAAGCCAGCCTACATCCCCAAGCCACCTTGAAATTCAACCGCTAATAACACCGCCCCATCCTTCCACCTGGCACTAGGAATCACCAGCTTCTCACTAGCTCGTGATCTGGGGGCACAGTGAACTCTGTAGTTTATAGCAAATCCTCTCAGTAGGTTTTAACTTTCCCAAACTTCCATATTGGAAAAGTGTAAGATTTGGGTACAAGGCTTTGGAAATAATTCTTTGAGATGGTTCCTCAGTGAGTAATCTCCAAAGGCAATCATTCTAGAATATTCCATAGAAGGTTAGACTCGTGCCTTGTAGCTCATGAGTGTCCCACCCCTTTGGCCCAGTGTAAGGTCTGTTCACAGGAGAGAGCACCTTCCCTGTGGGTCCTAGCTTCCCTTCGTGCATCTCCTTCTGTGTCCTGAGATCTCTCCCGTTCAGATGGTGGCTGTCTAACTTCATGTCCTCACCCCACACGCACGGGGGACAGAGAACCAGTTCCCATTGTCCTCAGTTCCTATCTGACCTCATGCACTCGCTGGCACATGAAGCGTGAGTTGGGATCAGGGCTGACCTCAACTCCCCAGCCTGTTGACCACAGTATGTCTGAATTTCCAGAAAGTCTGGACCCAGCGACACCCACCAGACTGTAATGCAATCGTGCCCACCATTAGCCTCCGATGACTCATCTAGAAATTCCGGTTTCACCAACATGCACCCTCCCTGTAAAGTCTACCCAGGAGCAGGGACCAGTCCCCTCTCACAGAATGAGGTGGAAATGACCAACAGCCGAACTCAGCCTGGCACGTGTCTCCGTCTCTTCTGTTCTTGGGACTCTGCCCATGGCCTTGCCAGTCCCAGTGGGAAGGACTCAGGTCTTCAGGACAGCAGCTCCCTGGGAACAATCCAGAGCAGCTGGGAGGGGGGGGGGGGCTGGACCTGATGGGGTGTGACTCCAGCCAGCCAGAGCCCACGATCTGAAACTCTCCTCTAAACGACACAATGGACAGGGCCGCCTGGCGGCTCAGTCGGGTAAGTGTCTGACTCTGGTCGTGATCTCAGGGTCTTGAGATTAAGCCCTGTGTCGGGCTCTGCACTGAGTGTGGAGTCTGCTTGAGATCCTCTCTCCCTCTGCCCCTCCTCTTGCTCGCTCTCTCTCTCGCTCTCTCTCGCTCAATAAATAAATAAATAAAATCTTTCATTATGTAAAAGATGCCATGATCCATCCTGCGGAGGCCCTCTGAGGGGTCTTGTTGCTGAGATCTCGAACTGCATCCCAATCTGCCTCCTCCCCCAGGAGGTTCTGAATCCCTGCTGTCCTGGTCGTCGCTGCCAGCCGTCCAGCTCGGTCTCATCGTCTCGGCATGAGCTGGCCAGCCTTGCCCGGGGTCTGCAGGCAGCCTCCGCGGGCCCGTGCCTGCTGCCGTGGCTTCTGGGCTCCCACCTGGCTTCTTTGCATTCGTGGGAGAATGAAACCCCGGGGGAGGAGGTTGGCTGGAAGCCTCTGTCTGTGGACGCCTCCTGGCAACATTCCCCCCAGCCAACTCCCGTGTCTCATGTTGAATTCTTCTGCAATTTTCTCCGCGTTGTGGAAGAATTCCTGACTTTTAGTACCCAACGAAGAGTCCCTTTGCTCCTTCTTTGCCAGTGGAAAAGACCTCGACGCCGTCCCGCATTAGCGATGTGTTTTAACAGGGTCTTGCTCTTCTCTGGGCTTCTCTCTTCCCATCTGTGAGGTGGGGATGGTGATGCTTCCTACTTTGTTCACTTTATTGCAGCGCATAAGTGAGTTAATGGGCTTTAACAGGGCGAGGCTCACAGGAAGCGCTCAAGACGCGTGGCTTGTTGTAATCACCACCATCAGCGCGGTCGTCACGACCAGCTTCCTCCGCCCTCCCTTCCTCCTGCTGCCGGTCCTCCAGACTGCGATACCCGCTGTCCAGCCCGAGGGTCGGTCTGGCAGACTCATTTATTTTCAGCCCTTGGGATGTCCCATGCCCGTGGCATTAACCTCTTGCAAGCAATCCCATCGATCGAGTGCCTCCCTTCTAAATTAACACCCAGTGTAAGAACCCAAAACCAACTGTGTTTCTTGCCTCATTGCCTGTTCCTGGCCTTTCAGTGGGTTTCGAGGTCTTGGTGAGCAAAGCCAGTCTCCCTCTGGGTTTGCCTGCCAAAAACACCAGCCGGCTCTCGCCAGAAGCAGTCCAAATGTCTACCTAATTTTTGTGAGCCAATTCTGTGTTGGGTCCATGCAGCACTCTCCAGACCATTCCCTCTCACGGTCCCCAAAGGAGGCCTCACCCAGGAACTGGCCTGGAGAACCTGGCCACGGCCCAGTCCCAGCACCTTCTCCGACCCCACCTTCACCCCGCAGATCAGGTGCCGAGATCCCGATCGCCTCCCTCTGCGAGAAGACGGTGAGCGCCTTCACTGACCGCGCTGAGGAGATCTGTGCTTCTTGGATCTTTCTCCTCACAGTCTGGCTGCCACGTGATAGAGCCGGTCTTTGGCTCAGTTCTAGGGTATGAGGATATTCGAGAGCAATTAAGTGCCAATCTCGGTTCGCTATCCAGATGGTGCTTGCCATCCCCCAAAGTATGCTCAGAGCTAGAGCTCTCCCCACAGAGGCGGTGGGGGGAGGGGGATGCAACCTGCTGCAGCAGGGGGCCGGGGGGGGCTGTCGGTCGGTCAGGTGCATGCTTAGGTTCCTGGAAAATGTGCCATCGTTGTCTGCCTTCCTCTGGGCTCTGAAGGACAGCGTGGTATTCAAGTGGCTTTGCAAACATCCTTTCCAGAAGGACCTTGAGCAAGCAGAGGGACTGAGGGAGACACTGGGCAACAGACCAGACAGACCGTCCCCGACACCGGAGGCTGGATCTACTCGGGTACGGTTAGTCTGATTTTAATGTGTGATATGCTTCCGCACTGGTGACCGACAGTGGCTGCCCAGGGCTACCACGGCTTCCCCAGTTCCTCCCTCTCAGGCCACCCTGACATTGTCTCCCTCTAGCACCACGATTCCTCAACAATTTAGGACAAATATTTGGCACAAGAGGGGCTGCCTCACCTCTGCCTCCATATGACCTCTGCTTCTTTCTGACTGCCAGGGACAGGATGTCCAGTATCTCGGCCACCATCGCTGCGGCGGCACCTGTCCACACAAGGAAGGCTAACATGATCAGAAACTTGAGATGGCAAGTTTGCCCCAGTCCCGTAGCATTATGAAAAACAAAACACACAGATCTAGGGGTTTTTGCTGAACGCCTTCCTCAAGCCGATCAAGATGGTAGCCAGATCCCCGGGCTACTAACCAGACTTGACCAGCGGGTCCAGAGCGTGCGGAAGACGGTGGGCACCACCCCTTCCAGGATCTCCCAGCGACACCGCAAACGCATACTGGGGGAAGATACACCTGGTCGAGTCAAACCTCTTTTTGTTGAGAACAAGAACTTTTAAGAGATAAAAAGTGGAGGCATTTTTTTTTTTTTTAATCTCAAGGGTAAAGGGAGATGGCTGTCATCACGGAGACATAAAACCTCAGGGACAAAGGAAGAGACACGGAGCCAGCCTTGGGGAAACGCGGAGGGGAAAGGTCTGCAAAGCGAGATTTCAGAGCCCAGCAAGCAGGTGTTCATGATTTACGCAGCAGAAAGACAGTTCCAGGCATATATCAGCCCAGAATATGACTCTTATGTAACTTTCCTCAAAAATATGATGCAACTGGGCTATAAATCACGTTAAAGAGCTCAGTGATAGGGAGACTGAATTATAGGACTTCCTATAGAGAAACGCTGAAAATATGTGCGTTTCAGAAGTGTGGGAACTCCGGGGACGTAATTCCAGGGCACACAGAGTGGCAAAATCATGCAGTTTAATAATTCCTGAAGGAAAAAAATGCTTACTAATAATGAGTATTAAACTTTGTCCAAAAAAATTACAAAGTCTCAGACTATACCCAAATCCTGAGAGGCAGGCTGAGGCGGGAGACGTTACAACCAGAGCTCTTTCTCCCCTCAGAGAAGGTCTACGGAATGTTTTCAAACTGTCTAACGTGCTGCACAGACACCGTCATCGGTATCTGGATCCTACACGCGTAGGAGGCCACGATCACGCCCTTCCCTACCTGACAAAACGGGTGTAGAGAAAGACTTGGACAAATCAGAGGGAAAACCTCCTAGAAATAGGACGGACGGAGGAGAAACATAGCAGGACAGGGAGATTCGCATACTTTTATGCCGAACAACGTAGATTCTTTTCAGATAAGGATTTAGGAGACCTCGAAGGATGTCACCAGTAAGCCCGACTTGGTATTCTCTTCCGTGTCCTCCTCTGTACGGAGGGGAGGGGTCCTTCCTGCCACAATGTCCTAAGTGTGCGAAGAGGATGTTTCCTCTCAACAAACAGGCTGGGGCTCTTTGGGGAGCTTTTGGAATCTCCAGGGCCTGGTTTCCAAGAGCTGAGGTGTTCACCCCCAGAACTGGGGGCCCAGGTGGAAGAAAGGACCAGAACTCCCCTTTGCCCTCAATGACAGACACGAACTTGGCCTCTCCGGTTGCAACATCACGGAGATCCGGGGAGGGGCCGCTGCGATCCCTCCCAGGGTCCCGGGAGAGCGCGGCAGGAAGACGTCCTCCTTCTGCGCGAAGCAGAGCCCTGCTTTCCTCGCCGGGCCTCGGTCCCTGACCTCCCTTTCCCGCCCCTGGCTCACACGTTCCCTCTGGCCTAAAGGATTGGGCGGGGCTCCTCTCTGGTAGTCTGCTGCTGGAGATAAGTCCTTGATGACTCTCTGCAGGCTCCCATTCGGGAGATAAATTTCCTATTAGGGAGGAAATCACACCCCCTCGTCCCCAGCGGGGTCGCGGCATCTCCCGCCTTGGCAATGGTGGGAAGGCACACCCACCCTTCCCAACCCGGGGGATTCCAGCGTTTAAAAGTTCAGAGCTGGAAAGATAAACACCGCGGCTTCTCCCTCACTCCCTCATTGTTGCTTGTCAGCAGCAGAAAAGGAACCGAGAACCCGGCCGCACGGAAACGCACCCATCCGCAGGCGTTGTTAGGGGAACCGAGGCTGTGAATTGTACGCAGCAGCCCCTCCCTTTGCTCCTCACCGCCACTCCGCCCAGCCCTTAAGGAAACACAGACCCAAACTCTTGAATCTCTGAGGTAAGATGCACCGGCCAGGCCCTGACAACCCCTTCCTCCTGTAAACCCAGAAAGCGAGCGCCAGATCTGGGTCTGAGGCACAGGGACTCTCCCTTCCACTGTGTCTCTGAGAACCAGTTCCCAAACAGGTCCGGGGCCCCGGTCCCGACCGACAGGAGAGAATCTTCATTGTTCCCTACGTGATTCACAGGGTATTTGGGCAAAAGGATATATTGGGCCCAATTTTGTTTCCAAATTGCCAAGTAAAAGAACATCGTCGTGAACTCCCAACGCTCCTCCTGGTCTCTGGCTGCCGACGGAATGAGATCCCTCCTGTTTGGGCCAAACTTGAGGGCAATGTATTTTTCCCTTCATGAGACTTGGTTCCAACGGTTCCCTCTGCCAGGAATGTTCTTCCTTCTCCATTTCTACCTTCGAGTTCTGTTGCATCCTTCCCGGGGAAATGCCCGTTCTTCCAAGGAGTCCTCCGTGTTCTGATGTCTTTGCCCAGCGTTGGCTTCTCCTTCTGCGTGCCGCTGGCCCTCCCGGTCTCAGCACTGACCCTGCTCTGTCTCATGGTCAGGTTCTTTCTACATCTGCTGAGCCTCCCTGTAGGCCAACGGTAAGCCACTCGTCCCTGCAGCCCCCATGCCCGGCACACAGCCCGGACCAGGGATGTGGCAGATGTAAGGGTAAGGGGGGGTCCATCTATGCCATGTGCACGGCTGCATGAATTTCTGCAGGGGAATATGCAATCACGCTTTCCCCCCCAAAAAAAGAGTCTAAGGAAAGTACAAACTGAACACAACTCCCAGAAGAACAAGGGAGAGAAAAACAGAAACAATATGTTTGGAACCACCTGGGATGAGCTGTTTACTAGAGCGGAACGCTGGGTTTATCTCTGAATTTCCTGGACGGAGGGGACGCAGGCCGACTCGTATATTTTTCATCCTACAATAACTCTGGAATCAGACTGGAAAGAGCAGTTTTTCCTGGCTCTGCGTTCGAGGAGAAATTCATCAAGTGCGTCCTTACAGAACAGACATGAGGCATGAGGTAACACAGTAGCCCCATCTCCAACGGGCGTTGTGCAAAAGGACCCAGATGTCTTAGCCTGGGCAATTCTGGTGTTGGACCGCAGTTCAGAGAGAAGGGATTTCTGCAAGGAAATGAGACCGCATGGCCCATGCCCAGGGCTCTCTCCACAACTGAGAAATCCTAAAAACCTATGAAAAAAAACATTGGGGGAGTTGTTTAATATCAGATCCCAAAGACTACATCTGTGTTCATCGCAAAGATGGCGGTAGCCAGCTTGCAACAGCTCAAGGCCAGTCAAGGCTGCGGGTGCTCCGGGCTGGGACAGGGTCACCCTCCCAGGGGACAGCCTGCAGAGGGGCGGGCATGCACGAGGTGGGCAGGGTTCCATGTTCAAGCACACCAGCGTCCGCCCCTCTGTGCAGCCCTGAAATGCCAATTGAATATTACCCCCACCTTAAAAGACCACCAGAGACGTGAGTCAAAGCCAATCAGCAAGGGTCGTTTATTGCAGGTTCGAACCTGGACCTCTGCGCCGCTCGTTGCCGATAACGCCGAGAGGTCCAGAGCCGGGTTGGCGCAGGATTTTTATAGACAGATACAAACAAGTTTTGGGTGGGGCTGAGCTGATTGATTGATAGTTTGAACAGGCATACTTGGCGTCAGTGGATTGGGTCAGGGGACCCCCTGCGAAAGCAGACAAAGCAATCTTAACAGAAGCAGAACTGGCCGGTTAGCCCACGCATGCGAAAAAAAGCACTACCAGGATATTGGAGGCCTGGTTACTTATCAAGTAAAGACAATTGGGAGTCTCCTGGTGGAATGTTACATTCCTGCTATCAAGCATCCTTGTTAATGAGATTTAGGTTTAGAAGAAATTTAACTTTATTTACTTTTCCTTCTACCTCCGCCTCCTTCGGTGTTTTATGGAGGGGAGGGTGACGTTAGGGCTATTGATAAGGTAACTTCTTTGTTGTAAATCTCAAGGACATTTGCAAACCAAGGGAGACTCCTGTCTTGCAGGATTGCGATCTCAGCAAGTTAACTATTTATCATTTTATGGCAGTCAGGGGTGCCTGAGGAATGCTACACATATGGAGGGGAGCGGGTGAAGGGGGGGGGTGCAAGGCGCCAGCTTTTGCTTTGTCCTCAGCCAGCCTCCTGCTCCTTCAGCCCTATACTGGATCATGTCAAGGAGCCCATAGCTCATCGGGAAGGCAAGCCCAGCCTGGTCAGCCTCCAAGGAGAGTCAGGAGAGGTGTGGGAGCCTCGCAGATGCCCTAACGGACGAGGGGAATAGACTGGAGGAAAGAGCTCGTGAGAACAACACCAAGTCCTATGGCTGAATGCGGGAACTAGCAAGATGGCAGACGAAGATGGGTATTTCCTACCTCGGGCTGAACCTGAACATGGGAGCTTTGGGGTGTCCTTCTGGGAGCTCCATAGTCAGGAAAGGAAAGTGGCCGCTGACCTTCGCACGCCACCTCCTTATCCCATGACGGGAGGCACGGAGGCCCCGGGAAAGGACCTCAAGTGTAAGGGCTCCGCTCTGTGGCTACCGCTGGGAAGGGCTTCTGGCCTCCCAGGCCAGGCGTCCAGCTTCATCTCCACAGAGAAGGCTCCCTTCTGGGGCTTCACAGACGCCCTCAGAACAGCGGGGGCCCCCCATGAGTCCGCAGCTAACATGCCTGCAGGGTTTGCAGCCTGAGATTTTTTATGTCTGGAAGGAACTATCTCTTTTTCTCTCCTTCCGTTTTGGGCATTTGCTACTAAGGTGGGTCCCGACGGGCCAGCTCGTCCCTCACATGACCCCAGAAGCCTGTCCCCTTGTCTCTGGAGGCATTTCAGGGTGAGCAGAGGAGCCGGTCTCTGACTCCGGTGAAGCCTGAGGATGGAGGCCCCCACGGTCCCCGCAGACCCCCGCGGACCCCCGCGGACACGGCAAGACCCGCAGAGGGGCTTCCCGCTGTCCTCACCTGTCCCGCAGGTGCCATGGGACAGGATTGGCCAGGAGACCTTCGAAAGGTGGGAGGAGGGGACGGCCCAGAAGGACAAGCCGCTCCGTGCTCCTCATGTTGTCTACACCCGGGGTCCGCTCTGGGCAGCCCCGGGTGGGCTTCTCACTCCAACTCTTCCTGTCTGTTCACGCTCCGGCCTCGAACAGCAAGGACGGTGCGCATGGCCTCACGGGGACGGACAGCTCAGCTGTCGAGTGCTAAACTGTATTTCCCAAAACCTGTTTTCACTCAGCTGAAAAGTCCAGAGTGTCAAGGGAACGGCTTGATTGATGAAATGACTTCTTAAAAATTCTTAATAACTCATCCATTGCACAAGCCTCGTCTCACACACCTGCTACGTGCCCACCGCGGCATCGGGCGCTTTGCGTTCAGTCCGGCACAAGGTCTGCCTCTCGCCGGGGAGGCTCGGCTCCGACCGCCGGGGTACCGCACGGGCACGCAGGCCAGCTCCATGGGAATTCCTTGTCACCAGTTCCCGCCGGGCCAGGAGAGGCGCGGGCCAAATGCCCTCTCCACGTATCCGCCTGAAGGACATCTGGGAAGACCTGGGGTGAAGAAGCGACCTTCAGAGCCAGGACCCACAGTGCAGCGAGGTCCTTGAGGCAGAACCCGCCGAGCCCGGTGGACCCTAAAATCACCTCCTCATCTTGAGTGCGATCTAGGGTCAGGCCGCCGGCTCGTGCACCTCCGAGCCGCCCTCGCTCCCTGAGCCCCCCCACCCTCCGCGTCCTCCTGGCTCCCGAGACGCCAGATCTCTCTGTTTTGCTAATAAGGAACATGAGGTCCAAGTGATCGGGTCAAGATCCTGGTCAAAGCGAGGACTCCAGCCCTGCCCGAGCACCCGCTCCTGCCGGGCACGCTACAGAAACGCAGGACCCAGAAAGAACACACTTTCCTCCTTCTGGAGTTTTGTCTAAAATCTGCTATCTTCAGGGGAGCCTCTGTGGGGCCCACAGCCCAGCAGCAAAGGGCCCAGGAGGGACCAGGCAGACAGGCCTTCCACTCCCGCACCCTTCCGGGCACACAAGTTCACTATCTCTTTGCTCGCTCTCCGCCTTTCCTTCTTCCTTCCTTTCCCTCTTTTGTTTTGTTCTTTCTCCTCTCACCTGTTCTCTGAAAGAGTGTCTGAGAGACCAGAACCCCCCCTCTGCCCTGGTTCCTGGGCTCGGGGTCCCCAGAGTAGGGGGAGCTCACGGCGAGCTGCTGGGGTCATGAGCGTTTGCAGGACGCCAGGCGGAGGGAGACGTTAGCTCATGGAGGGGCTGGGAGAGGAATGACCTTGATGGAGGCAGCAGCCTGCTTCTAATTTTAGCAATAGCGGAGCCCTGGACTTCCTGGAGGTATCGGGTTGCCCGTGCTCCCCCCCTGCCCGCGCTGGGCTGACACCAGACATGTGGAAGAGATTCAGATCACAAGCATCCCCAAGTTGGGTCACACCCATAGCTCATCCAGCTCAGCCTGTGTCTCTGAAAGTGGGGACAGAGAGCCCCTGACGGTCAGAGCTTTTCCGTCTCCTCGTAAAACCCCCTCAGTCTGCAGATGAAGCAGAAGTTGAGGGAGGGGACGACGGCAGTTGACAACGAGGGGCCAGCGAACCCAGGTCTAGAACCGGGGTCCCTGGGCAGCAAGTCGTGCCTGCCCGCCTGTCCCATCACCCTCCCAAGATTAGGGTTGTAGCCTGAGCACATACTCATTCCATTTTGAGGTATGACCCAGGCAGGAATATTGCTAAATAATTTCCCTACCATTTCTATATGTTTTATACAGTTTAAAATTCACTTACAGTGAAATGCATGTATCTTATATGTGTAACCTGATGAATTTTGAAAAACATGTCCACCCCCATCGAGATACAGGACACATCCACAGCCCTTGGAGAGCTCCATCCTGCCGTCCTTCCTGTCAATCCTGAGCCACAGGTAACCCCCGCTCTGATTTCCATCGTCAGAGACTTGTTTTTCCGGTTCTTAACTTCGCTATTTGAAGTTAAGTTCATTTCGTGTAGGTCCTTCACTGGGGGGTTCCAAGGCCATTTCTCTTCTCCAAGCCCCTGCTTGCCGGGCTGAGTGGAAAAGGACCCTCAGCTCTGGGTCCCCATCCCCTGAGCCCACCAGGTAGAAAAGGAAGTCACACCAGACCACCGTGGTCCCCATTATGTTATCAGGTCACAAGTCATTCATTCCACCGAGATCCTGCCCCAAGAGCGACTACTTGACTCCATCCTTCCAGCGCTCCTGGAACAGACTCTGCAAACCTTCTCCTTGTTTGCTAATGACTCCACCCGGTTAACCCGAATGCTTTTCTCATTCCAGCGTGTGAATGAAAACAGTGAGTCTCGGTTTCTCCCCGGTAAAGGGGTTGAACGGTTAATCCGTAGTATAGTAACTCAGTAGGAGAGCTCCTTAAACTGTATGTCATGATCCCACTGGCCGGGGATTTCTGTATCCATTCCCAAATGCTTGGCACTGGACACAGGTGTGTGTTGTACCCGCTACGCATTCACTTGACTTACACCTTGCTGGGAACTGGCCTGGTTCTTTGGACTTGTCACCGTGTGTCCTCGGCTGCCGGGTTGACCGCCGGGGAACACATGCGTGCGTTAGTGAATGGTGCCTCCTTGATGGCCTCTCCCGCCTGCCCTTGCCTGAGGTCCCCTGTCCCGTCGCTCCCCCAAGGGACAGTGAATCTTGCCTTCCCGAACTCCCACGTGGACCATGCTGGGATCACACAGAACGCCCAGGCTCTTCGCCTCTCTCTCCCAGCATTCGCCATCCGGCTCGGCTCAATACACACGTGCAGATCATCAGGGAACTGCGATGACTCAGCCCACGGAACAGTGACAGAGAGGTTCCCCCAAAACATTGGCCCCTCCCTTCCCATAGTCCCTTCCAGCAGGTGCCGAGCCAGGACAGGTCCTCCGAGCGTCCAGGACCAAAACCCGCCCAGCTTCCCGGCGATGGCCATTGTGTTCCCCCTGCGTGCCCTCGGAGCGTCGTCCCGTTTCTCTCTGTCACAGGCTGTCTTTGGGGGTCCAGCTCGTTAGACTGTACTAGCCACGAAATAAAGGGCGAGTCCGCTCCTTAAAGAGAGTCTTCCATTGTCTTCGTGTTGTTTTCTTGAACCGGGATCCCCCCAGCCGCCTTCATCCATCGGAAGTTTCACTGAGCCCTCCTCTCCCCCAATACCTTCAACATGTTTCCCTGGGGCTCCCGGAACGTGGGCTTTCAGGCCTCTTTGCTGCACCCAGAAGGAGGAGAAGCTCCTTCCCTTGCCTCCGTTCTGGGGTCTGGCCCCATGTCCCCAGAGCCCCACGTCTGTCCACCAAGCAGGGCTTCAACGTTGTGAGTGTGCTCTGCCCTCAGACGCCACAGCGAATGTGCACCGCTGCCGACCCAGAGTCTGGGGGTCCAGAAGCCAGGGGCCCACTCTCCCCCACTCGGCCGTCCCGAGAGCCTCTGATCCTCTCCCTGGACGGCAGCAAGGACCACATGGCCCAGCCCCACAGCAGATCCCAAAATAGAACTCGTAGGAAGTATTCATGGGTCACAAGTGATGGAATCAGAGCCAGGAGGGACCTTACGAACCTTCTGGCCCAACGCTTTCCAGAGTTTAAAGGACAAACCTGAGGGACAGTGATTTGCCCGGGTCGCCCGGTAAGCAAGCAGTGAAATAGATTTCTGGCTGATTCTATTCCAGATACGGAGCCATCATTTTAGGTAATAGGCTGTGATAGGACCAGACATGCTCAGTACCTTTCCAGTTAACCCAAAGAGACGCATGGGATCGTCTGGGAACTTGCAGACAGGAAAAGGCAACTCAAGGGTATACAGGTGCCAGCTGGGCGATGAGGCAGAGACTCCTGGGGGAGCTCAGGTGGAGGCAGGTGCAACTCGAGGCAAGAGTGTCCTACATCCTGATCTTTCTGGGAAGGCCTGGGTGATGCCCAGCGGGACACCATTCAGCTCCGGCCAGAAAACAGCCTTGGCAGGGCTGGTACATGGGTGGAAGGGGTTAGGACAGCTGTTTCTGCAGCAAAAACTGTAGGTGCCAGTGGCTGAGGAGAGCAAAGGTGCTAGAAGGTGCCCGTGAACAGGCGTGTGTGCGAGTGTGCAAGCGTGTGTGTGTGCACAAGCGTGCATGTGAGTGCAGGCTCCTGTGTGCCGGGTGAGCAGGCAGAATGCAGACGGCGGGCGCCCAAAGCAGCTGGCGTCTTTTCCTTTTGGAAGCAAATGTACAATCAGCATAACAGCCCCGAAGAAAAAGCAGAAAGAGAGAAGAAAAAGCCCCGCCCCGTTCCCATCCCTTTGACGTAGCAATCTCCCCGCCCCCTTCCAGTCATGATCTAAACACAGACAGTTCGCACATTGCTGTCACGGTGCACATGTCATTTTGTCACTGGTGACCCTTCGACGCAGTGCTCTGAGCTCTTCCTCACGGCGACGGGCTGGCCAAAGACGGAGGGACCGTCGCGCTCGGAACGAGCCCCTGGACTCTCTCATGTAGTCAAGCCACTGTGGAGGGGGAGTTTCTCTTCTGATGAATTATTTGATTAAGACAAATTACCAAGAGTTTAGGTCAAAGACGGTGCAACCTTTTTGGCTCCTGCTGTACTTTGTCGAACGAATCAAGCCCCAGGAGTCCAGCCGGGGACAGCCCCACATACAGCGAGGGGAGACGGTGCTTCACCAGAGCCCTCGCCAGACCTGGAGCGCTATGATTTCGACGAGGCTGCAAAGCCATACGTGGGAGGACCAAGTCCAGCACCTCCAGCAACGTCTTGCAACGGCCAACAGCAGATGACCCGGAGCCGGTCCAGGCTTGGGATGCTGGAAACCACAGCAAAGTCAAGAACCGTCTTTAAGAAAAAGGAATATGAAATCACCAAACTGAAACTAAGTATGAAAGCAGCTTTTTCAAAGGGGGTGTGGGGGGGATCGAAACAAATCACAAATGTTTAAAATTCATCCATGCCACAAATTCACAAAATTGAAGAGAGAATTTTCATGCACGATCTGACACCCCCTAGAGAAGTTTTTTTCCCTACCTCTTTGGTTTGCATACTTTTTGCTGTCCTGTTCTCCTGATGGTGATTTTCAGTATCTTTCTGTGTAGCCAGAAGAGAAAACTCACTCAGTCCTTCCTCTGGCACCCTCAATCAGAATTATAACAGCTTGTAAAAGTTCCTGCCAGCTTCACGGCTTGGACTCATGGCTAACAGTATCACATAGTTTTACAATGTTATAAAATTCGGGAACACCTCGGTCAAGGGCCTTTTGGATATGAGCCCAATTCATCTTCTTAAGTCGAGGCTGCTTTTATCGCACATTTCAAACCAGAATTTGTTTTCCTAATTTGGGCAGATGCCTTGGAATTTGCTTTATGTCACAGTTGGATGTAGAAACGATCTGGGCTGAGTCTGAATGTATTTCAGATTTTGTGTCCCCACCAGGACGCACGGACTTCCCATGCTGGCCACCGAAGGACGTGCTCGTGAAGGGACAACCTCTGGCCGTCCATCCCCAGGTGACCGCCTGGCACCGAGGAGTCAGGGAGCGTCCCTGAAAACCATTCCGGTGCGGATACAGCCAACGGCAGTTCCACTCTACGTGGAAGGAAGTGTGAATCACACAAATACATCCCACCCAATGCAGAATAGACGCCTCTCTGAGTCCGTTCCAGACCCAAATATTCCTGCAGCCACTCCTATGCCGACCGACCCAAGGGGAGATGAGCAGAGGGGGAGTCCGAGGGGAAGGACATCATGGTCTGAACCAAACGTGGTTAAAAATATCTTGTTTGTTCAGATTGTAAAAAAGCACGGGACCATTTCTAGGGCCCCTCCCAGGGCTTTGGAAGGGGTCCATGTGAGGGAGAGCCCCTGAGATGAAGCTTTGAGGGTTTCCTCCGTGCATCTTCTAAATTAATTCATGCACGGGTTTGGCATAGTGAGAATTGTTAATTACCTTAATTGCAGTGGGGCGTTATGTGGGGCTTTTTCTCTGCAATTGAGAAATCACGCCGAGGAGAAACGTATTTTGCATTCTAAGTCCTCATCGGCCCCCCCTCCCCCGGAGATGATTAAGAGGAAGCCAGCCCAACCCTTGCTCCAGCCACCCTCCCCCCAGCCAGTCTGTTAAGCAGACAACCACAGGGGACACAGGAGGAAACCAGAAGAGTCATTAGAATCAGAACTCATCCACCTGCTTTGGAAGTTCTGGGGGGTTTCCATCTCCGGGACTGAATGATGGGCGCTCCGCGGCAACCGCTCACAGTGAGCAGGGGGCTTGAAAGAAAGGAAAACTGAACTCTTACTTCCAGCGGCGTGGCTGTTTGTGCAAAGTAGATGTGGACGTGATTCCTGCCTCTTGGAGCCAGGGCTGGGGACGAGAACAGGAGAGAAAGGGCAGGTAGGTGGAAAGTGGGGTAGCAGGTGAGCCCCTAGCAGCTTGGATTCCCCAATTTGGAGAGTCAAGGCTGTGTGAGTCTGCCCCACGGTGGTAAACACAACAGTAGTAACCGGGACACGTCCCTCAAAAGGGCTGGCCAGCAGGTGAGGGACCCTCACTAATGGCAGTTCTGAAGCAGACCATCCAAGGGGGAATTTGTGCGGATAGCAGGAGGTCACACCAGGCAAGAAGGGGCCTCCTCTAGCAGGGGAGGGTGGGGGACAGAGGCACCATCCAAGACGGCCTTCCACAGGACTCACACGTGGCCAGCACCAAGGGGCACCAGCTGAACACCTGCTACCCAGATAGCCGTGATGGAGAAGAGTGACCACCGACAGAGGAAGGACCATAATGGCATTAACCCCTGGCACGCCAGAGGAGAGGGCGACTCTCCGGAGGCAAAGGAGGGGTGCAAAAGGCAGACTCGAGCCCATCCGTCCCAGGTCCCTGGAGCTGAAGCCGGGCTGGACAGGGGAGCAGTGAGCACCGAACCAACCTCATCGCGGAGTTCTCCACCAAGGCTTCAGCTCTGCATCGTGAGATGCACCAAGGGCGGAAAGACAGGAGATGTGTCCTAGACCAGTCCCGGGCAAGGAGAGGAGGCTTAAGAAAATTTGTCTCGGCAACAAGTTCAGACTGTTCAATAAATTGTTCATGAGCTGGAAGAATTGGGCAAACCGCTCAGGAGGTCTGCTGCGGGACAGAGTCATCCTTCCAAGCGGTTTCTCTGTTCCCTGCCGGGTGCCACAGCGTGCTGGGACAAAGCAGCGCTAATACCTTTGCTCTGATGAGTTCCCCAGTTAGTGGAAATACGTGTCTCTCCAAACCTCTGGTTTATTCATCAGAGCGATAGTCGTAAAAAGTAATGCTCGTGAAAATGGGTGCTTTTAAGTGTGTCCTATATAAGCCATCCAAGAACAGAAGAAGCTCAAATCTGCAATGATTTTCTTTTTCTCTGCTTTTGGAATTCTCTGGACCATCTCACGGATGAGAGGCGTATGGCCCAGTGAAAGGGACGTTTAGCTGCTCACAGGCACACCTGGGTCCTGATTTCCACCCCAGCCGCTGTGAGTGTCCACATTCACCTCTCCTGCTGGGACCTGCCCAGCCCTACAGGACTTCTGCAGGGTTTCTGAATTAGCGACAAGGGGACCGAGGTCTCAAACCCGGGTCTCCTGCCTCCAGATGAGCTCCGCGCCTACATCCAGCTCAGCAGTCAGAACTACTGTGTGGATCTCTCGTTTTCCATGTGCGCGCTCCGAAGGATGGGGACAGCCTCTTCCCACAGATGTATCCCTAGCACATGCCCATGTCCTTGGCACGGAGGACCTGTTGCAAAAATGTGAAATGAATGAACGCAAAGCCGTGTTCTGTGAAACAGGAACTCTGTGCGCCAGCATTCTCTTGTGTCCCCCGCGCAATCCACGGATCAAACCCCTTTCACCTACACAGGATAAAAAGAAAAATTGAAGAAAGGCAGAAAGGAAGGCACAGCGTCCCTCACGGAGTGGGGGAGCGGGGACAGCAAGACCACGCGTCGGAGGGAAGGAAACATTTGCTTCACACAAGCTGGCGTGGGTGAAGGAGCAGATGATTCTCTTCGTTTCTGAAAACACCCTGGTTAGTCTTCTTCTGCGGTGGAAGGTGAGCCTGGCGGGCAGACCGGCTGTCTCCCACCCCCACGGGGATTTGGAATTGTTCCCTCGACAGACAACAGAAATGGACTCAAGGATGCCCGAGCCCTGGAGAAGAGGGAAGATGAGAGAAATGTCTCCCACCCAGAGTGGATCTAGGAAAAAAATCTAAAAATGGAATCTAAAGATGGCCCAGGGGCAGGGCCTCGTGGGTCAACCCCTAATGCTCCTACTCGGACTTCTTCATTTCAGGCAGATCAGTTCACGTCTCTGGGCTCAGCTTTCCCATCAGTGAAATGGGCACGAGCCTGAGATTTCAATTCCGGTCTCCCTGGATCTAACCTTCCTCGGACATCCCAGCTGAACGGTGTGAGCCCCCAGACCCTCAGCTGTGGCAAATCCGCCTGGACAGCCCCCAGCAGCCCCTCACATGCCCCATCCTCGCCGATCCTGCGAACATTCTATTGAGCACCTACTATGTGCCAAGGTCTCTGCAAGCAGAAAAAGGCAGACAAAGGAACCCAGGAGGCCCTCAGAAGCCCCGTTGGCTTCCTGGCTTTCTGGGGCTGCCTTAGGAAGCCCCCATTTCTCGTGGGTCACATGAAGCAATACGGGGTCCCTTCTACTCCTCCCACCAGCCAGGTTGTGTCTGGGCGGCTTTGTCCTCCTGGACCTCACCTCAGCCAGGTGCTTCTGCAAGAAGGTATCGACCCTTCTCACGAAATACGCCACTCTCCAGGCAGGCAGACAGACAGACGTGAGCGCAGACGGTTTTGT
The DNA here is from genome assembly GCF_009829155.1 of Mustela erminea. NCBI lineage: Eukaryota > Metazoa > Chordata > Mammalia > Carnivora > Mustelidae > Mustela > Mustela erminea. The sequence goes on along the minus strand of NC_045618.1, from coordinate 2,036,324 downwards.
CTCAAGTGGACGTGGATATTCCCTACACTGCCCGGGAAGGGGCTGGTGCGAGTGAGCGGAGGTGAGGGTAGGAGAGCGCTTTGGGGAGCTTTGCGGAAACCGGAAATACGAAGGAATGAAGAGAGAGGCCTTCAGTCCCTTTCCCCAAGGCCGATGTAACCTTCCCCTCCCCGTGTTGCGTCTCGGCCTCGCGGAGCGTGGCCTTCCGCGGTCTGACCCGCCGGAGCGCACTGAACCGGAGTGCGCCCTTCTCTGCAGAGAAGGCTTACAGGAGTGGGGTCTGGGGACCCGTGAGTCTTGGCCGCAGAAGCTAGTTGTGCTGCCAAACAGTAAGAAACAATCCCTCCCAGATACAGCCGGGGACAGCTTAGCGTCCGACGGGGACCCAGCACCCCTGCCTCCGGCTTCAGCAGGAGCGAGGCTGCTCGAAGCGTCCCCGGGAGAAGGGTGGTCATTCTTTGCCTGGAAGGCAGCCCTGCCTCGGGTTTCTCCCCACCCACGGCAAGAGTTTCCATTGTAACTTGTAAAGGCACAGACCAAAGGGAATTCCGGGGGCTGCCTTGGCTTTGGACCTGATTAAATAGCTCTGATTTCTTTTCTCCTTGCGTAAGTAGATAAGAGTATTGCCAATAAATACAGCCTGGTGTGTCCTCGGCCAAAAGCCGGACCAGACAGAGCTCTAATAAAGTCAAAAATTGTATTTAGGGGAAGGACCTTTTTCGTCTCACATAAAATGAGAATCACCGCGTTCAGGAAGCTGGGCCTCAAGCCACCAGACGTGGACGGAGGAGCAGGGCCGGGTCACGGGGAGGGGGCGCGGGGGGGGGGGTGGGCAGGGCATGTACTCGGTGGACAACCTCTGCGGAGGGACACGGGCAGCCAGAGGACGGGAACCCTCGGGAATGCTCCAGAATGCTGGGGTGTGCAGAGTTTCGGATCCAGAGACGGGCTCTGTGGGCTCAGGAAACAGCCTCGGAGCCCACCTCCAAACAAGTCCTCCTGGGGTCCGCAGAGGGGAGGGCGCTTTCTTCAAATACAGTGGCCTCTTCTCTTCAAACTTGAGTCCTTCAGGCCGTCGCGATCATATCTAACAATGCCAATCGGGACCGAGAGTGGAGGGTGTGTGTTGAATTTCCCTACCTCCGAATTCCAGTGGGGATGGCCGAACAGCCGATGTCGTCTGGGAAGCACCGCGGGAGTGGTAGCAACCGGGGACGGGGGCCGTGAGCCGCATGGACCCCTCGATCACGCTCTCTTGTTGGGACACTGTCCTTGCATGACTTCCACAGGCAGCTCGCTGTCCGATTTTCCTCCTACTGGCCTCACCTTCTCTGACCTCCATCCGCTGGAGAGCCATGGGACCCCATCCTGGGAGCTCTTCTGCACCGATACTCACTCCCTAGCAGACTTGGTCCGCCAGACTCACTCTGGATATGGTGCGCGGTGGAGCCCTGTCTTCCCGAACTCCTGCAGGAGCTCTCCCTGCCTCCATGGCCGTCCCCTAAATTTCCATCCCCCACAGAGCTGCTGCAGTGCTCCTTTTAAATCCCAAATCACGTCCTCTCACTTGCCCCCTCAAATCCTACAATGGCTCTCCTCATAATCAGGGTAAAAGAGTAAACTCCTTAAGATGGTCTACAGGGCCTTGCCCGGTGTGACCTGGTTACCTCCGTGAGCATCTGCTATGCCTTCCTCCCTCCCCACAGTCTAGCCACCCTGACCTTTCGGATGGGTCTTGAAGGTGCCAAGCTCTCTGCCACAGGACCTTTGCACATGCTGTTCATCTGCCTGGAACACTCTTCTCTGAAATACTCATACTTTCCACTCCTTCATTTCCTTCTGGTCTCTGCTTAAATGTTTCTTTATCAGAAAACTCTTCCAAGGTCCCTGTTTAAACTAATGTATGCCTTCTACCCCCACCCTCTCCTGTCCCTTTAACCTGACTTGATCTTTTTTTTCTACTTAATGAATTTCTATCTATCATTATATCATGCATTTGTTGGTTGGTTTGCTGTCTGCCTTTCCCTCTGATGTAGTATCTGAACACTGTATCTCCAAGCTCTGGAACCAAGCCTGGGCACATTACAGGAATCCAGTAAATATTTGTGTATGAACAAATGAGTCAAAAATCTACATGCCGGGCCACCTGGGTGGCTCAGTGGGTTAAAGCCTCTGCCTTCAGCTCAGGTCATGATCCCAGGCTCCTGGGATCGAGCCCCGCATCGGGCTCTCTCTGCTCAGCAGGGAGCCTGCTTCCTCCTCTCTCTCTCTCTGCCTGCCTCTCTGCCTACTTGTGACCTCTGTCCGTCAAATAAATAAAAAATCTTTAAAAAAAAAATCTACATGCCAATAACTTCAGACTTTTTTTTTTTTTTTTGCAACCTAGAGTACAGATAGGACTGCATGGGGTTGAAGCTGTGAGGGAAAAGCACTCCTAAAGGGATCGGATCTCCTGCAGACTTACCAAACACTCAGGGGCTGGATCAGGAGGGGCTAGAGGCGAGGGTCGTCCATGCCTCCATGGCCCTTGGAGACGTCGCAAAGAATGCCTGATTCTCTAGGCTGCGAGCTAACAAGACGAGAGCCGTGGACGCTGAGATGGGCTGCGCAGATCCCCCTTCAGAGTGGGAGGGCGGATGCCCACTCCAACTCATAGCAACCAGGCACAGCGGAGTCCTACCCACCTCGGAGGCCACCGTGGGGTCGGTGGGGGCTTCCTAAGACTGAATCATGGCCACTGTCAGGTGGCCTTCTGTCCACCTGCCCCCTTCTCTCCCCTGCCCTCAGTCCCATCCAAGAATACTCCCCAGATCCCCTCTTGCCCACTGTGTCCATCCCAAAGACCCCAACCTTGGGAGACAACCCTTCAGAGCCCTGCTGTGTACAGAGTGAGCTGGAAGGAAGCTGCCGGACGCACCCCGGGGTCCGCTGGGGGAGCCGATTAGTGGACGCCATAGACTTGTGCGCTGGACAGTCAATCCAGGCATCCAAGTGGATAAATCCCAGAAAACACAGTCCCGCAGAACACATCGCTAGGATAGGATTTCTTCGCCTTTTTGTTGTTGTTGTTTAAATACATGAAATAATACTCCACTGTTTTCAGGGCAGCACGAATGCACAGAAACACGGATCTGGGGGCAGCCACGGATTTCGTGATGGGGTTTGCTCCGAGGAGGCACAGGGAAGGCTGGGGCCAAGGAAAGCACAGGGGGGATTCCAGGGGCACTTGATTTCTGGCTTGTATGAAACAGCGTGCCAGACTGATGGTGTCTGCTCAACGCCACCAGCAGGCTATTCGAGGATTCGTTACATGAGTTCCTGCGCTTTTCCTGTTTTCAACCCTTTTTCAAAATTACAAAAAAAAAAAAAAAAAAGATTTTTCAGAGTCAAATGTTAAAGAAATGAAATAAAAAATAAAAATACTATATAAGTAAAGTTTAACTAATATGAGAACTTTCTAAGAATAAATGCAATGAAACAAAATGACAGAAAAAGGTCAATTTGATTTTAAAACACTTTCAGTTGAGAACAAAAAAATTCTGAATTTAATTAGAAGACGGTGAATTGCAAACTTGCAGTAAAATAACAAGGACTAATATTCATAACTTGTACGAGCTGACAAAGAAAAAAATCACGTCTATTTAGGGAAAGATAGATAAAAATAAGAGTTTTCACAGAAGGAAAAGTAGACATACATTTAAAAATCAACCCCACTACTAATCAAACAAATGCTAATCAAAATATGTTTTATTAATTCATCAAATTGGCAAAGAGTTTCTTAAGATAATAGGGAACTGGACCAGAGTTGGAGAGTTCCTTCAGTAAAGGTAAAAAGGAAATGATCATTTGCTCAGGACAAGAGCCTAAACAGGTTGAATCTTCCTGGAAAGAAATGTCATATGTCATAAGAGCTTTAAGCTTTAAGAAATGTCATATGTCATAAGAGCTTTAAGTATGTGTGTCTTCCTTGAGCTACCTCTAGAAATCCAGCCTAAGGAAATAATAGAGAAGGAGGCAGAGTCGCTCCAGGATACATGGAACCATGGAGCCAACATGGTCCATACCTAGACACAGACGTAGAACATCTAATAATATTCCTCGGCCACCGGAAAGGATGGACCCCCACCATTTGCATGGACATGGATGGAACCGGAGGGGGTTAGGCTGAGTGACGTAAGTCAGTGGGAGATAGACAGTTACCACACGGTTCCACTCAGATGTGGAACATAAGGAGTAGCACGGAGGACTGTGGGGAAGGGAGGGGAAACTGAAGCAGAAGAAATCAGAGAGGGAGACAAACCATGAGAGACTCTGGACTCCAGGTTGCAGAAGGAGGTGGGTGGGGGTCGGAGTAACCGGGTGATGGGCATACAGGAGGACACGTGATGTGATGGGCATGGGGTGTGGTACGCAACTAATGAATCATTGAACATTATATCAAATTGAATTTAAATAAAAATAAATAAATAAATAAGGGTGATTTTTTAAAAATTAGAGAGAGTTAAAATCCCAACAGAGAGTAGCTTAACGAGATGACCGGTATCCACAGGGGCCGGCGCTGTGCCCCGCCGGGGTAGACTTCCAAAAGACATGATGATGCCAAGTGCAAGTGGCACACAGGAAAAGCAAGATACTGAGTTCAGTACGCAACGTGCTTCCGACGCTGTGTGTATCCACGTGCACATTTCATGTTTGGAAAGCATGTGCGTGAAAGAAATCAAGTTGCAGAATGAAATGGCATCGTCCCGGTTTTAAAAACACGTGCATTTTAAAAACTGGAAAATTTTTAATTAAATTACTAGCATCTTTTCTGGATGTGTGAAAATTCAGAGACTTTTTAAGCCCTCCTGTATCTACCCTCTACTTCTGTGAAGTCTCTAACTGAGTCGAGGAGGCTGAAACACGATTTAACAACTCGCAGAAACCCAGGGCTTCCCGGTGAGTCAGAGAGAAATAACGAAGCTCGGCCCAGCAATGAGAGAATCCGATGGTGACACGTAAGCTCGTCCTGATGAAAGCCCTGGCAGGGCAGACACGGCCGCTCCTAGAAAGACTCAACATGGCGCACGATGCGCCTCTTGAAGCTGTTCCAAGTTCATGGCTGGAAGGCAGTGTCTTCACAGCCCGGAGGCCCTCCCATGGAGCCTTCACTCCCGACAGCTCCCCAGCCAGCCCCCCGAGCACCCAGCGGCCTCTCTGCTCCAGGGCCTGCGTTCTCCCCGGGTCCCCTGCTGCCTGTCCCCCGTGCGGCCGTCTTCCCAAACGAGAGCACACCTCTCGGGCTTTGCATCCCCAAACTGCCTGAGAATCGTCCTGTTCACTCACTTACACTTTGACCATTTGATCCTGGGTTCTGGGATGTTTTCCTGCTTTCAAATCCTCTCGTTTCTCTCCTGCTAGGTCAGGAAAGAGAACAGGACCTCGGCACTGCCACCGTGACCAGCCTCCAACCTCAGAGCCTGGGAGCGCATTTTCCACAGCAGCAACAAACCAGAGACAACTTGTCCCAGTTTGTCCGGGCTTTCTGGGTTGATTAGCAAAAATTCCACATCTCGGTAAGCCCTTCTGTTCCCGGACAGGTAGGGCTTCGCCCTGGGGAGGGCCCGAAATCCTTTGGTAGGAACACCAGGAATCATCTCCGATGCCTGGAAGAGACAGACGTGTTCCTCCATGGCTCCTCCTAGTCTCAGTCCTGACCCCAGACCCCTGCCTGCCACACCATGTCCACAGGCTCCCCTTCCTGCAAGGGAATGCAGAAAGCATCCTTCTTCTTCTGACCCCTCACTCTCTCTCAAGCACCGACCTTCATAACCCTTTTATGATTCAATATCCGAGATAAAAACCACACTCCCTAAAGCAATAGGGGTCCCACTGGAATTCTAGCAGGGAATCTGCTCTAACGTCCTCCGTGACAAACCAGGGCTGTAATTCCTCAGGAACGGGGCTGTGCAGCCTCTTATGCCTGGCCCTTGGGGTGAGTCCTGTGGCCAGCACTCCGCAGCGTCTCCAAACAGGAGTCCAGGGAGCCTGGCCGAGCTGGTCTGACCGAGTCCATGGGAGCATCAGGGGAAGGCAGCCACGCTCCGGTGGAGGACTTTGTTTCTCTGGCTGAGGTCACGTGCCCATCCTTTTGGCCAGGAGGCCCTATACTTTTATCACAGGACAAAGGAAAGGACTAAGCGGACAAAAGCGAAAGATGTCCACAACAGTCCCCCTCAACCACAGCTCATGTTCACACGGGTCCTCGAAAATCTGGCCTCAAGCCGCACTTTCTGGCGATGGCGGACCCGGAAGCACGAGGTCTGACCGGATCTTGTACATATCCACCATCCTGTCCTCTGCTCCACCGCAGACTCTCACCCGTCCTTCCTCGTGCAACCGGATCATCCTTCACAAGATTGTTTGTTGGGAATGCTGAGTGTTTACTCAACAAACCTCTCCTTGTGGGAGAACTGGATTGCGGGTCACACAGACGGCCGCCCTCCTTCCCCGGATCCTGACCCGCGGAGGGAGGCGCCCCTGCCCCGAAACCGCTTTTGACCATTTCTTGCCTTTCCCGCTGGTTTCCACCAACTCAGACGTCCTTACCCTTGGAAACCACACACTTCCAAAAATGACGACAAAGAGTAAAGATGGAAGATGCCCGAGCAGGGTGACCCAACTCCCAGCTCTGGTCGCCCATGCTCCAGGCGGGTGAGAGAGACGGAGGAAGGAGGCTGCGTGGGGTGGGGACAAGTCTGAGGGTTTGCACTAACTTCCTCCCATTTGGAGGGAAGTGGACCAATGCTGGTGCTGCACAGCCTGGGGAAACACGTCATTGGAGCCCTGACTTAGCCCCTCGCTAGCTGGGCAGCCTGTATAAAGGGGAGGACATTGGTCTCCAGGGCTTTGAACTGAGCTCGAGGACACGAAGGTCAGAGATGGGTGTCCTACCCCTCCGGGAGACAGGCGCACCCCCGTGTGTGGGAAGTGAGCCCAGGAGCAATGCAGGAGACTATTTCAGATCAAGGGCAAGGCTACCCACACGCCCTCTGGTGTGTGGTCTCCCCACACTGTGTCCTCCGGCCACAGGAAAGCCGGGCGCGACACTGGGGCTCTTCTCAGACAGCAGTGATGAAGGAAAGGCCCACGGGCTCAGGTGAGTCAGGAAGGGACACACGTTTGGGGGGGAAATGAAGGAGGTTCTACTGGTCCACACCCGCACCCAGGACTCTCACCGGGGAATTCTTCCAGACTGCCAAGGAACACGTCATTCCGTTCCCAAGCCGTGACTACATGAAAAGAATAAAGGAAAATTTGAGGAGTCACAAATTCAAAGGACCTCCCAGGCCAGGCAGGTGAACAAGATGCAGGACCCTGACTGACCGAGACCATAGGCATACAGCCTTGTGAGTGCTGACCCTGGGGGGCTGCCGAGCCTGGCCAGTGACAGTCACCTCCATGCACCCCAGGTGGCCAGCCACACGGAAACCCAGGTCCACCAAAACAGCTGGATATTCAAGGAAAGCTCAACTGTTACATTTGAGTCCCCCAATTCTGAAACTCTTATGACCATAAAACTTTGTCAGCTGCCTTGGTGTGGGTCATGACCCATTTGCTTTCAGACCCCTCCCCATTGATGCTGTACTTGGGAATATTGACCTGAAATCTTTTTTAAAAAGTCAGTAAATATGTTTTCTCAATGACCATGGCAGACCCATCCTTAGACTACAAATATGGTTTGGTGTGAGGGAATCTATTAATATATCATGTTAGCAGATCAAAGGAGAAAGAGCGTAAGAATATCCTAAGAGTCCTTCACAAATTCCATTATGCGTCCTTGATTTTTAAAACCAAAAGAGCCCTTAATAGAGCTGACGTGTTCACATTCCCTAGACTGCTCAGGACATCGGATTGTTAAGAGCTCACACTCAACTCAAGCTACGTGAGGAGAAAACGTACAAGGAAGGATTTTGTTGACTTGCGTGTCTGAAACATCCAGATGTCTCTATGCTTCCCCTCTGGCTGGAGACCAGAGTTTAGCACAGGGCAGTCCTGACTAGTTTGCCATGATTCACGTCTGCCTCACTCTTCACGTGGCCCCTTTGTCTCCAGCTGCAGGTCACTTTTCCCATGTAGCTGGGAAAGACAAGTACAGGGAGCACTGGTGGAATTCATGCTTAAAGTGCGGGGAGCTTGTGGGCCGCTGGAGAAAGAAGGTCTCTCCCCGCCATTTCAACAGCGAAGGTCCAAGGTGTGTTCTAATGTGCTCGGCTAGGGACCCACGTACACGCAGCTGTAAATCCTATATCTAATAAGGAGCTCCTGTCTAGACCATATAGAGAACTCTTAAACTCAATAATAAAATGACGAGCCATTTAAAAACCGGGCAAACGATCTGAACAGATATTTCTCCGAAGAAGGTACACAAATAGCAAATGAGCCCATGGAAAGATGTTCAATATCATGAACCACTGGGGAAATGAGAACCAAAACCAACATCAAGAGACCCCTTCACACCACTAAAGTCAGAAAGACAGACAGTAACAGTGTCAGGGAAAATGCGGAGAGATGGGAACCCTGACACACTGCTGGTGGGAATGTAGAATGGCCCAGGCCCTTCGGGAAATGGTCAGGTACTTCCTGGGGAGATTAGATGAAGAGTTACCACGTGACCAGCAATTCCGCTCCTGGCTATGTACCCAAGAGAGATGAAAGCTCATGTCTACGCGAAAACTTGCACATAAATACTCATTGCAGCTCAGAGCCAAAAAGTGAGAACAGCCCAAATATCCTCAGCTGATGGAGGGTCAACAAAGTGGTCCGTCCACACAGTGGACCGTTACTCAGCCACGGACAGGACGAAGGGCTGACTGACGTTCGCTGTGCAACATGATGAACTTTGCAAACGTGACGCTAAACAAAAAAGTCAAATGCAAAAGACCTCATTGTGTGTGATTATATTATGTCCAAAACGGGCAGAAAGTAGGTAGGGGCTGCCTGGGGTAGGCTGGGGGAAGGGCTGGAAGTGACCACCAATAGGTACAGAGTTTCATTTCGAACAATAAAGTGTACTGAATTAGTTGTGTGCCTTACAAGGGTGAGTCTGGTGGCATAAAACTATATCTTCATAAGAAATTATTTTTATTGGGTTATGGACACTGGGGAGGGGATGTGTTATGGTGAGTGCTTGGAGTGTGTAAGACTGATGATTCACAGACCTGTACCCCGGGAGCAAATAATACATTATATATTAATAAAAATAATTAATAAAAAAATTTATTTTTAAAAATAGAACTCGCTAAGCCAACTAGTTATACAGCTGATAGGTCAACATTAGTATCTTTCCCATGGAAATAATAATCAATAATAAATCATAATGGAAGATAATCTCCCATGTACAAGGGCAACTAAAGGGAGACAAAGCCTGATGATAAACTGGGTAGGAGTCACACAGAACCCAGATAAGAAAACCTTTGAAAACACAAGTAAATGGAAATACATACCTCGCTCTTTAATCGACAGTTTTTATTTCTCCTTAGAGAAATACCTGTGGTCATGAGTTTCCAAATACAATAGAAAATGGACTATCTTGAAACGTAATAAGAAGTAAAATTCATCTAGCAAAGTGCTCACGCAGAATACCCAGGTAATTTCTGAAAACAAGCCACAGGCTGGTAGGGGATGGAAAGAACGAATGCTGACATATATTATCAAGCTATAAGAATTTTAAAAAGCTACTTTTACTGAAGAAGGAGACCAGTAGAACAGAATAAAGGCCTATAAATAGACTTAATTGCACATCGAATTTAAGTTATAATAGAGTCAGTATTTCAAGTTAATGAGGAAATTGGAAATTATTTAACAAATGATGCAGTGAGAACAGTCTTTGGAGACAATGAAGCTGAATCTTTGCTGTACTCCTAAAACAAAGTAACTAACTCATAGGCCAAAGCTTTAAACATGTAAACAAACAACCCATGTGACTTGAAATAAAGCCCTGGAAACTGACTTCCATTCTAGAAGCCGTGAACACCCACCACGCCCGGAGGCACGCAGAAAGCAAGCTGGCTAATGTCATTTGGCAAAGATGAATTTCATGTAACAAAGAAAGGACAGCTAAAACCAGGGCAAAATTTGAAGTGCGAAACAGAGATCCTTGTTCTCGTTGTGAAGAATTCATGCCAATCGGGAGAAAACCTTGTCGATCTGATTGAAAAATGGGCCAAGGGTGGGACACCTCCCAGAAAAGTGGACTCAAATGATCCGATGACCCTGTGAACATCTTCAACCTCATTTGTGAGTTTTTAAAAAAGGAAACTTTTAAACACGAGATGCCATTTTTGTTTTATTTTTTATCCTTCATCATGGCAGAAAACCCAGGTGCTAGAGAGGGTGTGCAGACACCAGCGCTCCTCATGGGGCGTGCGGGAATGGATGCAACGTTTTGGAATGGCATGGAATGGCCGCTACCCACGTGTGTAGGTTTGGGAAATGCGCCATCCACAGCTCGGAATTTACCCGACAGGGACACAGACCGAAGGTGACCAAGATCTGCGAGAATGCTCCCTGCAGACTTAGAGAAGAAAACAAAGCTGTGCAGAACAAAACAAATGAAACCGACCAAAGAATTCAGCAGCGAGGAACAGATGAGGTGACACACTGCGTCCTCCACCACCGTGAACCACACCCATGTCACCTCTGCCTGGAATTTTCCAGAAGTCTTCAGATGGCTCTTCACTTATGCTCTCGTGCCCCCCCCCCCACTTCACCCAAGTTCATCTCTTGTTCCATAGCCGACATCTTTTCAGAATGCAAGTCTGATTATTTCACACACACACACACACACACACACACACACACACAATCTTGCTTCATCCCCTTTCAAAGGTTTTCCACTGCTCCGAGATGAAGCCCAGACTTTTTACCACCAGCATACAAAGTGCAGCCATGATCTGATCTGCCTGTCCCTCCAGACTTATCTTGAGCCAAACTCCAGTCTCCACTTCCTTCTCTCATACTCACAGCGCTGCCCTGACCCCTGGACCTTTGCACACGCTATCCCATTTACTTGGAGGTTGGTTTGTTTGTTTGTCGTTTGTTTTCCTTTGGGTTTGTTTATGGTTGTGTGTGTGTCTAAAGTCACATTTTTTACTTTGTACTTTCCTATATTTAAGAAAAAAATAAATGAGATGCTATAAAGAATCTTAACACAACAATATCATTCTTATCGTTTGCTTGGCCTTTCCCCAAAGCAATCACATTCTGACCTGATCCTAAATTGCTTATCGTCCAGACAGCCAACCTTCCTTCTGCCTGCGTTTGCTGATCACCCACAGCGATGGTGTCTGCTTGACAAGGACACTTCTTTCCTTTTTTATTTTCATAGAAAAGAAATTCAGCTGGCAGGTGCCTCCTTTGCAGGCCTTCAGGCCAATCCCACATGTGTCAGGTGCTGGGGGACAGGGACAAACCCTGCACCGGAATTGTGGTCCCTCGGCTTGAGCTTATCCAGAGACTCTCCAACGAAATGCCAACACACTCATCTCCTCCTGGCTAATTTGTCTGCAGAGCCAACTTTTGTTAAGTCCTATTATGGTTTCTTCTTGACAGTCAACCGCCAGAAAAACATAAGGGGAAGGGTGACAGAGGTAATAGAATTCCTGTTAAATAATTTGGCCAGGGTTTTTTTAAAAAATCATATATTTAAAGAAAAATCATAAGCCGTCATCAAACTCAGGTGCCACGTTGAAATGGAAATGAGTGCCTCTGAAAGAGCATTCCGCAAAGATACTGGATTGACAGGGAAAGAGTAGGATGGCTTTCCTGGCGCTTGGAGAAATACTTTAAATAAATAAATTTGTCAATAAATTTGTTTTAAAGTCAAGCTTTAAATAATCTCTTCTAGCAGGCTCTCTTGCGTTCTCCACCGGGCGTCCCAGCATGTCCCTGCCAGCGGCCCTCCGGGAAGAGGGGCAGCCCGTTCAACCTTTACAGCCTGCAACAGTGACCACTACTGTATCCGGAAAAAAACTGTGCACACTCTGTCAGAGGTGTTGCTGTAGGGTTATCTGTCATCTTGGTGTCCTTCGTAAATTCCACATGGAGAAAAATGTCCAGGAAAACTGACTTGGGGCTATTAAATGTTTCATTTGTGCAGCGCATCCCCGTGAACACCTGTTAGCAGAGGCTTCTCTGGGAGGATTCAGCTGGGCGAGGACCGATAAAGTCGCCAACAATGGTCACAGCCGCCAACTTGAGCAGCTCAGTCTTGATAACTCTTGCTGACACGGCCCTATTTCGGGACTTGCTGAGCGAGAGAAATCCCTGGTACCTGGAATATGAAGGCGGGGCTGGGGCGTCGCCACCCACCCGGAGCGTCCCGCACCCCAGGAACCGTGCCTGGCTAAGGCCAGCAGCTCCAAACCTTCAGGAAGAAACGAAACCCTCTCCTCCCGTCCGTGAGGCTGTCCTGCCGCTTCTTACCCTGGATGTCAAGGCCCGAGAGAGGGGGTGGGTCTTGGGGCAAGGGACAAGGACGCCGCTCAGCCCTTGTTTCGTGCCCACTCAGGCCAGAGGTGCTGGACAGTTCGGTGGCTTGCAGGTGGGCCCAGCAGCCCACCAGGGTCAGGGGCTCCACGGAGTGGTCTGAGCCCAAGATCTTCCCTGAAAATGAAGGAAACATACCAGCACTTGTCTTCTTTGCCCTGAAGGACTAACGGGCATAGCCGATGCTGGGGCCGTAGCCAGCATCAGCTAGAGACTATCTAGCGTGAGGCAGTGCGCCAAACACGTCCTATGGGCCCTCGGCTCCCCCCTCCCCCCTTCCGCACCCTCCTCGGTGCCCACCCCTGTGGGCATGGCCCAAGGGTGCTTCCTGGCCTCCAGCTTCCTGGCAGGCGTGGCCAGGGGGAGGCCCAGCAAGGGGGAGAGAGCAGATTCGGGGAGTCTGCTCTCCCGCGCTGTCCCTGGACGTCTGCAGGTGAGTGTGTCCTGAGCAAGGTCAGAGCTTCTTCCTTACAAGACTCTCTCCCTCCAGATGCCTGGAGCTCATTCCTGCCCTTGTCCCTTTGAGCTGTGGAAGTCCCAGGTCCCTGCACGACTCCCCTAATCTGCATCTGTCAAAACCGCCCCCTTTGTTGACTCCTTCTCAAAGCGTGCACACTTGACCGTGTCATTTCTTCCTTCCTGGGATCCTGCGTGGGACAGAATCCGTCTGTGGAAACACCCAGACGGACATTCATCTCTGCATTTTAAGGACAAAAATAAAACGCCCGGGTTACAAACAAAGCAGCCCATCCCACAGCCTGAAACCACGGGACTCTGCGTACCTGCCGCCTCCCACCGTAAGCCCAGGCTGTGGGACCGGGACGAACCTGCAGCCAGTGAGGCCGGAGGAAAGATCCCGGTCGAGTCCGTGGGACCGCCTGTGTGTCCTGCACCACCCCTGTCCCATGAGACCTGGGACATCCCCTCTGTGCTCCAAGGAACTTATCACAGGCTTCTGGTCCTGAATTCCGCCGTGCTCCTCAGGCTTCTGGAACCTGACCGATTTCTACGGGTTCTGCATCCTTGCCAGCTAAACCGGATGTGTCCAGGACCCAGCACACATCGGTGGGCTGCTTGAGGCCCCTGCTCCGTCTCTGCGGCCCGAGCCCCCTCGGTGACATGTGACCACTGCCGTGAGGACAGGAGGGACCCTCCAACCTCCCTCTGATGCCGTGTCCTTCCATGGCCAGGGGCTTCCTCTGCTTCCTGCCTGACCTAGAGCCCCGAGAAAGAGGTTGGCCTAGATTCTCCCTGGAAGCTGGGAGCTGCTGCCGGCTCTTTTTTTGAAGGAACACACTAGGAGTTCCGCCAGCCTCGAGGTGAGCCTCACACTCCACCCGAGGAGTTTGCAAGGCAGTATTTGAGGCAAATATTTCAAAATGTCCACCCTTTGGAGGACCAGGGTCCTGAAAATGAGGAAATCTGAATTCTAACGTGGCTCTGCCGTGGTTTTGAGACGTGATTTACCTTTTCAGGCCTCAGCGTTCCCGTCTGTAAGGTGGGGGAAATCGGACAAGAATGTGTCTTAATACTCCCAGACTTAATATTAAGTCAGCCGCGATTTGTAAAGAGGAGGAGAATCTCCTTTCAGGACTCTGGGGCCGTCCAGCAGCATCTGTCCTGGGGGCCCCCACTCTGGCCTGAGACGGGGGGCTGGGCCACAGGGTCAGGCAAAGCCCTTTTCTACCGTACGACCTCATGGTCCTCTCTCCCCGCAGACCGAGGCAACATGGGAATCAGGCCCATGGGCTGTCCACGGCCCCCAACAGGTGCTTATCTCTGGTTTACCACACTGGGTCTTGACTTTCAGAGAGAACAGTGACTTTCCGTGCACATGTCCTCACCTGCCGAAGCCACCTGCGAAGTGTGTGAATGGGTATGAATGGGTCACAGGGACTCCGTGAGCTGTGCAAACAGGGACAGGCCGTCCCGAGGGAGTCTGCTACTCAGGCTGCTGGCCCCGGGCGGGCACGGGGAAGAGAGGCCCATCTCCCCAGCCCGAGGTCGCCCGCTGCCCACCTGGGGGAGGGCCGTGCACAGGCAGGGATGGGCTAATGTGCCTCCTTCCAGCGGAAATGGGTGAAGTTGGCTTGAAATTATTACTCAGACATTTTGTGTGTGAAGGAAATGTCTTCTGATAGCACAAAGCTATTGGTTTCCTGTTGTGAACGGAGGGTTTCTGGCGGCCCAAGAATACGCAGGAAGGGAAAGGGTGGTTGTCCCTGGAAGCTCGTTCAATGAAACCTGCAGCTCAGGGGCGACCGGGACAGTCCTGGGGCCCCCAGGGAGGCTGGGGGTGGGGGAGGGCGAGTCAGGAAGGGCGGCAGTGTGGAGGGAAGAGCTGGGGGCCCGTCGGTCCCGTGAACAGCTGTCACACGTCCGCGGCACTGTGCGCCCGTGGCGTGGGTGGCCCGTCCCCTGGAGGCGACAGTCTCAGCGGTGCAGACTGACAAGAACGTCACGTGTGCAGAGTACGACACGGAGCTCTGGCCGAGCACGGGTGACCCACGCCAGTTCCCTGCACCCAACCTGACACCTTGCCGGCTCAGGTTCCCGTGTTTGCAACGAGGGTAGCAGCAAGGAGTCAAGCTTTCCGAGGCGATTCCAAGGCAGGAGTCATAACTATCGGACACATGAGATGTTCTAGGTGTTTCCCAAGCGTTTTTCTCATCCAGCCTTGACAACAGCCCTGCGGCGGGTCCTCCAGGCTTAGAAGGGTCGACACCTTACGGAAGGTCCCCATGAGCGAGTGGCAGGGCTGGGTGCTGGCACCCCTCCCCCACGCCTACCCGCCCTTCCAGATTCTCCCTCTTGCAGTGAGTGTGAGGAGGGCAGGGCCCCCCAGGAGCCCGACTCTGGGGCCGAGTCACCCCCTCAGCACGTGCACTTGGCAGGTGCCACGTCGCACCTGTCCGTGCCGTGGTGGCCGAGCGGGTCTGCCCTGTGGGTCCGGGCCCAGCATGTCCACGCGGGGCTGCTCCTGCTCACGCTGGCTTCTGGGAGGTGGTGTGGACCTGGCCAGGAGCACCCCCAGCACCACCCCAAAAGGCTGACTACACAAGGGTCATCCTGCAGAAGAGTTTGGGAATTAAGATGTAGAAGCAAAAACTCCACGGGTTCATCAGACAGGAACGTTCCCTCCATCCCGAAGACAACAGTCTCTCCTAGAACATGGCAGCCCACCAGGGGGCGGCGACTTGCGAGCACCCCCGATCCCAGGCTCGGCCCCCTCTCCTTTCCCTCCACGCTGCCAGGCTTCACTCCACAGCCCAGAGCACTGTCTGTTTTGTCCCGAGCTCTGCCCCCTCCGAAGACACAGCAGCCTGCGGAGAGGGGTCCGGGGCTCATGCCGACCGCCGCCGGGGCCCCTCCTTCGAGACAAACCCTCGCCGTTGGGAGCACGCCCTTGTGCCCTACGTTTCACGGCTGCCTAGGAAACGACCTTCTCCATCTGGTTTTAAAGAAGACAATTCTTAGATGTTTTTCCTTCATCCTTAGTGTATCGCATGCATGTGTCCACTCAAATATGTGTGCGATTTCAAGGAACAGTCCACAAAGGACCGAAAACTGTTCTGGGCACTGGGGACTCGGGACAGGCATTCACAGACCAGCCCTGCCTTTATGAGACGGTTCCCAGTAAGAGGGACCCAGTCGTCGACACTGGGGGTTGGTTCACCGGACACCTAATGCCAGCGGCCCTCCCCCGCGGCCTCCTCTGTGACGACGGAGACCGGAGAGCCCCATACGTGCTGGCCCGCCCTCCCTCCAGCCTGGAATGGCGATGTAACACAATCAGGTCAGCCAACTATAAACAAAAGTCCGTTGAAGGGTGTTCTGGAAAAGCTTTGGCTGTTCCGTGCGTGAGAAGAGGGACAGATACAGACACCACTTTTCGGCTCCCTGCTTGGAAGGCAGACGATGCTGCAGCCATCTTGCCACCAAGAGGTGACAAGCCAGACCCGAGGATGGCGGGGTAACGAAGCTTCCCCCGTATGTCCCCGCTGACGCAGACGCGTGCACTCCCCCAGCTGCCGACCGCCTGCTTTTGCGTTTCTCCCTGTGAGGAGAGCAGCCCCTGCGTGTAAGCCGCTGTCCACAGTCGGGGCTCTCTGGTATGAATACATCCCTGCATAGCCCTATGTGAGTAATCCCAGCTCTGCCACAGGTGCCGTGAGAAGGGGCAGGAGAAACGAGTTCTGGGAACAGAGGTGGGAAATGCTTCCAGGAGGAGGGAGCATCCAAGCTGAGCATGACGGAGGTGCGCAGAGGCGAGACGGGCACCCCATGCACACGCCCACGCAGGAGGGGTGCCGGGGGAGCGCCTGGTTGGGCTGCAGTGCCAGTTAAGACAGAAGGGGCTGGGGTCCAGGGGCAGCAGACGAGGGCAAAAGCAGAAACCGGTTTGGATTTTATCTTCGGAGCTGTAGAGGAGCCCCTGAAAGCCATCAAGCTGGGGACGCACCGGGGTTGATGGTGGGGGTCCAGCGTCCCTGAGGTCTCCCACCGAGGGACACGGAAGCTTGTGCCACGATGGTGGCTGAAGGGCTCCATGGAAGGAAAGGATTTGTAAAGCCCTGGAACTTCATCCCACACTGCAGACACACACACACACCACACGCATATATACACATTCACACAACACACACACACAACACACACACATACACTCACACGACAGACACGCATGCACTCGACACACACACACACACAGACAGACACACATTAGCGCACACAAAAACCGGAGAAAACGCAGCAGCCGGGCCAAGGACCCACGGCGCCTTCCACACCGTGTTCGCAGCCCTGTGGGTTTGTCGTTATCTCAAAGTAAAAAGCTTGATGGGGTTTCGTTCCTTTAAATCTTCTGTAAGAGTCTAGGCCATGAGAAGGGAACCATGAGGGCAGGAGGGACAAAAGTCAAGCTGGTGCCGCAGACACAGAGGCAGACAGGAGGGCAGCAGACACAGAATGTTGAGGCTGAATCAGTCCTGGGATCTCACGGATGGGGAAGACGCAGTTCGAAGGCACCAACAGTGAGTCATGAAATCGTGTCAACGTTAGCTGTCTTTGGAGGTTGCTTTTGAGGTTTCTAAATGTGGAAATAGGATTCTTAAAGACAAGGTGCATGTTCTAGAAATAATCACACACACGTACATGCGTATGTACATACACAGGTGCACATGCATATGCGTGTCAATGTACGCACGTGCGTGTGTGCAGACACACACGCGCACACACGTGCACCCATGGGCACACTCATACATGTGTGTACATGCTTGTTGGATGAGTTTTCCTTTTGCTCTGCTAACTCCTGGGCTCACGTCCACCCCCCTTGGGCTGCTGGTCTCCACAGTCCTTTTTGGAGCACGAACATTCTCTTTGACCTTCGGTCCCAGGTCACCCTGCCCTGCGTCCTAAGCCCCCAAGTGACAGCATACCGGGCCCCACCGCAGGTCTCCAAGGGATCCTATAGGAGCTCCAGAACTGGCCCAGGGCCCAGGGAGGCTGTGTCTGACAGCTTAGCCTGCACTGACCGGTAGCCGCTCCGGAATCACCACACGTCCTCTTGCTAACCTGACTGAGCATCCGCACGAGCTGCTCTGACACTCTGGGGTCCGGTCTCGCATCACCCCTGACGCCCCAAACAAAAGGAGCTGTCCTTCAGCAAGACAGGAGACTGCTTGATCCCACCCCGCGGCTCCGGACTGGAAGGAGTCATTTCAGGCCCGCTTTCCCCAAACAGTGTTCTTTAAAATACTAGGATCCCACGAGATATTAATAGGTAGTCTTAAAAAAAGAAGAAAAAGAAAGTCCCGCCGGGACACTGGGGAGAGCAAAGATAGACACGGTGATTTCTCCCTAAGGAGCATCACCAGCGTTTTTCAGACGCTCCCTTGTTGGGACTATCACGCCCATGTCAGGTTGAGGAGCTTTATTTGTGGAAATCCTGCTTTCACTGCTGAGAACTCCAGGCACTCGTAGAAGGACACGGAAATGCTGCTCCGGGCAAGGGGGACACAAGGAATGACAGACCCTCCCTCCGTCCCTGCCCCGCCCCGCCCTGCTCCCAGCCTGGTGAGCCCAGGAGACCGGGATGCATTCCAGGGTGAAGAGCCAGATTCCTTCTGCGCAAGCCTAGAGGAAGGAAGGCACCCAGGCCTGGAAGGGTTGGCAAGGAGACGGAGCGGAGCGCTCCGGGGAAGACAGGGGTGAGGGAGGCGGGTGGGGACCCCTCAGCTTCGCCTCCCCCAACGCAGAACCCGCTGGGGAGAAGCCTCGGCTCACCCGGGTGCTCTCAGTATTTCCAGCCAAAGAGCAAAGTTGGAGGGAGGGAGGGAGAGAAACCCATGAAAATGGGGCAGGAATGGGCACCTCTCTTCTGATGCGCTTCCATCTCTGTCCCTGCCGGTTTGCGCTCGCCCTCTGTCTCCCTTCCTCCCTTCCTCCCTCTCTCTCTTCCTGCCAGTCGCTCAAAGTCTCCGAGCAGCCCTCCTCCCAGCACCAAGGCTTCTGAGGGCAGCCCTTGGGGCGGACGGTGTTCCCAAAGCCCGGGAAGGGTAAAACTGCGCCACAAACCTACCCAAAACATCATTTGCATTTTAGTCCTGTTTCCTTTGGACCGCGTGGGACAGTCTCTCTGTTGAATCCTCTGTTTGGGTCAGTTGCTTACTGCCTGCCAGAGGGACCGATCGCTTTTTCTTTAATTTCTGATTCCAAAGAGTATCGTTCCAAATTCACAGAGGCCGCGAGCACCCGCGGAATTGAAGTCATTCTCTAAGTGTGTTTCACTGGTCCTTCTGGCGCGATGGAGGCTGAGAGCCCCTCCACGGCTTCGCGCTGGAACGCTGCACCCTACGGCTTAAGTAGGACCAGGTATCAGTGTGTTACTGGTGGCGGGGACCCAGGGCTGGGGGCTTGCAGGCTTGACCTTTCTCCGGGTCACGTCCCGAGAAGCCGCAAACCTGGCCTGCGCTCTGGGATTTTCAGAACCCTAGGTCTGCTCTGCCCACCCCCACCCTGCCTGCCCCACTGGAGGACCAGCTGGGTTTGGGACGCGGAGGGGACGGACGCATAGACAGAAACACACATTTCATCCTGATCTGCCCATCTCTCTCTCCTCTGACATCAGAGAGCTTTCTGCCCTGGGTTTCTGCTTGACAGAGATTTCCCGCCCTGCCTTCTCCACCCCAAGAACAGGCAGGTGTCGGTCCTCCCTTTCCCAGGGGCAAATAAGCTGTAGAGCCTTGTCTTGGGGTAAAAAGACTACAAGGCAGGAAAAAGAGACACCAACCCCCAACAGGGACCTGGCTGTTTGGAGTGAACATGTTTTCCCTCTCTCCCCCCGTAGCTTCCAGACCTGGGAAGACAGTTCTCCCTTCATCCTATTCCGGCGGCTCTGAAATCCTGTCCCTGCTGGCCAGGACGGGTGCTGGATTCAGGTCCTGAGTCCCCTCTGATCAAGGTCGAGGGCTGCATCTGGGCAGTCCCCGTGGCCGTCGGTGGAGAGGCTCTCCTCCCTTCCCTGGCCCCTCTGCCGGTCGGGGAGCCCAGGGGAAACAGGTGAGCCCACACATGTAAAGCGGTGCTGTGGCAGGGGAAGAGGGTCGCATCCCTGGGCTCTAAGCAGGTGGTGGACCCTGAGGTTCTCATCCTCAGCAGTAAAACAGGTCACGACAGGTGCCCTCCTGGCCAGGCCACGACAAGCCTCAGCCGAGATCGTGTGCGGAGCGCCCTGACCGGCACTGGGCGAGCCCACAATAAAAACGAGCCCCTGTAATCTCCAAGTACACGGAGACCCCTGGCAACACCTGTTTTGGTTTCTGGTTGGTTGTTCACCAGCCATCAACTTGATAGACTGTTCTAGAAAAGTGCCAGAAGCTAACATCAATTCACTGCTGGAGAGTTTCTGGATTCCCCCTTTCGTGTCCCCTTGTTACAAGAACTCGGAGCAATATTGATCGTTTCTCATTTCTAACATGTCCCCTCCCTCTCCCACTGCCCTTGACTTCTGGAAGTTTCCTCTGACAGCTCCTGCCGTCACCACTGCACTTCCTCTAGGGCCCCGGCAATTTAATTCATCCGAGCCCAGAGACTGGCATCCAGCGAACGTGACCACACCCTCTCCTCCTACGCCACCACATACCTTCATTCAGTCACTCAACAAACATTCCAGAGTAAAGCACTGCGCTGGGGCAGTGTCAGCTACGCGCTGTCCAGAACAAGCGTGGGGTCTGCTATCCTAAACGTCCGTTTGCGTACCTTTCGTTTCATCCGTGTAGCATTAAAGAGGATTCCCCTCACCGTAGAAAATGGAATTGAAGTAAGAATTGAGCAATTTTGCTTCCTCTTTGTCCCCTGGTGATTTCATACCATTTCCTCCAAGCAGGGAACCTTTCCTTGTTCTGCTCTTCTCTGTCCACACAAAGCCTTAGAAGTCGCTTCTGATGAGCTCAGCCGGCGCTCGGTTCCTCTCAGACTGCCTCTCTGCCTGTCGCTGTCTTTCCCCTTTTGTGTGTGATCAACTCTGTGCCTAGGGAGAGGCCCCGTGTAGCCCCACCGTTTCCCCCACGCCTCTCTCCCTTTCCTCTCTCACTGTGAAGGGTGTGAGTCAAGATAAGCCAGTTTTGCTGCAATAACAAACGTCACCTGTGTCTTAAAGCAACAAAAAGCCGTGGTTTAAATCTCACTCACTCAGCCAGTGAGTGGGACGAGGGCCGGTCCCCCTGCACCACGGGAACGCACGGCCTTCTCCCTGCTGGGGCAGGAGGACAGCGCCTGGGAGGGTCTCCCACCAGCGGGTCCGTGCAGCAGCGGGAAGGGACGCCCGCCACTGCCACTCCCACGCCGATGGCCACAGCATGCCGCGCTGTGCCGTCGAGCTGCGGGAGGCTGGGGAAGTGATCCCAGGGAGGAGGAGGCAGGAACGGGTGAGCACAAGCTCCCACCACGGGCCGAGTCACAGTCACACGACTGACATCTCATTCTCCAGGCCCTCCCAGTCCTTCAGCAGGACGGACCCTTGGTGATCCTCTGACCCCCCTCGGGTTACACCCATCTCCAGCTGACCTCTTTTTCTAAAACAGTTTCATGTCCGATTCCTCCCAGCCCTTCCCTTCACTCCTTAACCCTAAAGGAGAGATTCCTTGGTGAGAAACTCCAGCTGATCTGAGTTGGTTCCTGAAGACCCTCTTGGCCGTCCCGACCCCACCTGACTCTGGCCCCACCCCGGTGGGGATCTGCAGGTAACCAGATCCCAGGGCTAGGAGCGCACAGGACAATTTCGAGAAGCTGTGCATCAGAGCGCTCAGAACACGCTCACCGGGAAGGACGATCTGGTAAGCTCTTTGGAGCATGGCGAGAGCCGGCAGACAGAATTCAGCACCCCCTACTTTAAAAAACATTATGTATTAGACACTCACATATGAGGTCTGGGGCGCGCCAGTGGGTGGTGGAATGGATGTATTTATAGCAGCAAACACAGTGGGTTTACAAGCGTGCTGTTTACGCTTCAGAGAGATCCCGGCAAGTCTTTACTGAGTGAAGAGTGATGAAAGAGAATTGCTTGCGGAATGCGCAACGTTGCGGATAGGCGTGCTGCCTGTTACTGACCGCCTCAAATTTAGAGCTTTATCTCAGTAAGAGAGCTCCCCGGGGACTGTCATGTTTGCACCACTGACCTCTTCACTCTGCACGGCCCTGACCTGACCGTCCCGTACACAGACCGTTCTCCACCGTTCCCCAGGGCTTGGTTCTTTTCTAACGGCCTGGGCAGAGGCATCAGAGCCGTGGGTCACCTGGGAACAAATCCCAAATGGAAAGACGAAATGCAAACGGATTTCTCGCAAACAGATTTCACTCAACGGAAGGGCTACTCTTTGGACCGCTGGGAAGCCAGGTGGGTTTTAGTCTTTTTCAGGAACTTTTTTATATTGTCACAGATATAGAGGTAGACACCAATACAAATATAGCTGCACGTGTTCATTTCTTTACGCCTGGATACAGAGTATCTGTTCCAGCCACGTGGACCCTAAGTGGTTGTCATGCTTCTTGCTCTTGGAAAAGGCCTGTGCTCAGTGTTTGAAAGGAGCCAACAGCCCGACGAACCCAGGAGCACATTCCCCACTCGTGCAAGGCTCCGACATCGGGTCATTCCAGAGGCCTACTCTCCCCTCTGCTGTTCGACTCAACTCCTTCTCAACCATGGGCCATCCCCCTTGTATAAAACTCAAGTGAGGTTTGTGTGGTGGGGAACCAGGAGGCCACAGCCATTCCCCAAGGCCCCACCATTCCTCCTGGGGCACCATTCCCCAGATCAGCCCAGAGGGTGACGGTAATACACCCTAACACGAGCGTCTCAATCACAGTGACAATAGAGTCATGCCTGCTCGCGTCCCTATTATGACGCTAGGACCAGAATTAACCCATCTCCCACCGGTTACGGGATTAAAGCTCTGTTCCTTCCCTGGCTTTACACCCCGGCAAGCTAACTGGGGAGGTATAGGAGCGTGTGAGCCGTCTGGCCCGTCCATCGCCGCCTCCAGAAAGATCCGAACGCACGTCCTAGACACAGAGCTGAAGTCAGGGAAGATGACAGCTCGGAGATCACATACCGAGACACTTCCACCGGGAGTTTCGGGAGGGGAAGGTTGGCTGCCTCCCGTTGCTCCTCGGGCTGGGCGGGTCTGAGACGGACAGGGAGCGCTTCTGGAGAATCAGCGTGAACCAGCCTTTGCGGGTCACCTCAGCTGGCAATCTGTTGGCGCACACGTGCCTGGGTGTCAGGACTGCGGTCCTCATTTCGCAGAAGAGGAGACTGAGCCTTCAGGTCACCAGAGGAAGGATTTGAACCCAGATCTGTTGGGCTGCAGAACGCCTTCTTCTCCTCTGTCGCTGTGCTTCTCAAGCTGTGCACGCACACAACTCACCAGGGCACCTTGCGGAAACGCAGGCTCTGATTCAGTGGGTCTTGCCTCGCAGGGAGGAACCGAGAGGCCACGTTCCCAGCAAACTCCCAGGCCGTGTTGGTGCTGCCGGTGTCCAGACCCGCTTGGATAGCGAACCGCACAGGCTGTCACGGCCGCGAGGGCTTCCGCTGAGAGTGCTCAAGGGCCCTTGGGGAGAAGGAGCGATCTTGGGAGACGATTGTGATTTCCGTGGACCATGGAACTGGGAGAGGTTTGAGCTGATTTCTCATGGTTCTTGGGGGCAGGGAGGCCTCCTGCTAACATCTGGGCTACATAAGTATTTACTTGTACAGAGCACAACTCCTTCCTTTTTTCTAAGATGCAAAGGAGCTTGAAAGTTCCTTTTTTGGTCTGCAGGCCACAGCTTCCCTGGAGAAAGACGACGTCTCCTGCTGGCTGTGATCCTTCCAGCAATCTGTCCCCCACAAGCAGGGGACGTTTCCCTCCGCTGGTCACCAGCCCCCCACCTCCCCACGCCCCTTCCCCACCACATGCCTTCCAAAACGTTAAAATTACAGCCATCATGCAAATTGCTTTGAGAGATGGTGAGAAACGGATGCTGAGAAGCGGATGGTGAGAAATGGAGCTCATGTCGTAAAACCAGGGAGAAGTCCAAGTTTTCAGGAGAAAAAATGTAAAAAACATCTTTTTTTTTTTTTTTTTTACACATATTCCAAAAAGAGGGGAGGAAGAGCAAAGAAAACAGGACCAGGGGTCCTCCCCGCTGAGAGTCTGGGAAAGCTAAAGCGCCTGTTGGCAGTGCTTGGCTAGGACGGTGTACAGTCCCTCACGACAGCTCCAACGCGCGCCCCAGGACGACGTGAGCAAGTCAGACGCCACTACCGCCTTCGCCCATGAGGCTCAATTTGAGCTCTACTTCTGATCTATCAAGAGCTGCCCCTTGAACCCCAGCCCCCAGTTTATTTCATGAAATCCAGCCCTACCAAGCCCCAAGTGCATCTTTGGGCAGCGTCTGCAAAAGCCTGCGGGTCCTCTCCTGGACACACGCACAAGACAGGTGTGTGCACGCGGGACTCGAGGACGCGGCGGCCGAGGCTTCCCCGAGAAGCCCGAATCCTGATCGCTCTGAACCGGGAACGACTCAAGTGTCTACCAGTAATAGACGGGGTGAGTGAATCGTGCTGTATTTATAGAGCGGAACACGCAGGAATGAGCGAACATAGCATCCAACAATACGGGCAGATTTCATAACAGAGTGGAGACAAGACTAAAGTGATCTGAGGCTTTGGAAGTCAGATCGGGAACATCCTCGGCAGAAGGGGAGAGGGAGAATGAGGGGACACGGAGCGGAGGAAAGGGCATTTGGGGTGCCGGCTGGCTGGGCTCTGTTTCCAGATCCGAGTGCTGGCTGCACCTGTGTTCACTGTGCGAGGAGGAGTCGTCGGGGGGTCTCCTCACCACCTGTGCTCTTTTCATGTCTATAGGGTACAGCTGAGTAGAAAAATTTGCTTAAAAAAAGAAAAAGCCTAACATTTCCCTCTAAGTCAAAACTTCTTTTCTTTTGATGACATCAAAGCAGCCCTTGGAAGGTGCCCGAATTCTCCTTCCCACACCAGCCTCTGCCCAGTCCCCCAAGTGACAGGCGATCATCCCCTCCCTGGGCGTATCCTCGCCAATCCCCAGACCAGGACCTGAGCCCCGAGCCCCACGGGAAGGGGAGGTCGGTGGGGTGACCATTCCTCTCCTCTGCCCTCATCTACCAGCTCCACCGCCCCAGCACCTGGAGGGGAAGACCCAGCTCCCCGTGGTGCTCCTCCCCTTTTCAAAAGTCAGGTGGTCTGTCCCTCCACTTTAACCCTCACTGTGCTCCGTGCTGAGCTGATTCTGAGCCTCCTTGCTTCGGCCCTTGCTGCGTTTTTGCCTGAACCCTACGCCGGCGAGAAAGCCCAGGTCCCTTCTACCTGGGCCCTTCCTCCCGGAAGGGCCAACTCAGATTTTCCTTAGACTTCCTGGGGCAGAACTTAACCTTAGCCTCGTCCTCCAGCCCTGGCCTTCCGTTGTAGCCACTCAGGGTGTGCCCCTTGCAGAGAGCTAGAGAGAAAACTTCCTGAAGGGTTTTTTGTGTGTGTGTGTGTGTTTTTTTTTTTTTTTCCCCACCGAGAGATCCAATCTGGTCCTGAAACTTCACAATACACAGAAAGTAAGGTCAGCAGGGAGAAAACTGCCCACGGCCTAACAGAGATGACACAGCGAGAGCATTTCCTCTGGCTACACAATGGAGAAGCTGAGTAATCCCGGAACCACTCAATGACAGGGACTAAGCTCACAGGATTTTAAGGTCAGCTGAAACTTGACTGCCATATTTGTCCTTCCCCTTGGGCGAAGCCTCTCTGAGAAAACCCTGCTTTTCCAGAAAATCAGAGCTGGAGTCTAGGGCCCAGGCAGTTCCTGGCTGGCCGGCCTGGGCCGGGTGCTTCTCAGCTCTTCCCCGGGGTCAGGAAGCAGGACGACCGGGGTCAGAATGAGGCAATGCTGGCGAGGCAGCCGCCCCGTGGGCCAGCTAGCCTCTGCCCAGCGGCCACAGGGAGCCGGAGAGGAAGCGAGTCAGCGGAGGCAGGCAGTCATCGGCGTGCCGACAGCGGGAGTCCCAGCCGAGTCGGGCCCCCCTGCCCCCGCGCAGATGACCCTCCCCCCAGTGTAAGGACAGGTGCCACCCACGGGGCAGGGGAAACCCACGATGCTGCTCAGAAGGCCCACGCAGCAGGGGTGGGGAGGGGGAAGGATGGCAAGAGAGTTTCGGCTGCACCGTGCTTTCTCTGTGCGACCTCGGACAAACAGCTAGAAGCCTTGGGGACCCTGCCTCCTATCCGGAAAACGCTGGTACTGATGTCCATGCTTCAGCGCAGCGTGGTATGAAATGAGAATGTCTGCCAAGCGGCTGGCACACGGCAGAACTCAGGCAAGAGCTCATGCATTCGACAGGCTTGTAGGGACCCCGGCTGTATTGAGCTTTTTAACCCTCGATGTGCAAAACCTCCTCCAGGGGCTCTGCTTCCCGGGGTCCTCTGCATCCGTGCA
Organism: Mustela erminea; assembly: GCF_009829155.1. Classification (NCBI taxonomy): domain Eukaryota; kingdom Metazoa; phylum Chordata; class Mammalia; order Carnivora; family Mustelidae; genus Mustela; species Mustela erminea. Next base: position 2,009,796 of record NC_045618.1, on the reverse strand, counting down.
ATGTGGCAGGTGCGAGCGAAGACATTATCCCAGGCGGGACGAACTCCTCAGCGTTGGCCCCAGGAGCAGACTCCTGGAGGGGTTAGTCTCTCCCTAAACCTCTCCCCCCTCACAAAGTCTCTTTAGCTGGAATCCCACCAACATGCTGGGGGTCCAGCATCCTCTTTTTCAACAGAAGCTCTTCTGGGAAGAGGAAGGGTCTGCTTGAGTCATTCGGAGACTATTGATGAATTAGCAGTCTGCCACTATATAAGGGGCTCAGGGTTTGGATCCGGAGCTGGAGGATGCAGCTAATTCAGGAGCTCAGAGCCGTTGGCGGGCGGGGCAGGGGGTCAGCATAGGACACCTGGGGCTGTCCCCAGTAGGCCATGGGTAGTGCTTCCTTCAGAGCATGGACATTGGAACCACACTGTCCAGGCTCAAATCTAATTCTCATCCCTTAGCAGCTGTGACCTTGGGAGAGCTCTTTTGCCTCTCTGGGTCTCAGTCCCCAATCTGTAAAATGGGGATGATGATCCTAAGATCACGTCACGAAGACGAGATGCTTGGAACCGAGCCTGGAATGCAGTAAGCATCACGTTCCTGTTGGTTGTTACTAAGAAACTAGAGAACCCGGGACCAGGATACTGAATTACAAGGAAGATGGTGCCAAAGGCAAATTTCTTCCATTTCCAAACTCGAGGTCCGGCCAGAGTCCCTTAAATCATCCCTGTGAACTGGTGACCTACGCTGGGGAAGCAACACCCACTGGGGTTCAGATGGGTGAGGGGACACTCTTCCCTTAGACACGTGGCACCTAAGATTGAAAGCTCTGTGATCACAATTACCCATCTAAAGAAACCTCACAAAATGCCCTTATTCCGACCTTGACCTCCACCTTCAAACTCAAAAGACAAGAATTAGCTTATTTTGCTTTTCTTTGCATTTAGGCTATGACCTCACTTTCCCCGGGACGACACCCTAAAGCAGTTAATGTCCTTCTTTGAACTTCCAGTTCCTCCTCCGTCAAGCGGGGATGAAACCCTCACCTCCCGCAGCCTGAAAAGGTTTGCATGAGATCACGTGGGTCATGAGTTCAGAGGTGCCTCCCACGGCTGGTGGGTTAGTTACATTGTTACCATTAACGTCCTTTCCGATGCCAGACAAGTTTCTCCTTGAAAAAGTTTCTCCCTCCCAAAGCTCTGCATTCCTCCGCTCCTCTTTGCGGTAAGCCGGGCCCAGCTCCGCCTGCACGGAGGTGCACCAAGGAGTCCCTGGGTGGAAACGGACGGAGCGGCCTCACTGCCGGCCGGCACGTCCCAGGGAAACTGTCCCAGATTGCTGGACGTAATTAGACATTTAAAAAAGGAAAGTATACACTCATGCTTACCCACACCCTCTGACTATTTAAGGGGCACAGAATGGCACCGCTAGAAACGACCTAATCTGATGACCTCATTTAAAGACAAGAACACCAAGGCCTCTCGGGGACACCTTGCCCAAGGTCACAGAGCAGGGTGAAGGTCAACTCAGACCAGACTCCTCCACTCCAGAATCCCACGGAGCACTCAGACCTCCTCCTAGGAGTCCAAATCCCGGAAGGTATGTTGGAAACTACTTGTGGAGATAACCATAGTTGTCTTTCTCTCTCTCTCTCTCTCTCTCTCTTTTTAAGATCTTATTTATTTATTTGACAGAAAGAAACACCGCAAGAGAAGGAACACAAGCAGGGGGAGTGGAAGCGGGAGCAGCAGGCTTCCTGCCCAACAGGGAGCCCCATGTGGGGCTCAATCCCAGGACCCTGAGATCCTGACCTGAGCCAAAGGCAAATGTTTAACAACTGAGCCACCCAGGTACCCCAATAGTTGTCTTTCTCGTTGAGGATAGAGCTACTCGTGTTTCTGTCTTATTCCCCAACCAGCCTCCAAGGTACTTGAAGGCAGGAACCAAGTTCAATCATTTCTTCACCAATGCCCTGTACTGCTGTGTGTTGCTAAGCCTAGAGACACTTTCTGTACAGTAATAAGCGAGCTTAAAATAAACCTGTTCACCTATTTCGACAAATCCATCCAAGTGGGTGATCAGAAATGTGGGGGGAGAAAAGTAAAGATGCCCATGCAAATACTACTCATAAACGTAAACTACTGACAAAGCACAACTAAAGTGTCTAACTAGGAGGGAAGGACCAATTACACCGTAGTATACTTATGCGATGGCGTTGGATTGTATTTTAATAACATTTTAATTAAGTTCAACCAAATGGGGAATGTTAACTTAAAAAGCAGGTTACAAAATAATCTTTTTTTTTCTTTTTTTTTTTTTAAAGATTTTATTTATTTATTTGACAGAGAGAGATCACGAGTAGGCAGAGAGGCAGGCAGAGAGAGAGAGATAGGAGGAAGCAGGCTCCTGCTGAGCAGAGAGCCCGATGCGGGACTCGATCCCAGGACCCCGAGATCATGACCTGAGCCGAAGGCAGCGGCTTAACCCACTGAGCCACCCAGGCGCCCACAAAATAATCTTTTTAAACAATGAACTGTGCTAAAGAATATGTGTAGAAAAAAATACTTGGAAAGATACAGGCCACAGAGGGGTTATCCCTAGGGAGTGGGTCATAGGGGGATTTCTTTTCCTTAGGATCTTCAGATTTTTCTAAATTATCTACAGTGGGTCAACCTTTTACAACAGAAAAAAGAAGTTACTCTAAAAGTAACAATTCAGAAGCTGCTTTTTAAAAGAGTGTGTGCTTAGGTCCATAGAAGATCTCAGGGTACCAAGGAATTATTATCGTGACAGAGAAATTTATTTTGCCCAAAAGCTAGCTACTGGTCTATCTCAGCCACAGATCCCCATATAATGAGGGCACGTGACGACTTCCGACCAGTCACCTGTGTCCCAGAGCACTTGGTGCCATCTCTAGGCTAAATCGACCACAAACCGGCAGGCTAGCTCTGCCTCGCTGCAGGCACAGAGACCACGCATTCTGGAGAGTGTAGACAGCACCAGCCTTGGCACTGGGCTGACTGCGTGGACCGGAGTGCTCCGCTCTTTCCCTCATTTCATGCTGGATGTGTCGCGGGAGCAACAGGCTTCTGTGATTAGCTCACTCCGATCACCGGAACTCAATCCGGTACCTGGTCTGGTGGTTCTCAAATTTGGCCGATGACTTGAGGCCCAGTTTAAATCCCAGTGCCTGAGGTGTGCCAGGCGGTTGAGTCAGCCGCTCTGGGGGGCAGGTCGCAAGCATCAGTGAATCCAGCATGTGGCCAAGGTTGAGCATCAGGGGTCTGCTTCTAGGGATTCTCAAAGTGTGGCCCCAACCAGCTGCAGCAGCAGACCTTGGAACTTTCTAGAAGGGTACATTTGCAGGCCCCACCCCAGACCTACTGACTCAGAAACTCCAGGAGTAGGTCCCAAGTTGTGTCAAGTAAGTCAGCCCTCCAGGTCATCCCAAGGCGTGCTCAAGTTTGAGAACCAGGGTCCTGGTTCTCTTGGCCTTGAGTGATACAGTCATAGGAACCCCTGTCGCTTGATGGAGGACAGGCTTCTTAATAAAGTTAGGAAAAGGCGTATTATAACGAGACACGGTACAGCTCCTGAAAATGCCTCTTTGCTTGGATTCACCTTCAAAAGTATTTTTACATCTGCTTTTCCAAAAATGATTGCGCTAACTCACACACATTGTGAAAGAGACACCATAGGAATCCAGACGCATCGTGGGCGGGCATGGCCGGCGGCTCTCAGACCTGGACGTTCTGGAGCACACGGTCATTTTGTTTCTAACGTGGAAAGGACCAAAATAAGATGCAGGACCCATTCTCCAATGCGATGATACTTCGAAAACTTACAACAACTACCAGCTGACATGTTGTTTTTAGAAGATGATATTTTAACCCAGTAAAGAAGGATCTAATCTCAGAAAAAAGAAAGTCCGTGAAGGTCTCCGTCAGGGACCTTACATCTCACCATCTCTTTTTTCCCTTTTGCTCTGCCTGGTGAAACGTTTGTCACAGACAGGCCCTGGTCTTCAACCAGCGAGCCACGGAGCTGGGTGACAACGAAGGCCCGTGCTCGATTCCCCAGGACGTTACGTAATACTCAAAGCCTTCCAAAACGCACCAGAACTGAAACTTCCAGGCACTGCTGTAACCTTCAGCACCAAACTGTTACAACTCACAAATATTTCCCTGTCCCTCGGGACCTCTGTGCCCTGCAGGCTGGGAGGTTTAGCTCCTCCTGTCCTCAGTATGACTCTCCTATTTCCCAGTCTTCAATCCTGAACACAATGACAGGCCACAGTATGTCCTTAAGAATGGTCATAAGGAAGCCCCCATTCAAAAAGACAGAAGCCAGGGCCAGCCTGACTCACGCTTTCCCCAGGGCAACTCCACCACCACTCAGAGCAACAAAGTGCTTCTCTCCTAAGGGACAAGGAACTGGGCACAATCTCCATAATTTTTTGTCACATTCACTTATGAGTTGGCGGACTGCCTGGGAACCAACTAGGACGTCCTCCCTTTGGGGGCGGGCGAGGCCTGAAGTCAGTGCTCTGGAACAAGGTTATTAGTACAAAGGCAGAGGGCAGGCCAGCTGACCAAATTCAGCTGGCCTCGGGTCCAGGTTTCTCTTCCAATATGTTTTGCCCCAGAAAACCCTAATTCTGAGCCTGGCGGGACAGGGCTCCTGGAACGCAGCTTCTCCTCTAGGAGCATTTGTTCTCTGAGCGGTGAGAGTGGGTCCTCTTTTCAACCATCCACGCCCAGCAGAAGAACAGGTTTCTGGGAGCCTCGGATTGGCTCCAGCACACTGAGGAGGACACACTCGATAGGAGGTCCGCTGCGGACGGGGTCAGGCAGTGAGCGGAGAAAGCGCTCCCCTAGGGGACATTAAAGGCAGTGTTGTTCCGAGAGGTCCGGGAGCTGATTCCAGCTGCCATGAGCTAATCTCTTCGAACAGGAAGCATTTCGGGGAGCATCTGGGGAGAGGGCAGGGAGGGGCAAAGACAAGCGGGCAGATTTTACCTCTCACACCTGCATTTCTGACCCCGGGGGAGTGGTGATCCCTCGTCGTGCGGGCAGAACAGGGCCCTAGATGGTGTCTCTGAGCCCCAACACAAGTTAGTGGGTGTGCTTAGAGGGGCCATGGAAACCATTACTCTTTCCTCGAGGATTTCTTTCAAATCACAGGGTGAGAGAAGCCGGGTGGTCCCAAGCAAGGCCCCAGCCACACCCCAGGACTGCCAGCCCCCACCAACACTCTTCGGGTCCCTGGTCAGGGAACATGAGCAGCTCCTTTCGGTTTTTGTGGAACTTGTTACGGCCATTCCCCGTGGCCATGGGAACTCTATCTGCTTGTTACTCCATTGAAACCGGAATGTCGGGGCTGGAAGGAAAGTTAAATAATTAAGTAGATATAATGCCTTTGTTTAAAACAATGCCTTTAATTTGTTAAGATAACCATAATCTTATATTTTTAGGTAGTGTCAACAATCAAAGGCAAGGAAATTTAAAAAAGCAAGAAAAACAAGTTTAGTGAAACTATTCTAACCGTAGGGATGAGATGGAAATCGAGCCCAGGGGCCCCAGTGCACATTTGCTGGGAGCTGGGCCTCCGGAGGGTTTTCATTCACGTCTCCCCACTGAGATTTTGGCAGAGCGCCCCTTTCTCGTCCCCGAGGCTCCGGCTTCCAGTCCCAGGAGCCCCGGCGCGCTCAGCCCAGAGCTCAGCTCCCGGACACTATTACAACCCAAACCTGATTATGGAAAGTCATGAGTAATTTTTGCATTATAACAATTACGGGACTGAAAGCCAGGACTCCCTCCCTCGGTGAATTCTCACGCCGGCTTCAAGGGCTCCCCAGGGAGGACGGTTCTCAGTCAGCTTGTGGGAAAAAGCCTCCCTTCCCGGGCCGGTGCTCCGTTTCCACCTCAGCCTCTGGGTCCAACACCACCCCGAGGAGGCTGAGGAGAATCACCACCAAACCGCCCTCCAGTCCCGCAGGTGAGGCCCCAAGGAAACCAGAGCACCCGAGAGAAAGAAGTTTGGTCCAGCAAGGGCCCCTCGAGGATCCCCCTTGGAATCCACCCAAATTTCTGGAAAGTCTTCAAAGAACCAGAAGGGTCAGAACAGAGCCATCCTGTAGCCCTGAGAGCCCCTCCTAGGCCCCTAGACACTGTTGGAGCTCAAGGGGTTAATAGTTGTTCAGGCGGATGAGACAGACATTCCCATGGGAGCCAGCAAAGTCCCATGCAGAGCGAGGTGGCCCACCAGGTTGGAGCACAGCTCGGGCTGGGGCCATGGGAGGTGAGGGCCACAGGCCCATCGAGGCCTGGTGCTGGCCTCTGGGCGCCCAGCCCAGAGGTATGCTGTTGGAACTCAATGAATGCATCGAAATACTGATTACCGGAAGTTGCAATCCGGGCCTGGCTGTGCTGCACCAAAGGCACCGGGAGGGAGAGAATGAGAGCCCGATGTGGGCATGGGACCCAGGCTCCAGCCTGGGGGTCTCATTACAGACCCATGTCCGGGTGAAGGCCAGCGAGGACCTGGGCTAGGGCCTGCACAGGGCAGCCGGGGCGAGGGGCAGGAGCCAAAGGCCCTAGAAAGGAGAATGGGAGAGAACGCGCTAACGGGGACCCTACATTTGTTCTTCCAGAAATGTTTATCGGGGTTTAGTGTGTTAGGCAACTGCGTTAGTCACTGGAGAGAAAGAGAACTCGACCCCCCGAAAACGATAGAGACGGGGCCGTGGAGGAGTAAACAGAGAGTTATAACAACGTAAGTGCTACCGGCAGGCAAGTACGGGGTGCTCTAGGGACCGCAGGAGAAGCTGTCACCCAGGCTGAAGAGTGGGGGGAAGTGGGGGCAGGGTGCAGGAGGAGGGGTCCAAGGGACGCCCCATGCAAAAGCCTGGAGGTCAAGTGGGAGCGTGACAATGGAAGGAAGTCTGCAGGTGTGACTTGGGCTGGAAGGTACTTCGCAGGGGCTGGGAGACCCCAGACGAGCGGGAAGCTTCTCCACCAGCACTCCAGCTTCCATCCTAAAGTCAGTGGGGCAGCCACGGACCCTGGGCAGATAACAAAGATGCTTGCGTTCTAGAAACTCAAGTGCAGGTCACTTGGCAGAGCAGAGGTCGATCTTCTGCAAGCAGCGTCCCGGATACCAGGGTCACGCAGCGGGTGGGAAACCCCTTGTCCGTGTGACCAGCTCTCCCTGACACTTGACGAGGGAATGCTGGGCATGCGGGGCCCCATTTAATTGGCCCAAGAGGGACTCAGTCTAATGGCTCATGGGAGGCTCAAGGGGGGAACCCCCCCTCTGAAACTGTCCTACGAGTGAGGTTAAAAACAGGTTTGGAAAGCCCTGCCACCTTAAAGGGCAGACGGGTTCCATCCTAGAAATTCCTTCTTGCCGTCATCTCGCGGGTGAGGACGCTGGGCTCCAACAGGAAGACCCCGATTCTCGACTGCACCCCGCTGCTTGCTGGCTTCGTGGCCCAGGGGGGCTGGTCCCAGGGAGCAACCTCCTCTGTCACACGGGAGCACTCTCACAGCTGGAAGGGCTGCTTTGCAGACTAGGACACAACGTAAAGTTCCTACCCTACATCATAGGGGCTCAGAAAGTGCCAACTGTTGCTTTTCTTCCACTCACTTGGAAGGCTCCCAGTCCATCGGCCAGCCCGCACTCCCACCGCAGGCACCTTCAGGTGGCCCAGCTCCACTCCCAGTGGCCCAGCTCCACTTCCCGTGGCCCACGGGATCCAAGAGCCCGGCCCAGGAGCGCTCTGCAGGCAAGCTGTCCTCACTGGCCGCACGCGGGGCTCCTGGTCCAAGGCCAGGCGAACAACCTGAATGGGGGAGGGGGGGTGACGGGGGCAGGGAAGAAAGCTGCTTCCTGGAGGGCAGACCCGTCCAGTCGCAGCCCTACACGCTGCAGCAACTCCATTCAAAATTAACGAGTGAAAAGAAAACGACCCCCGGGCCTTGGAATCAAGCCCACTCTTTAAGGCACCTGAAATCCCTGCACCTGAACACGTCCCTCCGGCCACCCAGAAAAGAGATTCAGTGAAACTCCTCGTTAAGTTACACGCATTCACCTGGCACAAAGGGTGGGAAAGACCAGTTCTGAGGCCAGCAGCCTTCCTGGGCATCAAAAAGAACAGATCCACTTGATCAAATCCAGGAACTACAAGGTCCCTAAAAGCCAAAGACCCAGACTAGAGCATCCTCATGAACATGACATTCTGGTGTTCATCTGTGTCTCCCCTCATTTGTCCTACCATCTGTGCTACCCTCGAAGCTCAGCTCCACGGTCCCAGCTCCTCGTACCGAATCAGCCTTACGAAAAATGTCTGTTGGAAACCACCGGAGAATCTAGGGGGAGGCTTCTGAAATCGCAGTGTCCCGAGGCCGTGTCAGGTAATCAGTGCCCTGTACTCCCTCCGTGTGGCCCTCGGGACCCATTCTCTTCTCAGCCAGAAAGCAGTGAGCCCCAGGAACAACGTAGGAGGAGCAGTTGGAGTCAGACAATCATGAAGTCCTTCAAAAAGTCGATACGAACTCCCGACACTGCAGCATTGGCTTCTCAAACCACGAAGATGTTTTGAGAAACATCCAGGCTCTCGGCCCTGCGATCTGACAATCCACACAAGTAGAAACCATACGGAATTTCATGGACACGGCTACATGGGAGAAGATCAAATAGACTTTCATGTGTAACATACATGAAAGACCTTTTCCTGTGGCATTTGGAATGAATGATCCTCATTGGTCCAAGAAGGAATCGGCCCCCGTGAGTCCAAGGCCATTTACCATAACCAAAGGGGAAGGCACCCTGGGAAGTCATGGTGGGGCTCACTCACTCCTCCTGGCGTCCCACGAGCTCTCTGAAAGCCACGTGTTACCAGACCTGCATTTTTTGCGAGGGAACACAGAGGTAACACAGAAGGATGGCGCACCCAGAAAGCATCTCTGTTGGAAGACAGCGTCTCAAGTCAATCTTGAGGACAACAAAGGATGGAACTTCTTAGTATTGTTGCTAAAAATATCCGTGTGGCTTTGAGTCATTCCTCCTAAATACGCAGATATAAAGAACATGCCTAAGACTGTCCCTGATGCCTAGTAAGTGTTTGCTAAATCAGAAATGTTTCACCATCAGACTTGCCAAACCTGACACTGTTCTAGGCCCAACTAAAAATATAATGACCCTCTGTGACGGCCCTCATCGGTTATCTGTAGGGCTCTGACAGGTGTTCCCCAGCTGCCCAGGCTCAAGAAGCCCTACTGAAGTCCAGAACGGCCAGTGTTTCTGGAAACACGTGGGCAAGAAGCTTTGGGTGAGCTCCAGAGAAAGGTGTTAGAATGGAACCACCTAGAAGAATGCCTCTTTAAAACCTCAGTTCTGGGTGTAGTATCGGTGCAAAAGCTCCTCTCTTTTTGTCCTACATGATCAGAGACATGGGGGCTGAGCCCGACTGGGTTTAGAGCCATGTCTCGGGGACTCTCCCTGGTCAGGAGCCACATCGGACTCACAGCCAGAGTGCAGACTCCACTTAAAGAGCTGTTATCTTGGAAGATGTGGGGCAGTAAAGTGTCCATCGTCGAGATGGGTGATGTACAAGATGATCTCTTGTCAGTTCAACGGACAACGGTCCACACCATCACTAACACAAAATGCCCACACACCTTACAAATTAGATTCCAATGATAAGACCAGAGTTATATTTACACGTTTAGACATATCTGTATCATGGGACTTGCAAGAGAAAGAAAGGGCAGGGAGAACCTGGCCTCCAAGGAAATCTTTATACCAAAATCCTGTTCATAGGGAGGTGCTCAGATGGCTTGCCGGTTAATTTTAGAACAGGAAGCAGAAGGTCATCTAACTAAAAGCTAAGCCGAAATGGCAAGGGTGTCAGTCAGAACTGAGTGACCCAGGTTCCCTAGGGTACATCTCGAATTTCTGGAGACGAGACGTCGGTCGGGGTCTCCAAAAAAGTTGACTGATGGGGCATCTGGCTGGCTCTGTCGGCGGAGCCTGAGACTTGATCTCAGGGTCGTGAGTTCGAGCCCTACACTGGCATAGAGTCTCCTTAAAATAAAACACTCCTAAAAAAAAAAAAAAAAACTGACTGATAATATAAGCAAAGCAATTAGTTAGTAATTTTTCACTTGATCGGTGTCCTGAGTACGGCCTGAAATCCAGGCAAAGGAGAACACAGTCAGAAACCATGAACCCTTAGTCGGTGCCCTAACTTCCAGGAGTGCACAGGACAGCCCACTTGGTAACTGAGCACCAAGCATATCCATGTCCCTTCTGAAGCATAGGATTTTAAAAGCTCCCTGTCTGTGCCCTGCTTCTGCATCACACAAATACATGTAGCTGTGAATACTTAAAAGTTGAACATCGGTAAGTGGTTCTTTTTTTTAAGTGGGTTCATTTTTAAATTAGGCTAACAAATCTAAATGAGCATTCAAATTCCTCCCTGGACTCTGAAATGTTTGACTGCTATTGTGGTTTTTAAGAATATCATGCGGGCCGCCTGGATGGCTCAGTGGTTAAGCGTCTGCCTTCGGGTTGGGTCATGATCTCGGGGTCCTGAGACAGAGCCCTGCATCAGGCTCCCTGCTCCGTGGGAAGCCTGCTTCTCCCTCTCCCACTCCTCCTATTTGTATTCCCTCTCTCACTGTGTCTCTCTCTCTAATAATAAATAAAATCTTAAAAAAAAAAAAGAACTTAATGCAATGTTTCGGGGAGCCGGGCAAGGTGGGCCACCCAGCATAACAGAGGAAGAGGTAGGGCCATGCTCTTTATCTCTGGGACATCCTGGAGCCTGTCACAGGGTATCTGCTGGGTCAGATGAAGGGGTCGGGCGGAGGGGGAGGCAAGATTATTGGGGGAAACTGACTTTAACACAAAGGGTTTGAGATCATACTCCCGGTGACCTCATGGAGTGGGGTAGTCAGTGGAGCCCGTCACAGCCTCACACGTCATCGGAATTCATCATTCATACATAACTCTCACGACAGGAGAACAGAAGCACAAACGCTTACGTGACATGCACAGTAACAGCCGCCTACCTTGCCCAAGGCTGCTCTAAGGACCCAATTACATAACACATGCGAAGGCGCTAACCGTAACCGCCTAAGCTCCCCACAGTAAAGAACAGCCCGCCGCCTCTACCTTTGTCTCCTGCAACAGTGCTTCTCAAAGTCAGTGTGCCCAGAAACCATCTGGAGACCTTGCCCAAGAGCAGAGTCCCACCGGGTAGGTCTGGGTTGGGGCCAAGACTGCGCTATCCCCCCAGCTCCTGGGCGATGCTCCCTCGTGGGGACGGAAGCTGTGAGAGATCGTCCCAATTCTCGGGGCATGACGGCCGTGAGGGACCTACTTCCTGAGCGTCTTGTAGACTTGGTCATCCCACAAGTCCGCCTGCCTCATTGGGTTCTGAATTGAGTACTTGAAATTCAGTAGCAAAGCACTCTTTCTCGGACAGTCCGAGAAGGAAGGGGTGTCTGTCTGTCCCATGTTTGAGGACAAGAGACAACAACGTGCATGAGCACGGAGAGCCAACTGGCCGGTCGACTGCTCTGTGACTCCGGCTTATCTCAAAGGGGGCTGGAGGAGGGGCGGACTCTGTCCTTGTCAACGCACCCAGGCAAGAGAAAAACCTGCTCGTTCCAAATTGGCAGGAGAGACTACATTACCTTCTCAATCTGAAGAAAAGGGCTCAAAAGATCCAGGAGGGGAAGAAACAAACAAACAAACAAACAAATACCGGAGCAAATAAGAAAGTTGCGGAAATGCTGTGTTCCCGCCTGATACAGAAGCACCCGGGTCTCCCGGGGTCGGCAAGGAAGAAAAGGAAACCGGCAGCTCTCCAGGGCAGGTGTACCGCAGCATCACGGGGCTGGACAAAATTCAGACCGCTCTGCCCCCGGAGCTTCTGATCGATCAGGGCTGGGATAGGGCCTGGAATCTACGCAGGGGGCGACACCGTGGCTCACAGGTCGCTGTGTCCCCACCCCCCACCCCCCAGGGCGCAGCACGAGGCCCAGTACACACTGCTGGTCCCCAGCAAGGATTTGCCGAACCAATGCCCGTTCTCACTTTCCCTCCCAGAAACGATTTACTCCTTGTGTACAGATACTTGTCGCAAGCATCTTGTACATGTGTTCACTTCAAGAACCCACCACACATGTCCCAGGCATGCCAGCCCCTGGCCTAAAGGGCTGTACCGTTCAATGAAATCAATGCCTATCAAGGACGCCGTATCACCCTTTTCCCCCATCCTACCTGGACCGCCAGTGTCTCAGCCTTCTCTATCACTAAAATGGAAACAGACAACTCACCTGCCCAAAGGACCGTAGAAAGACAGACCTGCCTAGGTAAAAACAGGCCAATTCAATTCACACATACTCATGCAAAAAAAAAAAAAAATTTTTTTAATCAAGACAGGAATTTTCCAAGAGTGCTCACAAATGTCTGTGTCTGCCCTGGAAACCCAGAGATGGTGCTGGACCAAGCTGTGGTCCCACAGCAGAAAGCATAGGGAAGGCTGCAGACTTCTCCCCCGACTCCGAGCTCCGTATCAAGCAGAACCCAGAAGGGGCGGCGGCAGACGTTTTTCAAAATCTCTGCCCGATCTGCACGTTACCATAGTCACATTCATTCTGAAAAACAGGTGCTTCTGTTAAAATTAGCTGTTTCAGACTGTCAAGTGCGTTAGCTCCCTATGCCAGGTTTAAAAAGAAAATGCTCACAAAATAACCAGTCAGACGTAACTGATGCTTCCGCAGCCACAGTCTTTAGATTTTTTTGAGAAACATGACCCTAAATTAGAAATAACTCAGGTGACGAGGAGGATGGGGTAGGGAAGAATGCACACACACAACACACACACAACACACACAACACACACCTTCTACATTTCCCAAAATCAACCCATAATGAATAAGAGAAAAAGGCCAAGTTTAAAACAGCTGAGGAAAGACAGAGCTCTTTTCTAGTTAAGTCTTGTGTTTGAAAGCCTTTTGTCCCATTTACTTGGGTTCACTGTCATAAATAATGGCTTTTGTTCCACAACTTAGCCATAATGATTTCCTTCTCTCCTGACCAAAGGAAGGTTTTCAACATCCCCAGTCAGGATGGTGCCCATTAAGCCTAAGTAAGAAAACTCGCCCTAGGAAATCAAAAGAGCCTAAAGATTGAGGTCTTAAATTAACTCTAATGTAGTTTAATTTAAAAAAAAAAAAAAAAAAAAAGAATCAGGCCACTCTGATTTTATTCCTGGAACTTAGTATCTCTGCTGACCTTATTAAGCCCTGTGAACTAGGTCTGAGATGCTCCTTTTTAAAAATCAAGGCTATTTCAAAAACAAGTTTAGCCAGCTGGTGCACCAGAAACTAAAATGTCAAATAAAATGTCAAAGGCCTGGGCCCAGACCCCTTGCCTAGCGAAGCAACATAGATACACAGAAATGCTATACGCGCCTCAATCTGGTCTCCTCCGCCCTGCTGAACAAAGTACAAGAATCCATTCCAAGCCACCTGCTGGAAGAAAAATCCTACTCTTAATCTTAGAGACAGAGGCAGGGGGAGAAGGATGTTAAAACACTACCGAAACTTTTAACAACTTCAGAGGACAGAGAGTTTGAATATTACAAGTCAGTATCTTTAATACACAGAAGTGTGAAGAGCCAGGATCGGTTGGCTAAGACAAAAAGAAGTTTCAAAATTAATTTGGTGGCAAGCTAGTTAACTTCATCCAAGTAGATAAGGAAGACGAATTTTTTTCTCTTTCTTTTTTTTTGGCATGCACTGTCCTGAAAATTGCTTCTGCAGAAGGAATGAGTCCAAGGAACAATTGGCAATCATTTTCGTCTTAATCAAACACCAAATTTACAGATTCCTGGCCCTAATTTTATTTTACTTTGTTCCTTTCGGTTTACTCTTTGTGATCTACATAGGCTAAAGGAACATCTATAATTAGAAACTCTCTGTATAATTACTTATGTATATCCAATAAATAAAAGGAACAAATCCTAAATGCAAGCACTATTGTCATGGGCACTGGGTTATGTTTCCTCCCCCCAAATAGTTTCTGAATCTGACTGACCCAGACTAAAGGGTTGGGGGGTAGAGGAAGAAACATTCTCAAGGTCGTTGTCATTTTTTAAATTAAAAATTTGATTTTTTTTTTAATCTACCAGGCCCTAGGAGAGAAACAACAGCTCCCTTGACTGTTTCTAAGAAATGTATGTGCACTACCGCTTTAAGACTTTTCCAAACATCAAATTCAGAGCAGCTCCCCGATCCTACTCTGACCCAACACAGGTTTAAAGATGCTTTACATGTTGAATACGATGTTCTTGTAATAAACAGAGCTAGTCGAGTAAAACAGTCAATAGGACTTTCTTATATGTTACAGTGAAAAACGCTTTCTTCTCAGAGCCTCGGGAACTACCAAGGTTCCGGCACAACAGATCAGACGAATTGTAAACTGAGCAAATTTAAAGCGTGTTTGGGTTTTTATCCATGTGGCTCTCCCAGGGCAAGCCCTGCGAAGAAGAATGTTATACTTTCAGCGGGAAAACGTCCCAAACTTAACAAGTTTCAGTAAAACTATACACTTCTCTCTCCCCAATTTTCTTTTTTAACTGTCTGCAGAAAGGACAAACTCCCTTAAAATAACTCCAAACGTCAGATAACAAAGCCTTCTTCCAATATGAAACCAACCAGAGCAGATCTTAGATCAAGGTCACGGAAATCAGCCCTTTGCCTGCAACCACGCTGTGGCTCTAGAAGGTTCCTACCACTTTCCAGAACACCCCTCCCTCTCTTAAACAGTCTGGAACCCGGCGAACTTCTTCCCACAATCACGAGTGACTGGGTCCTGTGCGAAGAGACCTGCCTACGTAAAAGAGGCCGCAAAGTCTCCTGAAGGTCATTGCTTATAGCCCAGTTTCCCGCTCCAGCGACCAGCTCCCCTGACCTGGCAAGGGTGGGGTACCACGCAGGATTAGGAAGGGCCTGAATCTGAAAGAGACAGGCAGAATACGAATCAGACCCCGGTCAGCCTGACCCACTGTCCATCAGGACAGACAGCAGTGGGACACAAGGGTGGGGCTTAAGTACTTTCCAGGAGAAACCAGAGGCAAGACCAAACTCCACTTGCCAGCCCAACCCCCAGCATGGTACCTACTGCCAATCATTCCCCTGGCACCTCTCCAAGGACAGTGTTCTCCAATTCTAGGCTGCTCAGAGAGATCACCCTCGAGGAAAAAGGGAGACAGGGCTAAGGCGGGGAGAGATATTGCTACCCCCTTCAGGGACCCATGCAGCATGCAACATTATTACAATTATTGAAAATCAACAATAATTGCAAAGGGCCATCTGAGAAACATAACATTTTAATAAATGAAATAAATACTCCAGTACATGCAAGGTAAAAACTTGACATGGGGGTAGGGGGGTGGGCAAGGGCAGGGGGGAATCACTCTATAGTGTAAATTAAAAAATAAAACACACACTCACAGTAGCTTTCCCCCCATTTGCAAATCACATGGCAAAGTCATACTCTTTCCACACCAAGTATACGCCTAATCCAACACGATTGCTTAAAAAAAAAAAAAAAAACAAAGGTAGCTACATCCATGTCTAAGGAGTGAAAACTGAGGTAACCTTTCTTTTAATTAGGAAAAAACAGAAAACAGAAAGAAAAAAAAAAGGACCCCAAAAGAAACAAACCCATGACCTCCTTCCTGCCCAATTGGTAAGAAAATTTAGTGGAGGAACTCCAGAAGAGGGGCCGGGGCTGGGTGCCACCTCCGGGTCCCCGCTGGGTGTGCGTAGGTGGGCAGTGGGTCCCCCCGCGCCCACGAGTGTCGTCGGAGCGCATGGCCCCGCTCTCTGGAAGGTTCCTCTGGAGCATCCGACATGGAGGGGGCGCTTCCCCTGGGATTTCTTTGGTATACATGGAGAGGGGCAGACAGTAAGTATCTTCCTCTAGTCTGGGGTGGAAGAAAGAAGGGGGCGGGTGCTAATTCACAGAATTGGAATTCACTGGCGGTAAAGTCCTGGGCGAAGACCTCTCCCGTAAAGCCTGAGATAGCAGGGTGCAGCCTTCAGACACGGCGCAGGCCGAGTTCCTCAGCCTCTCCCTGTGGTCCGACATCTTGGCGCCCCCGTCGGGGTGCTGCGCCAGATCCCTGAGGCACTGGGTCAGGAGCACGCAGGCCGACACCACGCTCATGGCGCCGCCCAGGATGGCGGTCTGCACCGCCTTGCCCTCGGCGCTCACGGCCGCCGCGCGACCCAGGAACTGCGGCTCGGTGGCGAAGCCCACCAGGGCGCTCACGGCCTGCACCAGCGGCCCGCTGAAGAGCGCGCAGCGGCTGCGGGCCAGCTCGCTGGGCGCCGCCTTCACCTCGCGCACGCAGGCCAGCAGCGCCGACGCGCTCGTGCTCATGCACTTGACGCCCAGCTTGAACTGCTCGCGGGAGAAGCGGTCCCGGGACTTGTCGCTGGCCAAGGCGCACGCGTCCGTCAGGAACTTGAGGTTGCGCGACAGGCCCTGCGACACCTCCAGCAGCAGCTGCGGCGTCATGTCGGCCAGCGGGGTGGCGCGCAGCACGGCGCAGCCCTGCTCCACCTCGTGGCGGCAGCGCGTCACGCGGTAGCGGTCCACCAGGCCCGGCTGAGCGGGCTGCGCGCCCGGCGTGGCCACGGCCGCCAGGTAGGCCGCGTGGGCGGAGCACTCGGTCAGCGACACCACCAGGTCGCCCAGCTCCACCAGGCTGTCCCCGGCCTCCCCGAAGCGGCCCATGTTGAGCTGGCTCTGCACGTCGTGGGTGAGGATGGAGAGCCCCTTGGTGCGCGCGATGATCGTGTCCCGGCACTGCTCGAAGGACTCGGCCCCGGCGCAGGAGGAGGGGGGGCCCTCGAAGAGCACGGGCCGCGCCTCGCTCGACAGCAGCAGCAGGTCGGCCACCAGCTGCATCTTGCCTTTGCAGTGGTCGCAGACGGACACCAGCCTCTTCCGCGGCTGCGAGCAGGCCGCCCCGACGGCGCTCGCAGGAGCCGGAGAAGCCGCCTCGCCAGTGGGCTTCCCAGCGCTGCCGCTAGCCATCGCGCCCGGGGGGCACTGGCATGCCGCTGGGGATCCCGCTACCGCCGCCGCTGCCACTGCCGCCGCCCCCGCGGCCGTCGCGACTCAGCTGGCCAGGGCCGCGGTGCCTTCCCCGCACCATCATGCCATCCACCGCGCCGGGCGGAGGGCACTGGGCTGCTGCGGCTGCCGGAGCCCGAGCGGCGGCGGCGCGGGGCGGGCCTGGGGGCCAGAGGACGCAGGAGGTTCTTCGGGGTGCGGGGAGGGGCTGCAGCGTTCGGCCTCCTGGAGGGCTTGCAGGAACCATGAACCGGGCACAGCAAACTCACGGAGCGCGCTCCTCGCCGCCGGGCTGCCAGGAAAGTCCCTTCTGCTGGGCCGCCGTCGCCGCCAACGCCGCCGCCGCCTTCCTGGGCATGGCCCGGCCCGGCCGGAGCGGGAGGGCGGGAGGGGGGGGGAAGCTGGGAGTTGTCCTTCCTTCCTTCCTTTCTTTGAAATCAAAATCCCTTCCTCGGGGAGGAGCGCGGGCGGCGGCTCGGGCGGGCTCTGCTGTCAGCCACCTCGGGCTCGGCGGCGCACGTGGGCTTCAGGCGCCCTGACCCCGCCGGGCGGCACTTGCCCGCGACGGCGGCCGGGGCTGGCGCCGCGGGGCGCGCATCTCCTGCCCCCTGCTCTCGGGAAGCGGCGCCGGCGGCGGCAGAGCCGAGGGTGTGGCCGCTGCTGGCGCGGCCGCGCCGAGTCAGAGTCGGGCGGGAGGCTGCACTGATTGCGCACAGCGGCCGCCCCGCTCGCGCGCTCGCCCGCCCGCCACGCCCGGGCGCGCCGGCCACCGCGGCCGCCCCTTCCCGCCTCGCCGGCTCACAGCGCGCGGCCCGGCGCCGAGGCGGCACGCCCTCCCCGACCGCGCGCCCCGCGGCCGGCCGCTGGCTGTGGGCGCGAGTCCATCCCGGTCGCCTGGTCGCCTGGGGCCCGCGGCGGCTGAGCTCTCCCGAGACCCCGGGCCCTGCGCATCGGACGCCCGGCGCGCGTCTCCCCGGCGGCCGCGCCAACTCAGAAGGTCCCCGCGGCGCGGCGGCCACCCGCCCGGGCCCCGGCTCCTGCCATCTTCGTCAACCTCCAACTTCCGAGCGAGCCGGGAGAAACTGAAAGGAAGGGCGGGGGCCGAGAGGCGGAGGGGAAGACGCCCGCCTCCTCTCCCCGCGCGGCTGCTCCTCGGCGCGGGCCGTGGGTGCGCCGCCGCCCGCCGGGGCCGCCCGAGCCGCCTCCTCCCCGCGTCCGCGCCTCGCCCCCGGGCTCGCCGCCGCCGCCGCCCGGCCGTCACCTCCCTGGAGCCTATAGAAATCTTTTGTGTGGCGTCACCGCCTTTCGTTTAAATCCCGCTTCCTCCTCTCGCCCTTCCTCCCGCCCCCTCCGCCGCTCCCGGATGCTTGCGCGATGCGCTGCTCCTCCCCCGGGAAGCTGGGTGGCTGCGGGAGGACGCCGCCGCCCAGCGCGGAGCCGCGGGCGCGGGCCGGGGGTCCCGTGGGGGGCGGGCGGGGGCTGGGGGCCGCCCTGGTCGCACGGCCCCGGGTGGGGGGGCGCGGGGCGCAGCCTCCGGCGGTCTCGCGGGGACCCCGAGCCGGACCCGGACTCCGCGCTTCCTCCCCGCCCCGCGAGCGAGTCTGGAAGGGGACTGTTTCTGCCCCGAAGGGAGGAGGACGCTGCCCCCCGTGCCCGGGCGGCGTGCCGGGGGCCTCTCTGCGCCTTCTGCGGGACCCGGGCGGGGTTCGCCAGCCCTCGCCCTGCCCTTTGTTGTGCGTGGCCTCCTCCGCGGGGGTGGGGTGAGGTGGGGGGGTAGATTCTGCAGGGCTGTGTGGGCCGAGGAGAGCACTTGCTAGGGAGTCGGAAGAGCCGGCTTGGGGCCCCTCGTGTGCTTGGAGCGCGGGCTTTGAACCAGACTTCCTGGGGTCAGCCTTTTCTCCAGCCGTCTAGTTCTGTGACCTTGTGCAAGCCCTCCCCCGAAGTGTCTGTCTCCTCCTCTCCAAGTCAGACTGTGGGCACTGACTGCTCGAGTCCCTGGCTCGGGAGTAGTAGCGGGGAGAATCAGGAGCCTCCCTCCGCGGGCGTTCTCGTAACTTGTGTCTTCAGTTCGGCGGCGATGGGATCAGAGTGGCCACTGTTCAGGAAGACGAACAGCCTTTGGAGGTAAACCGCGCTGTCCGGTTTTACGCAGAAGGAACTGATCCGCTGATGCCTCCAGCGCCTTCCTAAGGACAGGAGGAGAGCAGATGGCCCGGCGAGGAGCCCACTCCCTACCTTTTTTCGTTGAACCCAGACCTTGCCCTTCAGGAAGTGGTTGAAGCACCTGGGCTTCCTCCCCTTGGGGTGGGGGGGGCACCTCTCAGTCCAGAAACAGGCCCTCCAGGTGCCCAGCACCAGCTGGGTGTGTCAGCCAACGGAAATGTTTGTTCCTCTGTCCCTTCCTAGGACCCACGGTCACCTTTTTTTTCCAGCCAGCCAGTTAATATCACTTGTTACTAAGATGACCTTGCAACTTACCGTCCAAACTGAAACCGCTCTGAGAGTGAATTATAAAATATGCTATTAAAAAGTTAACCAGGAAAAACAGATACAGACCTGAATGGATAGTCACCCGACTTAGAACAGAGAGTGTCCTTGGATATTTCTAGAATCTAGACGAACCCACTTGTTTTGCAGCCAGGGCCAATAAAACAGACGGTTTTCTCAACAAGCAGCAATTACATAGGATTAAGCCCTTTTAGTTTTCTATGATTGGAAACCGGGTGGACTGATCAAAGTCCTAACGTGGTAACCCAGGAAAGCACCCTATTCTTATGTAGCTCCAAAAAACATATTAGGACAAGTCAAACCCTTCCCGCCGTACCTAGTGGATTCATGAAACTGCTCTAGGATTGGGATTTTTCCCCAAAGCTACTTGGAACCCGGGGTGGGGGGCTGTTTCCCTTCTATATATGTGTCTTCTCTTTGCTGGACACCTTGTACCCCTCGAGGAACTGGTCACGTGTAGAAGTTTCCACTATATTTGCATTAACTTTAAAAACTTACAGGATTAGGGGGGCCTGGGTGGTTCAGTGGGTTAAGCCTCTGCCTTCGGCTCAGGTGATGATCTCAGGGTCCTGGGATCGAGCCCCGCATCGGGCTCTCTGCTCAGTGGGGAGCCTGCTTTCGCTTATCTCTCTCTCTGCCTACTTGTGATCTCTGTCTGTCAAATAAATAAATAAAATCTTAAGAAATAAATAAATAAAACAAAACCTTACAGGATTATTTTCTTGGTGTCTCCTCCTACCCAGACCCTTCCCAGGACTGCCTCCACCCTCCTTTCAAGTTACCTGACTTTCTGCCGTGGCCCATTCAGTCCACAAACACTGGACACCTACCATGCAGCGTCCCCTACACTAGGCACCCACGTTACAGCAAAGTAACGAAGTCCTCAAAAGGATAGAGCCCAGAGAGGCAACACAGCCGCACAAGCAAGTTGTCACAACGTCGTCACTGGCATGGTGACCGCAGGGAGGAAAGGAGCTGCCTCGGAGATAGTGGGCCGCACGGAACAGCCCAGGGGCAAGTGGGTGGGGTCACGTGGTCAGCTGTGACCCCTGAAATGGGAGGGAAGTGATGTGCCTTCCTTTCAGCCAAGGCAACGCAAAGCAGATCTGCGGTTCTCCATTCTCTCTTGCCCTGCTCTAAGCACTCGGAGACGGTTCTAGAGGGTGCAGCTCCAAGACCGTGGGGCCTCCGTAAGCCCAGCGGCTGGAGTGCACGGTGCGTTGACCTGTACGGGACATGTGACAGGAGCCAGGCAGGAGCCCCGAGTCACACCGCAGACCCTCGGTGGTTTGTCGCTGTAGCATATGGCAGTGCAGCTAAGTTAAGAGCGGCCGTGTGTGCCTCTCCAGTCCCTGGAAATCGGGCTATCTCTTTAGAAACCTCACTCGTTACCCTTTCCGACCCTCTCTGAAAATATAACGGGAACCCAAGGTACTGTGCGAAGTGCTTTTCATTACAGTGGAAATCGGGTGAGAGAAGCTGCTAACATGGGCTGAAGGGTTGGCGGAGGGACGGTGGATGGAGCAGACAAGCGGAAGCCCAGGCCAGTAGGAAATAGCGCGGCCCCTGGAGAACGTATTCTCCGTGCCCGGCCTGGCTCATGGGAATTTAACAAAGAAAGGAGCCCGACACTGAAAGACAGCTGGTTGAGGGTTTGGGTTCCGGGAGGCCAGGTGGGACCGACAGGTTGGGCCAGCCGGGATTGGGGAAATGGGCTTTCCCTCCTTTCTCGCTTATTCTAGAAGGTGTGTCCACCCCCCGGACTTTGAGCAGGTATAAAATAGCGGTATGAACACTATTTGGGTTTGGCTTTTTTTTTTTTTCTTTTTTGAACTGTGGCCCTATATTCCTTACATAAAACTTTCCATTTTAGCCATTTCTCCAAGCTTAGCGCCGGCTCAGCGGAAGCGCCCACCACCCCCGCTTGTCACCTTGCTCTCTGGTGTATCTTGTTCCCAGCCCATCAGAACACCTAGGGAGGGTCTCACCCGTCCCTCCCGCATGCTCCCCATCCCCCTGCCCGCCCCCACTCCTTCCCTCTGGCCTGTCTCTCTGTTCATCTGAAGCTGAGTATGAGAGCGAGGCCGGTGTGTGGGCCGCTGACCAGGAGAGGCTCACGTGGGCACCCAGCTCTCAAGATCTGGGAGACCTGGAATGTTCTCCTGTCTAGCTCATCAGAGATCCCTACGTAGAAGTGGAGGTTGCTTTCACGGGTAAATTCTCTACCTCCTCTCCCTACTGGTAAAGGATCTCGAGGGGTATTTTCCAGAATTCTGCAGGGCAGAAAAGATAAATGCCAAGATCCAGGCTTCAGCTCCCTGAGAGTAGAGTTCCTAACGCTGATCATGCCTAATTCTTTTTCTGTCTCTCAGGGTGCCCAGCACCTAGTAAGTCAGCAACTACGGATTGCCTCGCAGTCTCCATCCACGTGGAGCCTCCCTGACCCCAATACAGACTCTCCAGCACTTCTGCCCCTGGTGTGCCCAATGCATAGAGTGGCCCTTAGCACGGGGTACTGTCTTCCCACAACCCCGGCCCCTCTTTAAGGATGAGGACTTGATCCGTCCCCCTCGTCCCCCACACCCAGTGCGCCGTGTGGTCATCAATAAATTTTGTGGAAGAGATAAAAAAATGAATTAACCTGTTGGCCATTCTTTGCAAGAAAGGCATGCTTTTGTTGAACCCAAATCCTGCTGGCCGCAGCTCTTGCTCAGCCATGGACACAAAGTCACGGACGTCCACCGCGGAGACATGGCCCGTGGGTGTGGTCAGGATTTACAGCTCATGGCTCTAGGGTCGAAGCATAGGCCTAAGGCCTATTCGCTTAGCAAGTGTGTTCACCCCAGTTCTCTTCTAGCTTGTGGAGAGCCCAGGGAGATGATTTTCTGGAAACACAGATCATGAGTTCACTGACTGTCATTGCAAATCGCTGTGCCAACAAAGTGTAGGGAATGTCTCAGACGACACAGATAAAAAAAGTCCTACATTTTCTTCTAGCAGATTCCGGTCTGATCCTGAAGGTTTCAAGGCAACTGCAGTATTAGGGATAATTTGAATTAAGTGTATTGTTCTGAGTACTTTAGTTGAAATTAGACTTCTTTCCCCTACAATGTTTAGGGGCATCCCTGTGTTTACATGTGTCTTACCCCTTTTAAAACACAACTGATTTGAAATCCCACTCCTTAGAGAAAACCATTAGAGACATAACTGGGCTATTTTCCTATGCAGACATATGCATAGCTGTATGATTTTAATACCGTTCTATAATTTTATTTAACAATTCAAACAAACATTTCTAATATGAACAGATGAACACCTGTGGCTCCTAGGTAACGACTGTGATGTTTTCCATTGCATAAATGGGCTACAGTTTGCCATCTGTACGTGTAGGTTTTTCACAGTCTGAAGTCGCTGAGCATGTCACGTCCTCCTGCTTTGTGGAAAGCGGGACATAGGATTATGACAAGGGGCGAATGAAACCATACATCTAAAGGACTCAGGGGACTTTGTGCCACGTGGTAAGTGCTCGATTTTATTTGCAGTACTCTTGTTTTCATCGTCTGTCTTCTTGGAGTCCGTTCTTGGAAGCAGAATTGCTAATTCCAGGGCGATTTTCAGATTCTCCAGATCATGGACTTTTTTTTTTTAGGATTTTGATACTTTTCACCTCATTCTCATGTAGAAAGATTGTACCCCTGGAAGCGAACGGGTCTGCTTATTTCCTGAGCATTGTCAACAGGGCACAGGACTTGAATTTATATTTGAGCCCAGATGATGGGTAAACTTATGTATCTTGTTTGGGTAAACTTATATATCTTGTTTGAATTTGCATTTCTTCACTACCTAGTGAGGTTCTGCAGTTTTTGCTCATGTAGATGTTGGCCATGGACTGATGTTGCACAAATAAAGAGAGTGTGTGTGGCCTTTCCCCTTCTTCGGCCGGGGAGTTCGTCTTTTTCTTGCTGAGTTGTAAGCTAGTTTGTCTCTACCCCGTCGGAGCTTCATGTACTTTTTGCCTTTTAACTTACTGTCACCGTGTTTGGCAAACACAGGTTTTAACTGTTGTCTCATTAGACGAGTCCTACTCTTCTGTTCACAAATCATCAGGTGGTTGGAGGTGGACTCTGGGGCAGTCACGTCTCTTCTGGAAATCTGGAATTGCTGCGTGTGAGTAAACTGAGGGGCAGCTAAACCTCGGGAGACTCTATTTTGCCTCTCCTTGCACTGGATTCAGAAGTAGCCAAGTGAAGAGGGTAAAGAGCCATGGTCTCCCCATGTCCACTTTAGCTCCACCCCTGGACCCTCCTCCCACTGAATTTAAAGATTCAGACTTTAAATGGTTCATGTTTGGTGCACCAGAGCCTCCAAAACCACGCTGTATCCTTTAGGTCATAGGCGTCTGTTATGATCGATGAGTACATATGCCTTTCCCGCTTGTCAGCATCCTGAACATCACAACTGCCTGGTTCCTGACACCGCAGGCAAGTCTTTCTGCAGCCCCCAGGCCAGGCCTCCCTGCTCTGTTGCTGAGTGTCACAAGCCAGGATAAACCCAGATTATCCAGACGGCTGGATGTGAGATTTTACCATCTGCAGTCACGGAACCACTTGGAGGTGGGGTTAGTATTAAACCCCCAAGCAGTGAGAAGTTCGTGGCTTCCTTCAGCCCATGACCATGCCGTCCCTCTCACTTGGGCTCCCCTCCTCTCCTGCCCTCCAGCACTGCCTCGGGCCTGGGCACATCTCTCTCGTCCCATCTGAGCGCCCCTGCCTCCAGCGTCCTTTCCAGTGGCTCTTGCCCAGTTTCACGATGTGACCGGCTCAGCAATTACCCCAGTGGGTGCCACATGGAAGAAAGACACATCTTATCATCCGAGGCACCCGGGACCTCTGATGAATGCTATAGTTCCCAAACCAGCATTTCCTCTTATTTAAAACGGGGATATTATTACCATCAGATCCTCCCTTCAGGTCCTGACCTCCTGGAACCCGCACGACACCGACTGCGTATCCTTTATCTCCTCCGCTGCATCGCGAGCTCTTTCAAGCGGGGACCCTGTTACATTAATCCTTCCAGCAGTGCCTCACCTGCTGGACCGCAGGCCCTCGATAGATCAATTCTCACTGAAAGTTGAACTGAGTCAACTTCCAAACACCAAAATGGTGACAGTGAAAAATCAATCCAGTTGTTTTCACATCAGAGGATTATAAACTGAATTGATTCGTTCCTTCGATGAAAGTCGGTAGCCGTGGAATTTTTTTTTTTATATGATCCCAAGAATTTCTGTGAAACACTAAATGACCCTCTCCCCCACTACCCCCCCCTCCGCCCCGTATAACCAGATTCTGTGGCCCAGGACTCTCCACACTTTTGCACCTTCGCTTGGCAGCTGGCAAAATAAATGACCAGCGGGACCCCTCCCAGCAGAGCACATGACCGACCACAGCTGCTCATGTGTTTTAGCCGTGACTGAACCGGGACAGGGCTTTGAGCCACTGGGTGGAGCCGTGTGCCCTGGGGAGAAAGCTTATGACATTTCCCCTATGATTTCAGAAAAGAAAAGAAAGAAAAAAAAGAAAAGGAAAAAAAAAACTCTTTTTCTTAGAGTCTCTGCTCCATGTCAGTAAAAACATGTCATGGTCTGTATACATAGAGATGCATGTGTGGGGACAGGCAAGGTCACCAGGCTCTGCAGCGGGACAGAATTCACACACAATTGTCCTCAGGGTGAAAGGGAGGCACAGACACGTCCACAGCCACCACCTCCTCTCTTCCCGGGATAACACAATCCCGCTTTTATCTGGGGTGACAGTGTATACAACTAGAAGACAGTCTCCCAGCCTCCTCTCTCTCTGCAGGGCTCGGCTCTGGCCAGATACAGGCAGAACTGAGCAGGCTGCGAATTCGGTAGAAAAGTGGGCTCCTTGACACCTCCCCTCCTCCCACTTTCTGGACGCAGGGGCTCCAGTCACCATTGCAGAACCCGCAGTGAACTTGAGGAGAGACACCACGGCCTGTAGAATGGGGCAGGGTAAGGAGGAGGCTGGGTGCCAGGGGACTGAGGAGCTCCAGGACCAGCCCTCCGGGCTTCTGTTTCCAACCACTTCTGAGAAAGAGAAATGAAACACTGACAACAAAGCCCTCTCTCTGGTCGAAGCCACTTTAAAAGGAGCGCGGTTTTCTGTTACATGCAGCTTAGGAGTCTAATCCTAGGAAGTGGGGATCTACTTATTTGCTAGGGCAGCCGTAAGAGCGTGACAGAGCAGGTGGCTTCAACGGCAGCACACACTTCCTTACTGTTCTGGAGGCTGCAAGTCCCCAACTGAGGTGTTAGCAGGGTTGGTGTCTCTGGAGACCTTTCTCCTTCACTGTGCACAGCCGCCTTTTCCCTGTGTCTTCCCATGTCTCTCCCCTATAGGACTGGGACCTAATCTCTTCTCGTAGAAGAGCATAGTGCATTGGGAGCCATCTTCGCAACCTCATTTTAACTTAGTTACTTCTTTAAAGACTCTGTGTCCAAACACAGTCCCATTCTGGGAGACTGTGATTAGCACTTCAACATAGGTAATCTGGGGACGATACAATTCAGCCCATAATAGAAAGCATGAATAAAGAGGTTTATTGTGGTTTTTTTTTTTTCGTAATAGCATAAAAATTGGTAATAAGTGTCCATAAACGGGGGTGGGGGTAATAGGGGAATAAACTATTGGTGTGTTAATGGAGAAGCAGGCTATACCTACTGAAGAATGAAGAAGGGAAGTTCATCTGTCCTGTTGCGAAGTGGAAGACACTTAAGGAGCCAACATGCTTACCAGTACGTCCACTCTGCCGTAGACATACGGGTCGATGCAGCGAAATTCGAACGGACCCCGTTTGCAGTGACCTGCTAATGTTTATGATGCACAGAGAACGACGCTGGGGTACAGTGGTGGGGCGAAGGGGAACGCTTGGCACTGCGTCCTGTCGAGTATCCTACAACTGCAATCAGTGATTCGTGTCTTTCTTGCGTGGTTAAAACTCGGAGAGAAAGACCAGCGAACGCATCTCTGGCCCGGGCTCTTCTACAACAAGAAGCAAACACACAAAAATGATCCAGCCTCGGAAGGCATTAGTCCGAGCCTACAGTACTGGGTTAAAATCAGACGAAATACTGAAACTGTCCTAAAAATAAAAAGTAATCTTTTTGGGGGGGGGGACTGGGGGGTCCTCGCGTGCCAGAGAGGGCGGCGACCCCGCGAGGCAGGCTGGACCGAGCGCCCAGCGCGTGCAGGCGAGGCCTCCGGACGAGCCGAGCTACCTGCCGCTCGCTCGCAGGGCGGCCGCGGGAGACGGAGAGGCGGCGTCCGCGCACACCGGCCCGGCTTCCCCGGAGCCCAGGCGGTCCCAGGACTGCAGCTCCGGGCGCTCCCGCAGGCCGCACGGCGAGGCCCCGCGAGGCGCTGTCCGGGGCTCCCGGAGGCCCCGGCGGCGCTGGTGGACGTGGCCTGCGCGGCACGGAGAAGAGGCCAGGCCTCCGCGAGCGGACGGGCCGGCGACCCGCGCTGACCCGGCTCGGGCAGACACCCCCATCCGGACCGCGGGAGGGACCCTGGGGGCGGGGCGGGACCAAGATGGCGCGGGGGCGGGACTCCTGGAGGCGGGTACGAGGCGGGGCCTGGTAGGCTGGCCCGGGGCTGGGGGCGGGCCTGAGGGCGGGGACAGGAGGGGGCTGGGGGCGGGGCTGGAAGCTGGACCGGGGCGTGGCTGGAGGCGTGTCTGGGGGCGGGGCCCGGCGGCGCGCGCATCACTGGTCTCCGCGGCGGCGGGCGAAGATGGCTGCCTCAGGCTGGGCGCGCGCGGCCCTGGTCCTCCTCTGCGCCTCCGACCTGCTGCTGCCGCCGCTGCCGCCCAGGGCCTCCGCTGCCGAGGGCGCGGCCCGGACGCCCGGCGAGGCCAGCCCGCCTCCGCGGAAGAAGAAGGACATCCGCGACTACAACGACGCGGACATGGCGCGTCTCCTGGAGCAGTGGGAGGTCCGCGCGCGCGCACTGGGCCGTCCCCGCCGCGTCCCGGGCCCGATTCCCGCTGACCCCCGGCGCCCTCCGCCGCCCCGTCCGGGTGTCTCCCGGCCCCCTGACGGCCCCTCTGCCCAGGCCAGGCCTCCCTGCTGGCTGCCGCGCGCGAGCCGCCGCCGCCCCCCAGCGCCCCCGCCGCCCCCCGCCCCAGGGGCCCCCCAGGACGGTCCTGTCCCGCTTTCCGGGCCGCCGGTCCCGGGCCGGCCCTCACGCCTCTGCCCTTCCGTACCTTCGATGCGGGGGCCCCCGCGGTCAGTGCGCCCGGCGCGTGGGGGAGGGGGCCCTTCCCGCTCTGCTCTGGGATGGGGGTGGGGTAGGAGGGCGAGGGTCATCCCAGCTTCAGTCGTTGGCCCGACTTCAGGTCAGCAGGACTTCGGGCTTCTCGCTGCTGTATTCTCTGCCGAGAGTTTTGTAGTTTGGGGCGGGGGGTGGCTTCCTTTTGGGAGCGGGGGTGGAAGCAAGGGCTGCTGGCTCTCAGGAAACTCGCATTTCCTTTAAAGGAGCGGAGGCGTGTTTGCGAGAGTGGGTTTTCGGTTCCTTAGTGCATGCACCCGAGTGTGTAATCTTTTTAGAGAAAGTTCAGCAAAGGAGAACATGTGCCTTTTTCCCTTGCAAAGGCGGTTGGATGGTCCCGGCTGATTGGCGTGGCTGGTGGAGTGGAGTCAGAAACGTGGGTTCTGCTCACTGTGTATCTTGGGCAAGCCCTGTTTCCTCTCCAGGCCTCAGGTTCCTTATCTGCAGAATGAGGTTTCACCGGATGAAGCCTTCCCACGCTGGTGTCTTTATTTTGTGGGTATCTCTGTGCACATGGTCGTGTCTGATAGAGGCTTTCCGTTTAAAATACCGTCAGAGGAGCTGGGCTGGGAGGGAGCTGACTTGTACTTTCGTATGTTATCAGCCCTGATGGTGAGATTGGGGTGGATTTGGGCGTGCACCCCACGGACAAGGAGGGAACTCCCTGTGGCAGTTCCTTCCCCCTTTGCTGTCTCCCTTTCTGTCCTGTCTCTTTATGGACTTGAGCAAATGAAGGTTTTGATCTCCCAGTGTAAGAACACTACCTCTTGAAGAAATCCTACGCGGGAAATACTAAGACTGGGAGCTAGGCAGCCGGTGGGGGTGGGGGGGCGGTGTGGTGGAGACGAGCCAGATGTCCCACTGTCAGGAACTAGGTGACAGGACTAGTAACCCTGATACAAACTGGGAACTGCTGAGTTTTGTAAAAAAGGAAGAAGGTGTCTTGGGACTTTCAAAAGGTCCCAGGAAGGAAATGGCATTTTAGATACTGGAGGAGGTTGTGGGAGCTGGGCCACAGGAGCTGAGGCTGGGGCACGAGGGAACGGGGCAGGAGGTGCCAATGGTAATTGTCCAGGCTTTGGAATTGGACTGCAGGGTCTCAGAACACTTGTGAGATTCGCTACGGGAGAACCTGTCCATGCTTTAGTTTCCTTATCTGCAAAATGAAGACGTTAGTCATACCCACCCCAAAGTAGCAGGAGGATTATCTTTAAGAAAGCCCAGATAGAAGGTAGGGTAGCGCAACTCCCACTGGAAGCCGTGGGCCTGTGAATCTTCTGGTAGCTTAGCTGGAAAAAGCTCTGTCCGAAGTTAAGGGAAGGTTGGTGGGGACCAGGTCGGCCTGGACCTCGAATGCTCTGGGGTCTGCACTTTGTTTAGAAGGCAGTACGCCGTCGCTGATGAGTTTGATGACCCAAATACTGGGATACAGGGACGCTCACACGTGATCATCCCTACCTTTGGACGGAAGTGTGCGTTCACCCTCTCGTGTTCCCTCTGTGCGGACAGTTTTCTAGCTGAGAGCATAGCATTGGTGTAATTTTCTGCTGTTCATTTTTTCACTTGATAGATTGAGCATTTGCCCATGGCTACTGCATGGTGTTCATCATACCCTTTAAAGGCTTCGGAGGATACCCTGGAGCGGGTGTTTCCGCTGTGGGAGGTTTTCGAGTAGGGGATGTCGTGGTTAGAAAAATGGGTTGGTTGGCAAAGGTTAGGACGGATGGGCAGGGAGAGAATCTGAAGGTAGAAACGACTCCTTGGTTAATGTTTACTGAGTTTTCGTTAGCTAACCGGACTGCTCGGAGCACATTCACTCATCTCAAGCTCTCGCCCTGTTTTCTAGATGGTGACAGGGAAGCTCAGAGAGGCTCAGTAACTTGCCCAAGGTTGCACAGCAAGTAAACTGGATTTCAGACTTTGTCATTTGACTTGCAAGGCTGTCCTTTTAACACTTTCACTGTGGGGCCGTCCACACTGGTGAACAGAAGTGCAGCTGACAGGTAGCAAGAAGGGCCTGGGTTAAGCCAGAAGCTGCAGGATCCAGCGGAAGGGAGACACGTGAGAGATCGTACGCTCAGCTTGGTGGCTGGTGGGTTGTGTGACCAGGCAGGAGACAGCATGATCTGCTCAAAGCACGGGTGTTGAATCAGCTTTACCACTTGGTAACTGTGACTCTCCCTTTCCTTAACCGTAAAGCCAGAAACATCCCCCTTGACAGGGTGCGGAATAGACCCGGTGAGCTAATGTTTGCAGACACTCCCCCACACCCACGCCCCCCAGCTATGATTTTTCCTCCCCGAGTGGCGAACCCTGAATCCATCCCCCAACTCCTTTCCATCAGTGGGAGAATTGGTGTGCCGTGGAGAGGCCTGCCGCGCGTGTTGGGGGTGGGGATGGGGCAAGGGAACGCTTTCTGCTGTGTTAGACTCAATGCTGAGTCCCAGCTGGTGTAGGTCATTCTCTGATGACACTTTACGTAGGGGCAGGTTGCAGGGAGGGGTTCTGGAGCCAGCCATGTGGGCTTGCTCTTCCGTGTCACCCCTGCTGCCATGTGGCCTCAAGTCACATTTGTCTTCTCTGAGCCTCACCTACCCACCCCATGTTCCGTGGGAGCCTTGTAGGGCCATCCTGCAGGCTGGGCACCAGCGGCTCCGTTCATGCTAGCTCGTGTGTTACCGTCAGGGACCTCAGGAGCAGGGAAAGGATCTGCCAGAAGGGGAGTTGAGCTTTGCAGTGGAGAAGTGGGGAAGCCGCTGGAAATGTGTAGAGGCAGGGCTGGCCTGGGTCTGGGAGTGCCTGGGGTAGGGGCTTGATGGCTTCCTCAGGGAGAGAGATAAGGACAGTAGGTCAGATTGCGCAGGGAAGAAGCGGTGGGACCAATAGAGCCATAGAGCCGGACTGGTGGCCATGCTGTGGTGCTGTTCTACCCCCGCTTATTTTGTAATAGAAACACACATAAAGCTATAAGATGGAAATTTTGTTTGAAACGGTCCGTACCCTTGCTGTACCCCCTGGACTTCTGATTATTAGCTTTCATTAAATGCCTCCTGTGACCTACTGGACTAATTTTCTGAGCTCTTAAGTGAAATCAGTGTGAAAAACGCAAATGTCCTAGGTTCCTGAGCCAGCCAGAAGTCTTGAGGTGTTTTAAGGAGACCGTAGCAGATGTTACAGAGAAGTAAGAGTTGAACGAAGACGGAAACAGCCGGGGATTCTGGCGGCCAGGCGGTCCCGCTTGATTGTGACCGTGGGGTTCCCGTAGGTGGTTGGAGGCGTGAGGCCTGGGGCCGGCACAGGCTGTTTCCTGCTGGTCTTTATGTCATCGAATCCCCAGACCCTAGGAGGGAGATGCCGCCGCCCTTCCCATTATAGGTGAGGAAAGGGATTTTCTAAGCCGCCCCAGATCCCCTCATGGGACAGCTGAGCCCCTGGGTGCAGATCGCCTCTGCGCACAAAGCAAAAGGAGAAAGAAAACCGGTCAGATGGGAGGGTCGCAGAGTCAGGAAAGCTTGGTATGTCGTGTGCCGTCACACTGGCGGGGCCCTGGGGGTCACCTCGCTCTGCTTTCTTTTTATAGATGAGGAAGCAGGCCCCGGGGGTAAGGAGTCTTATGCGAGGCCAGCCAGGTGGTGAGGTGGGTTAACGCTAGATCCCAGATCGAATGAACGGGGGCTGGCTCCAAGCTCTGCTGTAGACGGCTCTTGTGCTCCCCCTTTATTGAAAATATTTTAAAAGTCCTTTATTGTTGGTTTGTCAGGAGGACCATGGAAGAGCAACACAGGGACTGTTTCATTTTAGCTTGGTCGTTTTTCGTTTTCTTCGGTAACCTCTGTATTGAGAGGTGATTCACTTGCCGCACAACTCAGCCATTTAAAGCGCACATGTCGGTGGCGTTTTCATAGGGTCGTGCAGGTGTCACCTGCCTCAAGTTTAGAACCTTGTCATTGCCCCAGAAACAAAATCTGGTCTCACTCCCCCTCCCCCGCATCTCCCAACCCTGCAGCCAGCCCCAGCAGCCACCAGTCTCTGTCTGTTCTGGACATCTCACCAGTGGCTTCACACACCAGGTCTTCTGTGAGTGGCTTCTGTCACTTAGTAGAGTGTTTTCGGGGACCACCTACCAGTCATTCATTTCTTTTTATGGCTAAGATTATTAGTCTTTTCTCCGAGGAACTCTGGCTTTAACCTATTTTTATTTATCAGTCTGTTTACCTGCCTGCCTACCTGCGAAAAGTCACGTGTTCCCTCGGTGCCTCCCAGTCGCATGCAGCCTGATGCCACAGGGAGTGCTCGTCCCCCTTCCGGGCCTAGAATTCCCTTCCCCGAAGTGGAGAACAAGATTGCTGTTATCCTTATTATATTTACTTGTCCGGAGGAGGAAGCCTAGAATTCTCGCACGGTGGTTTGAGGCTTGCTGGTTCACACCACTGCAAGAACCAAGCCTGTTAACTAAAACTGACTGACTGTTCACAGTTCTGACTGTTTAGTTCACGTTGGTATACGTGGAATGCAGATTTTAAGTGTAGGGTGCTATGAATTTTGACAAAGGGATACACCTGTGTCGTCCACGCCACCACCGAGATAGAGGACAGTCCCGTGACCTCAGAAAGCTCCCTTGTGTCCCTTCTCAGTCCACCTCATCTCATTCTGCCTCTCAGGGGTCACCACTGTTTCTGGTTTCTGTCATCCTAGGTTAATTGTGTTGGATCTTGAACTTTAGATAGCGGGCTTGCAGCACGTCTGATTTTTGTGCCCAGCACGTTGGTCCCTAAGTCCTGTCTTTCCGAGGTCTGGGACACATCTTTGCTGTGTTGCAGCTCGTTGTAGGACCGAAGGAGAACATGGTCATTTTTACACTCTGCCATGCTGGGTAGATTCCTCCAGAGGAAAGCGCTGATAAGCCGTCATGCAGGGTCTCTGGTGACCTGGGGTGACCGGTGCTAAGTCCCGCTGGAGACTAGGGCTTCGCCTAGAGGTTGAAGAAGGGTGGGCACTGGGTTTCCTTTCTCCTGGGAGAACTTAAGTCGTGCGCGTGCACCTGCCGGCCAGCGAGCGCGTCTGACCACGCCCGTGCTCTGCTCTTCTCGCAGAAGGACGACGACATAGAAGAAGGGGATCTCCCGGAGCACAAGAGACCCTCGGCGCCTATCGACTTCTCACAGATAGACCCGGGCAAGCCCGAGAGCATCCTGAAGATGACCAAGAAGGGGAAGACGCTCATGATGTTCGTCACCGTGTCCGGAAGCCCCACGGAGAAGGAGACGGAGGAGATCACCAGTCTCTGGCAGGGCAGTCTCTTCAATGCCAACTACGACGTGCAGAGGTAACGCCGGCCGGCCAGCTGGGGACGCGGCAGGCCGTGCCGGGCCTCCTCCCGTGGCCGCAGTGGCGTGTCCTTGCTGACGGTCCTCGCCTCGTGCCCTGGCCTCTCCTGTCTCTGATTTTCTCTTACCGTGTATTTCTTTCTCTCTCTTTCTTTTTAGAAGAGCGTTTATTGTTGGTCACAGCCAGCAAGCTTTTTTTTACTGTCTCATTTGATCCTGAAGTTTTCTTTCTCTTTGTATCTTTAACTTTCCTGCTGTCGGGGTGGAGCGGACACGCGATGTCACGCGAGTGTCAGGTGCCCGGCCTGGCGCTTCAGCAGCCGTGTGCTCTGCCCCTGTGGGGGTGGCTCCCGGCTGTCATCACCCAGCTCTGTGACGGGGCCTCGGGCCCTGCATTGTGCCTTTGTCCCCAGGAGGGTGGCGTTAACTGTCACTTTATCTGAGGGAGGTGGAGCAGGTTAGCGTCCGCCGGGCAGATGCGGCACAGCCTGACCGTTTGCCCCCAGGTCTCTTCGTGGGGGCCGCACCCACGCTCAGGCTGGGAGCGGAGGGTGGGGGGAAGGTGAAGGGCGCAGTGCTCGCAGTCCAGAGGGGCCCTCGGCCCAGTGCTGAGGATTTGCCTTTTTCCTCCCCAGTAGCGGTCCTGAAATTCAGGGTCCTCCTGTGTCCCGGGTGCGGAGAGAAGAGCGGGGACACAGTAGGAGGGAGCACTTAGTGCCCGCGAGGGCGCGCTGCTCTCCGCGGCGGGACCAGCTGCGAGGGGCGCAGGGGAGGTCAGGGCCCTCTGAGGGGCGGGGTGCGGCCCTTGGGGATTTGTGCCCCTGGCCACACCGAGGGGCCGTGTAGGCCTCTGTCTGCTCGTCTTCACCCCTGAGGACCTGCTGAGTGTTGGCCTACGTGTGACCCTCCGGGCTCGGGATCTCTGTCCGGTGACCAAGTGTATCTCTGAGCCTTCACGGCCCCCTTACCGCAACCCAGCCGAAGCCCATGGTTTTCACCCTTTGTCTGCCAAAGGCTTTGGGCAAAGGAAACCTTCACTGGGTGCCTCAGGACGCAGAACAGATTCAAGGGGTAACCGCCTCCCGCAGCCCCGGGGGTCCCCCCAGACCCCTTGCGGACGCTGTCTCAGCGCGGGCGTCCACACCACGCATAGCCGTGTGCCGTGTGTGCGGTTTGAGCAGACGCATGAAACCCTTCAGTCAGCTAGTGCTTTTGAACCTTAATGTCAGTAGCTACTTGGCCCTGAAAACTACAGGTTTTTCTTCTGTAGTTTTGTTGGATTTGGGGGGGATTATTTTTCTGGCTACATGCCGCGGAGCGGTTCTGCCCGTGAACACTTTACTGGTGTGTGCTGACCTACGATCGCACGTCTCCGTCCAGGTTCATCGTGGGATCAGACCGCGCCATCTTCATGCTTCGGGACGGGAGCTACGCCTGGGAGATCAAGGACTTCCTGGTCAGCCAGGACAGGTGCGCCGACGTCACCCTGGAGGGGCAGGTGTACCCCGGCAGAGGCGGGGGGAGCAAAGAGAAGAATAAAACAAAGCGAGAGAAGGGCAAGAAGCAGCAGGAGGGGGTCCCGAAGTCTCGGGCCGCCAAGGCTGCCAAGGAAGACAATCGAGCTGGGAGTAAGAGGGAGGAGCTGTGAGCGGCCGCCGCGGCCCCTTCAGAGGAGCCCTCGGGACGGAAGACTGCTCCCCGGGCGGGGCGGCCACGGGCACCCCTCGCCGAGGACATCCTGCTTTCTTCTGGAAGTGCCCATAGGACCAGTTTGTGGTCCACGTGAGAAGAACTGTCTGAATGGCTTCAGGAAGGAAGACGGGGTCTTGTCATTCACGTTGGACAATGACACGTTCGCGTTTACCATAAAGTCACTGTATGCGGAAGCCCGACATGCTTTTCCCATTTCGGTATGGGGGTGTCACTGACTCCTACAGCCACGCTTCCGTCACCACGCCGGTCCTGGCCCACGGGCGCGCCGGGTCTGTGCTTCTTCCTTTCTGTTCACCGGGGCTGCCGCGTGCTGACCAGACGGACGCAGACTCGGCGGGACCGGGCTCTTCGGGCTGCACACGTGGCCTTCGGGACTGTCGTAAAGCCCTCCCTGGGAGCCCTGCGCGCACTCGGGGTTCTGAACGTGCAGTGGGATGGCCCGATGTCTGACCCCCCACATCGGTGCGGAGGACGTCACGCGGATGTCCTCTACTTTGAATCCCGGGGGGGCTGTCGGTACGTGTGTGGGTTTACGCAGTCGTCCGGGTCCGGGTTGTGTTTCCTGTCCTGCGTGGGGTTCGCGCGTGCCACGTCGCGGGACGGTGCTGAGGGTGGGCGGCGGGAGTCAGCAGGTGGGACAGGACCCCGTGACCTCATTCTCCTCTGCCCGTTCTTTGATGAAGTGCCTCAACTTGTCGCGTCCTGGACTGCGGGGACGCGCCACCCGCTCCTGCCGGGTGTGGCTGTTCGTACGTCAGGCCGGCAGGATTTAGCTGCCAGTGTCATTGGTGAGAACTAAAATTACTTGTACAAGACTTCCGTTGTGACTTTTTCAAATCAAAAATAGCGCATGTGCGTGGTTCCAAATGTGACTGAGGAAGGTACAAAGTGACAAGTTCATGCCTCCCCCTGCCACTGCCGCCTCTCAGGGGAAGCTCCCGTTAAGTTGTTTCTAAGAAAAAAAAGTTCGCTCAACATCTTGTAGTGACGTGTTCCTTCCAGCCGCCACGTCCCCTGACTGGGCAGGTCTTCGGGTTCTCTGGGCTGAAGCGCGCCGTCTGGCTCCGCAGGTCTGTGCTGCGGCTGGACGGTCTCCCCGCCTCCACCTGCCCTCCTGGCCGGCCTAAAGGCGTTAGGCACGGTCAGAGCTAATCCCGGGGTCCGTGTGCGTGAGCCCCCTTAGGAGGAGGGCTTCCTTGCATCTCCCACACCTCGAGTGGGGTGAGGGGGGCCGGTGCACGGGGCTGGAGCTGCAGCCACCGGGCCTCGTCCCGACAAGGGCTCTCCGAGCCCCTGGCAGCCCCGGTGGCCATCTGCCAGCTCTCGGTGCTCTCTGGCCGAGACAGCAACTGTTGTGGTTGGATCGTGGTTTCAGCCGGACGCGGGGAGTGTACCTCCACACTGCGCTAAGGGAGCCTGTGTTTCCTCATGGTCTTTCCACGTCAGGATGTCCTAACCTCACTGCTCCCCGTGTAACGTGCAGCCATGTCAGCCCGTGCTTGCAGTGTCTGTGAACATGCTGGGCACGTCTGGGTGCCAGGGACAGTGTAGATGCAGCCCCTGCTGTTCTGAAACGTGATGACCCGTTGGGGGAAGACAAGGACTCATCACGCACAAAACAGCAACTGTTAGATGCAAGAGGTGCACGGTGCCAGGAGGTGGGATGGAGGCAGAGGAACCGTCTGTGCAAAGGCCCTGTGGTTAGGAGCAGAGGAGGGATGGCAAGAAGCCAAGAGGAGTCGGGCATAGTGCAGCGCCCCCGTAAAGAGGGAAGAGGTATGCGGGTCTGACGGGAATCTGGGATGCCCTGAGGGATTTGGAGCTGCGTTGGGGTGAGCGTGAGACCATCCCGTTTGTACGCGGCTGTTCTGAAGTACTGACCGCAGGGGGCCCCGGCGGTGTGGCTGGGGCAAGCTGGGGAGTATTGCAGGGGCTCCGGCCACAGCTGCAGGGGGCCCCAGTGGGCAGCTGGTGGTGGGGGTGACCTCCCCGTTGGCCTGCACACTGCCTGCCTGGGGACCCTTGCATTCTCCGGGTTTTTCCTTAGCACGTGGAGCTGCTGGAATATCTCGGAAAACTTTGATTCTTATCTGAAGGGCAAATCCCTAGCAGTGGAATTGCTGGAAGAAACCAGACGGAACATTCTGGTCTGTTCTCCCGAGCAGTTCAGTTCACGCAGCTCTCCGCTCCTCGCTTCTGCGTGCTGCTGGGCAGCGTGCCAGGTGGGGTTGGCGATGCAGACCCCGCGACCCCGTGACCCCGTTGGCGGCCCTATACAGCTGGAGGCGCCAGGCGGCCACACCTGTGCCCCCGGCCCCCCAACCCACGCCGACGGGTGAGCTGGGGAGCCTCCGAACACTTCCAGCCCCAGCCTCAGAGACGTCCCTGCTGTGAACTGTCCGGCCCGGCCGACATGCAGACTCACCGGCGTTGGGCAGGGGCAGTCCGGAACATCCACATATCCTGCTGATGTGAGTTAAAAGTTGTCGAAAACAAAGTCAGTGGGACTTTCTGACTTTCTGATTGGCAGTTCTGTCTTATCTAATACACCTGCGTGGTAGCCTTCGACTGTGGCCTAGGAGACACGAGCGCGCCGTCAGGTAGACCGCCGTGCTCCCTTCCTGCTCACCCCCCTGGGTTCTCATGGTTATTCTCTGGTTTTTGGTACTTCTGGTGCTCTCCTTTACATATTATGTTAAGTCCCTTGCTTTTCTTTTTTTTTAAGATTTTATTTATTTATTTGACAGACAGAGATCACAAGTAGGCAGAGAGAGAGGGAAGCAGGCTCCCTGCTGAGCAGAGAGCCCGATGTGGGACTCGATCCCAGGACCCTGAGATCATGACCCGAGCCGAAGGCAGAGGCTTAACCCACTGAGCCAGCCAGGCGCCCCTAATCTCTTTCTTAATTACCAACTTCAGTAGTGAGTACGGACCCTAATCAAGGCAGGGAGTTCACAGACCTTCCCCTACCGCCCGATGCTTGGGAACCGTGTGCTGCGTGTACTGGTCCAAGACTGGCGGCTCTTTCTCCCGAATAATGCCGGCTTTTTCTCTCACTCCCTGGGGCTCCTTCCTCAATGCGGACATTCAGTAATCTTGCTAGGACGTTTGAGTGTTGATCTTTCTTTCTTTCTTTTTTTTAGCTCTCGGAAAAGATGGTGTTATTTTCCGTCGCAGATTCAGGGATTTTTTTTTCTTACCAGTTTGGAAACTTTTATCTTTTCTTCTGCATTGGGGTTTTGGGTACCTGTTTTTTTTCTCAGTTCTGATGTGGGTTTTTGTTTGTTTTTGTTTTGTTTTTAAAGGTACATTCTTTTTTTTTTTAATTTATGATTTTATTTATTTATTTGACAGAGATCACAAGCAGGCATAGAGGCAGGCAGATAGAGAGGGAGAAGCAGACTCCTGCTGAGCAGAGAGCCCAATGCGGGGCTTGATCCCAGGACCCTGAGATCATGACCCAAGCCGAAGGCAGGGGCTTTAACCCATTGAGCCACCCAGGCGTCCCTGTTTTGTTTTGTTTTAATTTCATTCTGTTTTTCATCTCAGCTGTTTTTATTAAAATTCAAGGCTTCATTAAGTTTTATGAACTCAAAGTCCAAATGGAGAATCTCCCCTTTGGGTTATATTTTTTCCCCCCAGAATGGACTGTTTCTCTGGAATCGTCAGTCTGTTTCTTCTTTCCTTGTTGTTTTGTAATCGCCAAACGTTTGGATGGCTGCCAGGTCATTGTTTCCCTCTCGCTCATGCTTCGTGGACACAGCGTCTCCCAGACCTTGGCCCGCAGCATCTATTTTGGGTGGGTTCCGCCTCCCCTTGCTCCTGGTCTGAGTGTTGTTTTGTTTCGCTGGAGCTGGGATCCAAGGACGCGGGGTGCCATCCCCCAGCTTTTCCACAGCCGAGTGAGACCAGCAGCGTCCTAGGCCTGTGGTCTGGCTCGACAGGTGCACTCTGCGCTCTTGTGGTTTCTACCCAGTGTCCTGGATCCGCGGCTCCTCCCCACAGTTGCGGGAGGGGGTGACCCCCATTCCAGGAAGCCACTCGACACATCTTTGGAGAGTTTCTCGCGCTAGCCATGGACCTTGGACCGTTGGCGCCTCTCTGGGAGGGTCTGAGCGGAGTGTTCTTTCCCTCGCTCCTCTGTGCACTCGTCTTCTCCCGCGGCCTGCAGAACATGGGTGCTGCCGTGGGCCAGTGGGGAGGGCACCCTCCCCACGCCCTCGTCCTGCCCTGACACATGGAAGGGCGTCACACAGCCAGCAGCCAGCATCAGTCATATTTTAATGCTCTCTATAAAAAATATGGCAAAAAAAAAAAGCCAGCCCTGACAACAGCTGATTGCATGAGAGATGGAACCGGAGAGAGCAGGGAGGAGCGTGACAGCGAGGCCGCCGAGGACAAGCGTGGGGTCCACTCGTTTCTCTCAAAGCAGCAAACTCTGGTTCCATGTCCTCTGTTTTCAGAGTTCATATTCCCCAACTTCCCGGGTTCTCGCTTCCAGAGGAGGAACTGAAATCCTCATTTTTACTAAGATAACATGACAGCAGTGTTAAGAGAGCTCTATAAAAGGAAGAAATTCATCCACCAACACAGCAGCGGGAGCTCTCGAAGCTCCTGTCACCTGACCCCGTGTCCTTCAGAGCCAGATCGCTGCCTTTTCTGTGCCTGCAGAAAGGCCGCTCCCTCTTGCGCTCGTCCCGCACGCTGTCTGTTGTAATGCAGGGTCCACACGCCTGGCGTTTAGTGGCTGTGATGCTCCAAGGTTTCGCTGTGCCTTAATTTTGCTCTCTAGACCAATGTCGGGGAGAAAGTCGGGCTGGACCGCGGTGTGAAGCCTGGTTCCCTTACAGCCTTCACCTCACAGTCGAGCAGCCCCTCTAACCTGCAGCCCAAGCCCGCCCTGCTCACATGGCTGACCCCGTCCCCCTCGGTCCTAGCCATGAACCCGGACATGAGCCCCGAGCCCGAGCCCGAGTGAGCCGGCAGCCGAGTTGCAGAGAGCGGAGCAGCCAGACCGAAGGCGTCCAAACCTCTCTCGGTGAAGTTTCTAGGTTTGCCCTGAGTTTCTCACCTCCTGGGTCTTGCTTGGGCTGACATCAGAGCCTGAGGGCTCTGGATCCTGACAATCAACTTCCCACCGGAGCCAGTTTGCAGAGGTTTCTGCCGCAGGGCTCAGCCCCGGCTCTCCCTCATCTGGCGCCACGCGCCCAGAGGAGACAGATCCAAGCAGGATGGGGAACCCCGGCCCCGGGGCGGTAGCGGTGCTCCCCGTGTCTCGTCGCTGTTCTTTCCAGTCGCTCACAAGCACGCAGCGGAGTCCTTTTTTGACTCCCTGAAGAGGAGTCCTTTGGTCCGAGATTACTGGAACAAAGCACGCGTTCCTGTGTGCGTTGTCACTTTACTTCCAGAGTCATACTGACCGTGCCGGCCATAGTTCATTACAGACGACAGTGATTTAGCTTCCACGCCCCGATGCCGAGGGAGGTGTCGCGTGCTCTGTGCTTGCTCACGTCCCTTCCTCCCCTGCAAACGATTTCTTCTTCCGTCTCCTCATCTGTTGCTGGGTTCTGCCGGACAAAAATTGTGTGCTGGACCCTTGCTAAAACGACGAGGAAGACTTAATTTAGGACTGTCCCAGCGAGAGCAAGGGCACGCCCCCCGTGATGAGCGCGGGTGGGGGGCGTGGGTGGCGGGGAGCAGCTGTGTGTGGACCTGCAGCCGGAAGGCAGAGCCAGAGGGGCTTGGGCGTTCTCGCTGAACCGGCCGCACAGGGTTCTGGGCGAAGGCAGGCCCAGGGCTGGGGTATCAAGGGTCGGGGGCAGGTGCTGGAGTGACTTAGCAGAGTCCCTGCTAGAGTGGGGCTCAGCGGGCCGAGCCGGGGGCCTGGGTGAGGTCAGTCCTCAGGAGAGCCCACCAAGTTTGCTCAAGGACAGGCGTCTGCCGCTCCGAGGTGTGCAGTGTGCGCGCTTTCCGTCGAACACGCAGTGGGAGCTGCTGGAGGAGGACTTCCCAGCCGTGCAGCCGTCGGGTGCCTCTTCACCGGGCTACGTGAGGCCGCAGGGGGCAGCCCGGCTCTTCCCCGGGGGGCCTGGGGATGCAGGTCTGAGACGAGGAGCCTGAAGGAGGGTAGCTGAGTCGGACCCTCCAGTCCAGCTGGGGCTGGGGGCCGAGGAGGAGGGTGACGGGGGCAACACGAAACCCAGCTCAGGCTTTAGAACTTCCTCACCTTCCTGTGACCAGCCTCCTGGGAGCCTTGCCCCTGCCCCGCTGCAAAGCCGGCCAGGGAAGGGGGACGGGGGCTGGCCGGCCGCGGCAGCGCCAGTGAGAGCTCCGCCTCCTTCACGGGCCCCGTCCTAGAAGTAGAACTGTTCCTTCTCTCCATCGTCCGGTCCTGAGAGCTGGGGCACCTCGGGGACAGCCACGTGGCTGGACCCTCTAAAGCCCTCAGGGTCTCCTCCTGGTGAGAGTCCGTCCAGCAGTTAGGGGTGTGTCCACTAGGGGGCAGCAGAGACCGGCCTCTGCCCCTGCCCTGACAGCGGCCCCTCCTGGGGCGGGAGTGTTGCAGCTGCTGCTCTAAGGAGCCCGTCATTCGGTCTGCACCTGCCCGACACCTGTGCACGTGTGGACACAGCTCTTCCTCCGACTTCCTCTTTGGGACGGAAGAGACTCGGGTCCTTGTGTGCCGTCTAATGTACTAATGCGGTCCCAGGGCACAGCGCCCTAGTGGGGGAATACGGGGTTGTCCCCCCACACCCCATGTTTTACACATGGGGAAACCGAGGCACAGAGACCTCGAGTGTTTTTCCCCAGGTCACCCTGCTAGGGATCGACAAAGGCAGGATTCGAACCTCGGCTCCATCTGGGACGAGGGCTGCTCCCCCATGTGGGCCATGGGGCACACGTGTGCCAGTTAGTGCCCTCCCTGAACACCGGCAGCCTCCTGGAACTGCGCGGGCCAAAGGGGTAAGGCAACCCAGGCAGGCGCGCCCCTCCCTCGGCGGAGACCGAGGTCGCTCACCACTTCTGAGACCGGCTGTGTGCAGGCTGTGTGCCCACGGGATCTCACTGGCTCCCCAGAGCCACGGGCTTGCGTGGCCCGGGTGAGCACGGGTCGCCCCCCCACCAGCCCCGCACTGCCGCCGCCGCATCACGGTGGGCACATTGGCTGGAGCCCCTGCCCCGGGGCCCACGGGGCTGAGAGTTCCCGCCTCCCGGGAGCAGAGCAGAGTGAGGATTGAGTAACAAATCCACGTGAGGCGTAGTGCTGACCGTTCCCACATGGGGGGTTCCCCGCGTGTGCCCCTGTTCCCACGTGGGGGGGTTCTTCCAGTGAGTGAACAGAGGCCTATGGGGGTTGACCCCGACGTCCCAGTCACAGCTGGGAGGAGGCAGAGAACCTCCCGCCCAGGCCTGTCCAGGGGCCTGTGCCCGCTCTCTTGAGCACAGCTCCCTAGGCGGTGGCCAGCATGATGGCAAAGATGGTCCCGGAAGGAGGCCAGCAGTCTGCCCCACACACTGCGTGCGGGAGCACCGCGGCCTGTGTCCTTCCAGGGAGGAGCGTCTCCTCTCCCTGGTCACCGTGTGGCGCGGGGCCTGCGCTCAGCCAGGGCCTTCACCCCGCCGAGGGCAGAGACCAGGGCCAGGGGGTCCCATCCCCGCCACCGGTGGGGGATGTACCATGCGAGAGCCCTGGGCGGACCGCAGGCTGACCGCGCCACTTCCAGGACAGGGGACTCGGGGCCCGTTGCAGGAGGTCCCACCGGGTGTCCCAGGCCAGAAACGCCGGGGCCTTCCACACCTGAGCTGCAGCCGAGGCCGCCTGGGGAGCTCCACAGTCCTTGCTGCCCTGACCCACGCGTCTCTGCGCATGCGGCCGCTGCTCCCATTCCGTCCAGCCCTGGATGGACCAGAGCAGCCCGGCCGGCTGGGTGTTCCAGGCCTAGAGCACGGTCCTGGCAGACCCCAGGCCCTTCCCTTTCCTCCAGAGAAGTCTGCCGCAGTCTCCAAGGTAAGACCCTGACCCACAGACCCAGAGCCTGGAGCACGGCGGGCGGGGAGTGCTCCGCCCGGAATGTCAGGAATTCCTGGGGACATGTGGTCTGCCCCGGCCAGCCTGCGTTCTTCTCTGGGGAATGAGGCTTCTTGCCCCGGGCCCAGATACACGGGCCTCTTTGATCCTCCGACCCCCCCCCACCCGCCCCGCCTCAGCCCCGAGTTGGATGACCTCTAGCGCAGTATCTGATGTCCCTCACCCTGACCTCTCCTATAAACAGGGGTGGGGAGTTCTGCCAGGCCTGGAATTTACAGCCCAGGACCCGGAAGAAACAGGACAAGAGGGAGACCTTTCCAACGCAAAGAAGGGTCCCATTCAACCCTGAGGGTAGAATGAACCTTCCTTACAGACTCCCTGAGGTCTTTGCTCCTCCATTAGAGCCCCCGCAGGGTAAGGGGGCTGGTTTCTGCCTTTGGACACCTACTTCTAATTTTAAGTCTGTGTATGTCACGGGCCAGAACGTGTCTGTCACCTCCTGCAGCACAGCTGGACCAAAGGATCTTAAGGGAACAGCTCACCGAGGAGAGTTTGCCTCTGCCTGCTAGTTCTTTGGGCTTTTCAGATGCAGAAGCAGGAGCCTGGAAAAAGGGAAGGGAGAAAGAGGTGCAAAGGCCCGGAGGCATGAGTGGGCCGGGCCAGGATGGACCCAGAGGGAGGGAGGCGGCCTGTGGTTGTGGGAGTGTGGCCCTGGGATGGGGGTGGCAGAGACGGAGGCCTGCGTGTACGGGCGCGCATGTGTGTACACGTCAAACGTGGGGAATGCTGGCCAGCTGAGCCCTAAGATCATGTAGCCTGTAATGATCTGCAGCTTCCAGAGCCCACAGGGATTCTGCGGCTGACTCCGCCAGTGAGGGAGTGGGGTGTCGCCACAGACACTATCTCCGTGAGGACCAATAACTCAGCAGAGCTGAACCCAAGTTACTTAGTCGTTCCCGCTTAGCTGACCACCGGGCTTCTTCAACCGTGTCGGATGTGCACAAAGGATCCCAAAACGAGCAGCTTCACACGCAGGCTCCGTCCGCTGAGGCTAAATGCCCCCTAAGTTCTTAGCAGGTCACGGGAAAGGACTATTTTTAAGGCTCTTGACTCGTGATGCTAAATGCTCCCGAAAACGACCACTTCCGACTCACAGAAGCCTCCATCACAGAACCTTGTGAAGGTGTGCGAACGCAAACCAGCATGCGCCGTGTGGCCGGTCCCCGGTCCCTCTCCCCAGTGTCGATAACCGTCCATGTTTCCGTAGTCATCTTTAATCTGTGTTTTGGGAAAGGGAACGTGCCTCGATTTAACCACTCTCTGATTATCGACTACTAGGGTTTTTTGGGAGTTTCCGCTACCGTGTAGACCGCCGCGGCGCAGGCCCCTGTCGCCAACCCCCGTGCTCCCCCAGCCCTCGGCTCCGGAAGGATTCTTGGACCCAGTTCTGGGGCCAGAGCTTTGCCCAGGTTTTCAAATCACTTTC
Source organism: Mustela erminea (assembly GCF_009829155.1). Classification (NCBI taxonomy): domain Eukaryota; kingdom Metazoa; phylum Chordata; class Mammalia; order Carnivora; family Mustelidae; genus Mustela; species Mustela erminea. The sequence continues at coordinate 1,965,240 of NC_045618.1, read as the reverse complement.
ACGTACCAGTAAATCACTTTATAGGAAACGTGCGCCAAGCAGCCGGTCACCGTCTGCGAGTGTCCGCCCCGTCCCCTAGCGTTCAGTCTGACGGGGACCAGCAGCGTTTCCCTGTTGTCCCCATTGGCATCCTATAATTGCGGGTGAGTTTTTAAATGTGTTTCTCTCCCGTTTGCAGGTTTTCTACTGTGGACGGCTCCCTCCTGTGTTCCTCCTGGTTTGACCCCCTCCCGCCCCACCGCTCCGTAGACTTGGTGCGAGCACCTGGGTATAACGTATCCGTATGAGGCAGGAGGCCGGGAAGGGTCAGGTCATGAAGGGGCCACGTGCAAGCAGGGCGTGAAGTTCGGGCCGCAGCAAGGAGCAGGGCAGAGACGCTGGGCCTGCGGCCGCACGGGAAGCATCACCAGCCCGGGGCCTGGGGACCGGGAGGCAGGGCACTTATGGGGCCCCGGGCGGATAATGGGAGAGGGCCCTGGCCCAAGTCCTGGCTTCCTGAGAGGGAGCGCACCCTCCGGCAGACCCCCGCAAGGAGGGACGCCGTGACCTTCTTTCCCTGAGCCAGCACCTCCCGCCCCTGACGGTGCCTCCTGCCGGCCGGCCCACTGGGAGTCAGAGGCGAGGAGTGGCCGTGGCCTCCCACCCGCTCCTGGGCACCGAGGAGGGCGGGCTGGGGCACATGGAGCACACGGTGTCCGCCGACGCCCGCTTCTTCTCTGGGGGAGCCGCTGGAAGTTCGATTCCGTGGACTTCGGGATTCTTCAGGATTTTGAATTCAATAATTCCACGGAGTCTTAGCAACCCGTCGTGATGACTTCACCGCCTGCCGGCACCGGCCAGAGCACCCCCCGCCCCAGCTGTGCATCTCTCCTCCGCCAGACACAGTGTGCCCCTCTGGCCTGGGAAGGACACGACACCAACAAGCAAGTCCCCACATTAGCAGCGTCTTTCTCCTCCCGAAGGTGACGCGCTCCTGTCTGGGGGGGCCCAGTCCTTGCCCTGGTCCCTCCACCGTGGAAGGGGATGCTGGGCCTGAGGGGCGGTCGGGCGAAGACCGGCAGACACGGCCGTTCTGCTCGGGGCCACCTTCTAGACGCTCTGCTGCCTCCGCCTCCTGCCGGCGATGGCTCCCACAGGATGCTTGGGCCCTGCAGCTCGCCGTGGGCCCCATCGGGACAGTCACAGCGTGGACTTCAGCCGCGCTGCAAACTAGCGCTGTCCTCCGCCCGCCCCCGCAGCCGGCTCCCCTGCCCACCGCCGGCAGGGGAGGGGGCGCGCGCTCTCCCTCTCCTCTTGCTGCTCGGGGTCCCAAGCCCCCATCCCTGCTGGCTCCTCTAGGGTGGGGCACACAGCCGGGGGGCTGGAGGGGGGGCAACAAGCCTTCCCCAGTCTGTGCGATTGCAGGGGTCCTCTGGTCCCCTGTTAGGGCTCGTGTCCGAGCATTGGCTCTGGTTTGGGCTGTATTCTGGATTATTCCCAGATGCTGTCCTACCTACTTGGATCCGAGAGATTGTCTCCAGTTAAATCCTGGTAAAGCCAGCTTCTCCTTCAGCTCCTGTCTTTGGAGGCTCCGCAGCCCCTTCCTGTAAGGGTTCCCCTCTGGGGCAGGGCCCTTCAGGCTCATGCTTGCGGGGGTAAGCTCCACAGCTCCTGGGAAACCCTGTGTATCCTTGCCCAGCCCAGGAGGAAGGTGCGTCTCCCCAGAGGCTGTGCTCTGTTCTCCTGGGACCTGCGTGTTCCCTGTGTCCTTGAGTCACCCCCAGATGAGCAGAGGGACATCTCCAGCCTCTGCCCTACCACGCGACAGGGGCACGGGATAGCTCTCCAGAGACGCTGGGTGGCAGCCGGGCGGCCTATGAGCTGGTGTCCAGCTGAGAAGTAAAATGTCAATCTTGTCTTCCTGCAAATACCCCATCTCCCAGGAGGGGTTCTCTTGGCACCCGTCCGCTGGCTTGGGGAGGCACCCCGGAGAGAGGGCAGACATTCTATCCTTGGAATTTCTGTCAGGGATGGCGCCCCAGGCAGAGCCTCCCGCCTTCCGTTCCCTAACCTGGAGGGGGTGATGGGGCCCAGAACACCTCTCTCCACACGTCCTTCTGGGACGACCCAGCAGCACCTGCTCAGAATGTGGGTAACTGTCACCTGCTGCCCCCACCCAGCCCCGCTCCAGACGGGTCCCTGCAAGAGGTGAGTGTGTTCACAGCCCCGTCACACTAGTGTGGCCACGATCAGGGGCTCTGTTCTCGGGGCTGCTCAAGGTGGGGCCCGAAGAAATCATCTTTGCTCCACAGAGCACCTGGATGAGGGTTTGGATAAGAGAAGAAATCCTTAGCCCAACTTTCGAAGAAGGGTTTATTTATTTATTTGTCAGGAGAGAGAGAGCGAGAGCGCACAGCAGGGAGAGCAGAAAGCGAGGGAGAAGCGGGCTCCCCCGCAAGCAAGGAGCCTGATGCAGGGCTGGATCCCGGCATCCTGGGATCATGACCTGAGTCTAAGGCAGATGTTCTACCCGCCCAACCCACTAAGCCACCCAGGCGTGTTGCCCAATTTTCTTTTTCTCCTTTTTCTTATTTATTTATTTATTTTTAAAGATTTTATTTATTTATTTGACAGAGAGATCACAAGCAGGCAGAGAGGCAGGCAGAGAGAGAGAGAGAGAGGAGGAAGTAGGCTCCCTGCTGAGCAGAGAGCCCGATGCAGGGCTTGATCCCAGGACCCCGAGATCATGACCTGAGCCGAAGGCAGAAGCTTAACCCACTGAGCTACCCAGGCGCCCCCAATTTTCTTTTTAAACTGTAGTTAGTGGAGGGAAACAACAGTTCATTGTGTAAGGGGAGGGGCTTCTGATGTCCCAGAGCAGCAGCTGGACGCAGGGATTTGCTAAGGCGTGTGCCTCGGGGGACGGGAGGCGAACGGGCTTTCCGGCCGTGATGACTGATTTTCCACCTTCGGTTGTTGCTCCGCCGTGTTCCCAAGCCTTCAGCAAAACCCTGCTACGTCCGGGTAACTTCCTGTGCTCGTGTCTCTGGGGGACCGAGAAGGAAAGGGCCGTGTTTCCCGCCGAGGTCACTGTGCGGTGTCTGTCAGCTGAGACAAGGAAGGTCTGCAGTGCAGGCCAGCCATGCAGGGGGGCAGCGGGGGCTTGCTCCGGCGAGTGAGTGTGTGAGTGAGTGTGTGTGTGTGTGCGTGCGCATGTGCACGGGCAGGACTTAGCCGCAAGGGCTGGCACCGGGGTTCTCCCAGCCGCAGCAGCTTGCGCAGGTTCACTAAGCGAAGACGTCATCCCCAACACCGGGACGTCCAGGCAGCCCGCGTTTGTGGTGCAAATCATCGAACTTCGGTGGGACGAAGCCGAGGGCATGCGAGGTGCCTATGGGCGCTCACAGCCTGGCCGGGTCTTAACTGAGCTTCGGAAATGCTGCGTGTTTCTAGAGCTGAAGGTTCGCGGCGGCCCCGGGTCGAGCAGCTCTGCCGGCGCCGACGTTCCAGCCCTTGCTGGCCCGGTGTGTCCGCCGCCCGCTTGGCTGCTTTCTGCCGCACCTCAGACTTGCTCGCCGTCACCCGACTGTCCCGGTGAGCTGCGGTCAGAGACGACGACTCCCCGGGAGTCAGACGACGGCTCGTGTTTTTTAAGGATACAATGTTTTATTTTGTTATTCTTTATTTTTATCTTTATTTATTTTTTAAAGATTTTATTTATTTGACAGACACACAGTGAGAGAGGGAACACAAGCAGGGGGAGTGGGAGAGGAGGAAGCAGACTCCCCCCTGAGCAGGGAGCCCCATGTGGGGCTCGATCCCAGGACCCAGGGATCAGGACCTGAGCCGAAGGCAGACGCTTAACCCACGGAGCCACCCAGGAGCCCCGTGATACAGTATTTTAAAATTCAGGTGCGTACGTTGGTTTTTCTCGACATAACGCTCTGGCGTGTTAATAGGTGGTGTCACCGTAATATTTACGGGTGCCGGAAATCCAAAGTTCACTTGCTTTGCTTTACAGCGCCCTGTCCACCTGTGTGGTCTAGAGCTGAGCCTCAGGCCTCAGGGGTCCTTGCCCCCTACTTCCCGCTCCTTCCGGTGCCCCTGGGGGAGGGGAGTGCTGCGTGGGTTCAGAGGGCAGCTGGGTGTCGGCCTCGGGGAAGTGGGCAGAGACCAGTCGGCTGATGCCTTCATTCAACATTGGAGGCTGCATGTGCTCTGCCCCACGGGAAGTCAGGGGGTCCCGCCCTGAGCGAGGCTGGTGGGAGGGCTGGGTGGCAGCCCGAGGCGGGGGTGCGTGGTGGTGGTGCAGGCCCTGGGCCCGGGGGAGGAAGGAGGAAGGGGGGTCAGAGAAGCCTTTGCGTGGCCCTCAGCCTTGGAGAGAGCAGGCGTCAGCCCGCAGAGAAGAAAGACGGAAGCGTGTGCCCGGGATAAGGAACAGGTCACAGGTCACCTGGCAGAGACCCTGGGTGCCTTGGATGGGGGAGGGGTGAGAAGTGATGAGGGTTCTGTGTGCCTCGGACTTGGATGGGGACCGGTGGGTGACGTTGTGGTGGGTGACGAGGCCAAGACGCAGGCACATACTAGGTTGGGGACCACCCAGTCTGTCCTTGGATGTGGGAACGAAATCACCCCATCCTGCTTCCCCCTCAGAGCCATTGCATTTTAAGTCTGAACTCTGACCTCTCAAGGCCGCCGCAGGGTGTCTGAGTGGACACCCGTCTCTCCTTCCCCCTGCGTGTAGGGAGCCCCACCACTCGCTGCGCTGTCTCCCTAGCCTTCGTCTCCAGGCCCTCGAGCTCGGTTCCCGGTCGGAGTGTTTTTCCTGCCCGTCTTCCTGGCTTAGTTCCTGCTCGTTCTCTAGAACCTCCTGTGCCCTGGCCCCCAGCCCGCCGAGGCTGACCCATCCGTGCACACGGGACTCCCCTCTAAGGGTGGGTGAAGGAGCAGAGGCCAAAGGGTCCCCGCCACCGTGCTGCCCCGCCAGCTCGTCTGCGGCTCCCTCTGCCCCTGGGTTGGCCGGCTGCTGCGGTCTCCCTGCCTGGTCCCCCACCCTTCTGGGGGCCAGTCCTGTCACCGAGCCAGTGCCGGGGCTCCTTGGAGCAGGGACACTGCTGGTGGTTAAGTCACCAGGGACCACCCCCACCATCAAGTCCTGGGGTCCCTGAATCCCGCCCATCGGCTCCCTTCATGCAGCTCCCCAACCGATGTCCCGCCCCCTCTGCTAGCTTTCTGTCCGCCCGGGCTGGGTCCCCGTCCCTTGTCGATCCCCAGGTGAGGCCGGTTCGCCACCCCGGGCCTGCCACTCGCTGGGGCGCCTGCTCCCCATCAGGCTCTTTCCTGCTCCCGTTGGTGCTGATCAAGTGTGTGAGTGTGAGCTCCGCCCGTGGGTCACGTTCCCGGAGAGTGCGGGGGTCACACATCCGCCTGGCCACCAGGACATCCCAGCCGGTCCGGCCGAAGTGTCTGTGAGGACTTGGTACCACCGGTGCAGGGCCAGCCCCAGAGAGGACACCGAGCACACACGAGCACACACATGTTCGCAGTCACACACGCACATGCATGCGGTCACACGGCACACACGAGCACACACATGTTCAGTCATACACGCATGTATGTGCACGATCACACGAGCACACTCATGCGGGCACACACACGAGCACACACACATGCACACGGACACGCACACGCACGTGACGCACACACTGAGTCACATGCACACACTCAGACACTTCTGCAGGCCCACACAGTAACACACACGTGCACACGCTCACACACCCACACATTCACACACACGTGCACACACGCACACTCATACACATGCACACACACGTGAGAGGTAGAGATGGAGGAAGCCCAGTGTAGGAGCCCCAAGGGCTCTCCAGAAACCACCAAGAGGAGACCTTCGTGTGAGGACAGAAACACCCCAGGTCTGCCCCGCCCAGGACGCAGCCACCAGCCCCAGGGCCCCCGAGCCCGTCTCACGTGGCCAGTGCCCCCTGAGAACTGAGTTTTTCATCGTATTTAACTGTGATTAAGCGTGGATAGCCATGGTGGCTGTGGCTGCCTCTGGGGCAGTGCAGCTTAGGGTACCACCTGGTCACCTGTTCCAGCTCTGCTTCCCATGCCTCCCCCCAGAGCCGGCGAGGCCCTCCCGCTGCAGCCAAGGGACCCATGCGAGGCTGGCCCTGCCCTGTCTTGTCCGGCCGCTTGCTTCAGACCCGCTTCTCCCCCTCCATGCTGTCCTCGGATGCTGGGTTTGGCGTCCAGAAGGAAGAGACAGTCCTGCTTCGAGCCAAGACCCCATTGGCTTCCCCCGGGGGACGACGGAGTTACCCTGCCAGCAACCTGACCGCTTGGGAACGTGGAGGCCAGGGCACGTCCTGGGCCTGGCCAGCAGTGAGTGAGTGACAGCTTCTTGTCCAGGACCTATCGGCGCCCCCTCGGGACAGGGCGAGGTAGGACACTGGCGTACAATTATCCTTGGAAGTGAGAGAGGCACTCACTGATCCTGTCCATCTCATGTCCCTTAGATACCTGGCTTAAAATGAGGGCCGCATTCACGGAAAACAAAGCAAGCAGGCAGGAGAAGGAGATCCTTTGTGAGTTTACTATGGTACAGCAAGATTCTCCAAACCAGAGCCAAGGTCCTCTGCTGCCCACAGAAGGCTCTGCGTTCACCCCCCTCGCACAACATTTAAGACAACTCTTCATTTCTCTGACCATGACTTCTCCAAGTGCATATAGAATAAATAAATAGAAAATACATCTTTGTTCATGGTAGCGCCGTTTACACACAAAACACACGGTACATCGAATTCCCGAAAAAGGACCCGCTATTTCGGCAACAGGAAGGAGACAAGCATCTCAGAGGAGTGTCTTTTACCCTAAAGGCCCAGCTCCCGTGAGCGCTGACAAACAGAGGACCATGGGAGCAGGGTTCCAAGCCACGAGACAGTCCGCGCCACCAAGAACGCGCCGGAGAGAAAGCACACAGATCCAACGCCGTTAGACGTATGTACAACTCTGAGGGATCTCAAATGGGTCGTTTCGGAAAGTAACTGAACTGGAGGCAGCCCACGTCCTGGCCACCGAAGTGATCCCAACTGCTTCACAGTGCTTAGGCCCTTGGCACTGCCAGGGTCTGAAACCCCGCAGAACTGTAGCCGCGAACATGAGGTCATCTCAGCTCCCTTCCCAGGGCCCCGCAGCTGCCCCGTCCCACCGCCACCCCCGAGCCGCTGGGCAAACTGGGAGGTGTCGACTCAGCCTGGGGAGGGGGCCTCCTGCCCGAGTGTCACGGACGCGGCCGGGCGCAGGGAGCCAAGAAGGCCCTCTCTGAAGAAAGGCTTTGTGGTTGGTTGCAGGAAAGGGGAAACCGCAGCTCCTCGTGGCCCCCTGGGTGACTCGGGGACCTGAGCGGAGAAGCGAAGCTTTCCTCCTTCCCGGAACTCTCTGCGCGTGCTGAGCAGTCGCTGGAGGCCTGCAGTGGGCCCCGCAGCTCTGCAGACGCCCCCAGAGCTCACCGGAAGCCTGGCAGTGTGCCCCAATGCTGTCCCCTGGGCCACACCCGCAGACCTGCAGACCAGGGGACACCTGGGGAAGGGTCGTGGCTGCCGGGTGCCCTCTCGAGGGGTGGCAGGTACTTGGAACCCCGTGGAGCCTGCAGGGCCATCCCCAGCCCGCGGGAGGGCACCCGCTGTGCACAGAAGGCCAGGAGGAAACCGCCATGAGCCAGTTCTCTCCATTCTGATCCGTCTTCCCTTCCAGGAGGCTTGGTCCCATCTGGGGAGCTCCCTCAGGGGTGCGGGACACCCTGGGGCCCGTTGTTGAGGCAATGTGGTGTGGCAGCTGGTGCTAGGCATGGGGCGCCCAGGCCCCCTGGCCTGGCTGTGTGGTTCTTCCCCATTCAGGTCTCACGTGCCCTGTCCTCAAAATGAGGGTTTGGGCCTAGGTCACCAGTAAAGTCCTTTCCAAGCCCGAAACCCTGGGCTCCTTGAGGGGTGAGCCCGTTCAGGAACCCATGAGGCCCCAAATAGGAGCTCATGTCTCTCCACCTAGCTCCCCCCATCCGGAGCCTGAGGGTGGCTGACTGGGGACTGAAGTGCTCCCCACAGTGGGCCCGGCCCGCCCAGCCCACCCCCTTCCTGGCACACTTGGCCGTGAGACTGGCCAGCAAGCGGCAGGCAGAGGGTGACCCGCAGTCCCCGGCTTCATCTCCGAACCCCTCTGCCCACCAGATGCCCGGCCCTTCCTTCCTGCAGGCCTGTTCCTCCCCCTGCGGGAAGCTTCCTGACCCCTCAAGTGGGCGGATCCTTCCCTCCAGGGCACCCGCGGGGTCCCCATCCTCCCTACTTCACAGTCTCGCCTGGCACCGGGGGCACGCAGACCTGACCGCCTGTCGCCCCAGGCTGCAAGCCACTGACTCCAGGCCTGGCTTCTCACCGCCCCCACCCTGCATGCCCCAGGGCACCCTGCGTCCCAGGCCCAGGCCAGAGAGAATCCCGTCTACGGCTAGGGTCTGTGTGTGGTGTGGAAAGCCACAGACTTCTGGAATCTCACGACAGAAAGGGCCTCTAGAAGTCACCTAGTCCTCCCCCGCTCCCGGAACCTGAAGTCTCCAGAAGGGTGGAACCCCCCAGAGGCAGGGCTGGCCCATTCCCCGAGGGCTGCCGGTCCCGAGCTCCCAAGGCCTGAAGGTCGCTGCTCACTTACAGGAACAGAGATTTCCCGAAGACCCAACTCCCTTCCCGGCTCCACCTCCCACCATGCACGCTGGGGAGCACGGAGATCTGCGATGGCTGATCGGGGCTCCGGGTGCCAGCACCGCTCGGGACTCCTCGTACACCCCCCACGCCTCCCCACCCCCCTGCAGAGGCAGGAGAGAAGTACCCAGGAGGCTGCAGGGAGACCCTTGACTGGAGGCTGGGGAGGGGGTGGGCAGCACCAGGCATCTCTGACGGCCTCCCCTTGGCCCATCAGGGCTGACCCCACTGGGGCCAGGGCCGGGGGAGCCACCCGCCGCCGGGGTCCGCCATCACTGCGCACCGAGGGGGCAGCACCGCGAGCAGCCCCCTCACAGCTTCTTCTTCCTCACCACAGGGATCGGCACCACTTGGAAGATCTTGGCCTTGTGGTCGTCCGTGTCCAGGGTCACCCAGGTGGGCCGGAAGTCCCCTTTGAAGCCAACGAATGCCATCTTTTCTGGAAAGTGGGGACGGGTCCCGTGAACAGAAGCCCCGAGAGAGTGGCTACACTCCCCCACCTCGCAGGGCTCCCTGTCACCGTCTCCCTGCCCCACCAGGTGGCCCCCGGGAGAGCTCGGTGCCCGGCTGCAGATGCTACCTGGGGGGGCACGTGGGGTGTCACCTGACCTCGGGGCCAGCCGCGTGGGGTGGTGGCTCTGCTTTACCCAGGACACCTCCCAGGAGCACCCGCCACCTTCCAGCTGAGCCCCCCACCCTCCCCTGTCTGAAGCCCAGTGACCCCATCTCTCCCGGGAGAGGTGGGCACCACTACAAGAGCTCTCCCCCACCCCCACCCTGCTCCCACAGGCTGTGGGCTTAGAAGGACTTTGTCCAGGGCATGGAGTGGACGGAGCAGCCCAACCAGACGGCGAGTCCTCAGCCCCACACAGCGGTCTCCCTCTTGTGTTCAGAGCTTAACCATTGGAGGGCCGTGCGCCTCCATGTCCACACCAAGAAATGGCCCAGGCCGGTGGGCCGCCCACATTTCCCACCGCTGGGAAAGCACCGCTCGACGGAGGTCACCCCAGGCACGGCAGCTTTTGGCAACCAGATCGTAATTAAAAAGAGAGGGGACTGAGCTGGAAAAAAGACCTCTCTCCCTGGGGTTCTCCTTTGGCACTTTGAAGGGCCTTCGCTCATGGTTCCTGACTTTTCTCTGGGAGCTGCCTGGAGTTCCCGTCTGCTAGGACAGGCGATCAGCGCTAGAGGGTTCTCATGGTCAGGGTGGCATGGTAGCCAACAGCCCTGACTGGCTCTGGACTAGGAACATTCAGATCCAAATTCGAATCTTGGGCAAGTTACTCAGGTGTCTAATTCTATCTAAAATGGAAACCAGGGCACCGATTGCCTGGTTCTTCATGAATTACAAGGTGCCCAGCACGGGGCAGGGCTGCACACCGCACATGGACCACAGTGGACGGGAGTGTCCCCAGACTCGCCCTGCCTCTCTCCCAGCCTCCCCAGGGACGCCCCCCACCAACACAGCCTGTGGTGACGGTGGCAAGGGACAGGCCCGCATTTCTGGGCTGGCTGGCGTCTTCCCTGTGGAGTCTGTGCTGGACTTTGTCACAAAAGGGCTGGGGGACCATGGACGAGCCACCTAGAATCTTTGGGCTTTCCTTTTCTCCCAGGAAGGGAAGGACAAATGAGCACGGAGGAAATGTGGGGCATCTGCCAAAGCGGAGCGCGGGGAGGTGGGCCCTTCCAGGCTGAGCCGCAGAACCTGGGACGATGGTCAAAGCCTCTTTTCTGCAGGTGTTTTGTTAAAAGGCGGCGGAGCACTTGCTGAGCAGACGGGCAAACACCTCCAGCAGGCTTCTGCCAGGGCCTGGCCGCACAGTAAGAGGAAGATGCCCTGTAGGCGTGGGGTCAGGGGACATCTCGCCCATGCATCCCAGAAGGCACCACTTGTGCTAAGGATTCAGAGGTTTGGTGGGAAGCAAGGGGTAGCAGCAGCCACACCCCAGGGATCTGGACCCGCGGTCGATGCGCACCCCACTCTAGACCACTTACCTTTCAATTTGAGGCTCTTGTCTGCGCCGAGGCTTTCCAGCACTCTGGTCCAGGGGCCCCTGGAGGTGTATCTTCCCTTGGACACCATGAGCACGATGCAACTGCCGAGAGAGGGGGCGTCAGAGGTCAGGCTAGAGGGAGGGCCCCTCCTGGGCAGTGGCGGGGCGGTGCGGGGAGAGGTGGTCAGCAGTGCCCAAAGGTCCGACTAGGGGTTTGGGAAAGGGCAGCCTGTCCCGTGTGTTACACTGACAGCTCTTTCCTTGCACTGACCGACATCCTGAGCACCCCTCCCACATCTGGCTGCGGTCGGTGCCCGTGGCCTCTCCGAGCCCGCTCTCCGCCAGCCCGCTGCCCGTGCAGGTCTGTCCCCAGACAGGACAGAGTAGGAGCGCAGAGCACGCCTCCACCAGGGCCCGGCACGTGGAGGGGCATCAATTTGCATTTATTGGTTAGGACTGAGAGAAATGTGGCGGGAGAGAAAGCCACAGGCCAGGGTTACCACGTGCTCGGGGGAGGCGTAACCTCACATTCCGGTCCCTTCCCTCTGCTCAGACAACACAGAGCTACAGCTCAGTTTGCAAACGGGGGGATGGGGGAGAGTTTCGTAAGTGTCTGAGAGGACCTGTCCTAGGGGAGCCGTGCTCAGGGGTCGGGGGCAGAGGCCTGGAGCTGGGGGTACGCCCAGCCTGGTGGTCCCAACTTGCAAAAGCGCAGATCCGGAGCAAGGCTCGCCTCCCCGGGTTGTGCTCAGGCCAAAGTGCTGGGAGCACGGGCTCGTCACGGCAGACTCAGCCTGCCGGGCCAGACGGGAGGACGTGAGCCCCTCCCCCAGGAACAGAAGCCCAGCGGGGCTTCCAGTTCACATCTCAAAGGAATCCTATAACCACAGACCACAGTCCAGACATGGAGAGACTGTACAGGATTGTGGAACCCACTGTCACCCCCGTTCGTGTCCCACTGGGAGCAGAAGGGACACTCCTCAGATGCAGAGGGCTTGTTGGCCTCACGACAGACGGTGTGGCTCTGGGGAGATTGGGGAGGAGGCCCGCGGGCCTGGGGGGTTAGGCCCGTTAAGGAGGGGGGCATTGCAAACACTCCCTCTGCACTGGATTCGGGCTGTGTTCCCAGGAGGCTGCTGCGCCACTGGTCCAGCTCAGAGCCAAGGCTGGAGTCCCTTCCTGCTGGGGTGACCCCAAACTGAGGTCATGCCGTCCAGACAGGGCCCTAGGTTAGCTCACAGGAACCGGACAGGGAGACAGGGTTCCTTGGGGGCATGCAGAAGCCTGCAGCCTATCGGTGTCCCTGTCTGCCTGGTGTGGGGCTGTCCTGGCCTATGAGCCCTCCACCTGTCAGCAGGGAGGCTCCCCGGGGCGGCCTATTCCTTTAAGCCATCCTTAATATTCCGTCCGGGGGACAGTGGCTGCCTCCTCCTTGCCCTGGGACCCCAGCGCCAGTGGCCGGCTGGGGACAGGCCGGAAGGGGCCGGGCAGGCCTGGGGCGAGAGTGGGGAAGGACGTGCCCTGCCGTATTCCTTGCTCCTTTGCAGGAGGTCAGACAGGGGCCTGCTGCTACCCAGTTACTGTCAGGGCCCCCAGCAAGGCCCCGGGGCTGGCTCATGGCAGGTTCTCGGTGAGGACTCCTCCCCCAAGGCTCATGGGGCTGCTGCCCGGGGCCTGGAGGAGCCCTGGGCAGGGGGGTGTCCCATGCCTCTGCCCCTCCCCTAAACGGGGTGGCTCTGCATTTTCCCTTCTTGTTCCAAACCTCTGCACCCTGTTTTGTTACAAGAAGAAATCCTCTGGCCAAAAAAGGCATGAAAAACTACAGACCCCAAGATGAAAAATGAGTTTTCCCCAAATCAGTAAATCCAATCTTTCTGCGTGAACGTGTAATGCTAAAGAAGCTTCTAGTGGGGGATAGCGCGGAGACTAAGTGGGAGTAAGCAGAGCCCCCACTCTCCGGACACACCCCTCACACACTCGGAGTCCGTGCGCCACGTTCTCATGTCCTCAGTCAGGACTTCCCGAGCACCTGTGTGTGGCTCTCTGCTCAGACTTCCTGCCCGGCCAGCTCCCAGCTCGAGAGCGGATTCTCCACCCAGTGGACCAGAAATGCACAGGTTCGACGTGCCCCCACATGGAGAACTGCACGCCCTGGACCAGCAGTCTCCCTGCCCCCCGCCCCACCAAGTCTACGGCTTTGGGAGACACAGAGCTTTCTGGCGGCAGCGGGAGAGACCTCGCCAAAGACACGCATGTGTTAGTCCCGGGGACTCCTAGCAGAGGACGCAGGAAGTACAGGTAAGAATTCAAGCCAGCAGTCCAGCAGGGAGGATGGGTCTGACGGGGCTGCCACACGGGCCGGCCCGCCAGGAGGCTGAGTCCAGGTTGCCAGTGGCAGAGGGGCCTGCGAGCAGCCACCAGAAGGACCGGCAGGAGCGTGCGCGGGCAGATGGGCTGATGGGGATACGGGGACAGAGGGAAAATGACAGGGGAGTTGAGCAGGATGCCCAGACTCCGGTCAGGCTGTCTGGAGGGACGGTGCTGATGAACCAAAACAGAGCGAGCGGGGGCGGGGCTGGCCGGGGAGGTTGCAGGACAGCAGCCGGCAAGAGGTGGCCTGGAGGAGACACCCGGATTGCGTTGCCCGAGGCGCAGTTGGACAGGAATGTCCGGGGTTGAGGAGAGGTCTGGGCTGGAGATACTCAAAAGCCACCAGCATTTGGATCGAGTTGGAAGTGTGGGAGGGATGAGATCATGCTGGGGAAACGCAGCGTGGCTGGGGAAGAGGGCTGGGCCAGGCCTCCAACTTGGAAGTGGGCAGCCCGGCCGCTGACCTACATTCAGTGCGGCCTCGGCTCCAACACGAGTCACCAGGCGGCACTTCCCCGTGGAGACCCCCACCCAACTCCCGCAGGCTGGCGTGGCCCAGGACGGGGCCCAGCCGGGGGTCTGCCGCACCCACACTCACTTGTCCGGAAGGGCCGCGATGTGCTCCAGCAGCTGCCACGGGACGCCCTGCAGAATGACGTTCCGGAAGCTGGCGTGGCTCAGCACGTGGCCCCGGTGGCCGTCGACCGCCAGCACCTGGAGGCCGTCCTCCGCGCTGGGACGCTTCACACCGTCCACCTGCAGGCGCAGAGCAACACGGCTGTGATGTGCGGTCCCGAGACTCTCCTGCCCCATGGCTCCCGTGCGGACCCCGGGGCAGCCTGTCTGCAAAGCTCTTCCACACAGAGCGCCCCCCTCTGTGGGTTCTCTGGAGGGGCCTGAGTGACAGCCGCATCACTTGGACACGGTGGAAGTCACCTTACATGGACATCGGGTCTTTGCAGGGGTCCTTAGAGTAAGAATCTGGAGGTGAGGTGGTCGTGGATTTGGGACGGGCCCTAAACCAGCGATAAGGGTCCTTGCGGGAGGAAGCTGGGGGTGTGGGGCTCCCCCACTCAGGGAGGAGGTGGTGGGGACAGAGACACCGTGGAGGGGCGTGTCCTCGAGCTGGGACGGCAGGGACGGCCAGCAGCCACCAGAGGCCAGCAGAGGCCTCGGCCACGGCTCCCTCGGAGGCCAGAGAAGGACCTGGCCCTGCCATGCCCCGACGTCGGACTTCTGTCCTCCAGGGTGTTCCGGAGAAGGAAGGCTTGTGACAACAGCCTTAGGAGACCGACCGCACCCTGTGGGCAGCCCCCGGCCCCCCACAGGGGCCGGAGCCACTCACTTCAGTGTAGGCGACGTCGCTCATGAGATGGAAGAAGCGCTGCCTGGAACTTTCCATCTTCACCTCCAGGAAGCGGTCCTTCGTCTTCTGGAACACACACAGCCAGGCGCGGGCGTCGGTCTGGGAGCCGGGCGCGTCTCCTGCACCCCCGGTCCCCGCATCAGCCCTCGTGGGCTCTGGGCCCGGTTACAAAGGCCGCCCCGGCCACTCACCAGCTGGGCGCCAAGGAGCTTCCGGGGCATGGGCACGTCCACGACCGGCCGCTCAGCGAACCGGGGGTAGGCGCCGGCCGTGCAGTCGCTGATGCCGGCGTCCTTGGGCAGCAGAGCCTTGATCTTGATTCTCTCGCAGCCTCTCACCGAGCAGAAAGCAAACCTCTCCCTCTCGCTGTGCGCTTCCAGCTTCAGGAACAGCAGCCTGCCGGGGAGCGGGCCGGTCGGCTCTGGGGCTTCCCAAGCCCCCGGGGGGCCCACCCGCCGCCCTTAGATGCGCCCGCTGCCCCCATTAGACACGTGCGCCCTCCAGCATGGCCAGCAGGCCGGGTCTGTCTCGGATCGTGTGCGGTCAGAGAGAGAAACGCCCAGGGAGAGAACTAGTAACAGGGGCTCGGACCCTTCTCAGAGCCCCTCTCCACGCAGTCCCGCAGGGTCTCACTTTAACCCTCAGACAACCCTGAACAGTAGGGACTGTGACCGTCCTGATTTCTCAGCCGGGGGAACCAAGGCTCAGAGAAGCCAAGTGAGTAGCCCAGCGTTGCACAGCAGGATGGCAACAGAGCTGGGCGGTCCGTCCCTTCAGGGCACCGGGTCTGGAAGGTGCTCCCAGGCTTCCTGGCCGGGCTGTCTTCCGGACTGGAATTGATTCTCGCTTCCCGGAAAGGACCAGATGCGGCCCGGGGGGTGCAGGGGCTCAGAGGGTGAGCACGCCAAGCACGAACTTGGGGCTTATCACTGACGGTTCAGTTCTGAGGAGAGCTTTCAGGTGACTCTCACCCTGGCAACGTTAGCCTCTCTGACACGGGCTGTCCCTGGGCGTTGACCTCGGCCGCGCCCACACTGCCCGGACAGCCCGACGCCGCAGCCCTCACCCCGCATAGCTGGTGGTGCCAAGGACCCAGTCTGCATGCGCAGAGAGGCCCCGGGAATTGAGGAAGCCCAATGGTTCGGTCTTCTACCCAGGAAACAAGCCTCCTGGAACCCAGCTCACATCCCCAAGCTTGTAACGGAACTGAGTAAGGCATCGTCATCGGCGGGCCCTAATCTCGGGGACCGAGGATCAGGGGGCGCCCAGGTGGCTCAGTCATTAAGCGTCTGCCTTTAGCTCAGGTCGTGAGCTCATGGAAGCCTGCTTCTCCCTCCCCCACACCCCCTGCTTGTGTTCCCTCTCTTGCTGTCAAATAAATAAATAAAATCTTTTTTTTTTTTAAAGATTTTATTTATTTATTTGACAGAGATCACAAGTAGGCAGAGAGGCAGGCAGAGAGAGAGGAGGAAGCAGGCTCCCTGCTGAGCAGAGATCCCGATGCGGGGCTCGATCCCAGGACCCTGAGATCATGACCCGAGCCGAAGGCAGCGGCTTAACCCACTGAGCCACCCAGGCGTCCTAAATAAATAAAATCTTAAAAAATAATAATAATAATAATGAGGAAACGGGAGCACACGGGTGGCGTAGTTGGTTAAGCCTCTGACTCTTGGTTTTGGCTCAGGGTCCTGATCTCAGGTCGTGAGATCGAGTCCCACACTGAGCTATGCGCTGAGTGGAGAGTCTGCTTGCGATTCTCACTCTCCCGCTACCCCTCCCCTCTGTGCGCTCGCGCGCTCTCTCTCTCTCAAACTGATCTTTAAAGAAAAAGAATGGGAAAATCGCCGTGAAGCAATCCTTTCCCGGACTCCCGGGGGGCCGGCTGGCGACAGCCTCAGGCTTCGGAGGTGTGTGGGCATCCCTGAGACGTCAGATGGCCTCCCTTTTTAGGGGAGGGGACCAAATATCTCCCTGATTGCCGTGGAGAGACAGCCAATCCCTGACGTCTGTACCGAGTGGAACCTGGGGCCATTCCCCACAGGGCGGGGGCTTTGGGAACGGATAGGCCCGTGCCCAGCGGTGCCCAGGGACCCCCGGCCGTGCCCAGGGACCCCCCCCCCGGGCAGCCGCCGCTGATCCTTCTCCATTCCTCCTCATCTACCTCCCTCTGGACGGGGTCGCATCATCTGCTCCCGCCAGCCTGTGAGGACTGGAGGTAACGCGCCGCGTCTCTGTTCTAAGATTCTTTGCTGTCACTTTGTTCCCGGAACAGGCACATTTCCTACAACCCCCGCGTGTGTGTCACGGAATGTTGGTTTTCCCCCCCAAGCTTGGCCGCTTGGAAGATGCCACGGGCCACGGAACCGAAGCCCCCAGCAAAGCATTTTACGCCCCGGCTGGGAGCTCAGTGGTGGCTCTGGGGCCTTCCAGAAGGGCCGGTGTGGGGGGGGGTGGGCACACAGGGCCGCGCCGGGGCTCCTCACCCTGAGTCCTCATCCCAGTAGTAATGGCTCCTGCCCGGGAAGCTCTGCTGCACCTTGTCCATCTGGAAGGTGCGCATGAAGGTGCCCGTCTTGGACGTCTGCTTCAGCAAGCGATTGTGCACATCCGAGAGGATGGAAAAGGTGGTGCCTCGGGGGTAGCAGAACCCCACGCGGATCCAGTCGCCCCTGAAGACAGAAGGAAGGTCAGGTTCCGACCAGGGACGTCCAGGGCCCCAGAGTGTCTGGGGCAGCGCCTGGAGAGAGACTGAACCAGCCTCCCCCAGACGGCACCTCCATTTCTGCAACGGGGGTCATTGCCATATTGGGGTCTGTGCAGAGTGCGCAGGGCTGGAGGGCTCACCGGGCACCTCCCAGGCCTGCACTGGGGTGCTCCACCGAGAGCAGAAAGACGCTTCTCATCCGGTTGTTGCCGAGGCGTCCAGGATCCGGAGGACAGGGCTCAGCCCCTGGCCCAGCCTGATCTCGGGGCCCACTCCTGTCTCGGGGTGTTGTTTTCCACATCTGACGTCTGTCTCCCAGGGACACAGGGACCATGTTCCCAGAAAGCATGTGAGCCTACGTCTGTGAGGCCAGATCCTGAGCTACATGCGGTTCCGTCCCCTCTCTTGGTGGCCCTGGGAGGTGACTCCAGCCCCAGCAACTCAATGGGGCAGAGCAACAGACGGCCCCCATTGGAGCCCACCTTGCGCCCGAGGCCAGCCATGCCCACAGCAGGGGGCTCAGCCCGGGTCTCTGACCCCTCCCTACTGGCTGCTCTCAGCCCCCGTAGAGGCATGCTTCTGTGGGCTGACTCCGGCTGGCCTGGGGTCCCCAAAGTTCGTGGGGAGATGAGCTCACTGCAGCCCCGAGCTCCAGGGGAGCGGCCGTCCCCAGTCGCAGCTTCCGGCCGGCGTCCACTCACTTGTTGAAGTTGATGAGCCAGATGATGAGCTCGGCGGGGGCCGTCTGGTCCCAGTGCACAGTGTAGCCCTTCCGCAGCGCCACGACCGGCTGGTACTGCTGGTAGTGGGTGCTCCGGGTCAGAGCGCCCTCCAGGTAGAGGGGCCGGCCCGGGAACTCGTTCTTGACGATCTTCATCCGAAGGTTGCTGGTCTTGTAGGCCTGGATGTACATCTTCTCGAACCCAAAAAGGAAACACACATCAGGACAATTACGAGGATGGTTCCAAGAGCGTCTGGCTAACATCTGACTACCGGCCCCAGTTTCAAAGGACCCTTTTAAGGATGCAAGAACCGACGGCCAAATAAGGGGGCATATCTTCCTGCTGGGGGTGCGCAATCTTGCTGAAGCTCCTTATTCCGGAAATCCTAGTGGACACAGGGGAGGGCTGGCTTCACAGTTGCACAGCAAACCTAAAGCAACTGGAGGGGGTTGGGGGGGGGGCGGAGACCTCGTAGAGATCCGCTCTGAGCGCCGCTCCCTTCTCCAGCGACCTTCCCGCCTGCATGGAGAGACAACCAGGGGTGTTGCTGCTTCTCCCTCACTTTCTGGGGTCCAGCCTGTGCGGCCATCCCCGTGTCACTACGCCCTGCATCCATCAGTGGCATCTCACTCCAGAGAATGCACAGAAGGTCCCGGGGACCCAAGAGCCCACTTGCCATGGGCCAACCTCAGCGTCAGACATGGTGTCCTGCATTCTCAAGGTGACGTCCCTGTGGCTGTGGCCAGCACAGCCACGAGCCACTGTGAACGTGGAGGGGAGGGGTTATCTCCCCTCCGCTTATGCTGCCCACGAAATGGAGGGGGAAGCCTCAGCACTGCCCGCAGCCCGGCACTCAGGAGAACCACAAGTTCAAGGGAAGACGAAGCTGCAGAGGTGCCGATGACTGCGGCAAGTGCTACTGATCTGGGCGTTTCTGCAAAAAGACAAGCAACGCGGGGGAAGGAGAGGGTGGAAGGTTCCACACGGGGCCGCGAGCAGGGCCCACGGTGCGGGCACCAGGGTCCAGGCTTCCGTCACCTTCTAACTCCTCAGTTAGACTTCCAGCGACCCCACCCAGCCGCAACTCTGACTCCGCCTCCCGGTGCACCTTCCCTAAATGGTCAGGGGCCCACGGCTCGCCCCAGCCACGCGTTCTTCACCCTGAGCAGCGGCAGGAGCCTCTCCAGATCCTTCCACAGGCCCACCTCCCCCGGGGCTCTCTCTCCAGCAGCCTGGGAGGCGGGTGCCCTTCCCCGGCTCGGGCTCCTGTCTGCACCCGGCTTTCCCGGCCCACAGTCCTTCCCCACGCCTCTAACCAGTCCGCAGCCCCACACTCCCCACCCTTCTTCCCGCCCTTAGGCTCTCTGCGGGGCCCCCTCCTCGGGCCACTGTCCGGCCTCACCCTCTATCCCTCAAACGCCCCAACTTCCTGCCTGACCCTGGCCCTGTCTTCCTGCCGGCCTCCAGCACCCCCACCTCCGTGTGCCCATCCGGCCACGGGGCCCCTTCCCCTCTCTGGCACCAGCTCCCTGTCCCTTCTGTCCTGGACCCCAGACCTCTGGCCAGCTCCTTTCTTACCAGCCCCATTCCTGATGCCCGCAGTGCCCGGCCGCACAGTGGCCCCGAGGACAACCTCCTTCCTTCACGCTCGTGTCCTGTCCACCCGGGGGCCATCGGGCTCACTGGGCTCCCTCTACTTTCACACCTTCATTCTCTTGGGCTGTCCCCTCATTTAGTCACCATTTAGCCACATGGTAGCTAACGGCAGCATCATAATAGTCAACGAAGATTTTTGGTTCTACCGTGTTCTCCGTGCCATTCCATACGGCAGCCAGTGGCCACTGGGCACTGGAAACGTGGCCAGCGTGGCCAAGGACCTGAATTATAAATTTTATTTTAATTAACTTAAATTTCAAACCAAAGTCCGTGTAGAATAGTTTCCCACTAACGTGATGTTTGGTAGGACTGGCTTTCACTTTGCTGAAAACGTATATCCAAATGGGAGTGGGTTCTAAGTACAAAATGGTCCTGGATTTTGAAGATTTAGAACAGGAAGACAAATATAGAGATGCCAAGTGCCTTACTAATGATTTTTATATATTGTTTACATGTTGAGATGAAAGTATTCTGAGTATGCTGTTAAAATCCACTATTAAATATTAAAATTGGGGGACACCTGGGTGGCTCAGTCGGTTAAGCCTCTGCCTTCAGCTCAGGTCATGATCCCAGGGTCCTGGGATCAAGTCCCGCATCCGGCTCTCTGCTCAGCAGGGAGCCTGCTTCTCTCTCTGCCTCTGCCTGCCTCTCTGCCTACTTGTGATCTCTGTCTGTCAAATAAATAAATAAAATCTTAAAAAAAAATTAAAATTGGGGGGTTGGGTGTCTCAGTCATTAAGCATCTGCCTTTGGCTCAGGTCATGATCCCGGAGTCCCGGGTTCGAGCCCCATGTCGGGTTCCCTGCTCAGTGGGGAGCCTGCTTCTCCCTCTCCCCACATCTGACACTCTCAGTGTCTTTCTCTCTCTCTCAGATAAATAGAATCTTTTAAAAATTATTAAAACTAATTTCCCATTTCTTTTTCCTTTTTGACATGACTTCTAGAAAATTTAAGACCAACGCGTGGTCTGCATTATGGTTCTGGTGGTCGGGGCTGGTGGAGCCCCTTCTACCCATATGTCATACGAACCCGCGCCCGCGGCCTCACGAAGGAGGCTCAGCCATCCCCCCACTTCACAGAGGAGGACGCCGAGGCTCCCAGCCCCAGGGAGCAGGCTTTGCATCTGCCCACACCTTCATGCCGACTTGAAGCCCTGGGCCCAAGTCCAAGCCCTTGACCTCAGGGTGCCCCCTCCTGGGCATCCTGCTTTCTGCCTACGCAGCGTTTCCACTTTGACTTTGGCTGAAAATTCTACTGGATGAGGAGGAGAGAGAAAAGAACAATGAGAGGAGAGACACCCAAATCTCCCGCTCGGCTGGAGCCAGGGCTGCAGGGCTGCACTCCTGCTCGTCATGGGACAGGGTGGGGACGGGTGACCCCAGGGGCGCCCCTGGCCTCCCCACCTGTGCATAGTGCCCGCTGCAGATAGCCCCTCTCCAGTCGGGGACGTTGATGCAGTCCGGGTGCCGGACCAGCCAGTTGTCGTCCTTGGTGAGGTAGGATCCCGGGTACTCGGACACAGAGCCGTCGATGTCGTGAAACAGCGACGTCTTATCTCCATCCATGTCCAGCTGGTTGAACCAGGGCCCAGGCTCTCCGAAGAACACTCTGGAAGTAATCTAAACAGAGCCCAGGGAAGTGAGGCCGGGCCAGGGGTGACAGGGAAAAGGCAGCTGTCATTGGGCCAGGGAGAAGTTTCCGGTGTTGATGTGACACCCTGGCCAAACCCAAGATGCTCTCGGACGCTGCGGGAGGCCTCACGGCTGACCTCACGGCTGACCTCACGGAGGGAGCCAGACAGAGCCAGATGCTGAATGGTCTCAGCTCTGGACCCAGCATGGCCATCTGGCCTCTGCTCATGGCAGACTGCGGGTGACCCTGTAGAGTGCCCTGATGAGTGAGCAGAGGAGATGCAGCAGTGTGTGTGTGAGAGGCTGTGTGTACACGCGCTGTTTCCGGAAGACAGTCTCCCAACACCAACCGTGGAGGTCTCCAGGACCGACCTCTCCCAAGCCTCGGCGGCCTGAGTCAAGAAGTGAAGTGGCAAGTTTCCCTCCTTCCCCTCAGTCGGCCAGTGCTGGGCAGACAGGCAAAGGGCAGGCCCAGAGGGGGACCGGGGGAAGAGGAGAGTTCTGGCAGGTCCTTACCCCAGAGAAAATGGCCCACCTGGCCTTACCCAGCCTCAAAGAGCAGGCACTGTCCTGCCCTCCTCACGGGGGGAGAGATGAGTGTAACGTCTTTAGCAAAGAAGGCCTTGGGAAATTTGGGATTTTAAATTAATTATACCCACTCAGGTGGCCCTGCCATGAGACTCAGTAGTAGGTCAAGACCAAGGCCTTTGGAGGAACAGCCTTAGGCCCTTGAGTCTGGCCAGAGCCCCTGCATAGGCTCTCTGGAGAGGGGGGTGGCGGGGTGAGGGCAAGCGGGCACTTATGCAGCCGGGGCTTGACCTGTGGGGCAACCTACGCTTGTACTTTTCCAGTCTGGATGCCGACAGGCTGGGACGGGGCCCAGCCTGCTTGGAGGAAGTTGTTCACTCCCTGTGGTGGTGGCCACGGCTCAAACTCCAGCCCCAGGAGACCCGTGAATCACCGCCCAAAGTCTGGGTTTGCCGGGAGCCTGCCCCAGCGCTGCACTCACTGGGACATCCTCGAAGGCGATGTTGGTCACGTTGTTATGGGGGCAGCTCTGCCAAGCGTTGTTCAGCCGGAAGGCCAGGGCGCTGGTGTGCCGGCCCTCCAGGGCCGCGAACTTGCGGAAAGTGCAGTTCTGGATGCTGACGGGGCCGTCATAGAACTGAATTCCTCGGATCGGGAAGTTCCTGCGGAGTTACGGAAGTCAGATGTCAGGCCGGCTGCCATGTTGTACCACAATGTTGTGCGCTCCCTCCAAGGTGGATGGACATGGAGACTCCCCGGGTGAACCATGCCTGATCCCCACCTCCAGCGACTCCTCACTGCAGGCATCAGTGACTCAGTAATTAGTTCACTGAGAAAACATTCACAGATGCAGAAGACATGCATAAACAATTGCCAGACGACTTACTGGATGGAGGGAGGGGGGGAGGGAGGGATGGATGGTTGGTGGATGGATGATGGATGGTGGATGGTGGATGGATGGTGGATGGTGGATGGATGGTGGATGGATGGTGGATGGTGGATGGATGGTGGATGGATGGTGGATGGTGGATGGATGGATGGATGGATGGTGGATGGTGGATGGATGGATGGATGGATGGTGGATGGTGGATGGATGGTGGATGATGGATGGTGGATGATGGTGGATGGATGGATGGATGGATGGTGGATGGATGGTGGATGGTGGATGGTGGATGGATGGTGGATGGTGGATGGATGGTGGATGGATGGTGGATGGTGGATGGATGGATGGTGGATGGTGGATGGATGGTGGATGATGGATGGTGGATGATGGTGGATGGATGGATGGATGGATGGTGGATGGATGGTGGATGGTGGATGGTGGATGGATGGTGGATGGTGGATGGATGGTGGATGGATGATGGATGGATGGATGGTGGATGGATGGATGGATGGATGGATGGTGGATGGTGGATGGTGGATGGATGGTGGATGGATGGTGGATGGATGATGGATGGTGGATGATGGTGGATGGATGGAAGGTAGGTAGGAAGGAAGGATGGATGGATGGATGGATGGTGGATGGATGGTGGATGGATGGTGGATGGTGGATGGATGGTGGATGGATGGTGGATGGTGGATGGTGGATGGATGGTGGATGGTGGATGGATGGTGGATGGATGGTGGATGGTGGATGGATGGTGGATGGATGGTGGATGGTGGATGGTGGATGGATGGTGGATGGTGGATGGATGGTGGATGGATGATGGATGGATGGATGGTGGATGGATGGTGGATGGATGGTGGATGGATGGTGGATGGTGGATGGATGGTGGATGGATGGATGGATGGATGGTGGATGGATGGTGGATGGTGGATGGATGGTGGATGGATGGTGGATGGATGGTGGATGGATGGTGGATGGTGGATGGATGGTGGATGGATGGATGGATGGATGGTGGATGGATGGTGGATGGTGGATGGATGGTGGATGGATGGATGGATGGATGGATGGTGGATGGATGGTGGATGGTGGATGGATGGATGGATGGATGGATGGTGGATGGATGGAAGGTAGGTAGGAAGGAAGGAAGGATGGATGGATGGATGGATGGTGGATGGTGGATGGGTGGATGGACAGAGAGATGGAAAGATGGATGAAGAATGGATAGCTGTTTAGTTGCTGGCTTGGGGTTTGGGGAATTATCCTTTATTTAAATATTTCCCCCAGTTTTTCCATCCTGTGAAGAGGCACTGAGTAAACGCTGTGAGCACTGCTACAGAATGCCAGTATTCTGTCCTTTGGGAGACGAGAGCCATTAGTCATTAGCGCCTTGTCTCAGCTGCCATAATTTAATCAGATTAAAACCCAGATGAGTTTCGTCTGAGTAAGCCTTTCGATTGCAAGTCTCTGGGGTCTGGGCCAGAATGCAAGGCGATGGTAATGCGTGAGAGAACTGTGCGTAACCTTCCCAGCACCCCTTGCAGAGAGGCAGCCCCCCCACCGGGAAAGCAACAGTATGGAGCTGCCAGTGGATCCCAGGAAGGCCATGATCTCCAGGCCTCGGGAAAGGGATGGGGAGGAGGCCACATGCTCAGAGGGGAGGCAGAAGGGACCGGAGAATGGGCCACTTGCCCCAGCAGAGGGCAGGGGCTCAGAGACGCCCCTCAACTGCCTCTTACTCCCGAGCAAGGCTGGGGAGGGGCTGGCTGGGCACCTGGTGCCCAGTCTAGGCTCGTTCCTTCTTCAAGCCCCGTTGGTTCGCTTTTACTGGAGTCTCTGCCTCTGGGCCGGGCCCCTCCTTCCACAGCCCGCACGAAGGAGGAAGGGCAGCAGGAGGGAATAAACACCGAGAAGGTCCCCAGGGAGACGCCGTACTCCGCAGTGCCCTGTCCTCCACCCTGGTGGCTCCCCGAGGAAAGCCTCGATCATGCCAGTCTTGGCTGGCACCTTCATGGGCCCCAAGGACTTCCTGCACTTCTGCATCTACAGAAGGAGTCGATTAGCAGCAGGGCCTGGAGCCGCGGTTCTCGCGGGCGCCTCCGTGCGCGGTTCCGGGTCGTGCGCCCCGGGGACCGGCCGTCCGTACTCGCCGCGCACACAGCGTGGGCTCATTTCCTCCCGAGCCCAGCCCAGTCCCATTCACGATGCGTCCCCGTGATGGGGAGGGCACAGTCCCCGCTCGTGAAGGGGCTGCGGGGAACCTGCCTGCTTTGGCAGACCCATCAGGCCTCCATAAACGAACTCAGCCCCGGCGTCATCAGGACATTCTGTCCCTGGGAAGCCGGTAACCCGCAGCAAAGCCACCCCAAACATGCAGAGGCCGACTTGCTCATAAAAATGACCCGAAGGGATGGGTGCAGCCCTTAGACCAGACAAAAACAAGGGCTTGCTGATGGCTTGTGCCCGCGGGGCCCGGGTTCCGTCGGCAAAGTCCTCGCAAAGGCCACACCCACTGCAGTGGGAGCTTCAGGCTGTGTCCGGCCCCTCGAGGCAGGAATCACATTTCCCGGGAGAAAGGGAAGATGCTCAGGGAGCCAGAGGGGCCCTTGGAACTCGGCGAGTGGGGCCCCTGCGCTGCTAGCCGGCTCCGAGCCTTGCTGTCTGGTTCAGATTCACGTTGGAGCAGAATCACCACCAGACGGACCCCCCCCCCGCCCCCCACCTGCTCCATGAGGCTCCCTGAAGAACTGGCCACGTGCCTTGTGTCCCTTTGTTCTCTGAGCCGGTCAGCTCTCCAGGTCACCCCCCCCCCAACCACTTGTTTGTCCTCGTCCCCACTCTGTGCGAACTCCACGTGCACCCGACTGCCCGCTGGCGGCCCCTCAGCACAGCCCTACAAGTCTGCGGGGGAACGAGCCTGGCCTCTAGGAGTCTCTTCCTGCCCTAACTCGTTCAAACCTCCAGGGCCCACGGGGAACGAGTTTCGTCTCGAATGGCCCTGGCCGTCCCGAGGAGGTGTGACAACACCTCCCAAGCTGTTCCCCCGAGCGGGACCCCGTCTCCCATCGAAGCTCCCCGTCTGTGTGCGACACGGCCTCGGGTTCTGTCCCCTTCCTGGTCATTCCCCGTGGGCCTGAGTCTGTCTGTCCCCCACCCTCAGAAGGATGATGGAAACGAAGGAGCCGTGGTCGCTGAGCTGGACACTGAACGCCACTCATGTGGTCCCAGAACCACGCTGCGTTCCGACCGACACGTGGCCCCGTGGACGGGTCTCCCACACTGTTTTTCTAAATTCCTTTCTCCCGTGCTTGATTTCACCCCACTGCCAGCTAATGCCTTTGGGTTGAGTGATCTCTCTGCCGGGTCACAGACAGAGGACCTGACCGCCAGCAGGTGGAAATCACCAGCATCATTCTCTCCACTGCTGCCACGTAGCACAAGCCACACAACGAGGAAGCCGCCAAGGCTGCAAACCTACTGGCCTATGGGGAGGGTCCTGCCGCTGTGGTCCAGGCCGCCGGGGCCCCAGATCCTGTTGTCCATCATCTCTGTCCCCACGTTGCCACTCTCGCCAACAAATAGGCTGTTCTTTATCTCCTGCTTGGAGCCGTCGTCGTACGGGAAGGTCCCACCGCTGTAGGGAGAAGGTGTCTGGGCTGAGCGGTCCAGAGCGGCTTCCCATGGAGGGCTCAGCACAACGACGGCTGCCCTTACCTGGCCAGGGTCAGGCCGATGCCATTGTCAGCAAACCTGGGGACAAGAGCGGACAGTCAGAGCCTGCCCTCGCCGCGCACTGGGGGAAGCCACGCAGGGAAGGACCGTTCCCTGTCCCCAGCTGTGCACCGTGGACACTGTGTGGGGAAGGAGGCACGGGCTGTGCTGAGGGAGCTGGGGGCTCTCTCGCTCAGTGTCTGCTTGTAAAGATGGGGCTCAGCGTTTGAGGCCACACTACCCCTCGGCAGCACACACACCAGGCTCTGTGAGCCGCCTCCTGTCCCCCGTGACTACCTGTGACTCCAGGGCTAAGCATGAGGTTGGACCGCAGAGAACCTTGCCTCCCTCAGAGGGCCACCCTCAGGGCACCTGGTAAAGCGGTTCCAGCTCCCGAGCCCCAGCAAGAAGGACGGACAGATGCCAAACTTCCCAGGGGTCAGGCAGTGCTGGGAAGGGGGGCACCCACGGTCACAGTTACGCTGTGGCCACGCTTCCGAGTCCCGCAAGTTGTGATTTCAAGCCCCAGTTCCATCACTTGCTAGTTGGTCACTAAACTCAGCCTCGGCTTACCGTCCCCCAAATGGAGGTGATCATTTGTGTCTTCGGGAAGCCTGTGACAAGCGCAACCAGGACGCAGGGCATGGCAGGGGCCCAGAGCACGGCAGGGGCCCAGAGCATGCGCTGCGTCCCTCCTCCCTTTTCTCACTGACCGGCTCTGGGGCTGAGAGAGCCTCACGCGGGGGCTGCTCGGTGACCCTGAGCACCTGTGTACGCTGTTTTTAGTGGGGCTGAGGGGACGCTGCTGGCCGGCGGGGGTGGGGAGGCTGTACCGCTGCCTCGCGAGGGACCAGAAGGCCGAAGCCCACGTGCCTGTTCCTTCCCGCCCTGCTCTCCTCTCCCCCGTGTGGGGAGACATCAGCCCCTCCCTGTCCCGGACCCCACGGCTCTCTCCTCACCGACAGCTGTCCAGCCACACGTCCCCGCCGCGCAGCCAGGCCCCGTGGTCCTGGTTCTTGTAGGCGGTGAAATGTCGGATGATGGCAGGCTCCCGGGGCTTCAGCGGGTCGGCGTCCTGGTGAGGGCTGTACCTGGAGCACACCGTGGGGAGGGCACAGGTGGCCGGGTTGGGGGGCTGCGAGCAGAACCCCTTCTGGCCGTGAGCTTCCCCCCACGC
This sequence comes from Mustela erminea, assembly GCF_009829155.1. NCBI lineage: Eukaryota > Metazoa > Chordata > Mammalia > Carnivora > Mustelidae > Mustela > Mustela erminea. Next base: position 1,937,754 of record NC_045618.1, on the reverse strand, counting down.
ACAGTGACAGGAAGGCGCCAAGGAGGCCGCTGCCAGCTCCCGTTCCCTGGGCTCTGGCACGAAGCTGCGGAGTCTGTCAGAGAAGCCACGTGGGCCGAGGAGCCCCCACCCCACGCGGGCCGGGGCAGGTCACAGTGCAGAGGGAAGCCCAGCCGGCCAGGCGCGATCCCTGCGTGCGGTGTGGCCCCTGGGGCTGAGAATGCCCAGCCCCCCACCGATGGGGGACTCTCAACCTCACGCCTGCTCTGGGCTCAGCTCCAGGGCTGCACGCAGGGCTCGGTGGCATCCAGACCGGCAGATGCCGCCGTCCACGTTATCACGGCGCGAAGCCACTCGCTCTGAAGCAGGCCAAGTACCTCGGCCTCTTTCAAGGGCACTGAGCTGTCTAATGACCTTGAGGTTTTGAAAGCACCTTTGGAAAGTGGCCTCCTGGCCTCCGGCTGAGCTCAGTCCCGTCCCAAGAGCCCAGGGGTGCAATTCTCCCGACTTCTCTCTTCCCCTGTAGCTCTCGGCCCAACTGGCCGATGGACCAGGTCACAGCTGTGGCTGAGGGATCCAGGAACCTCTAGAGATTTCTATCTCCCTTCCACGGCTATCGCCGAAGCCTACTTCAGACTTTGCGCCGCTCAGATTTTCACCGTGTTACGCCAGCCGCTAGCTCCAGGCCCAGGACGGAGAAAGCACTCACCAGCTCCCCAATGAGCGAGCGAGTGAGTGAGTGAAGAGAGCGGAGGTGGGTCAGGAGGTCAGCAGGGAGTGCGTGCGTCCCCAGGGGGTGACTACCTGGCAGAGATGATAGAGAGGAAGGGCCTCTTGTCCTTGGCAGAAGCCTCCGTAGTCTTGACCCCGTTGTCTATGATCATGCCAGCCTGCGGGGAGGGGACAGTCAGGGACACGGTCACTTCCACTTCCAGGCTCAGGCACCTCCTCAGGCCCAGCCTCACCACACGCTCTTGCACGCGCCAGTAAAACCAGCCGTGCGGTCGGGATGCATTAACAGAAGTATGGGGTCTGCAGAGAGGGAGGTGAGCAGCCCGTATGGCTCAGCTTTGCTCAGAGCAAATCTGGAATAAGGCGTCCTCTTGGAGGTGTGCGTGAGGAAGCTGAGGTCTGGAGGGTTACGTGTCTCGTCCAGGGTCACGCAGCGAAGTCCGTGCCTGGAATTCACCTTGCTTTGGGCAGTTAAAAGCCTGGGCCCCATGTCAAGGGCGACAGGCACACGCTCCTGGGAAACGTGTCTGCAGAGACTTAGAGGAACTGCTGAATGTAGGTCTTGTCTCCCCACAAGAGGCAGGGGTCTGGGGTCCTCCCACAGCTCTGCCTGGGCTCCTGCCTGACTCAAGGGCAGACCCTCCATTCCTGTTTGGCCCTGAAGGTGTTTACACAGTCAGCCCTGGGCGCACGGGAGTCGGCCACCCAGTGCCGGGCCTCCTGGCCTCCTAGGAAGGCCCAGACCCAGGCTCCCTTCTCCTGTAACCAGAGGCCACTCTGGCTGGTGCATTCCTAAGTCAGGGTGTTGTGGGTCGGAAGACGAAGGGCCGGATCCCCAGCTCCTTGCTCCTGAGCCATGACCTTCGTCCCCAAGCCCCGGCTATGGCCTGTGTTAAGACAGGCTAAGAACACTGATATCAGAGGACGGCGAAAGTCCCAGGGCTGGTCCCGGACCATCGCTCCAGACAGAACCTCACCCAAGGGGAGCAGGGGCGGGGCTCCTGGGGGGCACCACGCCCAGGACTCCATCCAATCAGTGCAGCTCGCGATTCCTGCCCCCTCCCTCCTCACCCTGCCCATCCCCTGCCTGGGCCCGTGAGTCCCTGCCTAACTCCTGTCCTGCTCACAGCCCCCTGCTTCGAAAGTCCCCTATCCTGGCGCTACCTGGCCCAGTGTCCAGTTCAGGGGAAGGCTTCTCAAGGAAGGGGTCCCGACAAGCAGCCAGCACAGCCTATCCCCTGCTCGGCCAACCCCCACCCTGTGCCCTTCACCTCTGTGCCAATCTTGTATAGCCCAGGACAGCCTCAGGAACCCCTGCTCTGTCAAGGACACATTGCTGCTCCTCGTCTCTACTCTCTGTCCCGAGAAACTCATCATGCTTGGCCTCTGGGCTCCAATGCTACCCAGTCCCCTCTGCTGCCCCAAGCTGGCAGGCCCCTCTCCTGCCCCACCATGGGTTTAAGCCCGGCCGGCTCTAAGAGGATTCCCTTCTCCACAGTCATCCCCTGCAGGAGGTTTTTTTCTCTCCATCCTGATGCATCCATCCCCTCCGGGACTCGGCTTCCTCTTCTGTCCCAGTAGGGGCTGGACCAGAAGATCAGCCTCCACCAGTGCACACTGCACCAGCCCCCCAAGGCCACCTCTGCACCCCCGGGTGCCCCCTCTGGCCTCAGCCTGGCTCCCCCGCTCTGTGTCCCCTGGCTCCATCCTGCTGCTGTCCCGGGTGGGCGTCCTCGACACAGCGGGAGTCCCAGGCCTCCTTCCCGGCACCCAGTGTGGTTCTGGACTAGGAGCTTCCGTTTCCCACCTGCTCCTCGGCTCTGCATGGACAGAGCAGCCCACCTCCGGGAACAAAGCAGCAGGATCGGAGGGAAGGACGCGCCTCCAGCCTCCTTCAGAACGGGTGCCTGGTGCTCCCGAGCTGGCAGGTCAGGCTACACCTTCAAGGTCAGGCAGCCCTTGCTGCTTCCAGCTCTGACCAGAGGCTAAGGCAGGGCCAAGGGAGGCACAGCGTGGGACATTCTCGCTAAGAACGGCAGGAGCCCAGGAGGCTTTGCTTTTCTGCAGACGGGCTCTAGGAACCCCGTGACCGTGGGCCGCAGCCAGCAGGCTGTCCCAGCTCTGAAAACCTGCAGGCCCCGGGCGGGAGGTCGGCCAGGCTGGCCGGGGAGGCGGCGTCTGGAGAGACTTACCCGGTAGTTGGAATGTGCTCGGTTGTTATGGAATTTCCCCAGCGGAATGTGCTCTGAATAGCCTGGGGGGTACATCCCCTCCGAGGGGCCTGTGGGCACGTGGTGGAAGATGAACCAGAACCCGGTCTCCTGTTGGAGGGGTGCGGGGGGAGCCACAGAGGTCAGCCCTGCAGGCTGCTTGCTGGGGCCACGGAATGGCCCGACGGGGGCAGGACCCAGCATGGCCGCGGATCGGGCCCCCCGCCGCCCCTCCCCAAACGGCCGGCTCGGGGTCCATGATGATCCTGGCTCTTCCCTTTCATTGTGCAGCTCTGGACAGTGAGGCCCAGAGACGGCACCTGACCCCTCGGGTCCCATGGATGCTAAGTGGCAGGGAGGAGTGGGTGAGAGCAAGGCTGTGTGGACAGAACACCGCGCTGGAGTCCCATGGGTGCCCCTGGGCACATTCGCCCTCCCTGCCATGGCTTCCCTGACCAGCAGGTGGACGGGACAGGCCCCTGCCATGTAGGGTTGATGCACCAATTATACCATTTCAGCTGAGAGCCCCAGTGGGCGGGGCACGCGCCAAGCCACACCCATTTCCATGGACTAATCAGTCGTTTCAGTCAAGTGCTCTGATCCCCCGTATGGTAAAGGTACGGGGGCCATTGCTTAAAGCCAAAGTCCATGGGACCCCTTTGTCCCAGCTGAACCTGACCAGGGGCTCCTTCCCCCTCCCCGCCACCCTAGTTTACTTCCTGCCGAAGATGAAGGGGTCGTTCTGCTCACCTCGGAGCCCGCGGCCGCACAGTTAATGAGGTTGTTATTGGGGTTAGCCATCCAGAAGGTGGACACCGCACTGCAGGGGTGGGGCAGAGACCGCGTGACGTCACCCAGCGGCTCCTGGCTGCCCTGCCCCCCACCCGAGGCATGAGAAACCCTTAGGTCGCTGTGAAACCCAGTTCGCTCGTGCGAGGGCGGTGGGCTTCCGCGTCTCGAGGGCTCGCAGTTCAAAGGGGGCACAGGGCTCTCTGAGGTGGAGGCCACTGGTGGCTGAAGTCGGAGCCCAGCTCTCCAATGAGGAGAAGCCACCAATGCCCCAGACAGGGGCCAATACTCGGGGAGAGGCCCACAATGGAAGGCTGACCACACGGGCTGTCCTGTCTGTCTCCAAATGGGAGAGGACGCCTCGTGCCCGCGGGTACCCACTGGGGCTCCTGGGGGGCAGCCCACGGCCTCGCAGAGGAGGGCCACGGGACATCAGGGGAAGCCCGAGGATGAGAATAGTTGTTCTCTGTGGACAGGAATGATGGCCACGGGTGAGCAGAGAAGGAGGGAGTAGACAGCAGGCCCTCCGTGGCCTCCGTGGCCTCTGCTGAGAGACTGAGGGCAGTAGGGGGCTAAGGCTGGGAGGCACAAGCCACTTAGAAGCCCCGGGGTGTGGAGGTCAGAGGCCTGGCCGGGGCGGGTGAGCGAACGCCTACTTGCAGGGCCCTCTGGGGTGCGGGCCTGCGGTGGCCCGTGGCGGGAGGGGGAGGCACTCACTTGCAGTCCTGCCGGGGCTTGGGGACGTAGCCTGGGTAGGAGTCTTCTGTGATGGTTCTGCACATCTTGCTGTCACGGTCGGAGGGGAGGAGGGTTCCAGACTTGACGAGGAGGCCCAGACAGTGGTCAAAGGTGTTCCGTTCCTCTGGCCCATCCTCCGTGAAGAAGCAGTGGCCCAGAGAGTTATAGCCCACCACGTCCTTGACCTGCGGGGATCAAGACCGGGGGCCTCTCACCCAGCGTCCCAGTGTTCCCGAGCCTAGCCGTTTGTTCCGTGAACGTGACAGGGCACGGGCAGCACCCCAGGTCCCATGAGGAACCCCGCCGGCTTAGGGAGGGGCCTGGCACAGGTGCGCGGCCCGGGGGCTGGGACGGGGTCGTCAAAGCCCCTCCCAGCATACGGTGAGGCAGGGACCAAGTGTGAGAGGCGGGGCCGCGCAGGCGAGAGCACCCGGGACACAGCCTACGAGGAGGAACCGCACAGAACCCAGCCCACGGGAAAGGGCGGGGGACGGCTTCCCCTGGGGGGCGGCACCTGAGTCCGACAGGCTGTGCCCTCCCCATGGCCCACGATGTACATTGGGCAACATTTGCAACCCTCGGGCCAAGAGGCAGAGACGGCCACAGACTTCAGCTCCTCCACGTCCTGGAGTCCCGGAGTCAGCGGGGGAAGCGGACGCTGAGAGCGCGGGGCATGGTCCCAGCAGGGCGTCCCAGCAGCGCGGCCTGGCGGCCTGGGGGACTCGGCTCCCTCACCCCGTCACAGGTGAGAGACTCCCACTCCACAATCTCTGAAGCCCCTTCTGGGTCTGAACCCCACGAGCACATCACTCTCAGAACTAAAAAGTCCTTACGGGGTCTCTGGCCTGAGCCGCCTCCCTCCCCAAGGCCAGACGGCCTGTGAGCACCCCGGACACACGGGCATGGCGCTTCTACTTGAATGCCCCAGAGACGGGATACTCACTACCTCAAAGGTAGCCTGTCCACGGCAGAGCACTGATGATGGCGAGAAATACCCACTGAACGTCACTGAGATCTTGACCCTCACCCTGGGACATCAGTTCCATCCGCACGGATTACGCACCTACCAGCAAGCCAGGCCCCGGAACATCCAGACCCCATCCCTTAACACTTCAGGGAGCCATCCTGTCCCTTGTGGGATGTTTAACAACGTTCCAGGCTTCTGTCCTTGCCACAAGTCAGCAGCATTCCTCAGTGTGACAACAAAAATGTCTCAGACACTTGCTGCCAAGCACTCCCCCGGGTCGGGGGTGGCGCAGTTCCCTCGGGCGGGGACGCACAGATCCCAGGTGAGCACCCCAGACTCCGGAGTCCACCCCGCACTCCTCCCTAGGACAGAGCCTGCCTGCTCCAATGTCCAGACAGCTACGTTCTAGAAGCATCCAGAACCGGGACCCTTCACGTCCTATTCATCTTGCTGAGGTCTTACACAATTCTAGAAGAGTTGGTTTTGGTTTTTGGCTTTGTTTGGTTTTTAGAGCTAAGAAAACAGACTCGGGGAAATGAAGTGATTTGCCCAAGGTCGTGCCACCCATGTGTACAAAGCCAGGCAGGGCTGGGACCCCCGCTTTCTTACTGTGTCCATTCGCCCCACAGGGGAGGATCCAAACACACAGGCTGCCTTGTTCCAGGCCGGCTGTGTTCCCTCCACGTCCCTCCCTGATCCTTGGTCATTGGCAAGGACGTGATCTGGAGTCCTGTTCTGTCCCTCACTGAGCAGTGAGTAAACACCGGGGCCATCCGATGGGGCGGCCTCCTTCTGGCCCAGTCCGCTGGGAAAGCAGCTTATAAACAGCCTGGAAAGACAAGCAGGGAGGAAGCGGGGGCTGCTGGGGCCTGCGGGGCCGGCTTCGAGCAAGTCCCAGGCGACCACTTACAGAGGAGGACACTGCTGCCCAGAGCGGGGCTGTGGGGGGTCCCCGTGAGCTCACGAACCCGGAGCCGGAGCCGTGTTCAGACCCAGGCCTCCCGCCTCCTGCCCACGGCTCTTTCAGAATCCGAAGCGCCCACTTTCCCCGCTGTCCCGACCACACCCCGCGTGATGAGTCGGGGACGCTCATTCCAACCAAGGCCCCGGGAAGAGATTCCCTCCAAGACCCTCGAAGTGTACGCAGGAGAGAAGTCCCCACCGAAAGGAATAACAAGAACTAGCCTTTGTGGGGTGTCGAATGTGTCACAGACGTTATCTCGTTTAGTTCCTGCCACAGTGTGGTTCCCTTTCGCCTTCCGACCGGATTCTCCGTCTGCCGATTCTGTTCTGTTCTGTTCTACCAGTTGTCAACAGCCCCCAACGGAAACAAACCCTTTCGTCTTATGCCTTCTCATCGGGGGCAGGCGGGCACGGCACGGGCGCGGAGGGGACAGCGGAGGGAGGGGACAGCGCGGTGAGGTGGAGGAAAGGGCTGGGTGGGAGCAGAAGACACAAGTCCAAGTCTTGGCTCAGCCACAGACTTACTGCACATTTATTTCCCAGGCGCCCCGGGGTGACAGGTGCCTTCTAAAAGCTGGCTCTTAGGTCTCTGATCCTTCTGCCTCAGAACGTTTCCCAGAATTGAGTATTTACACTTTGACACAGCCCGAGACAGAGAGGCAGACAGACGAATCTGTACCCCGTAGCCGCACGCCCCGACAACACGATACGGGTTTGCAGGGGGCCACCAAGTCCCTGGGCCGCTAGCCCGCAGCCCGCACCCCGCTCTCAAGCGCAAATCACACCTTTCCCTCCGTTTGTCGGCACGTCAGTCCTGCGGAGGGTTGGCAGTGCCAACAGGGATTCCCAGAAGCTGTTTCAGGTCTTCGAGTACAGTTCGGTGGGGTCCCGGCATGAGATTATGAAGGAGGAAAGGGCTCAGCCCTCAGGGGCTGCTTCATCGGAAACGGCCATGTAATTTATTGCCTGAACCCGGACATGATTTTAGAGGAAAGGAGGAAGCAGTTAGTGACAACGCTGAGGAAAAGCCTTATAAAGTGGAGGGTTGTGTGCAGACCGACCTCCACCAGCGAGAAGAAGCTGCCGCCTGCCTCCACCTTCCCTGGCGAGTGTGAAACCGCCCAGAGCAGCGAGAAACTTGACCCCAGATACAATCAGACTGGGAGACGCATTTCCAGATTCTACCACTCACTTGGAGTTCTTCAAGCCACTGAAGAAAAGAACCTATTTTTGCCGAGTCTTAAGGAGTATGTGACCAGGCAGACAGAAGCCAAGAAGGGCAGTAGAGAACCAGGTCGCGCTCTGCCCGCCAGGAAGGACCAAGCCCCGTGAGGCCGCCCCAGAGAGGCACGATCGGGAAGGGAGCCCGGGAAAGAGAGGCCTGGCGCCCACGGCCAGCTGCTCCCCGAGGTGATGGGGAACGCACCTGCCCTCTTCCCCAGCGCACCGCTTCCCTGATCTGCCCGCAGAAGCCCCGGCCTGGCACACTTTGGGGGAAAGGGAGCGCTGCTGTCTGACTTCCTCGTGGGGGCTCAGGCGGGAAGGAGAATTGGGAGCAGCTATCGGAATCCAAAAGCCAGTGAGACTGAATGCGAGAAACCGGGAAACGGGGCCAACAGACTCCTGGCCCGTGGTTCCCAGATCTGGGCGGGGAGAGAAGGCGCTGGGCGCCCGCTGCACAGGATAAGGGACCACAGCCGTATCAGCAGGAGAAAGCTACGGGACTGGTGACTCCCTGAGGCTGGACGGCGGTGGGGGGGTGGGCTCCAGCCAGGTGTGGGGCCCCCAGACGCCTTTGCACCAATGATCACACACTTCGAGCCATGGACCAGGTGGGGACAAAGGAAAGGATGGTTTTCTGCTCCCACCGCCTCTTTGCCCTGAAAATGGAAGGGATGGGGGGAGCGGACAGAATCCATACCGGAGTCTTTCTACCTCCCTCGAAAGCTCTGGGACAGATTTGCTGCTCCCAGGAGAGAGCAGGCAGGTCCCCTGTGGCCCTCTTGCCTGCCCCACAGCTCAGAAACTCACGGAGATGCAGGGGGAGCCCATCATGGGCCTTCAGCTGCCTGCCTGAAGGGGACTGACAGGAGAGCCTTTCTCTGAGGGCTAGCTGCATCCCGCACTGGCCAGCATCCTGGGGCTTCTGTGGTGACCACCCGGTTTCAAAGAAAGCACCACCGCTGGCGTCAGTCTCCCGAGAGGCATCTCCCCCGCTCTGTTCCGTAGACGTGGCCATCGCGTGAAGGGGGCTCCACGGTTCCTCAGGTCTTGGCATCAAGAGGACAATCAGCATGTCAGTGTGGTCTAACCGCCGGCGGTGACTTTGTCGGCACGCACGGTGAGTGTGCTAGGCGGGCGGGGAGGACACAGAGGCGGCGTTTGCCGAACTCCCGGGTCTACTCTGTGCGTACACAGAAGACAAGAGGACCAATACGAGCTCGTGGAAGCAGGGAAGCTTCCCCAGGGCACAGGACGCAGAGAGGCCCGGGGATCCAACTACGACCCGCCGAAGCCGAGTTTGCCACATGTGTTCCCTGGCTTCGTCCTCCTCAAAGCCCTTGCAGTGGGCTGCGTCCTCAACCTCATCTTGCCCAGCAGGGAAACGGAGGCTCGGAAAGTTTGGCTCGGCCCCCGGAGTCCACACTGGCGGCGTTAGAACACAGGCGGCTGGGACTCCGTCCGCTCAGCCCGCTGGTTCTGCGGACGCCTGCGGTCACTGCTGCTGAGCGAGTGAGGAGCCGGGGAGGAGGGGCGGCGGGTTCGTGGAGCAGGAGCTCCCGGGGCGCACAGTGGCCCTAACAGCCTCCGCTGGGCTGGGGGGAGCAGACGCCGAGAGCCCCGCGTGTTCGTCGGCGAGGAGGGGAATGAGAAGCAGGTGTTGGCGGGAACGCCGCGCCCGGACCGCCCTCTCCAGAAGCAGGTGGGGAAGAGTGGTGACAGGAGAGCAGGCGGGCAGCCCGGGCCGGGGTCGGGGGAGAAAGGAGGCTGTTTCCTGGGACGAGGGCACCGGAGCCTGTCCACAGGCGGGGGAAGCCCAGGCGGGCGTGGAGGGAGGCATGGAGGGGCCTCGGGCATGTGCGGACCTGCGACCGCCTGCGGGTAAAGGCATCCTCGACGCTACGAGCGGCTTCCGCCTTCTAACTCCGAGTCCAGGCTCCGTCGGTGCTCGGCCTCCTTCCTCCCGCCGGCCGTAGACACCTCTCCAAACCAGCCGGGCCGCTGCTAGGTCCTTCAGGCCAGCGCGAGGGGCGCTAACGTCCGCTACCAACGGGGAGAGCGCAGCTCCCGGTGCGGTCCTTCTGCCCCCGAGGTGGAGCACGTAGTGGGGTGCCGATCTGAACCCCAGCGCTGCCCGGGCTGCAGCGCTCGGGAAAGGGACACACGCTCCCCGTTATCCTGTTGCCTCTTCGGCTCCAGGGCCCCGAGGCCTTCCCTTCACCCAGATGCTAAGCTGGGCCAACTGGTGAAACCTCGGAAGGGCCGCGTGGGTCTGTGGCTCTGGATGGCAGCCCATCAGCCCGGCCTGGCCGTCCAGTGGGGACCCGAGCTGAGTGCAGCCGGAGCCCTGCATGGCCAGTGGGATGAGGCGGCCGGCTGCTCGGCTAGGCCTAGAGCAGCCCAGTCTCTGGCTGTCACCTGGGGAGCTGATGGGCGCTCCCTCCCGTTCTGCTGGTCAGTGCTGCCCGGCACCAGACAGAAACACGGCCTTGGCATAGGGAGAGCAGCAAGATGTCGTCCAAGTCTCTGGCTCCGAAAATCTCTGGTGTGGGTGCAGCTGGCCCGTCGAGCGGCTCCAAATGAGCGGGTTCTGAGGGCCACTCCTGGCCTGTGCTCGATCCCGGCCCCTGCCTGCCTGAGGCCCCGCCTGACCCGGGATCTGGCGCCCCCAGCCGCTTCCTGCCCTGCTTCCCCTGCGGGAGCCCGTTCCTCCCGCCAGGACCCCCGCCCGCGGCTCCCAGGAGGCACAGCCCCACCAACGTGGCCAAACCCATCTCGTTCTCCCGTTCTCACTGGGCAGCCACGAGAGTGGCCAGTCGTGCCCTGCACCACACGTGGGACAAAAGGGAATGCGAGAACAGCCGTGTGTCCACAGTGTGCGTGTGTGTGTGTGTGTGTGTGTGTGTGTGTGTGCGCGCAACTGCCCTGAGAAGCAGCTCGGCCTCTGCTGGCACCGACGCCGCTGCTGGGAACCCTAACATCGGCCTCTTCCGTGAACGGGACGTGAAGGACAGTGGAAGCTCGATTTAAGAACGAAACGTGAGAACGAGCGCTTAGAGCAAGCAGAACTCCCAGACGCCGGCCTGTTATCTTCCTTAAGCAATCCGCCGCTGTTCGGAGCTCAGCCGTCACCCTGCCAGAGGACGCCCCTGAGGGTCTGCGCAGGCGGCATTCGCTCCGCACACCAGGCAGACCAGCAGAACAGCCCACACCCGCCCCCGGGGCCGCACCCTCCGTGCGCACTCACCCGTGGGCTTTTACAGAGGAGAAAACAGACATGAGAGGGGAAGCGTCTGGCCCACGACGCACGACAGGTCCACGGCAGGAGTCAGATGGACACCCCGGCCCCGGAGGCCGAGCTCACGCTCTGGTACCGCGCCCCCGGCCTTTCCCCGCTGTCGGCCACCTTGCTGTCCTTCTGCTTCCGCGAGAACACCTTCTCCTTTCTTCTTCCTTGAGCCCCACACTGCCCCCACGTTCGGCGATCAGGCCAGCCACAGCCCTCCCGTCCCTGCCACGGAGAACTGGCCGGTTCCTGGTCCGTGCCCCGACGTGAGCCGGTGGGCAGGTGGCTGGCCTGCGGCTCCCTTGTGCCCCTGCCCCTCACAGTCCCCTGAGCCGGCTGCGACTCCCCACTTGGCCGTGGAGGACAGCAGAGGTTTGGGGATGTCCAACGATTTGCCCAAGACGCCCCAGCTCACAAGCCGCGGGCCGAGCTCTGGAACCCGCGCGCTTCCGGACGAGGCCTCAGCGCTGTCCTCTCCTCTCGGGGGCCTTTGAAGCGGCCGAGGACACACGCCCCCAGCCCCTGTGCCACACAGCCGTGCGGTCTGACCTGCCACCTCGGGCCGCTTTCCGAGAGAAGCCAAGAATCCAGAGTTCTACGGGAAACCACTTAATTTTTAGATGACGGGACTTAATTCAGATGTTTCTTCAAACACCACTGGAGGCAAAGAAACACAGCCCGTCGCTGAATTCCGCGCACAGGCCCGTCTGCGGCATCTGGCTCTGAGTTCGTGGAGGACGTTAAGTTTAGAGAAAGGCTGGTTTGGTGTAAAATTATCGGTTTAGTGTAAAGATCACTGAGTGTTTCTTCATAAGCCAAACAAAACACAGCCTGGATCCTTCCACTTACAACATCCGGTTTCTAAAGTTTCTACAGGATATGAGTTTAGTTCATGTATTTATTTTTTAGAGAGAGGGAGAGTGTGAGCGACGGACCGCAAAGGAGGGAGGTGGGCAGGAGGGGAGGGGAGAGACTCTCCAGCAGACTCCCCGCTGAGCACGGAGCCCAACGTGGGGCTCGATCCCACGACCCTGAGATCGTACCTGAGCCGAGATCAGAAGTCGGATGCTTAACCGACTGAGCCACCCGGAAACCCCGTAAGTTAGTTCCTTAACTAAGAACCAGCTGTGCACAGACAGGCCTCTGGCCCACAGGCCGCCGGGCTAACAAAGTCATGCCCCTGCAGGGTCTGCTCCGGAGGACGCTTGCTCTCAACTGACAGCTTTCTGAACTCCAGGCCAAGGACGGTTCAACCCCCGGTGGACCCCAGACTAAAACGTCCCGATCCAGACACCCATCCAGCGTGAAGCATTAGAGGAAGGGACCAGAGGACAGGGGAGGGACGGGGCTTACCAACAGGCCGTTGGAGCCGTGCACCGTGACGCAGCGAGAGAACGTGTGGTGGACGGAGAGCTCGCGGACGTACGTGGGCGGGTCGTAGCCTCCCTTCTCGTCCACGTCGCCCGCCAGGTGGAAGTGGATGGGGTACTGCCCCACCAGCTGCTGCCCCATGTGCCTCAGCTCCACGCCCTCCAGGTGCGCCGCCTTAAAGCCCAGTGCAAACTGCAAGAGGAGAGGCGAGGGTCAGAAGGGCCGGAGAGGTGCCCCCCAGCCCCTCACCGCGGCCGCGTCCCCAGCATGCCCAGTGTCTCGCTAATCCCTGCCTCGGCCATGCAGCGAATCTGACATACGGTGTGCAGATGGGTTAGGGCCTCTGGCCCTCTCACTGCCCGGGCACCAAGGGCCTTTAGATAACGCACGGATGTTACGAGGCGGTGAACTGCTTGGAGCAGCCGGGGCTGGCCTCCACTCCTGCCCTCCCTCCTAAGTGGCTGAGTGTCTCAAGGAAGGGGAAGCCCCGAGATAAGCCGGGGCGAGGCCGGCCCCAGCAGGATGGGAATCCAGGGACAGAAGAAGCCTGTGTTCTGGCCCGTGGGCTGCGGGCCCTCCTGCTGGAAGGATGGGAACATTGAGCCGGGAACCTCCATCTGTCCAGGACCCCAGGTGTGCGGACGAGCTCCAGGAACCCACTGTAAAAGCACAGTCTGGAAACGGCTCCTGTCCGAAGCAGGGCTCAGCATGCTGCTCCAAGAGTAGGAGGATCTTGAGGACACGCTAGCCATCCTCCCCAGAGCAGGTGTCGAGCGGAATGCTGCTTGGGTAAGGACATCTCGAGGACTCGTGGGGGCAAAGTGGGAAAGGGGGAGCCGATGGCTCAGGGATTGCTCTTGGAATGGGAAACAGGCTCCGGTCTGCCTGGTCTCTGCACAGCCCTGGCCCCCCACCCCCAGAGCCTGAGCAGGAACACAAGCAAGGGCTTCGGGAGGCCCTGGTGACTGGGGAGACCTGCTGAGCACTCCGTGGGTCCCGCTCCTTCTTCAGTCAGAGCACCGGGAAGTCTTATCCTGACAGCACACGGCTGCGGCTTCGAGAGCACCGTCCGCACGGAGCTCCGAGACACCCAGCATCTATCGGCTGTGACTCTACGTCATGGAAAGCACCGGCCACACGAGGAGCACTGGGGCATCGTGATGTTCCATACGCCGGGACACGGCGCGTTCGGTAAGGACGCGGGCAGGACTCCCCCATGAGCCGAACGCCAAGACGCCCGGAGCTCCCTTGCCCTGCAGGACCGCGCCGTGCCGGGCCCGTCCTCGCCTCCACTCCACCGGCAGGCTCCCGGGTGCGCTCAGCGCTCCCACCTCCCGCTCGTCTCCCTGCCTGCGTTCGCGTCTGGGTTTTCATGCGTCCGTTGTAAGCGCGACTCGTGTGAGTGAAATGCCGGCTCTTCTGGGAGAGGACTGGGGTGAAGCTCTGGACAAGGGAGCGGGGCAGGGGCGTGGCCGGAGCCGTGGAGAGAGGGAGCCCAGGTGCCGTGTGAGCAGGGAGTGGACGGCCGTCCCCAGGTTGGCCCCCTCCTGTCTTCCGGCCAGGAGTCGACTGCCGGAACAGTACACTGGGCGGTGAGGCTTGCCTTCCAGAAAGTCCCTGCACTGGTTCCTGGCTCCTGTTCCCGCCCCCCCCCCCCCCACCGACCGGGGTCCCATACCTTGATGTGGCCCCCGAAGGTGTCGAAGTCGAAGAAGTCGCAGACGTGGTTGCTGTAAGGGTAGCACCGGTCCTCCACCTCCCCCCGCACCACGATGTTCCGGCTCAGCAGCCCGACCTCGGCCCGCATGTCCACACCGTCTACCTCCTCCCCGATGTGCAGGTACAGCGGTTTCCCTAGGGCGGAAAGGGGGTGGGAAATCGGCGGCTGCACGTGTATCTGCACGTGCACGGGGGTCCCTGAAAGAAGGGCCGGGATCCACAGCCCTGCGGACCTAGCCTGAAGCCCATGCAGAAATGGCTCTTTGTCCCCCCGTATCAGTCCCCCCTTCTGCTTGCTGGTACCGGGGCTGTCCATGTTTGAGCTCAACGTATGCTCCCCAGGAGAACCACACTTCCCAGACTCCCCGCGGGTGCGGTCACGGGACGAGCAGAAGCCATGGGCAGCCTCCGTTCTTGCTCCTTCCCCGGACAGGAACGCTGGTGTGCCCTGGTGAGCCAGCCCCGAGGACAGGGGGCTCTCCTGTGTACCCCGACCCCAGTCCCATCCCTTCGCAGAGTCTTAGGGCCCAGGACTCCCATAACTTCTCTTCTCCCTCATACGGGTTCCTTACGTTCTGCCTCCAAACTCATCCAGATGTCCTATCCCCAAAAATGATTGAAAGACCCTTCCGCCCAACTCAGCTGCCCTTTTAGCTAATGCCAGTCCCCTTTGTGCCGCTCGAGTCCCTGAACAAGTGACCCGGACTTGCCCCACTCCCCTCTGTCGGCTCAAACCATCTGATTCCCCTCCAGCCCCGTCCCCCTCCCCACCACGGCTTGTGCACCCCAGGGAGGGTGCAGGGGCGCAGGAGCTGGGAGCTTTGGGACTGCCTCCTGGTCCCCAGTCCGCCCCCACACCAGCCCCAGATTCCTTCATGGAACAGGGAAACCGTGGCCTGCCTCTAAAGGGGGCTCATCAGCTGGGGGGGCCGTGAAGACTCCGGTTCCGCCCACATTCTGACACTGGCCAGCGGAGCATTTGGAGCAAGTTTACTCTGCAGCCGCTGGCTCCTCACCTGCTGGGGCTGCCGGCTCAGGCCGCCGAGCCTCGTGGCTTCACGGTTTCAAGGTCGGGAAGCCGGGTCCCCTCTGGCTGTCTGTGTGGGAGCCCCTCCCTCCACCCCGGGTTGGTCTCCCGCCCCCGACCCCGCTCTGTGAGCATCACTGTTGTGCCAGAGCTGTGGGCCTCCGGCGGGTGGCGGGGACTAGAGTCTCTTGCACAAAGAGATTTGCGTGGAGCTCTGAGAGACCTGGCCGGGCAGGGGGGCAGTGCCGGGCAGGGGGGCAGTGCAGACAGGAAACTGTGCACGGAGCAGCGTCCGATCGCTGGAGAGGAAGGAGCCTCCCCTGCTCACTGGCTTCAAACGCCCGACGTCCAGCCACGGACACACAGAGCTCGATCACAAAATCCCTGGCCTGCCCGGCGTCGTGCCTCTGCGTTTGCTGGATGCAGACCTTCTTTTCCTCACAAGTGGATATCCCAACGGACAACAGGCAGCACCCAGAAAAGCTTCAAAGGCTCCTCAACTCAGCAACACACCTCCCACTGTTCCCAGCGTGCAGAAGGACTGACCAGCCAACCGGTGCCCCAGAGGCCACTCAGAGCTGCCCAGGAATCAGCCAGTGTGAGGGCCGGGCCCCCGAGGAGCTGGGTTCTGGGAGGGCCAGAATGGAGCGTGTTTCCTGCAGGGATGGACCCCAAGGCTTGAGCACAGGAGGGAAGATTTGGTGCAGAGAGCGCGGGCTCAGTGCTGCCGGCCACAGACAGGAGAGGAGCCCTGAGGGGCTCAGATCCCGTCTCCCAGCCTGCAAGACACACAGGGCAAAACCCCGGGCTCTGCGGGCTTCGGTGTCATGGCTCCCGCGCCCGCATCTGCGGCAGCCTGAGCAGAGCGCCCAGCCCTCCCTGAACGTGGCTTTGCTACTTTGCATCTCCACGTGCCTGCCTAGATGCCCTCCGGCTGGGCCAGCCCTGTCCACCTGGCCTGGGCAGCAGATGGCTTTGTCCTTCCAAATCCTGCTCCAGTGGCCAGGACAGCAGGCCTCCCTTCCAGGCACACATACCCTGACGTCCAGCCGCCCCTTGTGGCATGCACATTTTGGGGGTTGGTACCCCCTTAAACTGTGGGGAACGGGCAGAATGCTGACCAGAGGGCCTTCCCCCGGGATCCCTGGTCCTCTTGAACACAGCGGGAGAGGGAGGGGGGAGGCTGCAGAGGACCGTGGCTCTGGATCGTGACTCAGATGGTGGCTGCGAGTCCCCGCACACGTCTCGCTCCCCGAATCTCGGGCTCTCCTTCTGTAAAATCGAGCTGTTGCTAGCATGTGTCTCGAACGTAGCTATGCTTGTGGACAGAGTTAATCCTTGGAACGAGCTTCAAACTGCCCCTAATGGCCCGTGCAGCGGCCACCAGTGCTGTCCTCGGGGGAGATGGGAGCCCAGGGCTACTGCCTACTGCCTCACAGCTCCAGGCTGCTCCATGCGGGGAATGGGGGACGGAGGGACTGTGTCTACCAGGGTCCTGTGAGCCGAGCGTGCAGGACCAACAGCCAAGAGCTGTGTGCCCAGTGTGTTCCCGCCGCCTCCTCCCCGCACTGTGGAGCCCGTAGAGGATCTTTCCAAACCCCAAGTGGGGTGATCGGTCCTGCTGCCGCGTTCATAGGCCACCGTCCCCCAGACCATTGTTAGGGGCTGCCGGGGGGGAGCTGCATGCCCTGCTCTCCCTCCCTTGCTTCCCGCAGCTCTGGTGCACGAGGCCAACCAGGGAAGACCCCCAGATTGTCCTAAATAATCCAGGAAGGCCACGGTCATGGGGCAGGGCTCAGGCTAGAGGGTCCCAGAGAGGCTGTCTCAGCCACACAGCTCAGGAGCCTGGGCCAATCGTCTGAGCGGAGACCCTGCAGAGGACAGAGTAGGACAGGGAGCCTGGGTGCTGGGGAGCTCGGAGTTTGAATCCTGGCTCTCCAGTCGGCCACACAGACTTGCCTGGTCTACAGCAGCTCACCCTCCTAGGACGGCTGAGATGTGGGAGACGCTCTACGGCGTGCCGTCCAGGATGCTGGCCGCCGGCCACCTACCGCCACTGGCCATTCGGAAGAGGGCTAGGAGGACCGAGGCGTAGACTGCCAGACTTGGATTTTAGTTAAATCTGAACAGCTTCATGTGGCTGGTGACCGTCCTGGACATGTAACGTCCCTGCACCTGAGTGTCCTCCTCCGTGTCCTGCAGAAACGGGGCTGCCACGTTGTTAGGGGACCACAAGGAGCGAGGAGACGGTCTTGTAAAGCGCTTGGCAGTCACAGGAAACAGAGAACGGCCCTACGAGGAGCAGGTTAACCGTGGTATTACCGAGGGGCGCGTGCTGGGGCCAGGGAGGGGGGAGCGTGAGACTTAACGCAGGGGGTCTGGGGAGGTTTCCGGGTGCGAGGCGGGAGGTGCGGACAGCCACCCTGCGGAGAACAGCGCTCCAGAATGTTCCGAGGTGACTCACACTTTCGTGACTTGGTGGTTCCCATCTGTTTGCTGTCAGGAAACCCTGCACAGGCGCGGAGGCCTGTTTCCTGGAACTGGGGGGCCGTGAGGAGGGACGGCCCAGGAGGGCGTGTCCTGCTCTGCAACCAGCCTGGGGGGGCCCAAGATGCCGCTGCTGGTGGGGCACAGGGGGCCGGGCTTGGGGCTGAAGGAGACACGTGGGCCTCCCCAAGACCCAGGCTTGAACAACCACCCCCCACCCCCGCTGGGGTTTTTCTGACGATGCCCACCAGGGGGCGCTGTTTTCAGTCACACTTCGAAGCCTCCGCGCCAAGTGGATGGTCCGCTCAGAGCCCAGCGTTGGGGGTGGGGGTCAGGGAGGGGTGTGGGGCTGCCAGAGACACAGATGGGCTGCTGCTCCGAGGAGCGTGCAGGGGCCCGAGAGGGGTCCTGAGAGTTCACATCTCTCCTCCCCCTGCACCAGGGCCCACAGTGGCCCAGTCCCACGGAACGTCCAGCCTTTGGAAGGCTCAGGAGGCAGCTGGGCCTGTGAGTCGGCCACCAAGTGGGGCCGCTCTCCTGCGTCCGCTCCCCAGCCGCACCGCTGGGTGAGGCAGCAGCCCTAACAGCACCTGGTCCCTCGCTCTTGGGGCCACTCGGCTCTCAGGAGCTGCTGGACGGGAAACCTGGCCCCCCCTAGCCCTCGGGGTGCCCGGCACAGGGGTGCAGATGTGGGCCGGACTGGGCAGACCTGGGGGGCCTTCCACCCTTCCAGGTGCCCCTGCGTCCACCCCACCAGAGACCACGCGGGCCACCCCAGAACCCCCACACTGGCATCAGCTCAAGCCGTCTCAGTGCCATTCCTGCCGAGCGTCCAGGACACTGATGTCCCAGGAGGGCTGTGCACGCGAACCAGCCCCGGGGACACAGGACTCGTACAGGGAGGGCCATGGCTCTGACCCTCACGGGGCCCGAGCTTCTCTGTGCACCCTCTCGTAACTGGGGGCGCGGGGAGGCTTTCCCCCCAGGGGGAATGCCACAGGCTGGTGTAGTCGGCGGGAAGCCGTGTCCCCCGCCCCCAGCCCCACGCGGCCCCTCTGCCCCTCATCCCCGCTGCTCTGGTCCTCCTTCATGGCTGGGACACTGCATGGGTCCCCAGCACAGCGCCCTGCACTATGCCGTCCCCCTCCGACGGTCCAGGCCACCTGCCCCCTGGTGAGCTCCCGAGGGCAGAGGACACATTTGTCTGGCCCATGGCCTGCCCCGTCGGCATTTCCTGTGTTGAACAAACGATGCTCTCCCTCCCTCTGCCCTGTGTGTCCTCGGGAAAGGAGCAGGGCATGCCCAGCCTGGGGGCGGAGGGACACACAGGGACACCTGTGCTCATAGAGCCTCCTGCCTCCACGCCCGGAGGCATCAGGACACTCAGGACAGGACCAGGGACCGGCCTCAGCCCGGGGCTGCTGAAAACGACGCACGTGTTTGCCTTTCTCCCTCTACGAGGGTCTTTACCTACAGAATGGACTCTCCCAGCACTGTCCCTGTCCACCCCCAAGCTCAGGTGCTCCGTGATTGCAGAATCCTGCCAGCGACAGCTGCTGACATTTACGGAGCGCTTACTGCATACCGGGTGCTGTTCAAAGGGCCTCACCCTGAAGGGTCCAACCCGCCCATCCTCACAACCCCGGGAAGGGTCACGATCTATGATCGTTGTGTCCGTTTTACAGATGGGGAAGCTGAGGTACGGGGAAGTTAAGTATTTGTCTGAGGTCCCCCGGTTGGCGACTGCATTCCTGCAACTCTGAGCCTCTGCTCTACCAGAGAGAGAAAGGGCTGGAGGGGAGGGAAGGAGGCAGGGGGGTGGGTGGGGAGGTAGAGAGGGCGAGAAAGAAGGAAAGTGCCTTCCCCGAAACGTCTTCAGGGAATGAGACCAACAGCGTGCCCCGATCTAATAGACGAGTCCAGCCGGAGCTGGTCCCGAGCGTCTTTGTAGGGAAAGCTTGCAGGGGACCGTTCTTGTCGCCGTGCACACGGCCCTGAGCCCCGTCCCTCCGTGGCCCAGGGCCTCGGGGAAGCTGCGTCTCTGGGCCTCTGTTCTCCGCCTTGTCACCGGACAACAGTAAGGAATCTGTGATGTTTCTTTCTCTCGCTGCCAAGAAGCTCAGAGACAGATTTATGGTCTATTTCAGTAGCTTCTCCTAACCTCAACCCCCGCCCCCGCCCACCCCGTTGGAGGATTCTTCTCACACCAGAACGTATTATATCCACGCGCATTTTTCCCTTGTTTTCTGTCCTGGATGAAGATTTAATTGGACTCGTCTTTATTGTAAAATATCCCCAAACCTTTTCCAAAGAAGACAGGGGTTCGAACAAAGAACAGTGTAAAACGGCAGAGTCTGTCAGTGTGTCAAGCACGGCCGCGAGTCCAGCCACGCGCAGCAAACCCGTCGGCCCCGGGACACCCATGGGCTTCCCTTCGCAGGATCGGCCCTCCAGGACCACAGCCGCAGACTGCGGGGGGCGGCCTCCAGGGCCCACGGCCCCCAAGACTGGGACAAGGGGACTGGGCTCTAGCACCATTGCCCAGCTTTTTAAACCTTTGTCCCCCCAGATTCCTTCCTAAGCACATCCCCACCAGCCAAAAAGATTGTTTGACTTTCTGTAGTTTTATTTCCAAATCGACCGATAATTTGGATACATCTCTGCCCATGTTCCTCCTCTTTCCCTCAATCCTAGACCTTTGCCAGGGGCCATGGTCCTGTACTGGCTGCTGGTTATGATGCCTGGGATGGAGTCTCCTTTCTTCTGGCCTTTTCCTCCCCAATTTGCCTTGGGGGAGGGACCCCTTTCTCCATTCAATAGGAGCACTGCCAGAGAGGGCCATGTGAGCCCCCAGCCCAAGGGGGCCCGGTCTTCCTGGAAGGTGGCGTGAGGACTATGTCCCAGGGACCCCCCAGGGACCTTCAGGACTGTGATGCCCTGAAGACACGGCCCACGCACTCCCACTACCCTGACCCCCGAAGCAGCCCTGCCCCCGTCCTCGTGCAGCGGGGCACATCCCTTCTTGAAGACCAGAAGCACGCTGCACAAATTCCTCTTTTGCTTACGAGAGTCAAGCTGGATTCCACCGCTTATAACCTAAGAGCCCTCCTGGGACACAACTCTCTCCACCAATAAACACAGACCAGGACGACACTTTCAATCCTAACAATCTGAGATTCCAGGAAACTCGCATAATATACGTTGCAGTACCACTAAGTCAACAATGAGAAGAAAAAGGCGCCAAAGCTGTGGAAAGAAGAGATTTAAAGTTTCCCGGTTGCTCGCTTTATTGTCTAACAAGAGTCACTCCCTTCCCTCAGCCTTGATGGGACAGATCAGCGGACCCGCCCCGTGTGTGTGGAGCTTAAGCACATTTTTTGCTTTGTCCGTTGGAATGTAGGTGTGAGAGCTAATCCTGAGCCCCGGCCCTGCAACTTCTGTGTTTCTGCTCTCTGAAGCTTTCCACACACACACACACACACACACCACCCCCTCACCACGGGAAGAATATGCCTTGGGAAGAGCGAGAGTCCCACGGACTGACCAGAACCCAGCTGTCGTCCCAGAGCCAAGCTCCGTCTAGAGATGCTGGACCCTGGACCAGCGGCAGGTGTATGAGTGAGAAGTACAGAGGGTTCGAGGTCTGTTTTGTTACGTAGCATTATTGTGGCGATAGCTGACGGATACAGGACCCGTTGCGATTTCCCAGGGCGGGCTTAGCGGAAGTCTCACCTGCCACTCGGACCTGGTTGGGGGCACAGGCTTTGCAGGGCAGCACCTGGAACTCCTCTGCCTGGTACATGGAGTAGTCAGTACTGGCGACGACCAGCGTGTCCCCGGGCTTCCACGACCGAACCTCGTCCTCCAGGGTCAGGACGGTGCTGTTCACGTTGGTGTCGATGATGACGGTGAGTTTGGGCCTCACTGAAAGTCCAGACGGGAGGGGCTGAGGTAGAACCCCGCGTCCTCGGCCAGCGTTTGACCCCACGCCTCTTCCCCTTCCCTCCCTAGATAAATGCCAGGTTTGCCTATCCAAACCCAAATCGCCAGGCTCAGCCCATCCCCGTCTTGGTGCAGGTTTTTGAAGTCAACAAAACCGTAGCAGAAAAGAGCCATTCATTAGCTCCGGGCAGGGGAATTTTCCAGCAACTTTTTAGTCAGAGTTGAACGTGGCACCCACCACACCCACTTTGCTCAAGATGCAAAACAAATACAGTTCTTCTCAACTATTATTTACGGGAGCTGTAAGCCCTCCCCCTCAGGAGCACTCATCCCTAATGACCACCTTCTGGGGCAGGCCGAGGGCCTCCGCGAACAACCCGGCCATTTCCCGTCCCTCCTAACGAGCACCTCGGGAGCCGCGTTTAAAATAACAGCACCCAGAGGACGCGGGCTCACGTCTCCTGCAAGAAGTCAGCCCGGGGCCACGGCACCCTCCGTCGTCTTGGGCCGGGCCCTTCCCCTTCCTGAAAGGCGTACGGGCAGGTGGGGCCTGGTCGGCTCCTGCCAAGTCTGAGGACCGTCCCACGGCCCCCGGGGTCGCAGAAGGGCCGTCCACGGCGAGTTTGGCAGAAGCACCGTGTCACCGAGATGTCCCAGGGCAAGCTGACCCAGTCGCAGCCAAACCCCCAACGGCCAGCTCAAGGAACGAGCCGCGCACGGCCGCGCTGTGTGTCCCCGGCACGCGGGGGCTTACCGGGCTTCCCACACAGGAACCGCACACGGTAGGTCTGGCAGGCTCGGCCCCCGTCGTAGCACACAAACCTATAATCCTGGCCTTTTTTGTAGACGACCTCGGTGGTGAGGTTAACGCCATCCGCCGTCGTGGCCTGGGAACGGCACGGGAATTACAGAGCAAGATCATTTTCATGTGCGTAACGGAGGAAGGCGATGACTCACGGCATACACATCCACGCACACGTCTAAAACCGTCCCTGCTGCCGGAGTTGTTTCCTCGGGCCCAAGGTGACCGTGGAATGACCAGGCCTCGCTTTTGTGCTAAGAAAACAGTTTTGTTCTAAGGAAGACCATGTGACGACGCGGGGTGGGGACATGGCTCGCCGGGGTGCCGGGGTGGTCCGTACCCAGACCACTGATTTGCTGGGACTCCTACCCACCCCCGGCCATTTATTGAGGACCCCTCTGTTCATCGACACGTGAGGGGGGGTGCTTAAAAATACTCATGCCCAGGCCCCATCCCCCGGGGCTCAGATCTGGTGTGTCCACGTGTGGCTGGGGATCAGAACGTTTAGAAGTGGCCCAAGTGGTTCCAGAGGGCAGTCCAGTTTGAGAACCGTCCCTGCCCTAGCAGTTATAGGGGTAAGCGCTCGGCATATGATCTCATTCCGTCTTCACGGCAACAATGAGGTCGCCGGCTCTACAGATAAGGGAACCAGCCTTCCGCGGTGAGTCACTTGCCCAGGGTCAGACAAGCCAGTCCGAGGCAGAGCCAAGATTCGAATCCAGACTCAGCCAACCACAGAGCGGGTACACCTCCCCACTGCGGCGTTCCGGCACGCAGCCCAACGTCCTCTGTTCGACATCTGTCTCCTCCCCCGGGGATCCTGAGCTCCGCGGAGGGCGAGGGTCTGGTTTCCGCCTGTCTCCCTGATTCCCCGCTTCCAGCCTGGGGCTGGGCACGGACTGGGGTCTCCGGGGTGGGGCCAACGGGTGAGCAGCCCCAAGGCCAGGTAGAGAGTTTAGGGAGCAGGCTCCAAGGAGGTCACGCTCCCGGCCAGCTGGGGCTCATCCCAGAGCCCGGGTGTGTCTGCAGCAAGCCCGCGGCTGTCATCAGACACAAGCAATTGAGATCCGGGCTGCAGCTGCCGTCCTCTCTGGCACAGAGACCAAAGGGACCCGGCCGGGGAATAGGGAGGCAAAGTAGAGTCAACCTATTAAAAAAGAGGGCGGAGGGGGGGAGCTTTTCAGGAAACATTAGCTTCAACACAGCAGGTATCTGTTGTCATTGGCCTCAAAGAAGAGCTCTAGGGCAGGGAGCTCCGGCATCGGGAAAACCCAGCCCTTTCCTGCAAGAGTCGAGTTCACCCCCATCATCTCGGGTGGCCTCCAGCGCCCTGGGAGAAGCGGGAGTTGCAGACCCGTCCTTGGGAACAAGGGAAGGCTCAGAGGTTTTTAGAAGCCAGCTCAAGGTCAAGGTCGTTGGGCTTATCAAGCTTGGCTCCTCTGAGGTCCCACTGTTTTCCGTGGAGGCCAGAGCCCGTCCTTCTGCAGCAGACCCCAAAGCACGGAGAACTGAGCCTGAAAACGCCAGGGAATGGAACCAGACCTTTTCCAAGGCACAGTGTCCCACACGTTCTTGGGGGGGGAGCATCTATTCAACTCTGCGTGTTCTTTCCCTCCTTTTCCTGAACCTGAGGAATGACCTCACTTTGGGATAAGAAGAGGAAAAGGTGGTTCTGCCACTGTTCAGGGAAACCGGTCTCCGCCCTCAGTAAACACAAGTCTATTACTATTTTTGATCATTAATAATTATAAAATAACAGTAGGATTATGACAATAATCATAAAATATTTTAAAAAATTATGGGTCCTTCATACATCGTTGTGTAACAACCACAAAATAATCCCACAGGGAAACAGTGACAATCCCCGATGTACATTGTTACTGAAGAGGAAATTGGGACCCTGAGTCACCTGACTGAGGTCTGCCGCCAGGACGGGGGTGAGCGTGGCGAGGTTTAGGGCGGCGGTCACCTCAGGACCGCGGGAGCACAGGGACAGAAGCTTCGAGAAAGGGCCAGCGTGACCACTGCACCCTAACCCTTGACCGCTTCCCTGTGCCTTTGTTTGGCCAAGAAAAAGCCAATGAGTTGAGAGCTGTGAACCGATAAGGGGCCACCAAGCTCAGCAAAATGTTGTCACGGAAGGGACTTCTGTGAGCGGCCGCCTGGGGGGTCCTAGAGGATGGGGTCGGGTCCCTTGGAGGGTCTCAGATGATGGAGCCGGAGAGCCGTCATGCCCTCCACTACTTTGCATTTTATATCTAAGTGAGCTCGTCCCCGCTTTGTAGCCTCCAAGCCTTCAGTGAAGTTGGGATTGGTTGTGCTTCGACGTCAGCAGGTACCCGCGTCCATGCTGGGAACAGAGGCACCGGGGGAATGGGAGACGCCTACGGGAAGTGGCCACAGGGACGTGGTCTCCTAAAGGCAGTAGTCCGGAGCCTGACGGCTGGCAGAGCCGACCCCGGGAGGCGTCCGTTGACCATGGAAGCGTTCCTGGAGGATTTCTGTGCTGTGGCCAAGGGACCTGGACGAGTAAGACGAGGACTGGGGCACAACTAAGGCTGGGATGTTCCGGGTTGCAAGAGAAAGTTAGAATTAAATCTGGGGCCTTTGGGGGCACTGGCCCTTCTTGATCCTGCTGGACCTGAAACGAGCCTACAGCCCGCGGCCTGCGCTCACTCGGGTCAGCCCTTCTCGAGGATGCGCAGCCCTGTGAGCGGGTGGGGAGTCTTAGCCAAACGGGAACGGTCTGCCCGCGAAGCCGGTGAGTTGGGAGCACCACTCGTTCACGCACCGCTCAGCAGAGCGCCAGGCTACGGGGAGGGCGCTGAGCTCGGCCAGCACCCCAAATCTCATCTGGGTCCTGTGCACTCAAGGTCCCCGAGGAAATCGACTGAGAAGGGAGGCTGAAGGAGACAGTCCGTCCCCAGGCTGGGGCACCGTCCACCACGGCTGTGGAAGCTGCTTGAGGAGGAGTGGGGAGTGGAACCCAGGAGGGAACGCTGGGCCCTCGTTGGGGAACTCACTGGCCTGGCCGGGAGGCCTGGAGCCGAGAAGCGCTTTAGAGCAGGAAAGGGACTTCCCGGCGCACCTATGTCCTGGGAGCACGGGGAGAATCGCACCACCCCAGTGGCAAGAAAGTCAGACTCCGCTGCCGACATAAAGTCTTTGTCACTCTTGACCATTCAGAGTTTGGTACCTGGATGTCGATGGGGCGATTGCAGATCTTTCCTGGGTGAGCGACCCGGAGGTCTGAAATTTTCTCCCCGCCTTTAGTGTGCGCCACTCGGTCGTGGTCAAACCACTCCGTCCACTCCACATCTAGGCAGAACGCAAAGAGCGGGGTGAGGCGGGAAGGGCCCAAGAGGGCAGGTGCCCCACAGCGGGGCCCCCGACACCCCCGAGGCCAACAGGAGTCGAGTACCTTGCATCCAGCTGTGCCCCAAAGCAGTCGCCCTGTCTCTCACCTTTTCATTAAAAGCATCTCTTTTTTTTTTTTTTTTTTAAGATTTTACTTATTTATTTGACAGAGAGAGATCACAAGTGGGCAGAGAGGCAGGCAGAAAGAGAGGAGGAAGCAGGCTCCCTGCCGAGCAGAGAGCCTGATGCGGGACTCGATCCCAGGACCCTGAGATCATGACCGGAGCCAAAGCAGAGGCTTAACCCACTGAGTCACCCAGGTGCCCCTTAAAAGCATCTCTTAACTGACTTTCTCACTTTCCAGAAGCCATAGAATCTATCTTCTTTGTGACCGCAGAGGGGTGACGATGAGAGATACAGTCAGCGGTTTCTCGGGGCGGCAGGGACGGCGCTGCTCTCTGCACCCCAGCTCCCACGCCGGGCTACCCGAAGGCCGGTCCTGCTCCTGCCTGTTTCCTACCCAGCACCGCTGCTTGGCGCAAAGAGGATTCTGAGAGGGGGAACAGCGTCCTCCGGGCTCTTGGCCGCTTGGGACTGATTAATGAGAGACAGCTTGCCCTCACTAATTTAGTTTACTCGGCAGCATCCAGGGGTCTTATTGGCGCACGAGAAAAATCCTTGCTGTGCAAAGACAGAAACGTCCTGCCCTTCGCTCCCAGTGTCCGGGTTTTCCTGGTCGTGCCGAACAGCTCACCTTGGACCCACTCGCTGGAGGAAGAGACGTTGAAGGGCTCGCCGTGCTCCGTCTGGAACACTTTGGACACCCGGGCGGCCGCCGAGCCTCGGTGTCCTGTCGGAGAGAGCGGGGGCGTCAGCGACCGCAAGCCACACCCCCAAATCCCCAAAATGTAAATAATCCCAAGACAGAGCCAACCCCTAGCACGCAAGGATCTTGAACTCTTTCTTAGAAACAAAAACCATGTCAGGCCCGTCTCTCTACCAGGGAAGCAGATTTTCTACGGTCCCTTCTTTTGCTTCAGTTTTGAAGATTTCATTTCCGTGGCTGACAAAGCCGAAGCCCTATTTCTCCTGCGGATTCCTGTCTGGGAATAGGACCTGCGGGGCTTTCCCACAGGTGGTGAGGGCCCACCCAAAGTGTCTTTCGAGCTCAAAATATTCCCCCTGGAGGGTCTGTCCCCGTTCTCGCCTGTCCTAGGTCCCTTGTTCTGAGTAAGTCTGTGGCCGTCTCCTTGCAGACGTAGATACTGTCTTAGCGATCGCCTTTGACCACTTTGGCGAAACACGCCAGCGACCGTGGGTGGGTGTGTGGCGGGGGGCGAGGGGGGTTCCTCCGGGTTCTGAGGGAGGAGGGCGGCTCAGAACGACCCGGGCCTCTCGATCAGGGGGAACGGGAGGGGATTCTGCCTCTCGCCAACTATTTATTACCGTGATACTCGATATGGTCTTCAACCGAAGAGGAGGGATTTCCTTTCACGGTGAGGAAACTCCAAGGGTGTCTGGTAAAAGCAACAACAAAAGGGAAACTTCTTCACCGGCCTGGGCCTGTCCCAGAGGCAGAGCAAAGGCGGAGCCCAGGAGCACGCAGCCCTCTCCGCTGTGCCCGGGAGACCTGCCGGCAGCCGGGCTTCCCTCTCCCGGAGATCAAAAGCCCTTCGTCACTTCCTCCCTTCCTGGCTCGCTGGCCGCTTACTTGCCGAGAGCCTCTTAACCCCACTCCGGTGGGAGACGGGCACACATCACCAACGAACAAGCCCGCGGCCCTACAAACCAAACCACCCGCCAGGCCCAGCCGGGTCCCGGATTGAGGCTTCCGATAGCTTTGGGAAAACAAGGACAGAGGCTCCGGGAGAGAAGGAGCCTCGGAAAGTCGGGAGAGGCCCCTCGCTCACAGCGGGGGACGGAGGTGGAGAAGCCGGGAGAAGGTGTCCTCCGCTGAAGCTGGCTCTGAGGCAGGAAGGTCTCCCACCCCGTTGCTGTCTTCCCCCGACGCCCGTCTTCGTCCCGCTCTGCCCTCTCACCGTGGGACCGCAATCGCTCACCGTACTCAACACCTTCTGTTGTTTTTGTTTTCATTTTGGAAAGCAAGTGTCTACTGACTTGGGGATTTGGTTGGTGGCTCTCTCGCTTAAGACCCATCAGTGGCTCCCCAGGGCCCTCTGGAGGAAAGCCAAGCTCCCGGGTGCAGAGAAATGTCTTCCTGCGCCCACCTCCTCAGCCTCGTCTCTGTCCCCTCCCACACTAGCACCCCCTTCTGCGGCCTGCCCCCCTCCCCCGCCTTCAGGAGAGCCCCACGCTCAGCCCGGGCCTCGGCACCTGCAGTCCCTCGTGGGAACCTGCTTGCCAGCATCCTCACCGGCCCATCTGTGCCTCAAGCCCTTCACCCGCCCTCGTGCTCCCGCTTCTCATCACTTCTCTATTGTTCCTGCTGCCCACGATAGCTCAGCCCGTCCCGTCGGGCCCACACCGGCCAGTAGCCACGTTCTGGGGGCACCAACCGCAGACCTCAGTTCTGCTGATTCCAGACGCTCTGAGTTTGTCCCTCAGAGCGCGTCGGCACAAACGGGGACCAAGAGTACATCCTGCCCACCCGTGTGTGGCCCTCAGGGGAACGGCCTTGAGATAAAAAGATGTCCTTCAAGGTGTCATCTCTGACGGCCTGAGCTCCCTGTCCAGACCCTTCCAGAAGGAGCAGCCCCTGGGCAGTGAGAGAAGGCACCATGGAACCCAGAGCACCGCCCGGCTGCCCCCTCCCTTGCCCGGGGGGAGCTCGACTCAGCCAGGGAACCGGCTTCACTTGGAGCCCGGGGGAGGCTCTTCTGGCCCCCAACCCACCTGGGGTTCTGCTGTCTTCAAACAGCCCCAGGCCAGAGGACCTGACCCTCCACCGAGCTGAGAGCTGATTCAACACGATGGAGAGGTGTGGCCGGCTGCCCATGCGCACGCCAAGGTCAGGCACGAAGCTCTAACCCAAGACAGACCAAACCGGCGGTGCATCAAAGGCCCCTCTCCCCGGGGGCGGGGCTGGGCAGGCACCTTACAGACTCCCTAAGCAAACGTCTGTCCGTGCCGCCCAGGGCACACGATGGCCTCTTTGCCAAAGAACAGGCCATTGAAGCTGGTGACTCATCAGAGACAGGGATTCCCGCAGCAGGCGGCCGGCCGATGTTTTGTAAGCGGCTGAACGAACAAATGAGCTCGTGCGGACCGAGACCTTCGGTGTTTTCAGAGTGGACTACGCTTCGTAAGAAAATCCGGGCTCCCGGGGCGCCCACTGCTCCCCAGGCTGGCACTGAGCGGGGCACGCCGCGGTCAAGGAACGGACGTTAAGACAACCTGCGGGCCTGGGGTTGGGGGAGGGGGGGTTCGGGGTCCTGGAGGTTGGCAGGGCGAGAGAGACGGAGGTACCTGAATCCGAGGTGTAGGAAGTGTTTGCTGCCCAGCCTGGTCATGGCCTTCCTGGCCGCGTCGTCCAGGTTCCGAGACCCCTCATCGTTCACGGCCACCGAGAGGATCCTGCCCGCGGGCACTGCGTTCAAGTACTGGGCCAGACGCTCGCTCTCCTTCTTGGATCTGTAGGTGTCAAACCTGGAAGGGCAGAGCCGGCGGTTCCACTGCCCTGACAGCGGCTCCCCGAAATGGGACGTCTAAGCACACGCGTGCGTTCCAGCACCGTGCCCTCCACAGACCCCATGGGTGGGATTGTCTAAAGAAAGGGAGCTCTCGTGGCGGCAAAAACCCACCTTCCCAAACTCGACGGAGGTAACCCAGTGTCACAGAGGAGACACCCACGACGCATGATCTCAAACAGCAGCCTACCCCACCCGGCACGAGCGTACAGGAGGGAAAGACGCGGTTTTGTAATGACCTCCAGCTACGCGCCATGTGACCTAAAGATCTGGGACAACTGTAAGGGAACTTCTGGAAGAATTTGTCTCGGGGCTTAAGCAAAATCGTTCTAAAACCGGTCTAGAAGAACAAACCAGCGTGAACGGCCAAGATTTGGGGCAAGAGAAACGGTGGTTCGGGGATGGCGGGGGGGGGGGGGGGAGGTGGCGGGACCGGTGCTCCGGAGCCCTCAGACCGGTTTGCAAGTGTTTGTGCAAGCGGGTGTGTCCCCGCCAAGGCCCCTCATCCTCCCCTCCCCACCCCCGCCCCCCGAGAGCCACCGGCTGCAGCCCCGCTGGTATCCGTCTCCGAGCTGTGACCACACCACACACCTTAACACGTCCCTCTCTGCCTGACCCCATGCTTCCTGCCTTTGAGGGGCTGGCCTGCATTTTCATGCCTCCAGGTAACCTCCGTGACCATAGCCTGCACACGCGTGTGCGTCTGTAAGGTTTATTAAGATGTCTACTCACACGCATTCCGCTATCAGGCTCTCGAGGCCCAGGACCCAGGCTTTCACCAAAGGAAATTTAGAGGGAGCAACTGTCCCGTCTTGGCAACCTGCACACCAGCTGTTGGGATGACTTCTCCTCCCACAGCTCAATAGGCCACGCACCGGAGCCCGGCGTGCCACAACGGACACCGTCCTACCGATTGCAGAGGCAACGCCGAGGGGCCGGCGTGCCGCGTGGGAAGGGAGGGCTCTCGGACACACTCTGTGCCCGTCAGGCTTACCCCGGCTTCCCACGTTACCCGTGCGCCGGCCTCTCTCAGCCCTAGGCCAAGACAGGTGTCCGGACGGAATGTGGGTGAAAGGTCTGTCTGGGCAGATCCGGGTGTGCATCGAGCTCCGACACCTTCTGGCTCAGACCAAATGGACTCCCCCGAGTCCCAGTGTTTTCCTCTGTACGAGACAGAGCCTACTCCCAGGGGTCATGAAGGTAAATTACAGATGGCCAGTGAAGTGGCTCACACGATGTTCTGGACACAGTCCAGTGATGGTGCACCTGCCCCTGCCAAAAACCCAGACGTCACCGGACCACGCTGCCATTGATCTGCACCCCACCCCCTGCTGGCCCTTCTCCGCTTCCAGACATTGTGCTCCCCTCAACACCGGCCCTTTGCACTTGCTGCTTGCCCTCTTGAACACTCTCTCCCTGACTCATCTTTGCCCTGCTGTTCTCAGCTCAAATGTTGCTTCTCTACACTGGTCTTCCCTGACCCACAGATGCAAACCAGGCGTCCCTAGTTACCCTCCGCCATTTCCTTGTGTCGTTCCCCCTAATCAGCACGATCTCCAATGATGCTGTGTCTACGTGGGTGCCCGCCTCGTTCTTAATTCAGCTTCGGTAGCCAAATGCCCGGGGAGGGAGAAACGTGTCTCCTCCCTTGGGGGACTTCTGTCCGACTGGCTCACTGCTGTGTCCCAGCACCCAGAGGCACATCCGGCCGGGGCACGTGCTCCGGGAGTGTCAGGAACGAGGGGCTACGGGCTTACATGAGGGCAGACCTTACCGGTCGGAATGGACAACCGTCGCCGATTTGGGGTCGATGACGTGAACAATGACTCCACGGTGACCCCAGCTCCTTTCAAAAAAATAGCCTCCCTCCTCCATGCCGCCTGGGCGGAGGGTCTTGTTCAGAAATGTCCAAGAGAGCTTTTTCTGTCCATGTAACTCCAGCGTGCCTCCTGGGCCCACCCCGATGTACTTCAGGCCAAAGTAAGGGTCGGGCTGAACTCCTTCGTCGGCCCTACGAGAGAAACAGCTCCCCGGAGTCAGCCGACCGGTCGCTCCACCGGCCACTGAGCCCAGAGGGGACCACGCTGCTCCCGCCACGGCCACCATAGAACCAGACACACATGGTGGCTGCCCGAGGCCAGCAGACAGCGTCACCCACATCGTCCTAACCAGACCCAAACGAGGCCAGAAGGCCGAGCAAAAACACTCATCACTAGTTCACATCCCAGCGCTAAGAGTTTTCTTTGCCGGCCCCTCTGGCCGCGTACTACAGACCCTCAAATACTCTTGGCTTCTGCTCCTGAGAACCTCAGCTGTGTGAAGAGAGACCACAGCCAGAGGCCAGCACAGAGGTCTTCCTTCCCTTGTCCGTCGTAACGGACTGAATCAGCTTTCCCAGAGGCTCCCGGAGCCAGGATAGGATCGAAGGACTGTGGGGACTCTTGTAACTCACAAAACAAACCCCTAGAGAACCTGTCCGTCTCTCCCCGGTCACTGCCGTCTGTCCTGCTCGTGGCTGCCTCGGGCCGTCTATAAGGATCATCCTCGCCTGGCACTGGAGCCTTGTCGTCCTGCTGTCCTCTCCCCTCGGGAAAGCCTCCTCCCCGCCAGGGCCGAGAGTAGCACTTGGTCCCCAGAGGCCGGCGCCCACCTTCCGTAGAGAACGATGCTGAAGTTGCCCTGGTAGGGGCAGAGGGCGCTCCCGGCATGCAGCTCCCCGCCGTCGTCTATCAGGACGTGCCGGGCCCGCAGGACAATGGGCTCCTCGTGGTCTTTGATGACTAGCTTTCCTGAGGACAGGGGAACGGGACGGGGTTTGAGAAGGCTGGCGTTAGCGGTGGGTCACGGCAGAGGCAAGGGCGGACCCGCCAAGCCCCCCTTGTCCAGGCGGACAAGAAGGCCCGTCTGTCCCACTCTCCCACGCCTGCCGGACCCCCAGGTGGCTCCCCGTGTGGACGCCGCCCACTGGCTTGCGGCTCTGGCTGTGCGCACGGCCGTCAACAAGGAGCAAGCATCGGGAGGCAAGATGTGCGGGAACGCTCCCAGCCCCAACGAGGACGTCCCTCCATAAACACTTTTATCACCGAGGCTGGATCTGGGACACACCGCTCCCAGGGGCCCAGAGCCGGGGGCCTCTCAAGCCGCACAGAGCTCCGGCCTGAACCCGGAGCACAGGACCTTGGTTCCGCCCGTCAGAGCTGGGGCAGCCTGCACCGGCCTGCCGGGCCATGCGGCGGTGGTCGGGGACCAGCTTACCCCCCTGGGAGACGTGGATGGAGTTCACCGTGGCAGATGCGGCAAGCAGCAGGGCCCTGCCCCGCCCGATGTGCACATAGTGGTCCGGGTCGTGGCCAGGGTTCCAGGGCTGCAGCTCGGGGCTCTGGTCCGGGCACACGGCTGCCAAGGACAGAGAGGTGTCACAGCCTCCATTCCGACCCGGGGATGCCAGGGGGTGCTCCCGCACCATGCCCTGCCCCCCTCTACTAGCATGTGAGGCCTCGAGAACGTGGACAGCCCCCACATAGGCACCAGGAGCCCTGGGGTCTCAGTTCCTCCCACGTTGGTGAACCAGCCACGTCCTTCCTCGGGGGTCAGTCTTCACGTCCATAAAAGGGACGCGGGGTGACTCCTGAAGGTATTCCAGGGCCCAGAGCTAGGGGGTGATTTGCCCGGAGTGCTTGTCATCCAAGACATTCTCCCCTGGAAAGCGGTGCCCTGAGCGTGCACATGGCCCCTCTCCTCCCGCATGAGAATCTGACTCTTGGTAAATTTTCCAGCTCTGTTCCCCTGGAAACCCGAGAAGGAAGGCATCATACAAACACCGTGCCCCCGAGGACTTCGCTCCAGCGAGGGGGAGGGGCACCCCTTATTAGCAATGGCGTCTCAGTGGGGAGGTACGGTGCATGACTGTGTCTCTCCCGGCGGGGGGGGGGGGAGGTCGTGCTGTAGGCTCCCCTGAGAGCAGCGGCCCTCCTAACGGGGCACGTGTCCCGCGGGAACCCCTACGTCCCGCCTGCGGTGTGGCCGGAAGAGACTGCCACCGTCTCTTTTTAAAAGAACACAATTTGGAAACAAAGCGGCCGATGTTTAACGGTAGGTTGTTTACAGACCACCAAGTTTTGCAAAACAAACGTTACCGGATGGAAGCGGGAGGGAGAGACTGGGCCGAGGCTCCCGGCCAGGGCACCTCCCGCACCTGTCCCACCACGGCCTCAGGTCCTCTCCCCCGAGGAGCCACACGGGGTGGCTTCTGGAAAGCTCTGTGGAGAGCGGCCAGGACCGTTCTCGTGCCAGAGAAACCAGGCCCGGTGCGGCTCCGGCCCCGCACCCTCCAGAGGGAACCTGACGCCGGGTGGCCTGTGGTGGCCTTGTGAGTCAGACGTTCAGCTGAGCTTGGAGGCCCCATGGTGGGTGTGGGGGAGGCGCCTCCCCCGGCTCCAGGGGAAGCAGCAGGAGGAGCCTCGTCTCCATCTGGCCGGCTGGGCGCGACTCCAGCAATGGACGGCGGGCGCAGGAGGGCATGGAACCGCCTCGGACGTGGGGAGGCTCTCCCGGCAGCCAGGAGCAACCCGGAGGCAACGCGGTGGACGAAACAAAACAAGAAGGGCTTGTTGCAGAGAACGAGCCCGGATGCCTTCCTCCCCTCTGTCCCTCGAGAACCGTAAAGCAAGGGAACCCCTCCATTTAAGGGCCCCGGACGGGGGTGGGGAGTGGGGGGTCAGGCAGACCCGCCGCAGGGCCAAGGTTGCAGGTGAAGGCCCAGTCCCCGGCGCAGGCTGGAAAGACGGACGCGACCTCCAGCCCAGGCTCCGAGGAAGGACGTCGGACGCCTCGTGTCTCTGGAGCCATGTGGGTGCAGAGAAGAGCATCCATGATGCAGAGGCGTGACCCCAGGAGGGACCCTGTGCGATCCCCGGCATGTCAGGTCAAAGTGTCGCTGTACTTTTGTTCCATTAACTCTGGGAAGACAGCGTCTGCCCCGTATTTACTTATCTCAAGAGAACTGGAAGGGAGGCATCCTTTATCTGCCCTCAACAGCCCAGACACAGACCCCCGAACCCACAGCATCTTGTCATCTTTGTCCTCTGAAAGCAGTGACCCCCCTGTCCCTCCTCTGCCGCGCATGGGTGGGCCCTCGGTACAGGGGGGCCCTCGGTGCGGGGGGGGCCCTCGGTGCGGGCTGGCAGAGCTGTGGCCCCACCCAACCCTCCCCAGCCCCACAGCACCCCCCTTTTGCCTGCAGCTGCTTCCCTGTCAGCACGAACCCAGGCTCTGGCTGTCTCTCATGGAGGAGAGAATTTCACATGGTTTGGAAAGTGGCTCTTCCAGCTGTTGGAAGACCCAAGGGACTCGAGTCATGGCAACACACTGAGAACTGGAGTCCTTGCTCGGCAGTGGACTTCCCGGAGCCTGTGGGCTGGGCTGCTGGTGGGCTGGCTGCTTTAGCATCCAGCAGCCCTGGGGCATACGGGTCAGGGACTCTGGTGACTCCATGGCCCCGAGAGGCTTCTGAGGGTCACGTCTGTCCCTGGGTCTGTCTTCAGGTGGGTTGAGGGCTTACTGGCTTCCAGCCGAGGACGATGCCCTCCACCTAGTTCTGGACCCAAGTGTCTGCTTCCAAGGAGGGGACACACAGCAGTGCAGGGGACTCCTGAGGCCCACTGACGACTGAGTGGTCCCGGCAGGGAGCCACAGGCATCCCAGCTTCTGGGACAAAGCCCCAGGGTCTTGCCACCCACATCTCCCAGGATCAGCTCTGCTGCCCCTTCACGCTCCAGGCACAAGCACGACTGGGTTTTGAAAGAGTGCAGGCCGACCCCAAAGGCTCTTCTGCCATCAGGAGACCATGCCCCCCTGCACTAGCAGTGCTGGCCCCACAGGAGAAGCTCGGCGGTCACAAGCCAGGCTCTTTCATTAGAGCTGGATATTTGCATGGGGTAAAGGTCAGTTTCAGTGGGTTTTCGTCTGTGGGGACCAGCCAGGGGCTGGACATGGTCAGAGCCTGGGCTGGAACATCTGCAGGGCAGCAGGCCTTCCCAGGAGGGCTGCAGGGGCAGGCAGTGGGCGGAGAGTGAGTGCAAGCCCGGGGCACTCGGGCCACAGAGGGAGAGACAGCAGACAGGACCAGGGACCGGGAGAGCCAGAGCCTGGCCTCCTTCCCAGCTGTCTGCACCCAGACCGAAGCGAGACACCCCGGCTGTGGCAGAAAAGTACCTGGGGAGACCTCCCTACGGCCCTGAGGGGGGGTCATCTTAAAACAGACCCCAGAGCCCCACTCCTGGCCAAGCACCCATGAGCCTTGACGTTTACAAAGAGTAAATGGATGAATTCAGGCCACGCTGCCCACGATCTCACCAAGTGTTAACACCCACCCTGCCTGCCCCGTCCCCGCTGGACCGACAAGATTCCACGAGAATCACACCGAAGGGATTCCACTCGTGACGACGGGAGGTTATGTCCTGCCCTCCACGGCCCGAGAACGACAAAACAGAATAAAGCCCCTACACCCTTGCTGCAGAAAAGCAGCCGGCAGGAGCCACGGAAACAGAGTGAGCCACGAGGGGGAAGGTACCGTTGCTCACAACCCTCGTTCCAAACGGACACGTGGTCCCCAGCGCTCCCCCAAGTCTGTTTCCCTGATGGCCGTTTCCTATCGAAGACCTGCCCTGAGCTTCTGCCTGTTTGTTCAAAATCATTCCAGGAAAGAGCCGACACGGAGCTCAGAAAAGCAGACCTCGCGTGAGGCATCGCAGCCGACAAGACGCTTAGTGGTCCCCAGATTTCAGGAGGACAGAGCGAGGAGGGAGCTCTGGATGCAGGCGGAGGGGCAGGCTTGTGCCCAGATGTGCGATTTTTTTCTCTGGATGGCCCCTGTCCCCCAAAGCAGTTTGTAGCATTTGAATTGGTTGTCAACCCTTAACCAGAAGGGGATTTAACACAAAAATCTCAATTTCTGGCTTCTCTTAAAAATTCATGCGCTCCCACAACGGGGCCCCACTTCCACATGGAGAGCAATTGGCTAGGAGTGAGAAGTAGGTGTCCCCCTCGAGGACCCTGAACTTGCCAGGTGACCACGGTCCCCTCCTGGCCAGCCCCAGTGTCTGGGGCCTGCGTCTGGCTCCTGGGGACGCGGTGCATGGAAGCCTGTGTCTAGTCCAGCCCCATTGTTTTGTGGCTTACAACAGAGGCCCAGGATGGGAGGTTAGCAGGGCCCAGCCAGAGCCCAGCCGCCCCGCCCCTGCCCTGGGGCTCCTTCTCCTGCCCCCAGCAGCCTCTCCTCCCACTGAGGCACTGAGCTCCCACGCGCCGTGGTGGCTCACCTGTGGACACGGCCCCAGGGAAGCAGGCCAGGGCCAGCCAGCTGAGGGTCAGCATCGCCTCGAGGGAGAAGTCCTGTCTGCTGGCAGCTCCCATCCTGGCAGCGGCTCCCTGAAACTGAAGCACGCCGAGTGAGACCCGGGACCTCAGCGGGCCGGAGTCCGCAGCCGGGGCGGGCACCGACAGACTCGGCCCCTGGCGCACACGGGGACGGGGCCCGCCGGGGCAGAGTCCTCAGCTGCCATGACTCAGGGCCGGGCAGACCGGGGCACGCAAGCCTCGTCCCCATCCCGCCCGGGGCCTGCAGCTCAAAGACCCGGGGATGGATGGAATTTCATCCTTGGGGCCCGCACTCCCGCCCCTCTAGGGTGAAGCTTTTTTCTTAAGGAGCAGAGAAAACCAAAAATATTCCCACGCAACATGAGCTGGAAACCAGATGCCACGGACGTGCTGTGTGAGCTCAGCTCTTTGGACAGACCTCTCTGGGCCTCAGTTTCTTAATTTGGCAGACGAGGCTGTGGACTGGCTGAGTTCTAACCTTGGCTCTGGTTTTATGGGTCTACGTTTCTAAAATACATCTTGATAAAGTCTCGACAACAGGAAGTCTGTGTGTCGCGCGCCCTCTGTGTATCACCTATCCAAAGGAAGATGAGATGACGAGAGACAATCGCCCCCATTTGTTCCCTCCTTCCTTGGGAAACGAACCCCCGGCTTTTATCTGCGTGTACGGTCACCTAGTCTAAAGGCCACCTTTCTGGGCTCTCTTATGTAAGTGGCACAATGGCCTTGGAATAAAGTTCTGGCCAACACCACCCCAGTATGGTGTATGAATTCCAGGAAATGCCCTTAAGGGAAAGCAAGAAGTCCTTCCTCCCTCCCTCTTGCTGGAGGGAATGTGGAGGTGATGGCTGGATCTCCAGCAGCTATCTTGGGCTGCATAGTGGGAGCCATGTTGCTTTACATTGGCAAAGCAAATGTAGAGAAACATCGAGGCCCTGACCCTATGGAGAACAGAACAGCCCTAGGCTCAGGCTTTATTTTTATGTGTGAGAGAACTAAATTTCTATTTTGTTAAACTTCTATTTTATGAAAGCTGCTTATCTTTCTCCTTTCATTCAAACAGACAGTGAAGATGAGACTCTGTATAGATAAACCCCAAGACAGGAACTTAAAAAGATGACAGACTTCTATGGAAAGAACCTAGATGTCCATCCACAGAGGAATGGATAAAGAAGATGTGGTATATATACACAATGGAATACTATGCAGCCATCAAAAGAAATGAAATCTTGCCATTTGCGACAACGTGGATGGAACTAGAGCGTATCATGCTTAGCGAAATAAGTCAAGCGGAGAAAGACAACTATCATATGATCTCCCTGATACGAGGAAGTGGTGATGCAACATAGGGGCTTAAGTGGGTAGGAGAAGAATCAATGAAACAAGATGGGATTGGGAGGGAGACAAACCATAAGTGACTCTTAATTTCACAAAACAAACTGAGGGTTGCTGGGGGGAGGGGGTTTGGGAGAAGGGGGTGGGATTATGGACATTGGGGAGGGTATGTGCTATGGTGAGTGCTGTGAAGTGTGTAAACCTGGCGATTCACAGACCTGTACCCCTGGGGATAAAAATACATGTTTATAAAAAATTTAAAATTTAAAATTTAAAAAAAAAATGACAGATTCCCCTTTTAGAACAGAATGCACGCAGAAAACATGTTTGTCCCTCTGTGGCCACACAGATCGCTCAGACTGGGCTTGGGCGGGTGGCGACCAGCTCTGGCTTCCCTGCCGGGGTCCCCGGGTCCTATCCCGGGCATGACAGCAGCTATGCCCAGAGAGAAACATTTCTTCCCTCAGGGAGAAAAGGGCCCAAATCCCTCTTGCCAGACACAGGCTCCTCCCCTGAACTAGCTCAGAGACAAATCTGACCATCCCTGGCCTGTGGGCTCCTGGTAAAGTGTCTGGGGTGCTCCGGGGGAGCTGGGGAATGCAGGAAGGTCCGAGCAGGGGCCCCCACGCTGGACCTGCGTCCTTCTGTGCAGGTGTTCCGGGAGGCGGGAGGGAGAACCTGATACTCTCAGATTCAGTGCCCGCGGTGTCCTCCCTGCCTGGCCCGGGCCTGGCCTGTGAGAACAACAGGCCCATTCTAGTCGCCTCGGCCGGCCGCTGAAGCCTCGCATCACGGCCTCTGGGAACGGCGCCTTTCCCATGGGCCCCAGAGCAGGAGTGTCTGCTTTCCTAGAAAGGGGGGGCTTCAGGGACAGGGAGGAGGCACGGCCCTCAGGGGAGAGCCAGAGCCCCGCTCCCGAGTCTGGATCAGGTTAGGAAAACTAGAGATAGCTGTTATCTGCAGATAACAGAGAAACCCCCCATCACCATGGGGTCCTCCGAGGGGCACCCCGACTTCCAGACCGTAGGCTGGCAGCTCCGCTGGCTAACGGAATACAACAGGCTCCCAGGGTCGTGGGGGCTGGAATGGGAGACCGTCTGGGTGCGGGCACCCCTTCTGCCCCTGCTCCAGGGGTCCCCTGGGAAGTGGGCCTCAGATTCCCACGTGGAGAGGCCATCCGGGCATTCAGGGACCTGTGGCTCTGACAACCTCTGATTGCAACACAGGTTATTTCAGAGACCGAGGACACACACACACACACACACACACACTCCCCTTCTGGGCGCACACACAATGCCACCTGGAGGGCGAAGGCTCTAAGCCTCTTTTCCCCAACATTCAGGAGGCTTCTGCCGTGTCTGTGTCCGAGCCCCTGTGGCCAGGGTGGGGGGCAGGTCTCTCCCGGGAGAGGCTCCAGCGCCCGAGTCCAGAAAGCCCGAGGAACATTCTGTTGAAGCGAGTCCCCAGAGTCTCTCGGATTTCACTTGGGAGCTCTTCACCGGGGCGGGGGGAGGCCGGCGTGATCCGTGGCTCACTCCAAGATTTCTGGCAACGGGAGCTGAGATTCTGCTGGCAAGATACGGTCCTGACCTGGTTCCCAGCTGCTGGAGGCCCCGGAAGAACACACACTGCCCCACAGTGCTAGAAGTTTCTGCAGGATGCTACGGGCCAGAGACTGGTCAGCCGCAGCCTGATGGCCATGAGCTGACCTGCTCCTTGAAGAGCGCGGGGGCAGCTGTCTGCAGAGCCAGCAAGGAGGAAGAGGGCGGACGGGTTATTTGGAACAACTCAGGACTCTCCATGACCAGCTCAGTGTTTCAGACCGGCGCCGTTCCTGCTGTCCGATGGTGGCCCAGGCCGTGTGCTCCCAATTCTCACGGGGACGAGAGACACTGCCTGTCTGCCCATCTGGCCTTCACATGCCCGGGGCCTGAATCTTGGTTCTTCCTGCAGGTGGTCGATCCTGGGGTCCGGGGCTTGGCACCTGCAGAGAGAGAAGGGAACAGAGTGTTGTCGGAGGATCTGGAGAGCCCCTGTGTCCCGGCCCACACTGCCCCAGCACGGCGGCACACTGGCCCCAGGGCGCGAGAGACCCTGTGCCGGCACTGCTGCAGAAGCCAAACCCCTTCGAGAGAGTCCTGGACGCCGGCCCAGCAGTGGGGGAGAGGGTCTGCTCCAGCTTGGAGGTGGGGGGTGACGTGGGACCTACGGGATGATCCGGCGGCCTGTGTCAGGACGGTGAGAGCACAGGGACAGCGTCTCCCCATCAAACCTGGCCTGTGGCAAGGCTGGTGTCATCCAAACCCGGACAAGGCTGGGCCCAGCTACTGGCAGGATGCTGTGGTCCAGAGGCCTCAATGCTGGCCACACGGCTGATACCTGGGAAATCATCTGAACACCTGGGGCTCCCTTTCATGGTAAAATCGGAGCTAATACATCCTAAATTCCAAGGTCACTGTGGGATCAACCGAGATGCCTGACCCGAGGCCAGCACCTCCCCCCGCCCGGTTTGTGCTCTCTGGAAGGCCAGCCTGTGCCCCTGTTTGTGGAGGGCCCCCGTGGGGCTGGTGCAGACCAGACCACCCACACAGGCTCAACTTAGAACCTCTTCTGGACAAGAACCTGCAGGCCCATGCCAGTGACCACCAGAATTCAGGCAAACAGACAGAGCCGAGAGCGCCCCTCCCGGCCAGGCGGAAAGTGACTCATTAAAACGCAGGCTGGGCTGGGGTGTGATTCTGCCTTTCTAACCCGCTCTCGCGGGAGGCAGGTGCTGCCAGGCCGTGGGCCAAGACACAAGGATCTGCCCATTTTACAGAGGGGAAACTGAGGCACGGGGAGCCGGAGCCCGTGCCTGTGCCGTCAGGAGCAGTAGATGGAAATCCAGACCAGCATCCGAGAGAATTTCTGTCCGACCCGAACTTAGGGGACATGTGTCACTCTCCCGCCTCCCTGCTTGCTTGGGGAGGGGCGGTGGGTGGAGGGAGACGGGCCCATCTGTTCCTGCCCCCGTCTCAAGCGAGGCATCACTTCAAGTCTTCGTTTGGGTAGTAAACACAGGCCTCAGATGCCCTTGATACACCCACAGAGGCTAAAAATTCCTTCTCCGAACAGAACACCTGCCTGGAGACGGGGAGTCCCCTCTGGGAAGCCACCTGCACGCGGAGCCACAGAGGGAGACGCTGCGGTTCCACGGGGGGAGACGAACACACACTGAGGCTCCCCCCCAGCCCCGGACGGAGGCCCACAAGTCGTTCGGGTCCTGCTGGGCCGCTGAACCAAGCCCCCCACGGCGACACCCCCCACGGCGACACCGATCTGGCTCCCCAGGCCGACAACGTCTGTGTCCTCGCCGTGTGTCCCGACCCCCTGAGCAGGCACCGTGGGGGCGCCGGGGGGGGCCAGGAAGGGAAGACCTCCGCCCTCCAAATGGCCCCCGGTCCCATCCCTCGATGCCATGGGCACGGAAATCAAAACGATGAGTGTGGCCCCCTCCCGCCCCCCCGGTGGAGATCCCTGCAGCCTCAGCCCCCCAGGAGCACCTGGCTCCCTGAATCGGAACCTCCGGGATTGGGGGCCCGGCCCTCCGTGTGTGAGCGAGTCCTCCCGGCGACGCTCCCGTGCGCACACGTCTGAGGACAGTGTTAACTCGGCTCAGAAGACACAATTGTCACCCGGGGCCTCAGGGCCGACCCCACAAGTGTTCGACGGCGTGTGGGCGAGCGCTAACCATTTGGGCCGTGTCACCAGACAGACCCACGTGGCAGGGCCAGGCCGGCCGCAGAAGAGCGGTGTGTGATCGCGGCCCTACCCTTAAAGCTCGGGGCTCCGTCCCCTCGGCTGTGGGCGGGGGATGGGTGGCGCCGGGCTGGACCGAACGAGGCGCACGGGTGTGGGGCGCCATGACCGAGCCGCGTGCTCCGGGAGTGATGCTGGCCGCCGTCATCCCTGCCGGGCCCTGCTCGCTGCCTGGGGCCGCCCACCCTCAGCCTGACTTGCTAAGCGGGATTTTCCGGGAGCGTCTTCCGTGGATGAAGGGCTGGTACTGGGTCATCAGGTATGAGGCCTCGCTGATCCAGAGACGCCTTCTCAAAAGCTTGACGTGAAGGGTGATGCAGGGGCCTCAGCCCTAGGGACTGTGCTTATGGGGGATGTGGGCACAGCTATGACACACTGGACACATGCAAGCAAACTGGTACTTTTCGTACCTGTAACTCTTCTCTTTCCCTCAATGGAGGAAGAAAAAGATCATCTGTCCCCGTGGAGCTGCTTCTCTCCGCCCACGCCACCCCAGGATCATAAAGGAGAGGCGCTATCCCATTACTGATGCGGTGCTTCTCCCCAGAGTCACAAGCTCAAGGCCGGCGCGAGCCGACTGCAGGCTGCAGCGAGGAAGGCCCCTGCTAAGGCCGGCGCTCTCGGGGAGAGGGGGACTGAGTACTCTAAAACGTGACCCAGGTGTCCCTGCGTCCCTATTCCTCGTCCCCAGGCATCAGATGCCCAGCATCTGCAAGTTCACCTCGTCCCGTGGAAAGTGTGGCCCTTGTAGGGCTCCTCCTTCCCTCCAAGTCCATCTGGGGGTCCTTGTGGGCACCCGCACACATGCGGGCATCAGCCTGTCCCTGTCCTGGGGCCACTGCCCCTGCTGGTCTCCACCTCTGCCCTCGCCAACGGAGCCCTTCCGCACGGGGAGGAGAGCCTGCCCCCCGGTGACCGGCCCACGGGAGCCCCCTCCACGCCTCGGCCTCACTGTGGAAGCCGCCTGTCTCATCCGCAGAGAGACGGGGGGGCCAGGCTCCGTCACCTGTGCCCCAGCCAGGGCACACGAGGGCGTCTCCCAGGACAGGATTCCTCTCCCAGGAACCACCCTGCCCGCCCCGCATGGGGGCGTCGGTCTGGTCCGCCCAGCTCATCCCGTGGCTCTATAAGTCAGTGGCTCTCATGTGGAAGGAAGGCTGAGGCGCCCCCTCCCCACCCCACCCCCTAGACCTCTCAGCCTCCTTCTACATCGGTGGGGGCCAGCCGTGTATGGGACGGGAGCTGCCCCCCGACTTTGAGGATGAGCCCATGTGGGTCCCACCTCGGGCTTGGCTGGGCATCATCTGTAAAAGGGACAGAAGCTCTGCTGGCCGCCCTCCACCGCCCCCCCCCCCAGGGCAGGGCAAGCCTGAGCTGGGGTGGGGGAGGCTGCCCAGCCACGGGGCTCTCATCCCTAGCACCCCGCCCTGGCCATCAGAGCCCCGCGTCCCCTCAGGGCCTGCAGCTCAAACGTCAGCCAATGCCCAGAGCAGCCTGATCCCACAGATCCGTGACCTCGAAGGCAAGCGTCTCCCAGGACCCTGAGTCAGGGCCTAGAACCTTCCCCGTGCGACCACCAGGCTACACACCTTCCCGGCCGGTTGTGTGTCCTCCCCCAGCTGGCTGAGGGGTTACGGCAATAAACACTTCATCAATTGTGTTTTTTAACCGAAAATACCAGCATCAGCAGTTGGCCGCACATGTCTCCTGGCCCACGGTTAGGCCATGTGTGCCGACTTGTTTCTGAGGTTCCAGCGAGATTTCTGCAAAACGTCCCCTGCCTTCTCCTGGTCACCTCCGGCCCGGAAGCCGCCTGCTTTACCCCTCCGAGGGCCCCGTGATGGCCGGCAGAGCCCTCCTCCACGCCAGGGGGCCCCTGCCTGATGGCAGGTGCCAAGGAGCTGCAGGGGTGACGGAGGGCAGGGGCCAGGGGCTGAGGCACCTTCAGGGCGGGGGTTTGGACTTTATCCCGAGGGCTCCCGGCAGGCGAGCGGGAGGGGCCCTGAGCGGAGCCCGCCACCCACGTGTTCTCCATAAAGACGCCAGGGCGGGGCTGGACCCGGGGAGGGGCGAGGGGTGGAGGGTGTGCCGCTGGAGGACTCCACCGCCAGAGTCGAATTAATTCAGCACACATTTACCAAGCGCCTACTGCGTGACAGCTCAGGGGAAGACCTTCCCCGGGGTCGGTTACGAGGTCACAGCCCGGGGGGCGCGGGTGCCCAGGGAGGGGGGCAGTGGGCGGCGGAAGAACGCGGAGCCGTTACAGGGCGCTGGAGAAAGTCAGGCAGGACCGCGGGGATGGAGCCGCTCCCGTGCACGGGGAGGTCACAGACGCACTCACTGAGAAAGGGACATTCGAGCAGGACTTGAAGGTGGGGACAGGGCAGGGGTGCAGTAGAGACAGGCAGGGGGAGCTTGGTGTGTCCTCCGAGCGAAAGGAGCCGGGTGCTGGGGCAGAGACAAGGTCGGAGGACAGAGGGGACTGCCCAGCAGGGGTGAGGAGAAGAGCCCAGGGGCTGTCAGGGGAGGGTCAGGTGGGAAGGAGAGAGGCACGTGGGGCACACGTCTGAGGACGCCTTACG
This sequence comes from Mustela erminea, assembly GCF_009829155.1. Classification (NCBI taxonomy): domain Eukaryota; kingdom Metazoa; phylum Chordata; class Mammalia; order Carnivora; family Mustelidae; genus Mustela; species Mustela erminea. The sequence continues at coordinate 1,893,425 of NC_045618.1, read as the reverse complement.
GAGACGGTGCCCTCCATCACGGCAAGGGCCCCGCTCAGGGCTCCATCAGTCACGCGGTCAGGCACGACTGGCTTCAAGGGAGCTGGCAGCAGGGGTGTGTTGGGGGGGTGTCCCTGCTTACACGGGCCATGCAGCCAGCCCTGCGCCGTTCAGTCCACGCGACGCCCTCCCCACTGACCGCTCAGCCTCATGCAGCGACGCTCCGGGCACCGTCTGTGGACAGCGTCCCCCTGACTTACGGCTCCTCCGGAGTCTGGAGGCCAGAAGGGAGGGACATGAGGCGACTGGGCCTGCCAAGGGCACACGGCACACGGCTAGGAAGGAAAGGTGTTCTCAGAGCCACAGAGCCCCGGAGCACGCGACCCGCCGTCGGAGCCGTGCTGGCTGTGGGTTCCTTGTGTGTGTTCACAGTGTTCCCGCACCGGGGAGCTGCTGTCCTAACACACCTCCTTCCAGATGGAGAGGAAGGAAGGGCAGCGGAAGAGAGATTTGCCCTCGAGGTCCCGCGAGCAGGAGGAGCAGGCAGGGGAGCTGGACAGTGTGTGTGCACATGTGCGTGTGTGCAGATCACACCGCCACCCGCGGGCTCTGAAGCTGCGGGCCTGGGGCACGACCCAATAACCCCTGTTTGCACACACACAGCCTGATGCCTGGAGGGTCAGGACCCGTGTCGGGACTCAGGACAGGCCCCCCGCTGCCCTCCGGCACAGGGCCTTCCTTCAAACTGGGAACAGGAACCTGTGGGGGCAGAAAATGCTTCCGTGGTCTGTTCCAGAGGGGAGCCCTCTGTCCCTCACTCCCAGCTGCTGTGGTTCAGGCGGGGCTGACCCGCCACCTCGGCTGCCGAGGCAGACACGGGACCCAGCCTGGCCAAGGAATATATTCTATTCCCTGGCTGCCGAGATCTGTTGGGGAATGGCCACACGACCCGAGACAAAGAAAGGGGACGTGGAACTACTGGGAAGCTAATCCTCACCCACGGAGGCTGGGGAGGCTGGGGAGCCTGGGGCTGCCCAGGGCCTCTGTCTGTGCTGAGAGCACCTGCCTGAGAATGAGACGTGCACGGAGGAAGGCAGAGCCTATAGACAGAGAACGGGACCATCAAGCACCCAGATCCAGCTTTGCCTGAAGCTACTGCTCTCCCTGACCTTTTCAATCACATAAGCCAATAACGGCTCTTTTTCATGTAAGCCAGTTTGAACTGTGCGTCAGACAGTTACCAAGGAAACCATCCTGCCTGAGAAGGATCCAGACGAGGAAGGCAAAAGGAAGGTCCATTTCTCACAAGTGTTTTTGTGCTCGTAAAATATCCATTTTAATCAACCAGGCCTCCTCTTACTGTATTGGGAAGGAGACTTCCTCTCTCCAGCTGTCCCATGTCCCTAAACATGCGTGTCCCTAGAAAAAGTGGTTCACGGGAGAAAGAATGCAAGTCATCGCCACCACCATGGTCCGAGACCCGTTCCTGTAGGAACCAGTAAGGACCGTCATTCCCCGTCCCCGCCACGAGCCCTCTGCTCCGGTCATGGCACATTTTGTTTAAGACCCTTCGAGGGCTGCCCTCCCTCCTGGGGGGAAGGCGGGACTCCTCACCCAGCCCCACACGGCCTCGGGTCTCCACCCCTGCCACATTGGCCCCGGGGTCCTGTCCTCTGACGACGCCCGGCTTGCTTCTGCCCTGGGGCCTTCTCAGGGGCTGCCACACCTGGGACGCTCGCCCTTGCCCCACCCACCGGGTGTCAGCCTAACCCCCGGCTCTTGGAGGGGCTCCCCTGAACCCCTGGCCCAGGAAGGGGGTCCTCTCTCGGCGCCCAGGGGGACTTTCTCCACTCGTCAGAGTTGGTCGTCATATATTTACTTGTGAGTTTGCTCGGCGGCCCCAAGCTTCCTGGGGACGGGGGGTGGCCGTTGGCCAGGCTGCTCGGAGGGTGGTCCGGAGACCGGCAGCAGCACAGCCCCTGGGAGCTTGTTGCAACAAGGAGCCTCGGCCGAGGCCACTGACTGGCAAACCGGAGATTCTTGTGCGTGCCGACCTCCCCGGGCCTCGCGACGCCTTCGGAGCTCCTCCGGCCCCTCCGCCGGGCCCCTCTTCCGGCAACCCGTCTGCCAGTGTCCCCAACGGCAACCTGTAGGCCGCGACACTACCCACAAAGGAGCAGGCCGTGACAAGTTCCGCCCCGAGCTGGGGCCCAGAGCGCTGACCTGAGAGCCTGGCTCGGGCGAGCGGCCCCGGGAGCCCCCGGGGGCCGACGCAGCACGAGGCCCGTGAGCAGGCACCTGCTGCGTCTGCGAGCCAGGCTGGAATGTAACGAGCCGGGCCTGGCAGCCCTTCAGACGGCGCGGCCTGCCCCCCGGGCTCCCATTCCCAGGCGCGCACAAACCCCGGAAGGGCAGAGACGAGTGTTTGCACAGCGCACAGACTCTCCCTGCTCCTCCCGTGGCCCGGCCGGACTGGGGTCGGGACACTGCGCTTCAGTCTGGTTCCAGGTTGGGCCGGAGCCCTCCTTTGATCTGCGGGGGCTCGGCTCCTCCCGGCTGCTTTATTTGCAGAAACCACCGCTGGTTTCCTGAGACTTCAAACACACCTACAGGAAGCGACGCCAGGTGGGGCCTAGCCGCAGCCTCTGGACGGCCCTACGCACCCCTGCACTCCTACCGGCAGGTGTGACTCGCAGCCTCGGGCGGTGAACAAAAAGCCCGTGATCTTAGAGAGAAAGTGGACTCTGATAAACCGGCTGGGGAGGGGCCCTTAGTAACGGAGGATCCTGGGAGACCTCGGGCCAGGCTCCTCTGGCCTCTCCTTTCTCTCTGTGAAGGGGCCCCCCGGCCACGCATAGGTCAAGGCTGACTCACGAGTAGGTCCCGCTCCGGGGCGGGGGCAGAGAGGCAGAAGCATGGTGGCCCCTGCTCGGAGAAGCTCGCCAACGAGACCTGAGCTCCGGGCACCTCTGCTTCACCACTAGGGAACCCCAGGCCTCCACAGGACGCCGCTCCCCCTACCACACCCCCACATTTACCAGAATGTTTTCCAAACATAGAGCCACGTTGCCAGAAGTCTGCCATGACCGCCAGCATACCCACGACCCAGAGGCTGCCGGTAATATTTTGCGGTATTTACCGTACCACGTAACTACGCATCCGTCCGTCCATCCCTCTGTCCGTCCAACCAGAAAGCAACCTTGGGTTTCGGATGCAAACTGCGAGCACCAGCACACTCTCCCACAAACGCTTCAGTACGCCTGTTACTAAACAGATTTCAAGATGCACTGAAATTTGGAAAATCTTTTTGAGATTCATTTATTTATCTTAGAGGGAGGGAGGGAGAGTAGGAGCGGGAGGGGCAGAGAGGGAGAGAATCTCAAGCGGATGCCATGCTGAGCGCGGGATCCGACAGGGGTGTTGAACCCACGACCCTGAGATCATGCCCTGAGCCGAAACCCGGAGTCGGGCACCAAACTAATTGAGCCACCCAGGCGCCCTCAAACCTGGAAAGGTAAAATCTGCATCTAGTGAAATGCACAAACCCTGAGTCTATATTTGCTGAATTTTGGAAACTGCCTGTACCCATGAGACCCAAGCCCCCATCCAGGCGAGAACATGAGCGTCATTCCGGAACGTTCCCTCGCATCCCGTGCCAGTCAACTCCCTCTCGGGAGGCTCAACCACCGTTCTCCCAAAACGGTACTTCGCCCGCTGTGGAACTCGGTGTACATGGAACGACCCAGAACGTAGCCCTGCGTGAGGCTTCCTTCCCTCAGCACGTTTCTGGGAGGCGGCCGCGTTCTTGTGAGCGTCCGGGGTCCCTGGGTCCTAACTGCGCAGTGGTCCCCGACGAGCGCCGATGGGCTCCTACACAGCTGCCTACTTCTTACTGCTCCCGGGAACCGCACCTGGAGTGGGTCTGGGGGGACACGGCCCAACAGAGCCGTGTCGGTGCTGTCCTCGAACCCAACAATGTTCGGGGGGGCGAGGGTCCTTGGGTCACCTCCAACCACCCTGATGAGAAATCGGGCAAGTCCGGGCAGCTCCCCGCTCTCCGGCTCCCTCGACAGCAAGACGCTGGCGGACGGCGGGCCCTCAGACGGCTCCGCACGGGCCACCGAGTGGCTCTGCGATTCTAGGTCATTTCCGCAGGTTCTTGTTGATATAGGAGTCGCTCCGTAGCATTCCGTGCTGACGTCTAGCGGATTTATTTCTCCCGTGTCTCCCCTTTTGCTCAACTCCTTGCACTCACCACCTTCAACATTTCAGGCTACCATTCCTCTCCGACACCTAAGGCTCTTAGTCCCTTCTGCCTCAGGGGCGCTTGGGGGAAATTTTCTTTCTTTCTTTCCTATTTTTTTTTTTTTTTAAGTTCTGTTAGTTAACATACAGGGCAATACTGGTTTCTCGGAGAGACTTTTAAAAGACAGCGTATACAAAGGGGTTCAGAAAGCACAGGTATGCAGTCGGCGCTCCATAAAAGCCACCTTCCTTCCCCAGCTGTATGCTCCCGGACAGGACAGTTGCTGGAAATAGCACACGCCCCCCCCCCCCCCCCCCCAGAGAGGGGCTGCCCTGAAGAATCAGGACCTCGGGCCTCTTGCCCGCCAGGCGGTGCTGAGAGTGGATGCCTGCAGGGTCCCCCGGGGCCCACAGCCTGGTCACCGGGGGCTGCAGCCCATGCGTGTGTCACAGCCAAAGGAGCGGCCAGCAGCACAAGGAGCCCCCGCCTTGGGCTCTGGCCTCCTCTGCCGAGCTGAGTGGCGGCCCAGGACCTGGCCTACGTCCAGCCCGAGCTGCCTGTGCTGCCTCAGACCTTCCAGAGGTTCCAGCTGGAAAAAGTTAGTCCTTGCTTTTCACCATAAAGTGGGAGAGAGCAGTCCTGGCTGAGGGAGGCGGCGGCCCTGTCAGCTCGGGGGCCTGCGGGGGCCGCGATGGTGCCCGGCTGGGACCCGACTCCAGCTTCTTCTGGCCTCTGAGTCTCTGTGTGTCCCTAGTATTGTCTTTCCAGCGCCTGGGAGCAGGGACGGGCCTTGAAAACCATGAAGCCCACGGCTTGCCCAGGGTCTCACACTGAAGATTCGAGCGGGGTCCCAGTTCAACTCAGCGTACACGGGCCACGTATCGAGTTGGAAATATGAAAGTGTCCGTGTTCAACCACTTCGATCTACCAAAAATGGGGGTTTCATACAAGTCAGTCTGTCCAGGCCCTCTTAAGTGGACGCTGCTGTCCTGGAGTCTGGGCGGTAGTGGGGGGCGTGGTCCAGAGACAAGGAAACGTCGCGGACACTGCCGTTTGTGATCTACTCGGTGTGGCCATCTCTTTCCTGAATAGTCCTACCTCCTGCTGCCCGGTCCACGCCCTCTGAATTGGGTCGGTCACCTTCGCAGGGTTTCAAAGACCCCCATAGTCTGAGGTCTCCCAATTCTCCGCTGTGAGCCAAGGTCTTAACTGTGCTCCAGGCCCTATATGACTGACCTGCCCTTTCTCAGGGTGGCCCTCCTGGAGCCGTGTTTGTTCGGCAGAACTCCTGAGTCCTAGGCCAACACATTGGACCAGTGAATGGGTGCAACCGACCGAAGCTAGGCTGGTGCTTTTTCTCCGGGTTCCAGTCCTTTCGTGTGGCCTGGCTTTACACCTGCCTCTGATTCTAGGAGATGCCGCCTGCTCCTTACAATAAATCCAACCCCATGCATTTTTTTTTTAAATTTTGTTAAATTGAACTCAACTGGTTTCTCTTACTTGCCCAAAGTCATGGTTCCTGCACCCATAAAGGAGTGACCTCGCCTTTCTCTCTGAAGGTCTTAAACGGGTATTGGAACTTTCGGACACGAGCATTTCTCGGTGTAGATTTCCACCGTGTTCTCAGTGGCTCTCTCGTGTGGTTACAATCCCACCCATCATGGCCGGGACTCTGTGAGGACCGAGGGTGTGAGGCCCCGACTCCCTCCGTATCCCGGGGCTGGACCGTGAGCGGAGGGGACTCCTGGAGGATCCGTAAAGATGGCGCCACGAGCGCGGGCCTCCGGGGCACTTGGCCACCCAACTCTGTAGGCACCTGTTAGCAGCTGCTCTCCTGTGTTTACAGTTCAATTCGTGTTGGGACAAAGACCAGCTGAAAATCACACACACAGCTTTCAGACGCTCCGCGCTGCACACCCTCCGTCTTCCCCTTCGGTGCTGAAGATGAGATAAGCCCCACCTTGTCTGGCTGCTCTCCAGGGTCCCGGCATAAAAGGGAGAAAGGGAGGAGGCAGGGATATCCCTCCCCGTTTGTTGTGACAGGAAGGCAGAGGGGTAAAGCCCTTCTTTGAATGGGGACAAAAGGCTGTTTTGTTTGTTATTTTTTTTAAACACTTCTCTGTATGAAGAAAGACGATGCCAGAGAAAATGTTTGCAAGCGGGGTCAGAACGTGTCCCATGCCATAAAAACAAAGCGCTGTCCTCAACACCAAACTGACACCATTTCTGTGCTTAGTTACTTACTTAGGCCGCTCCGATTTCCAAAAAGCGCATCGAACGTAACCACCGATTCCCAGTGGACTGCGAATTGCAATGACACCCACCGGGTGCCTTCTACGGGCCAGGCACTGGGCGAGTCGCTTTCTCTCTGGTTTGTCTCCCACCAGAGCCCGGAGACTAAGGGGGTTTATTACAAAATCAGCAAGTAATACATCTCTTCTGGGGTCCACACCGTCGAGCTTTCAAGCCGTTGCATCTTTTCCTAGCTGCTTTGCTATCCTCAAAAACCAATAGTCCCTTGGCCGGACCACAGTGAGCTCGCAGATAAGTGCCCCTTCCTGCCCAGCAAACTCAGCCCCTCCCTCCTTTGCTTATGCCCCCGCCCACCCACACAGAAGCTAGCGACATCTACCGCCTCATCTCCTCTCCAGCCGTGGACGCTAGCACAACCCCTCTGCTGGACGTTCACGGTGGCCTCCTGACCCGTCTTCTGTCTCCGGTCTCTCCCTCCTTCTGACCCGTCCCCTTCCCCGCTGCCCGTAACCTTGATCTCAGGTTGTACTCCACACCTTTCCAAAACCCTTGATGCCTTGGGAGGCCCTACGTGCCGCGACCCCCAGCTGTCTGTCTGTTCAACCTCGCCTCTTGCTGCTCTCCGACCCGACCCCACCTGCTGTGTTCAGCTCACCCCGGGCCGCCAGAAGACTGCCCCCGAGACCCCGTGCACTCGCATTGTCTGTCCCTTTCCTCATGGTGCTCTTTCTGCTTCGATGGCTCTTTTCCAGGATCACCGGCCGAGAGAAACCCGGCCACCCGTCCAGGACGACTTACAGGTCTCCTCTCCCCGGAACCCGTCGTGGCTTCCCGCGAGGAATTAATCCCTGCTTTCTTCCTCACTCCCCTTCTCTGTTGAATGCTTGTCCTTGTGCATAATCACCTGTCAAAGACTGTTACCCGTCTCTCCCACTAGAATGGGGGCTTCAAGAGGGCAGCGAGCCTTACTGTCTTCACCTCTGTGTCCCTGGTCCCGGGTCTGGCACAGAGGAGGGATTCAGGGTGTGCTTGTCGGATGAGTAACAGAATCGACGTGCCAAGAAATCAATGGACAAACGACTTATCGTAGCTCTAAGAGGACCCTCAGGTGGAGAGCGGGTCATCCGTCGGCTGGTCACAGGTCCGCCTCCCTGTCTCCTGGCCCTGCCCTGATCCGGCCCCGGCCCGGTCCTGCTGCGGAGCAGTGTGGACCCCCAAGGGTCTGCCCACCTCTTCTCTTCTAGGCTCTGGCCCTCCTGCTCCCATGTGGTCACGATGGGGCCTCCCACGCGGGTCAGTGCCCCACCGGGTAGGCCGCGCCAACGGGCCCACAGAGCACCTCCAGGCACAGCGATGAGCCCCTCCCCCGGTGTTTCCGACTGGGGTCAGAGATGGTGTTTGAGGACCGTCTTACTGCTGCAGTGGGTGTGGTTCCTATAAAGACGCAGCCCCGTCCGCTTCCCTTTTCCCTGTAGGTCCACCCTGGGAGATCCAAAAGCCGATGGGGAGAGAGGAGCAAGGGGAAACAGAGTCAGGGAGGGGAGGTTGAGCCACTTCCAGCGGCCCCGAGGTCGGAGCCCTCACTCCTCCTTGCACAGGCTGTCCTTCCAACCTACCCGGGTTCACTGCCGCCTCGCCCTCTCCTTGTGGCTGAGGGGCCCGGGGGTCGGGTGTCCGCCACTGGCAACCCCAGAGCCCGACAGGCAGACAGAGGCACACGGGGCTGGCCTCCTCCTCGCTGAGGCCCCGAGCCGCGGTTCCCCGCCCCGCCCTCCCTGTGCAGCCATGGTCCGTCCACAAAGTCCCTGACAACGTGGGTCTTCTTCCAGGCAGAGTGAGAAGAAAGTTGTCACCCACCCAGTAAGAAAGTTGTCACCCACGTGCTGCGTCTGGGAACCACCCCCTTGGCCAACTCCCGCCAAAGCTTCCCGGGTGCCTCGAGTCCCGCCGACTCCGGCCTGCCGACCCTGACGAGGTTACCCTTTCCCACCCCTGCCTGGGCAACCCCCACGGCTCCCCGCTCTCCAGTCCGAACACCCGGCGCTGTGCTCAGTCCTGCTCGAGAGACCCCGCCCCCCCCCCCCCCCCCACGCTGCGACCCACCGGCTCTGGCTGGCTCGGTACCGTGCCCTCCCGGCCCAGCCCATCACGCTCTGTGCCCACCGACGTGCAACGTCGTGGGCCACGCGCCGTCTCCCGGGCAACCCTGGTCCGTTTCTGCCTCTGTCTCTGCTCACTCAGCGCCCCTGCCTGGGGCCCCCCCACGCCTCGGGGAGTGCGCGTACGTCTCCACATTTCCACCTGCCTCACTTTCAGGCGCTTCCCCAATTGCCCTCGTGGACACTTTGCTCCTTGACCCATTTTCTGGCTCCCCCTCCCCGTCTCTCCCGTTGCCCACCCTTTACCCCAACACGACGTTCCAGTTAAGACAAAGCTCACGCGTCCCCTGCAGTCCTCCTCCACCCCCCACGTGCAGCGTGTGTAGACCCCGAAGCCAGGACTGGCCCACGGTCTCCCGGGCCCCCTGGCAGAGCCGGTTGTGCGAGGGGCGAGGAGGCGGGAGGAGGCCAGGATGACTCAGGGCTTTGTGGCTGGGGCGGAGGGGGACCCAGGCCGAGGGAATGGTGAGCACATTTCCCGGCTGGCTGCACGCCTTCGGGATTGGAGAGGCTGCTGGCAGCCACGCGTGGCTGTGCCGTAGGCAGTCGTGGGGGTGGGCTCGGACATGAGGAGAGGGAGGTGGGTTGTAGACACAGTTTACAGAGGGCCCTGGAGCCCTGGGGGAGGGGGTCCGAACCCATCAGGGGACCCCCGAGCTGGGACGAGCGTGGAACGGATGCCGCTGGGGTGACCCTGCCGAGGGGGCTGTACTCACACTGTAGGGCCAGCCCTGCCTTCAGAGGGACAGCGTCCACGCCCCTTCCCTCCGCCGAGGCCCCCCTTCCCATCTGGGTGCAGGCTGTGCCCTCCGGGCCAGCAACGCCGTCGGAGAACTCGGAGTCCCCGCCCGGTGCGTGTGAGGCTGGTGGTTCAGCCGCCGGCATCTGGCTGCCCGCCAGGCCCACCACCTGCTCGGGCAGGTGCCCCAGCTTTCCCTGCTGCCGGCAGCTGCCAATGCGGCCTCTGCCCCCACAGGCTCCGGGCTGCTCCGGCTCTCCGAGGATTCTCACTCCCTAGGAGCACACAGAGGCGGGTTCCTTCCCTCCCCGCTGGTACCTGCTGGGAGGGAACCCCCAGAGAGCCCCTCCATGAACACAGCGACGTGCACCGAAGTCCGTCCCTCTCCCTAAAATGCCAGCCTCGGCGCGAGTGCGGGCCAGAGCACCAGAGCACCAGGACTTGGCGCGCCGAGGCTCCGCCTTCCCCACCAGCTGTCCCAGAGCCAACAGGCCTGCACATACGTTACAAGGTGCGGAGCGGGTTGCACGAGGCCAGCTCAAGGTGTCGGAGCAGGAGGCAGGAGCCGCTGAGGGGTGGCGGTCCAGGACCCAAATCTCTCATCGACCCTTTCCCAGAACAGTGGGGCACGAGTGCTCCTGCCTGAGGTCGGGGCTGCCGGGGGCCCGGGGCACGGCCAGAGGAAGGGCGTCCCCCACCAGCCCTCCCAGACCATGCAGCATTCTCCAAAGCTCTTTCTCGGGTCCTTACTTATTTTTTTCTTCAGATTTCCCAGTAAATCATTCACCTTCTGTTTTCTTCCTGGGCTATCTCCTTGTTAAGGGCCTGAAACTCATCCTTGTTCTATCTGCTGTGGTGGGAGCACAGCCCTGTGGCCCCTCTTGGGGATAAAGTCCCCCTCGTCCCCAAGGAGGTGTTGGGGGAGTGAGCGGGCACATGGCTCAAGGGCGCTGTGGTATCGCCATCGCCCTGAAAACCACGGAGGGAGTCCCGGGACGAGCACGGGCCTCCGCAGCTCCCTCTCCACACCCGCTGCCCCTGCAGACTTGGGCTAGGCAGGTGGCTGACTGGCGTCAGGTGCGGGGCCGGCGGGCACCTGCCTCACCGTCACCAAGCTCTGTAACACCCAGAACCAGCCCGTGGCTTTACCAAGCCAGGAGGGGGTCTCAGAATGGGGCTATGAGCCCACGGTGGGGGGGGGGGGCTGTCTTCTTGGGAGCGTGACGGCCACTGCCTTTGGTGCCCAGGATCATCACAGCCACAGAGCTGCCAGTCAAAGACCCTCGCTGGAGAGGAGGGGAAGAGACAGCTGGTGCTGACCGACCCACTCTCGGGGCGCAGGCGTGAGGGTCTAGTCAGCACCCCGCAGTGACTCCTTGGCCTCCTGCTTGCACCAAGGGCTGCCAAGCTGGAGCGTTCCCCAAGCCTTCTGTCGGCTCACACCGGCTTGATGTGTAGTTTTCTTTCCCCTGGAGCTTGACATTCACAAGCCACTGGGTCCCCAAAGCTACCTAAGAACACCCAGGACCTTTAAGAACTACCCTTTCCGAGGCCTTTCTTGGAGATCTTGATTCTGTACCTCTGGGCTGGGACCCAGGAATGGATCTTTCTAGAAATGCCCTCAGGGCTCCTGACCCGCAGTCCGCAAAGGGAAACTACTGGCAGCCCCCAGGTCTGTGACCGGAACCACCTGACGCGCTAGGCTTTAACGTCTGCGACCGAGTTCCTAGACCCAGAAACAGGGCTTTGTGCTAACGGTGTTCGGGCACTTTCCTCTTCCTGCAGCCACCGGGTCTGTCCGGATTTCCGGCCTGCCATCCAAACCCTTCCCCGGCCAGTGGCAGCGGCGCCTCTGGGCGGCAAGCCTTTCTCAATGCCGTCCCGGCCTCTGGAGGAAGAAACCAGCGGGTCTCCAAGCTGCTGCTTGTCACGGGGCAGCGACTCAGCCCAGCGGCCGCTGCTTATCACGGGGCAGCGACTCAGCCCAGCGGTCTGCTTGTGGCCAGGACGGCAGCAGGAAGGCCTCAGCTCACCGCCTGGAGCACAGTGCGCGCTCCGCGAACATCAGCCCATGTGATGGGTGTCGTCAGTGCAACTGCCGAATGCACCGGGCTTAGCGCCCACACCCAGAACACGGACACGTCCCCTCTGCACATTGGTTCCATCGGCCCGGACGGCCGCGTGCACGGACGGCTGCCCCAGGGGTCCGGGACCTCCAGCATGTCCCCTGCAGGGGAGGCCCCGTGCAGCGGCTCTGGGGACCAGTCTCGTGGCTCCTGGGCCGGTGGAGCAGACGTACTGCAGGACCCTGTGGTTCCACCCAGCGGTGCGTTTCTGTCCAGATGAAAACACGTCCACACGCATGTTCCCAGAGACGCTGTTCGTGACCGCCCAAAAGTTAAATAAGACAGTTGTCCACCAACTGGTGAATGTCGACGCGAAATGCGGAGGACCCGTCCCACGGAATACCACGGGCCACCCCGCGGCGGCAGCACTAGCCCCCGCTGCTACACGGACGAAGCCTGAAGACATGATGCTCGGGGGAAGGAGTGGCTCGAGGGCCACTCCAGGACCCAGTGACACAGTGGGCAGCATGCTGACAAGGCCAGTCCGCGGGGACAGGAAGCCAACTCACGGTTGTCGGAGGCCGGGGGACGGGGAACAGAGGAACACTAGGGGACAGGGTGTCTGGGGTGCCACCAGGGTCTAAACTAGGGAGAGCTGACGACAGTCCCTGTACACCTCTCAGCATACAAACGGACGGTGCAGAAGAACATGCATGTCTCATGGTACGAAAATCAAATCTCAAGCTGTTACGGTCCCTGGCTCTCCACAGGCCACTGGACAAGTCACTTAGCCAGTGAAAAATGTAAAATGCCCTGGATGGGCAAGGGCTTGACGTCAGGGGACACCTTGTGATCCTGCGATAAACCGTCATTACCATGATCAGTCATTACAACCCCACGAGTCGTAAGTCCAAGCCGGGTTGTAGGCGGTCTGCATGCGGATTCACAGCCCCGCCAACAGCACAGCCCAGGGGAGGACCGCACTTCCGCTCACAGGCGCAGAGCCTGGGGCCGCTCAGAAGGACACGCGGGGTCCCAGACTCAAGAATTAGCTGGATCAGAATTCAAATCTTGGCTGGCCTCCCTCCAAAGTCTATTGCTCATTCCTTCGTTCGTTCAGCCACCCCCAAGTTTACAGGACGACGGAGGCCAATGCACGATGACAAGCGACACCACCAGTTATGCGACGTGAGAATGTGGGAGTCTGGGCAAGTAGAACAGGGGAAGTCGAGGCAGCCCGGGCAGGGGTGGTGCGGGAGAGCTTAAGGAAATTCAGGCGGCTGCGAGATGGGTGACGTGTCCCGGGGGAAGAGGGAAGGGCGCTCCGGGCGGGCGGGTGACAGTGAGCACCCATAGGTCACACCCACACCGTGCGCCTGGGTTTATGGGCGCGGGGAGAGGCGTCCAGCAGGAACTCCAGAAAGTCACTGGGACCAACGCGGCCTCCGAGCTGGGCGAGCCGCTCTGTGACCGTCCTTCCTGAGGGTCCGTCCTTCTGTCCTCCTGCTCCGGCCCGAGGCGCACGGTGGGCACGCAGACTAGGTGGGTGGAAAGGAAGCACTGGTCCCTCGCCCTCCGGAGAAGTTTCGGGGCGGAGAGGGCGTAGCCGAGGGCGCGCCCGCTGAGGACGGAGTCACGCGAGGTGTAGCCGGGTGTGCGGAGGCTCACCCACCTCTGCGGAGGCGGGGAGCACCCCGGGACGCCAGGCGCTCTGCCTGAGGCTCCAGGATCCCAGCTCTCTTGCCCCCCCACTCTCCGGGTCTCATCCGGCCACCTGGTGGCTCCAACGGCCCCGACGGGACTTCCCAGCTCACCCACGCCCACCGCATCCCCAGCCAGCGTCACCGGGAACTGTGCGAGGTTGGGATGAGCAAAGGAGCACTGTCCCGGACCCCCGGTCACAGCCCACTCATGGGAGCGTCACTGTCCAACACCGTCCTTCCTGGACAGTGACCGGGGCGCGAGGCAAGAGGAGGACACCAGGGAACCGGGACAGAGCGGGGTGGAGATCGCACACCCGCTGTCCTTCCACATCGCCGACGGGGCTTTCTTGGATGCCGCAGAGCGCAGGGGCTACTAGATGCGTCTCTTTTTTTTTTTTTTTAAAAAGATTTTATTTATTTATTTGACAGAGAACACAAGCAGGCAGAGAGGCAGGCAGAAAGAGAGAGAGAGAGAAGCAGGCTCTGCACTGAGCAGAGAGCCCGATGCGGGGCTCGATCCCAGGACCCCAGGACCATGACCCGGGCCGAAGGCAGAGGCTTTAACCCGCTGAGCCACCCAGGCACCCCTAGATGCGTCTCTTAAGCGTATCCGTCTCCTAAGCGTATCCGTCTCCACTAGCCTCACCCTCTAATACGTAACGGTCAGATCACCGCGTGCGACGGAAAATGTTCAGTTTGTCCACACGTTACTTCAAAACCATTCCACAAACCGTTCGAGTTTGAGGACGCTCTGGCCTGCTGACCTGGAGGCTCTCCCAGCATTTGAAGCAGCAGGAAGCACCGGGCCTGCTGTGCTCCGGGCTCTGGCTGCACCCCGGGCTGGCGGGGTCCGGGGTCACCGCTGCTCCCCCGCCCGAGGCCGGCCCGGCCCCGCTGGACTCCTGCTCCTCCGACAGCCTCCATGCTTCGGAGCCACCTCGGTCATCCCGCGCTACCCACTGTCCCCGGGCACGCTCCCTGGGGGTGGGGGCCCGAAAGGGAAGTGGGGACACAGGACGTGAGGGGCAGCCCCACGTGGCCCGGGTGCCAGCCCACCAGGGGCAGCTGCTCAGGTCGGACCGGCCGAAGGAGCCCTCAGTGAAGGGAGCAGACGTTCCACTTAGGGCTGCCACAGCCCTGAGTCAGCGGGGGTGGCCCCCCAGAAATCCCAGGGAGCACAGGGCAGGACAGAGGAGTCACCTGGCTCACGGTGCACGAGGCTCCGCAGCTGTTTCTGTCCCCCGGCCCCCCGCCCCCGTCCTGGCATTCGGCTTAGTTTAACAGCCCCCAGCTTCTGGCCGGAGCTTTGCTGCCTCTCCTCCGCGGGATGCCCTGAGCCCCAGGCGGGGGCACAGGCAGCTGCAGGAAGACGCAGACGGAGGTGGGGGACGTGGGCACACACGCAGGAAATTCACGCCTACCCAGCAGCTGTTGCTGGGGCCGGGCGTGAGCGCCAGGGAGGCCGGCTGAGCGGCTGCGGGGCGGGGACCCGGTGTCCTGCTTTGCCGGCAAGGTGAGTGTGCCGGGCCGGCTTCCCTCAAGGCAGACCCCACGGAGAGTCGCGATCTGGGCGATAGGGCAGCTGGACAAGGTCGGGGCTGTGTTCTCATGTGCTCTGTCCCTAACTCACGGGGAGGCCTTGGGCGAGGGTGCCTCCTTGCCTCGGTTTCCCTATCTGGAGAATGCGGAGAGGTCTCCTGCTTTCGCAGGGGCCGCGCTGCCACGATCCCAGCTGTCTCCTTAGTGAGTGGCAGGGCTCGCTCCCGACCCCAGGCCCAGCTAGTGGCCACCCGAGGGGAGAGTTTCCGCAGGATCTGCTCAACACCCAGGCTTCCCCGCTGTGTGCGGGGGTCCACGCCGCACGGCCAGCCCGGCACGGGCGTCCCGCTCACCCAGCTGTCCGCGTGCAGTCAGGGTGCCCACAAGGGCAGACACGCTTGGCGGGCAGATCTGAAGCAGCTGAACAGTGCTGGCCTCATCACAGGCGCTCCAGTGGGCTCTGGACGGGTGCATGAGCACACGGGCGGGGGACGCTCTCACCTCACACTCACTCTCCCCATCAGCCGCGTGGCCGGGGCCCAGTCGGTCACCCGACACTCCCACCCCTCGCCACGCTCCCCTGGACAGTGCTGGCCATCGTGGCGCCTACGCGCGTGGGCCCGTCAGGAAAAGTCGTTAGAGACCTTGCGCATGTGTCTGGCGCCCAGTAGGTTCACTATTGTCTGTTACGAGACGGCTCTGCCTAACGTCCAACCACCATCCCCCTGGCCGTTCTGCACCATCTAGCGTCACTAGCAAAGCGTCTCTGTGCGCGCTAGCAGCTGGGGGCCTCCACCGATCGCCGACATGGGACTGGGGGCTCCTCCCATTGCCGGGAATCTGGCCTCCCCGCCCCCCCCACACTACTTCCTCCCCACCCTGGCTCTAGGGCTTTCCGGGGTCCACCTGTTCTCCCTTCCTGTCTCCACACCCCGGACCTCCTCAGGCCTCACCGCAGGGTCACGCGTCCCGGACCCCCCAGCACTGGTGGGCTTCCCTGTGCCCCACACTTGCTGCAATCCGCCCTCCCCAACCCCCACCTGCCCCCGTCCTGGCTATCTGTGCCTCGAGAGCGCGGAACAAGTCTCAGTGCTCGGTGAATGTTTGCCGACTGCTGAATCAAGGCACACAGGAGACCAGAGGAGAGGCCCTGGTGGGAGGGGGGAGGCCACGCAGACGGACAGGCACGAGAGGCTACCCTGTGCGTGACTCATTCGCTTTGGACCCACCATGGTTTTGTTTCAAAGAGAATTGGAAAGAACGTCTTTCAGACGGGCACGGGTGGAATCCAGCTAGCTTCTGTTCCGAGGCTGTGTTAGTAAGTGGGCTGTTGGGACTCTGGTGCGGCAGCTTCTGCTAGAAATGCAACTCCAGAGGGGACAGCGATGGAGTGCCGCTACTGATAAACTCGTACCCTCCTTTGGGTGCCATGCAGGGCATGCGCTAGGCCTCCTCGGGTTATGATCCCCGGTGTTCAGAGGAGGCAGGAAAGCCTCGGGAAGACTGGGTCACTGTCTCAAGGTCATGTGGCTCATCTGGGCAGAGCCATGAGTTGAACCCTGGTCTGTCTGGTCTTAAAGTGTGTGCTTGACCCCCATACTGCGCTGCCACTAATTCCCACCAGTGTGGCCAGCCACCAGCCTCCCAGCCCTGTCCCCGGCCAGAACCCCCCAGAGAGAGGACTGCAAAGCCCCCCAGAACCTGTGAGGGAGGAAACCGAAGACAGAGAAGGGAAGGGGCGGGGAGGAGAGCCTCCCCGCGGGCCGAGCTCTTGAGCTAACCCAGCAGAACGAGGTCAGGCCAAGTGCAACTGCAAATGCCTGAGAGAGAAATGGGTCCAGGTTCTGGACGTCCTAGCCCGCTCCTCCTGCCTGCGTGTCTGGGCCAAGGTGGCGGACAAGGGCCAGAGAGAATCGAAGCAGTTCCCGCCCTTTTTGGGGAGTGGGGGAAGATTATGCCCTCCTTGGCTGTGAACGTTGGTGTCCCTTCTGGAAACTTCTCTCCAGCCCCCCTCTACCCCATCGCTGGCACAAGGGCTCTTTGCTCAGGTGCCTGAGAATTCTGAAGGCTGAGAACAGAGGTTATAAGTTTGCAGCCTAGAGACCAAGTCTGGCCTGCAAAGCATTTTTAAGTATTTCAAAAATGGAGAGATTTCACACAAATATCTGGATTTCCGACGTTGCTGGAAAAATCTAAAGGTCTGGCACCCCGGGTCTTGATTCCCACGTGGCCACCATCAGCTGAAGCTGTCCCTTGCTGGACACGGTCTCCACAGGACACGAGAAGGGAGGGGGCCCGCCCGGCAGCCCCGGCCACGGCCCCTGCTCTCGGAATGCAAAAGCGGTCTTCCTCCACTTGTGGCTGGGAGCACAGAGAGCTGCTTTGTCAGCCAGTGAAGCCAGGGCATGGTGACCACACAGCGGGGCACTGGGCAGACTCTGGCCAGCAGACTCAGCCCCCTCCAGGAAGCCTGCTGGTATTGCTAATGTAATATGAACCACCTCTGGCTTCCTAGCCAGCCCCGCTAGGGCTCCCTCTCCAGCGGCCGTGGCCCCCACCCCCCAGGCTGGCCTGGCCGGGGCACCTGGGCAAAGACTCAGGCGCTGCAGGGCCCAGGGCCACCGCCCCCCGCACCTCCGGCCGGCACCCCCAACAATCCTGGCAGTGTGGCCCGGGCAGCTCCCTGTGGCTCCGGCCTGTTTCCCCACCAGCTGTGCTGCGGGGGCCGGGCCATGTCCCAACCACCAGGCACATACTTCGTTCCAACTTCAAGGAGCTTCCAGAAAACTCAAACAAATATGTGAGCCCAACGGCCTTGCCACAGGCCTGGAGGCAGCCTCGGCGGGAGGGCACAGATGGCCGACCCGGCAGGGTGTGGCCCGGCGGCTCAGAGGGACCCCAGGGCGCCACTCTGCACCCTCCCGACCCCCTACTCAGTTAGGGGAACGGCAGCGGGCGGGTCGTCTTGGCTGGGGTCACAGGGCCAGATCCCACGTGCCCTTCCGGGCCCCTCGGGAATGCCAGCCCCGAGGCGTCTGGGGCTGGGGGAGCTCGGCCTGCCTCTGAACTTTGAATGCCCCTGACCACGTCCCCCCTTCCCTGATGGTCTGGGGGGTGCCCAGGCTCCGGTGCTGACCATATTCTCCCCAGCTGAGTGAACTCGGACCCGCCACTTCCTGTCGCTCTGCGGTTCCGTTTCCTGAGCTGTGACAGAGCTCGAGGCGCTGCCCTGCAGGGCCGCAGCGAGGACCAAGGCCTCGGAACCACCGGGGCCTCATCAGTGTGGGGCACGACATAGGCCCGAACAGGTGAGACACCACAGCCGTGCAGCTCTGTGCCTCGGCCCTACGGTGCAGGGGAGGCGGGGAAACCACAGGCCGGGACCTTCCCCACTCACCCCCGCCTGCACAGGGCTCCCTGGACGAATGTCCAGTACAGCCCATGTGGGGCCCTGAGCACCCTGGGGCCCAGCCAACTGTGCAGGTCAGGGGGCAGCAGGGGCCACACAGAGCCACACAGGGTGGCCCCCGCCACCGGGTCCTGCCACAGAACAGCCTAACCCCTCGCTCAGCGCCGCCCTTCTGCTGCTGGGAGGCTGCGTCTGATCTGCCCTGCACGAGGGCGCTAACCCTGACCGCGGCAGCCCAGGTGGGGCGGGAGTGCAGAGGAGTGGGGAGCTGCTGGGCAGCTTGGCACAGGACCCTCCCGGATGCTCCTGGCCTCTGCGCCACACCCGGCTCCCCACTTGGGACACACGTCCCTCGTCTGTCTCCTTCACTCGTGCTTAGGTCTAGTCTCCAGTGAAGCCACACACACATGCACACACACACACACACACACACGTGTGTATACAAGCACAGACACACGTCACATGCACAGTGTTAGCGCACGTGTGCACACACGTATGCACACGTCCGTACACAGACACGCACACGCGTGTGCACATATGCGTGCAAGCATATGCACATGCAAGCAATACACACAAGCATGCACTCACACACACGTGTGCACACACACACGTGCACGCACTGCGGGGCCTTGGCTCCCAGCCCTGTCTGGGGAAAGCGGTCACTGCTGATGCACCGAAATCACGTTCAGCCTCCAGGCTGGGATACCACTCACTGCAGCGTTTGTGGCTGCCCCCTGCTCCCTCAGGGCCCCCCAGCTGCTTTCTTTCCTCTCCTATGACCCTGTAAAGCCCCAGTCCCCCTCCAACACTTCCACACTGTCCTCATTCAGAGGGCCCAGCTCCAAGCCAAGAGGCCTCAGGGCAGCCTTCGTTCCTGAGTTCTGGGCACTGCTGACCCCAGTGCTGAGCGCCCTTGGCCAGAGCCCACCAACACTGAGGCACCAGACCCACACAGAGCACTTGGTGTGCACAGGGAGAGCAGGGGAGCAGTGGGGAGCATGTGTGCTGGAGCCAGGAGGGCCCAGGATCAACACTCACCCTGCCCCCAGCTGAGCCACTGAGCACCCACCGCCCAGCGCATCTGAGCCCCAGTGTACCCCTCTGTGCAACGGGAATTCCCACCTCACGTCCAGAGAGATAACACAGAAGCACTCTGAATTTGAAAGAGCCATATAAACACTGGTCACCTTTGAGGCAGTCCTAGGAACAAGGACCCAGCACACGGGGGTTCTGCCCTACCCAGGAGGTGGGTGAGAACCACAGAAAAAAGCCCAAGGGAAAGTGCCACTTAGAGGAACCACGTGACATGCTCAGGGAAGTTACTCCCATAAACACACCTGGGCACTCAGGGAGGTGGCACTGAAGGCGGCCTCGGGCTGAGGCAGGGCTGGGACGAGCAGAAGGGCAGGGACAGGGAGAGCAGGGAAGGCGTGGCGGGTGGCCGCAGCACAGAGCACTGGCTGGGCCGGTGGGAGGGGCTAGACTGTAGAGCCTGATGGGAGAAAGAGGGTCTCAGTGGAGAAGGGTGAAGAGATGGCATGCCCGGAGAGCACAGAGGAGGGCACTGAGGGACCCCCGTCTGCATGAGGGACGTTTTCTGGGTGCAGGGTGAGCCCTCGCAGTGGAGTGGGGCCACAGGAACAACTCTGTGTCTACTGTGAGCTTAGCCAGGGCCACTCGGCTCCTGCCAGCTGGCTTCCTGAATGAAATGAAATGAACACTAATAATGTCCCAAAATAAATGCAAGAATGCTTGGTTTAGATGCTCCAAAATATCTAGGCACTTCCTCCTGGTGGAAGGCAGATGGGGAAGAAGGAAAACATTATCAGAGAGTATTGGCACAAGGCGTTCAGAAAACCAGTGGCAAGCTCCTGGAGGCGAGAAGCACGGCAGCGGCAGCTGTGCTGTGAGCTCTGGCATTGGGTCCGAGCTCAGGCTGTGCTGTGAGCTCTGGCATTGGGTCCGATCTCAGGCTGTGCTGTGAGCTCTGGCAGTAGGTCCGAACTCAGGCTGGATGACCCCGGGCAACCCCGACCTGCCTTGGCTCCAGGGGCCTTGGGCGGGGAGGGTGAGGACGGCGTGGGTGAAGTGCTCCGTCTCCAGCTGCCAGAGAGGAATGCTGCTGTTCTAGGTCTCCAAGCTTTAAAAGTGCCTTCCATAGCAGCCTGGGGACCCTCTGCTCAGCTGGTTCTACACCATATGAATCACTATCCACAGCCCCACACCCCTTTCCGCGCATTCCATTTGCACACCCGTCTGTCTGTCTGTCTGCCACGCACGGACTCTGGTGCAGCAAAAGTCCTCCCTGGTCCACAGCTTCTCAGAGTCCCTGGTCAGAGTCCTGCTGTTTCCTGGAAGCCAATCCTGCTGGGGGCCACAGATGACTTAAAGATCCCTGAGGATCCAAGCCCCACTTTGGGGTATTCGCAAATCCACTGCCTTTTAGGCTCTGAGACCCAGCAGGGGCGAAACACATGCCTGAGACCACATACCGCTGGGGACCGCGGATCACGGGGCCCACTGGGTCTGCCCCCGCGTCAGGGAGGCTGATATCCGGGTCAGCCCCGGAGGCTGGGAGCTGGGGGCGGGACAGAGATGAGAAATGACTTTCCCTGACTAGGACTGGCTGCATCTGGGGGCTCAGAAAGTTTTCTGGGACTCTTCTGCTTAGGCCCTCCGCTACCACGCCGTTACTCCGGCCTGTGGTAAAAACAGTAGCTAGCATTCTCTACTGCCGTGGTCCTGGTCACCGTCCGTGGCTGAAAACCGTGTTGGTTGGAAAATGAAAATCTGTGCGTGGACGCGGACACCCGACCAAACTGCCCTGGGTGACGTACGTGGAGGCCTTTGGGCTGGCTGGGGAGGACGCAGGATGTCTGGGCCGGGAAAGGAAAGAGAAAGGATCTGGGGGGCCCGATGCCGAGGACACGGGGACGGTGGCGCACGGACACGCTGGAGAACGGTCTTCAAGGCATCCTGCATGAAGTGGGCCATCAAGTCTTCCTACTTCGTAAAACCTTTGGAAAATCTCTGCCACACTCGCTAATGCCGTTGGGGGAAGTGGACCAAAAAAAGGGAAAACCTGCAGGCACAGCTGGTGGTTGGCAAAGACCATTGTTTGGGGGTTTTTAAAGCACTGCCTTAATTTCCCACAGAGAAAGGCCTTTTTCTGCTCTTCGGAGCGCTCCTTCCTCTCCCCGTTACCGACACCAGCCCCCAAAAGAGGCTTTTTCTCTCTCAGAGAAGCAAAACTCAAGGCTGAGCTTAGGCGTATTTAACTCTTGGGTTTGGGAGACAGAAAGCTGTTCCAGCATTGTGGGGCCAGGAAAATACACCAGCAGCGGAGAGGGTAGAGAAATTTTCCAAGCTCTTGTTGGTTTAAAAAAGAAAAATAGAGAAACACTTCATACGAAAAATCACTCCTCTCTAAATATATCAAGCATGAGCCTCCTTTCTGAGCAAACCAAGTTACACACGACCTGTTTGGACGTTTCCTAACCAACAAAGGGACTTAACATTTTAAAAGGACACTTAAAAATAAGCATGTCGACATTTCCGTTTTCACCTAAATTTTATTATGTTTTTTTGAAAAAACGCCATAGTTCCCAAGGAGGCAAGGCTCTGATCTGTCTAGACTAGCCTTGGCCAACAGTGAGGCAGAGAGGAAGACAGGGGACAAGGAAGGTCGCGATAGGCCTCAAGGTCCCTAAGGAAGGGAGACCCTAAAGAAATCCAGGGTGTCCACTGACCCTGGAAACGCAGGGAACGTGCGCGAGGTCTTCACGGATATTCCAATGTACAAAATCACAGTAAGAGCATCTGTCCCAGGTTCTGTGGACACCTTGTAGACTCACCCCATCTGGAAACAGGCTGGTGGATCCCACACGCTCGAGACAAACCGGACACTTCTAGGGGCCAGGAAAGATGGGGCGGCTGTCCCTGGAGGGTGACGGTGGCCATGCAGGGCACTGACCGATCCCCCCGGGGCCCAGGACATGAGGAACGTGACGGCTGAGCGAATGCTGATGGTACTCACACCCTGTCTGTGGCACGGGCGAGGCGCTGGGGAGATGCAGGGACACGCCCTTCTCCGCCTAGAAATGCCCACGTGTCCCTCCAGACCCTGCACTGCTGCCGTGTTCTCCGTGAAGTCGGTCCTGATAACAACCCCATCCAGGGGTTAATGCCCCTCGCCCTGCCATTCTCTGTCACCAGCTGTGCCTGGGTCCTAGCGTGGTGTCTGTGTTGGTGAGCTCTTTGAGGCTAGGACGTGGCCTTGAGCCCTCTCTTGAGTCCAGGAGCCCAGCACAGGGACTGGCCCCCCAGGGGACCTCAGGACATGGCGGGTGAATGAAGGAGTGAGCGCGTGGATGCTTTCCCCTCACCCCGTCCCACGCCCCAGCGCAGGAGGCAGACTGGGGCGCTCCCAAGCCCTCTGCACGGATGGGCGGTGTGATGGGAGGGCAAAAGAACACAGAGGGAAAAGCAGGTGCATCTCCCCCAAGACATGGAGGTGCCCAAGGAATGCCTGCTCTGGGCCTTGAAATACTAGTGGAATTTTGCCAGGGAGTCCCCTGGGACGCGGGACGCTCCAGGCAGAGGCACGGTAGGAACGACGGCCTGGTGAACCCGGGTCGCTTAGGGCAGCTTCGCGGACCAAATGGAAGCACCATGGACGGGGTAAGGCTGGAGAGCAGCCCGGGAGCAAATGCGCTTGCTGTCTCTCTCCCTCCGGTGAGGACTCGAAATGTTTCTCGGTTCAAGAAACGTGATCTTTGAAAATGCAAACAGATCCCTAATTTTGGAAAATAACATTTCATGGCTGTAAGAAGCCACACACACACACACAAACACGCACACGCACGCACACACACCCATGCACACGCGCTCACGCACGCACACACACACGCACACATTTCCTTTAAAGCAACCCTTCAGAAACCGGTCGTGCCGGCCCCGGGGATGCGCGGGCAGTGCAGATCAAAGAGTGAATTAGTCAGGACCATGACCGTCATGATGTGAGTTCACGCCTGTGGAAATATTGCTAAATGCGGAAAGGGCAAAGCTTCCGAACCCAATTTTGCAAAACAAGAGTCGGTCGGTTTGGCCGCCCATGGCCTGCGAGCCAGGCGTCCAGGCGTCCAGTCGCCGCCTGGGCAGACACATTCTTGCTCCGGGGGCGGGAGCAGGTGACACGCCAGGGCAGAGCTTTGGAGCGGCAGGAGACGGGAAGTGTTCTGCAACAGGTTCTTGCTATCTCTGTCTGGGCCTCGCAGTCACCCCCCCGTCCAAATCCACCTTTCTGCGGGGCAGGGGGCGGCGGGGGAGGAGTTTGGCTTCACCAGGCTTCAAAGAGCCCCTCGGCCCACAGCTGCACTTGGAGACCATCTGTGGGAGGGCCAGCGCGGGCTGTCCTGGGGGCCGGCCTGGGGACAGCGGACCTTCGCCGTCATGCTCTCCTACCACGGGGCCCTCTCGTGCCCAGAACTGCAGGTCTCCGTCAAGAGACAGAGAACCAGGGAGCTCGGGGAACCCGGCCGCTCTGGCCAGCTTGGCAGTCATCAGTGAACGCAGTGCCTGCGGCCGCCTTGGTCCACTGTCTCCCCCTGGGGCCCCAGCTCAGAGAGGTCGGACTCCCCCTCCCCTCTGCCTGCCGCATGACCCTGGAAGTGCCACACTCCGCCCAGGCCACAGCTGCCTCATCCCGACATCGACATCCCGAGTCACCGCCCCACACTCCCGTGCCCCAGGAGGGCTTGGGAAACGCCGGGGCCCACTGACCCCACGGTGCTTCCTTCATCACCCCCGCAGACGTTTCCGGAAAGGCATCCTCGCCAGCCCCCAGGGCTCCCCTGCCCCCAAATGCCCCAGCTCCTTCTGAGCCTCTCCCCTGGGGCCTCCCGGAGCTCCATTTTGTGGATCGCGACCTTGCCCACACCTCCACACTTCATGGATGCCTCCTTCCTGCCTCCCCAACCCAGCACAGTGAGCCCCCGAGAGACACCTGCGGCCCCGCTCCCCTGCCTCTGGGCTGACAGCCCGGTCACTGTCCTGGACACCAGGGTTCTCCAGGCGCACCGTGCACGACCTGCCCGTGCTGTAACTTGGTCTAGACTGACTCCCCTAGATGAGGAGGCCGGAGGGCCGGTTCCCGCCCCACTCCTGGTTGGCGCACGGAACGTTCCTCAGTGTTGAATGACCATGTATACAAGCCGGGTGTTGTCACCCCCGGTCTGCAGGAGAGACGGAGCCCGAGATGTCACGGACGACTGCCCGGCAGGCAGCAGACCGCCGCTGTACCCGGGCACCCACCTCCGCCGTGGCCCACCACCGCGTGCCGTGACTCAGCCCGAAGGGTCCCAGAGACCCAGCAAAGCTAAGACGCAAAGACGATTTTGTTTCCAGTCCACACGGCTCCCGGAGGGCTCACAGATGGAGGAAATCAAATGCAGGGAATTTCCTGAGCAGAACTAGACACATCAGCCCCGGGGCAGCCAGGCTGGCTCGGCCGGTGCAATTAGGCGGCTCCCCAGCTCCGGGTCGTGAGTTCAAGTCCCGTTTGGGTGGAGACATGACTAACAATGAAATAAAATCCAGACAGCCGTCCCAAAGACGACTCCGCAGCGCCCCATCCAAACCCCAGGTCTACAACCACAGGGACCCCTCGGGGACGTCCTCGTCCTGCCTCTTCCTCCGTCCCGGGCTCGGCCCAACCATACAGGGGACAAAAAGCCGTGAGAACGGGCAGCCCCACGAGTTGCGGGCTGGCCCTCCACACCGCTCAGGAAATCCGTGTGGTGATTTGTTGCCGACCCAGGGATGAGAAAGAACCGGGGTCACCAGAGCCGAGTAAGTGGCAAACAGGACCGTGGCACGGGGTGAGCGCCGGGGCAGATGGGAGAGTGAGCGACCCGCAGCCCAGCTCGCGATGCCGGGCCGCGCGAGATGGCGACGCAGACGGTCCCAGATCCTCCGGAGCCTGGGCGCCCGTCGGAAGGGCCGGCAGGATCACACGTACCGGCACGCCGCGGGCGACAGCCTGCAGGTCCGGGAGGGTCCGTGACGGCAGCACCGGGGGGATGCCACCGAGGAGGTGCCGGTCGGCCCGCTGGCCACACTCCCTACAGAAACCCGAAGAGGGGGGCGCCTGGGTGGCTCAGTGGGTTAAGCCTCTGCCTTCGGCTCAGGTCATGATCCCAGGGTCCTGGGATCGAGCCCTGCATCAGGCTCTCTGCTCGGCGGGGAACCTGCTTCTCCGTCTCTCTCTGTCTGTCTCTCTGCCTACTTGTGATCTCTGTCTGTCAAATAAATAAATAAAATCTTTAAAAAAAAAAAAAAAAAAGAAACCCGAAGAGGGAGGAGCGTTTCATGGGGACCCAGATGCAGTCTCCGGGCTGGCTTCAGAGAGGAAGGAGCAGAGACACTCCGGCGTAGGGGAGCGGGGAGGGCCGGCTGCCCGTGAGGAGCCTGCGTGAGTGTCCTAGGGTTCCCTGGAACACGGTTTGAGAACAGCTGATCTGCAGTGTTCCAAACACGGCAGGGTGTCCCGAAGGACGGACAGCGTCGGGGACTTCTGGGAAGAGAACTCGGGGGGAGCCGCAGGACCCGAAGGGGAGGTGGGAAGCAGCGGACGAGTGAGGGTGGCGGGTGCAGGCCTCCCGGGCCCTGGGCAGCGGGCGGAGAAACAGCGCTGTCTGCCGAAGGATCTGAAACCACAGCGGCTGAGCCGTGTCGGGAGTCCCGGCGGTGGCAGAGCTGCTGGGAAGGGCCGGGGCAGGAGGACATGCCCCTCGACCACTGGGGGCCACGGGAAGGGCAGGGGTGTGGGCCACGGGAGGGATTTCAGGGTGTCCCCAGGGCAGGGAGACAAGTCCGGGAAGCGCAGTGGCTGTGCGTGGCTCCTGGCCACGGAGCCTGTGGGTTTTGGAACCCAAACCACCCTCCGTGGGTGGGGGAAGGGTCATTGCCCCCCACTAAATTGTGCAATCCAGAACGGACTAAAACCCCAGTCTCCGGACCAACACCCACCCACTTCCTGACTCACACACACTCAAAGGGCACCAAAACGTGCGGGATGTGGCTACGCCCCGTGAAGACCATGCCGGGGGCACCTGCTCCAGAGACGCACCGCTAATTCCGGGACCCCCAGCACGGGGTGGGGGTTGGACTCTCAAAGCTACCAGTATTTTCCTGAGCGGATCGAAGTCAGCCAGGCCTCGCTCTGAGAAAACGCCGTGTGTGAAACCCACAAACAGGCTCGGGAGCCTCTAGCGACGCTTCGAGAAAAACGTCCGCCTGCCCGGAAGGGGACGCTGGGACGGATGGGTCACCCCAGGACCGTCTTACGGTACAAGCTCCAGCGTCTGTCAGATCAAATTATCCCAACCGTTTGTAGCCTTACTTATTTTGGACGGTTCGCTGTTTGGACCAGACCTTTTATTTCCAGATTCGGGTACTTGGTGTTCTCAGGAAGTCTCGGGGCAAACCGGCGTGCTTTTCTTTGTAAGAATTTCTGTTTTTAAAAAACTCTCTGGGCCGTGCCTCTGTCCTGTAAGCCTCACGTTCAAAACATCGCGGGACCTCGCTAGCTGGGATGCGGGCGCAGGTGCACATCCCTGTTTCAGCCTCCCCGAGACCGCGAGGAAGGGGTCGGACGATATGATTTACCATGGAAACCCCAGACAGGCCCTAACTGACTTGCCGGCTGACAGAGTCAGCAGTCCTGGGGGGAACAGAGGGAGAGTTCAGGCTAGTCTCCCCTCGGCCGTTGCCCCAATTCCTCCAAGTCTCAGGTACGTGGACACGGCCTCCCTGAGTGTCAACAGCCTCCCTTACCGTACATGGGACTCTTTCAGGGGACTTTCTCAGGGGACAGGTTTTGAAAATTCTTCTGGGATCACTGTCTTGGGGCTGAAGGCCGTCTTGCTTTGATGTGGTCTGTATTAACATTTTCTCATCCCATGCTGACGGGCTCTGGGGCAGGGCCACATTCTCTGTCTCTGTCTCTCTCAGCCCAGCTACAAGGAACGGAGTTCCCCACCTGCCGCATGTCAGGGCACAGTGTCATCGCCAGGACAGACCTCATGATCAATGTCCAGTGTGGAGTGACATCCTCCCCCAGTGGCCCTCTACGCCGGCGCCCAGGGCCACCCATCATTCCTCCAGCAGGCCAAGACCGATAGGCAGACACAGCCCACAGGCCCCGCGGGTAACTCGACGGCAAAGGCATTTTGGGGATAAAGCTGAATGAGCGGCATCTGGGGAAAAGGCACTATTAAATGCCAGGTCTCGAAGGCAGGATCCTGTATTTTTAACGTCCCTGGCTCTGCACAGGGCAGCCTGAGCTCCCAGAAGGCATTCGGTCAAGCACAGAGGAACGGAGGTGATTGGAAGGTGTTCCCGGGGAGGGAAAGACCGACGGACGGCGAAGTTCCCAATCACGGGTGGGCGTCTGGAAGACGGTGTCAGCACGCTGTACGCTGGGAGGGGGCTGGGTGCAGGGCTCTCTCCTGTCACATAAATACTCCAGCTGCTGGACCACAAAGGACCCAAGCGTACCCCCCAGGCAGCCTGCGTGGTCGGGGTGCTGAGTCCCTGGCTTCATGGCATGGGGGGCTGTCTGCAGGCCCTTCACTGGGGAAGAGAAGCGTTCTTAAGGCTCATGGGGTCCCCCATGTGTCCTGCTGCTCTGCCTCTGACCCAGGGACCTCCACGAGGCCGGTGGCTTGGCTCCAGATGCGACGGCTGGTGGAGGCTTCGATTCTCTTCTTCCTGTCTTCGTCCCAGACCCTAATGAGAAGGCACAACGGGCCCGCTTACTTGTCTGAACCCCGGCCATCTGTGCTGCGGTTCCGCTGACTCTCGGCATTTGGAGTGGTTTAAATGGCGGATCAGACAGAGGCCTTCCCAGCCCAGCCCTGTCCTGGAAATTCTTATTAACATTTCCAAGAATAAGAGAAGAAAATCGGGCCTGCCTCGTCGAGGGTGGGGTAGGGCTAGAGCCCTGGAGCTGGGGAATTCACACGTCAGTCCTGGCTCAGGTGCCTCCCAGCGTGTGTCCTTGGGCGCACGGCTAAGCTCCCTGAGCCTTGGTTTCCTCATTTGCAGACTGAAGGGACGACTCCCGGCACTTGTGGTGAGTGACACTCAGTGAGATCGCACATGCAGCTCAGTGACACCGTGCCCACGGGCTACGGGGCAGGCACTCAGGAGCTGTCTCCATCCCTAAACGGGGACCCCAAGACCTCGGAAACCTGTATCACATAAGTTGAGCCACGTGGTGTTTGGGGTGTGGGTTACCCTTCTTTCCTCCTTCTCTGGTCGATGGGGAGAGCACACAAACCCAAATGGAGATCAAAGTGTCCCCTTTACTCAGGCTCTCGGTAACAGTGAGCTGGGGAATGTTCCAGAACATCATTCGCCCCAACTCAGATTGATGAGACCTGAACCAGCAGGACGCCAGCCTGCTGCTTCCCTAAGTCCGGGGAGCTCACTTTCCACGTGGCAGGCCGCCGGATCGGCCCCCACACGGCCCGCTTCCCACACAGGAACGGGGCACGAGAGCACCCACCGTCCCCCAAGAGTCTAAGGTGTAAGACAGCAAGTCCTCGGCGTGTGGAAATGGTCTTTAAGGTCTCGGCGAACTCTACACCGGCGGAGTGAGGCAGGCGGAGAGGGCACAGCGCTCCGTCGGGGCGAGCTGGGCCAGGCTGTCGTGGCTGGGCCAGGCGGTCCACAGCACAAGAGGGAGCTCAGGGTGGGGAAGCCGGCCTGCACACCTTTCCCCCCGCCGACAGCCACGGAGCCCAGAAGTTCCCAGTGCGCCAGGTCACGGCATGGTGGCCGGAGACACCGACGGCCCCGGTGCCCTGCGGAGGGAGGTCGCTGGTCTGTCTGCACCAGAGGCTGCTGGGAAACGTCCAGGAGGAGAGGACAGGGGCAGCGGGCAGGGTCCCCGAGGGCTCCGGGGACGCCGGTCGAGACTCGGACAGGGCCACCGCCCGGCGGCAGCTCCAACCAGAAGCCTGGAAGGGCAGACTCGGCCCCCGACGAGAGAAGGCCGTGGGCCTCCAGAGGCCGCGAGGAGGTAAAGGCAAGCAGAGGAAGGCCAGCCGGAGGGGTGGGGTGAGCAGGGCCGTGAGCAGGGCAGAGTCAGCCAAAGGCAAAGGAAACCACCCTCGCTTCCCCTTCTCAAGCGCCTGGCACATACCACTAAACAAACACCGCGACCCTCCCCGGGGACCCCACACGTGCCTTCACGGCCCCACGCCCCCGGGGCCGATAAGCGAAGCAAAACCCCCCACTACCCCTCGCCCCGAGAGAAGACCTCCAGCGGGAGGGGGAGCTCGGGGCTTGGGCTGGGCCCCGTCCTTCTCGCCTCTGCCGGGCCCCTCGCTGGCATGGTCTGCGTGCCGGGGGGACGCGGGGGGGGGCCAATCGCAGCCCTGCCCCTCCCCCACTGCGCAGTTCCCTGGTGGTGAGATTCGGGTCCACGGGGGCGGGGAGGGGCGTGGGGGTTCCCACACCAGGCCTGCGGGGGGTGCGCGCGGTCCACGCACGAAGAAGGGTGGCTTGTACCCTCCTTTCGTGCTGGGGAGGCTTCCTCTTCTGGACCTCACCCAGACGCCAGCTCCCGGAGCGTGTCCCCCACCTCGCGCTCTCCGAAATCAGGAGGCCCGCTCGGATTCGCTCGGATTCGCTCAGACAGAGCTGCGATGGGAAACAAGGACCTCCTCCCCTCAGGACGGGGGATCCCAGCCGATGGCGTGGGTATGTGGGGGTCACAGGAGGAGACAGGGCCCTGAACCTCCAGGGCCCAGGGGAGGAAGAGGCCTCGGGGAGGGCAGGTCCCAGGACTGAGAAGTCCCAAAGGGACTGCAGTGTGAGGCCTCCATGGCCGCAGAGACCTTGAACGACCGTGGCCCTGGGTGGCCAGGATGGAGTTCCCTGGCTGGTGGTTATGGTCCCCAAAGGCCCCCACACAGGTACACAGATGCTTTACTTCCCCAACCCTCTGGGAAGGCCAAGTCTGTCGAAGCCAGCTGTCCTCTGAGCCAAGACTCCACGGGGATTAACGCGTGCAAACGTCTGGAAACAGCCCCCCACACACAAACCGCTCCCCCTCTCCTGGGAATCCTGGTCTGCTCCCCTCCTATCAGTGCAAGGAAGGCTCCTGGTGTGCTGTTGTCCCATTAACGTGTGAGGCTCCCGGGGCCCAGAGAGTCCGGTTTTCTTGGGATCCCATGCCCAGTTGGCCAGCCCTGGAGTCCGACGCCCCGACTCCCGGCGCCACGTTCACCCTGCGTTTGACCATTCCCCCAGCTTGGCTCTCGGGCCCGACCATCTGCTCGGAAACCTGAAGCGTAAGGCGCCCCAAACGGCAGCAGATGGAGGCCGATCAGGGCAGAAACCAAACGGCGCCCCGTTGGGGGTGGGGGGGGAGACACTCACGCTGGAAACATCCTCATTCTCTGCCACTAACAGCAAGAGAGGAGGAAACACCAGCAGATTGAGCCAAGCAGCTGCGCTTGCTGGGACCAAAACTGAGGCCCCCGCGGGCCCGTCCCCGCTGGGCAAGCGGCTGCTCCCACCCGGTGTTGACACGGCCCATGTCAGACCAGGGCTCTCTTGCTCGGGGCTCGGCCACCGCCTCTTGTGTCCTTCCTGTGGAAAATCAAGGGCCGGATATGGGGGCTGGTTCCAGCAGCTTCTCCATGAGAAGCGGCCGGCGGGTGTTGACGGGGAGCCTCGCGATCCCATGCCAAAGGGACCTTGCCCCCACGTCAGGGACCTGATGCCTGCCATCGGCCGGGTTTGGCTTGGACAGGGCCGGAGCTGTGACAGCGCGCTGAAGCAGACGGTCAAAACACCGTGAGGTCATTACAAGCATCATCCAGCCTCCTTGCTGCAAGGGCTCGGAGGTGGCGGCCCTGACCGGCAGGCGGGTGAGGGCTGGGGAGGACGCAGGTGCTCGGCTGAGAGCCGCACGTGGAGGGCCCGCGGGGAGCCCTGGGCTCGGCTCTTGGACTGATGGGGGACACAGCACCAGGGAGGGCAGCTGTGTCCAAGGAGGGCCAGCGAGCAACGTCAAAGCCAACTGGACACTTCCTTAGGCTCAGTCAGACGCACCAAACATCAGAGAGAGATAAGATCTGGACGCGTTGGCACAATTCATTTACTCTCAGTTTGAGAATAAAACAGTCTGACCATCGGACCAGCGTCTCAAGCTGCTACAACCAGGAGGAAAAGGGAACTGGTGACGCCACTCCTCTTGGGCCTAACGGCAAGTGGTCACCTTCCAACATGGTGGCTCTACGAAACTCAAGAGCTTCCCAGAGCTCCTGATTAGCCCCATCCCTTCCAACCCCAAGGGGAGAAAGGCCCCCAGGGGGACTCCCCACAGAGCCCCCTTCTGGGATCTGCCACCTGGAGCTAAACCTTGAGTTCATTCCCCATCGCCAGCCCCAACTCTGTCCCACGACGCTGGGCATGAGGAAGATAGCCCACGGGGTGAAGCGTGCTGGCAAAGGAGGCCCGAGGGGATGTACGTCGCCCTGTCCCCCCCCAAGCATCTCACCCTCACTCTCACTCACCTCCCCATCTCACCCCTTAATGAAGCGGCAGACCCGTCAGCCCGTCGTCGTGGATAAAACCTGTCTACTTTCCCTCTTACAGACCTCAAGAATCTGTCCCCCTATCTTGGGTCCCTGTTCTCTTCACCTGGTTGCTGGAGAAGGTCTCCAAGCTGGTCCCCCTGCCCCTGTCTGCCTCCTTCCACTCAAGCCATGTGGCTGCCAGAGCCGTCTTCCTGAAATACGAACACACGCGTGCCTCCTGCTCAAACTCTCTGTGGCTCTCAGTCCCCTCTGGGTCATACCTTCTCAGTGTGACCCTTGACAGCCTGGCCTTGGCTCCCCTTTCTGGTCACTCGCAGCACCGCCCCATGAGACCCTCGGGAACAAAACAACAATCCAAGCTTCCAAGGACAACAAGCTGGGGAGAATGCGTGCCCCCTGCCCCACGCCCCTCGAGCCTGCAGTCCACCTCCGTGCTGCCCTCCCTCCGCGGTCAGTGGCTGCTTCCCCCCGTCTGATGGCGCCGTCCAAGGGGTCAGAGGATGGGCAAAGTTCACATCTAAATCTGAGCAACCAGCACAGAGCCTGGGGCATGGGAGGTGTTCAGAGAACGTTGGCTGCGTGGAACACCGTGGAGTGGTCCCTCTCTAACCGTCGCCTTCTAGACGGTCTCACGTCCTTGTGATGAAGACCAAAGTGCACGGCTTTGAGGTTTCCAGCGCATTCCCCACTCCCTCCTCGCACGACCACATGCCTAGTCTACCGGATGCTTGCTGTGATCTCGTCCATGGGGCAAGAGCGCAGGAGTAATATTCATCATTTACTGAGCCTTTACTACATGCCTACCGTCGTCCCCAGTGTGGTCACGTTTCCTTCACTCACTGGGCACAACAGCCCGGCAGGGGAGGTCCTTGTACAGCCTCCACTCCACGGGTGAGAAAACAGAGTTTGCAAAGGGGTGAGGGACGTGGCTCAAAGTCCCCAGGTCCTCACACCTCCGGAGTCAGACCCAGACCTACCAGCTTCTACGACCTGTGCCTTTACCAACGACTATCACCCCATTTTACGGACAAGGAAACGGAGGCTCAGAAAGGTTAGGGAGACACAGAAAGGTCACCCAGCTCAGAAGGGGCCGAGCCAGCCCTCCCGTCTCCACGTCTCTTGCCGCGACCACCGCCCTCCTGGCATCGGGTGATCAGACCCGTGGTTCGGGGAGGCTGAGAAGAAAGAGTTGTGCGGACAACCAAGGTCCTAAGATGGGACCCCAGGAGAGCATGAGAAGCTGTGAGTACAAAGGATACCCTGTTCCACCCGTCCTCAGGAAATTTATGCGGCCAAAGGAAGAAAGACTTGGGTCCTGCATGAATATTCTTGGCAGCTGGGAAGACATGTGACTCACGGTATTTATAAGGAACAGACTGCCCGCTTTCCTCTGACCCGTCTGGGTAGCAACACCACCACGGGTTCCCACTGCCCAAGAGAATTCCAGATCAAACAAAGGAAAATCAATCAGGAGAAAGAGACACAGACACACACACAGCGAATAAAGGTGGCATGTTTTTGCCCAGCTCCGCAGAATTCTGGAAAGGTCCGGAGCAGGAGCTGTGAGTTTAGACAAGGAGGAAGGAGGAACACAGAGCAAGAGCGAGGTGGGATGGAGCTCTGCTCTCCCCCGCCGGGGAGTCGGATTGTGCAGGACACCCTTGGTCCAGCCTTCAGGAGACCCGCGGAAGCCCACGGGTCCACGCCTTCGAGTCCAGACCCTGCCCCACCGGGCCGAGGGATGGGGTCATTCCACCTGAGCCTCAGTCTCCTCAACCAAGAAACGGGGTCGTCAAAGCCTAGATTTCAGGGCCTGCTGGGAGGTTCATGGAGTCACACAGCAGCGGTGTCTTGCTCGGGCCTCGTGCACAGCAGCCCTCGGGAAATACTCCTCCACCGCCTCCCTCCCTCGGTGTGAGACAAGAGCCTCTCTCTCCCCTTAAAATAGTAAGACAGACTGGAAAAGTCCTCTCGCCACTTAAACTCGTGGCTACCGAGTGGGAGGTGGGGCATCTAGGCCACACGTCCGGGGCCCCAGGCCAGGACGCTCACGCCAGGACACAGCCTGCCATGACCAAGACAGACACACAGCGGCCGAGGAACCCCAGGAGAGCCATGTAGGCACCGAAGCCTGCAGCTCCTGAAGGACGCAGACACGGGCAAGCTGGACCCCGCAGGGCGGCCCGTCCCCGAGAGGAAGCATCGCTCTGAACCGGGCCCAGGCCGGCCACGGGAGGACTCGGCCTCGGGACCCGCGAGGCTGCGGATTTCAGATCCTGCGTCTCCCCAGGGCTTCCTGAGATCCTAACCGTACTGTGACAGCCGTGGCATCAAAGCAAGAAGGGAAATGGGTGAGGCCCGTTGGAGAATTATATAATCCTCCATTTTTAAAAATAGGAGTGGGTATTTTGGGAAAGAACTGGCAGGGCAAGGTCTTGCATAGTCTTTCTGAATGGCCTGTGGAAACTCAGCGCATGGCTTTCTCCTGGGGTGTCTAGAGAGATGGGCTCCCCGGTACGGCCACAGAAGGATGGAGAAGCCATGTTGGGTTGGGCAGTTGGAGAAAAGCACTTTGCTCTGGGACTAGGCAGACGAAGGAGGAGACTTTATAATTCGGGGCCAGCTCTGGGACACACACCGGGAGGACGGGAGGAGGGCACCATCCTGCCGTGGTCTCTTTGGGCAGATCCTTCCTCCACCATCTTCTGCAGACGGAGCCGGTCAAGGATGACAGAGGCTTGGCAACCACTCCCACTCCCCACCTTCTGCTCCCGTGCCAGACATTACTAATCAACCGCGGCTCCCGTGCCAGACATTACTAATCAACCACGGCTCTCCTCCTCTAGGTCCCCAGGCCCAGCCCTTCCCGTAGCTCTTCCCCAAGCCACCGACAACCACGGGGAGCTAACCAAGGGGACCTTCTTGCAAGAAGCCGCACACGGGCTTCGGTTCGGGGCCCAGCCCGCTCATGCCCAGATCTGTCGCAAGAGACGAGATACTCTGGCATCTGGGGGGCCCTTCCCCCAGCTTAGGGTTCAAGGCTTCCGCGGTGACACAAACACAGCTGCTTGAGGAGAGGAAACATCCGCATTTATTTGGGGGCAAAGAACAAGTGGCTCCAAGGACAGGGCACTTGGCCAACACAAAAGCCGTCCAGGAATGCTGGGCCCCCGGGGAGGGAGTCGCCCGCGCCACTCTGATGCTGGGCGTGGCCCCGGGACTTGACTTGGCTGCTGCCTGTGAGCAGAGGTGACAGAGGTCACACCTGTGATGATCT
The DNA here is from genome assembly GCF_009829155.1 of Mustela erminea. Classification (NCBI taxonomy): domain Eukaryota; kingdom Metazoa; phylum Chordata; class Mammalia; order Carnivora; family Mustelidae; genus Mustela; species Mustela erminea. Next base: position 1,858,439 of record NC_045618.1, on the reverse strand, counting down.
GAGAGCCCGCGTGTGGCTCCCCATGCCCCCTCCCCTGCGCCCCGGGTGACGGCCGAAGCAGGTGCTGAGATGGGCTCCTGCCAGCCCGGGGCCCTGCAAGGCCGCGACCATGGGCATTGACTCCTTGCTGAAGCGTTTATGTTCCCAGATTAGAACACTTTCCCCAGTGGCAGGGATTGCCGGCAAGCTGCGCGTCTCCCTGAAAAATTAAATATTTCTCGAAAATGGACCCAGAAACGCCAACATTGTTTCCAAGATGGCCCAACCCAACCCCTGAAACATAAAGCCAGAATTTATCATCACGACCTCCTCAGCGAAGGGCCTCGCTCGCGTCCACAAGGATGACCCGAACCCTCACAGCCCCCGACGCCCCACGATGCCCCCGCGACCCCTCCTGTCTCCGCTCACCACGATTCACGGAGAAGCAATATCTGGGTAGTGTTATTTTTTAAAACCCTCCCTCCCCACGCCCCTGCAACCACGACAGGTTTCGGGACCGCCACCCCTGGCCTCCCGCACCCCCTGCCCCTGCTATAGAGAATCATAATAATTCTATCAGCCAATGCGCCACAATTCCAGCTCCTTCCTTCCCATGAATAACCCCATTGTCGTCCCTTCCCTGCCGGCGGGGGCATCCTTCTCTGGAAACAGAGTAGGTATTACAAACATAAACACATCACAACAGATTTCTCCTTGCGCTCTTCGGGCATTTAAATAGTATCTATCTGGTGAGTCACGAGGTCATGGGGACAGCGGCCACCCCTTCCACTCCTGGGGTTGGGGCGTGGGGCACCATGGACGTCCGTCCCCTCATCTGACACCCGGTACTGTGCCTGGGGCTGTGCGGATTCGGGACCCGATATCCGCCCGCCCTCCCCCTCCCCCTTGGACACCTGTCTCGCCGCCACCCAGGGCCCTGTCTTGAGCCCCGACCTGATTCTGCATCAGACAAACAAAATGAGCTGAGTTCAAATCCAGCTGATGGGCCAAGGCCACGGACTCCGTTCGGGGGAGGCTGGGCGGGATCCAGCTCAGGACTTCTGAGAGCAGGGGTGAATCGGTAAAGGGGAAGGCTTCTCAGAGGAGCTGCAGCTTAGGCTGGGCTGGGCTGGGGGGCCCGGCTCGCCTGTGGGGTGCTGGGCGGGCTGGCCTGAGCGGAAAAGACACGGGGGAAGACACCACAACGGGACAGCACGGATGTCGGCCTGGAGTAGGAGGCAGAAGGGGTCCAGACACAAAACCCAGAGCCCAGAGCTTCTGCCTCCCCCAAGACCCCGCGTCTCTGATCTGGCGCTTCCCCTCCCTGGCCAGCCTGCCTCTCCACCCGGGATGGGGAGAAGTGAGCCTGGGGTCCCGCAGCAGTGAGGGAGCCGCCGGGACCCGGAGCCTTGCTCTGAGACCAGAGAGCAGCCACACACATGCTTTGTCCTGAAACCTATCGCACCTTTTCAAAACAGAGGAGCCCCGGCTCCCACCGCACAACAGCACGGCAAGGGGCCTGCTTTAGAAAGGCCCCGTCTCGCCTCGCTCGCTTGGACGTTTCAGCATAAACTTCAATCTGGAAGAATATTGGAAAGAGGGCACCGGTCATGGACTCATCCCAGGAAAAGTATTTATTCTTGCCTTTCCTTAGCCAAGGAAAGTTCCTATGCTGGAAAAAGCACCTCACCGTCCCCCGAGCTGTATGGCAGAGATTAAAAATAGAAGGAGAGAAGCAATCCTGACATGTTGATCACCTTCCCTTAACTCCGAGTGCTCTGCATCTTTTCCCTCCGACTTGGAAAAAAAATCATTATTTCTTAAGGCTTCCAAGTAACATCCCACTAATAAAACACCATCTTTTCTTTCTTTATTCTTTTTAAAGCCACAGACTCTGTCTTTTTAAGTAGAGGGTATTTATTCCAACTCCTCATTTTTATAACTCAGGAGCAGAAGAGGAGGGAGGAGACAGAGAAGACCCACTGGGTCCCCACGGGGCGGTGGGCACGGCGCTGTGCGCCTTCCATCTGCTCCCTCGCGTAATCCCCGTAGCCGAGCTTTCGGGAAAGGTCTCCTGGCCTTATTTCGCGATCAAAGAACCCCAGGCTTTCGCGGTGAACGGACTCTCCGCACGACTCAGCTAGCCGGGGGCAGAGCAAGAACTGGAAGTGGCTTCCGTGACATGTAGTCTGAATTTTAAAGTCTGGCATGTTCCTGACTTCCTCAAGGCCAAGTTCAGTAAACAGCATTCCCAGCTGGCTTCGGGATCTTGCTTTCACCCCGACTCCCAGCCCAGCACCGCGGAATGACCTGCACAGTCCCATCCCTTGCTTGGTCGGTCCTCGCCAGCGCCCGGGAGCTGGGGCGGGAGAGGGGGCCCTTCCCTCAGACGAGTGCACTGCTGCTCTGATCTCACCAGAAGCGCCTGCTGGGGACTCGGGCAGGGGACTAGGAATCGTCCACTTGCACCATCACTGCTAGACCCCAGAGGAGGAAAAGGCAGGAAGTACATGCAGGCAGGTCTCACGCTGGGTGCTGGGTGAGGTCTGTAGCTTCGGGCCAGACCCACAAGGGTGCGGAGGTGGGGAAAGAAGCATAAAATCGATGCCACTGCTGTTGCCCTGCCCCCTGACCCTGTTCCAGCATTCTGCCGCTGGAGGTGCCGTTTTCCCCCATGCAAATGATCTGTCCCCCTCTTAAAAGCCTTTGCATCATGCCTGAGTTAAGACCATGCTGTAGCAAAGACATCGTCAACCCAGGCTGTGAGAGGCCACGGCTCTGGGCTTTGTGTGGGCCTGGAGAAGCCTCCCGTCGTTCGAAAAGGACAGAGGATAGAAAGGACCGGCACGGGGATCATTTTGTAATGTATGAGAAGACCAAATCACCATCATGTACACCTGAAACGAACAGGATGTGGCATATTTCAATTTAAATATTAATAATAAGAAGAGGAAGGAGGGAAGGAAGAAAGAAAAAGAAGGTAAAAAGGAGCCTGTGGAACATTCTGCTGCTGTGGAAGTGGACTGTCCCACCAGACAAATGTTCATTTCCAAAGCATCTACTTCACCATCTCAGCAAGTGGTGAGAGCGCCTGGGCTGACGGAACAGGACTCCAGAGACGCAGAAGCAGGCATCAGCTCACGCAGGCTGCTGGGAAACGGAGACGGCGACAGTGAGTCTATAAGGAAAGTGGAAATGCCACCGTGGGACTGAATCCACGGCAGGAAGACGGAATAATGAACTGACACAGGAGACAACCGTGTGGAGGAGGCCCCGGGAGGCTGTGTCAGAAACAGGCGGTTTCCAGGCCTGCGCCTTTGCTGGGTCCCTCTGCCCCGCGCCTGGAGCGGACCCTCTTTCCAGGTCCGCTGCAGACCCCCGGGGTGACGCCGTCTCCCAGGGGCCCCCACATGTGCGGCCTCGAGGCATGGGCTGTGGGCAAGAGTCAGACGAGGACTCTACCGGGTGGTGACCTTGAGCCAGGTCCAGAGGGACGACCAGAGGGATGAGTGGAGGACCAGCATGCTGCCCAGGCTGGAGCACAGACAAATAGTTGAGGGACACCAGGCAGGGTTGGCCACAAGCCAGAGTGTGACCTTTCTGCTGCTATCGATGGGAGGCGGTGTCTCAACTTTGATCGATAAACCTTTGCTGCTGTCAGAGAGGAAGCCAGGTGCCGGAGACACCCCAGCAGACGAAATATGCCCTCCCACTCTTCAGAAGGCCACAGGCTGGTGGGCGTACAGTGTGGGAGAAAAACGATCCAACTTGCCTTTCAGAAAGATATCTGTAACTGATCTAAAGTTAATCCATACTTTTACAACATCACCAGTATTCCGAGTCACAGAGCCAGAATGCTGGCTCTGAAACCTGCCTGTGTTCCAATCTGAAGCCTCCTCCTTGCTGTGTGACCTTGAGCGAGTTACTTCACCTTTGTGGTGCTTCAGGTTCCTACTCTTAAAACAGCACCACTGCTCCTATCACAAATGATGGTGACAATGGTAGCGACGGTGATGGTGGTGACAGTGATGATGGTGATGATGGTGATGGTGGTGACGGCAGTGATGGTGATGGTGGTGGTGGTGGTGGTAATAGTGGTTGATGGTGATGGTTGTGATGGTGATGGTTGTGATGTGATGGTGGTGATGGTGATGAAGATGGTGATGGTGTTGATGGTAGTAATGGTGATGGTGGTGATGGTGATAGTGATGGTGGTGGTGATGGTGATGGTGATGATGGTGGTGATGGTGATGGTGGTGATGGTGGTGATGGTGATGGTGGTGATGGTGATGAAGATGGTGATGGTGTTGATGGTAGTAATGGTGATGGTGGTGATGGTGATGAAGATGGTGATGGTGTTGATGGTGTTTGATGGTGGTGATGGTGATAGTGATGGTGGTGGTGGTGTTGATGATGGTGGTGATGGTGATGGTGGTGATGAAGATGGTGATGGTGTTGATGATGTTTGATGGTGGTGGTGGTGATGGTGGTGGTGATGGTGGTGGTGAAGGTGGTGATGGTGTTGGCTAATGTGTACTGCACACCTACTAAGCACCAACTGCTGTTGTCAGCACATCTGCAATAACGCACTGCGTCTCACTCCGAGCTCTGAAAGAGGTGCTAAATTGCTCCCATTTCATTAACCCTCTCTGGAACAGTGATCTGCTTCTTGCCACAGAGAGGTTAAGTAAATTGCCCAAGGTCAAGTGAGGATAGTTATAATTATTTTTATTCTTCATATTTTGCCTTTATGTCCAAGAGACAAAGGCCTTAGGAAAATTAACTACAATTAATCATGCATCTTAAAGGTAGAAACGTGGCAGGGATGTAAAGCACCAGGCTTTCTCCGACACCCATCCTGCCGGATCGGAGTGTGAGTCTGGTGTAGGCTTCCCCGTGCTCGACTCCACCCTGAACAAAGCCACCCTGAACAAAGCCACCACAAAGCCACTATTCCCTGTCCACAACAGGCCATATTAACCTCTCAAGAGAGTGCGTGTGATTATTCCCAGGCCTCAGCTGAGTGTTTGGTAACAGCACGATTCATTCCATATGCTTTCTTAGGCTGATAAATTGCACCTAGTAATTTGCTCTCCTGCTGCATCAAACAGGACTTGACTAGACACTTTTTATGATGGTGTTTGGCCGAGAATCTGGTTAGTCCAATCAGTGAGCCAGGCCTGCTGGTAGGAACACACGAGCTTTCTCCCAGTACAACAAGAAATATCAAATATCCCTGGGACTAGCCGTGACAGTGGTGAGGACAAAAGCAATCCCCACTTCCTGAGTGTTTTATGATGCTCTGTCCGCACTTCACACACCTTGCCCCAAGTAACCCATGCAACAGTGCGATCAGCAGGACTGATGGGGTTCTTTATACAGGGCAGAAAAGCCAGGCTCAGCAAGGACAGGTGTCTCCCACATGGCTGTGCCCTTGAGGAGCAGCCGGGGGCGGTGGGGGCGGGGAGGCGGTGGGATTTGAATCTGAGTCTCTGTCTCCCAAATCCGTGTTCTTTTATGCTGGTCCCTAGCACTAGCAGCAGGGTAACAGAAATCCGCGGGGTTGACGCGGAAACTCTGATCAAAATTAGCCTCAAAGAAAGTCACGAAGAGAAAAGCATCCAAGGGGCGCTCAGATAGGGGCCCCCAGCCAATCATCATGCTGCCCAAGAACGCACACGCCGTGGTTCTCCAGTATCAGCCACAGACACAAACAGAGCGTGTGGAGGCGGGACGCGGACTCGAAGTGCGAGTCCCGCTTGTGGTGAGCTCCTAGACACCGGACATAAATTCTCAGGCGCTCAGAGCCTCTGGGTCAGATGATGCCAGAGAAATCAAGGTGTCTGGGGACAGTGTTTACATCGGGTCACACCAAGTGTGACAAAAGATGAGACACTCACCACTGTCCATGCAGCACAGTGGCCGCTGGCCTGTCTACACCTGCCCATGTCCAGGAGGGAGTGAGACCTATCCCGGAGAAGCGTCTCTGGGCGCCTGCAGTCCCTCAGTCACACGCACAGAGAATCAGAGCCCCTGCCTTCCCTGGGGGCAGGGACACCTCCAGCGGGCTCTCCCCCAAAACGCAACGGCCTTCTCCTCCTCCTCCCGCCTCCTTTGGGCTTTGAAGCCTCCTGACACGTTCTTCTATTAGACGATGTCTCCTGCCGACTCCAATGATCTGTTCACTTCTTGTCCCCTTCCCCACCAGAGTATGAGCAGGTCGGGGACGGGGCTGTATTCTGGAATCCCGGTGCCCCCCTTCGGGTCTAGCACACCCCGTGTTCAAACAGGTTTACTGAACCAATAAGGAGGACGTCCAGGTGACGGGTGGACTGACGGACAGATGGGCGGATCGGGCTGGGAAGTGGAGCAGCGGCTATCTACCCGCACATTCCTTCCCAGTCTGGCCTTACAAGACGAACATGTTGCCTTGTGCAGGATATTTGAAATAGTTACATTCTCTTGCCTTGTACGGAGACACAGTAACTAACTGAGCCTCTCGGGAAGCTTCTGATTTCTCATCATGATAGGTATCGGTTATAAAAATTCCTAGAAACGCCTTCTCGTGCTCTCCCCTGGTCAGTTCTTTAAGATAAGGTCCCAGAGGTGGAATTCTTGGCTTCCATGCCGTGTCTGTTTTTTAAAGCTTCTGCCCCAGCCGATTCTCCCGCCTGCCCCTCAGCCATGGCCAGGCACTTCTGAGACGTCGGTGACTCACCCCTGCCCCTTCCTTCTCTGGCATTCACCTCTACCATCCGGCCCCCAGTCCCCGGGCACTTCTTCATTTTTCTCTCCTTCTGGGAAACTGCACGAGCGGTCGCTCAATTCAGTTAGTGGCCATTCCCAGCAAGGGCAATAGCACTCTGATCCGTTCTCCTCTGACTTTAAATTATCCCAGTGTCTTGCTGGTTTCCTTACACGTGTTCTCCCACGTCCCTACAACCGAGACTTCTTACTTCACAAGAATTGGTTTTCTCTGGCCGTGGAGGGCTCCGAACAGGGGCTGCCTTCCCTTCGGCCTCGGGGAGCCACGTTCAGGGGTGGTCTTCCTCTACCTCCTCAGGGCGACGCTGTTTCCCCCTTACCTGCCTCGTAACGTTTCCCCGGGCCTGGGTTTGCTGCTCCATCCTGGCTCGCCGGTCGTCAGGGACACGTCGGCCATCACAGAGGTGAGGCCACAGACCACCCCCACATCAGCTCAATATCACAACACGGATAAGAATTGAAGAGAACATGTTAAGTGAGGCCCACCGGTGTGGGGGTCAGGAATGTCACAGCCACCGGACAGGCTCCGTGACTCTAAGACAAGTGTCCGCTGTGATGTCTCGTGTCCACAAACACTCCCTCCCATTACAGCCCAACGCGTGCTCTTGTCTTGCCATCCAAGGCCCCCCGAATTTGGAAAGCCACCTTTCCAGACATATACTCCCTCTTCCTCCTTATACATTCCCCCCCCCATGCACAGTCCTCCTCCCCCACTGAAGACCCGCTTCTCGGACCTGGTCTACCTTTTGCTCAGCCCTCACGGCGGCATTTCAAACCTCTGCCCCTGTTCCAGGCAAGGCCAGCCTGCCACCCAACCCCGTCCCCGAAAGCCTCAACACGTGGTGCTTCTGATCATCCCAGGGCTGGCTGAACCGAGGCCTTTCTACTTCAAGCGAACACGCCAGGACTTAGATCTCCCGTGGTTTGTGTCATCCCAAAAGGACTGGGGACTCGCTCTCTGGTCCTTCTTGAGGGAGCGCCCTCAAAGCCCGAGGCACACTCTGGAGACTCTTCTTAAATGTGGCAAATTTTTCTCCCTCTGAGAATTTGACTCCTAGAAATGCCGGAGGTCACGTGAAGAGATGATCCAACGGTGTAAGTATGCAGGGAAGAAATAATCAAATACGTGCACGAACCCCCGTTTGCCCTTTCCTGGTTCCTGAAAGAAAACTCTTCTCTCGGACCATTCCTCATTGTGGGGAGACCCCTTTCCCCTCTGTGACCCTCTGCCTTGGACTCCCCACCCCAGAAGAATGGTCTTCAAAATTGGGATTCAGAGACCCCGTGGACAGAGCCTCAGGGGCTCTACTCGCTCTACTCAGCAAGTTCTGGGTCACCCGGACTCGCATGAGTGAGTAGGTAAGTCAGGGCCGTTGTGTCTGGGAGCCCTCTGAAACGTGTTCTCGGAACACAGAATAAGGGGTAGAAGAACCAAATCGTTGCACGATACATATGGGTATGGACATGCCAATCTCCCCAAAAAGGTTTGGCAGGATAACTCTGGTTGCTAGAATTATCCTCACAGACCTCATCAGCCCACGTCAACATTCCATCGTTCATTAGTCATTAAGTATGTACACAGTTAAGATTATTCTATTAACCAGCATTTGACATTTTTTTTAAGACATTAGATACGGGGCGAGCTCCTTTTATAGCAACTGGCTTAATAAAAGAATGGGTTAGTGGCTCAGACTCACTTCAGTGTGAAAAAGTGGGGAGAAGTGATCTCTGATGGCTCAAACGGTGGTCCTTCTACCCAAGATCAAGTGACTGAACCACGAACCCCGGGACACAGAGATAAAGCTTCTCCGAATCACAGCCCAACAGCACGGGGTTTAGAGGTGACCAACGCATCGAGTTAACGCCAATAATTCGAATTCCACTCGGGCTGGAGTTTTGTTTGCCCATCGCCTGTAAATTTGTTTTAGATTCACAGCAGCATCAGATCCCTAAGCCGAAGGAATTTAAGCCTGGCGTTAGGTCTGTCCATATTTAAATAACGTAATAATAAAGGTAAGTTAAGTCAACAGTGGCCATCCCTGAGAATGTTTTCTCTTAAAAGGGGCCAGTACCTTATTCAAGCAAGAGCAGTTGTGCTCTGGTTTCCCTGACCACACTGGAACCACCAGAGGAAAGGCGGGCACAGCGCACCCGCCAACGTGCTCTTTCAAACACCTAAGCCAGCTCTGGGCAGGGATTCCAGTGCGGGGAGAGCCTGGCTCACGAGGCCATTTAAACCTGAAAAGAAGGTCTGCCTGTTTGCATGTCTGCTTTGTAAATATTGTCCCGGGCTAGGCAGGAAGGGGCAGGTTTTTAAAAACACCCATAATCATCTTCTTCTGCGTGTTTGTTGCTTTTGCTCGGGCCCCGACTCCCAGAACGCGGCCAGCCTTCAGTGGCCGGGCTGCGGAAGGAAGCAAGACAGTCGTCCGCAGCGGACAGGGTCTCCGAGCCATGGCTGATTCTGTCAGGGGACAGAGCATGCTCTTTGGGCTGGTGAGGGATCAGTCCGCCTCTCCTGCTTCCCTGTGGCTGTGGGAGCCAGGGGAGAGGGTGCTGCCGACGCAGAGATCGGCGTCCTCGTGCACGATGACGGGCCGTTCCAAGGCCCCAGACACTCAGCCCCCACGTGACCCACCCCTCACCCTCGTTCTGCAAATTCTGGCCTGGGCCAACTCCCACGCTGACACGAATTCAAACCTTTCCGAAAACAACAAAAGCCACATTGAAAATCTAGCCACCACCACCCCCACTGCCCGTGGCCCTCCTGCTTGTCACCTGCTTTCGGTATGATGACAAGAACTCTGGTCTCAGCTTATCAACCAGTTGGAAGACATTGGTTTTATCACAAAGGGAAGATTCCTTTGCTTTGCTGTCACGGTCCTTCCCAGAAGCTTGAACATCCTCACGCAACGTGAGGGACCCGCCAACCCTGGGCTTCAAGCAAGTCTAGTCCCACAGAGGCACCTGTGCCCGGATGTCGGGAGTAATGGGTCAGTGTCCTCACCTGGGGGTCAGCCCTTGGGAGGGGCCCAGAGGCCATCCAGGCCTTCTTGTTTCACTGGCGGGGAGACTGAGGCTCAGAAGGGTCCGGCTGTCCCAGGTGACACAGCTCCTTGGTGTCACCCTCCACCTCCCGTCCCCTGCCCCGGAGGACTTCCACCACGTGCAACTGCATTCACACCGGCTCTCCAGCTGGGCAGAGATGTCACTCACAAACAGGGCGCCCCAAATGCACACGTTCCTGGGCAGCTGGTCGTCGGGACCAGAGTACTGAGAGCCGGACAGAGCCCATGGGGTCCAGCTGCCTCATTTCCCAGACGGGATCTCTGAGGGCCGCAGACAGGCACTTGCCCACTGCAGAAAACCAGTCGGCATCAGCGCCGAGACCGGTGCCAGCATCACGACCGCCCCGGCCCTGCGGATTCGCTGTGCATCTTGCTTCTCTGGGGCTCCTCGGCCCCGTCTGGACGACCTGGCCGGTCCAGCAGCAACCCCAAAGAGCTGCAGAGTGAGCTCAGCGACTTGGGGCACACCGACCCTGGCCACGGTGTGGGTCCCTACAACCGTCATTCCCTTGACCCTCGCCACTCCTCCCCTGTGCCAGGAAACTTCCAGTTATGATATTTTTCTACTCTAAGACTTTTTTTTTGGGGGGGGGTTGCTGGTTCACATGAATCCTTAAAACTAAACCTTCTTTGTCTGGCATTTCTGAATCCAGTGCCTGAAAGTTGGGGTCAACATGGAACCGAATGCCCCGCACATTTATCAGGAGGATGGAACCCGGCCTTGTCGCTCGACAGCTGTGGGTGGGAACCCGCAGCCTTTGGAGGAAGGCACACGGGCTCCAGGAAGGAATTCTGCCTGAGCTCCTCATACCCACGTACAGGAGGCAGCCCTGCCATGGCCCCAAGGGAGGTCCGTGCACCCAGCAGGCACCCTGGGGAGGTGAAGTCTGGAGCACGCTCGCCACACCCTCGGCACCGTGCGGTGATGGGGGACTCCCTCCACGCTGGGAGTGCAGGTGCACACAGGACAGCAGCGGGGTTGGGGGGGGGCAGTTCTCAACTGAGCACCGGCTTCCCCTTGTCACCTAGGGCTCCAGGAGACACTGGGGAGAACTGCGGTGTCTAGAAGCCATTCAGTGTGAGAAGCTGTGGAGCCTGGACAGTTGCCACCTGGCTCTGTCCTTCCTGCCATGACCACGAGGGACTCAGAGCTGGCTGGAATGTTGGTCTTCCGTGGAAAGATGCAGAAACCCAACAAGTGTCCGTAGCTGAGAAGCAGCAATTCCCACCCACGGCAACCCCTTCAGGCTGAAATCACGGTGATAGGAAAGGAAGCGTGACACCGGCTCCCTCCCCTGGTCTGGGGAGCCAGAAAGACCCTTTCTTCCCACTCATGTATCAAGGATTTAAAGGTCTATTAAAATAGCGACAGACTTGGAGTCAAAATCATGCTAAGGGGAAGAGCCGTGACCTGACGCAGACAGCCCAGGTCCACGGTCGGAAAGCAACCAGAGGCGGAACACATCTGTCCGCCCCAGGAAGGGCACCTCCCCGGGGCCAATGCGACCCTGAAAACACACCGACTGGCGAACTGGGAGTGTGCCCCTGAGCCAAGAGAAAGGGACCCCTTCCTCAAAGCCCACCCAGTCCCTGTCGGGTGCCCCATGCAGTGCCCCGGGTGGACGGGAGTGTCGCTGTCTCCCCGCTGTTCCAGCGCTTCCGTTCCCGGACGGGGACGGCTCTCCGCGAAGGTCCCGCCCAGCCTTCCCATGCTCTCTCAAAGGCTGGAGTGGCCCCACCATCGTATAAATAAGCAAGCTCGGGCCGAGAGAAGACGGTGGGCAGCCCAGGGTCACACAGCAAGCCAGCTGTCGAGTCTCGAACCCAGGACCTCCAGCTGCAAAGCTATTGTTCTCGAGACCACGTCATGGCCTGGGCATCGAACGTGCTAGAAGCCATCCGGGACACGTACGCGACCAGCAGATTTATTTCAGCTGTTAAAAGACGCAGAGAAAAGCAGCAGGAGCTGACCCCGAATTGCAGGAAAGTGATGTCACCGCTCCGGCCAGCCCACGCCCAGGGGTCATTATTTTAAAAGTGATGAGACGACCCATTAAAGCTGGCACTGGAGCCGTTCCCCGTCAACATCCGGGCGTGTGGGCAGGGCCCAGGGCAGGTCCTCTGGGGGCTGCATTGCTGGCACTGTGGGTGAGGGCTGGGGCCTTGGCTGCTGGGACCTGCCCGCCCACGCCTGGCTGAGGGCAAGAGCATCGGGAAGCAGGAGTGGGGCGACAGGGCTTCCTCTGGGCTCTGGAACCTTCCCGACAGCAGCTGAAGGCTTGAGCCGGCCTTCAGGGCACGCAGGCAACATTCTAGGCGGCATGGCCCCTTCCCACCTGACACCCTGCCCTCCTGGGGGCTCCCAGTCCTGGCAGCCGGCCTGTCCTGTGTCCGCGCTCAGGGGACGGATGGCCAGTCAGCCCAAGGGAATCAGCCGATGACCAGATGCCAGCTCAGATGAGACAAGCCTCAGGATGTGTCTGCAGAATTAGCATTCCCATAAACACACAGGGCGGTGTGTCCCCATGCAAACATGTTCAAGGGGAACAGTACTGACTAAGCCATTCTGTCAAAGGCGGGTGTGGCGGATGGGTCACTGATACGGCCTCACTGCCCTCATCTCTCCCTCCTCTCCCCGAGTCCGTTTGCTGTGTGGCTTTGCAGCGTCTTCTCTCGAAAGGTAGAACAGAAACCTCCTCCCCTTGCGAGTGCACCAGCCTTGCTTTGGCCAGAGGATGGGGCAGAAGTGACGGCGGGCCATTGAGCTTCGAGATCTGGGCGTGCGTTCCCTCCCTCTCTCACTGAGCTGCGTCAGTCACCCGGAGAACACACCGGTTAGGCGACTGGATGCTGAGAGTCCCTGGGAGTCACTCTCAGCCTCAGTAGAAAGTCAGCCAGTGCCAAGCATGCGGGCGGGGACACCTGTACAGTGACCTCCAGCCATTCTGCCACCGAAGGTGGACTCAGGAGCACAACAGCGTCAGCCAAACCCCTGCTGACCCGCGGAGCTGGCCGGCCCACCCGCCAACAAGAGTTCAAGGTTTCTACGGAAAGCCACTGGCTCGGGGGTGCTTCGTTACCCGGCACCAGCTTCCCGACCCGCTGGAGAAAGAAGGTCAGAGGACTCTTCACGGAGAGGGAGGGAGGGAGGTGACGCTTGCACGCGGTCGGGAAGGGTGAATTTGGGGCATTTGCTGGATATTTGGGCAGAGAAGAGAGGATGTGCAACAGGGAGACGGTGAGGAGCCGTGTGGGGCGAGCGGGACACCAACAAGGTCGCACACGACGGGGAGACGCAGGTGGACAAGAAGCGGGAGAGACAGGTGCGGCCCCGCCCCGGCCGGCCCCGTGCGCCAGGCTGAGCGGCTTCCCCCGCGCCCCCCAAAGCTCTCCGCTAACCGCTTTACCTTATAACAGATTCTTGGAGCGTTAAAAGAAGGGGGAGGCGCAATGTTTTTTGTTCCACGCCAAAGGCGGAAATACTTCACATACGACCAGAAGCCGCAGAAATGTCGACTTCCTCGCAAATCTTTTCGGAATGCGAATTTCCTCCGAGGCTCTGATGCACGGGAAGGTTTTTTGAAGCAGTGGTTTGTGAAGACGGCTCAAGCACAGCACAGGACGCGAACACGTACTTGATGAACACGAGGGCTTGGAATGAGGAAGAACTCCCAGAGTAAGCAGATACTGAAGTCAAGCTTTTCATAGGATTTTAGTAACGAGAAACAGGAGCGGTTTAAAAGGAGCTGGCATGGGGCACCCGGCCGGCTGAGGCCGGGGAACGTGCGACTCAGACCTCTGTCGGGCTTGTGAGTTCCAGCCCCACATTGGGTGCGGAGTCTACTTTAAAAAAGGCAGGAGGGGGAGGAGGAGGAGAAAAAGCTATTTATAATTTTTTTTGAAATTTTTAAAAGTTAAATAATAAAAGGCAAGGCTACGAGCAACGTGACACTCTCTCCTGTGGGAAGAAGTGGACAAGCCATGTCTGTTTAACCCTGACTCAGTCGCCCATTCGTTCCACAGAGACGGCACACAGGGACGGGGCCAGATCCTGCAACAGGACCCCGGGATCTATGAGCGAAGGAAACGGGAGCCCTGCTCTTCCAGCAGCCCCAGCCGGCAGCCCCCGCAGCGCAGAAGGGCCATTCGGCCTCCCCGCACCACACGGCTCACGGGGTCTGCAGCGACAGAGGCTTCTGGGAACACAGAGGATGGGGCATGATTTCAGCCGCCCCTTCAGCATGGGCTCTGAGCGATCTCCTTACACTCTTCGTGAACAAGACTTCGCATAAACGCCCATTTGTTGGGAGAGCCCGCACCTGACACTGGGAATTGTAACCCCCCTGGACCGGGCCTCCCTAGTCTGGACCACGAGTGGGAGCCCCCGAGGGCGGTCTCCGTCAGGCCTGGACTCGCGTGCGTCTTCAGGGAAGAACAAGCAAGCCCCTCCCCACGCAGGGCTGCATCCACAGCTCGCACGGCGGCTGGTGGCCCAGCGTGCCGCCGGGCTGATCTTGTTTGGCCAAGGTCTCCGGCTCTGCGGGGCCTTGGAGACACAGCCAGGCCCAGTCCACAAAGAAGGGTCTTTGAAGTCTGCCCAGATGGCCAGATAAGCGTCTGGCTGAATTCCTGCCATGCCAGCTTTATCACATTTCCATCATCTTCCACACTGGTAACCGGACCCACTGAGCTTTACCGGCAGCACAAACCAATGGCTAGAGGAAAGCTTATTCAATATACAATGTCTGGACATCAGGGTGGTCAGCGGTGGGGACAACCGAGAGAGCCTCTCCGTGCATCAGGCACTGAATTAAAGGCCAGGCAAGTGGAGGGGCTTCAAGACCATCCACAGGAGCTGCAGAGAACCCTCCAACTGCCTTTTGAAAGAAGGAACCAAGAGGCAAATGGGCTACACAAGTCGGACTATATGGCAATATTTCATGCATTTGACAAAATGACCAAAAAGACAGGGAACAAGACCTGCACAGATTTGTAAAGCGCTCAGGGACATTGATAAAAAGGAGGACTCCCTGCTGCATAGGCATGATATGAACAGACAGTTCCCAAAAGAGACAAATGACTCAGGAGGCAGACAAAGGGACGGTCTTGGACATCACCAACAAGGAGAGAAACACAAGCATTTCACCTATAAAAATGATCTTTGAAGTTTTCATATTGATTTACTGCTGGTAAAAGTGCAGGTGGTCATATTAATTGGGATCAATCTCTAGAAGATAAAGGACTATAGAAGTGTCCATATACCGCAACCCACTGAAGTCCAGCTTCTGGAATGTTTCTGCTGGAAATTGCTCAAATGTTAGGGAAAACATCTACATGAAAGTGATAATTTTTTTTTTTTAACAGTAAAAATTTTAGAAATGAACTGGATGTCCTCTTATAGGAATTAAAACGACGGTGGTCAGAACAGAGATGAAAACTTGACTTGCTTCTGTGAGAGATAAAATTCTATCATTGGTACATAATCACACATACAATAGTAAAAAAAAATTTTAAAACTGGAAAAATTTTCACCAAAATTCTTACAGTGACTGTCTAAAGGGGTGGGACTGTGGTATTTTTTTTCTCTTTTCTACTTTTCAAGAGGTAAAGGAATATAGTTACACGGGTGTATTACTTACAAAACATGCATACCACATGCCCAGGACATCGTGGGTGTCCCCACGGTGCTGGCAGCACTGAGCAGTGAGAGTGGCATCATGCAGGGAATGTATAGTGATCTCAGGCTGCGTTCTAATAGACCTCGTACCCTGTCAATAATCATCGGGTCCACAATCACCCACACAGCTCGGCTCCTGACAATGACAGGCTGCTGTCCTCAGCTCCTTCAAGTAGCCCCAACCAATCTCACTACCCTCGGGCCACAGGGAGCCACTGGGCTCTCATCAGGCCTCGTCTTTACTAGACTTGTTCGGGCACCTCTTCTTCAAAAGCTCTCTCTCACCACACGTGGCTTTGTCTGTCCACTCTGGCCAGGCTGAGCTGCTGGGAGCTCCTCTAATAGCCCGGATTGTGCGATCTCCCTTTGCCCAAAGGGCCCTTCTCTGCTAACAGACAAATTCTCAGGATGATTTGCAGGGTTCAAATCAAGCAGGAAGTTCCCCGGGAAATACCGGAGTTCTCACTTTTCTCCCCCATCCACACCTCTTACAGACACCGAATGCCACCGTATTCTTCCCATTTGCTGACATGGCTGCCCCGACCTCAGGTTGTCGGGTAGGAGAATGAATGATGGGGTTGTGTGTGTTTTGTGTCCGGTGTGGGCTGGCTGCTCAGGGGGTGTTTGCTGAATGAAATGGCAACAGCTCCTGCCTTTAGTGATTCACCTGCTGCTCACTCAAAGCTTCAAGCCCCTGCATCTTTTCAGTAAATGGCTCAGACTGATGAATGCATCGTGGCTCATTGCACACATACGTGGGACACAGAGCATGTACCAAAGTCTCATGATAACATTTCGCCCAGAATACCTTCAGTTGGCTCATTCGTTTCCTGGCAGACTCCTTCCACATACCTCTGGGGTTTCAGGGTCTCCAATAGAGACATCCAGGAGGAAAGGGGACCCAGCGAGGGCATGCATTAGTGGCCCCGAATTTGGCTGCCATCCCATCCACCAATAGCGCGCTCTACCATTCCCGGTGCCATTGGCAAAAAAGAGGCGAGCCCAAATCTCCACTGAAAATCCTTGCTAATCTCTTTATGGAACTATTTCTGGCATAAACCATGTGGAAGTGCAACAGCAAATTGCAAAATGGGACAGAAGCGACTTTGTACCTTATCCTCAGGGAGAGATAACCACTTAAGACGCCACAGCATTTAAAAGTAAATTGCTTTTTAAAAAAGCAAGGGGCGTAGAAAGGACAAGTTTGCAAACTCGTCCTTATTTCGTGCAAGATGGGAAGAGGGATCCGCTTCTGACTGAGGTCTACGCGGGACGATGAGCTACAGCGCTCTCCCCAGGCCCTCGGCAGGGAAACGGGAGATAAGTCACGGCGCAGGAGAGCGAAGGTGAAATGCCTAAGGGTCTCTGACTCCAGGGGACAGCACCTGCCCCGAACCAGCTCACACACAGTAACATGGTGGCCAGAACACAACGGGACAAAGGTAACCAAGATCTGACACGAGCATTCTGCCCCAAATCAGAGACGCTGCTGCTAGACGTGGAACTGCAAGGAATACCACGTAAGGTTCTGGCGGGTCACGCCCAGCTGTACTTAGTGTCCTTCTCACCCCAGCCCATGGCTCCAGAATTGGCCTGAGGCCCCTGACGGTGCCCACAGACCTGACATCTGGAAGCAGGGGGCGTGGCTGACAGAGGTGCTTGGGCAGCACTGATGACTCTGCTCCCCTCTTGTGCGCTGGCTTATAAAGGCACTGAGGAGGGCTGCAGGGATAAGAACGCACCGGTGTCGTTGAACCCAGCTTGTCCCAAACACAGCTGACCTCAGAAGACCGATGAGCAGCCCAAGGAAGTGTTGCTTCTGAGAAACCATTTGAGAAAATAATCTTCTAAGCTTAGTTTTTAAAACTGTAATAGGTGATAAATTGTTCTTATCTCGTGGGACGTCCTGTCTGTGGGAGTGCAGAACAGCTGCCTTTTGTGGGGGGTCAGAGAAAACCCCCATGGCTAAAGCCTCGTCAGGGGTGCTGGCAACATAGGGAGCCATCCAGGAGAGAGGTAGATAAGCAGCTTTTCAGATATTGGCCCACACAACCCGAGCCAATGATAGGCCTCCCGGTGGCCCCAAAGTTTGGAGAATAGGAGTGGAACGCCATCCTCCACAAGGGCACACTGGTCTTCCAGGCTGCACGGCCAGGATGGGCCAGGAGCTCATGCCCTGCAGACATTCTGGTCATAGGGCCCTGTCCCCAACCCACATGACCCTCTGCACTGTGACACCCACGATTCTTTCCAGTGGGACGCCCTGAGCCAAGGCACGGAGACTCTGGGAAATCTGCTTCTGACATCTTTACATTTCGTGTTTTCACTGGAAGTGAGAACAGATTTTTAACCCATGTCCCTATTCTGCTTCCCATCAGCAGCCCTGCAGCACGGCCCTGGGGGTTCGGGCTGGGGAGGGAGTCAGCTCCTTCGGAAGCCCTGTGGGGCCCGCGCTGTGTGACCCTGACAGGCCATGCCATCCCTCCGTGTCCGCATCCATACAAGGCAGACAGAATAACGGCCGTTCTCACTGTGGGCCTGCAGTGCGGGGCGTGGGAGTGGGTATTCGGAGACCACATCTCCGGGCAGAGGGCAGGGGACACGCGTGGGAACCTCTTCTTCCAAACAGCATTTGCTCAGGAACGAGTGCCAGGCACCAGCTCAGTCCTGGAGATGCAGCGTGGGCAAGTGGACCCGTTCCCACTCCCAGGGCACGTGGAGGTGGTATACTCCATGGCACAGCCTCCCACTCCACGAGCCTCCGGGCCCTTCTGAGGGCGGCGGCAGCGAGAGGCTGACAACGGTCTGAAGTTTGCAGACTCGCCCAGAAGTCCCGGTTTCCCCTTCTCCCTTGGAATGTCTGCTGACTCGACTGAGTGTGGGAACAAATGCAAGACACGCGGTTTGTACCCCTAGTAGGAACCAGGTCGTGGCTCTAAGGAGTCTGCTGTAAGTTACACGATCAGGGGCCATGTGCTCCTCTCCAGAAAATGAACAATCACCCCATTTTAGGGGACAGGTAAACAACCACGGCACAGAGGGGTGGAGGAACTTGGCCAAAGTCACACAGCGAAACAGTGGGGGAGGCAGACTTGTGGCCAGGTCTGCGGGGTTCCAGAGCCCATGTCTGTTTCCGGTTCTTTCTGCCAGCTCTCCTAGTCTATACACCCAAGAAAATACAAACTAGGAAACCTTTAAAAATGATGAGGAAGGACTGTGGGAAACTGTTTACTTTGGAGTCAGCAAAATCTACGGGAATTTTTCCTCAAACGCCTCCTGGGCGTCGCTCTGTGCTCCTCTGGGTAGAGCCATCTCGGCGGTCGTGGTGATCAGAACCGAGACCCACACTGCGGTTCAGGGGCAGAGCCCCCAGGCCTCAGTGGCCCCTCTCCCCTCTGGCCCCTCGACGGGCACCCCTGCGTTTGCTCTAGGGCCAAGTCCAGCTCCGGGCACGCGGGTGACCCTCAGGGGCCATTCATGGGTGGATTTTGTTCCCTGAAATTCCTGTAACGTCTGATTATAAACGCAGTGCAGAGAAGGGAGGGGTGAGGGAAGATCACACACCAGACAGCATTCAGGCAATCGGGTTCAACCAGTAACGCTTCTCTAGAACTTGACCCAGACCAGCGTCCTTCGCAGGGACTGCTGTCTCCAGGCCAAAGGTGAGCCTCTCATGAAAATCCTGTCCCTGTGCCCCTCAACCCTTGCACCATCTTTGCCGCAGCTCAGGCTGGCAAGCTGCCTCCCCCCACCTCCCCAGGATCCTGGTTCCTGGATCCTCTGAACTTAGTTCAGACAACTCCTTCCTTCATAGCCCTTCTTGGTCTGGTCAGCAGACTGTGCTCTCCTTCCAGAACCAACCACCACCTCTGTCCAGGAGTCTTGCCTGCTGGTCTCCTTCCCCAGGTCACACCTTGCTTCCAGCATGGACTGCGGGCTGCTGAGTATCTGTCTGTCTGTCTGTCTGTCTGTCTCCCCCCTCAACTGTGAGCTTCTCCAGCACAGGGAGGGGCCGTGGACCCGTCCCCGAATCCCCACCGTCCGATCAGCAGCGAGCACTTCGGGATGGAAACTGCCCTCCAACTGCTCTACTGTGAATTGTACTATTCCCACAAACATGCTTTCTCCAGCTTGAACACTGAAGCAACACTGGGCATCATTAGAGCACAGGCATCTGGACCCACACAGAGCCGGGTTCCAGCCCCATCACCTGCTAATGTCCTCAAGGATGGCACCATTGGTCAAGGCCCCTGGGTGACCTCGTATGGACGCCACGGAGACTTCTCCATCCAACACCTTGCTCAGAGCTCTCACGAGGATTCAGTGATCACACGAGACCTGAACTTGGGAAGCGTTCGATAAGCACCGGGAATCCATAACAATAATGAGAAAAAGGAGAGGGTTGGCACAGGACAGACCTTGAGAAGGTGACTGGTGGGACTCTGGGTTCCTTCAGAGCCCAGAGTAGAAAACACAAGGACCCCCAGCAAACCAGTTCCTTTGAGAAATGTATGCACTTGGGGGTCGGGGCTCAGATGCGGGACTCACGAGCTCCTGGAGTTAAGAAAGCCTTTGTACCTGCCTACATGCTGGACTCTGGGAGTACGCAGAATGAGAAAGTCTGTGTGTGTGAGCCCAGGGGGTCGTCCCCAATGAAGAGCCGTCTCTCTCTTGTACAGAGATGAGGCCTTTTGTATGTCAGGGAGGGAGATCCCAGCCTCCTGCGCCCTGGGGCTGTGTGCAAACCCGATGCTCACTGTTCTGGGACTCAGCCCCGCTCTGTTCCCTTGACCTGTGACAGCGGGCGTCCCCGAATGGCCCGGCAGAGCACAGACTCACGTGTGTGCTTAGCAAGCAAGAATCAATCAAAGCATCATCTTTTCTTTTTCCCCCATGTTAAAAATAGCTTCTTATTTAAAGGAACTGTATGTGGGGATGTTCAAAGTAAAAATGAAATTCACTACATGGTCATTGTCAGAAAATCCCGGGAGATGTTTGCAT
This sequence comes from Mustela erminea, assembly GCF_009829155.1. NCBI lineage: Eukaryota > Metazoa > Chordata > Mammalia > Carnivora > Mustelidae > Mustela > Mustela erminea. The sequence goes on along the minus strand of NC_045618.1, from coordinate 1,837,949 downwards.
GTTAGCGTGTGTGACAACATTACCCAATGATCTCAAAATTTAAAACAGATCCGAGCTCTCGCGCAGCCACCGGGCTCGTGTACACACACACCCCCCACAATAATGCGGTCGGAGGAAACCCCGAGCCTCTTCAAAGCGAGGAACCAGACACACACCACGGAGACTGCTGTGCCTTCTTCTTTAAAAAAAAAAAAAAATTATGTAAAATGTAAATGAGAAGAGATTCCTCATAGAGACGCTCCAAAGCCAAAACCGACAGCTGCTTTCTCTTTGGCTACCAGAAATTGAATTGAGAAATTTGATGAACTCAGTTGCTTCTGAAGAAGTCACAGACACAGTGACACATCGGCCCGCAGAATCTGGAAAACATTCCAGTATGGGGCCTCACAACTCCTTCCCTCTCTAAAAGCAAAAGGAAGCAAAGGAGGAGGAGAGACGGGCTTCAGGTGCCCCTGGACGTCTGGGGAGCAGCTCATCGCCGCCCGAGTGAGCCCACACACTGTTCCCCAGGGGTGAGGCTGCGGCCGGGCTGCAGAATTTACAGGAGCACCAGGACTCCGTCATTAGTATCAAGACTATGCGATGCCCCATTTCCAAAATCGAAACTCCTGCAGAGAATCCATAGTGAACAAATAGCACCATTTTAAATACTTTTTCCTTTTGCTTCCAGGGCCTGTATTTACTTGTGTGTCCTAAAAGGCTGTGGAGTCGCACAGCCGGGAGCCCCAGCTGGGGGAGGTGTGGGGCGGCTGTGGGAGAGCAAACAGGAGGAACGCACGCTCACGGCTCGGCTGTGTCGGTGAAAAACAAGCTTTTGCTGAGTAACGCGGAAATGGATCTGAAACATATGGATTAAGTTCGTCCGAAAATAAACACAATTTTTAAAGGAAAGGAAAAGTACTTAGCCACCATGTTTGAGGTTTTCCTGCACCCAAAGCTTTGGAAAATTAGCATACGAGTGAATTACTCAGCGCTTGTAACACAGTCAGCTTTGAAATCCGCGGCTCCTAAAACCACCAGTTTGCTTCAAAACATTTTTTTTCATGTTTTGCCCAAATCTGTTCCTTTACTCACTCCTCTTGAGGCTCAGTCCTGATATTCTTTATAGGAAGAAGAAAGCTTTGCACACCAGCCCTCAGCCCGGGAGGCTCTGGGGCCCCCGGGATTGGGAGATTCTAGGGAACGGAGCTGGGACTCAGTGCTGGGACTTGGTGCCGCCCCCTCCCCCGGCTCACAACAAGGACCAGAGCCCTGGAAAGAAGGCAGGTGAGCGGAGCATTGGACTAGGAGCTGGATGCACGCCAAGGTGCTATCCTGCTCCACATCGTCCCCTCAGCAGCAGGGCCCTCGTGGCTCACCAGCAGACACCACTGCCACCCCGGGAGCAGAGAGCCAGGCGTGGCCTCCACATTCAGGGGACAGCTCAGGATCACCACCAGCCACCCCTAGATAGTTCCGTGGGATCTAGGGAACCAGGATCTTTGGTCACCTGTGCCCCAAATTCAGGGCAACACAGGAGCCAACCTGCGTCCAGCCTTAGCAAGCCGGGACAGGCTGAATCCCTGTGGTTTGGGAGTCAAGTCCAAGTTCAGGGTGTTCCAGCGTCTAGGGTGACATGGTCTGAAGCGAAGACTGCTTTGGACGTACGGCCAGCTGCCCCCAGATGGTGAGGCTGCTGGTCACCCACCAGCACGGCAGCTCTCCCTCACAATGCCCGGATTGTCGGATACCCCCGACTCCTGGAGGGAAATGCCACCCGCCGCGCTCCCCTGCTGAGGCTCCTCACAGAGATGGGGTTCCTCCAAGTTCTCCAGACTGACCGTGGGTCACTTTGATCACCTTAAATCAGTCATGTGGTCTTCGTTCTAGAGCGGGGTCCGCACCCAGAAGGGTTTCTTCAGATCCCTTTCTAAGGACGAGGACCGCCCGTTGGTGAGGACAGGGCTCTGTCTGGGTGTGGTCGCTTTCAGAGCATGGATTGCCTCCCGCAGAGGAGCTCTGGGAGCAGCGAGCAGGAGCCTCAGCCTGAACCGGAACCTTCCAGCTCACCTGGGACCAGTGCGCTTTTCCCTTTTTATACTTCTGACTTACTGTCCCTGCTCGAACCCCACCTTCAGAAACTTCCCACATTCAAATGTGTCTACTTTACATCAGTTAGAAAAGAGGGAAGATCCTGGATACAATGTGTCGAGTCTTAGACCCTGGAAAGGAGCTATGTTTCCTTCTTGCCTGCTTTTCTAGGATCTGAGGACTCCTCGGAGAATAGATGAATAGACAAGGTTGGAAATAAAAAGCCCCACCCCCCCCTTTTTTTTTTTGCAAGAAGCTCATGCCTCTCCCTGCTTGCTAGCTACAGCTTGAGTCTCCTGAGCCAGCATCTGTCACAGATCCTCGCCTCTGGTAACCCACACGCCCCACATCTGTTAGAGAGTCACACACGGGGTAATTCTGGCTTCATTTCACTGAAAAGTGTTGACGCAAAAACCAGCAAGACATCCAAAAGATGAAGAAGACACAGCAAGACAAACCACTCTAATACGAAGCTGACACTATGGGTATGACCGCCAAAAGCAAAATGAAAAGGATCTGAGGACAGAGGTTTTCAAACTGGGCTCCTTGGAACCCACACAGCTCAGTGGAACGCCTCGGAGACCTCAAGATTAAAAACCTACTCTCAGCCACGGGAATTTTTTTATCTGGATTGTAAATGAGATTTATTAAGGTTTTGTTGGGGAAAAAAATTTGTGCTTAATTTAAAATCAGGAGGCTACGAGACTAAAGGCACCAGCTGCTTAGAAAGACTCTGTCTTCTGCCAGGTATCGCCCGAGGTCTGGGCGGGGAAGGGAGCAGAAGCACGTGGGCCGTAAGGAGCTTCGCACGTGTGGAAGGACACAGGAGGTGAGAGGTGTAAGCCTGCCTGTGCTTCTGGATCTTTCCCTGTGGCCCTTTCTCCGTGGGCATCCCGGTCTGACCTCCATGCCCCGAATCCCACCTTTGCCTCCTGGGAAAATGCCTATCAACTCCTGCTAATCCTTCCAGAAGCACCATATGCCCCCTTCCCAGCGAAGCTTCCCGGGACGTTTTTGGCTCCAGCTGCCCCCACCGGTCCCCCACCCGCCACTCCTCGCGACCCACACACCACAGCCCCCATCACACTGCGTGGTAGCTTCCCACCTGGGTGGCTTGTTCCCCCAGCTAGACCGTTAGCTCTGGAGGGTGCAGACAGTGTCTTTAATCCTGCCCCGCGCCCCTGCCCGGGGGCTAACACGGCCCCTGCACGTGCAAGGTGATGGAGACATTGTACTCCGTTTCTTTCTGCCTCCAGACGCAGTGGATGGACAGAACACAACTGCACAGCTCCGTCTTGGGCTGACCGTCAGGCATCTGCGATGCTCATGCCCGCGGGAATGCCATAGGGAGGGGGGCTGAGGAAGATAACGGAGGTTTGCGTTTCATTTTTAGGTTCAAAAAAAAAAAAAAAGCTGTGATCCTCTGAGTCAAGTCAAGTTGTCTAAATGTAAACAAGCATTCTCTGTGTCTGGAACCCGAGTGAGATGAGCTCCCCAAGTGATCTCTTAATACCCGCAAAATCACATTCAGATGCCTCTGCCAGGCAGAGATAAATTGCCATTTGCACAATGGTCTTGCACTTAAAAGTAACTCGGTTCAGACAGCTGGAAAATTTATTAGGACAGGGAAAAGGGGGACTCAAAGGGGTTCACGATATTTAGTCTACTGATAAGACAGTTTGTGAGCAACAATAATTACCTCCAAGAATTTGAAGGGTCATCATAAGGTCATTAGGAGGACACAGGCCAGCTGGACCGCATGCACTCAGACCCAGAAACGGACTTAAAACCCACCAGAAAGAGCAGAGCTAGGTTATAGCCCCCAGCGCCTCCCAAGGCCTCAGTGGACCTGCAGCATCTCCTGGTTGCTGGTTGGAGATGCAGACCCTCGGGCCCACCCCACCCCACCACCCGGCCAATCAGAGCTTGCGTCTTAACACGATTCCCCCCCCATACATTTGCATATTCAAATCTACTCAACGGGCCACTGGCCACTGCCTCTTGTTCAGTCCTGGGCCCAGGCCTCAGAGCCCTCAGCAGGAGCTCCTGTCCCTAGACAGGCCCAAACAGTGCAGCAGGCTCCCCGGGCATCCCCACTGCGACGTCCACAATCAGGAGAGGCAGTAGTCTGGCCGGGATCCTTTACACCACAGAGGGACCAGCTTCTCGACTCGCCTTCCCCATAACACAAAATGCCTAACGGCTAAGCTCTTGGACAGGGACAGCTGAGAGAAGCACACAGGGGTTTTCAAAAGCAGTTGTCTGGTCAAAGCACTTTAAACCCAAGTTATAGCTAAATCCGTCACGTGTCTGTCCTTGCAGGAGATTCAAAGATAACACCTCAGCAGTTTCCCGATGCAGGAGCCAGACTGTCGGGGCTGGAGAGAGAGAAACCTCCTCCCACAGAGTCCCAGGGGGCAGGGGTGGCCGCTGTGCTCCCCAGGGTTCAGCCACTCTCAGGGGCTGGGAAGGGGAGGCTGGACGTGTGTGCTTGGAGCCACACTGAGCCTGGAGAGGGGCCCTTGAAAGCATCGGGGGAAGGGGAGAGGGGCAGCTCCTCTCTCTCTGGGTGGGGAAGTGTGTTTCCTGGCACGGAGGGAACTGAGCAGAAAGCAAATGTATATTTGATGACATTTCTCAGCAGGCAGCCTCCCTTCTGAAGAGCCAAGTTTGAACAAAGCCTGGCACGAGAGGAGACAGAGGCCAGGGAAAGAGGCAGAGAAAACAACCAGAGAGGTGAGGACGGCCCCTGCGGGGAGTGGGCTGGGGCAGAGGTACAGGTCGTGATCTGAGTCACTGCCGTAGCCACGCGAGGCCTGCCCAGTTCCACCACGTTTCCACGTGCCAGGCTCTCGGGAAAGGAGGCTCGGGGCCCAAGGGAGACTGGTCGAGAAGACACTCAGCACTGAGACGTGTCCTTCTGTACCCACGGCCACTCCTAACTCCTCCTAACCTGACCAGATATAAGAGAGCAAGATACACAATCCTTCCACCGTCCACACAACAGGAAAAACCCAGCACTAGGAGACAACCGATGCATTACACAGACGAGATCGGGTATCTGGGCATCTGCCGTTGTGTGGAAAGAACGGTGTTGCCAGATAACCCCTCACGGATATGGGGTCTTACGGAAGCAGCCCACACACACGACTCCATTCCTCATAAGAACCCATCCCACACACTTGCATTTCTCTCTGGAGCTAGAACTACAAATGCGTTTCTTCTACAATGCCTGCGGCTCTGCTGAGAGCTATGGGGGGTCACTCCGGCGGCGGGGTTCCCAGAAGGCTGAGCATAACTGAACACTCCCCTCTCATTCTGCTGTCCCTCCCCTGATCGCCACTCGTGTCAGAGACTCAGACGTCGCTGCAAGACAGAGAGAGTGCCCCGGGGCCCGCGGACGGCCCCCTGCTAGCTCCTGTGCCAGGCCCTCCCCTCACTTGCCCTGACTCCAGCAGTGCTCTGGAGGTCAGTTGTGTTCCTACCAGACAGCGGCATGTCCTGGGTGAAGTCCGGGGGAGAGCGCCAGGGCTTCAAGGTCAGCCAGGGTCCAGCCTCCTGCTCCATTCACACCACCAGGGAGATGGAACTCACGGGAAGATTCTCAGCGTGTGTACTGCATCCTTGACTTCCACGCCTTTGAGATGGAGGGAGCTGAGATGACTTCTGATCTACTAAGGAGAAAAAAAAAATAGATGAAAAAATATAAAACCACTAGAATGTGAAACGGGCGGAAACACACGCCCACGTGCACATCCACACTTTTTTGAGGAAAAAAAAATTCCAAGTGTGAGATTAGGCGCATTATAATTCCATTATCCAAACAGCATGGTATTAGTGATTTTCACCAGACAGAACCCCAAATGCAGAGCTGGAGGGAATCTTCCAATCCAGCTGGGACCAAGGAAGTGGCCAGCGCTCCAGGCAGAGCTGTGTCCTAGTCAGGACGTCACAGCCAAGCTGGGCTTCCCCGTGAATGGCTGTGTGGCTTCCTACGTGGCAAGGACCCCACAAGGTGCTGCCCCGCACAGCAAACCCTCCATCCAGCTTGCAGCAACCCAGGAAAGGGGACCATGGAGCCATTCCCCATCCAGACCCAAGAAAAATCCTTTCCCTCCCCCAGCAAGACTAGGAGGGCTTTCGGAAGAGCCTGCCTTCTTTTGAGAGAAGGCTCAGGGAGAATTAATCCTCAAATCTGGAGGGCGATGATAATATTTTGAAAACAACTTACTTTATCTTTCTTCCAAGTGCGGCAGGTGAGAAACACAGGGGCCCGATTTGTCTCCCCCAGATGCTCTCATGTATCTCTGAACACCGTTTCTGTTAACGCGGTGGTCGGCTTCAGCAGTGTCTGACTTCCATCCACAGGTTCTCCAACACGGACGCGGAGCGGGAGACGGAGTCCCTGTCAAGCAGTTGCTGGTAAGTGGACGGCTGAGCTTCAAAAGAAATGCACAGCTATCTGTTACAAATACCTGTAATGGCTTCCATTTTAAGAGCATTCTGCGTGCTCAGCGAGGAGCTAAGTGCTTTATATTGGGCCACTTTAGTTCTCATTAACAACTCTGCCAGGAGAGCGTGTGCTCCTAAGGTATAAGGAACAGGCACCATGCTCTAGTGACTTGCACACACACGTGCTGTCTCAAAAAAGAAGATGCTTGATTGTTTCCACTCCCAAGGACCTCCAGCAGTCACACCCAGAATCAGACCTTAGACATTTTAAAACAGAGGAAGATACACACTTCTGTATGAGCACAAAGGGCTAAAGGAGATGTGCATAGAGAAACCCCTACAGGTTCTCGCCTCCCTGTTTCCAAGCAACCAACTTGAAAAAGCATCAACTGGGCCCAAGAGGAACCTTTGGGAGCTTCTGTAAGAGTGTTCCACACCGTGGAGAAGGCGATTAGAATCAGAAAACAACATAGGTGTTTTTGCAAATGAATCCAAACACATTATCAATAACTTGTTCTTTTGGATTCTTCTCCATCCTGTCTCTGTGACTCTGAAACTATTATCTCTTCCCACCACCAAATTTACCAAATAATCTGATAAAAGGTAGCATGGCTCATGCTCTGTACGGAGAAGCAGTCCGAGCAGTCCCTAATTAGGTCTGGCCTGATCTCACTGCCTCGGTCAGATGCTCAGGAGTCACACATTAGAACACTTCTGAAGGGGCTCACGGTGTTACAGCAAAGCCGGGGACCCCCTCCCGCCACACACCACACCAGAGATCCTGTTCCGAGCTCAGCTGCAAGTCAGCCTAGGACCCAGTCACCAACCACAGCCTCCTTTATTCTCCTGAGAGGTTCATGTGACCTTGGGACAGTCTGCAACGGGCTTTCAAAAACTAGCTGTCCCTCTCCTTCTGTCCTGCGCCCCAACACCTGGAGTCTGGAATGCAGGAGACCCAGGGCCGCAGACCCGGAGTGGAGGAAGTGGCTGGGAGCTGTCCATGGTGGCGCCGCGCCTGGGCACGCAAAGCCGCCGGCTTCCAGCCCCCCGGGCGCTCTCCAGACCGCGGGAATGGAGAGGCTCGCTCCCAGGTTCACCGTCTCCGGGGCTGGGGCTGCAGCCAGGCACTGGCTCATACATCAAAAGATTACTTTCAAAAGAGAGTTCTCACCTGTGGGCAACGTTGGCTGCGCCGACCGAGACTCAGGACCTCAAAGCCGGCCGCTGGAGGCGCGCCTGGGACGGCGGTGGTGGTGTTCGACCCTTGGGGACAGGCGGCGGTCGCTGAGAGCTGAGAGTCTGCGGCTGACGACCTCGGGCTCACTGAGCTCCTTTCTCAAGAGTACATGCGTGCCTCCGGGTCCGTTCCAGGAGGTCTCTGGCTCTCGTTCCCCGAGCAGCGAGCTGGAGACCTGGCCACAGCCCTGGCTGGCACTCCGCACTCCGCCGGGTCTTTAACCTAATTTAACCCTTCTGGGAGCCGAGGTCCCTCGCCAGGCACCACGGAATCCTCTCCCAGCAATGCCGGGTTTGGAGACTCAGTCTAAACATCAACAGAGGCCGTGGTGTCTTTTAACATTTAATTGCACCCCCCCCCCACACACACACACACACCGCGCGCCCCGCGCCGGCACAACGCTGGAAGCCGGGCGCTCCCGAGAGTGCGGGAGCGGGAGGCAGCGGGAGGCGGAGGCGAAACCAGAATGAAGCCGGTGCCGAGGCCCGAGCAGCGGGGCGCCGACCTGTTGCCAGGCGCACGCCCGCTGGCGCACAGTGTGAGCCCGCTCTCCGTCCGCGGGACTCCGCGACTCCGCGACCTGACCCTCAGAGCGGTCCCTCGTCCGCAAGCCACAGTCCCGAGCGCGAGACTCCCCTCCCTCAGCCACTGAGAAGTGGGGGCCTCTACGGAAAGCAGCCCCCCCGCCACGCACACACACTCAGATCGGGACGCGCTCCGGGAACACCGGCGGCCCCGGCACCTGCTGCTTGCAAAAAATCGCACGATCTCGGCGAAACCTCCCAGAGGACAGTGACAGGGGCGTGTGCCCATCAACAGACGCCCGGACAGACAGACAGAAAGACAGAGGCGGACCGCGGAGCAGAGCGGACGGACCGCCAGAAGCCGAGGACGGGTACCGTTCGCCCGTGGCCGGTGGAGGCGGCGGCCCCGCGCCCTTCCTTCCCGACCGAGGCTCGGGCAGTCGGGCAGCCTGGCGCGCCGGCCGGGCCCTCTTACCTCACGGTCGGGAGCCGAGACGGCGGCACGTCCCGCGGGCCGGGAGCGCGGCGGCCCGGGCGGTCCGGGGGCACAGCGACGGGCTCCGCGAGCTCCGGGGACGCGGGCGGCAGAGCGGCGGCTCGTCTGAAGACCTGGGGTTCCGCGCGCGGCCGCGCTCTACCCCGATGCCCCCGGCCTCTCGCGCCCACCCGGTCCCACTGGCCCGCGCCGCGCTCGGCTCGCGCTCCCCGGCGGCCGCCCGAGCGGCGGCTTTTATAGCGCCTGGAGGCTGTGAGCGCCGCGCGGGCCGGGCTGGCTCCTCCCCGGGGCCCCAGACGCCCGCCCCCGGCCGACCGCCCCTCGCCCGACCGGCCCCGGGCGGGCTCTGGCGGCCGCTGTGGGAGGCGCAGACCCGAGCCCGCCGAGCCGGGGCGCGCGGACAGCCGAGCGCTGCGGCCGGGTGAGGGCGCTGGAGCCCAGGGCGCAGCGAGCTGCCGGCGCGGGTTCTCGGCCGTGAGGGGCTGCGGGGCCGTGCGGGCGTACGACCCCGCTCCCGGGGACCGGCGGCCGAGGGAAAAGTCCTGCGTCTGCCGGGGTGACCGCGACAAGGGGCTCAGGGCTGTTAAGTCTCAGGATCCTGGGGGGGGGGGGTTGTTTTTTGTCTTTTGGGGTTTTTTTGTTTGTTTGTTTGTTTGTTTGTTTTAACTTAATAGAAAAGAGTGGCCTCGGAGAGATCCTGGCATAGGCAACCCAGTGTTTGTCTAAGGGCAACACGTTCAAAGAAAACTTCATTTGAAACCGGTCAGACACCCCAGGTCATGTGGCTGCAGACAAAGGCCTTACCCCTCCGGGAGTCAGCGTCCTCATCAGGGAAATGGGTTCTATGAGGCTTCCTGCGGGAACTGGTGGGACAGTGGAAATGAGGTGGCCACAGTACAGATACACAGCACACAGTAGGTGCTCAATGAGCTATAGTCCTTACCACGTCCTTCTAACCGCACAGACCAAGGTCCTCAAGGGTCAGAGCAAACAGGTATGATGCAGACTGTCCCCTTCCTGAGGAAACAGGGCAAGTAGAAAGCCTGTGAGGGGCGCCTGGGTGGCTCAGTGGGTTAAGCCTCTGCCTTCGGCTCAGGTCATGATCCCAGGGTCCTGGGATCGAGCCCCTCATTGGGCTCCCCCTCTCTCTCTGCCACTAACTTGCTGGGAGACCAGTGTCACCCACTGCCCTTCCCAGGGTCTCTATCTGCTTGTTGTCTGTAAGATGGGGGCTGTGATACAAATTCTCCCTCCGGTCCGCTTTTTTGGAGTTGATGACTCAACTCTCCCCCTGGCTAGCTGGAGCCCCCAGAGTGTGCTTCTCTTTTCCCTTCCAGCCAGCACCCCGTGAGAACCAGCTCTGCAGGCAAGGTCCTCGCTGTAGGCCGGCACACACCAACCGCACCAACCCACTGCCGAGCGACAGTCAGGCAGAAGCTGCTGGAGCCTGTTCCTGCGCTCGGGGCTGGGACAGAGCCCTGATACTTTGGCTAAACTAAGGAAGGCCTGCCTTCCTCCCCAGGCCCTTCTCAGAGAGCTGGTCTTGACCCTCCCTGGGCTCAGTTAGAACCCTCAGCCCTTCCTTGACTTCTTGAAAGACCCAGCCGGATGCTACGGCAAGCGCCCCTCGCCCCCCCCCCCCCTTTCCAGCAAGCTTAGCTGGAACCACCTATGTCCCCTCCCCACCACACCATAATTGCTGGTTCCTTTCCTCTCTTAAGGAGGAACCCCAGACACCAGGACCCACAAACACCAGGAGGAGGCTGAGCATCCGGCCACACAGAGAAAGGTCAGCTTTGAATCAGCCTTGCTTGGAGCACAAAGAGCTACGGGGGAGATTTCCCCCCGCTCCCATCAGCAGAGAGTCGACCTGCTGCCCAGGCACCGAGACACTAAACAGTAAAGAAAGACCCTTGTCGGGTGATGGGCTGGGGGAATGACTTAGTCATGTGTTCTCGATGCGCAGAAATACCCAGCACATTCCTCCGGCATCGGGCTTTTTTTATCTTGGGCCAATGCCCTGGGGAGAAAGTGAGGCTGACGGACAGCAAACAGACTCCCCATGTCAGAAATCAGACTCGGACGGAGCTCCATCGGCGCTCACTGGGCCTGTGACGGATGCCATGCGCCAGGCGACCCTCTGGGGCCCAGTGTCAGCCAGCTGGTCCTGGTGACGTGCCTACCCAGACTTGCCTCGATGCTTGGGCTTTTGCAGGTGCAGACAGAGCAGTGGCTTCAGAAGGGCAGGGTTGGTTTTCTGGTTCTTATCAGAATCCCTGGAGAGGGTGTCCAGACAGAAGAAACCCTGCTGCTCTGCCCAGAAAGCCTGCCCTTCCTCCAAGCCGGCTCTTGGCCTCCGCTGCCTGCCCCAGGTGGATGTGAGATGCAGCCCTCAGACCATCCTGCAGATAGAACGGCCTGTGCACTCACGGCTCCCGCGAATGCCCAAGTCTGGCATCCTCGGTGGGCTGGTGGGGCGCAAGCCTGCCCCTCAGAGCGGGGGTCACCACCTGCTGTCTACCTGCTGACCAGCAAAGCCCGTCCCTGGGCTCACGGCAGCCTCCCTTCAAGGCATCCAGAAGGCTGGCCACCCCTGCGGCTCCGTCCCCCAAGCCTCCAGATGAGGTTTTCCCAGGAAACGGGCAGGCAGACCGGAATAGGGGGGCGCACGGGGAGATGGGAATGAGAACACAGCAGGAGGACGGAGCGAGGGGGCAGCAAGGCCTCCCGCAGACCCCGCTGAAAAATCAAACCAACCCCAGGCCTCCCGACCCTGGGACAAGAGGCTCACCAGCCACGTTGTGCCTAAATTCCACCAACAGGGGTCGCCCTCGGACACCAAGCCTGAAGCTGGCTTGGGAAAAAGGGAAACTCCCAGCCTGCGTCCTGGGGCCCGATTTCCAGGAGGAACAGTGGCTCAGTTCCTGTTCTGTTGCTTGCACAGGAGGTGGCCCAGCCAAGAAGACACAAGTCCTTAGTTTTTCTGGTGAGTGGAGGTCTGTGCTGGAATTTGGGACAGGATGTCTTAGAGCAGGGGCCAACCACTTGCAAGCTCTAAACGTGGGTTTCTCCATCTCCCTCTCCAAACTCATCCTTGCCATAGAGAAGGAACATTCCTTCCTGTGTCTTTTTGTTTTTGTTTTTTTGTTTAACTCTCTGACATACTTGTGTGTCAGAGGTGATGTTTTCCCATCACATATTGCTTTTTCCTGAGTGCAAAGATTATGCATGTGCCTTGCAGGGGGGAAAAAAACACAAGTTGGAAAATTCAGAAAATGGACAAAGGAAAGGTCACCTCATTGCAAACCTAATGTGTGTCTATTACCAAAAATTTGAAATATCCAGAAAAGCGCAAAGGAACAAAATCACTGCTAAGTTGCAGCGGACAGCGAAATACTCCTCCACGGAGACGTTACCCAGATGCATGAATGCATGCGTGTAACTTTTCTGTAAGCAGTTCCCTTGTTTAGCTCAAAATCCTTCTCCACCAGCCTGCGCGTCCCGGAGAGCAGGAGCAGGAGTCCCCAAGCTCGCTTCTTTTCACCTACAATAGCCCCTGCGGCGTCCTGCCGAGAGTCCGTATGTAGGAGGCATTGACATTGTGAGTGAATGGATACGCAGAAGCATTTTTAATTAAAATAATATACATGGAGTTCATGGGAACAGAAACCCAAGTGGCTCATACACATTCAAAAAGAGGCTCCACTTTGCACATAAACAAAGAAATGCAAATTAAGGCTACGCGGAAATATTGGACTGGCAAAACTCCAGAAGTTTGGTGGCATTGCCTTTGTTGGGGGGTGGGGGTGTGGTGAGGGTGGAGCACGGACCTGGCCTCAGACATCGCTCGGGAAAGCTGAAACTGGTACAGTCTCTGAGGGCGGTTTGCCAAGATTTAGGAAAATGTACATTACATTTGACTCAGCAATTCCACTCCCGGGAATTAACCCTAGAGATGTATCTGCACAACATGTGAAATGACACGGACAGAGTTCGACCGCAGCTCTACTTGTAACAGTACGGGACTGGGAACAGCCAAAACGCTACTAATAGAGCTAATTAAATTATGTTACATCTGCACAATGGAGTACTATGCAACTATTTTTTTTAAAGAATAAGAATACATTTTGTATACTAAAATTTAAAAAAAAAAAAAAACAACCAGGGGCATCTGGCAGGAAGAGCATGTGATTCTTGATCTTGGGGTCATGAATTTGAGCCCCACATTGGGGATAGAGATTGTTTAAATAAATAAAACTTACTTTATTTATTTGATTTATTTACCTTCATTTAATTTATTTATTTACCTGGGTGGTTCAGTTGGTGAAGCATCTGGTCTCGGCTCCGGTCATGACCCCAGGGGCCTCAGACGGAGTCCCATTTTGGGTTCCCTGCTCAGCGGGGAGTCTGCTTCTCCCTCTGCTCCTTCCCCCACTCGTGCTCTCTCTCTCTCACTCTCAAATAAAAATCTTAAAAATAAGCGAATGAATGAGTATAAATATGTACATAAAATAATTAAAAATTCAAGTGTAAAGCAATGTATATGGCAAGCTAAAATTTGGACAAAAGGAGAAGGGAGAAAGAACATCTGTTTGCATTCACTTATAGATGCTTGAGGAATCCTCTAGAATTATCCAAAACAAGCTAACAGCATGGTTTCCTGTCTCCTCTGGTGGCGGTTTTGGTGGTTGTAAGAAGATGGAAGACAGGAATAGGAAATACACTTTTCCTTGTATGAGTGTTTGTACCTTTTGATTTTTTTTAAAAGATTTTATTTATTTATTTGACAGAGAGAGATCACAAGTAGGCCCAGAGGCAGGCAGAGTAAGAGGGGAGAAGCAGGCTCCCCGCTGAGCAGAGAGCCCGACGTGGGGCTCGATCCCAGGATCCTGAGATCATGACCTGAGCCGAAGGCAGAGGCTTTAATCCACTGAGCCACCCAGGCACCCTGTAACTTTTGATTTTTGAACGGAGGGTGAATTTATTACCCAGGGAAAAAAAGCAAATAATTATTTAAATGGAAAAAATATCATGTCACGTATAATACTAAGCCTTTTCTTTCACATAATAATATACCATAAACACTTCACCAAGATTTTTTTTTTTTTTTAAGTAAATTCTACACCCAGCATTGGGCTCGAGCTCTCGACCCTGAGACCAAGATAGCACGCTCTACCGACTTAGCCAACCAGGAGCCCCTACTTCCCCTAGCCTTAAGTCTCTTTCAACATTGGTTTCAAGCAGCATACCAATTCTTAATACGGACATAATTTATATAATCAACCCCCCCATTCTTGATTCCAGTGTTCTAAATAAGCTGTGATTTTGAACATATTTGCACTTCTCTCTCATTATTTCTCTGGGAGAAATTTAAATTCGCACCAACTTACAGCCAAGTTACCCTCTAGGAAAGTTAGACCCCTCTCCACGCCACCGATCTGCACAGGAGAGGGCCTGTTTCCCCGCATCCTAAGGCCCAGGACTGTTGTTTATTAACCCACTGCCAACATGGTAAAAAAATTTCACTGGAGGTTTAGTTTTCATTGCTTCTGTTTCCAGCCCAACTGAACACTGATGTGACCATCCAGAGTCCCTCCCTTGGATGCTGCTGGCTCACGGAAGAGACCGTATCCCAGGCTGACCACGCCAAGGACCTGCGAGCTTACTAGATGTTACGAGTGGGTAACACGGGGTGGGGCTCTAAGTCCGTGTGATATTAGACAGTGTCCTGGTATGCCAATGACCCGTGGTAGGTTTATGCAAAGAAGACATCCAGATAGTTGACAAGCTGTGAAAAGATGCGCCCCGTCACTCATCATGGGGGAAATGTTAATCAAAACCACAATGAGCTAGCGCCTCACACTCATGAGGACATCTACTATCAAAACAAAACAAAACAAAAACACGGAAAATACCGGCGCTGATGAGGATGTGGAGAGATGGTGCCTTACGGGTGAGAGTATAAAATGAGGCAGGCACCGTGGAAAATAATATGGGATTCTTACAAAATCTAAAAACCGGGGATGCCTGGGTGGCTCAGTCAGTGAAGCGTCTGCCTTAGGGTCAGGTCCATGATCCTGGGGTCCTGGGATCAAGTCCCGCATCTGGTTCCTTGTTTGACTGGGGGTCTGCTTCTCCCTCTCCCTCAGCCCCTCCCCTTCTCCTCCGTGTGTGCTCCGTCTCTCATTCTTTCTCTCAAATAACTAAATAAAATCTAAAAAAATAAAAAAATAAGAACAGAGCTACCATATAACCCAGCAATCCCACTTCTGGGGTTATATCCAAACGAGTTGAAAGCAGGGCGTGAAGAGGTATTTGTGCGTTCCTGGGCACTGCAGCATTATTCACAGTAGCCGAAAGCTGGGAACGACCCGAGTGCCATCAGCTGACGAATGGATACTCAAGACGGGGCACAGGCATACGACGAAACACACTCAGTCTTAAAAGGAAGGAAATCCCGACACCCGCCACAGCGTGCAGCGGCCCTGAGGACATGAGGCTCAGGGGAATAAGCCAGCCACGGAAAGACGAATACTGTACGTGTCCTCTTCCATGAGGTAGCTGAGAGTCGACAGATTTAAGGGCCGAAACCGGAAAGTGGCTGCCAGGGCCTAAGAGGACGGGGAAGGGGGAGCTGGTGTTCAACAGACAGAGAGTTTGCATTCTGCAAGATGACAACGTTCTGGATGTCGTCTGCACACCGACGTGAACATACTCGACGCTGTCCGCTCTCCACTGAAATACGGTTGAGATGGGGACCATTGTGCCGTCTGTACTTGACCACAGTTTCAAAAAGAAAAGCAGCGTCACAAAGAGATGAGGGCTGGAGCTCTCCTTCCAGAGCAGACGGTCCCGCTCCGCTCCCAACCCTCCCACTGACTTCTCACTTGCGGCAAAATCTCGGAACGGACGCTGCTGGGACCAGAGTCGGTCTCCGCGCCGCTCCTCAGCTCTCCCCGCATCTCCCTGTTTGCTCAGTGCACCACGTACGCTCCAGCCCGAGGCCCCCTGTCCTGGCTGTTCCTTCTGCCCGAAGCGCCCTTCACACAGGCCGCCCCTCCCCAGGATTCTGCGAGACCCCGTCCCGGACGTCACTCAGGTGTTTGCTCAAAAATCACGGGCGAGAAAGTTCTTTTCCGTCCTCGTATACACTTAGTCCCCATCAGCCTCCCTCCCAGCCCATCCTCTTACCCGGATTTATTTTCCTTCTTTTCCCTTTCTCAGTTGTGCCTCTACTGCTGGAGTATGAATGTCAGAAATACAGTCATTTTACTAACCGTGTCCCCCCCCCCCCGCCCCCTCGTGCCTAGAACAGCGCCTCAGTAGAGGAGCAGACGCTCCCGCACCGTCCGCAGACTGAACGCCCTCCGGACGACCTAGTCATCACACCCGCGCACGAGAACGTGTTGACAGTGGGCGGACACAGCAAACGCAGTTTGTCTTCAATCCCTACGTGCTTGGGATCTTTTCCCAAAGATCCCCAAAAGATCCATGATGCCCTTGGGATTTCCATGATGCCTTTGGGATTTCCCAAAAGATCCATGGTGCCCTCGGAACTGGCAGCGCCATGACTGCGTTTCAGGAGATCTAGAGCGCTGCTGCTCAGAAAGGCCTCCTCGTCCCTCTTCTGCACGGAAAACACAAAGGCACCGTTCAGGACTCAGGACAGAGGTCGCTGCCATGGGGATCTCTTTCCTGATCGCGCCCAACCCGAGTGGTCCTGGAGGCTTGTAGGGGAGTCTGTGCTGGGAGCACAGCAGGCGTGTGACCCTCTCTTCTCTGCGTCCCCCTCTGGCGGTGAGCTCCGTGGCAGGGACGTGCCTCACCCATCTCTCTGTCCCCAGACTAGCACAAGGACAGACTGAGGGAATATTCAATAGACCCCCAAGTCAAGAAATAACATCTCTCCCCAGAGATGTATACAATACGCCCAAAGAGAAAATCCCAGCATCAAAATTATATATAAACCACCCTGTTTAAATACTCGTGTGATTCCTAGACAGCCCACAAGTGCATTAGCTACAACAGCATCCCTCGTGGTTTCTATGGCAACATACTAAGCACATCCAAGACTTTTTATGAGGCCACAAAACCTTTGCCTTCTTTCCCAAAGTACAGAGCGTGCGCCTGTGACGGAGTGGGCTGTGTCTCACCCGCCACTAAGTCAGTCTCTGGTCCTGGAGCAAGTCCCTTCCCTTGCATGGCCTCTTGAACAAAAAGGAAAGGGTTGGACCCATCCCGACGCTGTAGACCAAATGCCTGACTCCCCAGGGCTGCCGAAGTGCTTCCTGTGGCCCACGAGCTGTGTGGACGTGTCCTAAAAATGTACCTGCCTCTCCAGGGTGCCACTTCCCGTCGGTCTCCTCCGTAGTGCCTCACCCGCCCCTGCCCCTCCCCCACATTCACAACGTCTGTGGGAGTCAACGGGTGTTGGCACGTGGACTAAATCCAACTGCTTGGATGGGGCGTTGAAGGAAGACGTCATCACCCTCTATCCGAGGCAAAAAGCTGGATCCGTCCCTGGCTAAGCCACGCACACAGCAGATGCTGATCTGGGAAGTGTGGGGCTCGGATGTGTGGGTTCTTACCAGTGGCAGTTTTCAGGGATTAAGTGACCTTGTTGCAAAGGAAGCTCAGTCCCGTGGCTCAAGGCTCTTGCCGACCAGCCAGCCTTCGGGAGCCGTGTACTACCCGAAGGAAGCGGTCCCTGGTGGACTGCGACGGCTTTAACCCTGTGCTCCTGGTTACTGGTTAATGTGGCCAAAACCAGTAAGTCTTTTCTTGAACAGGGAGTAGAGAAACTATTCTCAATAGGACCCCTTCATTTCCGTGTCAAATAACCTAGCTCAGAGATTCTCAAATGTTAACATGAATCGAATCAGATCACCCATAGGGCTTGTTAAAACAGACTCCAGAGCGCATCCACCACCCCCCACCCCCCGCCAGGTTTCCTTCCTATTCAGCAGGTCTTGGCTGGGTACCAAGAATTTGCACTTCTAATGAGTTCCCAGGTGAGGCTGCCACTCTGGCCCGGAGACCACACTTTGAGAACCCCTGCTCTAGCGCGATGGGATCTGGCTCATTTGTCGGTTTAAAAAATGCTTAACAGTAAAATACCGAGTGTAAGAATTGGGTAAAAGGGTTCGTAAAACGGTTATTAATCACAGCCTCAGAAAATAAGACTTTCAGGACACAGAACGGTAAATGGTGCCGTTTCCCCACGTGCTCCCGAGAGGCTTTCTACTGACTCTCTCTCAGTGATAACAGTGAGTGCCCGCGGGGACTCAGTCTGTTCCAGGTTCTTCTCATCCTCACAGTCCCGTTACGAGGCAAGTACTAAGCCATCCATCCGTCTTTTCTAGGTGAGGACACGGAGACACAGAGAGGGGCAGTGGCGTCCCTGTGACCCACAGCTAGGAGCCGGCGGCAAGAACGCTCAAGTTCGGGACAACACGCCCGACAGGTGGACACGGAACCACGCCCCCTTCACCCCCTCGGAAACCTAAATGCTGATTCCCTTACTCATGTCCGCGGCGTGTTTCTTGATTCCTCCATGACACATACCATGACCGGGTTATTTTTACTTGTTGACCTGTTTTTGGTCTGTTTTCCCACCGAGAACATAAGCTTCAAGAAGATAGGGACTCGGCGTCTTCAGAGCCAAGCTCAGCAGAGCGTTTGGGGTCGTAAACGGTGTGGAAGGAAGAACGGTGGTCGGACGAGTGAACTCTGTCCATGACCCAGCTTGACAGAGGAGATCTGGTTGAAAGAATTCCTGCGCTATTGTATTTTTTCTAGTGACCCTTAATTTTGCCCCGTAGGGTCCTGTTTTTCGGAGAAACCTCCTGAGTCTTGAACTGAGAGGACATGGGTCATCTTTAAGGGGCTAACAGGCGGCGCGGAAGGCCAGGGCCCAGCTCGGTCAGCCTGTCCTTTCTGTTTGTCTTCCCTTAAATTACTCTGGGGAGTTGATGAAAATATTCTCGGCTCTGTGGGCTCTCCACCTGCCCGGTCATCCTGAAGACACAGAAGACATGTGAGTGAGGGGATGTGCCGTGTTCCCGTCAAGCCTGGTTTATGAAAGCAGGCGGGGGACCAGATTCAGCGTGTGGGCTGCCGTTCAGTTCACCCAACACTGTCTCGAAAATTCTCCTCCTCTTAATGTGGTTGATCAGTTGTGTTTCATTCGCAAACCAATGCGTGAAAATATTTCCTATCTGACCTTAGAAAGAAAACATTTTCTGGGTGGCTGAGCCGTTAAGCATCTGCCTTTGGCTCAGGTCATGATCCCCAGGTCCTGGGATCGAGCCCCACATCGGGCTCCCTGCCCAGCGGGAAGCCTGCTTCTCCCACTCTCCGCCCTCCTCCTTGGGGTCCCTCTCTAGTTGTGTCTCTCTCTGTCAAATAAATAAATAAAATGTTTAAAAAAAAAAAAGAAAGGAAACATTTTCTCACCTCTGAACTAAAATCATTTATTATAAATTCCTGGCAGGTTTCCCCCCCACAGGAACAAGACCGGTGCACCAGTTAACAGAGCTCAGTTCCCCCTGCCTCCGGGGAGGGGAAGGTAGCCACAGGTGGTGTCTGGTTCCTTGATCCGACAGCTTCCAGGCCTTGTTTTGTGCATGTGCGAAAAACCCAACATAACTGCGCAGCTAAACGCCAAAACAAACCTTTCCTGCCACTTCCAGGAATACAAAGTCTGCTCACGTCTGACAGGCTTAGAATGGCTGGAGGTGGGGCTTCGTTCAGGCCGGACAGCAGGCTCACCACCGGCTGGACTTTTCTCCCCAACCCCTAGTACTCTTTGGCGAACTACACATTTATTTAATATTACCTGCTGCCCCAGCTGCTAGAGCGTAGCCTCACAAGGTTGGGGCACAGTCTATGACGTCTGGGCACAGAACGGGACCACAGGCCATCCAGAGGCTGGCGTTACCGGGTTGATGCATTTATCAATTTCTTCCTGTGGTTTTGAGAAAAATGTGTTCTTATATACTCTGAGCCTACTTATCAAGGGGGTAATAAAGAAAAAAACAGTGTCCCTTAGGGCTTACCTAAGTAAAATCGAGACCATCAGTCCCACAAAGGGGGTCATGGAGAGAATAAAAAGGCAAGGAACGTACAGAGAGGCTGTATTTGCAACATCCGAGATAAGTAAAGGATCAGTTACAGGATATGTAACAATCCCGCGAAGAAGGAAAAGATAAAAATCTGTCAGAAAAACGGGCGAGTGTCACGGGGAGACATTTCACAATGGAGAACCTACAGAGGGTCCATATGTTTCTGAAAAGTCGCCTCTGCTCATGAGTAATCCGGGATTAACATCTCACATCCACTGTTAAGGCAAAAATTCACAAAGCCCCAGGATGTCCAGTGGGGGCTGGGGGGCTGGGGCTTGTGTCCAATGCTGGCGGGAGGGAGGCTGAGGCTCCAACTTTGGAAGTGACGTGGCATTACGTGGAAAGCTGAACAGCCAACCCCTGCTGACTCAGCGAGGTCCCACTGGAGTCACGGGTCCGCATCACCGAGAGTGTCTCAGAAGCACACACCCCGGGGCCCACCACGGACCGACTGAGTCGAAATCTTCAGGGACTTGCCCACTGGCAAGTGCCCAGGCTGCCCCCCCAGACCAGTTAGATTGGAATCTCTGGGGGGTGGCACCCCTGCAGCAGCATTGCAAAACTCAGCCTCTCCCTGGGGCTCCTGGCTTGATCTCGGGACCATGCATTCAAGCCCCACGTAGGGCACAGATGTCGCTTTAACGAGCCTCCCAGCTAATGCCAACGTGCAACCACGGCTAAGAAGCCGCAGCCGGAAATCTCTCCTATCACAAGAAGTGCAAAAATATGTGGGTTTTTGGTTTTGGGTGGAGAACAGCACAGGCAGGGGGAGCAGCAGAGAGAGAGGGAGAAGCAGGCTCCCCGCTGAGCAGAGAGCCCAATGCGGGGCTCGATCCCAGGACCCTGAGATCATGACCTGAGCCAAAGGCAGACGTTTAACTGACTGAGCCACCCAGGCACCCCCCAAAATGTTTAATAGCAAAATCTGAAAGAGAACCTAAATATCCCCAATCCCAGATCGTGTGTGTGCGCGCGCACACACACACACACACACACACACACATTCCCACTCCAAAGGAATGCCTGGAATGACCAACAGTAAGCTCGGGACTGTGGTTCGGCTACAGGTGCAGGAGGAAAGACCGTGTGATTGGAGGGGAGAGTGGTTTTCTACGACCCTGCTAACAGTCTACCTCTTAGGTTCAAGAGTAATACAGGTTTTCATTGTCCCGCACCTTAAATTATGAAAATGTTTTGGGACACCTGCGTGACTCAGTCAATCGGCTCAGATCAAGATCCCAGGGTCGCAGGATCGAGTCCCGCATAGGAGGTCGCTGCTCAGCGAGGAATCTGCTTCTCCGTCTGCTGCTGCTTCCCTGCTTGTGCTCTCTCTCTCAAATACATAAAATCTTAAAAAGAAAGCAAGAAATAAAGAGAAGGAAAAAAGAAAAAGAAAGAAAGAGAGAGAGAAAGAAAGGAAAGAAAAAAGAAAAGAAAATATGTTTTATCCACTGTTTGGGATAAAGTTTTTAAAATGTTTTAAGAGGGCATCTTTGGCAGAAGTTCCTCTGCGATCCCTAAAGACAGAGCCAGCCAGCGCGGGGAGGGAGCAAGCCAGGGCCAGCCACATGGAAAATCACCGAGCAGAGGATACTGATTAAGCTGCCGTGCGGTGAGGGCATGGGCAGGCTAGACGGACTGTCTCCACCTGGAGCTCAGCAAGTGTGCTCTGTTGTGTTCTAAACCCAGACCCTGGCTCTGCCTCTAACGAGCGGGTCAAAGTGCCCTTTACCTCCTGCCAAGCGTTTCTACCCCCAGAACCTCACCCGATCCTCCCTGAGTGGGAGACTGGGTGGGAGGTGTGACGGCAGGTTCAGTGCCTGTGATTTACCTGCGTGTGAGTTGTCATCCCAGGTCACGCAGTTGCCATGGCACCCGGACTCCGTGCCCAGGGCTCTTCCCAGGGATCACCCTGCTGTCTGGGCCTGCGAAGGCTTCGGCTCCAGCCGGCACCTGCCAGGACCCCCAATCCCGCAGAGAGAGCGAGCTCCCCCAGCCCACGCCCCACTGGGGCCCGCCTGCAGGTAAATCCAAGCTGCTTCGTCTCTCCCAAACCCACGCTCAGTTCTCAGGAGTTGAAAACCCTGGTTTTAAAAGAACCTGTGGCTACTGCGTAGCTCAGGGGTTGTCAACTTTCCGAATCCCTGGACTTTGGAGAGGCTGTTGAAACTGTGCACCTTCCTCTCCCCCGAAAAACGCACACAAGTAAAGACTTCCAATGTATGCCCTGCAGTTTCAAAAGGATCACAGACCCCAAGATTCCTGCTAACAGAACTGTAGAGCGAGTATGTGTTTCCTCCAAATATCAAAGTTACCTCGAGGTCATGCAATCTGGTGCTTGCCTAAAAGGAGTGGAAGCGGGGTCTCCCAAAGACACTTGTCCCCTGCGTCCCCAGGAGCACAGTTCACTCTAGCCAAAGGGTACACACCACCCAAGCGGCCATCACCAGATGAGGGGATGAATGAAACAATGTAGCATATATGCCTGCAAACACTATTCAGCCTTGAAAAGGGATAAAATGTTTCCGCACAGATCAACCTTGAGGACCTCATGGGAGGGGAGTTTAGCTAGGCACCAAAGGACACATACTCTGGTCCTTGTGTATGATTTGATTGCTTCTTTGTGAGGGACTTACGGTAGTCGAATTCAAGGAGACAGGAAGAGGAACGGGGGCTGCCAGGTCTGGAGGAGGGGGATGGGGAGCTAGCATCTGGAGGGACAGGGTTTCAGTAGAGGATGATGGCAAAGTCCCGGAGACGGATGGGAATGATGGCTGCACAGTGCAATAAGCTTCATGCTACTGGGCTGCACACTGCAAACTGGGTAAAAGGGTAGACTGCTTGTTACCTACATCCCCCTCTGCAGTTGGTGAGGACTAGGGACAGGGCTCTTTGCTGCACGGCCATGCCCAGGCCCTCCGCCACGCAACATACCTAGCTGGGCCAGCTCCCGTAGAACAGCTGTCTTCTCTGTGGAAACCCTGGTGGACGAGGCCTCAGGGAAGAGGTAACACAGGAGCCGGACGGCGTGGGGTGTGCTATTCATAGGAATTCCCGCTGTTGGCTTTATAAGTCTTACACGTGAGGGGATGAGATGACCCGGGATGGCTGTCCTCTCCGGTCAAAGCAGCATTCTCTCAGGAGTGAGAGCATGCTGCCCAACGGGGTTCCGGGACCCACGACAGCAGCGAAGGACCTTGACCCACTGAGATACACCTAAATCCCAGCAGAGATGGACATCTGCAGACCTGTGTGCATCTCCAGCTCTCTGCCCAGGTGTGAACGTCCGGAGGGGTAGGGGTGAAGGGAGGAACCACACCACCCGAAGGACTTGGGAACCAGTCCACCTGCGGTCAGGATGTGCTGTGTATGATAGAACTGGTCACCACCAGCACCATGCGCATCCTTGATGATGGGGACTGAGTGATGCACGGCTTGAATTAAGGACAGCCAAACCACGGGTGCTGGACACCGACAATGGTGGCGGGCTTCCCTCTGACACAGTCGCTGCAATTATCCCTCCAAACCCATCTCATCCTCTGCATTATCTCCTAAGAATCAATTCCCAGCAGCTGAACGGTTAGATTAGACTCTCGGTACAAAGTATACTTCAGAATGTTTGTGGCTAATTTGGGGGGTCGACGGCATACATTTGCTTTTTAATATTTTATTCATTTATTTGACAGAGATCACAAGTAGGCAGAGAGGCAGGGGGTGGAAGGGGGGACGCAGGCTCCCTGCTGAGCAGAGAGCCCGATGCGATGCGGGGCTCGATCCCAGGACCCTGGGATGACAACCTGAGGCAAAGGCAGAGGCTTTAACCCACTGAGCCACCCAGGCAACCCACCGACGGCATATTTTTAAAGCACCTGTTTATCCACACCTTGACCACCCATCTGTGTTCTCGCCTTCGCGGGGTTATACCGACTTACAACTTCAAATGGCATTTGGCTACTCAAATCCATTTAGCCAGTAAAAATCGAGGAGTGATTACGGGCCATAATCTCCACAGATAAATACTAATGCCAACTTTGCAACTTAACACGGCATTCCATTAAATAATGACTCTTAATGGGGTGGGGGTTGGGGTGGATATATTCATTTGATTATTTGATTATTTGATTTCTGAAATACATGCAATTATCACAGACAACACCCCTTACGACGTCTCTTTGTGTCCTGTGCTGATAGATTCCCTCGTCCGTTGACCATTACACACGTGTCTACACTATCTGTCATGTGGTTGATAACGTTCCCTGCCGCGTGTCACTAGATTAGGCTATGTTTTTTACCACGAATGAATCAAATCTGTAAACTCATTCCGCTGTGGTTTTGAGCAATAATGATACCAACAATGTCAGCAAATACAGAAAACTGAAGCAGCGCATACTGGGGCAGCCCTGAGCTGAAGCGGGAGCCTGGGGAAGGCTTTCTAGACTCCAGAATCCTGAGGGAATGAGGCTTCCCAGTCTTGACGTTTCTTACCTGCAACTGTCTCTTGCTGGTAAAACATGTTGCTCTGTTCTTTTCAAGTGCCCTGGCTATTCTTGGCCCTCTGTTCTCCCATGTAAACTTGAGGCTCACTGTATCAGGCTCCATGAAGAATTCTGTTGGGATTTGTACTGGGATCCTACTAACCCTACAGCTCTTTTCTGGAAGGATTAAAAATGAGCTGCCTATCCATAAACATGGTATAGCTCTCATTAAATCAGGTCTTCTTTTTTATTTTATCTTACTTATGTATTTGGCACAGAGAGGGAACACAGGCAAAGAAGTGGGAAAGGGAGAAGCAGGCTTCCCATAGAGCAGGGAGCCTGATGCGGGACTCCATCCTAGGACCCTGAATCATGACCTGAGCCAAAGGCAAGATGCTTAACCAACTGAGCCACCCGAGCACCCCTCTTAAAACTTTTTCTCCTTCCCTCCCTTCCTCCTCCTCTGCCTCCCTGGCTTCTCCCAAACATAGCCTCGGGTTTCTCACAGAACAAAGGTGTACCTCTTGAGCGAGGCAGAACAGTCTGTAAGCCCCAAGGGTTTCTTCTTCAACCCACGTGAAGCATTTTCTCATGTGCGACTTGCCCGGACGGAGCAATGGAGGGAAAGATGACAGAAGTAGGCCCCGCGCTCTGGTCCATGCATCCTTTATTCCATGACCGACCGCTGCGCCACACCGAAGCACAGCCCACAAACTTGCAATCCACCGCAATCCAGCTGTACAACAGTCTGAGGCTTACAGTACATTTAAGGCTTTTAAATTTGAAAAGAAAAATTCAAATCAAACCAAAGAACCCCCCAACCCCAGACCCCCGCCCAAGATGAGTAGTGTAGCAATGGTTCCTCGGAGCAACTCCAGTGTCAAAACCCAAAGAACTCTTAAACGAAAAAGATCCATTTAGTGAAATTTTCATTACATAAATTCTTCAAAGCATAAACTCGTCATTTTTTTTTGTCTTGGAAATGTTATAAAATTTTTCTGAATAGCAAAACATAGGAATAAAAACATATTAACAAAATGTATTCAATCATTTACATTACAAAGGAGGGATCCGCAGTTCATTATTGTAGCCTGACGAAAGAAAAGTACCATAAGAATTTATGCACAATCGGATTGCAAATATGTACAGTACTTTAAAAAAGCCCACAAGGAGGACTTCACGGAAGGGAAGTCGGCTAGGCTCCTCGCTACACCAACCAGACAATCAAAATATTAAAACTCTGTTGACTAGTAATAAATTTACACTTAAAAAAACCCCAGTTTCCTTTTAAGAATATCCCAGTCGTATTTGTATTGGTTCCAGTTGATGAAGCTGTTCACGACAGTTTCAGTCCATTACCCTTCTGTTGATTTTGGGGGGTTGGGGTTGGGGTGGGGGAGATCGGCATGGGTCACGGAACTTAACAAAAGAATTTTCGCCGCCCTAGTGTTCCGGTTACACGGTTCACGGCTCCACAGGGGAGCAAGCCCATGAATCCGGAGGCTGAAAGAGAGTGTGTATCAAGTACTGAGAACACGGAGAGAGGCTGAGTCCTGCGGGAATGGACGGTCACCCGTGGGTATGGCTGGGCAATGGAGGCGAGCATCGTCTACACAGCAAGGGGCAAACCGACCGCACCTGCGTCTAGCTCTCATCCCCATTCCCGCCAGGCAGGGACGCTGGCTGTCACCACCGTTGGGCGCCGCATGCTGTGAGGCGTGGACCGACCTCGAGGGACAGAAGACAGGGGGCTTGCTCGGGTCTATGACCGGGAACCCGAGAGGCGGGGACCTCCTCCCGCTGGTCACGCCACAACTGCTTTCCAGTTCGAGCATGTGCAAAACAGAGGACTCGCGTGTTCACAGTAAGTGAGGTAAGATCTTGGCGTCTCCTTCAGGAATTCGGCAGTTCGTGGGATATGAACTGTTTTAGTCTTTCTAGGTATTGTGCGTAAAGCTCTATGTCGTTGTGCCCGGCTCCCTCCACCCACAGGGGTTCCACGGCGCGGGGACAGCGCTCATACATGGCCAGGCCGTGGGAGAAATCGATGACCTCGTCCTCTGTACCATGAATGACCAGCACAGGTGAGGTGACTTTAGAGATCTTGTCAATGCTGCAAAACAGAACAGGGGCAGGGAGAGAGAGGACTCCGTTAGTGACGCCCACGGACAGCGCATGTCCCCTCCGATGCACCTGACGGTAACACCGGGCCTTTTCCCCCTGGTTTTTCTAGTGATTCACTCTTTTTTCTTTTTCCCAAATAACGTTTTCATTTTGAGGGTAATTTTGGCTTTCCAGAAACGGTGCAAAGGTTAACAGAGCTCCCCTAGGCCCCCAGCCCATACCCCTGTAAGGCGAACACCGCACGTTGCCGGGACACGTCTGTCAAAACAGAAAAACCAAGGTGAGGGCACCACTGTGAGCGGAGCCCCGCACGCGGCCTGGATTTTGGTAGTTTTCCCACAGACACCTTTGTCCTGTTCCTGGATCCAGACAGGAACACCACGCGGCGTTGGGGTACCGTGTGCTCGTTCAAACTGTTATTAAAAACAGAACTAAAGCCACCAGACCAATGGTCCAGGAACTAATCTTTCTGAGAGATTCACATTTGTGAGAGAGGATTCTTAAAAATAATCAACAGGCCGGAAGCTGACATGTCCGACGCAGTGTCTCTTCGGAAAGCCTGGACGCCCAACCCTCGGCCACCCACTCTGAGGTCTTCTTGGCGAGATCCCCTCAGCGTCGCCTCCAAAGATCCTCACAAACCCCGTCTCATAAACGCTAATGCCTTGTTTTCTCCACAAAAACGGCGCTGCTTCGCTTGGAAACAGTGCAGTGCCAAGCTTGGCGTCCAAGGGATCTCGGGTTGTTTATAAGAACGGACTCTACCCTAAAGGACGAATATTTGAGGGTCTCCAGAAGAATGTGCTGCCGGCTCTGGAAACACTCCCCAAGAGGACTCCGAGGCTTAAGCTTTGTTGGCAGGGCGTGCTGGTGACTTCTCCACGGGGCGGGGATGGCGGGGTCGGGGGGAACACCGCCTTCTAACCTGCAGATGGCGAAGAGGGGCGGACCTGGCCGGCAGTCCTTGCACCCAAGCCCCCACCCGTGGCTTCTCTTTCTGCGTCTGATTCCAGCCAAAACTACACAGGGCCACTGGCTGCCACCATCCGCCGGGACCCTGCCTCTTTTGGGCACGACTAACACGAGGAAACATCTTCCACAGACCGGGGCTCTGTGCTCCACAGGGGACAGGACACCTGGCTCTGGGTAGCGGAGGGGGGCACTGGAGTCCGTGCTGGTAACAGCGACCTTACATGAGGATCCCAGCCCAAGACCTCTGGACAACGGTCACAGAACCTCTATCAGCAACTTGTGACGCCACCCAGCATGTTGGGGCGTCCTGGGGAGTGGCAAAACCTGACCGGCTGCGGGGTTCGACAAGATTGAAGGGTGGGGGAGGCGATGAAACATCCCCAATTAGTAGTCGTGTTCAGAAACCCGTTCTCCTGTTTGACATTCGCGAGACGACTTCTGAGAACGTGGGAGCCCAATTATACTCCATCAGAAAGTACTTCCTGCCAGGATGGGCCTGGGGCTGGCCTCCCGCAGCTGGGCCTACGAGGAGAATCTCGACGGCCCGAGGCCGGCATCTGACTAAACGCCAAGGAGGGAAACGATAAGAAGCTACAAACCCAGTGCAACCCGGACCCCTTCTGCCCGGTGTGTAATAGTCAAAGGAAACGGGAAACCCCTTCCTTCAGAGAGAGGAACACGGACGGAGACAATCCTGACAGTGGGGAGCCAGGGGCCCCGTGAGAGAACGTGGCTACGGAGTCCGGCTCACGATGAAGGTCAGCGGGACTGTTCCTGGTTTGCGAGCTACCGTATTAACGCTCCAGGGCACTGGGGGGGAGCGCTAGCCTTTTGGGCAGTGTCCACACCCCTACCTTCATCCAGTAAACTTGCCTCCGCCGGCCTCGGCGTCCTCATCTATAAAACGAGCACTCTGCCACTTGACCCCTTCTCCCAGCCACAGGGAAGACCATGTGAGGCGGGGGGACCACGTAGCACCCCGCCTGGGGGATCAGACCAGCCGGGGAAAGGCCGGTTGCTGGCTGATGGTAATTAATAAGTTGCATTTAGTTGCCATGGCTGTATTTTAAGGTATATGCTAATTCAGGAGTCAGGAAACAACCCATTCATTTTGTTGCCACGGTAACTCCCAGCCTCGCCTCCCACAGACACACTCAACATCTCCCTCCCCACAACCGGGCAGCTCATTACCCATTCGGCACAAACAAGGCCACGTCCGAGCGGCACACGCGTCCCACTTAGCACGCCGGCCACGCCCGAAGGGACTTCGCAGGGAGGTCCGCTTCCTCCTGGAGCTGGAGCTACCTGCGTGCGGGGACCAGGCGCCCAGAGCCGAGGTTCACCCAAGAGTTACCAGAAGGCTTCTCTTTGCCGGAGGAGGACGGGCGGTGTGTCGGCTGATTATATACCACAGCAACGCTCACTGCCCTCGGGCAAGGGCAGAATGGCAGCCACGAGGGACTTGATCTAAACCCCGAAACCGGGCTTGATTTCTGCGGGGGCGTTTTCCTACAGAAACGGCAACACGAGCCAGCCGGCCCTGCCCTTGACCACCTCAGACCTGCTTTAGCGACGCACAACGGGGAAAGTTTAGGGGGCAAACAGTTTTTATGGAAAACACCGTCCTCAACTCGGATTTTTAAAAAATAAGTAAATAAATAAGTAAATTTTCAAACAGAGGTATTCAAGGAACCCCTGGCTCTCTGCCTTTGCGTTTAGAGTAGGGCGATGACCCGCTTCCCTTCCGTCCGTCTACGGGATGCGCCAATAGCCGGGGCGGGCCGGGAAGACCCAGCCAAGGGGCCCCTCCATGTGCTCCTGCGGGCGGGGCGGCCATGGGAAAAGATGGGGGGCAGAGCTCCTGGGGGTGTGTCCCAATACTAGGACGGTGGCCTGTTAGTGAAGCCTGCAGCTCTGCTCAGCTTTCCCCTCCCTGCGCAGTGTCACCGACTGGCGAAGGGGTGCTGAAGCAGAGGGTGCCGGCTGCCTGACGTGCGTGCGTGGACCCCTGAGTCGTGCGTGTGAACCACTGAGTTGTGCATGTGAACCACTGAGGACAGCGCCAGACGTTCCGCAAGGAGCTCTCGGCTCCCACCACACAAGCCCACCCATGCACGAGCAAGTATGGGACGGTGCTTGCTTCCAGGAGACACGGCCACATTGGTTTTCATCGCGCACGTACAGCCGAGTTCCTCATCCTGGGATGTCGGTTCCGGTGAGTCCTGCCATCCCGAAGAGTTCTACCGAGGACTCAGGCCCAGAGGACAAAGTCTAGGGCTGGTGGATGGGTCACCACCACGGCTACCTCCCCAAGGTGCCCGGCACGGGGCCAGCCGTGGGGCCGCACTCAGGAGAGACTGACCACCACGGGTCGTGGTGCACCCAACCCTGGGTCACTGGGCATCCCAGTACCTGCAGCGGACGTGGGCGCTTACCTGGGGAACGCGTCAAAGCAGTACGTTTTCCTGGTGTCCGGGAAAGCCACGCGCAGGCCCGACATCAGGGGCGAGTGGAGAATGACGGCCGCGCACTCATACCTTGAGGCCAGGTCTACCGTGGGGACGGTCCCGATGCTCTGGCCGTACAGGATGATGTTCTCGGGACTCACGCCGTACCTGGGGAGAAATCGGTGGGGAGCACGCCGTTAGCTAACAGACAGAGGACAGAGAGCGACAAAACCGTAACACCTTAAACTCACAAAACTCCCACGGCTACTGGATTAAAACGACACCGTCGAACTTGTACAATAAACGTGGACGTCACACAAACACATGTGAGCGGCCTGTCTCGGGACGAAGGGACTGGGATTCTGCCCTCCACGACGTTTTGTGGAAACGATGCACGCGTCACGTTGGGGGCAGGACTCCGTGAAGTGAGTACATCATAAACCCCATTTCCTAGCTCCGGAGTCATCTCTTCTCCCGACCTCCCCCTTCAGAGCTTCTCTGATAATCACCGATTTCAGGATTTCTGAGAGAAAAAGCAGAAGCTCGTCTGGCAGATTGTACTATTTTTATTAAGAGCGCTTCAAGTGAGGTTTTAATAAAATATGAAAGGTATGAGCATTTATCGGAAAACGGTACAGAGAGACGATTAATTTGCAGACAAGTGTGTTTTCTTTAGCCTCTCCGTGGGGCCAAACCACTCGGAGCCTCCGGGCCGCCAGCCGTCGCCGACCGGCTCTCTCCCGGTGTTCAGTTGGCCCCCGCCGCCCGCTCCCCGGGTCCCCAGCCCCCGCGGCCCCCTGTGAGCACAGGCCTGGGCTCTGGCCATGGAATGCAAGGACAATGACAAGGGCCACCTGTGGGTGGCAGCTTCAGGGAGAAGGGAGTGATCCCCCTGCCGTGGGCGGGAAGCAGACGGGAGTCACGGGGTGGGGGCCGGCCCGCGCGGAAGAATGCAGCAAAGGCGAAGAAGTCAGACAAGGTCAAGGGTGAGCGAGGACATGGGAAGGGAGCTCGGTCACACGGCTGCAGGCTGCGGGCGTGCAAACCGGTGCAAGCACCTGGGAAACTCATCCCCTCTCGTCTGGGAGCGCCGCAGCCCGGAATCGACAACTGCACTTTTCAGCGTCAATACCTCCTGCACCTTCCGGCGCCACGTGACCTTGGCTCCAACAACAGCCGTGGGTGACAGCAGCTGTCCGCTGGTCACGGAGGGGCGGCGGGATCTCAGCCTGGCTTCCTCCCCGTCCAGCTCCCGGGAATGACATAGGGAAATGGGGGTTCTTAAAAGGAATCAGGGAGGGAATGGCTATTTCTGGCGGGGACACGGTGTGTTTACAGAGAGTTGGCATCTGAGCTGTACCACGAGGGGCAGACGGGACCCCAACACGTGCGGATAAAGAGAACTTCCTCCCTGGGCAGCGTCAGGAGCACACAGCACGGCACGGGAAAGCGTGGGAAAGCGAGAAGCAGGTGCGAGTCGGGTGCGCGGGTCGGGGGCTGTGGGGCTGATGTCTGGGGCACATCTGGGAGCAGCCGGCATGCTACGGGTCAGAGCTTGTCCTGAAGATGAGCAGGGGCACGGGCGGCACCCCAGGGCAAGGTGACAGGAGCAAAGTTAATGCTCTGACAGGAGTCACCTTTCAGTGGCTTGAGGGATGGATGACAGAAGCGTGCCAAGGGGGCAGAGGGACAGTCAAGGGACTATGAAGAATCATACGGGGGTGGGGGCAGGGAGGAGGGCGCCTGGGTGGCTCAGTGGGTTAAACGTCTGCCTTCAGCTCAGGTCCTGGCATTGAGCCCCTTGAACCACCGGGCTCTCTGCTCAGTGGGGAGCCTGCTTCTCCCTCTGCCCCTCCTCTTTCTCTCTCTCAAATAAAATCCTTAAAAAAAAAAAAATCACACAAGGA
This sequence comes from Mustela erminea, assembly GCF_009829155.1. Taxonomy (NCBI): domain Eukaryota; kingdom Metazoa; phylum Chordata; class Mammalia; order Carnivora; family Mustelidae; genus Mustela; species Mustela erminea. The sequence continues at coordinate 1,806,122 of NC_045618.1, read as the reverse complement.
TGAGAGAACAGAAGAGTACAATAAATTTTAAAAAACCGACAGAAGACAGAGAGGCTCTGTCCTCCCACAGACACAGGTGCGCAGACCCCGGTCCGTTCTCTCTCTAAAGGGACGAGTCTGTGCAGCCCCAGCCCCTGGCACTGGGCACCACCCAATGCAACTGTGCCTTTGGAAGAATGTCCCAAGATGAAGGTCTCAGGGGTCCTTGTCTGGGCAGGAGCAGTTGGAAGGGGAGGTTATTACACAATGATCAGCAGAAAGGATTTTGAAAGAGAGGTCTGAGCCAAGAACAGGGAGCCACAGGACCCTAGACCCCAAATCCCTAAGTCTGAGAGCCTGTCAGTGAGGCCAGAAGACGAGGGACACAAGAAGGTGCATCTGTAGGGCGTCAGCAGACGCAACTCAGGAAAACGCCCTCCACTGAGGGGAAGCCACGCCGGCTCCCTCCCCCACAGCCACCAGAGCTCCTTCCGTCCTGGACGGGGAGGCCCGCTCCAGCAGGGGTTTTCAACCCGGGCTCAGGGGCCCTTGAGGAGAGCAGGATTAAGACTGGGGTCCCCTCCTCCTCCCTCTACAATCTTCATCCGATTCCTAAAGTTATCTCTGACCACCCCCCAAAAAGCACAACGGCCACTGGCCACTTCGTGGGATGAGGAGGTGCAGGGGGTCGGAGAAGACCAGAGAGAGAAGAAACCCACATCCAGAGTGTGGGTCCTCCTTTCCCATCAGTTACGAACAAAGGAGTCTTCGAGGAAAGACAAAGAGAAGAGGAGGAGGAAACCTGAAACTGAAGGCCACGGCCGAAGAAACAATTCATAGTGAAAGTGAGAAACTCAGCAGCACCCCCCACCCCAGTCAGCATGGCATGAGCCTCACCCTCCGCGCCCCGGTCCACGGGCTGGCGAGGATCACATGGGTCACCTACGCAGCGATGGGCATCCCAATGCCGTCAGGGTCCTGCCTGCTACATGAGCCTCCCTGGGGCCCCACGGAACAAAGACGACCCAGGGGCGTGTCCGCGCAGCAGGGCAGCCGCCTCTCCCCAGGTCCCGAATCCGTCTGTCCTGGTCCATCCTCGGACACTGAGATCTCACAGAGGGGCTGGAGCTGCTTCAAGGAAAGGCTCGGCTCCTAGCTTCCTGCTGGCCGCACCCCACAGCCAGGACCTGCCTCGACCAATCCCAGCTTTCCCGCGCTGACCCCCGTCCAAGCTCACGACCAGCACTCTGCAGTCCAAGCTTCGCTCGAGAATGTCACCAGGTAAAACACAACACACCAGCCGTAAAGGGAAAACACAATTATGTTAAAGTCAAGAACTGCTCATCAGAAGACCCCGTGAGAAAGTGAAAAGACAAGTCACCTGACGAGAAAGCCACCTGTTACACCACAGGACCAGCCAAGGGCTCACATCCAGAATCCTAGAGGGTTCCTCCAAAGTGAGAAAAAGACAACCAAGACGCACACACAGAGACACACACACAGACACACAGACACAAATGGCGTTTTACAAAATGGGCATTTGATCAAAGAAGAAATCTCAAATGGCAGGGATGCAGGTGGAGGGGACCACAGGCTTCATTAGGAAAAAGGGAAATGCAGATTAAACCATCACGGGATACAGACAAAAACTTAAAGGTGCAGAGGACCTAGTGTTAACAAAGACAGTGAACCACAGACACAAAATTACATTTTAGGGACATTCCTGTCTGGTTAATCTATTTTGCAACCAAAACATACTGTTTAAAAGTCCACCGGCTACGGGCGCCTGGAGGTTCAGTCATTAAGCCTCTGCCTTCAGCCCAGGTCGTGATCTCAGGGTCCTGGGATGCAGCCCCACGTCAGGCTCCCTGCTTCTCCATCTCCCTGTGCCCCACGCATGCTTGTGCTCTGACTCTCTTTCTCTCAAATAAATAAATAAAATCTTTTTTTAAAAAAAGTTCACGAGGTAGTTCAGATATGGAGACAGCCCTCACAAAGACTGTTAGAACTCATGGTAGATTGTCTGCTAAAAATAAACCTCATAAGGAAACAAGAGGCCATTAAAAGTATGTCTCAGAAAGACAGTGTGGGAAGAACTCATGCCACCACGTTCAGTAAAACGAAAACAGGGTCACAATTACGTGCCTTTGAAAAAACCTATACATGGAAAAGGGACCTGAAATCACGATACTAAAATGGGAATGAGGTGGACCTTCATTCAAGCAGTGAGAGTTTTCATTTCCTTCTTCTCTTTTTTAAAGTCATCTCTACGCCCAAGGTGGGGCTTGAAGTCACAGCTCCAAGACCGAGAGTCCCACAGTCCGCCGACTGAGCCAGCCAGGCGCCCTCATTTCTAGTCTCAGATTTCCTTGAATTACTAGGCACTGACTTGTTTAAAAGCACCAGTACGTTTAGGTACTGTCAGGTCTTTCTGCAGAGGGTCGGTAAGCATTCCGCTCCGTGCCAGGGTTCCTGAGCTAGACGAGTTTTGCAAACTGTAGAGCGCTGATCCAGGGCTCATGTTGGTCAGTATTACATTCCGGGCTTTCCCACTGCTTGTTCCTGCCTTTACCAGACTGTCTGATAACAAATGAGGGCCGGGTGGGGAGGTATCAACGATTTTCAGTGGCACTTATAAGGGGCCTCTGTTCCCCTTTGCAGAGGAGGACCCTTGGGTGTGTCCTTTTCACCACTAGGTTTTGTTTTTGGTGGAAAAAAGGTACAAGATTGATAAGCTCTATTCCAATGGTTCCAAACTGAGAAATATCTGAATTTCTTGGGAATTTGGGGTAATTAAAAGTAAATTCCCTTACTGGGAAATTTTCCGTTAGTAGAAATTCCAGTGGGTTTGTGGCTTTCTCAGACTACACCTGAGGGATATGGAGTAAAAAGTAGGGCCAGGTCCTAAAGCCCGTTTAGCTCTCAAATTAAATAAAAAAGAGGGGCACCTGGGTGGCTCAGTGGGTTAAAGCCTCTGCCTTCAGCTCAGGTCATGATCTCAGGGTCCTGGGATCGAGGCCCGCATCGGGCTCTCTGCTCAGCAGGGAGCCTGCTTCCTCCTCTCTCTCTCTGCCTGCTTCTCTGCCTACTTGTGATCTGTCTGTCAAGTAAATAAATAGAATCTTAAAAAAAAAATTAAATAAAAAGAAGGAAAGCATAGCCAGTAAACAGAACCTGCTCACAGAGGCCATGGGAAACACAGGGCAGTCTAAGATTATAGCTTTAAAAACAAAGGGCAGGACCCGGTGCAAAGTATTCTTTAAAAAACATGAGTGACCAAGTCCCAAACCTCCACTTTGAAACGAAGCATTTCTGCACCGCTTGGCCCGGGGAAGCCCGGCGGCCGGGGCAAGCAGCAGGTACAGCGGGTGGGGAGACAGGGGCGGACACGGTCTCGGGGGTGGGGGCAGCGGCTCAGCAAGGCTGTGTGGGGGGGTCGGAAGGGTCAGGGAAACCAAGGACACACAGACAAGCCCCAGCACAGCCGGGAGGTGGCCTCCGCCATCAGACCTGGAGGGAGCACCCTGCAGAGGTCAGGCTCCCCCCGGGGATCTGGGGAGCAGGTGCAGAGGGCAGGAACTCGCCCGCGGAGGCACAGCCTCGAGCTGGGGAGAACTCGGGCGCCAGGGCCCTGCGCGCTCCCAGGACAGCGGACGGCACGGAGCCACAGCGGCAAAGGCTGGGTGGGTTCAGAAAAAAACTCCAGGGAAACTCAGCCCATGTGCGTGGACACGAAGGCCCATGACTGCGCAGTGACGTGGGCCGCCCGGGGGAGGGGAGGGTGTCAGGACGGGGCGGGTGCCGGGGGGCGCGTGTCCACACCATTCCCCGGCAGGGCCCTCTCCCGCTTCCAGACCCGCTCTCCCCTCTTACCTTCCGCTCCTCCTGGAGCACCTCGCGGGGCCCCAGCCTGACCTGCACTGTCCTCTCTTCACACGTGCACCTGTGGACCTCGTCCAGCAGGAGCCCAGCGGGCACCGGACACCTGACGGCGCGACGGCTATCTGTGCCCTGAGTGCGCGGCTGCCCGGGCCTCCCAACACGCGTTCACGCACGGACACCGTGGCCCAGACCAGCCCAGCCCACTGGGCGCATCGTTCCCCCGCCCCAAATCTTTCCCTCCCCCCCCCGCATCGCCAGAGCCTGGACTGCCCGGGCTCCAGGATGCGCCCGGTTTCTCGAGCTTCTCTCCCCTGCCCCCCACAGACTCTCAGTCACGGAGTCCTGCCGTTTCCACCTCTGAGATGTTTGTGGGACGATCGCGTTCCTGACACCACTGCTCGGTGGTGGCCTCCTGGGGTTGAACAAGCTCTCCCTGTTGGTTCGGCACAGGAATGACAGGAACATCCCCACAGGCACCCAGGGTCTGTGGCTCACGGGTCTTTCTGGAAGGCTCACCACGTGCCTCCACCCCCCACCCCAGGCTCACAGGGCCCAGGGGGCTGGGAGTGCTCAAAGCCCCCACCCGTCCCGCCCTGGCCTTGGGGTTTGTGCATCTTGTGCTATGGCTGAGGAGGAGGCCGGTGTCCGCGCTCCCGACCGCTGACCGGGTTTCCATCCGGCCTGCACCTGCTCATCGCAGAGCCTGGTCACTCCCACTGCGTACCCTCCCCTCCTCTCTCCGCCCGTCTCTGCCCCGAAGCCATCGTCCGAGCCCCACCGCGCTCCATTCCTATCAGGAGGCATCTCCCTTCTCCCTTAAAAAGAGAGACAGATGGGGCGCCTGGCTGGCTCAGTCAGTGAACCAGGCGACTCTTAACCTCGGGGCTGCGAGTTGAGCCCCGTGTTGGGCACAGAGATGACTTAAAAACAAAATCTTAAAACAAATACAAGAAGAAACAGAAAGTAAAGAAGAAACCCGGGTCACGTTACTTTGCTAATCACACCCCTCTGGCAAACCACTGTCCCTGGGGTAGAAGTTCACGGACTGAGAAGGTCCCCCACGGTCTGGCCCCGCCTCACTATCGGGACCTATCTTCCCTCCAACCGAACCTGCTCGCACAGTCAGACCCCGCGCTGTATCCTGAACCGCCCCTGCCTGGAAGACTCTGGGGTCCCACCGGCCTCACATGAGTCTCCTGGATGCTGGTCGGCATCTGGTCCTCTCCCTCCTGAGCACTCAGCCAAGGATGCAGCGACATGACGGTTTGTGCGGTGTACCAGGACTGGACTGTAAGCCCTCACAGGGGCAGCTCCACATAGGGGCAGGCAAACAAAACCTACCCTGGGGGGCTCCCCCCGGACTTCAGAGGCTTTTCTTCCTTTGCGTGGAATGTGGCTTCAGCCAAAGGCTGTTTTCAGACCAATCACAACCGAATCCCGCATATTGTTATTCTGATGGCAAGACAATGCCCTCCAAGCTCAGCATCTTCCTGAGGCTCTGATGGGAGCTTCTAGAATCTCCGGTCTGCAAACCAGCAGATTGAGTCAGTCCATCGACAGCTAGTGAGCACCCATTCTGGCGTGATGTAAGATTTACTTAAGACCCAATGCAGGAAAGTCAAGTCTCCCAAATTTTGCCAGGGGAAAGCAAAGGCCCCCAAGAACCACACCCTGGAAACCTACAATCTCCCCATCCCAAACCTCTCCAAGGCTCTACCACCTTCCTGCGTCACAAGCAACGTCGAGTTCGGGCCGGCCACCCCCCCCCCCAGTAGGTCTCGGCTCCCATCTGCTCCCAGTACACACCCCAGGAACCCTGCAGCCGGGACCTCGAGAGCCAGAGCTGGGCGGGCGTGTCCTGTGGGAACAATCTGTTTGCTGATCACGTACAACATGTTTGTTTTCCTTTTAACATGAGGCTTTCTTTTCTGCCTGCAAACAGAGAAGGGGAGCCTGCCCAAGACACACGCATCCTGTTTAAGTCAGCGGACCTTGACTCTGTCCTGTGTCAGCAGCGTTTCCACTTATCTTCACAAGAAGTGCACTTGGCACAGTTCCACGCACTTTGAAGTCAATATTTTAAGTATTTCAGAGTTAGAATTCCTGGTGGAAATATCTTGAGACGTAGGACAAAGATAAATACACAAGGTAATGTGAATGTTAGCGGAAGGACGAGATCGGGGATGGTGGGAAACCCCAAAAACTTTAGGGCAGAGTCTCAGAGTGAAAGGCTCGCCCGTGCAAGGAGAGCAGGTGTATAAACAGGACCCGCCAAACCCACGGGCACAGAAAAGGTGAGCCAGGCTTTCACTTTCTGTAGCCGAAGTTTGACAAATGTGTACCTTCTATTTAATTATGAGGAAGATGAAAAAAGCAGCAATCACCCGAAACATGCTTGTTTTCCCTTTTTAAAAATACACCTGTGTAAGTTTAAACATTTTTTGGGGGTACACTTGATGTTTCACAAACGGATTTCTTTTTTCTTTTTTCTTTTTTTTTAAGATTTTATTTATTTATTTGACAGACAGAGATCACAAGCAGGCAGAGAGAGAGGAAGGGAAGCAGGTTCCCCGCAGAGCAGAGAGCCCGACGCGGGGCTCAATCCCAGGACCCTGGGATCGTGACCCGAGCTGAAGGCAGAGGCCCTTAACAAACTGAGCCACCCAGGCGCCCCCACAAACGGCTTCCGATCGTTAATTCCAATGATGAAAAAGCAAAAGAAACAAGCTTCAAAGTAGCTGCTTCATGAGTGTGGTTGGAGAAAAGTAACAATTTGAAAGGTCAGTGGCGTCAGTTGTAAGTTTGTTGCTTTTCTTGTGATCAAGGGACTGTGCTTAAAAGAAACATTTATAAACAAGATCATTATAATCTCTGGAAGTTTCACTAACCCAGGCGTGTTCAACGTATTTTCTCAACAGCGGTTATCAAATAAAATGTGGCAAATGCACCAGTGAAAGTGGCCACATCCACTTGACATTGACAGTGACGCGAGGAGAAATGTTGTGCTCCCGGGTTATGAGTTTTGGGGGAAATAAAGAACCAAAAGATTCAAGCCAAGAAAGAATAAGAATAAGAAAAGAATAAGAAATAAGAAAGAATAAGAAAACCAAGTCAAAGTTGAGGCAAAACGAGTATCCCGGCCGGCGGGTTTCTCGGAGCACAGGGAAGGGATGATCAAAACGGGGACAGGGCAGTCAGGACACACAGAAGCGGAGCTGGAAACCCCCCCGCAAAGGAGGGAGGGGACAGAGCTCGGCCGGCAGGGGCGAAGGCTCACTTCTAGAAGCAGAGGGATGCAAAAGGAGGGGGAGCTCAGGACAGCAGGGTCGGGGAACACGCACGAGATCCCAGGACGGCGCCCGGGGATGGCGGGAAGGAAGAAGCCCGTGGGACCGCAGGGTTTACGGTTGCTCAGATCAGATGCGTCCGCGGCAAGTTGTGCTGGGGGAGGGGCAGAGCAGAAGATGACCCCACTGCCAGTGACTGGCAAGGCGGGCGCAGAGGGAACCGGGGAGGAGATGACGGGGTGTGGAATTCTGTTTGTTCTGTTAGGAAGTCAGTCTGGGAAGACAGAGCCGCAAGTCACTGCAGCATCTCAGGAAGGCACAGAAGTCAGACTCTTCCGTGAGTCAGAGGCATCGCAAGAAAAAAACCTTCCTGGGGCGCCCGGCTGGCCCGGTCGGTGGAACACTGCCACTCTCGATCTTGGGGTCATGAGTTTGAGCCCCGGGCTGGGGGTAGAGGACATGACTTAAAAATCTTTGAATAAAGGAAAAGAAAAATCTTCCGGAAACTGCTGTGATGTCTGTACTAGACGGACCGGGACCTGGGCACCCCTCAGCCTCACCCTGGTTGGGGCTCAGAGGAAGCCGAGCGGGGTCAGGCGACGGCTGGGAAGAGCCATCCGGGCCAAGGGCATTCCAGGAAAACACACATTGCAAGCAACTCACCCACAGCCCTCCAAACGTTGTCAGGACCCGTGTTCCCCGAGTTCTACAAAGCAGTGGCCCCCCTTTGGGAACGGCCTTTCTCCTATGTGGGATGTTTGAAATTTCCTTCCAAATGGGGGGGTGGGTGTCAGGCCCAAACCCACCCTCAAGACAACTTCGTTCTCTCTGACATTCGAGAGACTGTTCTCTGCGTCACAGCGAAGATAAACAAGACCCGGCATGCCTTAATTTTAACTAAAAACATACAAACAAAAACCCACATTGCAGAAGAAAAGGCAGAATAACATGAAGGATATAAAATCAACTCTATACATCTGTTACAATTAAAATGGGAGAATTTGCTGGAGCTTGTCTGAGTAGAATTGTGCGTGAATTGTGCTAATGACAACGAAAGTCTCCTGATCTACCGTGTTGGAAAGGACAGAAAATGCTGCTCCCCAATCCCCACCCGTACCCCCGGCTCCACAAATACCTGGAAATGGTTAGAATCCCACCTTCCCTACTTTTTTGAGAGAATTCCATGAGCGGGCTTAGGTAAAATGTCTGACACAGACATCTGACCAAAAAAACCCATTTAACAAATAGCACTTCTGTCCCACCAAATACAAACATGGACTGACGGCCAGATAAAGCCTTGCGGGATCTGCCTATTCCATATCCACGGATCACAGCCAAAAGGAAGGTAGATATCTCACGACATCTCTGCGATGGGGAGAAACTTTTAAAATAAATCTAATTTCAGGGCCGCCTGGGGGGCCCCAGCCTTCAGGTGAAGCGTCTGCCTTTAGCGCAGGTCGTGATCTCGGGGTCCAGGGATCGAGCCCACATCAGGCTCCCTGCTCAGCACCGAGTCCGCTTTGCCCTCTTCCCCTCCCTCTGTGCTCTCTCTCGCTCTCTCTCAAATAAGTAAAATAAACTTCCAAAAAAAAAAAAAAAAAAAAAACAAACCCCTCATTTCATGATCTACCTGTTCACCCAGCTTAAACATTATTTCTTAAAACGGGATGCTCAAGAATCCAATTCGTAATTATTTTATCCCGCTGTAAGGTGAGTTCTGACAACAGCTGTGGTCCAGACACGAGACCTGGGTCGGTGAGTGTGCCTGGCTTAACACGGACTCGCAGACACGGCAGAACTAGGAACGTCGAACCAGGCCTTTCGTCCCATCGCTGAAGCTGTCTCTGTCCATGAGAGCATCCTTGGAGGTCACATCCCGGGGACGGAGCATTTCTGAGTGTCCCTCCATCTCCGGCCCTGGAGCTGGCGGTATGAACACACACCCCGGGTGACCACCGCTGGGACGGGCACAGCTGGAACCAGGATGGTCAGTCCACATCCCCTAGGACACCTGTGCGGAGGGTGTCCCCACCCAGAAAAAGGCCCTCCCTGTAGAGAGAAAAGCAAAGCTGACGGAGGGGGCTGGCCGGCCATTCACGTGCGTGTCCACAAGGGTGGACCTGGGTGGGGCTGGGACGAGCCTCCTGGACGCTGGGCTCAAATCAGTCGTTTGTGAGCTCCTCGGTGCCCGGCCATGCCCTCGTGAGGGTGTGGGGCTGGGCATCTGCACAGTGGGCTAGAAGCACGAGCCAACTTTGAAACCAGACCACCCGAGGTCTGACTGCTGGCCGACTGCTCTGAGCCCCACCTCACGGGGGTGTAAGGCCCCCTCCCAGGCCTCAGGCGTGAATCAAAGGCAGTGATGAAGGAAACTCCATGATGGTCCTCCCGGCCCCCTGGGGCTGCTTTCACCAACCGGACCTAACAGGGCCCTTGGACAGCTGCTCTGAAGCCCGCAGGCGGGCTCCTTCCCCAGCACAGGCGGGGCACTGCCCGACTCTTCCTGGCGATGCCCTTTGGGCGGCTTCGCATCCACCCACAATGCAAGTCTGTTGGCTAAGCCCTCCCCCTGAGCAGACCCAGCAAAGCAGCCCCTGTCCCTCCTCGACGGCATCTTCGCTTCCTCTCTCTGGGGCCGAACCCCCGCTTTGGGCCTGTCTTGTGTCCTTCCTCATGTCCCAACTCTTCCTTCTGCTTCCAGAACCTTCCATCTTCCCCCACATCCTCCTTCGTAAGAGCACGGAAAGTTCACGGCATCGATCATGGAAACATCACAAACCGCAGGGCAGGGATGGAGAGGCCCTTAGAGATCATACAGACGGACCACTTTATTTTATAGATAAGGGGACTCGAGGGGCGCGTGGGTGGCTCAGTGGGTTAAAGCTTCTGCCTTCGGCTCAGGTCATGATCTCAGTGTCCTGGGATCCAGCCCCACATCGGGCTCTCTGCTCAGCAGGGAGCCCGCTTCCTCCTCTCTCTCTGCCTGCCTCTCTGTCTACTTGTGATCTCTGTCTGTCAAATAAATAAATAAAATCTTTATTTAAAAAAAAAAAAAGATAAGGGGACTCAAGCTTTAAGAGGTTACTAACCTAACTCAGAGTTGTAATCACTAAGACAGCTGCTACTTCAGGGCCCCAGAATATGGCCTCAACCGGGAGAAAGAACTAGGATTTCTACAAATGACAACCAGGCCAGCGAAAGCATCAGGTCGTGGCACAACCTCGGAAGGGGGCAGGCCTGCCCGAATCCCGCCCTGCGAGTCGGCTGCGCGTTGCCAGCCTGCTCTGAGTCTTCCTTCTCTCGTGTGTAGCATGGGCTCCTGTCCTCCGAGGCCAGTGTGTCGCTCTCCATATCATTATTTGCCACCCCCTTTTAATGCAGAGGTGAAGCGTGCCGCGCCCCGGCCTGAGCATTTCAGATGTAGTAAACAGTGCTTTCAAAGTGAAGATTCAGGGTGCCTGGGGGGCTTAATTAGTTAATTAATTGAGCGTCTGCCTTCGGCTCAGGTCATGATCCTGGGGTCCTGGGATTGAGCCCCACGTCGGGCTCCCTGCTCGGCGGGGAGCCTGCTTCCCCCTCTGCCTCTGCCCCTCCTGCTGCTCATGCTGTTTAATGGTTAGAGTGTCTGTGGAGGACCATTTGACGTTCGGGAGATGGACAGGAGCACAACACTGAGGGCGGGCATCAGTGTCCCAGAAAGGCTTAAATATCACGAAAAGGGTAAACTTCGTTCAGGTGTATTTTATCACAATAAAAGGAAGGGGGGGAGCAAACACTCTTCTTAAATCTGACTTGTACTAATTATTCTATTTGTTTATTTACTTAGAGTTGGCTCTGCACTCAGCGTGGACCCTAGCACGGGACTCGAACTCGCGGAGATCGAGACCTGAGCTGAGACCAACCGTCCGACAATGAACTGAATGCCCCCCCGGATCCCCCGAGATTATTCCCCTTGGAGAGAGGACAAAGGAATGTTCCAGCTCTCCTGGCATTCTAAGTGATACTTTTACTACAGGAGCAGAAACAATAAGTAGTAAATAAAACAGTAATAAAGAGTAAAATGTGGGTTTTTCTTTTTTTTTTTTAATTGTAAAATCTCCAAAGGCCAAAGGCTGTGAGGTTTCCAGTAACACAGAGAAACACGTCCCAAAGACGGGCGTGTCCCGGCTACTGTGTTCTCTGACCAATCGAGCAGACGGTCCTGCCCTCGCTCATTCTCACCTGGGAGGTGTGAGCCTCAGGGGCTCGGAGAACATGACAAAGCTGGAATCCACGGGACAACGCTAACAGAATTCTGACCTCCCTGTCCCAAAGACTCCATGATCCTTCCCACAAACTCCCCATCTTGCCTGGATTTTTTTTTTTTTAAAGCAAAAAACAAAGGAAACCACTCCTTAGCACGGCCCAGCGATTCTGCCGTCCTTTCTCTTCTGCAGATAAAAGCCGACCCTCGGGGTCATTCCAGAAGGAAGCCTGGGCAGCACGTGGGAAGGCGAGGACAGAGGTCTTTTGTAGCACCGTCACCTGAATAAAACCGTGACGGGTTTCCAGTTTCTATGTTTTAACAGTCAAGGGCAGGTGTTAAGGAGGTCATTGTCCCTCACGGTCCCCTGGCCCCCCAGCCCGTCAAGGACAGGGGATCGGGCTGGAGCATCGTTGCCGCGGAACTCAGATGCCTCCCCCATGGGCAGCCCCTGCTCTCTGCCACGCTGGGCTAAACCGAGGCCGGTGGGTGGCCTCCCCATGGCTTGTGAGCTAAAATGCTATGTCGTGTATCAACACGACGACACAAAAGCTATGTCCTTGCGTATCATCAGCAGGAAGGCTTCCCTCGGCCGCTGAGAACGCTGCGGCCGGGGACACGAGTGACGGAAGAGTGCCCCACTGGCTGCGAGGGACTCCGCATGAAGGGTCCCCACGGCCTCCCCACCCGGGTCCAGCGGCTTGTGCAGGGACAGAGACGCAGCCGCACACAGCACGCTCCTCCCTGGAGAGAGAGCCCAGGCCTCGACCCCTCGGGCCGTGTTTCCGCCCCTGCCCTCCAGCTGGCGTCTCGGACTCTCCTTGCCGCAGTCACCACTGTTCCCCGGCATGACAGGCAGGGCCGCGAGTCTCCGACCGGGTCTCCGACCGGGTCGTCTCGGAAACCAAGGGGTTCCATGCAGGGTGCATGCGATGAGGTTTCCAGGTGCACACCCGGTCCCTGCTCTGATGTGGGTCCCTGCTCTGATGTGAAATCGTTTTCTCACGGCAGCACCCGCCCCCTAGAGGCACACGTCTGCCTCCCCTCTGCCCAACCAGAACCGGGCCTGGCCACCGGGGGAGGGGACTCCCTGCATTCTGCAGGACAGGGACCCTGGAGCCCACGGGCAGACATGGGGATCGGGAGGCTAACTGAGAGGCAAGGGAACAAATTAGAATGGCCAGACGCACCTGGGGTGCTGCTACGTCAGGGACCTGGGATCCGCTGCTGGCTGACCTCCCGTCCTTGCTCAGAGCACGAGTGACTCTGCCCTCCACCCCCAGGGACGCTCATCTGCTCCCACGGACCCTCCCCCTGCCCCTCCCGCGGCCCAGCTGTGCCCACCACTGCGGTGGCACCGGGTTCCAGCTCAGCTGTCCTGCTGGGATCCCTCCTCTTCCTGACACCCCTCAGACGGTCCCAGTCTCCCAAATTCCATCCAGGATTCCAGCGGGCCTTGGGACATCCTGAACTTCCGAACGCCTTCCCTCAGCCGCAGAATGCTCCCACCGGACTGTCCCTAACTCACCTGACTCCCTCTTCACAATCTACCACGGTCTGGGAGACCATTCCGAAAAGGATTTTTACTACAAATTTTCAAAGTTCATCAAAACTTGGAGAAACTGGGGCGCCTGGGTGGCTCAGTGGGTTAAGCCTCTGCCTTCGGCTCAGGTCATGATCTCGGGGTCCTGGGATCGAGTCCCGCATCGGACTCTCTGCTCTGCAGGGAGCCTGCTTCCTCCTCTCTCTGTGCCTGCCTCTCTGCCTACTTGTGATGTCTGTCAAATAAATTAAAAAAAAAAAAAAAAACTTGGAGAAACTGGGGCGCCTGGGGGGCTCAGTCAGTTAAGCATCTACCTTTGGCTCAGATCATGATCTCAGGGTCGTGGGATCGAGGCCCGTGTCAGGCTCCCTGCTCAGCGGGGAGCCTGCTTCTCCTTCTTCTCCTGTGTGCTCGCTCTCTCTCTCAAATAAATAAATAAAATCTTCTAAAAAGTAAAGTATTAACAAATGGTTTCGATACCATAGCTCTATACGTGTGCATTTTTATCTTCAAAAAATGCCCATTTTCACTTGTTTCTGCAACTTCTTCGCATTCTTCCGATCTAAAAGAAAATGGGAAACAATACGACCAAAGTATTTGTGAAAACATTAACCCTTCATTACAGTTTAATACTTGCTACTTCTTCTGCGTAAAGCAAAATTTATGAGTGAGGTTATACTCTCTGTGCCGTGGGTCCCCGAGTCAAGCACCACACGGTAAATCCCTCCCGGAGCTCTGTTTTGCCCTGCTGCTGTCACATCCACATGCCGACTGCACTCTCTCTGGGGGCTTCCCAGGAATCCGAGAGAGAGAGAGAGAAAGAGAGAGAGGGAGAGGAGCAACTCACTCCCCACCCAGGGTACGAGAAGGAACACGGAGGGTTTGGGTTTTGCCCTCACGGGGCTTATCCTCTCCAGCTCTGTCTGCTTTCACAGGCTGTTTCTGTTCTCCCATAAGAATGCCTGATTGTAAAGATCTGGCAGAGGCAGAGCTGGGCCTCACGCACTCCCCTCACTTGGGATCTGATGCCCAAAGACAAGCAAATCACCTTCAGGCCACTGTCCTGGTGTATTCAATGCCCCCAAGCATTTTCAGAGGGTATCAGAGTCAGAACTGATGATCCCTGGGCTCGGGGCCCGTGAACTCACCTTCCAAAGGGACCAGAGCCACCCCTGCGTCCTCTGGCCCCCTCTCGTCCCTGCCACTTGTTCCCACAGGCTCAGCCCTCGCAGGTCATAAAACACCCGCATTGGGCCAGACCAGAGGGGCTCACTCCAGGGAAGGAGGGGTCGCACCTACTTGTGAACAAAAGCCGGGAGCCCCTGGGAGGGCAAGCTCCGGAGCGGTGAGGCTGGCTCTTAGTCATTGTCAGAGGGCATGGCACACAACAGCAAGACACCCTTGCGACCGGCCTCACTTCTGACCCTGACAACCCGCAAGTGCCATCACCCGTTTCTTTAAACTAAAGTGCCCGGCAGGTGAATCACCCAACCAGGACAGTAGATGACAGAGTCTGGCTCTGAAGCCACGTCTCATGCCTGCCCACAAGGCTGAGCTCCTCTGCTCTGAGCCCCACGTCTGCATAGGCATGGAGCAGGCCCTCTGTTCCCTGGTGGCCAGGGGAAGTCTGCAACGCCGGCAGCCTGACGACCCCACGCCTTCCCTTATGCCCTAGAAGAGGGCCGCCCGGCCTGGCCCCATACCCCACATTCATGCCTATAAAGGACGGAGTACTGGATCGGGTGATCAGAGAAAAGTCATAGGACAGGTAAAGAGATTCTACGAATTCTGAAAAAGTCCCCGCTAGGAAGCATTCTTTGACCCCCATGCAAATGACAACAAAAACAGAAGCAATTAACCAAAAAAGGAGGGATGGTTTCAAAGTTAAAAAGAGAAAAATACAGAAAAAACTTTTCCATACGACTCTGGAATCAAGACGTCAGAACCGCGACGACAGGCTAGGTTAAAAATAATGACCAGGGGACGCCTGGGTGGCTCAGTTGGTTAAGCAACTGCCTTCGGCTCAGGTCATGATCCCAGCGTTCTGGGATCGAGTCCCACATCGGGCTTCTTGCTCGGCAGGGAGCCTGCTTCTCCCTCTGCCTCTAGCCTGCCACTCTGTCTGCCTGTGCTTGCGCTCTGTATCTCTCTCTCTAACAAATAAATAAAATCTTTAAAAAAAAAAAAATAATAATGACCAGACCACGGGCGTTAAACGGCAAAACAACAGCGAATCCTCACCAACACCATCGTGGAGACCATCAAATACGCAACCGATGACACCACTGAACGGATGGTGGGAAGGTGAGAACCAGAGCATCGGGAATATGCAGCCGCCCACGGAGCAGGAATCCTTGACCTGCCACGCCCGCCGCCGCCGCCTGTCCTTCCCAGACACCGTCCCAGGGAAAAAAGACCAGAAATCTGCCCCCCAGGGTCTGTGAATTTGCAGAAACGGCAGAGAACAGAGAACGCCTTGTGCATACAGGAATGTGTCTGGGGCGGGTCTGGGTTGGTCAGATCCCCTTCCTTCTCGCATCCCCTAGTGAACAGAACCTAGTGCCCCGGGGGCACCCAACGCTCTGAGCGAGCCCCCAGCACGGCAGGGGAGGCGGGGCCACACCTCCTCTGTACCTTGGTGCTGCCTCCTTCCCGTTTCGTGGCCGACTCTGGGCATTCTCCCGGAACCCAGAGGACAGACATGCAGGAGGAGGGGGTCCCATAACTAAACTAACAAGGAAACACTGTGGGGGCGGGACTGAAAAGGCCAATCATGGACGCGTCCTATAAACAGGGACACGAGAGCCATGTTTCTCAATGCTCTCCCCTCGAAACCCACTCAAAACAAGAAGAAAATTTGAAATAATAAGGCGATGATGAAAGTAAAAAAGAAAATACTCCGGAGAGCTTTGTGCCAGGGCGTCTGTGACCCCCACCCAGAGCCACAGAGCTTGAGGGCATGGCCCCAGCAGGGCAGCCAGCCTGAGTCTGCTGGAGGCATTTTTAAACCCCATGTCTGGCTCTGTTACGTGTTTCTGGCCGAGTTGTTATGTCTCCCTTCCTGTAGCATCTCCCTTCCTATCTTCTAGATCATTCACGACAAGACAGAAGCCAGTCAATCAGTCAAAAATAATTACGTGGTATAAAACCCAATTTCCATAGAGTTTGGATGCCCCTGGCTCAGTGATGTGTTTTCTGCTTAGGACAGAAAAGAAATACATACAATATTTAGAAACATTTCATCACGAATTGTTAGAAGTTTGGCTGCTTCCAATCACACACCCACCAGGCTGCCCGGGAGTTCTGAAGCCCAGACCCGGGGCAGGGGGTGTGGAGGTCAGGGGGCTGCCTGCGGGCCCGTCTCTCAGCAGCACCCCGTGCATGCCAACCCACGGCCTGAGCCTCGAAACTTTACCTCTAGCTCAGTGTTAGCACCGGCTTGGGGAAAAGTTGCACGTACCCCAAAGACGGACCCAAAGGCCTAGCTGGCTGGGAAAGCTTGCGGTAATTACCGGCAAGACCTGCTTCTCGGACACCTGCTGGAGGTGATGGTCTACAAGCCCTGCCTGGGACCCTGGAGTGAGCCAGAGACGCGGCTCCTAATCACGGAGCCACACCAACGCTCGGGAAAACGAGCGGCACGAAAGACCCAAACGTGTGCCTCAGGGGGACACACAACTGTGGGCCCAGCAGTTAGGCCTTAAAGAGAAAAAAAAGGGATACTGAAAAAGAAACTACCCTCACGGGTCTGAGAACAAACGCCCATAAAATGGGAACAGGATGCTCTGAAAAAGGGAAGTCGGGGTAGAAATGAACTCAGGGAGGAAGAGAGGCGCTCACACAGGAAATCTAGGTTAGAGGCGAGAACACGGGGTGTCCAACAAACTGGACAAAGCGACGGGGATGGAGGGACGCAGGGGTGGGGGGTGCTGCAGGTCGGGATAGCGGAGGCCAGGCTGGGCGGGGGCTACACGAGCAGCCCCTGGCCTTGAGGGAAAGCCGCGCGGGTCGGGAGCAGGGAGGGGTGGCGACCGTGGCGGGCGCACTAGAGACGGGGCAGGAACGGAGCTGACGTTCACTTCCGGAGATCGCCACGCTGCCAACGAAGACCAAACAGCCCCCAGCACCCCCCAACGCTGGACGCAGCAGAAGGAAGTCAGCAGGGGTGGGTGACGGAGTCGCAGCAGGAAGTCAGGAGGCGCTGTCCATGGTCCCTCCTGGGCGCTGGGCGGCCCTGCGGGAAGTGGGGCGACAGCAGCCTTCTGTCCCGGTTCTTCCGTGTCATTTATCACTCTAGGCACCGACTACTTGAGTCACAGGGCTCAACCCCATCAGGAAAACGTTACTCACCTCTCATGTGGGTTTTTTTTGAGTTTTCTCACCGGCACGCAGGCCTGACTTGGCGCCGACGGTGAATGTCACCGTATTTACTGAAGCGCACTCTCCAGGAGCCCCCCGAGCCCGCTAGTTCTTCACGAAAGGAGGAGGGGGCTCTGACCCTGCATGGCACCAGGCACAACCGTCTGAGGAAACGAGACGCGGGCGTGACTCGGACGGATCCGTGAAACTCCTCTCCCTTCTCTCTGCCCTTCACAGGTCCGCCCCGCCGCCTGCCCGCGCCGGGTGACGTCAACACAGGGGAGCGGTGCCACAGGTCTCCGAGCCGCCTGCTGCAAATTTACAGGAATTACACTGAAGAACCGGGTCTAAAAATCAAGACTGAATATTAATAAGGTCAGTGGCAAGGAGATAGCGACGGGCGAAGTGCGGGGCTTACGATTACAAGATTACAATTATGTTTTAAGTCTTCAAAGGTGGTTTCAAAGGCAATGCCATGAGGAGCCTGAGAGCCGATCTGGCAAGGGTTCATGCAAAAAAGAAAAGAAGCCAAACCAAACTGGAGGGGAGGGTCTTAAAAGTAATCAAAAGCTTTCAGTGAGCTCTAGAACACCCTCCTTTCCCAGATTACACCGCCACCTTCCCAACAACACGACACAGTGCGCACCCCACACAACAGTGACGCTAGCAGCCGAGTGTCCTGTCGGGCCACCGACACCGTCACTCAGCAGGGCTTGTGAGATGACCTGAGTCTTTCACTGAAACCAGGCAGGAACTCTGCGCAGGAGCATCCTACGGTCCTCAGGAACCAAGAGAAGGAGAAGGAGGGGTCTCCTACTCCCCTAAGTACTCTGAAGAGAAAGGGGCCAGCTGACAAAGATTCTATTTTTTTATACATTCTTTTGAAAGATTTTATTTATTTGAGAGAGACAGAGAGAGAGAGAGGGAGCACATGAGCAGGGGGAGGTGGAGAGGGAGGGGGAGAAGCAGGCTCCCCGCTGAGCAGGGAGCCCGATGTGGGGCTCGATCCCAGGACCCTGAGATCATGACCTGAGCCGAAGGCAGATGCTTACCCCACTGAGCCACCCAGGTGCCCCCAAGCAAAGATTTTAACTCCAATCTTTAAGTGCATATCTTGTCTTATTGTATCAAATGAGCGGAACATGGGAAAACAAGTACCAAACTGACGAGAAGCACAGCCTAGAGGTTGAGGCGAGGACAAGACCAGACGTACCAGAGCTTCGAGGGTGGTTTTTGTGTTTTCTTGTTTTTGCATTTTCCTCCACCAAAGGCTCACGGGCCTCTGGCTCACAGCGGGTATGTTCAGTTGCAAAGAAAAAAAAAAAAAAGAAAGTACTTCCAGAACACACAGGAAAGGCTAGAAATAAATGTCATTTTAAAGACTGTGTGCACTTTCCTCCGTTTTCCTGGGCTGCTGTCACGGCGCGCACACTGTCCCCACAGACACTCACGGGGGCATCAGCAACGCCAAGAAGAGAGGCCGGGCTCCAAAGTCATCACTGGTCCCCAGCTGTGGTGATGACCCATGGTCACCCCGGCGAGTCTGAGGTCACCGAGGATCACAGAGCCGGGAACACTGCTGCCACCCTCCCGGGCAGGTTAAACTCGTGTGGAGAGATGGGCCCTGGACGTGATATGCAACTCTGAGATCTAGAAAGACGGCGGAGTCACCCGCTCGCGTCCTGGCGTGGGTCCTCATCATTCTGACCACCTCGGTTGGGATGGTGACCCATGAAGAAGCCAGATGAAAATGCACAGGAGGGGAAGTCCTGGGTTCTTTTTTTAGGGATATGATTTGCACATGCAAGCAGAACGCCTCGATGGACCAAAGGGGGAAAAAAAACGACTTAGAAGACTTTGAAAATTGTGGCAACATCGGGGAATTGTTTTCTGTTAACGAACTCTCAATAAATAAAAAATCTCCCACTGCACATGATCTCATCCTTCAGAAAGGCACGTGTATACAGCGGCAAGCTGTAGTCACTGCCGAGTCGAGACCAAGGGAGTGACGGGCCCTCGCGCTGCCCCATGGTCAAGCCATGTGTGAAGTGCCCGTGGTACCCGCCAGGCCGGTCTCCGAAGTGTCGCTAACACAGACCGCGTTCAGAGAGGAGGGCCGGGGTGGCATAGGGTCCGGACGCTTATGCAAAGCATGGTCAGAAGTAGGGATGGTTCATCTGTAAAGAAAAAAGTGATGAGGCACGAGAAGAATCTAATTCAGCCAACATTTGTGGAGGTTTTCTATGTGGCATCAGACCCTGCAGGAAATCCAGATGTGAACACAATGCCACCTTCGCCCGCAGGAGTCTACCTGGTCGTGGTTCCCAGGACGGACAGATGCCACCGGAACGGCAACCAAGAATTAGGACCAACGAGAGCAAAGGGAAAGAGCTGAGCTTCACAATGGAAAATTGTTCTTTTTAGAAAGAGTCAACTGTCGTGATCTAGATAGGAATGTATTACCCACTCAGACGACACTTGAGACAGAACGGCGGTCAGTACCCGGGAATCAGCGGCCACGATGAAGCCGGCACTCGGGCGGTTGGCGACCTGGGGCTGGAGGGGGTCGGCGGGAGCTGGGGCGAGACACGACCAGTCCTAGCAATACCCGACCTCTTACAAACGTCCAGAGACTACTGCTGTCCTTGTGTCTCTCATTTTGCTGTGGACGAGTGAGTGTTCTTGCACTGGGACCAGCGAACTCCCCCAGTCCTCGGGTCCCTTCCCTGGACCACCTGAGTGCATGCTTCACCGGCTTCCCCAGCAAGGGGAGCGCGAGAGCCCGAAGTCCACTGATGGGCACAGCACAGCTGACTACAGAAATGACCGTCCCCCTAACGTCTCTGGCTGTAGCGCTAGGAGACTCAGCGTCCCGTGCGTGGGGAGACGGGGGAGGGAGCAGAGATGCCTCACCCCGGGATCCGTTCTCCCAAGAAACCAGCAGATGCTCCCAACCTCACTCTTGTACCGCCGGAGTCTTCTGACCGGAGGCTTACCGAGAACCCCGCACTTTCCAGCCTGGTAAGAACCCACGGGGAGTGTATTCCCAAGGACTTGTCTTACTTGCTGCCTCGTGGTCGCGGAGACCAAAACACGACAAGAGCCTCGTCGGGGATTAGGTGAGAAACTCCTCCTGAGAAGTGCCAAGCCCTCAGCCCTAGAGCAGCGAGTCAGGATAAGCGTGGACGCCCTCACCCTACGCCCTCGGAGCAGGCTGGAGGCCAGGAAGCCCCCTGCCAGGAGCCCAAGAATGCCTTTCTTGGGTCAAGCTAAAGCACTTCGCCGTGGCTCCGTAAACACGGCAGATGATTTGTAAGGATTTTCACTCCCCATCACAAGGGAAAAGTGGTCCAAGTTTAAATGCTCACAAGTAAGACTCCGTTCCATGTTATTAAAACAGGGCATTGTGGCTCTTTAAAACCAAGTTCAGGAATGACAATAAACAGAGGAATGAGAAATAAAACTCAATTACACTAAAAAAAAAAAAAAAAAAAAAAGTCAAATACGGGAAGACGGTGCTGCCGGACCATCTAAACATGCTGCCTTGTTTACAGACGGACAAAATCACACCAGAGCAAACCACGACAGGAACCACTAACGGCAACAAATGAAGAGAGACAACCCTGGAAGAAAGTGTAATAATCAAAAGAAAGACTCTGGAGCCTCCCACGCAGCTGCCAAACAGCCCCACGGGCTAAGGGAAACCAGTCCCTCTCCCTAAACCTCCTTCTACTAATGTACAGAGTGACAATGACAGTATCTGTCCCACCTCTCTCCAAAAACTACTCTGAGGGACAGAGAAGGTGCCCTGAGGCATGACACCCTGACAAAGGCAGAGGGTTGCCAAGTCTCAGATCTCTAAAGACCACCTCTGATCGGCTTCTGCGTTTCTTTTCATTTCTCTGCAGTCTTTTTTTTTAAATTCACTTTGTCAGACTTACACCCAAGCTCTGCACACACACGTGCTCATCCACTGTTCATAACAAATGCCACCACATACACGACCAGCAATTTCCCCCTTTTACTGGAGAAAAAACTGAGGCCCAGAGGAACCCATGGAGGCAGGAGTGGACCCCAGGGGCAGTCTGGCCACGTCGACCTTGCCCCTGCCCTCTGCACCTCCCGCCCACCGAAAGTCCCAGAGGTCAGCACACAGGCCCCTCAGCATCTCCCCCTTATCGAAATCCACAACGGGAAGGGCAGAGCAGGCACACACCCCCATTCCACTAGAAAAGAATCATTCCTTTTCTTCCTTTCAACTGATTTCCAAAGGTTTAGGAGACTTTTTTTTTTTTTTTTTGGTCTTCAGAATGCTGTTAGACAAAAGTACAGAATTCCCCGGGGAGGGGAGTCTCTCTCAGGGTAGTCAAAGTCACCTTTTAAATGCAAATTGAAGGGGTGTTTTGTACTGTAAAAGATCTAGTAACAATGAAAGCTTGTACCCAGCATCTGGCCCAGCACCTGAGATCTACCAGGCACTCAATTGCTGAAGGGTTGCAAATTCTAAAAATTTAAATTTCTCATCATGTTTAGATCCTGTGGTTCTAAGAAAAGAAATCCAAAAATTATTAAGTATAACAATATCAATCTAGACTTCCCACCATGTGACCTCCTTCTCAAAAGGGAGAGCATGTGTTTCTGATACGTATATAGACAGACACAAATCTTAAGAACAATTTAAAATAAAAGACATTGAGGGGCACCTGGGTGGCTCAGTGGGTTAAAGCCTCTGCCTTTGGCTCAGGTCATGATCCCAGGGTCCTGGGATCCATCCAGCCCCACATCTGGCTCTCTGCTCCGCAGGGAGCCTGCTTCCACCACTGTCCCCACCTGCCTCTCTGCCTACTTGTGATCTCTCTGTCAAATAAATTAATAAAATCATTTTTAAAAATAAAATAAAATAAACAAAAGAGAGACATTGGAAAGCAATGAATCATGAACAGAAACACACAGTTCCGGTGTTTCCTCTTGGCGCCCAGCACACAGTCTTGAGCACCTTCTGAGATGCTCAGCTCCCATCACCCCGGGGGACCACGAATGCAGAGAACATCATCTGAATTTGGAACTGGAGCCCCAGGGTCAGGCTGCCTGGGTCCAAGCCCCTGCTCACCTCTTAACTCCATGTGGCCCTGGGCAAGTCACTCATCTCTCCTGGTCCTCTGTCTCCCAGTTCCTAAGACGGAGGTGACAAGAGTCCCTGCCTTGCAGGTGTGATGAACAGAATTACATCCCACGGGAAATGTGCTCGGCACAGAGGAGACGTCCGAGCCCACACTGACGCCCACAGCAAACCTCCTGTTTGTGAACAGAGGAAACGGGGCTCGGACACAGTGCCTGAGTCCCCCGGCCACACGGCCGTGTGTGTCAGTGCCCGATGAGGAGTCCCACCTCCCAGCTCCAGACCAGTGATCTGTCTCTCGTCTGACCGTACCCCATCATTCCAGATAAATGCGACACCCCTGGGGCTCCTGCCTCTCCCTTCCTCCATCCGTCCATCCTTCCTCCCGTCCATCCGTCCAGCCAGCCAGCCATCTTTACGACCATGATGTTGAAAACAACGGCCAAGACTCCAGTGTCTTTCCTTTGAATACTATCAGGTATGAAATCTACTTAATGTCTCGCTTAGATCTATTCTCGGCCTGCAATCCGTACTCCAAAGACGGCAGACACCCAGCACAGCGCACCCAGGAAAGCCCGGGTCTGCCCCACCGTGCCCGAGTGCCGACGCGCGCAGCAGAGACGGCCCGGAGACCGCACAGCTGGGGTGGGGTCTGCGCGCCCACGGTGCGAATTTTTCTTACAATTAAAGAGACCCAGAGCAGAGTAACGACAGAGTGGGGGAGGGGATGGTGGCCTCAAGTGCGGCAGAATACTGGAAACCGTCGAAGGAGGGTGATGAGGGCACAGGGTTCACTTCAGTATTTTATGTATCTGGTACATAACAGTAAAATTAAAAAAAAAAAAATTACAGCGAAGGAAAAAACAGAGCTGGTATGTCGGTCTCAAGGTCCCGAGGCAGGGACGGTCACGCACAGGCAGCCTGTGGGATTCCAGGTGCCCTGTCCCTCCAACTCCGCCCTCTCGTCGTTACCAGCGGACAGGGCACACAAATTCCACTAAGAACAACAACCGGGTCTTAAAAAACACATCAAAAAGCAGTGGCCCGCAGTGTGTGCGTGGGGGCAGCAAGGCCACACGCAGCTGCTGAACGTGCCTGCACTCCCGCCCATAACCGCCCAGAGAGACAGAAGGGCTCCGTCTCCTCTCGGCCCTCCCGTCGCCCTGCCTGGACCAGTCCCACCGTCAGGGGTCGCTCAGGAAGACAGCTGAGTCCCGCAGAAGGCAGGCCAGGCGTGCGGGGGACAGAGGGCTGCAGCAGCATCTCAGGTCCCCCCGAACCCCCGGCCAGGTTACTCACTCACACTCAGCACAGCAGAGAGACCCCCCCACACACACACTGGCAGCTGGGATGCCCACGGCTACCTGAGGCCTCCGTTCCTGGGATCATAGGAGATGAGCGCCCCGAGTCTCGAAGCTGAGAAGAAGGCAACCTCAGGGCCCACAGCCCCTCCTCGTGATCTACTCGTCCCACCAAGGGCCTTCCAAGCCCGCACAGGGCTCCGTGTGAGTCTGCGGAGAACCAGAGCAGGGCCCAGTCCTCAGGGCCAGACACGGGCCCAACCAGCCAGGAGCTCTTACTGGCAGCGACGAGGGCTGTGGGGGCAGAGATCACGACCCGGGCTCGCTAGCAAGACGCCGCAGGGCCAACGGGCCAGCGGGCACAGGAGGGACAGTCAACGGCGTGTGCGGATGCGGAAGGCTGGCCCGGGAAGGGTGCAGGAAGCCCAGGTGTCTCCTCCTCGTGAACACACGGCGGCCCTTCCTGCTGACCAGTGCTGTCCAGAGAAGAGCGGAGGGCCCACGAGACTGCTCCTGAGCCTCGGGGCCAAACCCTCCAACCGTGCTGCTAACGCATTGCCTCTGCATTAATTACCAACGATGTTAATGCGTTACCTTTGCAGTTCGTGGTAAACGTGGAGACAAGGTGACAGGGCAAAGACCACGGAGGATGGGGCCACGGAAGGGGCAGGTGCTACAGAGACCCGCTCCGGTCCGCCTTACGGCTCTGGGGAAAGAGACAGGCAGGAGCCAGCACACGAAGGAGACCGTGGTTGTCACCATGCCTGGTCCCACAAAGGCACTCAGGGTCCACTCCCACTGCCCACGTCCTGACGTGCTCGTCCCCACTGAGGGTCAGGCTTTCAGAAACTAGTCTCAGGATGCCAGGAGGCTTGCAGCACCTAAGGGACTCAGGGAGGATAGAAGGACACAGGAGTGGGCAGCGCCTCTGACGGGGGACATCCCAATGCTTGGGGTGAGACAGCCGCTCCCTGGGTGTCTTGGGAGAGTTCAAGGCGGGGGCCAATCTCCAGGTACAAAGCGTGACCTGGGAGCAGCACCCAGTACCCCCTGACACCTCAGTGCCATCCCCCAGGGACAGGGCTATCACAGGGTCATTGGACCCTCCCCCACAGGGTGCCTGCAGGGGCCTGGGGCTTCCCGGGTGCTGGCTGAACAGGGGGGCTGGACAGGGGCAGGGTCCCCCCAGGCAGATGCCTGTTCCCTCAAGTTGGCTTTTGGTTTCGTGGTTTCCTTCTTGGAAGGGACAATTGCAAAATGTACCGCACCCTTGCTCTTGACGTCCAGGCTGTCGCCTCCTCTGTGTGGCCCCTGGGGTGGGCATCTCAAAGGCGACAGAGACAAAGCGAGACTCCCTGCCCACCTCCCCACTCAGGAGCCTCTCCAGCCCCCTGTCGCCTCTATGAGGAGTGACTCAGGCTTCCCGCTGCTCCAGCCCAAACCCCAGGACTCATCCTAGTCCCTGCTAACAAGTGTTAGCAGGGGTTCCCCGCTCAACTTGGCAAATACTGGTGACCGACCTCAAAAAGAACACCCCGGATTCCAGCACCTCCCACCACCTCTGCCTCCATGCGATGGCCCACGCCGCTACTGTCTCTAACCTACGGTCCTGCAGAGGATCCTCACCAGCCTTCCTTCCCCCTCCCCAGGGACACCGGCCTTCCACTTAGCATGGACACATCACCAAGAGCCACTGAAGCCTGTGACATCCTCTTACTTCTGTCCCCAAGGCTCGCATTCCAAGCCACACAAGCCCAACGCGGTGGCCTATGAGGCCAGCTAGGAGCCCTCTCACACCTGGTGACCCCGTATGGGTTCCCACCGCCTCCACCGGGCACCTACTGGCCCTGCTCTAGCCACACCAACGTCCGGGATGCTCTGTGAACTCAGGACCTTTGTCCCCTGTCCCTTCCTGCACGGAGCCACAGGGTTAGCCCCTCACTGCTTTAGGCCCGATGTCATTTTCGGGACGAAGCCCACTGTCACGCACGCGTACTTTCTTATTGCCACCGGCCGACTCTCTCCGACATTCTTCTCCTGTCTCAGTAACATTGATCATATTCTCCTCAAACACTGTTTACATAATTACTGGGATGGCGGTTTTTCCTGGGCATGTGCCCCCTGTGAGAGGAAGCTTCAGCCAGCAGGGATTTTGTGTGTGTTTTGTTCAGGAAGCACGTCTGGCCCACAGCAGGCCCTTAATACACTTGTTAAACAAACAGACCCAACAGGATATGAGATTGAGTCAGAAAAGGATACTTCATAATCCGAAGGCCTGGCCGGGGAGCATTGCTGGAAACGACCAGTATGAGGTGTGGCTGCAGACGGGGGGGGCCGCGGACGGGCACCAGGGACGGGCACAGGGTAGTGGAGGGGAATGTCAGCCAGGGACGGGCCGGGCAGCCAGGAAGCAGGGGTGAGGAACAGGACGCCGGGGAGGTCGGCCTGGGCGGGGCAGTCAAGGAAACCAGGATCCAGGTGTGCAAACTGACGTGGCTGGCCAGTCGTGCAGACGGACAGGAGGACCCCAAGAGGAGCCTGCAGCTCCGACCAGGAGACAAGGAAGCCTAACGGGTCAGCCCGAGGCCGGACTTTGAGCTGCGGCAGGGCTGGAGCCCCAGGCCGGCGAGCCCCTTCTGAGCTTCGGGGACAGAGGCAGAGACCCGAAACCCTCCCCAGTGAGAGCACCGCCCGACCACCCTCCTCCCTCGCTTAGGACCGCGGTCATTCTGGGGTTTTCTTGATGTGTTCGTAGGAAAAACCGATGTCTTCCAAAGAATCACACGACAGCAGGCCCGTTTAAAAAACGATGTCCTCCAGCCCTGTTATGTAACACAAACACGCACAGAGTTCCTTAGCATGTGAACGGTCCTTTTCCTTCTGCACACATATGAAAACTAAAGTGACACCAACACCAGTTTGTACGGGTGCAACCGAGAAGAGGGCATCTGTGAAATACCCTTGAGTTATTCATGACCATAGGGAGGAACCAAAATACTCAAGTTAAACTAGCACACGCACCCCTCCTGCCGGCATGACGGACCTTTGCAGGCAAGGTCATTATACGACACGCGGCTTGGTTCTGCCCGTCACAATCACTAAAAACAGTTTTGAGAAAGTTGGAACTCTCACTGGATTCCCGGCCATAATAACAGAGAGGTGAGCCAGCAGCTAGAACTAACATCCGGAAGCTCGCACCACGAATGTACCCTGAGTACAGGCTCGCCGGACATTCTCCCCCAAGCCTAGTGGCCCGGATTTCGTGTGAACCACCCAAAAACGTAAACCGGAGGAGGAAGCAAATAATCAGCACCAGGATTCCTCTGCGCCCCCTTTGTATTTGAAAATTACGGCCGCGCTCTGTTAACGAGTAATCCGGGGGTTGAGCTCTGCTTGGTGATTCAGCAGATCGCTGACAGGCAGCCAGTCACCGACCCGTCTGAAGCTGAATGACCAAGGCTTTCTGGAAGGACGGTTTCCAGTTTCACCACAGTGCCTCGGTCCTCGAGCGCTCTGAAGGGAATCGATCGTGTGGAAGTTATCAATGAGCTCCATGGCGCAGAGCCTTGAAAACCCAACGGGACTCGGAGGCCCAAGGCATCATGGGAGCATTCATATTTCAGAAGGAAGTGTGTGATTCAGGTCCCTGGGCCGACTTGAAGAAAAGGGAAGGGTAAGTATCTACTGAAGGTCATCGTGTTAGTCAGCAGCTGCCAGAGCGTGTCCTGAGTGGTGGACTGGGTTTCACCTTCTCGTCCCCCCATCCCTGACGCGACGCCCCAGGAAGTCTCCTGCCAGACCGCACGGCCCGCGCCCGCGAGCGAGACCTGCAAAGGGCACGGAGGAGGGAGGCAGTGGGGGACGTGGGATTACAGGTAGTTTCCTCTCCTTTTAAGTTCTCCTCTGGGCACATAAGCACCTTGGCAGATGAAGTGCCCCCCGATTTAAAACACCAGCGCACACTGCTTCCCAGGGCGAAACTGGGAGACGCGGAGGAGAGAATCCAGACGGCCTCTGCGCCGCAGCGGCACACACAGCCTCCCCCCGGCGTCCACGGCGTCCAGGTCCTGGCGCTCAGCCGCAGTCGGGACCAGTGATCCTCCTTCCGACACGTCCGGTCACCAGCAGCCCGACACCACGTCCCCACACTTCCATCACCCGCTCACGCCGTCTCATCATGTCAGGAGGCTGAGCGCGGCGCAGCACGGTAGTCTGAGCAGAAGAACACGTCCGTGGCATCCTCATCACTGCGCACTGCTCGGACGGTCCCACTGTATTACGCGTCCTTGTTGTCCCCTCCCTTGGGGCCTCATTTACACGCTGATCACAGGTACGTGTGCCCGAGGAAAAGCCCAGCAGCGCGGGTTTGGTGCGATGTCTTGGAACAAACCTCCCACGGATAAAGGGGGGGGCCGGGGGGATGCCTGCACAACCGAGTCGTCTCTGCTGTTCTCCGCGCCCACACCCACCCAGCCAGGCCGGCCCCGGGGCTGCTCGTGACCTCGGAGAGCGGGGAAGGACGCAGGATTTCTAACAGTCTTTTGGATCTAAGTGCCTGGCCGTCAGCGTGAGCTGAACATGTGCCAATGGCAGCTCGAATGTTAGTCACGATCGTGAACAAATAGCCCCCTTGCAGTGCTCCTGCCGCGTGGGGGGCGCTGGGCTCACGCACCTCACATGGGGGCCGCCCCCACGAGCAGGACCGTCATGACCGGATCTGAGGTCCACGCAGGTTAGGAGGCCTGCCCGAGGCCCAGCAGCTAAAGCAACTCAGGCAGGATCTCAGGTCGGCTTGACTCCCAAACCCCTGCCCTTCGCCACAGAAGCACCAGAGGAAAGCTCAGACTCGCAGGAACATTCCTCGCCAGGTCGCCCTTGAGACAACCTTGCTGTGTTGCTCTGACAGGAGGGCCAGGAATCAGTTCGGCTGTAAATCAGCCAAATGAAGAGATAGCTCACCGAGTCGTCTCCCGCTGGAGACCTCTGGCTGGAGCAGTGCAGACGCCACATGGGCACGCTTGCCCCCATGTCCCCCACTGCCCCCAGCCAGATCCACGGCCCCGGCCACCAGCCACCAACTGCCAGCCATCCCAGGGGGTGGCCTGGGCTGCAGGGCAGGAGAGGTAAGGGCCAGGGAAGGGGAGGCCTGGTTCCCCATGGCCAGTCGCCACAGGAGCCCACACAGGTGGTCACAGAAAGACAGCGGTGTCGCTGCCCTACTGACCTGCTTTAAGGAATCAACTGTGGGCTGTTCTGCAAAGCCTATGCTCTTCTGTCCGAGCGAGGCTCGTCGAGGCCGGAACTCCGTGGACAAGCCTCGCCACCCCTGCAGCCAGAGCCCCCCACCAGCGCCGGGGGACTGGACGCACCAGGGCCAGCCCCTCCCCCAGGATGTGCCTTGTGCAAGGGGACATGAGGGACTGGAAGGAATGCCGGAATCAGAACAAATTTCCCTCGCCACAAAGGTTCTGTGCTCATCTAACGTCTATTATCTCAATCTCTCGGGCACCCGATGACCATCAGTGGAGCGTCTGCCTTGGACTCAGGTCATCCCAGGGTCCTGGGATCAAGCCCCCGCATCGGGCTCTCTGTTTGGCAGGAAGCCTGCTTCTCCCTCTCCCCCTGCTTATGTTTCCTCTCTCACTGTGCCTCTCTGTCAAATAAATAAGTAAAATCTTTAAAAAAAAAAATTCAATCTCTTAGACAAATCAGGAAGCCTATTAGTTAAAGCAATCCTGAAAAAAAAAAAAAAAAAAAGCCATTCGGATCGCCAGCTAATGATCTCCTAAGTGTCTCTGCACTGAGAGTTTGGGTCCCTGCGAGCAAGCGGAGATTCATCTCACCACGAGCTGAAGCAAAGTACCACGGGGAAGGCAGGTGTGCGGACGCCAGGCCCCAGGGGCTCCCGTGGGGTCCCCGGACAGGACAGAGGAGCAGAGGAGCCAACGGGGCAGGAGAGAAGAGAGCCCACCGTCATCCTGGAAGCGACTTCTCCAGAAAGCAAAAAGGGAGAAAAGGCTACTTCCACCGGTGGGTCGGGCCCCAAGCCCAGGGCTCCACGCCCAGCCTCCAAGGGCCCTGGGACAAACACAGATGCGTCTGGAAGGCACGCTCACCCCTCCACACAGAAGCACGCATGAGTCCGTCTGGTGGGTCACCCTTGGAACGGAAGCGTGGAGGAGCCATGAACGTGGAGAAGGAGCCATAAACCATGGACCCAGAAGCTCAGAGTCCGCAGGGGCTGGAGAGGAATGCTGAGCCACAGGGACACCCCCAATGGCCGGGCTCAGCACACACGCTCCAAGAGTCGGGGGGCGCTGGGGAGACACTGTGCGGACCCCCAAAACACATTCATCCATGTCGACTTCAGCGAATTGACTCTGAGAGCTGCACTCTCTCGAGTGGGATATTCTGCACCGGCCGCCTTCAATTCCAAGCCAACACGCTGTTCCCTTCCTGGAAACACCACCGTGCCTGGCCCTTGTGTCAACCACTCTCCATATCACATTCCATTCCCTTCATCCCTTGGCCGTCAGACCCAGGTAGAAATCCTAAGTGGCTTTCCCTTAACGGCACCGTTGTATTCCCTCTGAGAACACAGGGAGCAGACGAGTCAGGTCTGTAACTTCGCCTTCACAAGGAAAGGAGCTGCTTCCCTCCCCCAGGAGAAACCCACCCTGAGAGTCAGAACACCATTCACAGCCAACAGACGGGGCCCACCCGAGAACACCTGCCACGGCCTTCCTGGGACTTATGAGTTGTCCAGTTATGGGTCCTACGACTCACAGACACAGAACTTATAAAACAGCAGCACAGGGTTACATTTTCGGAACGTTTCTAGAAGCTCTCTCTCCTCTCCACCATCGCCGTGGTGTGGATGGACCCTCACCATGTGTTCTCACAAGACCTCCAGAATCAGGAGATTCCTGGCCAGGAAACCAAAGTGGGACTGCCCCATTGCCCAGGGGATGCCGATGAAAACTGGTACTTGAATCGCAGACAGCTCCAAGGAGGTGGGCGAGGAGAACCGAGCCGGGTCCATACGGGACCACACAGGAGCTGGCACACACATTTGCACACTCACTAGAGCCCCACAAGGGCCCCAGGTTCCTATCCCATCATTCTGCAACATCCCTACTCCGGCTCCCTAAACAACCTCTACACAATGGACAGGTTTCACTGGGGGACATGGTTTTTCTCTGTTCCTGTGCCTCTGCACTGGTGGGTGGTTCAGTAATCCATGGGGGAGACCTTACGGCTGAAAAAAAAAAAAAAGTCTCCAAAATCAAGTCCATCCTTTCACAAAATAGAAAAAGAAGGAAGCAGGCAAGAGTTGGGGATTAGCGATGCTCCAGGGGGACGTCCCCCGGTGTCCGCCAGGAGCACGTGCCCGCTGGGCTAATGGATAATGGCTGCTGGTAAAGGGAATGAATGAGTGCACAACATACTGTCTTCGGTAACTTGCCTGTGGCACTGAGGCACCAAAAGTCATTTCTCTTTGTCTCTGCATTTGCTTTCTCTGATTGGGTCCCTGTTTCTGTCACTGAATGCCTGGCCCTTCCAGTCTCTGCAACACACAGAAGGTTGGAACAACTTCTGCGGACGGACCGCCCGGCAAGCTCCGGTGATAACGGAGCCCCAGATGCCGTCTCTCCTTTTCTAGATTGAAGTGTTCCAGCCAGAATTCTCGCCACCCATCTTCCACCTCGTTCTCCGGGTTGTTGGCTTGCAAATTGGCTCTATTCACACCTTCTCAAATCCCGGGGCCCACCGCACCTTCTGCAGCTGCTCCCGTCCGAGAGGACCCCCAGGACGTGCACTGAGGGGCTTAACCTGCCTGCTCCCACCGTAACCAACAGGCAGCTTGTCCCACGTGGAGCAAATTAACCACTTCCCCAGCTCAAGTTACCACGCCTTGAAGGTACCTCCCGAGAAGGCTGCACTGCTCTTCAGCATCCCCTCCACCGACATTTCCAGGGGATTCCCACCCATTCCCTCCAGGGCTTGTGTTCACAACATGTTTATAGACGCAAGGCACATCCTAACCTTCAAGCTTTCACTGGGGCTCCGGCTCTCACTTGTAGAGAACCTCTCCCTGTTCCCACTCCAGCTGCGGGGGGACTAGATATTCACGTCCCCACCGGCAGAGTCCCATGCTGAAACACAGCCCCCAGAGTGCCGGAATGGAGAGGCAGGTGGTCAGGTCCCGAGGGCGGAACCTTTCCAGGGTGTTAGTGCCCTTAGAAAAGCAGCCCAACAACGCCCCCGGGGTCCCTTCTGCCGAGTGCGGACGCCATGAGAAGCCAGCAGTTCGCAGCCGGGAAGACAGTCCTCACGCGACCCCGACCTCGCAGATGTCCTGACATCAGACGCCCCTGAGGAACCCGACTCTGTTGTCTGAGGACCCCAAGGCTATGGCGCCTCCTTGAAGCAGCGGAGCGGACTCGAACACGCTCACTTCTCCCAGCCTCAGCCCCTCACACCTGCTCCTATCCCACACCTTCTCTGACAGTTTTTTAAAATGCTTGAAATAATCCTCTACCAGCCGACAAGCAAAGAACACCCTTCTCGCCTTCGCGTTTGTTGACTTCCTCCCCAAAGCTCCGCTGGGACTGCTTGGCCACTTGGCCACTCCTCACTGACAAGACCCGCTCCGTCCCAGGCACGTGGGTAGCTGGCACCCGGGGCAGTGCCCGAGCAGGAAGTCCGCCCGGGGCTGCGGCAGACAGGGGGTGGGGGCAGATGAGGAGGACAGCAAGGGAGAGCGGCTCTTACTCCGCGGCCCCAACAGAAGCTTCACTGTGCGCGGAACTAGCACATAATAGATACAAAGTGGCTGGGACCTCAGGCGGATACATTGTAGACCGTCCCCAATCCCGTCTGCGCTCCCGCCGCAGACAGCAGAACTCGGGAGGTGCGATAAGACCCAACTCTTGTTTGTAAGAGTCCGACTTAGGAAAAACTAAATGTATCTCATGTGTGGACTTCTGGGCCGTCCCTACATGCAATTCATTAAACAAATACTTGATGCATACCCATTATTTCAGGGCACTGCTGGGTACAGAGAAGACCCAGAGTCCCTGCCTCCAGGGAGCTTCAGTTTAGCGGGAAAGACCATCCAACGGCAGCACATAGTGAAAGAGCATGAAACGCGCCGGCCAAGGGGCCGGGTACCAGGTGCCAGGAGCACAGAGTGTCCAAATCTGCAGCCGGTCAGGACCAGGTGCTTCCGACGCCGCAGAAGGGCACGCGCCGGAGGCTAGAGGTGAGGGTGAGGAGGGAGGCGGGACGCAGGCTGAGTACAGAGACAGCGCGCAGGACGGGGCAGGCTCTGCCATCTGGGCCGTGAGCCGTGTGGTGACCAGGCGGTCGGAAGAGAGATCCCCAACGGAGACACAGAGGGAAGGAGGTGGAAAAGGGGGTCAGACCCAGCCACGCCATGGGTACCTGCGGTGGATGACTCTCTGCCTTGGCAAGGACCTGAGCAAAGCTGCAAACGGGCGAAGAACAGGACACCTTCCACACAAGGCGAAGGCAGGAGAGCCAGAGAACATGAGTCGGGTGAAGGAAGGCAGTGAGGGGACGGCCCAGCTTCGGAATCGGGGGACTCCCGAGTCACTAGAGTAACTAACACAGAGAATGCACCTCCTGGAAGGTCTGACACACACGACTCCGCGGTGCAGCGGGCGGTGTGGAACCCGCAGCCTGGACACCTGCCGCTGGCCCACCATGAGAGAGCCTTCTCCAGGCCTCGGGCAGACAAAGTGGGCGCCCGAGAGCAGAGTTCCGAAGTTAGGAAATACATTCTGTGGCCAGCAATCTGCATTTTTTTCTTCTTCTTTTTAAAAAATATTGAATAGACTATATTATATGCCCGGCACATTGCCCGTGGGAAAAAACAGTGGTTTGTGAAACATTTGCTTTGGCCAGACATGTACAGAGGGATAGGACGTATACGTGATCAACGCATGACCTGTATGTGTGACCGTGGGGTCACCTACCAGATGGCTGAAAAGCACAGGGCAAGACAGTCTGCAAGTTTCTTCAAGTTCTAAGACTTTCATGGTAGCCTTTGAATTCTACCCCGCTTTACAGAGGCGTGAATCCGTCTAGATATGAATTCTGCTGTAAAATTAAATAAATGGGAGGCACAATTCAGATCTATCATCAGATGTGCCAAAATTGAATCGAACTGTTGATCCAGAGACAAAACCCTGAGACTAAGTATGACAAGAGTCTCCAGGAAATGATGACACCGTGCCTACTCTGTAGCACAGCCACACCTGGACATCCAGGCCAAAGGGCCAGCCTCCTTCCTGTCTGACAGGCTTTCGTTCTCAGGTAGTTATGTACACACAGGAACAATGGTCTACAGAAATTCTCACATCTTGGAACTCAAAGCAGGATTTTGACAGTTCATTTTTAAAAGATTTAATGCCAATCCTTATTCTTAACACCCTTCTGAACAGTACATTGCAGCAATGTATTGATCGTGTAGGACACAGAGTTTTGAAACCCTTTACTAGAACAGGTGGCCTTCGACGGCCTGTGGCTCCTGACTCAGTACACGATACATCCTCATCGGCCCAAACCACTTTCGAGAAAGCATCCTCCCAATGAACTCCTTCAGGATTCCAAGAGAACACAGACAACAATATATATTAAATCCCAAACGCCGTCCTGGGGGACGAGGCATTTTCCCTGAAAACGCAAAGGGTAATTTGGGAGCACTCACGTTGGCGATCCGCGTAAGCCAAGCAAACACATTTTGGGCAAAACCAAGTAAGTGCCCGTTGCCAGAATCGTGCCAACTGCACTTAACCTGAGGACTCCTTTAACGGGAGAGATCGTACGGCATTACAGACGTGATCTCAGGTCTTTTCCCTTTCACTGCTCTGGGGTAGGTGGGGGAAAGTCACAAACACCCACAGGGAGCACAAACAGGTGGCGTGACTTGCGCAATTGCCAGGCGTGTTCCTAAGACAAGAAGAAAACTCCAGTTTTCTGACCCAGGAACCAGGTCGGCCATTTGGGCCTGGAACATCCAAGGCCCTCCCTCCATAAACACCTTCCAGTCCCGTAAAGGCTAATTCAAGGTCAAGCGAGTCCCAGACCCCACCAGGTAAGATTCAAACTCACCCTGGCCTTGTTCCTGAGGCTCTGTGGGAGGTGCAGGGGACAGCCACCAGCTAGCTTCCTGTCCACACAGTGCTGGCTACTCTGCCCCTCCCCCCCAGAAGACAAACTCCACACCAGGCGCCCCTCCAGCTGCCTCCGGGGCTGCCCACCCATGGCCCCTCGGAGCCCTTTACAAGGGGGGTTGGAAAATCATGTCCTCCTGCCCCCGGATTATACAGGACAGGAGCCCCGAGGTCGAGTGGCTCCCATGCCTGCCCAAGGTCACTTCAGTAGAGGCCCGTGAGGCTCTGGCCGCGGCTCACACAAACTCAGCGCAAACCAAGTTGCTTCTGCCCGACACTTGAGCCGCCCCCACGCCTCCGCCGCTGGGGACCAGAGCCACAGAAGACCCAGGCGGTGGGCCGGTGGCACCCAGGCCTGCCTGAACAGGCAAATCCCGAGTCTGAGCTCACCAGGAACCTGCGGGCTGGTGGGATTTGGGGAGGGGGTGGTAGAAGGCCGGGAATGGAGAAGAGCGAATCCACCGGGGCCCGGGGGCAGGGGGGGTCCCACTCTGCCGGCGCACAGCCCTGGAGAGGAAGGACACCCCTCCCCGTCGGCCGCCCCCCAGGGGACCCCTGCCCGCCTCCCCTCCCCCCGTCACGCGGCCGCAGGCCGGGCCTGGCGACCCCCCTCCTTCCGCCCCGGGCTCACCGCGTGCGCAGCGCCTGCCAGGCGGCGTCGATGTCGGCATACAGGTTCTTCTCGGAGGGCTTGCCCGAGCTGACGCCGTAGCCCGAGTAGTCGTAGGAGAAGATGTTGCAGTTGATGCGCGAGCCGAGGCCGATGTAGAAGCTGCACATCTGGCCCAGGTCCACGGCGTTGCCGTGCGAGAAGAGCAGCGTGTAGCGGCTGGAGGGCGCGCAGCGCACGAACATGCAGCCGAGCCGGTTGTCCCGGGCGGTGCGCGAGAAGAAGACCTCGACGGCGTCCAGCTCGCGCTGCGAGTACTGCCAGTCGGCGCGCTCGCTCAGGTGCAGGCTGCACGCGCCGGGCCCCGCGCCCGCGCCCTCCTCGGGCTGCTGCGGCGCCGGCTGGGCCGCGGCGGCGGTGGCGGCGGTGGCGGTGGCGGCGGCGGCGGCGGCGGCGGCGGCGGGGGCCGGGGCGCCGGGGCCGCGCTGCTCGGGCGCCAGCACCGTGTAGGTGGGCTCGGGCGGCAGGAAGGCCAGCTTGGCGGCGATGCGGCTCGGGCAGGGCGGGCAGCAGAAGAGCCAGCACAGCTCGCCCAGCGAGAAGCCGTTCATCCTGGGGCCTGGCTCGGGCATCGGGGCGGCCGGGAGCCCCGCCGCCGGAGGCCGGGCGGGCGCGGGCGAGGACGCGGGCTGGCGAGCGCGGAGGGCGGCTGCGGCCCGCCCGGCCGGCGGCAGGAGGCGGGAGGCGGGGCGCGGAGGCCGGGAGGCGGGGCCGGGGCCCGGCGGGCGCGGCGCTCGGAGGCCGGGGCGGGTCAGCGGCGGCCCCGCGGCCGGGGCGAGGCGCGGGCGGCCGGGGCCCGCGCGCGGCACACAAAGCCGGCGGCGGCGGCCATGGCTCCAGCGCGCCGCCCCCGCCCCCGCGCGCCCGCCGCCGCCACTTCCGGGTTACCGCGCGCCGGCGCCCCCGCGGGGACTCGGCGCGGGGCCGGGCACCTGGGCGGGGCTCCCCAGCGCCCCCTCCCTCCGCGGGCGCGGGCACCTGCCGGGCCAGGGGAGCGCGCGCCCGTCCCGGGGACGCACAAGGCCCCAGAGGAGCCGCGTGTCCCCGGGACGCCCCTGCTCCCAGGTCTGCACACCCGCAGCTGGGCCGACCCCACGAGGGAGCGTGGAGGGGACGCGGGCACCTGCTCGGCCCGGGGAGCCCGCACCCGTCCCCGGGACGCACAAGGCCCCAGAGGAGCCGCGTGTCCCCAGGACGCTCCTGCTCTGGGGTCTGCACACCTGCAGCTGGGCCGACCCCACGAGGGAGCGTGGAGGGGACGCGGGCACCTGCTCGGCCCGGGGAGCCCGCACCCGTCCCCGGGACGCACAAGGCCCCAGAGGAGCCGCGTGTCCCCAGGACGCCCCTGCCTCCTTCGGGGTCTGTATGGGGGCAGCTGGGCCGACCCCCAGAAGGGCCGGTGCAAGGGCGGAGCGCATCTTCCCTCATCGCTCCTCTCTCCCTTCTCCAAATCCAAGTTCGGTCGCGGATGGGCTTCTTGGGGATCGACGGAAGATCACATTAATGCGTGGAGGAGCGTGGACACACACCCAAATACTCGCTTTGGGGGTCTCCGCTTTCTGAACCGGCTCTTCCTCACGTCTCAGCACCGTCGGGGCCGCTGCTTGAGGAACGGAACAGTCCGCTCGTGGGGTCCCCGTTACAGGAGGCCGTTTCTGCACACGGAGCAATCATGTTACCTTCCTCGGGGCGTGATTGGGCCTTTAGGGCGTCCCTGTGTCTTCAGGAGTAGACAGGGTCGCTCCTCCCAGTGTACGGTGCAAGGTTGTCCTCTCTGGTCCCGCGTGCTGCACACTGTCTAGTGTCCAACACAGAGCTAGTTTCTCTAGACTTGTCTTGGGTCCAAGACTTTTAAGTAATCTCCATCATGAAAGATTTGTTATAATGACTTAAATCCACTGTAATCCTGGCATTCACCTTTAAGTGACTTTTTTTTTTTTTTCCAAGTATAACTCCCAGTGTCGACAACCGAGCATATTCTGGTGCCCGTGTCCCCGAGATTTCTATATTTCCTTTTTGCCTCCTGATTTAGCAGCCGAACTCCCTTTCAGGAATTGACAGGAGATCCGCTTCCCAATGAGAGACAATCCCAGTGAGAGACAAGGCAGCAGGCAGCATGGCCAGGCTGGGCCGCTTGTTCTAACAGACGTCCTGAGAATGTTAACTTTTGCTGTGGCTTTTGAAGGAGGAGTGTTTCTGAGCACCCTCATCTAGACGAATTTGCTCTTCAGATCCCAATAACCTCCAGGACCTGGCTTTAAGAGACCATTTCTTCACGGAAACAATCTTGGTCATTTCGGAATGATTCAAAAACTTAGAGGAAACCTGGCTGGTAAATCTTGCAGACAAAGTATCTCTGAGTGTATTTTAAAGCAACTCACCCTTGGTGACGTTGTACCTAAAACCAGAATTTTAGCTTCACAAGATTGGGTTCCCTTCTTTAAAAAGGTTTATAACTCAGTAAGCTTCTGTGTGCTTTCCTTAGGTACGTACTTAGTTTCTTGTATTCAATTCTTGTATATATGTATGTATTACTTTTTTTGCTCACAACACCCAAGATTTTTTGTGCAACAGTTACAAAGATGAGTAAAACAATCCCTTCTCTCGAATACCTTACAATCTAATTAGAGCCGTGAGAGAAGGTTCAGAACAGTTCTTCACATGCCTTTAAAGAAAAAAAAAAAAAAATCAACTCCTCATAAAAGCTAAGGAGAGCTGGTCTGGGGAACCCAAAGGGAGCCAAGACCCAGCCCCCTGCCCTCAAGAAGCTTCAAGAATGCATCCTCCTAAAGTAGCCAGGACCATCACCTGAATAATATTCCCAGTTGCTGAATGTGTGGGTTTGTTATTTAATTGGCCCTTTTCACGCCCAACTTTTCCTGAACTTTTCTTCTGTTTTAATCTGCCTTTCGTCGAGTCGCTCAAGATCTAACTCAGTTTATAAAAGTAAAACTGTGTCAACTGTGTAGGGGAGAATGATCATTTTTTATTGGTCATAAGCAAAGGATACTCATGCTTAAAAAGTGAATCTGCTTGTTCAAATGGACAATAAAAGAAATCTAAAATATATTGCCTGTTTTACTTTTAATTTAGGAGTGGGTGCCCTGTGAAGGCAAGGATTGTGCTTCTTGTGGTCACCACTGCTTCCCGCCTCCCATCCTATGCCTGGCAGAGAGAAAATGCTCTGTAAATATTAATTATCTCGATAAATTAAAGAATGAATGGGCGATATGATGAGTGCACCGAGAGACAAGTCGTGTGTTCTGACTTGCGTGTTACTACGGTCAGAGTACAGGCTTTGAGCAAGGTAAGTGCAATCTATAGCCAACACCCATCCCAGTGTGTTTCTAGCCTGTGCCTGTCCTCTGGCTAAGGAGCTCTGGCATCCCTCCCCACCCCCACCCCAATCTGGCTAACTCACAGAGCTGGGGTTTTGTTCTAGGTGACAATACTCCCAGTTCAGAGACACAGTCTTCCCCCTCCCCTGCTGTGAGAATGGCCCAGTTTCCGGCCAATAATCTCTAAGTGGAGAACTTTGTGGGGGAAGGACTGAACAGAGCCAGACTCATCTGGAATGCTTGCCTCCTCGGCTTGCAGGAATTATTGGAGCCTCAGCAGCCATCTTGTAACCATGAGAGCGAATTTCATAGCTGAAGATGGTAGACAGGAGGTGAGACTCTGAAGCTTCCAGGCAATGCTGAACAGCAGCCCAGGCAGCCTTTGTCTACACTTCTCTTTAGGTGAGAAAAAGAAACCCCTTTGTTGTTGTAGTTGGATATTTTGTTACCTATCGCCTGATGTAGTGATTAGGAATCCGCTTCAGAAACTAAAAGCAAAAAAAAGATCTTGCGTTGCTCTCACCTCCTTTCTCAGTAAGGACAAAGAGCACTGTGTCGTTCAACAGTGAGCAGGTACGCTTAGATCCCACTTATGTCCCAGAGAAAAATATTAAAGTATGATGAAATGTGGGATAGAGTTTGGAGGAGATATCTACTAAACCAACACATCTGAAATGTGGAAAAAAAAAAAAGCTTATAATTTGGGGGAAAAAATAACATAAATGACACTTTGAGGCTATTCCAGGGAACCTATGCTGTGTTCATTAGGGGAAGGGGCTTGCCGTTCAGTGGAGAGCTTTTGGAGGCAAAATATCTTTTCCCAGAAGCCTTTTCAGCCTGAGGGCTCTTATCAAAAGTGTTGTAAATGAGGTCACTGGAATCCAGCTGGGAGAGCTCATTGAGCCACGATTGTCCAGAAAGCAAACTGCAAGAGATAAGATTCAAAGAAAGAAAACACCGTCCATCCGCAGATACGTGTTTTCCTGGTTCCATCTGTTGCCTGGGTGACTGGGTCTTCAAACCTGCCTTTGGTATTGGACCCACCTTTAGCCTACTCCAGGATCCCTAACAGGGTCCCTAGAGCCCCCGAAATAGATCACACTACTGGGCCTAGCTCAACTACCCAAGACAGGAGCTGAGTCCTTGGGGTTCCACCTGTATAGTCAGCAAACATTGTGTCCTGCCCCATCAGAGAGCTCAAAACATCTATGTCAGCTGGTTGGAATTCCAGTGCTCCTAACTTCTAATCCCTTTTTAAAAATATGCAAAGATATCATAGATGACATTAAACAAGTAGTCTTTTTTTTTTAAGATTTTATTTATTTATTTGTCAGAGAGAGTGAGCACAGGCAAAGTGGCAGGCAGAGGCAGAGGGAGAAGCAGGCTCCCCGCTGAGCAAGGAGCCCGATGTGGGACTCGACCCCAGGACACTGGGATCATGACCTGAGCCGAAGGCAGCTGTGTAACCAACTGAGCCACCCAGGTGTCCCAACAAGTAGTCTTTTTTAAAGTAGAAAGTGGGACTGGCCTCTTGTATGCAGAGCTTGCAAATCTAATTTAAAAGTGATAATATCATGGCATTAATCTTAAGGGTGTTTTGTTTGTTTGTTTGTTTTTCAGAATTGTGGATAGCTACACATTAAAACAGTGTACATGAATGATTAATCTGTGATGTTATTCCAGGAACTTGATAACAACAAATACTGAATATATACTTTAAAAAATAGTAATACCAAAAAAGACAAGTAATACCCGCAAAAGACCACACAGAGAGAGAACAAAATGACTTAGCTGTTTATAAGTATTTACTGTATGATTAAGTTGATAGATCAGTAGGGATATACTAATTCAATCATTGGTTAAATGTTTGAAAAAAAAAAGATAAAATTCAATACTGATGGATCAAAAACCTCAAGGATTTTTTTTTAAGATTTTATTTATTTATTTGACAGAGAGATCACAAGTAGGCAGAGAGGCAGACAGAGAGAGAGGAGGAAGCAGGCTCCCTGCTGAGCAGAGAGCCCGATGCGGGGCTCGATCCCAGGACCCTGGATCATGACCTGAGCCGAAGGCAGAGGCTTAACCCACTGAACCACCCAGGCGCCCCCTCAAGGATGTTTTTAATGACACCAAAGGACAAGTAGAAAATAGCAATGAAAATGTATGTATTTTGAGCATAATATCAAAGGCAGAAACCACAAAAGAAAAAAAAAGATCAGTGACTTGACTCCGTAAGTTTTCATCTTCTAAATACAGAAACATCTACAGATGATGTGTTGTGGAAGACATGCTGTGAAAAAGTCCTCTGGGGAAGAGGAGAGGAGGGGAGATACACGTGAAGGGAAGCTGATGAGTGTGATTTGATAATTAAGGCATTTCAGTGATGAGTTGATGGGCACGTAAGGCTGTGATGTATTATTCTGTACCTTAGACAAAAGTTTGAGATTCTCCACACTAAAAAATATACACCCTCTAATTTCCAGAATTCTGAAGAACGAGGCAAAAATATTTGCTCTAAGTTCATTTAAAATAAAAGACCCTGGAGTGCCCAGGTGGTTTAGTCAGTTAAGCATCCAACTCTTGATCTCAGCTCAGGTCATGATCTCAAGGTCTGGAGTTCAAGCCCCAAGCTGGGGGAGCCCTGCACGAGGCATGGAGGCTGTTTAAAAAAAAAAAAAAATTAACTTAAAAAAACAAAAACCCAACAAGGAAAAGGGGCAAAATGCATGGACAAGAATTTTATTACAGTGATTAGGGGCACCTGGGTGGCTCAGTGGGTTAAGCCTCTGCCTTTGGCTCAGGTCATGATCTCAGGGTCCTGGGATCGAGCCCCACAACAGGCTCTCTGCTCCGCCGGGAGCCTGCTTCCTCCTCTCTCTCTGCCTGCCTCTCTGCCTACTTGTGATCTCTCTCTGTGTCAAATAAATAAATAAAATCTTTTAAAAAAAAGAATTTTATTATAGTGATCATAGGTACTATATAAAGGATTGATCTCCTTAGTTTTTTAAATTTTATTTTATTTATTTATTTGAGAACGCATGCATGGGGGAGGGGCAGAGAGAGAATGAGAAAGGAGAGAGAGGGAGAAGCAGACTCTCGCTGAGCAGAGAGCCCGATATGGGGCTCAATCCCAGGACCCGGGGATCATGACCAG
This sequence comes from Mustela erminea, assembly GCF_009829155.1. Lineage (NCBI taxonomy): Eukaryota > Metazoa > Chordata > Mammalia > Carnivora > Mustelidae > Mustela > Mustela erminea. Next base: position 1,764,046 of record NC_045618.1, on the reverse strand, counting down.
AGCCGAAGGCAGACGCTTAACCGACTGAGCCACTCAGGCGCCCCCAGATTTCTTAGTTTTTAAATAGCATATTTTAAATACATACGTTAACCTTCTTCAGTTGATCCAAACAAATTTTGAAGATGTCAACGACCCCTAGAACCCTGTGGGACGTGATGTGGAAAAGCGAGCACTCTGATCTACAGCCTTCTGGCTGGCGTGTTCATAGACAGGCTTTCTAGAAGGAAACTTGACAGTACGTACCGGAGGACTTGAAAGCATACCACATCTATAGTCAAGAAATTCTGCTTGGAATGTAGCCTAAGGAAATAACTTGTTTTGAACACAGATTTTTAAATAGTAGGATGTTTATGACAGCCTGGTTTATAATAGCAAAGAAAAAAAATGGACGGCATCAAAGCTTGAAGTAAGTGATAGCACGTTCGGACGAAGGACCAACGTCTGGCAGTAGAACAGAAATTGAGGGACCGCGTTTAGTATTGTAGGGAAACATCTGTAATGAGCTGGACAAACACGGAGCGCAAAATAGGTACAACCCCATGTAAATATACTTTAGAAGATTAAGCTTGGGGCGGGGGGCGGGTGGAATCTGTCCCTGGCCAGTGAGATTACAGAGTTTTTTTTTTTTTAATTTGGTCGGTTGTTCATTTCTGGTGTGCGCATTCTGTAAGTTCTAGGCATGTCCTATTTTTATAATTCGGTGGGGATAATAAAGGTCATGTTAAGCCAAACAGGAGAAAGGAAGACTAAAGAAAGTGCTCTAGAGTCATGAAGATGTTCCAGTTATTCCAAGATCCTTCAGAAGTTGAATCCCAAAGATGGAGTGAACGTTCCAGTCACATGGGAATAAGACGCTGTTAGGGCGGCTGAGGTCAGCGGAGCTTGGCTAAGACCTACTACGCACCGGGATTGTGTGGTTCCTGCCGCAAATGCAAAGGGAGACAAGATCCCAGAGGACCTGTTTTTCTTCTCTCTGCTTCGGAGTCTGCATTATCTGATCGTAGGACCTTTCTCGGGGCTGGTACGTGTGCCCAGCCCAGGAATGCGCTTCCTGTCTGCGGTGTTTCTCTGCACTGGCTTCCTCCCTCCCTCCCACCCTCCTCTGACTTCCTTTCCCGGATGATGACGCTGGGTCTCTGTGACTGCAGCCGCAACTTGGAGGAAGAGCCGGGACTCCCAGCGCTCCATTGGCCCGTGTCTCCTGGTCTCTTCCTGCTGCTCCACGGAACTGCTCACAAACACTGTCCTCCGCGGGACCTTGTCTGCACCTGGCACTCTGTCCTGGCTGGAGGGTGAACTTCCTTCCCCGCCTGCAAGTGCCTCCTCTTCTGCCCCCTTTCCTTCCGTCCCGCTGAACCTCTTCCACATTCTCTGGCTGCCCCCCCTCCCTCCATCAGACCGCCCAGGATGGCCTAAGGGACGGTAGCTCGTGTCTATCACACTCTTGTTGGCACCTTCTCACACATCCTCCACCACCGTCGTCCCTCTGCCGTGTCCACTTTGCTGGGTCCCTTCCCTGGTTAGACCAAATGTTCCACAAAACATTATCGAGCACCCGCTCAACGCAGCAAAGAGCTGGGATATCCAGATCTTGTCCTTTAAAAACTGCTTTTCCGTGGTTGAGTGTAGTCGAGTGGGAGATAGCTTGGTTCGGTGCAGTAGCCCAGGGTAGAGCATGGAACGGACCGGGTTAGAGTCCAGACGTTACCACCTTGGGCAGATTACTTCTCTGACCTCTAGTTACCTCATCCGTAGAAGGAAGTGACCGTACCTCTTAGGAAAGAAGTGCCTTGTAAACTGATAAAAGCTCAAAGGTCAGGAAGGCAAACACTTGTGCAGGCTTGAACTCCAGCCCCTCAGTAACAGCTCACTCTGCACCCTCCCCCCACCCCAGTCCTGGGCTTCATGACTTGTAAGTCTTGTGACTTTCCGTCCTTTGTGTGGATGTATTGAAACTACGCCTTCAGTCAAAATGACCGTGGTTTTCAGTCCCCAGAGTGGGGAACCCAGATGCCGGGCCCCTCTCGGCCGGCCGTAATCCGCATGTTCTTGATCTGATCCACGGGCTCCGGCTTCCCAACACGGAGACGCATTCTGCCCCTCCTCTCCCTCGAATTCAGGTTCTCCTGTGTTTGCTCCGAGGAGCAGAACACAGTAGACATGATTCTGCCAGACTTCCCACGCTGGGTTCCAAGAAGCCTCCCAGCTTCTGCCGGACCCTCATGATCTGTTTCCTTTGGGGAAAGCCGGCTGCCATCCTGGAAGGAAACGCACATTATCCGCAGGGAGAGAGACATCAGAGCACCCCCAGCCCCTGCAACTGCGCGGGCTGGGTGGCGGACACGGTCAGTGGGAGAGAAGGTGGCAGCCCCCGCCGTCCGCGGACTCTGCCTTGGGAAGGTCCGCACTAGGGAGCCACCCAGCTAAGCCGCCAGTCCGTGAGAACGAGGCGAGATGAGAAATCATCTTGGCCCCCAAGCTTTGGAGCAATTTGCCATGTTCACTAGACTAGATAACGGGGGCCAGAATATTTTTCATCAGGACACAGAAAATCGTCTTTATTAGAACCCGTTGGGAGAAGTTTGCTTTGAAGCTGGATGCCAAAAAGACTTGAGGGACGAGTTGTCCTCTGTCATCCACTCACTTCCAACCACACTGTCTCATGGTCCAGATTCCAGCCTTTCATGTTGGCTGGACCAGAAAGCCCAGAGCCATCGGCTGCCCTTTTTGAAGGTGACATGCAGGTGACATTTTGCAAGTATGGTTTCTTCTGTATTCTAGTTCTTTGGCCTCTCTGTTTTCTTTTTTCCCTTTATTTTTAAACCCCTGCTTTTATGCTAACTTAAAATTTCCATACCCCTGTAAGCTTTCTGAAATCATTTCTGTAAAAAGGTAGGGAGTGATCCACTTAAATAAATAGAGTATTTTCCAGGAACTGCACGGAACTTCCAAAGAGGTCACAAAGTTGAATGAGGCTAAGATTCTTACAGAAATGTCTCTTGAGGATGTTATATAACCCTCATGATAACCATGACAGGAGAAATGTAGAAAGTGCTCCAAGAATACAGAATAATTTGCTCCCGTGTGGGGTTGGCGGTAGACAGCTGCGCTGAGCTGGGCTTGGAAGGAACGAGAGGTCATTCTAAGCAGAGTTCAGTACAGAGAATAGGTATTTTCTCCTCCCAAGACACATCCCCCTACTACTGCCACTAACCCATCCCCTCCAGGATTATTCTAGAAACTTCTCACACTATCAGCTTTCATCTCTACCATGCCCTGGAGTCTTTCCTTCAGCTGACAAAGATTTCCAAGTTTCCCCACCTTGTAAACAAACAAACCAACCAACCCTCACCTTCCTGGCACCCTCCTGTCCCTCAGGCTTCTGTGCCTGTGTCCCTTCACCGCCAGGCTTTTGGAAAGAGCGGTCCACACGCACGACCTCCACTTCGTCCATAGCCCGGTGGTTCTCAGACCTGACGACCCATTAAAATTCTGAGTATTTCTTTGAACTTCCAGAGCCCAGGGCACCCCCCCCAGAGCGATAATCACAATCTCTGGGGGTAGGACCCAGGAGTTTGTGGGTGAAACTCCCCCAGGAAATTCTAGTTTTGGTAGGGAGTCCCTGCCAGGGCCCCTGGCAGCCGCTTTCCTCCAAGGCCACGGGTCACGTGACTCTCCCCTGTCTAAATCCCATGCCACTGTCTTACTCCTGACCCTGCCTTGTTCCCGAAGCGTTGGAAGTAATTGGCCACCAGCCAAGTACGAAGTCCGAGCGTTCAAAGCCTTCCCCGCCGTGGCCTCTCACCAAACCCGAGCGTGGTGCTGCTCAGATACACGGGTTTGGTGGGACAGAAGAGAAAGCGCTGGGGCGGGACTCGGAGTCCAGAGGCGATGCCCGTTCTGTAACCTGGAACGCGCCCCGGCAAGGTGGGCCCGGCCTCCGACCACAGGGCGGCATCCCGGGAGGCTGGCAGAACGTGTCTGTTCACTCAGCACCCATGCTGTTCCCAGTCCGTGCAGGCGTGGAGGAAGCGCTGGTGCAGGCAAACAGGACAGGCTGGGGGCGCCCTGGGCGAGCTCACACTCCACCCCGGGGAAGGGCTCCGCAGACAGAGTCCCTCCGGAGCCAGAGACAGGGTCCAGAGCGTGTAGGGACAGGCTGTGTCAATGGCAGGCAGGACGCCGGCCAGATTCCGGGGGAGAGAATCCCCACCCGTGGAGCCCCACCCCTGTGCCAGGCAGTAAATGGGACATTGTCTGCTCGGCGTCCCCAGGAAGCAGACTGCGTCTCTGAGCCAGAGATAAGCCTGTAGGAGGTGGACCGGGCAGTGCTCCTGGCACCAGCCCGTGAAAGGGAGGGAGACGGGAATGGACAGATGGTGGGTGAGGTGGGCGCCAGGAAGGCCGCTCTGCCTGCGCGGGGATCTCCGACCACCGGGGGTTTGAACAACTTCTCAGTAGTCACACGGCAGGTGCGTCTCAGAGAAGAAATCCGACTCTGGCTCGGATTCGCCCCCTTGCTCACACCTTCTCCGTCCTGGACACGGAGGGATCTCACCTCCAAGGATGTGAAAACTGGCTTTGGGGGACAAAACAACTTTAGACATCCCAGTGGTTTGCGGCTCTCCAAAGGGGCCCACAATATGACAAATGTGTACTTGTGCTATTAAAATTTCCTGGGTGCAATAATTAGGGGGAAAAATGTCTAAAAAGATTTGGGGAGGGGGACAAAAACGGCCCAAAGGTTGGGAAGCAGCTCTGGGGGCGCGCGGGTGGGGTTCAGAGGTATAACAGAAAACGAGATCATCCATATTGGGATGGCGTTGTGGAAGAATCAGAGAATGGCCGGGCCAGACGGTGGCCAGCCGTCTGGGACTTTCCATCAGAGAAGTAGCTTGTGTTTTAGAAGTGTTCCAGGAGCCGCAGCGGGAAGGAGGGGTCAGACAGGGACAAGGAAGGCCATCGCCACTGACCGACAGACAGGAGGTGACGAGAGTCAGAGCCCGCCGTTGACCTAACCTTAAGTCCGTGATGATTATATCTGGAGATTCTTAACTAATTAATTCTTCAAAGGCTCTCTTTCCGAGTCAGGTCACGTTCTGAGGTTCTGAGTGATCATGAATTCCGGTGGAACTCTGCTCCACTCACACCTGGGGGTCGGATGTGGTTTGGAACCACCGATGGTGAGTGGTAGAGAGACGCAGCACTCTATTTTGTGTTCAGGGGAAGGGGGCTTCTTTTCTTTTTCTCCTCAGGGGAGGAGACTTGGTCTTTCTGCAGGCAGGGAGGTAGGACACAGGAAACACGGAAGATACCGGAGGGGAGGCTGACAGAGCAAGAGGAGAGGCAGGACGGGAGAGAATCAAAAGCACGAAGAGAGGACCAGCATTGACCACAGGTCGCCCGCAAGGTGGGTTGTAAATGAGAGCGGGAAAGTGAAGACTTGAAGGGGGCGAGTGGGGAAGCTGGAGGGTTCTCCGGCGGGTTCTCGAGCCGCACGCGTAGTTCTCTGCCTGGAGGACAAGCAGGGGACGAGGCTGGAAGGGCTGACATGGATTGCTGAGACCCGGAGCATCACCCTGGAGTGTGACGGTGTGTGACCGCAGGCTGAGCAACCGTGAGGACCCGGCTGAGGCTCCAAGAAAGCCAGTCATCGAGACAGAACCTGGCTGAGTCGTGACGTTGACCGAACCAGCCTGCCGAGCTTGATCAAACCCCGAGCTTCACGAGGAAATCTCGGGACAGGTTCTTCATCTTTGAAATTACTCATCTAATTTAAAAAAGCAAAACCTAGGCATCACGTCCACCAGAAGGGGAAAAACGAAAACAAAAACGGCGCACAATTTAACATTAGGTTGGTTCCATAGTCAGTGCCGAAAACATTTCTAACAAATCTAACCCCACATTCAAGTAATTGCCAGATCGGCAAACCGGGGGATGTAACGGACGCGTTGCAGTGAAAGAAGGAAATCTCGGGGGGCACCTGGGTGGCTCAGTGGGTTAAAACCTCTGCCTTCGGCTCAGGTCATGATCCCAGGGTCCTGGGATCGAGCCCTATATCGGGCTCGTTGCTCTGCAGGGAGCCTGCTTCCTCCTCTCTCTCTCTCTGCCTGCCTCTCTGCCTACTTGTGATCTCTCTGTCAAATAAATAAATTAAATCTTTAAAAAAAAAAAAAAAGAAGGAAATCTCGGGAGACTTGAGACGGGCGGTTGTGCTCTCCAGTTGGATAGGGAAGGGCAGGGGGGTGTCCCTTCCCTACAGATCCTGCCATAGATTCGGGGGACAGCTGGGCAGAGAACATCTTGTATCCACACGCCTTGCTGTGCCCGTTGAACTGCACATGACTCCAAGAGCTGCTGGGACCCCACCAGTACCTCCGTGGGGCTGCTGCCGGTCAGAGTGGTCACCGTATCCATTCATGAACACAGTTCTGTCCGAGTCTCTGCAGTCAGGGTCTGTGCTCAGTCTGTGGGAGGAATCAGCAGGGGGACGATGGTGGGATCCTACATTCTTGTTTCAGTTGCAAACAACCCTCCCTTCCCTGCCCCGATCTCCAGTGTCCAGTTGGGAGATGTGGGAGACGCAGGACCGACTAGAGAGCTCTTAGACCCAGGAGACGAAGGACCAAAGACACCAGAGCTAACTCAACCTGAAGGAGAGGGGAAGCCTTGTGACTCCTCTTGGCTTGATGTGCTGGTGGGAGCCAAGACTAGGTTCCAGATGTTCCAGTGCTCTGGTTGAGCAAGTCCAGTCCTCAGAACTTTGAACTGAAGAAAGCATGTTTCTGCCATGAGGCTAGAGTCTCAGTGTCCCATTACCCCACAGAACCTTGCCCAGCAGACCTTTGCCTTGATCCAAGTGCTTAACCTCCACAAAGCTGCCCAGGTGACCTGGGAATGCAACTCACAGGTGCTGTCCTTAGAGCACTGGTCCATGCTCTGTTTCTCCATCTGGAAGAGCCAGAGAACAGGAACATCTGGTATCCCAAGTATGTTGAAAGATTTAGATGTAGGCAACCCACATGCAGTATGATTAAAGAGCGCTGTGAGAATGTCAAATGCTATAAATACGGTTAATATAATGATAACCGAGAAGCAGCGTGGTTAATTGAAGCCAGTCCCCAGAGCTCTCCTGTAATTATGGGATGCTTGTGTCAGATCTGCCCCGAAGCCTGGCAGAGACCTCGCATGCAAACAGGCAGGTCACATAATTTGCATCTCGCGAATATCTGAGATACAGCGTAAACCCAGGGGACAGCGAGATGCATTCCTACGAGTTCTGACAAGTCAAGAGGATTTCTTGACCCGAGCGCTGTTTGTCTATCTGTCTTTATAGCGTGTGACCTCAGGCACAGACCAGCAGTTCTGAGACGGGGCACTCCTCGAACCCACCTGAGTGGGAGCGCCCAGGAAAAGGTGCCCTTGAGCATGGATCAATGCAAAAGAAATAGGAAACCTCAGGGATGAGGGAAATACACTTTTAAGGTCGACAATTCCTAAATCTGTCATTAGGACTTCAGTGTTTACAATAACATTACCTTCTACGGATGTGTTCCTAGACCTTCTGCTTCTGCATTCAGATCTTGATGGGTTCCCATGTCCCCCCAGAAGGCGATGACGTTCTCAATTTGGCAGACTGGAACCGAACCCGTGTAGATCTATTTATTTAAAAAAGGAAACATTGTTGAGGAGTGAGTCTGGATGGGACGGGTGTCAACATTCGTACCCACACCACAGTGTACCACAGACCGAGGTGCACACGGGATTTCATTGTGGGACGTCTCGCCGGACGACCTCAGCTTCTGGGTCTGGAACACCAGCGCCCTCTCTCCCCACATCCTGCTTGCTTCCTAGGCTTCCCCGAGGGATCCCAGGCCTCTTCTGCTCCACCCGTCCGCATCTGAGCTCAGGTTCCTTTCTGACCCCCACTCCTCAAAGCCAGAACCTCCTCCCATGTTCCCACTCGCTGTCCAGAAGCCAGAGCCCGAAGCTTTGGTTGGATCTCAGACGTCTTCCTTTCCTACCCCTACTTCCGGTTTATGTGGGTTTTGCCTGCGCTGGTTTCTGTCGTTGACTCCACCCCCACCTTAATCCACATCGCGATCCTTTCTTGCCTAGATTTCTGTCTTCGTTTCTAGGCTCTGGAAACTCCATTCTTACTGCCCATTAAATTTGACCACGACGTCCCTGCTTCAGTTATAGAATATAAAATCCTACCATTGTGTCCTTGGATACCAGATAAGGTCTAAATTCCTTTATATGGCCTCTGAGCCCCTTCTAATCTCCCCAGCTGCATCACTGATCACTCCCTAGCTCACAAGAACCTCCTCTCAACCCTTCCTACACTCTCCCCACGAGACCGTCGGCTCCGTGAGGGCAGGAATTGTGTCTGTCTCAAACACCGTCCCATCCCCAGGACCTGGTGCGTTGCCCTCAATCCGCAGCGTGCTCTATATGCCTGGAGCCCAATTTCACTTTCCCTTCTAAGTGATCATTAAAAAAAAAAAAAAAAAAGTTTGCCCTTTTCAATCCCTGTATTCCTGCCTTGAGTTCTTGTCACACCAAGTCACCTGATCTTTGTGACCCTCTATCGCGACCTCAAATCACAGTGCTGCTGGAGAAGTGTGCGTTGCTGTGTCGGCAGCCTGGGCCGAACCCATCCTTGACAGCCCTCGTACAAATCCCTTTCCTGGGCACAGGGGGAGGCTCCTGCTCTGTAAGTCCCAACTGCACTCCACAGCAACTGGCTTCCCAGGTCTGTCTGGGCATCCATCTCCCTCTTCTGCTAAATCCAGTCTGAAGCCCTGCTGATGAGGTCACACTGCCTCCAGGATACCAGCATCGGTCCCAACACTCCCAATGGGTGTTCCTTCCTTCGTCGAGGGGCAGGGGGCTGTTTCAAAGAATGCTGCTGTTGGGCTCGGTTGCCGTGTTATTTAGAGACCCCGACAGTCAGAATTTCTTCTTTATGGCTACCAAGTTACTCTGGCTCTAATTTCAAGTATTCCTCCCCTTTGAGACTGTCAGTCACGGAACGGGGAGCTTCACATGTTCCCCTACCTGATCCCCACCTTCACCCCCAAACTAAGGGTAGAGACCCCTGAAGGGACGGGTCCCTCCCTTCACTGCACCTGGCCTTGGAGCCTGATTCTTACTTGTTTACAGAAGAGCCCGATCACAGAGGACTTAGAAATTCTGCTTTGTTTTTGAACATCTAATGACATGAGGTTTATTTTGTTATTTAATATAATCTCTATTAAAGGAATCACTAATCTATCATGCTTGAAGACAGACATTATTTGGAATATAACGTGAAAAATCCCCTGATATTTGTTATGTCAAATAAGGAGAGAAGACAGATTTTTAAAAAATCAGATCAGTGCCCTCTAGTTCCATCCACGTCATTGCAAATGGCCAGATTTCATTTTTGATGGCTGCATAGTATTCCATTGTGTGTGTGTATATGTGTGTGTGTGTATACCACATCTTCTTTATCCATTCACCGTCAGTGGACATCTGGAGAGTATTATGCTAAGCAAAATAAGTCAATCAGAAAAACACAACTATCATATGATCTCACTGATATGTGGAATTTAAGAAATAAAACAGAGGATCATAGGGGAAGAGAAGAAAAAATAAAATTAAGACACAACCAGAGACGGAGACAAACCATAAGAGACTCTTCACTCCAGGAAACACACCGAGGGTTGCTGGAGGGGAGCGTGTGAAGGGATGGGGTAGTTGGGCATGGGGCATTAACGGGCATTAACGAGCACGTGAGGTAACAAGCCTTGGGTCTTATATAAGACTAATGAATCACAGGCCTGTACCTCTGAAAACAATAACACATTCTATGTTAATTTTTTTTAAAAGGAAGAAAAAAAAGTCAAGGCACAGTTTGTTTTAAAAAACCGATGAACATGGGGCACCGGGGTGGCTCAGTGGGTTAAAGCCTCTGCCTTCGGCTCAGGTCATGATCTCAGGGTCTTGGGATCGAGCCCCGCATCGGGCTCTCTGCTCAGCAGGGGGCCTGCTTCCTCCTCTCTCTCTGCCTGCCCCTCTGCCTACTTGTGATCTCTGTCAAGTAAATAAATCTTTAAAAAAAAAACAAAAAAACAAAACAAAAAAAAGACCAATCAACAAACTCTGAGAAGGTAGAGCAGAAAATCTGGTCAGATTTGCTTTGGACGCCGCAGCCTTCGGCAAGGAACGGACGGAGAGCACGGTGAGGGGAAGCGGGTGTGACGGGCGGGGACGGGTTTCCAGGTGGTTCTGTCTGTCTGCCCGCTCTTACCTGCCCGTCCTCAGTCTTGGATTAATGTGAGCCCCGCCCCCTGTGTTCTTCATCGGGGACGGCCACGCGGTGCGATGAAAAACTGGACCACGTTCCGCAACATCAAGTCTGCCCTCGGCACCACCCACCAGTGGGTCTTCCCACTCCTTGTTCATGTCCGTTCCCAAGCCACCCGCACCTGACGGTTGCGTGCGACTCCGGAGCCGCAGATGCGGGGAGACGGAGACGAGTCGACCCATGCTCAGAGGCTTCCAGACTCAATCCCGGCCTCCCGAGGCTTCTTGCTTGAAGGAGTGCTCGATACGGAGCCCGAGGCACAGCAGAGCTGGTGTCTGAGGTCGGGAAGTGCTTCAGGAGACCGTAAGGAGTAGAGCTCGGGCTGGCTGGCCGGAGCGGTCAAGAGCAGCGTTCAAGGGTCGGTCAGGGAAGGACCCTACAAGAGCTCTCCACAAACGGAGTGGGTTGTGTCAGGAGACGGTTCCCTCTCACTGGAGCCGATGGTATCAGTCTTATCTTCAACAGGTGGCTGGACTAGAGCTCAGGAGCCCTCGTAATCAGGAGAGCACATTCTGTACTGCAACCCTCCCCGGTTGTAAGAGATTCACTCGAGGGACGCCGGCGGGGCTCAGTCGGTTGGGCCTCTGCCCTCTGCTCAGGTCATGATCCCGGGGACCTGGGATCGAGTACCGCATCGGGCTCTCTGCTCAGAGGGGAGGCTGCTTGCCCCTTTCCCACTCCCCCTGCTTGTGTTCCCTCTCTCACTGTGTCTCTGTCAAATAGATTTAAAAAAAACAGAGAGAGAGAGAGAGAGTCACTCGGCACGTACAAGGGATACGCTCCTCGTAACTGAGAGTGGGGGTAGGCGGATACAAACGTGAAAAGGTCACTGCCGTGGGATGTTGGAAATGCCACACTTGGAGGGTCGGTGAGACAGCCGGTGGGAGGCTGCGCACAGCTCGAGAAGTCAGAGAAGGTTTTCTATCCAATGCGTTTCCAGCTCAGTCTTGTCGAATTTGGCCGGCGTGATCGTAAGAAGAGGGGGCATGTGCAGAAGGGCAGAAGCAAACATAGGCGCGTGTGTGCGAACGTCCAATGGTGCAAATGGCAAGAGGCTCTAAAGGCTGTAAGACCAGACTGTAAGTGGCCGTGATGCCTCACGGTGGTTGGGCAACATCGGAGCCCAGAACACAGTCAGTGCGTTGGCGTCGTGGGCGGCGGGAGGGGTGGCGTGAGCTAGTGTGGGCTCCGGAGCGGGAGAGGCTGGGAGGATTCTGTATCGGGGCGTGGAGCAGGGGTACGGCGGACGAGGAGGAGTCGGTAATATTTCAGAGGTTGAATCCACAAAGCTGAGAGATGAGTCGGGGGTGGGGACGCCGGATGGGTTGAAAACGACTCAGATATTTCTGGCTGCAGCGGCTCGGTGGAGGAGGAACCGCCCGGCAGGACGGGGACGTGGTGGAGGTCGAGTCTGAGCACATCGAGGTACAGGTGCCCAAGGGACATCCTCAGAAGTGTGGGCCCAGAGCCCAGGGGAGAGCAGCAGGTAGCAAACCGTGGGACGTCAGCGTGGAGTGGGCGGTGGGGCTCTGCCCGGGCTCCGTTCCTCCCTCTTCTGTGCAGACAGAACCCCTTTCCGTCTGGCAATGGCGCTAACCTTCCTGCTCCGGAGTCCCAGCACGAGGTTCTCACCAGAGCCAAGTACGCACGTCACCACGCGTCCTGCACACACGGCTTGACCCGAGGTTGGTCCAAGACACAGGAACATGATTCCTTCTTGGAATGTGAAGAAAATTTCCAACGTATGTGAAGGTAGGGGCACAGACATCAGACAGCCTCGGGCCAGGAATCCGCGGCTTCCGCAAGGACCGACTCGCGGCCAGTCGAGTTCCCGGCACCTGTGTCTTCTCTTCCCACGTTATTCTGTCTCGAGTCCCAGACACCTGGGGGCTCGCTCTCTGGTACAGGAAAGTGTGGGATGTGCGTAGAAGACGGGGCTTTCTGCGGTCGTGTTGCTGTCGTGTTTGAAGCCAGTCTGACCTAAGAGGGGGTGAAACTGGCCTAAAGACGCGCTTGAGAGAAAGAGCCCCGGCACTCTTGGCGTCTGTGGTTCCCGAGTTCCAGAGGCCTCCTCACTGTCTGGAGGTCCGGCACATGGACTCCCCGAGTCCAAAATCGCTCTTCCTGCCTTCACCAGGTCAAGTGGGGTTTCTGTCCCTGCAACCCAGCTTCCCAGCTAAGACACATCCGCGTTCCCCGACCGATGGCAGCCGTGCCAGCGAGTGTGTCCTGTAAAAACACCCCCCTCCCCCCGTGAGCGTCCAAATCCCCCAGTGCCTCCTTGACGACCCGTCACCCCGGGATTACAGGGTCATGACTCACCTTCTCTGTTGTCCCACAGCCGTGCGGGTGTGCCTGCTGGCGCCCTGCCCCAGACCGGGAGCCCCCAAAACAGGAGCTCGTCCAAAGCTCTTCTCCCCGCCTTCACCCCCCAACATCACCCTCAGGGTCAGGTCTCACAATCTGCAGGCTGAGGGGCGCCCGGGTGGCTCAGTGGTTAAGTGTCTGCCTTCGGCTCAGGTTGTGAGCTCAGGCTCAGGGTCCTGGGATCGAGCCCCGCATCGGGCTCCCTGCTCAGTGGGGAGCCTGCTTCTCCCTCTCCCACTCCCCCTGCTTGTGTTCCCTCTCTCTGTGTCTTTCTCTGTCAATTAAATAAATAGATAAAATCCTTTAAAAACAAACAAACAAACCTGCTGGCTGAATGAAAAAGCAAGGTTTAATTTTGTTAAGCAAAGGTTCAACGCCACCTCGAGCCGGAGAGACATTTCGGGCAGTTTCTCTAGGGTTCTTTCAAACCATTGCATAGAGGGAGTCCATGACGATGGTTCAGAAATTAAGCCCTAATAAAACCAAGACAGCAACATTAGTCACATGATATTAATTTAATGAAAACCCAAAGGCCACCAAGTCCTGCCCGACTCAGTAACCCCCACCGGGGAAATGTCCCGGACCATGTTTCCTTCCGACAAAGCAGAACGGCATGTTTTCTATCAGATGCTTCTGGGCCTGGAGCTCGAGCCATGCCTGTCCTCGGGGCTCCGCGTCCGCAGGCCTGGCCCCCGGCTGAGGCGAGGCCCTGCTGACGCCCACGCTGCAGGCTCGTGGGCCACGTGCTGAGTGTGGCCGCTGCCCACCAGCGCCCTCGGCCCACGGCCGCGCGCCCAGACCACAGCTTTCCCACCCCCAGATGTTGTGGCTTGACGGCCCAGGGGTGTGGCTGGGCTTTGGAAATTCTAAAAACACCCTCGGGGATGTGAGTGTGCCCACAAGTTTGGGAGTCTCAGTACTCTCTTCAAGGCAGAAGTAGAGTCCCAACAGCCGGCCGCGGGTCCCACATCTGCCACTTTGTGATGGCGGGTCATCGAGGACAAGACAGCTCACCTGTCTGAGCCACGTGGAGGTGACCAGACACACCTGTCCTCTCTCTCTCTTGCTCCCTCCCGCGCTCTCAAGGGATAATTTAGAAAAACCTCTCAAGTTTACGGTGGGAGGGAGGCATTCCTGGGGCCACGTCGGGAGTGGAGCGCTTCCGCTCACCGCCTGCCCCCCGCAGCTGTCGGCCCTCAAGATGTCACTGGTGCCTCGTGTCGATGGTATTTCCAGTATTTTGGATTAAACTAAATATATTATTAAAATTCATTTTGCCCGTTTCTTTTTCTCCTTTTGCAGTGTGGCCGCTGGAGAACGTACGTAATGTAAGTGGCTCGTGTCGCATTTGTGCTGGAGAGCGCTGGCCTGGCCCCCTGGAAGCGACGGTAGGAGACACAGCAGAGGGATTCCGAACGCCGCGGGCAGGCCGGTAAATGCGTAAAAAGAATGTCTGCGGCGAATGGGCTACTCCTCTGTCCTGGCAGTCGGTGACCAGAAGTCGATTCAGTTTCAAGGTGCACATCGGGGAGGAGGTTCTCCGAGGAGGCGGAGCTCAAACGGTAAGTTGTGTCCTCGAAGGGGAAAAGAGACCAATGCACACGGAATCCGCCGTGGTGCCGGAGAGCACCATCACTGCGCGGGGAGCGTGGCGGACAGGATCTGGGACCTCTGCCCCCATCCCTCCTTACCCCTGGGCCTCCTGGGCCTTTCCATGGTCCTACAAGACAACCTGACTTCCAGCGGCCCGGGCTTCCCGGCCAGAGCCCACAGCAAAAAGAACTCTGCCCCGGGGTTCAGGACTATGATACAAGCAGCCCCACCACTAGGGCTACAGGACCCTGCACACTCCCTGGCGCCAGTGGATTTCACGGCAGTCAAGGAGTCCATCTGAGGTCAGAGGGTCCAGCCCTGCTCCGGGGCTCTGAACAGGCCACGTCACCCGCAGCAGAGAACTAGTCTCCATTTGAAAAGCAGATCTGGGCCCGCTCCTGGGTCCTAGGGGAGAGTGTGGGTTGGATGTGAGTCACTGAAGGGCCAAGTCTGCTCTTAACGATCCGGGTGCTGGGAACCCCCTGAGCCATTGGGTGGATGGGGCACAAGAGCTTGCGCCACGGGGATAGTGGGGCTGAGGCAGGTCTAAATGGGGCAGAGGCGCACGTAAGTTCACACACGGGACCCGAGTCCGGTCAGCCGCCTCTGCCACACGGAGGCAACAGCTCACACCGTGGCCTCCTGGGGAGGGCTCCTGACGACGGCTGGTGGGGGAAGGAGGACCCGGGGTCAGGATCGCGAACGGGTCAGCTCAGTGTGTTGATTCCTGCCCCAGAGGGGCTGTGGCCGGGACAGGGACACCAGGTGGTCCTGAGAGCAGCAGGAAAGGAACAGATGAGGCCCCTCGAGGAGCCTAACTTCTGAACACACACCTGTCTGGTCCTCCAGAAGTAGCTTAAGATAATAAAATTGTCATCTTGGAGAAAAGAAAAGCAAACCTCCTCAAGAAAAAATGGGCTTGGGACGCCTGCATGGCTCAGTCACTAACTGTCTGTCTTCAGCTCAGGTCGTGATCCCAGGGTCCTGGGACAGAACCCCGCATCGGGCTCCCTGCTCGGCGGGAGCCTGCTTCTCCCTCTCCCACTCCCCCTGCTTGTGTCGCCTCTCTCGCTGTCTCTCTGTCAAATACATAAATAAAATTTTTTTAAAACGGAAAAGAAAGGAAAGAAGAAAGAAAAATTGGGCTTGTCGAGCGGTGCTGGTTCACCGAACGCGTCGCCCAGAGTCTCGTGCACCTTTGTGTAGCCACACTCAGGGCGTCGGAAGCAGGTGCAAGGAACGCCGTGGGGGTGGGTCCGGCCTGGACTGGAGTCTGGCCGGCCAGCTATGACAGAGGGACAAAGGGCGAAGGGAAGTGACAGTAATTTAAAGAACGGATTGCAATGGTGGCAAGCAAAGTTGCAGGCAAGGGTCAGGACCCGCAGATAAAAGAGGGAGGGAATTGTGGGATGGACGCCAAAGGGTTACTGAAGTGGAGTCCAGAGACGGTAGGTCAGAAGGAGAGCAAGGTGCTTGAAACGAAGTTTCCAGCAAAGGAAAATTGGCTGGGTGTGCTAGGTCTGGACCCCAATGACGCCACGGGGCTGCGCTGGGGCGGACGGAAGGAGGAGAAGGGATGGAGAGGCCAGCGCCGGGCAGTTAGAGACCGAGGTCGGCAGGAGCAGGGCAGGGGCGTGGGTGGAGAGGAAGACAGCCGGGGGCCCAAGTCCTTCACGGATGGGGGAAGAGGGACCTAGAGCTCAGCGGGCATCTGCGGGGAGGTAGGAGGCTGGTCGGAGGGCTGGATGGAAAGAGCTGGAAGGCGCTGGGTGCAGGGAGGGCGGGGAGGGGGGAGTCAGAAGTGGTTTGGAAAGGGCAGCGGGACCCAGATAAGGTCTCTGGGCTCCCCTGCTGGTTCTCCTGTAAATCTGCAGTTGGGCTTGTTTAAGCAGCTGTCGGTCGTCGGGAATTTATTGCTCAACAGTAGCTGAACTGTGGGAGAGCCCAAGGGTCCACGGACGGCTGAATGGATGAAGATGTGGGGTGCGTGCGTGCGTGCGTGCGTGTGCGTGTGTGTGCGTGCGTGCGTGCATGTGCGTGTGCGTGCATGTGTGTGTGTGATGGACTATTACTCAGCCATCAAAAAGAATGAAATCTTGCCACTTTCAACGGCATGGGTGGAGCTCGCGTGCATTAGGCTAGGCAAGCGAAGGCAGAGATAGGTACCACATGATTTCACTTTAATTTGGGAAACAAAACAGATGAGCCTACGGGAATGAGGACACAAAGGAGAGAGGGAGGCAAACCACAAGACGCTTCTTTTAAATTTAATTTTAAAAATTACAATTAATGTTCCCAGTGTTCCCAGATTCCTTGCTTATGCACCACACCCAGTGCTCCATGCAAACTGTGCCCTCCTTAGTGCCCACCACCAGGCTCCCCCAACCCCCACCCCCTCCCCTCCAAAACCCTGTTTATTTCTCAGAGACCACAGTCTCTCATGGCTCGAAGAGACTCTTCACTACAGAGAACAAACTGAGGGTTGACGGAGGGAGGTGGGCGGGGGATGGGCTAGGTGGGGGATGGGCATCCACTAGGGCACCTGTCGTGAGGGGCACTGGGTGTTGTAGGCAGGTGACGAACCACTGAATTCTACACCTGAAACCAATACTGCACTGTATCTTTGCGAAGTCAGATTTAAATAAAAATGTTTCAGAAACGGGGCGCCTGGGTGGCTCAGTGGGTTAAAGCCTCTGCCTTCGGCTCAGGTCATGATCCCAGGGTTCTGGGATCGAGCCCCGCATCGGGCTCTCTGCTCAGCAGGGAGCCTGCTTCCCTCTCTCTCTCTCTCTGCCTGCCTCTCTGCCTACTTGTGATCTCTCTGTCAAATAAATAAATAAAATCTTATTAAAAAAAAGTGTTTCAGAAACAGTGGATTGCTAACCGCAAATAGAGCAGAAACCCTCTGACGTAGTATCATTCCCATTTCACAGATTTGGAAACCGTGAGATTCCTGTACCCGCACGGCACGACCGCACGGCCAAGTGAGCAGCTCAGGTGCACTTGGCTTAAACTGAATTAGCTGCGTTAAGTAAGAGAAAACTTTCATGAAAACTTCCAGATCTTCAAACGGCGGGTGAGGGAGGAGTTCTTACCACGAAAGCAATGCGCGTGTGCGGCAACGTGTGAACACAGGCGGGCAGAGAACACAAAGAAACCGGCAATCCGATCAACGGTGTCACCGGTCACTAATTCATCAGAGTGTGTCCCGCCGACCAGGCCCTTGCATCCATGCATCTGTGCGCACACAAAGAATGACGTTTCCGTCCCAGTAGAATCATATTCTCACCATTCTTTGGTTCACCATAATAGATGTAAGCAATCTGCCCATTTGGAGACATTTATATTGTTGGAAGAGCTGGTTTTTTAAACTGTTCCGTGCTCAGTTTCTGTGCTACGCTGCGGATTTCGCTAATTGCTTTATTCTGCTTTTATTTGAGCATTTTTTTCTTATGATCTCAGCCATTTGCATTTCTTTTAAGATTTCATTTTTCTTTTTTTTTTTTTTTAAGATTTTATTTATTTATTTGACAGAGAGAGATCACATGTAGGCAGAGAGGCAGGCAGAAAGGAAGGGAAGCAGGCTCCCTGCTGAGCAGAGAGCACCATGTGGGGCTCGATCCCAGGACCCTGAGATCATGACCTGAGCCGAAGGCAGAGGCTTTAACCCACTGAACCACCCAGGTGCCCCAAGATTTCATTTTTTAAGTCATCTCTACACCCAGCGTGGGGCTCAAACTCCACCCCGAGATGGAGAGTTACCGGCTTTTCTGAGCCAGCCAGGTGCCCCAATTTGCATTTTTTAATTAAATATTCTGTTCAATCTTCCTGCTCGTATTTCTATTATGAAAGGTCAAAATTTATTACATAATCTTGCGAGTCAAAATTACTACAATGTACTTCATAACGACTGCAGGCTCGTGTTCAAGCTGAGTCCTACAATTTGTTTTTTGTTTTGCTAACACGGTCCTTGTGTTTTCCGGTTGGTTGCCAAATTTGGGACTGAACCAAAGTGCCTTCCAACCAGTTTCAGACTCTGCTCTCCAGAGGACAGAGAGGGAGGTCAACCCTCCCCTCCTCTCTGTACTCTTTGTGTGCTAGAACTTCAGACTTAGATCCTGCAGACTTAAACTGAAATTAACATTTAAATGCATGATTTCCAGCTTAATTTGAGAAATCTAGTAAGCATGCAACCGGAATGTTTCTCCAGGTTTGCTCTATCTTTTCAGATCTTATCGTATGTTGATATTTCACACCGCAGGAAAGCCAGTCCGCATTTTTTTTTTTAAAAGATTTTATTTATTTATTTGACAGAGAGAGATCACAAGGAGGCAGAGAGGCAGGCAGAGAGAGAGGAGGAAGCAGGCTCCCCGCTGAGCAGAGAGCCCAATATGGGGCTCCATCCCAGGACCCTGAGATCATGACCTGAGCCGAAGGCAGAGGCTTAACCCACTGAGCCACCCAGGCGCCCCGCCAGTCCACATTCTATACCATCCCTGGGGCTCCTCTCTGAGCCTCGTTTACGGCCACTCCGGGATAACAGAGCATCTCAGGCTGTAACTCATTTTCCGACCTTTCTTTCCTTTCCGTGGGCTCCATATGGAGGTGGACAAATGGGAACATGGGAGGGTTGAACTGAAGCTCAGAAACTCTCTCAAAACCGGGGTGCAAGGAAGCAGGGCCACAGAGACCAGGCATCTTGCCCTGTGCCTTGGAGTTTAGGGCCACTGTGCGGTTGCTGGGCTTTGGGGTCAGTGTACCTATAAGACGAGAGCCTCAGAAAAGGAGTGAAAAAAAATCTGCAAAAACAAATTGTCCCCATCATACCTTTGGCTGAGCCCTACACAGTGCCTGGTAGGCGGAGACCCAGGGTCAGCTGGAGGCTGCAGGGTGGGGAAGGGTTTCAGAGTCGTGCAGGAGCGGCCAGAGGAGGCCTGCGGAGTCAGCACCTGAGCCCTGCGCTAAGGCTCCAGAAGGACCACACCCTCGTAGTGAGGACAGGTACTGGGAGAAAGGGCTGCACCCTCGCCACGGGGGTAGGACTGCAAAGACTTGCTCCAACCAAGCCTGAAACCATCACTCACGTCTCAACATGACCAAGGCAACGCTTCGGGGATTTCACTGTGGGCAAGAACAGAACCTCCCCGTCTCCAGAGGAATCCGACAACCCAGGGCCTGTCCTCTGCTGTGTACGGTATTTGGTAGACATGCAAAGGGACGGGGTAAAGAGACCAACGAACAAGAAATGAAACAGTCCTTAGATGCGGGCTCTGAGATGACCTTAAGGCCAGAGATGGTAGAGACAGAGTTGCTTTTGAGCTATGTTTTTGAGAAAATAGAGGGGGAAATGGATGAAAAGGATGGACGTTTCAATAGAGAACTAAAATACTTTTTTGAATTTTTAAAAGATTTTATTTATTTACTTATTTGAGAGAGAGAAGGCGCTGAGCAGGGAGCCCCATGCGGGGCTCGATCCCACGCCCCTGAGATCATGACCTGAGCTGAAGGCAGATGCTTCACCGACTGAGCCATCCAGGTGCCCTTAAAATATACTTTTAAAGAATGCTCTAGAAATATGAAACACAGCATCTGAAGTTGGTGCTTATTCGAACGGCTTGTGGGAGACGGAGCAGAGCAGGGAACAAAATTAAGTGCAGGTGGGGAAAAATCGATTGAAAATACCAGAACTGAAGCACCGAGTGGGGAAAGGAGCAGAGTTTCCTCTTGTCTCTCCGCTCCCTGAGACGGCCCCGTGCGGTGATGAGGATCTCCAGGCTCGTTAACAATTGCAACTTCTCTTTCCTTCCAGGTTGAGAGCGTCCCTCCTTCCTCCACAGCTCTGAACTGGACAGACTGAAGTCCGAGAGGACCTGTCCCCCTCGCCCTGTTCTTCTGCCTCTCCTCACCCATCTCGCAAGCTGGTCTCTGCTCTCCAGAGCTGGAGCAGAGCAGGCTGCAGGGCAGAATGGATGGGAAGTTTCCCCCTGGGTGACCCCCTATGCTCGACAGGGTTGGATGGTTACTCTTTCTCTTTCATAGCATTTAAAAGTGTTCTTCAAAAACCCCATTCCCATCTCTGGCTTGATGCATTTTTTTCCTGGTTGGTTGCTTAAGCTCCTTCCTTCACCCCTGAGAATCCCATGGTCTGGTCCCCTGTTGGACTAACCTTGACCAGGACCTAAGAAGATCTTAAACTGACTCTCTCTTTCCCTCCTGCCACTGGAAACACTTGCCTGTTTTTTGGGGTTCCAGAATACTCTGGGAGGGCAGTCAGATCCCAAGGCCTGGTGGCCAGAGCGGCCACACCAGCGTTTCCTAAGTTAGATTCCTCAGGTGTCAATCAAACATCAGTCCCTCGGTTTCTGAAACTTCTAGACACATGCCTGGATCTTCAGTGGTCCCTTCTGAGCCCATTTTCCTCAGAAAGTTCGGAAAGTTTGAAGTGAGGGGCAGGCTGCTCAGACACCCCAGTCTCTCCAAACCTTTCTTGGAGTTTTCTGGAGCCTGGAGGTAGGTGGTTGCCTAAGGCTCACAAAATCTTACAAATGCGAGTGGTGGTCTCGCATCTCACTTTGGGTTGGTCCAGGGTTGGACAATAAAGGGTTAACTCAGCAGGCCTGGGATCGTCATGCTTGCACATTCCGAAGAAAGGACTGGGCTGTCTCGGTCTCCTGTGACGTAACCTATGAGTCTCTGGAATGTTCTGCCTGATAAGACTATCTTCACATACCTGGGACCTCGGACCACACCAGATAGCTTCCTGTTAACAATGTGGTTTCTGATGAGGGCCTCAGGCTACAGTGTATCTCTCTGACCTCTGGAGATCCAGAAGCTGTGGCTAAGGTCCGCGGAGCAGGTGCTCTGTGCCCACATGACCGACCCTGGGTAAGCCCTGGGCACCAGCACGCAGGGGAGGTTTCTGGGTCGGGGGATGTTGTGTGTGTTGTCACACCTCATTCCTGAGAGAATCAAGTGCTGCCCACACAACTGTGCTGGGAGAGGACAAAGGAAGCTCATTCCCCATCACCCTGACTCTGCCTTACCTCCCTTTACCCTTTGCTGAGTCTCCCCTGGGTCCTTTGGCTACACGACACTCTCTGTCCTGCCCTTTCCTGAGTTCTGCGTGTCCTTCCGGACTGTGGCATCCAAGAACGGTTCTGGAAACCCCAGCACCGGGACCGGCAGTACAACGACCGCAGTTAGTCTCCTAACACAGCTGCGGTATTAAAAAAAAAATCTCAAACCCCCAGAAAATCACAGAGGCGAAAATAACGAACACCCGTGCGCCCATCACACAGAACAAATGAACGGATTTTGTCACATTTGCTCAACTTCCTTGTTTTCTTTTTTTGATTAAGAAATAGAACCTACTGGGGCGCCTGGGTGGCTCAGTGGGTTAAAGCCTCTGCCTTCGGCTCAGGTCATGATCTCAGAGTCCTGGGATCGAGCCCCACGTCGGGCTCTCTGCTCAGCAGGGAGCCTGCTTCCCCAAATCTCTCTCTGCCTGCCTCTCTGCCTGCTTGTGATCTCTGTCAAATAAATAAATAAAATATTTAAAAAAAAATAGAACCTACTAGACACAAATCAGATTTCCTGGAACCCACCCCGGTCCTGGTCCCCGTGGCGGTCACTACTCTAGGGCTGGTGTATGGTCTTCCTTTCTGGGTTTTTGTATTTATTCCTGTGTACGTGCATCTGCCTGGACGGAGCCGGATGGCCTCAGAGCGCGGAGGTCTTGCTGTCTTGGTTGTATCCTCGCTGTGCTGGCAAACAACTTGGCGAAATGCGCGTTCGTAACTTAACTTCAGCCCAGAAGGATGTAGCACACAGAGCTTGCCAAGTGCCAGGCTCTGGTGCTGGGGACACGACGGGGTCGGTCTGCACACGACGGGGTCGGTCTGCTGCTCTCGTGGGAACTTCTATCCTGGGGGAGGATAGTGACATTAAATCTTGCTGAATTCAATACCTGTTTTCTGAGTGGTCCTTCCTAACACGCCCCATGCCTACATCACCAGAGGATCCGTCCCCCGAGTCAGGCACGGCAGGGGAGAGTATGGAGGTCAGATCAAGGGTGCGGTCGGGTGCAGTGCTCTGCATTACGGCTTGAGCAGACCCCGCTGTGTCTTATATAGATACAGGTGAGACGCCCTTTCTTGGCCCTGGACTTACCTCGATGAATCATTCTGTGTTTGTCAATCTCGGTTTCCTGATCTCTGCTCGGAGGCCTGTGCCAACCCTCATGTTCCAGGCCTCGAACACCCTGCAGACCTCAAAACAGCAACAACAACAACGAGGAAATTCTGTGAACCTCACACACAAAAAATGATCCTGGTACACAGAATATTGCAGGATGATTCTCTCCATGCTGCTGTGAACAAAATCAGTTCAGTTTTCCGCTAACACGCATTCAGTGACCCCCGACTGAGCACTGCCCACGTGCCAGGCCATTTGCCGTGGAGTGGACGAGGAGAAAGGGGTGGGGGTAAAAGAGAGGCCCAGACAGAACGCGAAGGAAGCCCTCGTGTGGAAAACCCTCCCAGGTTGGAAGGATCATGGAAGTCTTCCTGGAGAAGGTGGCATAGCAAATGGATTCCTTAGATATTTATATTGAATTCATATGCATTTTTGAGCCATTACTGTGTCCCATGCCCTGCACAATGTGAAGGCTGAGGGGCTACCGTGACGAATACGACAAAGCCAGACCCCGCCTCTGCAGAGCTCCCACCAAGCATGGGTCACCTAGTGTGTGGCAGAGGTGAACGGAAGATCCTACAGCCAGGGGAGGGACAGCTCACCACCCCAAGGACGGGCTTGTGAAAGCTTCAGAGACAGGGCCAGGGCCAGACTTGTGCTTAAAGGATGTATAAGATCGATGGAAGCGGAGAGTGAAAGGAAAGATACTCTGCAAAGCCCGCAGCACGTGCAAAGGCACAGTGGTAGGAGAGAGGTCCTCAGTCGGTCTTCCCAGAGCAGACCGGCTGTGATAGAAAGTGACTCAGTGAATGGCGGGGATCTGTTTGAGATGAGCTGAGGGAAGCCTGAACGTGGACAGCTGCTCGGGAAAGTGAACCTGGTGGGATAAAACCCAGGAGGGAACGGCGGGCGGAGATACCGCAGAGACCGGTGGGCGTGAGCATCGGACGCCTCATATTTCTCGCGTGACGATCGTCCCTCACGTGTGATTTAAAGGCTCATCTTCGGAAAAAAGCTGAGGAAATGGGACTTATCACGTATCGGACAATTGAATTTTCCATTTTCTCCTAACTCGGAGCTCGCTTCTCTGCCGGAAAGCCACAAGCCACAGCCGAGGAGCCTAAATGAGGCACCGACATTTAACACACGTCCCTGAAGGGCGGTCGGCAGACAAAGGCTTCCTCAGGACACGCACCAGCTGATGTCATAGCGAAGTCAGACACAATTACTCATCACCGTTCTGTTAACAAACGGAGAAGGGGGGAAACCCGGGGAAGGTTAAGAACACCATGGATTACAAATTATTCCAGGCACAGACACCGCACCAGGCCCCTCTGCGTGTGCTCTCCTGCGGCAACAAAGGGAAGATTCTTCTGGAAGCTGCTCTTTCTGGGCGAACCCCTGGGATCCCTCAGGATTAGGGCGGACTTGGACCCTGCCGTCATCCAAGCCCAGAGTCACGGAGCAGAACAGCCTCTCGGGGGTTCTGGCTCGGTCACTCTGCGCTCTACCCAGAGGGCAGACCCGCTGCAGGTCTGTTTTTAATCCCGTTCCTGGGCCCTGAGACCCGCCCTCCCTCCGCACGGCTCGCTGCTGCTCTACCGTGTTGTGAACTGAACAGAACCGCCTTCCTCTGGCTCCTTCCAGAAATCCCCCATCCACCGATGCACCCAACTCCCTCTTCTCTGAACCCCTCGTGCTCTTCTACGGCTGAACCAAGGCCGTGGGATTTTAGTTTGCCTCGGTAGAAATGCAGACCCCAGGAGGGGAGGACCGCCCCGCTCCGAGCCGCCACGGCAACCCGGTGACAGGGTCATACTGGGGGGCACACAGCACGGTGGCTGGGACGCGGGAAGCCCTGGGCAGTGTACGGCCATCATCTGTTATTAGTATTACTGCTCTGTTCTTGGAACGGTGTCGCCTGCCACACATAGCCAGCACCGCAGCCCCAAGGCATCGGCGCGTCTCTGCGGCCATCGGTGTCGGGGACACCTGTGCGGTCAGGCCCTGGGCCCGGTGTCTCAGCGTCTCCACCTCCAGGAAGCCCCACCTACGGCAGGAAGAGGAGGAGCCTCCATAGAGAGTTTCAGGGGAAGCAGAGGGTCAGGAGGGGCTGAGAGAGAGACAGCCTTCTCTCGGACGAATCCCACCAGAGGGGAGGCCCCGGTGGTCAGCCAGGCTTGGGGCAGCCGCCTGGGGCGGGGCTGCTGGAGCCTCTGTCTGGACCCGAGGCCCCACATGCGTCCAGCTTGGTCCTGATCCCAGTGTGATGGGCAAGTGGCCCAGCAACCCCTCAAGGGGCCCTGGATGGAGGTGGCAGGGGACCTTCCTTCCGCAATGAAAGCTCCCATAGATGCAGATCGGGTCTCTCCGCCAGTCGCTAAGGAACCGCCCATCCCGCACCCCTGGCCTTGGCTCTCTGGGCCCCGGGCAGCTCCACGGTCCACAGACTTGGAAGAGAAAGAAGAGGGTAGACAACGTTCCTGTGGTCATAGCCACGCACGCAGCTCGTGACCATTGGGTCATCATGAACCAGTGATGTTCCTCACGCAGCGGGGGATGGGGCTCGCCGGGCCCTCCTGGGAAGCAGACCCCACCTCCCCCGCGCAGACGCCACAGACCTCAGGAAGCTGGGCTAAGTCTACAGAGTCAGACACAGCCACCTTTGGAAACTGTGAGGGGTGAGCTCAGGTGACCGTGGATCAGCCTTCTGGCGCTCGCAGGCCCTGGCCAGCACGGATGCGGCCACACAGCGGGATGCTTATGGTCCCTGGGTGACCGGCCACCACTTTGCCCCGGTCTGAGGGATTCCCAGGGTGTGGGGTCTTCAGTGCTAAATGCATAGCAGGTTGGTCCATCCCCTGGCAGGGCCTGTCGTCTACGGGGCAGTTAGCCACACATCCTACTCCCATCTCCACGGCCCTGATGGTGGCTGGCGCTCAGGGCTGGCTGCTGGCCGGCCCTATTCTGCACGGTGTGTGCGTGTGTGCGTGTGTGCGTGTGTGTGTGCATGTGGGTGCACGTGTGTGTGTATGTCTCTGTGTGTGCAGGCGTGTGCGTGCACATGTGTGCGTGCGTGCGTTTGTGTGTGTGTGTTTGTGTGTGCGTGTATGCACACGTGTGTGTTTGCCCTTGGGGTCCTCAGAGCCAGCGTAGGAGGCAGGACACCGTCTCTCCGTTTTGCAGAGGGGGACACAGAAGAGGCAGGATTTGAACCAGGAACCCGCAATCCGACTCCTTGCAGCACGCTCTCACTCACGTGCTACACCCTCTTTCCTCCCACGCAGTGCTCTAGGGGCTTAAACCGTGTTAATTCAGTTATTTCTTACAATGACCCCGTGAGTGCTATCACGGACCAAGAAGAAAGAACAGCTCGCCGGGGAGAGCGGGAGCACAGGGCACGGGCTGGGCACGGGCTGGGCTGGCTCTGTCATCGGCGTGGAGAGCCCGTGGGCCAGAAGCCTCCCGGACCAGCAAACCCAGGCTCTCAGTCCGCTGCATAGACGCTAATACATAGCAGCTAGCATAAGCGCCGCCCCCCCTAGGCTGACCACTCTGGAGGGGTATAATTAGCCAACGGGAGCACTGATACTGGTGCCTCCTTCCAAGGAAATGTTATCAAGGAAATGTAGAAAGTATCACAGTGAACGTCAGCGCGTAGCCAGTGAGTGAGTCACTGTTTCCAGGGATGCTAACCGCGGGCACCAGCAGGCAGGTCTGGGGAAGCTGCGGGCTCCGGCAGGGTCCCGGGGGGAGCGGCAACAGCTGAGTCCGGAACGGGGCCGGGCTGTGTTGACCACAACATCACATTTTTGCATAAATGTCACCAGGGCTTGGAAAGGAACTTGGAAAAATAGAAGCGTCTCATGTGTGGAGGGAAACTGCCGTGATTTTCCCCCTTTCGCTCGTTTGCGTGGTTGCTGTTTGTTTGTGGCAGAGCAAGGCCAAAGGCCCGCAGTGACTCAGCCTGGATTCGTAGTCCTGCCCCTCCTCACCCCCCACCCAGGCCTCCTCCCTGAACACCCCCAACCCGGGCTCCTGCTTCCCCTGCTGGGGGTCCTTCCTGCAGGGTCGGAGCAGAGCCCCTCCCCGTCCCTCTGCCGTGGGCTGCTTGGGGCCCAGCCACCCGGACCGGGGAAGGCCAGGAGAGGGTAGACGGCTCCAAGTGCCCCACGGCGGCTGGAAGGGAGCCTGTGAGTGGGGACGAGCGAGGTAATTCGGAATCCCTCAGGGAGGTAGGACCCACGAAGGCAGAATACCGCTCCATTCCAGGATGGTCCGCGGGCCCACAGCCTGTGGGAAACACGGGGGGCGCAGGTCCCCTCGGGCCCACCCAGTCCCGCCTCCCCCCTGGTCGGTGCAGGACCTGCTGTCGGCCAGGCCTACGCCCCTCGGCGTCCCCCCGGGGGCTGGCTTCGGCTCCAGCAGCAGCTGTCCTTCCAGCCTGCTAACGCACCGGAAACGTCCGTCCTCCCTGAGTCAGGGGTTTCCTCTGGGAATGTCATTCTCATCCACGGAAGTCACAGGAAGTGTTAGTCCCGTTGCCTGAAAGTGACCCCTCGGGAGCCATTGTGGACACTGTTGTCTCAGGCTGGGTCACTCTGTGCAAAGGCCACCCTTCCCCAGGCCCAGGCGGACTTGGGCAAGGGAGGGGATAGACTTGCGTGGGAAATGGGACTGCGGAGTGAAATCCCTCAGAGCGGCCGGCCCGCCGAGGGAGGGAGGGGGGTGGGGACAGCCAGGTGCTGTGAGGGGGACACCCCCCCCCCGGGTGCCTCTTCCGGGTAATCACCCATGATCTTGAGCAAGGCCTTCTGAGAGCTGGCTTCCTCATTCCCAGAAGGGGGTGACGGCCGCAGCCCTCACTGACGTTCACGGAAAGGGTCAAAGGAGACACGTCCCAGCCCGGCTGGGCGGGGAGAGAGAGGTGCACGCTGATGACCACAGAAAATGCTGAAGGTTCTCACACAGTCAGAGTAATCGCCAGGTGGGCTGTCAGCGGGGTTTGGTGGGCAGGATGAGTGGCTGAGCTTTGGGCAAAAATGTTCAGAAATCACTTATCTAGACACTCCTTCCTTCCTTCCATCCAGATTTTATCTATTTGACAGAGAGAGAGACACCGCGAGAGAGGGAGCACAAGCAGGGGGTGTGGGAGAGGAGGAAGCAGACTCCCCGCCAAGCAGGGAGCCCGATGCGGGACTCG
Source organism: Mustela erminea (assembly GCF_009829155.1). Classification (NCBI taxonomy): domain Eukaryota; kingdom Metazoa; phylum Chordata; class Mammalia; order Carnivora; family Mustelidae; genus Mustela; species Mustela erminea. The sequence goes on along the minus strand of NC_045618.1, from coordinate 1,736,339 downwards.
ATCCCAGGACCCCGAGATCATGACCAGAGCCGAAGGCAGGTGCTTCACCAGCTGAGCCGTCCAGGTGTCCCAAGACGCTCCTCTCTCTGCTCCCAGATCCCAAACTGCTGTCTTGCCTCTTCTGTGGACTGAGCAGCCTTCCCCACTACCTGCGTGCGAGGGGTCAGTCCCTTCTCCCAGGACCCAGGGGAAACAGAGTGCCAGGGGTGGAAGCAGGAACAGTGTCCAAGCTCAGGTTCTGCTGTGTGTCTCCTGGGAATGAACCCACTGGGTCCTCCCCTCCCACTAGCTCTGTGAGTCCCCGTTTTACAGAGGAGGAAACTGAGGCACGGAGCGGTTCTCACAGCTCATGCCAGTGGAGGCAGGATCTGAACCTGGACCTGGGTACGCCGAGAGGCCCTGCATGTCACCTCCCCACATGAGACAAGCCACTGGGTGACACGGGAGACCGTTGTCCTCACTGTGTCATCCGCAAAGTCACACCTAATGGTGGTGGCAGACACTGGTCCAGGTCCCAGCTCCTGATCTTTCGCTCAGCCCTGAGCACCGCACTGGGAGGCTGTGGGGGTCTCGGGGTCTCGGTGCCCCAGCTGCAGAACGGGGGGTTGCAGGGGGGGCCCTCCGCTCCTCTGTGAAAACTTCCCAGCAGCATTGCCGGCTGTCCGCGTAGGTCAGCAGAGGCAGACTCGGAGGCTCGAGGCTTCCAAAGTGGAGAACAGTTGTTTTGCAAAACCGTCTCAAAGATGAACACTAGTTGTCGAAAGCAATGGAGGCATTTTCTTTTATTTCCGAAGGAAGTGATCCCACCTAAGGAAAGGTCACTCTTGAAGGAGAGGAGTTTGGTCACGTGAACGTCGGAGATACTGGGGCTCTCGCCAGCAGGCTGGAGAGACAGCCTGGGCTTGTGCCGTAGGTGAGCGCGCACGCGCGTGTGTGTGCACACGGGTGTGTGTGTGTGTATGTGTGTGCGCGCGTGCATGGGTGCCTGTTCCCTTCTTCAAGCTTCCGCCCAAAACTTTCCTCCTTAAAATGGTGATCTTCAAACTGGGTTGCGCAGAGTTCCCCGGAGAACTTTACAAGCCACCAATGACTGGAACCCACCGGAAGCAGTTGGAAGGGGGTCACCCAGGCTGTGGAGTCCAGACGTCAGCACAGTTTTCAGCCAGACGTTTCCCTCTCTGCTCGCGTGAGCTCTCGGGGCCGCGCACTTGGACCTGGAAAGAGCCTCAGGGACCAGCGCGGACTGCGGCTCTGGTGGCGGGAAAGCCAGGGAGGGTAGCGGCGTTCCGCCACCCCGCGGGATGCTTCCCCGGCTGCACAGGGATTTTAAGGAGCTGATTGTCTTTCAGAAACAGGGCCAGGCCAGACAATCTCGGGATTCATGCTCCGGGGAATAGAAGCTGGTCTTTTGTGAGGGAAATTTACATTTACAAGGGAAATCTGCATCTGTGAGGGTGTCCCCCGGTCTGTACCTCCAGCCGAGAGGGAGCGGATTCCCAGTCTCTAGAAACTCTTTCCCACCGGAGCCCCCGCGGACCTCCATCTGCATAGCAAGCCTTGCCCCTGCGGACTGGGCCCTTCCCAGGGACCCTGACACTGCCCCCGACCCCTCCCGACAGCTTTCTTTTGCTTTTAGCCCAAAATGGTATTTCAAGTGGAGGCTCAGGGAATTTTACTCTGTTTTCCTGAGTTTCTCCACATATACGAGGTTTCCTGTAATTAAATTTCTGTTGGTTTTTCCTTGCTAACCTGCCTTTTATAACATGGCGTCTCAGCCGCAGACGCTAGAGGGTAGAGGGGGAATTTGTGGAGGCCGAGAACAATCAAGGCCATCCCACCTCAGGTTTAGCCTAAGCATAAGTACAGCCATCTTAGCTCCGGCAGCCGTCTCAGACCCCTGTGCCCAAGGGCTGAACTTGCCCCCACCCTGCCTTAGTAACCCCCACCCTGTTTTGGTTCCAGGAAGCCCCACCCCGCTTTAGTAACCGGAACCCATAAATACCCCTGCCTCAACTAAGCTCAGGGTCCAAGTCCCTCCTCCACTGTGCTGCGTATAAGTGGGCCCGAGCTTAAACTTGTCAAATAAACCCTCTTGTGACTGCATCGGTGCTTGGCTCCTTGGTGGTCTCTCAGACGCGAAAACTCAGGCACAACAATTATGCCCACCACCACCCAGCAGCACCGTCCCACATCGGACCCGGGGGTCCCAGGGGTGGGAGCGGGGATGGGGGGTCCTGACCGGTGGGCCGCCAAGCTGGGAGAGGCTGCAGGAGGCTGGCAGGCCGGGCAGCTCTGCACCCCACTGCCTCGCCTACGTGTTGGGTTCCTTGAGGTACTTACTCAGCGCCATTTTAATGTGTGGAAACTTCTGGACCCACTTCTCCCGGAAGCACTGACAGAGCCCAATAGGTGGTTCCGTCTCGGCTTCTGGCTGCCACCCACCTTACTTACCCCTTTTTAGGAAGCAAGATAGAACCAACTGAGGCAGAATGTTCGTTCTTCTGATACCCCGGGGATGGCTGGCCCAGGGGAAACCGTGCCAGCGGAACACAGCCCGGATGCCCCGATCCCCCGACCCCAGCAAAATGTTCCCGTCTCCTTTGCCGTAAGCCCGGCGTGGGGACTCCTCGAGAACCAGGTGTACCAAGAGATGGGAGCCACTCACACAAATACGCCTACATTTTGGAGGTGAGGAGACCGTGTAGACTAGACTAGGGCGTGTTCTGCAAGCCTGACTGTGCCTTGTCGTCACCTGACCTGTTCCCCCAAGCTCCGAGCCCACCCAGTCAGTAAGAATGACAATTTAATTGGTTTGGGGCTTAGCTGGGACACAGGGACCTTAAGAAACTTCCCTTTGAAAAAAACATCTGGGGCGCCTGGGTGGCTCAGTGGGTTAAGCCACTGCCTTCAGCTAGGGTCATGATCTCAGGGTCCTGGGATCGAGCCCTGCATCAGGCTCTATGCTCAGCAGGGAGCCTGCTTCCCTTCCTCTCTCTGCCTGCCTCTCTGCCTACTTGTGATCTCTGTCTGTCAAATAAATAAATAAAATCTTTAAAAAAAAATCTGTTTGAGACCTGTACGTGCATCGTGCTTGTGTGTGTAGATGCACAGAGTACACACACTTACACACGTGTATTTAATACAAGCAGACTCATCCCACGTGCACACACGATTTATTTTTAAATTTGTGGGTTTTCTGGTTTTTTTTTTTTTAATTTTACTTTAACAAGTAATATTCTGCAGACATTTCTAGGTCAGTAAGTACTCATTTACAGGACTATCTTAATGTTCTATTTAGACATTTTGAGGGTACTGTTACATTCAAATTAAGTAGTACATTTAATACATTTTAAACATATTATTTAGACATCTAAATGTCTACAAAGTATTTCGTATTGTGGATTTACAGTATTTATTTAATGTCTCAAACTTCTTACTAACTTCTTCAGCACCATGAATAACCGTCGAACACACAACCCATTACCTGATCTATTTTGCGCCATTAATGACTGTTTACTGAGAATCAATGGTTATCGTCCTGATAACTTTGTGAACGCCATTTCTTTTTTTTGTTAATTATTTTTATTAACATATATTATTTGCCCCAGGGGTACAGAGCTGTGAATTGCCAGGTTTATACACTTCGCAGAACTCCCCATGGCACACACCTGCCCAATGTCCATAACCCCAACCTCCTCTCCCTCCCCACCCCCCCAGCAAACCCTCAGTTTGTTTTGTGAGATTAAGAGTCTCTTATGGTTTGTCTCCCTCCCAATCCCATCTTGTTTCATTTTTTCCTTCCCTACCCCACTAAGCCCCCCACTCTGCCTCTCCACTTCCTCATATCAGGGAGATCATATCGTAATTGTCTTTCTCCGACTGACTTATTTCACTTCTCATGATACCCTCTAGTTCCATCCACGTCATCGCAAATGGCAAGATTTCATTTCTTTTGATGGCTGCATAGTATTCCATTGTGTATATATACCACATCTTCTTTATCCATTCATCTGTGGATGGACATCTAGGTTCTTTCCATAGTTTGGCTACTGTGGACATTGCTGCTATAAACATTCGGGTGCACATGCCCCTTCAGATCACTACGTTTGTATCTTTAGGGTAAATACCCAGTAGTGCAATTGCTGGGTCATAGGGTAGCTCTATTTTCAACATTTTGAGGAACCTCCATGCTGTTTTCCAGAGTGGCCACACCAGCTTGCATTCACACCAACAGTGTAGGAGGGTTCCCCTTTCTCCGCATCCTCGCCAGCATCTGTCATTTCCTGACTTGTTAATTTTAGCCATTCTGACTGGTGTGAGGTCGTATCTCACTATGGTTTTGATTTGTGTTTCCCTGATCCCGAGTGATGTGGCGCACTTTCTCATGTGTCTGTTGGCCATCTGGATGTCTCTTTGCAGAAATGTCTGTTCATGGAAAACGGCATTCCTGATTTTTCATTCCTTTTTTTTTTTTTTTTTAAAGATTTTATTTATTTATTTGACAGACAGAGATCACAAGTAGGCAGAGAGGCAGGCAGAAAGAGAGAGAGGGAAGCAGGCTCCCTGCTGAGCAGAGAGCCCGATGTGGGACTCGATCCCAGGACCCTGAGATCATGACCTGAGCCGAAGGCAGCGGCTTAACCCACTGAGCCACCCAGGCGCCCTTTTCATTCCTTTTTAAGATGTGTTGGTAGAGTTGAACACGTGTGTACATGGCTGACTGCATTAGATTTTGTTTTGTTTCAGCCATTCATGCGTTTTTCTCTGAATTGCCTCTTTGAGTCCTTTGTCCTCTGTGTGCGGGGGGCGGGGAGCTGGCTTCCTGCCTTGCTTCTTGCGTGACAGACATGTTCGGGATGACCGTCTAGAACTTCCGGTGCCTCTTGATTTGCCCCTCAGACCTGGCGTTCCCTAGGCAGGGCTGGTGCTGGGGGTGCCCGAGGAGGCTGGAGGCTGGAGGCCGGAGGCAGAGGTCGCTGCTGGCTGGAGGAGTCTCCCACCTCTCTCCTCTTTCCTTTCCATTTCTCTCTGTTGCCTCCTTTGGGCAAAACCTAAAAGGCGGCCACCTGGCCAGTGGTTCTGGAAAATTGGGTTCACCAGCCCCAGTCCCAGCCCCAGCCCCAGTCCCAGCCATGCATATAAGGGCTGATCTGTAAGCAGCACGTGGAAGGGAGAGGCATTGGCCGTCCCCATGGGGTGCAGCTCTCCGGGTCTCTGTCTCCCATCTGTCCCGTCTGCTGCTCTGTGCTCCTGACACTGGCAGGGCCCCGCAGAGGTGGTCCATTCCGGCGTGGGGCAGGGGCTGGCCAATCCCCTGCCAACTCCTGGTTTTGGAACGAGGCTTCACCAAGGCCCACCAAGTCGATGTAATAACTTCAGCCACAAAAGGATATGGGCCAGACAGGAAATGAAATATTTCACTGTCATATCCAGGGGACGGAGCGAGGCCAGCAGCCCGACCTTCGGATTCTCACACAGCGACGTACGGACCCACACACCTGCAGATTCCCTCCTCCTGCTGAGTCTCTGCACTGAGGCCATTCTGGCCACAGAGCTCGGGCCGCAGGCCACTCCCTGGCCGAGCACAGCAGACGAGCGCTGACCGGCCGACAGCCACCGGGCTCTCCTCTAGGACACGCGCTGGGTTTGCTCATGTGGAAGTCAGGCTGCTGTCTGGAACTCTGCGGCTTCCCAGTGCCACCAGATTCTCCTGTGCCTCCGTCCGTCTGTCCTTCTTCTGAGCTCCGTCTGCAATCCAGCACCTGGCCCCAGAGATCCAGAGACCAGGGATGTACTGGCGGCCCCTCACCAGGCGTCTGCAAGGTCTCTGTGGGGCACAACATCCCAGCAGCTGAACTGGACCATCTCCCCACGTCCAGGAGTGAAATCACAGGGCAGGCAGAGGAGGAATCGTCAGCGATCTGGGAAGTCCTCCTCTGCCCTGGCACAACCTCTCCCCTCCCCTCGTGTCTCTGGGGACCTTCTCAAAGCTCCCCTCCCGAGCTCCCCGATTCTGTTGCTGACTCACTGCTGTGGACCCTTCAGTGCGGAGTCCTTTTCTGTCTTTTGCTTTCTCTTCCAGGCTCAACCTTGGGCCTTCCCTTGCTTTCATGCCCACCCTGCCCAGCCTAGCTGACCTCCATTCCCTGGGGCCACTCTGACCCGCAGAACGACCTCTTCCTCAAGGGCCTTCGTTCCCTTTCCTTGGGTCTGCCCTGCCCGGCTCCCACAGAGTTTTCTCTGACTCTGAGGCCCTTGCCGCAGGAGCTGGACGCGTGATTTTGAAGGACGGGGTTGGCTTGGGCCGGGTCGGGCCTGGGGCTTCTTCTTGCCTTCGGTCCTCTCTGCATCCCAGCACGAAGTGATGGGAACTGCAGGACACAACTCAGCAGAGCCCCGCTCCCCAGCCCACCGTCTGCCACCCGTCCCGACATCCAGGAGGTCTGAGGGCACTGGGGAGCTCATCTCACCCCTGCAGGCGCTGCCCAGAACACCTGCCCTTCCTCCAGACCAAGCACCTGCAGGAGCCTTACGGCCGGCAGCCGCGACCCTTGCTGACCCTGGGCTCCTCTCCGATGCCTCTGCCGGAAGCCGACGGGAGACTGGCTGTGACGCCCATCACAGAGGTGGGTTGTTACAGAACATGACACCCCACTTAGAGGTCCGTGCCAGAGAAGGTCCCGTTCGAAACCAGAGAAATGGAAGCTGGATTTCCCCGTCTTTTTATCAAAAAGAGTGATGCGAAGCCAGACTCTGCTCTCCCGCGGGTACGCTGAGCCAGGAGTGACGACAGAACGGACGACAGAACCAGCCTCCTGGTCCATTCAGAGAGCCCCCCTGGGTTGCCACCATCCTGTCCCTTGTCCCACCCTCCGGGCCCCAGGGCCCCAGTCTCTGTGCAGGGCAAAGGATCCCAGGGAGCCCTGGAAATCACAAATGGGCTCTGCACCCTGAGTGGGATGAGAGAAAAACCCAGCGGGCGCACCTGCCAATGCCCGAGTGAATGTGTAGGGTCAGTGTCCTCCAAGCTCACATTCTGCCCAGGGTGGGTTCCACAGGAGGCCATTTCTGTCTCTGTCTCAGTGTCTCGGGCCCTGAGAGGTTCTGCACTCTCTGAGCTGGTCATTTGCCCCCCACCCCGGCACCATCACCCCCTCCTCCAGGGGCAAGAGGCTGGGACCCCGCACACTGCACTTAGATGCTGCCTCCTGGTTCCCGGTGGTCCCTGGGGGAGGGGGCACCTGCAGGAGACCGGAAGGTGGGAGGCAGAGTAGCCCTTCCCGGTGAGGGCTCCTGCAGCAGCGGGCAGGCAGGATTCCCTTCCGACAGCAGCGGCGGTCATGGCACCCTCTCCACTCTCCATGGTGAGATGCCGGGTGGGCCGGGGCGCTGCTCGGGCTGTGTCACGGCCAGCGGGGGCGGGGTTGGGGGAGACCTGGCTGGCTGCTGCCTCCAATGGCAGCATCAGAGGCAGCACCCCCCAATAGCAGCATCAGAGGCAGCACCCCCCAATAGCAGCATCAGAGGCAGCACCCCCCAATAGCAGCATCAGAGGCAGCACCAAGCCTCCTCCTGTGCATCATGAATCTAGATCCCAGACTCCAGGGTAGCCCCACGGCCCTGTTAGCACTCTCGTCCAAGGGGCATCCCCAAGCCCCTGAGCCCCCCTGGCCCTTGCGTCTGCTCTTACGGCTTTTCCAGGACTGCTGTCTTCCGTCCCCTCCGTGGGATCGCACAGAGCAACTTCTGCTTCCCCCAAGGACAGGGACCCACACCCTCACCTCTGTGGCTCGGGGACGGCACCAAGACTGCCTTGAACGTTATCCCCTGACACATCGGCACCAGCAAGAGACCAGGAGTCGGGCAGCCGTAGGGCGGCTCTGCGTCGGCTTCCAAGGAGGTTGGCTCTCCTCCGGAGACGCATGGCACCGTCCGTCGGCTCCTGCTGGCGGGGCAGGACGGGTCCCTGTGGCTGCAGTGGACAGAGGCGACCTACTCCAGGCTCCCAGGGGGAGGCGGCCGGGTCAGCAGCTCAGTCAGGCTGTGGGATGTGTGGTTCTCGCCGCCAGGCGGTGTCCCGCCTCTGAGCTCCACACCAGTCTCTTCGCCCTGCGCCCAGGGGTTCAGATCGGGGGAACAGCAAACGTGCCTTGCTCAGCCTCAGTGGTTTCCTAAAGATGGGGAGGCACCCCCCAAACCCAGATTTTCGGGCATCCCTGAGCCAGCATCCCACATGTGACCACCCTTGTCTGGGGCGGAGTAGCCCAGGCTGTGGTTTGCATGGGATGTGAGGTCCTCGGGTGGCCCCTGAGTCCCCTCCCGGCTCCTCACCCCTTGCTTCACCTACTTGGGCCCCAGAGAGGCAAGTACGCCCTGCGGGCTGAGGACCCCAGCCTCTGGACAGCTGCCCACGAAGCCTCCCACCGGCGCTGCCCGGAGCTGTCTGTCTGGACAATAGGGTCCCCAAACTTGGCTGCACAGGAGAATCACCTGCCGATGTTTTCCTTTTAATTCCAAAGCCCGGCCTCTCTGCAGACCCCCGACTCCACAATCTCTAGAGGCGGGGGGTGGGCACGGGCCGTGGTGCCCTGGTCAGAGCTTAACAGCAGGCTCCTTGGTCGGCAGCATCTGCTACCCCGTGGGGCTGGATTTCACCTGCCTGCTGAATGCAGAGTCGGGAAGAGAGGTTCGGTGCCCAAACCATTACGCAGCGTTTTCATCCTGCAGATAAAAACAGGTATAAGTAATCTCAAGGATATAGATACTGGTAAAATGCAGTAAGATAATTTGGAGGAGAAGAGTTTTGAATACTTATTATTTTTAATAAATGCAACTGCAAGTGTGTGTATGATTTCCAGGGCGTCTGTGCTAAAAACCTGGGCCGGGTGCCCACATTTTCTGAAATTTTTAACAATCGGCTCTTGTGAGCTGGTAGGGACTGTTTCCAGCCCACTACCAAGATAGCCATCAGAATTTTCTGGAAATCCCCGTTAGATAAATTAGATTAGATAAATTAGATTAGATAAATTTCGAATCCACTGCTTTTGAACAATGCTCAAACTTCAACTCGCGCGGGGATTGGGGTCCTGGGATCGAGCCCTGCACCAGGCTCCCTGCTCCATGGGGTGTCTGCATTTCCCTCTCTCTCTGCCCTCCCCCCTGCTTATGCTCTCTGTCTCTCAAGTAAATAAAATCGTTTTTATTTTTTATTTTTTAAAGATTTTATTTATTTATTTGCCAGAGAGAGAAAGAGTGCGCACAAGCAGGCAGAGAGGCAGGCAGAGACAGAGAGAGAAGCAGGCTCCCCCCGGAGCAAGGAACCAGATCCGGGACTCAATCCCACCACGACCCTGGGATCATGACCTGGGCTAAAGGCAGCAGCTTAACCTCTGAGCCATCTAGGTGTCTCATCAAAGAAATAAAACCTTATTTAAAAAATAGGAAAAAGAAAGAAAAATAATTCTGTTAAAGAATTCTGTAGAAGACTAATGATATGAAAATAAATAGCTGGAAAAAAATACAACATAACATTCTTAATTAAAACTTTTTTAAAAAGATCTTTATTTATTTATTTGATGAGCGAGCGAGCGAGAGAGAGAGCGCACAAGCAGGCAGAGAGGCAGGCAGAGAGAGAGGGGGAAGCAGGCTCCCTGCTGAGCAGAGAGCCCGACCTGGGGCTTGATCCCAGGACCCTGAGATCATGACCTGAGCCAAAGGCAGAAGCTTAACCCACTGAGCTACCCAGGTGCCACCAACATTCTTAATTTTATTAAAAAATGTATACATATATGGAAAAAGAGCTGTAAAAATGTATACCAGAATGCTAACAATGGTTATGGATAGTTTTTTGTTGTTAACAGCTTTTGGAGATGTAATTCACATACCACAGGATTCATCTATTTAAGATACACAATTCAGGGATGTTCGTATATTCACAGGTATGTAACCGTTAGTACAGTCAATTTCAGAATATCTTCGTCACCCCCAGAAGAAACTCCGTACCCATTAGCGGTAGCTCTCCATTTTGCACCTGCTCCCCTAGCCCGAGGCAAGCAGTAATTGACTTTGTCTCTCCCGATTTGTGGATGCCGCCCGTGAAATCATACGGTACGTGGTCTTCCGCGTCTGGCTTCTTTCACTCAGAATAATGCTTTCCAGGTCTGTCCATGTTGCAGCCTGACTCATGACCTGCTCACTCGTTTATGACTGAACGATACTATATTGTACGGATATACCACACACTGTATTGATTCATCCATCGCTGGATTGAAATTGGGGCTGGATTGAAATTTCCGCTCTCAGCTGCTAGGAATGATGCTACTGTGAACATTCAGGTACAAGGTTTCACACGGATAGATGTTTGCATTTCTCTCGGGTGTGTTCCTGGGAGTGGAACGCTGGGTCCTGTGGTAACTCTGTGTCCTCTGAGGAACTGCCAGACTGTCTCTACACCACTTTGCAATCCCTCCAACCGTGCATGGCGGTTACATTTGATTACATTTGATCTTTGGTCCATGCAAACTTCAGGATCTGGTGTGAGGTAGGGGTCCAATTCTGCTTTTGCATGTGCATATACAGTGTTCCAGAACCGTTCTTGGAAACACTGTTCATTCCCCAGCGCAGGGTCTTGGCAGTCTTGTGGAAAACCAATTGGCTGTAGGCCTGAGGGCTTGTTTCTGGACTCTGGGTTCTGTTCTGTTGACCTTTGTGTCCATCCAGAGGCTGGAACCACACTGGTTTCTTCAGTACAACAGTTCTGCAGTAAGTTTAAAATTGGGAAGTCTGAGTTTCCCAGTTTTGTTCTCTTCCTCTTAAAAGTGCTTTGGCTAAGGCCTCCTGGCTGGCTCGGTCGGTGGAGCATACGACTCTTGATCTCAGGGTTGGGTGTGGAGAAAACTTAAAAATAAAAATCTTGAAAGGAAATTTTTGGCTAGTCTGAGTCCCTTAAATTTCCACATAAATTTTAGAACTGGCTCATCATTCTGCCAAGAGGTTGACTGAGGTTTTGACAAGTGCCGCGTCGGACCTGGAGATCACTCTGCATGGGTCCCGTCTGTACCATCACCCTAACAGTTAGTTCCATCTTCTAGCTCATGAACAGAAGACACTTTTGATTTATTTAGGTCTTCTACGCTTTTTCTTTCAACAACTTTTGATGGGTTTTGGAGTATAGGTTTTGTATTTCTTTTTTTAATGGGTAATTTTTTCTTATGATAAAAGATACACCACGTGAAACTTACCATTTTACCCATTTTTTTTTTAAGATTTTATTTATTTATTTGACAGAGAGAGAACACAAGTAGGCAGAGAGGCAGGCAGAGAGAGAGGAGGAAGCAGGCTCCCTGCCGAGCAGAGAGCCCGATGCGGGACTCGATCCCAGGACCCTGAGATCATGACCTGAGCCGAAGGCAGCGGCTTAACCCACTGAGCCACCCAGGCGCCCCATTTTACCCATTTTTAAATGTGCAGCTCAGCGGTGGTAAACACATCCCCTTGCTCTGAATGCGCCTCCAGAACTCCATCTTCCCAGAGTGAAACTCTGTGTGCGTGCAACAGTAGCCACCTGCCTACTTTTGGTCCCTACTAATTTGATTACTGTTGTCACTGCATATGAGTGAAGTCATACAACATTTTTCTTTTTCTCTTTAGTGTATTTCATTAACACATTGTCTTCAAAGTTCCTCTATGGTGCAGCAGGTGTCAGAACTTCTTCCCTTTTAGGGTTGAGTAATAACCCATTGTGTGTACGCCAGAGTAGATCCATGCCTCTGTGCACACACGCCTGGGTTGTTTCCACTTTTTGACTCTTGTGACTGACGTTACTATGAACATGGGTGTGGACATATCTGTCTGAGTCCCTGGTTTCAAATCTCTTGAACATATGCCTAGAAGTAGAATTTCTGGACCCCACAGCAATTCTAGGTTTAATTGAGGAATGGATCGCTTTAATTAATCACTGTCTGTTTTTATGCTTTTTCATATTTATTATATAATCTACAAACTGTTCTTAAGAATCAATTATGTGTTGTAAATGTAGGCCCTTCAATGCTTCCCGTAATCTGTGAACTAGCGTGTATTTGCAATGGAGCCACTGGGTTTTACGTAATCACTTTGCTGACGGCTTAAAAGCCTATGTCATTCCTTCCTCACACTTGGGGGTCAGAAAGCATTGACATAGGTCCTCCGGGTGTGTTTTGTCTTCTTCTGGGAAGTGGGATTGGACTCGTGTCTGCTCTATACTCTTACCCCACCTTCCCGACCCCGTACCTGGGAGATTTATGCCCATTCCTGGGTGCGGAACAGTGATGGAGAGTTCATTGACCTGTTGCCTGGTGACCCCAACTGTGTGGTCTTTCTTTTCCCCAGCAGCACATAAAATGGGGGGAAAATGAGTTCAACCCAGCCGCTTGGACGAACCAGCCAACACGCAAACAGGAACAAGAACCCTGGGACTTTCCTAAGACAAACAAAGGATTTGAGAGAAATAACAATATTTAGCAAAAATCAAAACTCCCACTTCCAGATTGAGAAAAACAACTTGCTGCAAACAACTTAAAATAATATTGAAAGTAGCTCTGGGGTTTTACTCTATCATAACACCAAAAGTTGCTTAGACTGAGTTTAGGGAATGTTTGTAAGATTGGAAAATACCTGTTTTTAGCTCAAGGAGGATCTACTGTGTCCTCAGCTGGTCCAGCTCAATGGCCCATTCCAGCTCTGGGCTGGCTCCAGCTTCTCCGAGGGCTTCGCTTCCCATTATAAAACGCTATTGTCCCTAAACCTTCATGTCTTTTCTTAATCACAGTTTGTCCACTAGGAAATTAGTTTTTAGGCATTTTCCCTTTTGCAGCCATGAGTCAAAGCTCAAGACAGCTGTCAGATATTCCCCTCGTGCAAGCCAAGCCTTCCAAGGAGTGACACTACAAAGTTAAGACGCAAACGGATATGATGAGGCGGCTGATGTTGGGCTTGGCACGGCCACGGGCAGAGGAGTGAGGATGCGGGGGAAGAAACCATGCGGAGACAGGATGCACATTATCTCCAAAGGAGTCATCAAGGGTATACATTCCACATGGCCCAAATTCAGAGTCTGGAGCCCACAATCCTTTGGCAGATCATGTGGTCCAGAGTCTCTGACCCTGGCTGACAACTGGGATCAGTCAACGTTCTAGAACAGCCGTCTGAAAACTATGGCGTGTGGGCTAACTTATGGTCTTCTGCCTGTTTTTTACAGCTGGGCAACCTAGGACTGATTTTTAAACTTTTAAATATCTGAAAAACATAGGTAATGTTTTTGAAACTAAGATTGTATAAAATTCAGATTTCAGTGTCCAACATTAACGTGTCCAACATTACCCATTTGTCTTGGCTGCTTTCTTGCCACAGTGGAAGGGTAGCATTGTGTCCGAAACTATATGGCCCCAAAGCCTAAAATATTACCTCTCTGGCCTTTGTCGTCTCTTTTTAAATTTCTTTTTCACAAAACCCAGCAGCGACAGAAGAGAGAGGAACAGGGGAAGGAAGAGCCAAGCTGTAACCATCACCTCCAAGATGGGGAACGTAGGCTTGCTGGGGAGGAACGGGCTTGGGAATCACTGGTTAGGTCCGGCCACTGTGTTTCCATGAGCGACGCTCTGGTTGCAGCCAGAGGATGGGACAGACCCAGTGACTGTCCTACTGAGCTTCTCACCCTGTGAAGGCCTTTCCTCATCACTGTGTCTCTGGACCATCATTAGGAGAGTTATTCCTTCTTTAGTCCCAAGGGGAGAAAAACACCTCAATTCAGGTCCATTTGAGAAAAACTTAGCAGATGGAGAATTTAGATGTTGGTTCAAGAAGGACCTTAGATGGAGAAGCAGCAGAACTGAGGGCCACAAACGTACTCACGACCTGTCCCTTCTCTGCATCCAGCTTCCGCGCTAGCCCCTCGTCGAGTCCCAGGGCTCAGTCCCGTGTCCTGGTGCAGCCCAGCATTGGGGACATTGTCTCCAGACACTTTGAAGGCCATCTTGTGGAAGACGGTTCTCCGGGGCCCCCGGGATCCAAAATAGTACCGATCCGCAGAGTCATCATAAATTCGGACTCAACTCAGAGAAGACTTTGTTCATCGTGTTTTCTGAGCCGAGCTGGAACCAGCTGCCTCGGGAGGCAGGGGGCTTGCTGCTTCCGCAGCAGGAATGCTGACGACGGTTAGTAAGGTGGTGCATGAGATGCCTCTGGGTGCTAGAATTATACGACTCAGAGAGCATGTGCGGGTCAAGGGGGTGGGGGAGTGAGAGGCCTCTGACGTCGCCCACAGTAGCCAAGAGCGTGGGCTTTGCAGTCAAAGTGGAAAGCAGTTCAGATCACTGTTCTGTCACCCAGCAGCGCGTTGGTAGAGTTAGCAGGGATGGGGTTCAGCTCTATACCCGTAAACTGTGGATTCCGGTCATGACCTCACCGGGATGCTGTGAGGGATCCTTACAGGGTATCCAGGTCGACAAGGGGCGGCTGCTGTAGAACATGGCAGGGAAGCTGACTGCCTTGCGTATCAACCGAGTCCAACACTTGGTAGAAAAAAACACTCTTTTTTTTTCTTTTTTTTTTCTTTTTTTTTTTTTTTTTAACTCCCTCAATGTCAAAGTCATTTGAGGGCAGGGAAGAAAGGAAATGAAGAAACACAAAACAGAGCCCTCTGGCATTACGTACTAGGCTTCAGCAGGAGAGGGTGACTGTCCCGTGTGTGTGTCTCCCTGGGCCCAGTGACATCAGTGTGCCCTTTCTCAGGACTTCTGCCTCAGTTGGGCTGTCGAGTCCCACCCCAGGACTCAAAAGGCTTGGGCAGGGAGGAGAGAAGCTCGTCACTTGCCAGACTGGCGATGTGTTACAGATGGCGGCTGGCAGGGATTCGGGAATCAGACAACATCACGTTCATTTGTTTTTATATTCTCCCCGAGTGTTTTACAAAACCATTAATCAAGAAACCCGGTTTGGCTAAAAAACAAATGTCAGTGGTGAGTAACGGCTACCAGATTCCATCATAGCTGCCCTTTTCGGTAGTTTCTGACGTTCTGGGTTCGCTGGCTTCACCGCTGAGCTGCCACCAGGGGAGCGTTTCATAAACCCCGGGGTCGCAGGCTGCTTCCCTACGTCCGGTGAACGACCAGCCGAGCCCACTGTCACGGGAGTGTCAGGCAGGTCAGCTCAGTGTCTGCTGCGGAAAGCAGATTTCTTGAGCTCATTTTAATTCGGCTCCTACTGGGTGCCAAGCCCAGTAGGACACACGGGAGACACAGTGGTGAGTGCGACATGGTCCTTGCCCCTTAAGAGGACCATCCGGTGGGAAATACACCAGGTCCTTCCGTGCATGGGAGTGAGTGTGTGCGTGTGCACTGGAGCACCCCGCACGGGCCGGGGGGCCAGGAAAGGCATCCCGGACGGGTCAAGCTTAAGCTGAGTTGTACAGGGCCATGAACTGAGGCGGAGGCATTGGAAGCAGAGCTGCTGAGTGGTCAGCGGCCAGCCGCATGGCCGACAGAGGCAGCACGCACCTGCAGAAGTAGCTGAGCGGAGGCGGTGGCGGGGCGGGGGGAAGGGCTGGGGCTCTGAGGACAAGCCTGGGAGGCCAAGAGGGAGAGCCCGGATTCCTCGGGGAGGGGAAGCACAGGGGGAGCCAGGAAGGGCTCTAGGAAGAGCTGTGGATCAGAGGGACTTGCACATGCAGGTAGCTACCTGGGGACCCACAGTGTGGAAGATGAGCCGGAAGGGGTGGGCCGGGGCTCTGAGTTCGCCAAGGGAAGGCTCCCCTCTCTCTGCGGCACTCACCATCCGCCTGGGGTCATGTCCTCATGGGGTCACCCCGTCTTCACCGACCGAGGTGGACGTTGTCCAGCAGGCCCGCATGTCCTGGAGAGGTCCTGACAGCCAAGCCGTGCACGTGACTGTGTGTGTGTGTGTGCATGTGAGGGGGGTTCCTGCTGACCCCAACGACGACGGGAGGCCAGGCGTGCCTGAACTGCTCTGCCCGAAGAAGTCACATGGGAGTCATTTGCATTTTGAGCTCAAGAGGCTCTCATTTACATTCTCTGGGGAGGACACCTCGCCTCCAGCCCTAAGCCTACTCCGTCACGGTCACGGACACACTGGGTGCTCACAGGGGCTGCAGGCAAGAGGGAGGGGGTGCAGGCTTCATCGCACGGATGGCAGGAGGCGGGTTCCCGGGTGCAGACAGCTTATCCCACAGGCATCAGTTCCCTGTGTCCAGAGCAACATGGTGGCACTCCCGTCTACACCCGAAGACCCCGGCATTCACGAACGAGGAGTAGGGCACCCACTGGAGGTGCACAGACACGCTCCGGATGCATCTGGGGTTCTGGCTGCCCCTGCTCCGCCCATGGGAGGAAAGCCAGGGAGCAGCCCGCACTGTAGGAGAGCCCCCCCCTCATTTGATAATGACGGCCCTCCCCACTGCATGAGGCTGCCGACCTCTAGCCAGCAGGACGGGCTGGACAAGCGGCCCTCAAAGATGTCCGCGTCTCAACCCGTGGAACCTGCGAATGTGTTACCTCTCCCGGCAAAAGACACTTTGCAGATGTGACATAAAGATCCCGAGAGGGGAAGAGAGTCCCGGACATTTGGGTGAGTCCGAGGCAGGAGCGGTGTCCTCTGAATGCGGGTCAGGGGGGTCGGGACTCGCAGCAGCTGTGACCCTGCAAACAGGAGCTGACCCTCTTGGGAGGAAGGGGTTCAGGAGCAGAGGAAACCAGGCACCCGCAGGAGCTGGAAAGGTGGGGAACGGATTCTCCCCAGACCCTCCCCAGGGAACCAGCCGGCCGACACCCCGATTTTCACCCAGTGAGAGTAGTTTTGGACTTCCAGCCTCCAGAAAGACAGGAGATAAGTGCCTTCATGGTGATTCGTTGCGGTAGCCCCCTGGGACCTCGCAGGTTTGGAAACGGGGTCCAACCCCGTCTGCTGATTCAAAGCTTCTTGGAAAAACCTATTTCGGAGGAGCTAATGGATCTGATGCTACATTCGCTCTTTGGAATAAACATCCTCAGTGGTAGCGTGAGCCCACCTTTGTGGTGACGTTCGGCAAATAGTCACTGAGCCACCGAGGTCAGGCGCCGGCCCGGCTGAACCCGAGGTAGAGCCCGCAGTTCCCCTTCAGGGAGCTCTGGGTCTGCAAAGGGAGCCGATGGACGTGCACCGACGGCAGGGCAGGAACGGAGGCAGAAAATGCTCTCACGGAGGCTCACGGTGCAGTGATGGGAATCATGTGGAAGCCTCTCCGGGGTCGGGAGGGCTGTGGACGGTGGGCTTTGGTCACCAGGAGACTACGCTCCCCGTGTCATTCTCGTTCCAACCCCACACCCCCGAGGGCCACCAGCTTCCCCAGCCCTTCTGCAACCCCCGTGGGACAGAGGGGCCCTTACTCGTCCTCGGCACCCGCCTGACTGTTGCTGCCTTCAGTTCAAGGGCTGAGCTGCTTTGCTCTCAAGGAGGCAGAGCCCTGCTGGTCAGGGACACCCACAAACCCTGGGGACGGCCACCCCACGGGGGCCAGGCTTCCTCGAGACCTCAGCACCGGCGCTCCAGGCTTGCCCGTTCCCTTCTCCTCTCGGGTCTGCAGGACAAGCTCTTACTCCCCTGGGGGTGTGCAGGGGAGGAAACACCATTTCCCCGCGACTCTTCTAGATCCTTGCCTGAGAGACCCTCACGCCCTCGCTAAAAAGCCAGAGTAACAGGAGAAAAACAAGTGACTTACGTACGCGTGTATGGACAGGAGCCCTCGAAGACGTGAGACTCAGAGCAGTGGTCGGAGCAGGAGGCTTTCATACGTGTTAGACAAAGAAACCCTACGTTTGTGAAGAACGGACAAGACAAGGGGCTCGGGGTGTGGGCGGTGAGTGGTGAGGAGGTCACAAGCTTGTTCCTGAGACCTCGCTTCTGGGTTCTCCGTCTCAGCCGAGGGGTCCCGTCTACCCACCTTTCACGGGGGGCCGGGTCTCCTGCTTTCAGGGGCCAACGAAGGGGGCGCAGTGTCCTTGCACATGCGGTTTCTCAAGCTCCTCCCAAAGTGGCCCATCTCGGGGTGACATAGTCTGAGCCCCACCCCCCCGTTTCAGATCACTCTTGGGGAAGGAGCTCGAGTCTTCTTCCTCGATGGGAGGTTAAAACTCCACTCCGCTCTCCAAGCTTCTGACCTTTGAATTCCAGAACCTGGAATACCTAGAAAACACTTTTAAGCTTTCGGCAAAGGTTGGATCTCACAATGTACCTTGACTTGTGTGCCTTGTGTGTCTCGTGTCTTTACGTAATCCTTGCATTTCTTTCTGAGCCACTTTCTGGCAGGATAGATGGGGGGGGGGCTCTTCCTGCTACGGGGGTGGAGGTGGGTAGACAGAAAGACAGCAGAATATTAAATCGTTACCCTATCACGTAAATGGAGCCGAAATGAAGAATTTTGTGGGTTTAGCTCTTCCTCCCATTGAGTAATAAATTCCCAGGACCTGGGTGAGCGGATGGGATGCACACAGAGGTCTGCGTGGCTTATGACCTCCCACCGAACAGCAGGCAGAAACCTGCAATGGTCTTTTCGAGGCCCCCGGGGGACCGGAGCTCTACGGCCGGGATCAATAATGACCACTTAGCGGAGGAAGAACAGCCCACGCAGGTCCCATTTTTTATGTTTCCGACAGCTGCAGAATGCCGTTCTTCGAGGCCAAGTGCAGCCTGCGTGAGCTGGGACCCTTGTGGGTTTCTGTGGCGAGACTCGTGCCCTGAGCGCGGGTGCTTGTGTGTGCGGAAGTGTCCGTTGGGCCCCCGGCCTCACCCCCGGCTCTTCCCCGCTGCGGTCACGTCCACCTGCAGGCTGTGTCCAGCCCCCAGAGCCATCGGGTCAACTTGTCATTCTGTCCACTGGTGCAGTCTCGTCTCTGAAGTCGAGGTGTCCCCCTGGGCTCCCCAGTTGGCGATCACGTTAGTATCTTTTTCCCCGTGTCTGGATCCTGTTCTGAATGGCCTCCAGGGTTTAGTCCTCAAAGACAAGGCACCTGACCCCTGCCTCGGCCTCGCTGCTAGATGTCACTTGCTGGGTCCCCAGGGAACTGAACTCCAGAGCCCGTGGACACTTTCCAGGTCAGATCTTGACAGCAGCGTCCTCCGACACAGCTGATGTCACTTCCTTAATACACGTCTGCGGCAAAAAATTATGGTTCCCTCTTGGCCTTCCTGAGTGTCGGGCGCGAGCTCACACTAGCACGACGGGAAGGCACCAAGGGCCGAGCGGGGGTCGGAAAAGCGTTTTGTAGTTTATAAATACGCTGCAGCTAGGCTGCGCCGAAGCCCCGTTTTAAAACGGACTCTCTATTTTGAACGAATTCTAGATTCGCGGGAGTTGCAAGGAAAGGTTGGGAGGGGGTGGGGGCACCCTTCTCTCGCCGCTGCCGCCTGGTTCCATCGGACGGGTTTCTACAGCCATAGAACAGTGTCCTGACACAGGGATCCCGGGGGGACCCAGAGCTCACCGGGAGTTCTCCAGTTCTAGACACACTCGTATGAGTGTGTGAGTGTGCGTGAGTGTGTGCAGGACCCAGCTGTACCAACAGCCTGGCTCTTGTTGCCCTCCATAGGCTCACCCCTACACCCTGCAACTGCCCGCCCATCCCCCGTTCCTGGACTGTTACTCTCTGAACGTCACAGTAACTAGAATCAAGCAGCAGGTGTCCTCTCGCTCAGGCCAGGCCTCATGGGAACCAACACCTCGTTTCCTTTAGCGGCTGGGTTGATTCTATGGTATGGAGGCAGCCTAGGGGTTTGGGGTTTTTTTTTGTTGTGTTTTGTTTTTATCCATTGAAGAACACTTTTACTTATGCATAAAGCTGTTAGGAACATTCCTTTATAAATTCTTGCATAAAAAATAAGTCTTGGGGCGCCTGGGTGGCTTGGTGGGTTAAAGCCTCTGCCTTCGGATCAGGTCATAGTCTCAGGGTCCTGGGATCGAGCCCCGCATCGGGTTCTCTGCTCAGCGGGGAGCCTGCTTACCCACCTACCTGCCCTCTGCCTGCCTCTTTGCCTACTTGTGATCTCTGTCAAACAAATAAACAAAATCTTTAAAAAAAAAAAAAAAAAAAAAGTCTTCATTTTCCCGGGACGAAAGGCCAACCCTGCACCGGCTGGGTCATGGTACCTCTACTCGTGGTTTTGAAAGGACCCACTGAATGACCTCTGAGTGGCCAAACCGTTTCCTGTCCCCACGGGCCCCCTCTGGGTAACCCGCCTTCATGCCCCTGCCAGCACTCGGTGCTGTCACTCTGGTTCACTTTTGCCGTACTATTGTCTCATCCACGTGTTAATTTAGCGAATCCTCTCATGGCTGGAAATCCTGTATTGTTAATAGGAAAGGCTTAGCTTTGAACTTGGACAACCTCTACATCAAAAGACGTCTGTCCATCGCAGATGTCCGTCCGTCGCAGCAAGCACGAGGCCTAAAGTCGGTTGCAGAATGTCCCGGACTCACCTGCTCATGCCTTTTCCCGTTTAGCAATCTGGGTGTTTTCTGTCTTCTGTGGGCCCTTCTGTCATTAGGCAGATTGCACGGGGACTCTAACCCCAAGGCCAGGGAGGGGGCTGCGACCTAGAACAGTACAGTCCTTTGTACCCAATAGGAAGAAAAAGCTGCAAGTTTTCTGGCAGGCGAGAGAGAGAAATTCAGAAATGAGTAATTTAGCAAATTCTGTGTATGCCCCACGTGTCCGGTCGCATATCCTCTGCTCTTGGGACCAAAACAAGATCCCGGACCTCACGGAGCTGAGGATGCCGCCCTCGGCCGGAAGGAGGACGGATGAAGCCAACCCGGGAGTGAAAGGGACGGCTTGCGGCCGCACTCTGGAGGGAAGGACCGGAGATCTTTGCTGGCTTCCGTGGCCCCCTGCTGCAGCCAGCCTGGGCCGGGCCAGGACCTCGGGGGACAGTGGGCATCTGTACGAGGATGCAGGCGGAGAAGGGTCGGAACAGGTGTCCAGCCCCTCCCAGCAGCGAGCAGTTCCCAATGCCCCACGCAGCGGGGTTCACAGGTACAAGGAGACCACCAGAGAGGCAGGCCTGGGGCTCGGGCGGGAGCAGGGAGAGACGGGGCCCTATGGTCGGAGCGGAGGCCAGCTTCAGGCTTCCGCATAGATACCAGCCGGACTCCAAAAAGTGAGGCAGGCGGCATCTGCTTCTAGCCAAGGTGGAGAAACAGGGGCTCCTCCCTGAGTCAGATAACTCAGAGAAAATGCATGAAACACGGGTTATGCAACGCTGGTGACAGGAGACAGCGACTCCCGAGGGAGCGAAAGCTAGGAGGTTAGCGGAGGTTAATGCCCCAGCGTAGAGCCCCTGTTTCTTCTAGAATGCTGCACAGCGAGAGAGGGCGTCTGGGAACCGTCTGGGGCCGCTGGGCTGAAGAGAAAGAGCTTGGAGTCCAGGGAGGCCCAGGAGGCGGGCGTCTGCAAGGAGGCCCAGGAGGCGGGCGTCTGCAAGGCACAGTGTCCGCTCAGGACCGTGGGGCACAGGCGTGCACCCACCTTACCGGCCTCTGTTCTGATCACAGGGCTCTTAGAGAGGATTTCTTGAGTCTTCCCTCGGCGAGAGTAATCAGGGAGGGAACGGTTTAAGGTCAGGGAAAGAGCCACCTGAGAGCAGCAGAGAGCGGGTCTCCCGGTGCCCCCACAGATCGGGGACTGGCTCCGGCATCCAGAGCTGCAAACAGGAGCTTCACAGTCCGCGGCATCGGTGGGACGGGGGGGCAGGTATGCCCCGAGGGCACCCCCCCATGAAAGGGGAACAGGGACCTCTCCTTCCTGAAACAGCTTAAAAGCAAGATTCGGAAGACTCAGCCCGTTTCTGTGACTCCGCTGCGTGCCGGAACAGAACTGCGGGTGTGTGTGAGGGCAGGAAGCCACCCCGCGTCCACAAAGGTGAAGCCGATGTCTGTCATCCAGTCAAGACTGCCCCGGCCCTTGAAGAAACAGGGAAGGACGACCCACGACGGGGAGACGATTCAGCTGACGGGTGATGACCCAGAAAAGAACCTCAAACCCATTGTGACCACACGGTCACTACGGGGCCCAAGGGAGGCCCGGGATGATGTTCCCTAGACGCGCAGGAGACATAAAGAAGCCCCACTTGGACTTCTAGGGGAGAACCACAATGTCCGAGATGAAGATGAGAAACAATAGGGAGGGGGAGTCACGGAGGACCGGCCCCGCAGAAGCAAAGTCCTGTCGCGGATACGCACCGCATTCGTAGAGCGGAGCACGGAAGCCTCGTCGGTGATCGTAACAAACGCAATCGATGCAGAAGAAACACTTCACAAAATCCAACACCCTTGAGCACGGAAACACGCTCCCGACGAGGGCGGGGGGTCATTTGCAAAGAGCACATCGCATTTGGTGACGGCAGAACGAAGGCTTTTCCCTTCAGGTCAGGAGCAAGCCGAGGCCAGCGGCTCTCGCGGCGGCCGTGCCACCCTGAGCCGGAGCTTCTGCCTGGGGAGGTGGAGAACAAAGCAAGAGCCATCCTGGCTGGGAAGCAGAAGAGAAACTATGTCTATTCGCAGGGAACATGATCTCGACTGATCCCGAAAAATCCCAAGGTGTCTGCAGACGGGCAGAAGGCCACTGGAACCTCTCAGTGAGTCTCCAAGGCCTCGCGGCCCAAGACGGGTGCACACGTCGACTTGTGTTTGCACCAGCAACGAGCGTTCGGAAAACGAAAGCTGGACAGGGATTGCACTTACACGATCAAGAGCCACTCGGGAATCAATCCAACGAGAGACGTGTACGACTTGGACGCTTGAAACTAAAAACTAACTAGTTTTATATTAATTAATTATATTAATTAATTTAATTAATTAATTACATATAATTAATCAATTATTAATTAAATATAATTAATTATATTAATTAATATTAATCAAGGAAGCAAGCAACCATATAAAAAAGGAAAAAGGAAACGAAAACCTTGTTGAAGGAACTAAAAACCTAAATAAATGAACCGAATTCCGTGCTTGTGGGTTGTGAGGCCAAACGCTGTTAAGAGAGTGAGCCCCTGAACGGACCCTCGGGCTGTCTGCCACGGCCGCAGAGCCTCGGCCCCCCTCCCGCTAGAGCGATGAGCCAGTTCTAGAATTACTCCTATTCATAGACGGGCATGTTCCTGGTCGTAAAATTCATTCATTCAGGCAGAAATTCAAGCAGGCCTTCGGGGAAACAGAGCGGGAAAACAGGGCTCATAACTTCCCAGTTTCGGAAATCCCCGTGAAGCTGCCGCAGTCAGGACTGGGGCGCTGGCGTGAGTGTAGACGGGTCGATCATCGGAATGAAACGGAGAGTCCAGGACCGAATCCTCACACGGATGGTTTGCTTCCGGCCTGGGGGGCAGAGGAGCGAGGCCTCTGTGACAAACAAGGCTGGACAGCTGCGTTTCTTCGTGCAGAAGGACCCACGTGGACCACCACATCATCCACAAAAATGAACTCAACACGGGCCAAAGAGCAAAGCGGAGGGCGGGAACAATACAAGTCCTACAACAAACGTGGGTGGCGGGATTTTTGACCACAGCATAGACAGTTTCTTCCGTACGACTCCAAAGGCACAAATAAGAGCCGCAGAAGGTAGATCGGACCCCATCCACGTGGGGGACCTTCGTGCTTCACAGGACACGCCACCAAGAAGGTGAGAAGACAATCGCGGAGCCGGAGGAAGAGGTTGCAGATTTTAACTCTTACCTCTCAACCGTTCTGAAGACAAAAGATCCAGTTCAATACGCGCCAAGGATCTGAACGGACATTTGTCCAAAGGAGCTGGACCCACGGACACTGAATATGTGAGGAGACATCGACGCCGTCAGCCGCCGAGACCAGGCGAAGAAACCGCCGGGGAGCTACCCCCGACCCCCACTAGCGCGGCGGCAAAGTCAAAGGCGGGGGGATGGGCCGCGGAGACTGGGGGCCGCGGATCGTGGAGGGGGCGGCTCCTCAGAAAGGGAAATGAGGCCTTACCCCGTGACCCCGCCGCGACCCCACCCTTCCGGGTGGTCCGCACCAACCGTGAACGGATGCTCAGCCCGATTTTACCCACAATATCCAAATTGTGGAAACGATCCCAAAGGGCCACTGGGGAATAAGATCTGGCAATAGAAGAGCCGAGGTGCGGAGACGCTCCAGGAGGGGTGAGGCTTGAGCGGACGCGAGAGGTCACTCGCGGCCCTGCTCCTCGGCCCGAGGGCTCCCCACAGACACGGCCGTCAGGAAGGCACGGAGGCGACAGGGCAGAGGGACTGAGGCTAAGGGGCGTGGGTGTCCTCACGGGGCGACAAGACGGTCAGGATGAACACGCCCACGCGCGCCAGCTTGCTCGTGGTCTGAAACCACCGGACCCTCCGATTTCACACGGCGGACTGGACGGTATGTGAATTTTATCTCAAAAACATACAATGCAGGGGCAGCGGGCTGGCTGGGTCGGAAGAGCACATGACTTGTGGACTGGGGGTTGTGGGTTCGAGCTCCACCCTGGGGGTAGAGATGACTTAAAAATAGAATCTTTAAAAAAAAAAAAACACAAGGTGCGTCATGGGGTAGTTCAGTAAAGGACATGTAACTGTCGCCCTCTTTCCAGAATAATCCTCCTAAAACACACTCCATCCCATGCTTATGCTTTTCTTCATGAACAGAAAGGAGGGAAGACATCTTGAGTGCCGCACTTGTTCAGAAAAGATACTGTTCCCCAGCTCCGCACTCGTGGGCGTGCTCCCTAACTCATGCGCCACGCTCCTAACTCAGGGCTCCCTGCTCCCGGACTCAGTGTTCCAGGCAGGGCTCCCTAACTCGTGGGCAGGGCCCCCGGACTCAGTGTTCCACGCTCCTTAACTCAGAGCTCCGGGTCCCTAACTGGGTGCTCCAGGTCCCTAACTCGGAGCTCCAGGGTGGGTGCTGTCCCCAGCACAGCCTCTCGCCCACGCGGGAAGCCAGGCCGTGTCTCCATGGGGTCAGCACGGACTCTCCCTCTGACGCTGGGAAACATGTGCGTCCTCACCCCGTTGAGCTGGAAATAGGCTTCTCCTTCGGGAACCGCCCTCAGAGGGGTCACTGTTCTTGAGAAACGCAGACGCACAGCACATGGGACAATCCTATGTGGGGCACCGCGCCCATCACGCTCTGTTCCGCAGATGACTTTCTCCTCCCAAATCAGACCCAGCCTCCTCCTAGCGGGCGCTCAGACTCCGCGCTGCAGGAGGCCAGGCTCGGCCCCGCGCCCTCTGTGTTTCCCCCTCCCTCACCTGTTGTGCCCGCACATCCGAGGGCGTTTTCAGCATCTACTCCCCCCGGTCCCCACCCCAGCAGCGAGGGGGCGATGGGCCACTCCTATAATTTCGGGACCTTCCATTTGGCCATCTCCATGCTTCTGAACAGTCTGCAGCCCTGCCAGCCTTTGCAGAAGACCCGGCCACCGAAACTGTCCCTCACACCTTGCTGTGTGCGCTGGGCTGAGCTGTGGTTCCTGAAATAGGTCCGAGTCCTTAGCCTTGGTGCACGGAAAGTGGCCTTTACCTGGAAATAGGGTCTTCACAGACATAATGAGGTTAAGGATCCTGAAATTAGATCCTGGACTTAGGGTCGGCTCTAAATCAGCGGGTGGGTCCCTGTAAGAGAAAGGAGGGGAGACGGAAGACCCAGGGACTCGGAAAGGTCTCGTGGACCCGCAGGCAGAGACCGGGGCATGCGGACACACGCCGAGGAGCACCGAGGCTGGCTGGCAGCCACCAAAACCTTGAAGAGGCACGGCTCAGACGCTCCCTCGTGACCTCCGGACGGAGCCCGCCCTGCCAGCACCTTGATTCCAGAGCATGGTCTCCAGAATCCTGAGAATACACTGCTGCTGTCTGAAGCCACCTGGGCTGTGCTCACTTGTCACAGTGGCCCAGGGGGAAAGGTGACCTCCACGTGGGATGTCGCAGGGCGGGCCATGAGCTCTGTGTGGCCCCTGCCCGTGGCCTGTCTGCCCCGGGCCTCATCCCCCTCTCCTCCCCTGGGACAGGCTCTGGGTCCTCAGGGTCCTCAGAGGGGCGGGTGAGACCACAGGGATTGTGTGCTGGGTTTCCTCAGGGTGGACACTGCTGTTCTGCACGGAAAATCAGCCTCGAAGACTCCAGGCATCCCTCGACAGATCAAGCCGCCAGGCGGGGTGGGCTTCTCGGCCGTTCCCTTGCCAGCATTCTTGGGCAGGACACGGACCGCTGTCCGGGGTCATAGGGGAAGCGTCATTCTCCACAGGTCTGGGCAGTTGCTGGTGGCATGGAGGATCCCTGGCTTTGGGGTGCCTGGGCAGCTCAGTCGGTGAGGCGTCCAGCTCTTGATCTCGGGGTTGTGGGTTTGGGTCCTGAATTGGGATCCAGGCTGGGTTAGATCCTAGCTGAAAGAAAAAAAAAAAAAAGAAGAGAAAGAAAGTCCCCCACTTTCCGTGGGGTCCGTGTGTGATTAGTGGCCTCATTCAACAAGACCATCAGGGCCAAGAGGAGCGTCCCGCTCCGGCTAAACGTTCTGGGAAACAAGGCGAGATTTGAGTGAACTTCTGGCCTGCCTTTCCTCTCCTGTCACCTGAGAATGCTGCTCTCAGTTCCCACTGAAATCCTGTCCAGCTCTGGCCATCTGCAGTCCTGTCTTTCTTCCTGTCCAGGGCGCAGCCGTCACCGCCAGCAAATGCTGGGGTCCCCGGTGGGTGACCCGATGTCCTTGTCTTCTTTGTTTTCGGGATGTGGGCTGCCACGGCTGCAACTGGAAAGTCCCAGGTAAACGGGGGGAGCTACTTTCCCAGGCCCTGGAGAGGAATCCTCGACAGCACCAAATATTACCAAAAATATTTGTGTTTTTATTGACAAGTAAAGGCTCAATCCTCTGTACATACAGCTCTTTAAGAGATGTTCTGGGGGGCGCCTGGGTGGCTCAGTGGGTTAAGCCTCTGCCTTCAGCTCAGGTCACGATCTCAGGGTCCTGGGATCGAGCCCCGAATCAGGCTCTCTGCTCGGCAGGGAACCTGCTTCCTCCTCTCTCTCTGTCTGCCTCTCTGCCTGCTTGTGATCTCTGTCTGTCAAATAAATAAATAAAATCTTAAAAAAAAAAAAAAAGACATCATCTTTGCCTTTTGTTCTGCCAGAACCATACGGCAGCCACGTGTTCTGAATTCTATGTCCATGTTCGTTGTGAGGCTGGGGTCTTCAGAAGCAGCTCTAAAGCGTGTTCTCATGCGAAGGATCCAAAAGGCTCCTGGGAAGGCCAGGCAGGGAGGAGGCTCGTCCGTCTGCCATCACCTCCACCATGCAGCCGTCCAGGGCTGGAGGGGGCACTGCTCACGGACACTCAAGATGGCGGAACTTGACCACCAGGGAAGGGAGACCCCCCCCCCCCCCGAGAGTGGGATCAGAAAGGAGACAGAGCAGGTCCCGGTGTCCAGCAAATAGGGTTTCCACAGAAGGTAAGTATATCTCCGTCTCCCAGGAAGGCTCGAGCACCCGGAGAGCACCCGGACAGGACGGCGTAGAGAGCCCTCAGTAGGGGAGTGGGGTTGCAGGGGAACGGGGTGAGCGGAGGAGCGGGGGCTTCTGGCACCCCTGCACCCATGGGTCCTTGCTAAGGGGCAGCTCCTATTGAGATAGAAGATCCCAGGCGCCCCGGCCTTGTACGTGGGCAGAGCGAGGCCCGGGAGCCGAGGACAGTCCTTCGACAGAGACGGGGTTCCTGTGCCCGAGAGGGAAGGCAGAGAGGGCTGGGGTGAGGAGAGCGGACAGCGGGCCCCCAGCAGCTTCTCCCCCACTGGCCTTCCGTGGTCTCCTCGGGGGGGCTGTGTTCTCCCATCCTGGCCCGTGCCCTGTGCTCAGGTCCTCCTGGGGCCTGGAGTCCTTGGGTTGAGGACACACTGGGGACCAGCGTCCCTATTCGGACCTGGGCCACAGCCTGACCTGCCTTGCCCCATAGCTTCTTGCCTTCAGTTTTTCTGTCCCAGGTGTGGCCTCTCTTATCAGGCGACAGGGAGGGCCTCCATGCCTGGGTGGCCCAGCCTTCCCAGGACGTCCCTCCCCAGGCCACCTTCGGAGCCTGGCTCGGGTCAAACGCCGGCCTCCCCTCATACAGCCTCCTGCCTCACTCACATGAAAGGGAAAACAGTCCCCTGGATGTTTCCGGCGATAAACAGGGCCATGCTCCATGGTCCCAGAGGGGAGGCACTTGTGTCCCATTCCTGCTGACCGTGGTCTTTGTCCACATGGCCCCAGATGGGCCGTCTGCCTGGGGCTCAGTCGGTGGCCACCAGCTGTGACTCCCCCGACTCTCGGCTGCCCTCTCTCTTGTCTGTGTGGGAGCCACAGGCCTGCAGGTGCCACCGCACCTGGGCAGACTCCCCACCCCACACCGCCACCGGCCCCTGCGAGCTGAGATCTTGATCATTGCCGGGCTGACCGGCCCCCACTGTGGCTCCGTGGCTCTGCCTAGCCCAGACACGGCCATGAGGAGAACTCGGTGGCCATTCCGGGGGCAGCAGTTCCATGAGGCCCAGTAGTAGACGTGGGTTCTGCTCCCGAGGAGCCTCGTGGAGGAGGACCGCTCTCGTGCTGGCGGACGGCCACTGTGCACCTGCTGCTTTCTCGCCCTCGCCAGCCCCTGGCCCCCCTCTTGGCTTTCCAGATCCATGTGTGACTCGGCCATGAACTCCGTGGGAAGAACTGGGAGCTGGGCTGTAACCAGAGGGAGTGGTGTTCCGGTCTTTTCCCACCAGTGTCCTGCTGAGGGGCGGCATATGCGCTCCAGGGTCTGTAAGGGACCCGGCCTTAGAGGTGGGAACTCAGGAAGTATCATCTGAGCCCCCAGGCTGGGCTCTCGGGGGAAGGCTGTGTGGTTGACGGGCCCCAGCCGGGGCCTGTTGGTGAAGCCAAACCCATCAGGCCCTTCCACACGCCCCGGGCCCCCCCACCCCACTCCCTGTCTGTGTTGGTGCGGGAGGGGGTCCTTTATACCCAAACCTTTTGCACATTCTGGAATGTCGTATTCTGTCTGCCTACCTCTCTCCCCAGGAACGGGGTTTCCACGGGCTCAGCGCGTCTTCCCTGGGGAGCCCCAGCCCCCCGCCAGCAGGTGGTCTGAGAACACGCGGGGGAGAGTCTGGGGGAGAAACAGGCTCACAACCGTCAGGCCCGAAGTGGGGTTGCTCTGCGTGTGTTCGCACACGGAGGTGATGCTGTGTGACGTTTAATGGAAGGACTTTTTCTTTTTTAGATTATGTGTATTTATTTGACAGACAGAGATCACAAGTAGGCAGAGAGGCAGGCAGAGGGGCGGGGAAGCAGGCTCCCTGCTGAGCAGAGAGCCCAATGCGGGACTCGATCCCAGGACCCTGAGATCATGATCTGAGCCAAAGGCAGAAGCTTAACCCACTGAGCCACCCAGGTACCCTGGAAGGATGGTTTTCGATTTGTGTTTCCCTGAGACTGAATAGCTACTTTCTCATTGACTGACTTGGGGCACTTCTCAGCTGTTTCCAGAACACGGCAGATCTGAGAGAAGGGGCCATACCTCCTCCTCATCTCAAGATGAGACTCACTGTTGGCATGTTGCTCTAATTCTTCAGATCCCTTTCTTCTGCCCTTTCCTTTCAACCCCCCCCCTCCCCATTTCTTAATTCGTTTGAAGAAACTCAGCCGTACAAGCCTTCTCTTCTGGTCACACCGTCTCTTCGCCGCTCTGTCCGGGGCTGTACCTGTCGGCCGGTCCACGAGACTCTTCTCCAGACTCGAACTACTCATCTGCTTATGCACAAAATAGGTGATTGTGCTGAGTTATAAAAATACAAAGCGTATTTTAAATTCGGTGCCCCAGTTTTGGAACTTTAGCACGCTGCAATGAGACCCCTTTCCGGGCCCCAGCGTATCGCTGTGTGTGACTAGATGAGTTTATTCCTATCTCCACCGAGGGATGGTTCCGTGTTTCTCGCTTTTCGCTGCTACGCGCTGCACGAGGCATCCCCTTTCCACTGTTGTCTTGCGCTCCTGCGGGACGCTTCCTGGGACGGGGCTTGGACTTGGGGTCCCCGAGGCAGGGGTCCTGCACATCCCTGACCTGCTGGGATGTCTCCTAACTCGCCAGAGCGTCCTGCCTGCGTCCCACCAGCAGGGCTCCCTGCTACCCCACATCCTCAGTAACAACTGTTTATCAGAGCTGGGTGGGTCCCAGCACGTGGTTATCTTGTTTCAGTTTTGCATTTCCCTGATTTCTAGGGAGGTCCGGGCCCTCCTGATGTGTCTGCTGCCCTGTGAGTTTTATGAATGGACGGCTGAGACCCTGTGGCCGGGTGTCTGTCGGGTTGTATTTTTCTCATCGGTTTTAATGAACCCTTCACATACGCAGAGTACTTTGTCCCGATGCTACTCGGTTGCGCACAGACAATATAAATCACAAACACTTGCTACCCGTCCACACCGGTTGTCTTTTCATATATTTTTAAGCTGGGCATTATTTCAGTGTTTTTGTGGTCTCCTGGTGTGAGAAATCCCGGATTTGGTTCCATAGATATAGTTTCCTAGTTTTGTTTTGTTTTCCCTAAATGTTCTCATGTACCACTTTCCAACGTTCAGGTATTCTCACCTTGGTGGAGTGTCCTTTCTGCATCCTGCATTTTGCATCTTGGGTGAGATACGGATCAAATGTTTTGTTTCTGCCATTTCCTTGTCACCACTGACGGTAGCCTGGTCCCCGTGACCTGCGGTGTGGGCTCTCCTCTCCTCTCCCAAAGGACGATCTGACTTCAGACTGTGTGTGTCCTCCTGCTTTCTTCGCCATGTTCCCCTGATCTAGGGTTCCAGACCCACGCAAAAACCACACTTTCCATCCCAAGGCTTCTGGGGTCTAGAAGGCTAAATGCTCCATTTTCCGCCTTTTCTTCCTCTTCCTCCTTTTCTTCTTTAAGTATCTCATTCAATTAAGTGTATTGGCTATTGTTTTTATTTCCATAGGAAATTTGGGATTATCTTATCAAAGGGCACAATAAACCTCCCCCGTGATTATTTTTATATCAAGTTAATTTGGGTAGAATTTAAACATATTAGAACTTAAAGGGCCCCTCTTCAGGGAACAGTTTGATGATTCACATCATTTGTATACACCTCTGTGTCCGCCCATCAAATCTAGAACTTCCCCAGTCCCTCCAGCCCCAGAACCACGGACATGCTTCCCGTCCTGCTGATGTGCTGGTTCTTTCCTGCAGTGTCGTCTCTGTGCAATCAGGGCGTACCTTTGTGCCTGGACGCTTCTGCTCTGTGTGATGTTTTTGAACTCTATCTTACTGTCGCTTACGTCCACACTCTGTTCCCGTCATTGCTGAGTAGTGTTCGTTGTGCGGATCTACCCCGATTTCCCCACTCACCTTCTGAAGGACATTTTAGGGGGTTTCTGGTTCTCGGTGCTTACAGATACAGCTGCAATGAGCAGTCCCATTGCGGTCTTGGTGGGGAAACACGTTCCCATTTCCGCTGCGAAAATAAACACCGAGATGTGGAAAGACTAGGTCATAGGGTACATGTGTGCTTAACTTTATAAGAAGCTGCCTCGCTGCTGTGCAAAGGGACTGCGGCACCAGCACGTACATGGGGATGTCTAGGCACTCCATAGGCTGGACGAGATCTGCTGCCATCAGTCTGTTTAAATGTTAAAACATTCTAAAGGCTCGTGGAATTAGAATGTGCATTTCCCTGACAACGAATGACCCCAGCCATGTTTTCCTGAGTTTATTTCCCACTTCATATCTTCTTTCACGAAGTATGTCTAAATCTTTTGCCTGTTTTTTTTTTTTAAAATATTTATTTATTTATTTGACAGAGAGAGATCACAAGTAGGCAGAGAGGCAGGCAGAGAGGGGAAGCAGGCTCCCCACTGAGCAGAGAGCCCGATGCGAGGCTCGATCCCAGGACCCTGGGATCAAGACCTGAGCCAAAGGCAGAGGCTTTAACCCACCGAGCCACCCAGGAGCCCCTCTTTTGTCTGTTTTGTACTGACTTGTTTATTGAGTTGTAAGCATTCTTTACGTATTTTGGATACAAGTCCTTTGCCAGATACATGGCTCACAAACACTTCTTCCCAGTCAATGGGGGATTTTTCCATCCAGCTTACCGTGTCTTTAAAGAGCAAAGGTTTGAATTTTTTTACGAAGTCCAATTTATAATTTTATTCTTCTACAGATCATGCTTTGGGTGGCTTATCTAAGAAATCTAAGCCTAACTCAAGGTCACAGAATTTTCTCCCATGTATGCGTTAAATACATGCAGTTTATTTTATATCAATCATAGCTCAACAAAGCTGTAAAAAAAAATAGGACTGGTAGACTTTAGTGGGAAAGCGTTTAAATGATTTCACTCTGGCATTTTGCTAGACCCCAAATAGTCATCTCTCCACAGAGAAAGGTTAGAATTTGTAAGTATTTCCTAGAGGCATGAGCATATTAAAATACTAACGTATGGAGAATTTTTAAAAAATTTTTAAAAAATAAGTGTTTGGAGAAGACAGCAGATACAGGGTTTGGAGTGAGGGCTGAGATCAAATCCTGGTCCTGCCACTCCCTTCCTGTCTGTTCTCAGGTGGTCCCTGCACTTCTCGAGTCTGGGTTCATCATGTAGGAACTGGGATGGACAAGCACGTAGCCCAGGTCTCTCACGAGTCACAGAGCAGCACAGAGCCTCCTGGAGAGCTGTGCCTGTCGCTAAGGGCAAGCACCTTTCTCTCCTATGTAGCCAGACCCCCAAAAGGGCCCCTCGTTAGCGCCCAGGGACTCTCTGCTCCTGGCCGGCAGTGAGAGACAGAGCAGAGCCCTCAGCAGGAGCGAGAGGCGTGAAGCCAGACGCACCCCCAAGTCCAGGAGACGTCTCCCCAGACCACTCAGTCACGACGCTGGCCGCACGGTTCACTGTTCAGAGCCAAGTCATCTTTATTGTGATGAAATCTGAAAAGGCAGTTACATTAGTTACACATATACACAACCAACTCAATAACCGTTAGTCTGAGAGAACATTCCAGAAATACACAGGAGGATGTATCCACAGCACAGCTCACAGCCATACGAAGAAAGGCTACAAGGGAGATGACGGCGTGCTTACAGAGTCCACGAAGCCCGTCCTCGCCGAAGAACAAGGCTGTCCCGGGGAGCCAGTCGCCCCACATCTGGCCAGCCTGGCCCCTCCCCAGTGGGTGGCCCCACGCAGGCTTTGGGGGGCTGCTGGACCACAACACCAGCTTTGGCCACCAGATCCAGGCACATCTCTAGGTGAACAGCGGCCTGCAGCCCGGCGGGGTGCCTCTCCAGTTGGGTCGGCCCCGGGCAGCCTAGGGAAAGGTGGAGGGGCCCCTCAGCACACCCCGCGAGGAGCTGGTGGGGGGAGGGGGAAGGGACCCCCGGCAAGGAACGACCCAACTCAGGGTTTCTGGTACAGCCAAGCCCACTTGTGCCCTGACTCGTGACGCACCAGCACTTTGGTCGGTCTGGCTCCATGACAGGCCATACTGGCAGGGAGCCCATGGGCCGGACAGAGCTCGGCGGCTCCCAGGGGCGGGCATACGAGGCCGATATCATGGCTCAGTTCCCCGGGGTTGTCCCGTCCCTTGGCGAAGGCTAGCGGACATGGATGGGAGGTCCCGGTCACATGTGGCTAATCTGGGGGAGACACGGTCTCTTCACTGGCCAAGAGGTCCGAGCCCCCAAAGGAAGTTCCCTCAACTCTCAGCACCTCCCACTCTGTAACGGGCGCGTGAAACAGCTTAGGGGGTGCGTTGCATGTCTCGGGACGCCGAGGAGAACGCGGCTGCTTGTGATGGCGCTGTCACTCCCTGAAACCGCAGCTAAAGACAAAACTCGTGGGAGGGACATCTAGGTAGAATGTTCTAGAACCTTCTTGCCCATGGCCACCACCACTAGCCAAGTCTTGGGTGAGCCTCAAAATGGCTGCTTCCTGTCCTCGCCCAGGGCCCAGGCCGCCGCAGCCCCAGCCTGTTCTGTGGGAGGCCCACCCTCCGGGCTCAAGGAGAGCAGGCAGGAGTGAGAGAGGCAGACCTGGCCCAGCTGGGCTGCGTCTCTGGCGGGACAGGAGTCTGGGCTGGGCCTGGCTGGAGGACGTGCCAACAGCTGGGTCCACGCACGGTCCCCTCTTGGCTGCCCTGGCCTGGCACGGGGCTCTCTCCTCCAA
The DNA here is from genome assembly GCF_009829155.1 of Mustela erminea. Classification (NCBI taxonomy): domain Eukaryota; kingdom Metazoa; phylum Chordata; class Mammalia; order Carnivora; family Mustelidae; genus Mustela; species Mustela erminea. The sequence continues at coordinate 1,702,103 of NC_045618.1, read as the reverse complement.
AGGGATGAGACCCCCAGCAGCTTGAACTCTTCTTCTGGTTTGTCACAAGATTCCTCGAGGTGACATCTCTTGGGTCAGAGATCTTCCCAGTCCTGTTCTCGTACTGGCCATGGGATGGCTTCCAGAAATCACAAGCAAGGAGTGGGGTGGGGAGTGGAGAGGACAGAGCGCTCACACCAGCCGGTCGGACTGCCATCGGCTTCCCTGGGGGCGCTCCTGGGACGGGGCTGGGAGGCCAGGAGCCCAGGCCGCCCAGTCACGACATTCTCCATCATGCCCGGCCTACGGTCACCGGCGGTCCCCACCTTCCAAGACGGAGCCTTCAGGGACAGACAGAAGTGGTCGCAGGGCAGTTGGGGACCAGCCTCTCCCGGCCCTCCCACACCCCCCTGGTGTCCAGCACAGCCCCGGGTCACAGCGTCAGGCTGAGGGGCACCTCTCAGGAAACCCCCAGTTCTCTCCGGGAAACGAAAAAACAAACACGAAAGCCCAAAACTTCCAAACTCACAGGTGAAAGGCCACAGAAAGTCTGTTTCCGTTTCATGGAGAAACCATGAATCAGATCACTCTTTGATCTGAAAGTGATTTCTGTACCTTTCTTGGAAATGATCGTGCCCCTCCTTGGGGTTGGCTCAGGCTGCGGGGGCGGAGGGGACCCCAAGGGCGGGGCCCACACGGGGGAATCCCTCTCTGGCTCTGGCACTGTTGCGGTGCATGGGGTTGGCTCCACCCAAGTCCTGGGGGGAAAAGGACCTTGAACCCAGGACTAAGAGCCGCTCTGGGAACGGTTCAGCCCGCATGGACTCTGTCTTGGAGCCGGGAGCACCCACAGCTGACTCCTGGCCACCGCTGACCACCGCACTATGCTGGACTTCTGCCGGTGGAGCCCCCAGCGAGACAGGGCACAGCGGTCCCCTCTGGATTCCCATGGGGCTGGCGCTTAACGCACAGCAAAGCAGAGGCTCGTGCAACCCCCCACCCCGCTCCTTCCTGCAGGCTGGGCTCACTCTGCTCTCAGGCAGCTCAGAAGCCCCCGCACTCCGCGGGGTCTTCCGAAATCCCGGGGTGGGGTATTTCTGAGCCAGTGCCTGAGAAGGTCTGCCTGGAGGCCCTGGGAGGGATTCAGGGACTTCCTGGGAGGAGGACACCTCCACCTGCCCGGGGCGAGCGTGGCTTCCGTCCCACACGGGAGTCCGCTAGCCCACAGAGGAGGAGGGCAAAGAGACGCGCGGCTGTCAGGAAAGTCAGAAGCAAGAGGCTGGGAGCCCGCCTCAGTGCATGGCGCACGGGAACGCGAGGTCACTGAGACAGGGAAACACAGCAAGCCAGCGACCATGGGCTCAGCCGGGCAGAAGCTTCTAGAGTCACTCTTCCTCCCGTCGTGAGACCCCCTGGACAATGCAAGGCCCCGGGGAGCATGTACCAGAATCACACCGCGAAGCCCGGCTTTGTGCCTCACAGACCCTCACTCGGCCCCCACGAGGCGCCACTGTCTCCAGCGGCCTGGCGGGAGGTGTTTCTAAGAGCCTGTCTCTGCACAAGGGTCCGCGCCTGCCCCTGTCCAGGGTCACCGAGAGTGCTGTGGCTGCCACGGCGGGTGCTGGGGGAGGAGGCACAGAAGGACGGGGAGGCTTGGACATCCTGCTTTCCCTCGGGCTCTGTGACCTCAAGGTGGGCCCTCGCAGGCGTGGGCTGGGAGCCGGGTGGGGGACACCCACGGTAAGCGGAAGGGCCCGCACTCCTTCGGGGGCCTCCTGGAAGAGGAGGTGGCCGCATCCTCTCCGAGGGGCGCCTGGACGCGGGAGGGGACCCATTAAAACAAGCTCGTTCCCAGCCAGGGCTTGGGGGACACTGAAATGCCAGCCTGCTCTGCCCGGCCCGACAGCCCTGGATCCTGGCGGCTTACTCTGGTCACACGACACACACGGGGCACGGCACACACACTGGGACAGGGATTCACGTCACACTGCACAGAGCACACACACCCCACAGCACGAGGGATGGACGGACAGAGGCACACACAGACTTGGCTGAGCCGGGGACAGGGTGTGGGGGCCTCCTCTGGGTCCTAGCTCGGATGACAAAGGCCACGCATCCTGCTCACCCCCCTTCCAGCACCCGAGCCCCACCTGTCCACAGACATCGAAGGCAAGAAGAAACCCGTGTCCCAGGCAGGCCTGGGCACTCGGGACTGTGACTGGACGTCTTCCAGGTGAACACGGTCGACTACGACATTATTCACAACCAGACCTCGAGGGCCCAGCGGACTCACCTCCCAAACATACACAGAGAAAGTACAATAAATACAACCCCCCCCCCCCATGTCTACCAGGGCTCCCGGCGGGTGGCTGGGCACCCCTGGCCGCGGCCTGAGCGGTGCTGTGCCGGGGTTGGTGGGGGGGTGAGATGCCTTCTGCTGGGGGGTCCCGCGGCGGGGCAAGCAGGGTGTGGGGGGGCCCCGCCAACATGGGGGGCGCCGGCATCACACGCAGGGCTCTGCCCAGCGCCGGCCGCACTCTGCCTGCTGCTACTCAGAAAACGGCGGGAACATGCCCAGGTCCGCGAAGTCTTCGATGTTATAGTTGCCGGTCCCCTGGGTCGGATCTCCGGGCATGGGCAGCATGTCCTGCGGGAGGGCGGAGAAGAAAGCCGCGGGGTCAGCTCATCGTCCCGGGCACTCGCACGCCCCAGGAGCCCAGCCTGCCACTCGCCCTCGTGCTCATCCATCCCCCTGCCCAGGGGGCGGCCCCGCGATGGGCTCCGGGTGTCTGGGGGACACTCGGGGTCCTCAAATGCCCAGAGACGGGAAGCTGCTTGCCCCTGGGACTGGTGTCTCAGCAGCTCAACACAACCTCAGGACATAACCCGTGTCCGTGTGAGGCTGAGCCAGGACACCGGGTGGACAGGGACCCCGCCGGGTGGTGAATCTGGCCGGGCACTCAGCAAGGGACCCATGGCCGATGCTCAAAATGCAACATAAACTCCGGGTCAGGCTCGTGCGTATTGTGAGGGCACAGCCATATGCCTGTGTGGTCGGGCTTCACTTCCACCAAGCCCCTCAGGTTCTGTGGGCCTCAGACTGCCCACCTAGAGAACAGCACAATTTCAATCCCATCTGGCAAATTTCTCAAAGTGTGTTCTGTCAGATTCCGGCCCATGAGATACTCTTGGAGAAAAGAATTCAGTGGACGAGGGAGTTTGGGAAATGGCACACTCTGCCTACCTCCTAAAAATCCTCAGTGCTTATGAGTATAATAAAGGCTCTGATAAGGACCGCAGGCAAGAACCTGAATAATTTGCTCAGTCAGTGTTTCTCGAACTTATCTGACCAAGAATTCTTTTCAGCCTCGTGAGTATGAACAACCCGGTTGGGGAATTCTGCCTTACACGTGGCTGTGAGGCATAAGGACGGAGGAGGGAGGTCAGAACGCTGCCCCTCTGGAGATCGAGAGGGACCTCTGGGTTCTAGACCTTTGCCTGCGAAGAAGTTGCTTGGCTGGGTGGGACAGGTGCTAGGGACAAGGAGAGTGGACCCTCCCTTGGGAAGGTGGGGTTACCAACTGGGGGGCCTCCAATCCCTCCCTCCATGGGCTTCCTGCCCATCCCTGCTTTGCTGGGCAGACCTGGAGCTCTGGGCGTGACGGTGACGGGGATTGTGGTGCCTCGGCTCTAGGGGAGGAGCTCCTCATGCAGGCCAGTGGGACAGGCCAAGCCCGTGGCTCAGGGGTCATTGACAGGCTCAGGCCTCCATCAGGAACCTTCCTCCAGGGGAAACTTCTGACTGAAGGTGGGGCCAGGGAAACCCCGTGGGGCCCAAGCACTGCTCTGAGGGGCTGTCACAGGGTCCCCTCCAGCTGCACAGCTAGGTCAGGGCTGCCATCACGAGGGATGGCCAGGAGGGTCTCCAACAATGACTGCTGTGAAGGGCCCAGGTGTCCTCCAGCAGGGAGGACAGATGAGGCCTCAGCTCCCGGCCCCTCCCCCCAGGCTGGGCCCGGACCCGGACCCCTAAGGACCAGTAGGGGCCGTAGCAGAGAGCGAGGGGAAAGGAAGCAGAGAGAAGGCGCCGGTACCTACGAGAAGGCTGTGCTGGCTGGATTTACCTGGAACACTTCGGTCTGGCCGGGCTGCTGGTGCGGGTGCTGATCGCCGCTCTGCTGGCCGTGGTGCTGGCTTTGCCACTGCGACCAGACTTCCGACGGCCGCCCTTGGAACTGCCCGCTACTCTGTCCACTCTCAGCTGAAAGACCCGACGTACAAGACACCGCCTTTAACAGCTGTGTCGCGGCCCCGCGAGACCGAGAGCCACGGCAGCCCAGCGTGCCCCACGCTTGTGAACGGCGTGCTCCGTCGGGCGGGCGGGACAGCGTGTGCACGGTCCTCCGCATGCTCGCAGGAGCCGGCGGGTTACAGGTCCCCTTTGCACCACACGGCTGGGGGGTGAGACCGAAGCAGGAGCTCCTGTCAAGGGGTGCAGGGACGCGGTGGGCGGGGCTCTCCCAGGGCGCCCCTGCCGGGGGCGGGGGGCTCAAAGCCTTGGAGCCCTGGTGCCCTGGGTGGGCTCGCACGGAGCTTGGGCGGGGGCGTGTCTGGGGGGGCCCTGAGCGTGGGCAGAGACAAGCCCTCCACGCAGTACCCCAGCAGGCCCCGGGAGGGAAGGCCTCTCTGCCCCTGCAGACCCCCTGTCCAGGCTGCTCTCTGCAGGAGCCTGACTCGGCCGGAGGAGGAGGTCACCTCAGTGTGCCCTGAGCTCCACTACCCTCACAGGTTTCGGGTAACTTGCTGAGGCCACACGTGGCATTCCACGAGGTCCTTCCACAGGTGCCCAGAGCCACGGCCTTTCCTCTTGCCTCCGAGAGTTTCTTAGTCCCAGATGGCTTGAGGCCAAAGGCACTGGGGCTCAGACACGAAGCGCTTCCTAGTAGGAATGAGCACGGTAACGTGTAAGGACGGTGGCCTGGCCTCTTACACCTCACAGGGAACACACAACGGGGGAACCCAGTAGGAAGCAGGGGCACAAACCTGTCTAAACTGTTTTAAAGTTTCAGCCTAAGAGGATGAGCTATCCGGAGGCTCCGCCATAAAAGCTCAGGAACGTCTCTGCTTTTCCCAACAGCTCTGGTGCTCCCTGCAGGCCACCCTCCTCCCTGAGGACGGACGCTGGGCTCCCGGAGCTGAGGCCACTACGTGTTCAGGGAGAGCCCCAGCCTCCCCCTCTGTCCCTGTCTCTCTCTGTCTTCCACACACATATCTGACACACGACCCGAGACACGAAAGTGACAACAAAACACCTATGTTCTCCCTAAGACCTCCCGACGGGTGCGTCCCGACCTCCGCATGTAACAGCTGGGAAGAGGAAGTCATGCCCCCTACAATCAGACAGGGGCGGGACTCCCTGCTTCCGGATCAGGGATTAAAATCGACAGTGCTCACAGGACTCTGCTGTTTAAGAAAAACGCATCTTCTCCTCACGCTCACAGATCCCGAGGCCAGGGGACTTCTCACAAAGCAGCGTGTCCGTGGGCCGGTCTGGGTATCCAAACGTCGAGAACAGTCCACGCAGCAGCGCCGGGGGCAGGGGCGCAGTGAGGAGGCCGCCTGAGGCACAGGCCGGCCCACCTGCTGCCCGGGGAGCGTGGAGGGGCCCAGTCGCCCTCGCAGGAGGCGACGGCAGGGCAGACCAGGGGAGCTGTCATAACGGACCTGGCAGGGTGCGGTGGTGGGGGAATGACCGCTGCTCAGGAGGCCCCGCGCAGCCCCCGCCGGCCACAACAGTCACTCCTCGCTGGGGTCTTGCCCGTCAGGAATTAATTCGCTCCACTTTTCCTTCCAGCTATGGCCACCCCTGAGTCCCCCGGATTCATACGCGGGGGTCCTGGGCTCTGGCCCCAGCCCAGGCTTGGTGCAGGTGTGCACACAGGCGGGAGAGCGGGACGGTGCCTCCGGGGGAGCTCACAGCACGGCGGGGGAAGGGGCACGGCAGCACCACACGGGCGGGAGCCACTGTGACCCGGGAGAGCGGCAAAAGTGCCATCTCTCAGGGGGACACCTAACTTGTCCCGAAAGTAGAAGAGCCCGGTAGGGGGACAGTCAGCAGCTAAGCGGGTGCCGGGCTCAGGTGGCCCCGCCCAGGGACCTGCAGGTGGTTCCGGGGATAAGGGTCCAGTGTGATGGGCTGAGGGCGAGCCACAGCTCGGGTGTCCCACAGTGAGGGTGGCAGGAACCCGGGGTTCCCAGGCACGTAGAGGAGTGGCCTGCACATGCCTGCGCATTCAGGAACCCGGCCGTCCAGGGCCGAGAGGCAAGGAAGGAACTGGTCAGAAGGAAGCCACTGCAGGGATGTCCGCACGGTACACGGTGCCTGAGTCCTGGAGCGCAGGGTGGCGGGAGGAACTGACAGAGCCGGCGGATGGCCAGGAGCCCTGTGGCCCGCGTGTGGTCCGCATCTCCGCTTGTTGGATGTGCGCCGTCTGCTTCTCTAGGTTCCCGTCCTGGGGCCACGGCCAACTCTCTGAGAAGTGCCCGGCATCCCCGTGCCTGAAGCCAGCATCTCCCCTCTCCAGACTGTCCCCGTGGGGAAAGCCCAGCGAAGGACGCTCACGTCCAGCCCATGGCCCTGAACACCGCATCTCTGGGCCCGTCTGCTTCCCTCCGTCCTGGGCCAGCAGCTGTCTCCAGAATCCACAGCTCCCCCTCATCTTCCTAAAACTGCCCCAAACCAGCCCAGCCCGCCAGGGCCCCGAGAGCCTGTGCAGCCCCACTTCTGCTTTGCACCCACCATGCCCCCTGCCACCCCTTCCTAGGTGGCCCACCTGCCCCCAATCACGGACCCCCTTTGCGCCCGGAGGGTTCTGCCCACGTCCAGAGCTCCACTGGATGCGAGCTTCCTGAACCCACTCTCCGCTTGCGTGGCCTTATGTCCTCTCAACCCTTACTTCTGCTCCCATGGACGCTTCCCGGCACTCAGCGGTGCAGAACCGGAGACGGGAACACACGTTCCCATGTCAGTCAGTCTCAGGGACTGCCGGAGACCGGGCAGACGGTGGGGCCGAAGCCTGGAGACCGATGGGCTCGCTTGTACTCAGCACACACGCACGCTTGCAGAATCCATTCTTACACTGCCAGGAAAGGACAGGCTCTTCTTGAATGTTTGCGGTAGAAAAAACAGTTATCGGGATCGCTTCGGGAATGGCATAAAGAGCCGAGAAGGGAGGGACGTGGTACTTCTGGAAACAGGTGTGTGCTGGGCATCGACCTGATCTCACTTCCTCTTCCCTCTGACGCGGAGACGGCCGCATCTCCCACCGCTCCCAGACAAGGAACTGAAGCCTCGGGAAATCTGCCCGTCCACCCGAACTGCCGGAGCCCCCTTGGAACCAAGGTCTCTCTGACACAGGGCTCGCGTGCGTTCACTTGGGACACTGACAGTTTATATCCGACGCCCACCAGGCCCCGGACACGAAGCAGAGAGCCTTGGCCACGGGGGCAACCAAGCCCAGTTCTGCGGGGGCAGCAGACGAGGGTCCGGGTCATCAGGACGGCCCCGAGCGCGGCAAGGGGGTGTACGCTGCGTGGGGGGACAGGGAAGCGGATGTCACAGCTGATGGTCTTCCTCGGGGAAGCCGCCTCCCCGGCCGTGACCAGCGGGCTGCGTTCACGCCGTCAGACGGGAGGGTCCTGGAGAGGCCATTCTTCCGGCCCCTGTTACGGAGTTCGCGTAGCTCTGAGCCGCACGCGTGACCTCCGCACTCACAGAACAGCAGTGACTGCGACACGCAGCGCCGGGTGCTCTCAGCCCAGAACCCGGCCCGTGGAGCCACACTGCCCGACCACAGACCGACGCTGAGCAGGTGAGAAATGTGGCCTGCACCCACCATGCGGCCACAAGCCACTTTCTGGAGAAAACCCCAGGGGTCACTGACATCCTCAGACGCCGTGTTGCTCTGGAAGCTGCGTGTGTACGGCTGCAAACTGTGAGCTGGGCTCCGGCCATTCCGTCTTTGTTCTGCCGGCTTCCTGAGCCCAGTCCGGGCTGCTGCGGCCCCCGCTGAAGGTGGGCACCCCGTCAGCCCCACGGCCCAAGCAGAGCGCGTGCGGCGTTCCCACCGTCAGGGCCAAGTGGGTGGCCTTTCGGACCAGACTTCAGAACCCGGAGAAGTGTGTGGGTTCCTAGGTGGCAGCAGGGAGGGATGGCATCTTCCTCCCGAGACAGTCGTTTGGCGTCTGAGGCCGTCAGGTCACTTGCTGACGGTTTCCGGCGAGCTTCTCCTGAGGATCCCAGAGCTGCAGGAACTGCTGCTCAGAGACCCTCTGCGGCCGGGGCACAGTGGGTCTACCCAGGGTGACCCTGATGTGCAGGGGACACGTCTAGAGACACCTCTCGCGATCATAAGTGCAAGGGGGCGGGTAGGGGGCGGCTGGGGACGCAGCTGAACAGCCACACGAACAAGGTAGCTCCTGAGACAGAGAATTAACGTGGCTCAAAACGTCCACAGCACTGACGCTGGGAGGCCTCGTGGACAGAGTCAGCCAAGAGCATCCAAGTGCCAGCTTGTTCTAGAAATGCCTGTGGGTGGGGCTCCTGCACGTCCCCCCGAGGACACGTTTCCCGTGCTTTCTGCCCGAGACCTCATTCTTCATTGCTAACTGGGAGCGGTGGGACGGTCTCTGATTCCCTAAACTGCTGGTGAGAAGGCACACGGCTGAGTCAGGGCAGGACCTGGAGGTTCGGGGTGTGGTGTCTGCGCACGTTCCAGGTCGCGGGGATGCCCACCCCTCCCCCGCCGCACCTGCCGGCGTCCCTCCTCTCTCATCCCCCTTCCCGCTGCAAACATCTTCAGACTCTAGTGCAACGACACGTTCTCTCCGTCTCCCTCTCCGAAGCAGGCGTGCAGACGGACAGGGCTCCCTCCGGGAGGGCCGGTGACACGACCGACGCATTACTTGAGCCGCATTTCTTGCACTCACACCGTCGTGTTATCTGCTGTGACCCGAGAGGATCTGCACGGACTCGTGCCGGGCATGCGCGGGGTGGGTCAGCTGCCTCTTCCAAAACTGGGACACGCGGAGGGCAGGAAGCGATGGCTTGTCCCTGCCTGCCCAGTCTCTGTGTCTGGAAGCGCGCGGGTGAGGCGGTCACGTCATTTAGACCCTGGGCTAGTCCGAGGAGGAGCGCCTGGTCTGCCCTGGCCCCTTGGGCCACTTTCCCTGCGCAGCCGTGTGCTTGGCCCTGCATTTCCCCAAGACACACGGACGCATCGGCAGGCGGGTGGCGGAGACGGAGATGCTGCCGTTCAGGGACCTCAGGTCTCAGGGCTCGGCACGTGCTGTGGGTTTACCGCCTCTCGGCTCCACGCCCATCCCTCTTCCCGCTGCCTTGTGGGGTAGGAGCTGCAGGCCGGAAACACGTCTCCCCCACCCGCTGGGCGAGGTTAGACTTTGTCCACTGAAGGTGCTGGAGAGACCCACAGGCACACCGAGGAAGGGGCTTCTCTCCTGGTTCAGATGTTTTTCTGTCTGCAGCATGGGGACTGGCGGCATGCGGGAGGCCCAGCGGTGGCTCCTGTAGGCTCCGACTGGGGAGCGACCAGCCGAGGCCCCCAGCCCCTGGCCAGTCCACTTACTGCTGCGAGGCTCTGTCCCCCGCACAGACACACCTTCGGGGAGGTGGAACCTCCAGGCTTGGAGCAGGAAGCTGCCACACAGGTTCACCTGCCTGTCCTCGCCAGGGCGTTCCGGCAACCCCATTAGCTAAGGGTCATTGTAGGAAGTGCTCCGAGCCCTACAACAGGTGTGGCATCTGTGCCCTGTCTGCGCCCCGTCGGCCGCACCCTCCCCACCCAGCTGTTAGGAAGCAGCACCTGTACTTGTCAGCCCCTCAGTGAAGGGTTCTAGTCCTGCTTCCAGACTCTCCCTGTCAAATGAGGTAAGACCCGTGGCAAGCCGAAACTGGAACCAGGACTGGAAACATAAATGTGTCAGTCACACGGCTCGGGGTCCGTCCACAGCCCCGAAATGACGGGAGAGCTTTGGTCTGACTCCTGGAAGTCAGGGGAGTGAAAGGAGCCTACGGCTCACGGAAGGAGCCGGGACGAGGGGGCTGGATGCCTCATTCAAGGAGGGAACCCCATACACCGGCCCCCTCGAGGAGCCCCTGCAGAAGCCCGGGCACGGCCCGTTCCCCCGATGTCAGTCACCCGGGCCCGCACTTGGTGATGGCCGGCTCCCCAGCTCTCCCAGACGCCTGCCCGTGAGACAGGGCCGTCGGGGCTCCGGAATCCGGCCCAGGACAGCTCGCTGAGCTGGGTACCGTGGGGGGTTGGGGGCTGGGCCTGCGCACCCTCCGGACCCGACCAGCAGGCCCCACGGCACCGCCATCTCGCCGTGCCCTTGGAGGGGGCACTTGGGAGTCCCCTGCCCGCAGGAGCGCGGCTGGCGGGTCCGCGGGCTTGTGTTCACCCAGCGAGCGGCTGGCACCATCAGCAGGCGCCTCTGCCTCTCCCCACGCGCCCCTTCTTTACCTCTGTCCTTCCTGCACCTCCCACTGGCTCGGGAGCACGCCCTCGTTCACGAACCACAGGCATACTCTCTTCTCTCCGACCTGACCAGCGCCTGCCCCCACGCCCGCCTCCGCAGACCCCGTTTCCCTGGAGCCCCTTGGAGTCGAGGCTGTTTGTTTTCCACTGGCTGCACGGCCTGTCCTACCCTCTGGGCCCCGCTGCACCACCATCCCCTCCTCCGCTGGGGTCTCCTGCCACTGACCCACAGCTGTCCTTAGGCAGCCCATGCCCACCAAGACTGGCCCCCACCCCAAGTTCCTCCCCTGCTCCCTGACCTCTTCTCCAGGGCCTGGTTTCCAAACACAAGAGACCGCTTCCTCCTGCCCTGCTGGGTCAAGGTCAACAAGGGAGGGCTTGATGGTGAGACTGCAGGAGCCCTGTCCGTGGTCTCCGCGCACTCACGCAGAGGGGCCCAGCCCCTCATTGGTATGAATCAAGAAACCTCCGCCGGGACACCCAGTCCCCACCTAAGTCCCATGTGCCCCTAACAACGGATCAGACGACAGGGGCAAGCAGAGCCTGGACAGAAGGGCACTGTGACCTCTATCTGACCTCACCACGCCTCAGTTTATCTATCTGTGAAATGGGAGAAATCAGGCATCTCCCTCTTCCGGCTGCCGTGAGAGTTATGGGAATTCAGACGTGCCTGTGCCGAGCAGGTCGTGAGCGTCTGGTAAGCACCAGCCGTGGTCCTAACTGTCGGCGGGTCCTGTGAGTGCAGGGCAGCCAGAGGCCAATGGGGGCGTGGCCGCTGTGCCGGGATGGGGACCCTCTCCCATCGGCAGCCGAGGCAAAGACCAGGGGGTAGGGGCTCCCTGGGGGCCAGCGGCTTCCAGAGTCCGGAGGTTTCTGAGTTGGGTGTCCGGCAGGCTAGAATGAGCAAGAGGCCGGGGACCCTTCCCTCCAGAAACGGGGACCATGTGGCTGAGCTCCCGCTGGGGGACAATACTCAGGCTTGGCTTGAAGCCGAGCAGGAAAACGTGCTCCATGTGAAGGAACAAGAACACGGCTGGCGAGGGTTCAGGAAGTGCTGTGCCCCGGGTGGGACAGGGAGCGGCCCACGGCGGACACAGCGGCTCCCCTGGGCTGACTTGCCAGGTGGAAACCGGGGTGTGCGGGCTCAGCCCCACGCTCGCCTGAGGGCGTCCGTCTTGCAGAGAGACGCCCCGTGAGCCGCAGTGGGTCACAGTGGCCGCCCTGAGAGAGGATGGGCCCCCGCTCAGGAGGCTCAGGGCGCCTGGCAGCCCCTCCCGATCGAGGTGGGGCCTGGGCCCGTCAGACCCACATGGAAGCGGCACCACGGGGGGCGGCACCACGGGGAGCGGCCACCGAACCCCTCTGGCCTGAGGTTCTGTGAAGCTGAGAGAGGAGCTCTGACACGGGACGGGATCCTTCCTGGGACGATCAGCTGAAGGGGAACCTTACGGCGTCTCTTATGTACACGACGGACCCACCGAGTTGGCCACCCGGGTGTCTGAAGCAAGACGAGGGCGCTCTGGACACGGGCATGCGAACGTCCTCGCCAAGGCCATAAAGGGTAAAACAGCACTTCGGCACACAGGACCACGGTCCCAGAGCCTTGAACATGACAAAGTCGCCTCACTCAGCCGAGACCCAAGCCCCCAGCGACCGAGGAACACCACGGCACCTGGCAACCCCCAGGCTTGGTCCGCGGGTTCCGGGAGCTCGGGGCTCAGCCCCCCGAACTCAGGATGTTGAGAAAGCGCTTCTGCCAGCTCTCCCGCGGAGTCCTGCCCTGGTTCCCCACCTACCGAACCCTGGCGTCCGGTTGGCGAGACTGGAGTAGGCGTTCCCACTGGGCGAGGAGGTAGCTGGGCTGGAGAGGGGGCTGTAGGAGGACGGGTCCGCCGGGTAGGTGTGGCTCGTGCCGATCCCAAAGGGAGATGACTGAGTCTTGCCAGACTGCGAAGGGATTTGCTATGATCAGGACACAGCAAAGAGAAGGGAAGCGTCACCAACAGGCCTCTGTCCCAGTCCCCAGGCCGCATGGGCTGACGGCAACTCCCCACGGCTCTCCTGCCCACCTGGGTCCAACCTGGCGTCAGCCCAGCATGTGTGGGTCCAGAAACTGGGGAGGGTCTGGGTGAAGTCACCCCCCGCCCTACAAGGATGAGGGTCCTTCGGCTTTTGCTGATGAGGGCCTGGTACTACAAATACACAGAGAAGTCCCCGGGGCCACCCGATGCCCATGTCACAGTGCCTACCAGGGAGCGGTGTGTGTCCCGGGGCTGGGGGTCCTCATGCACTCCGGCAGGGGCAGACGGGGGTCCAGAGTGGTGAGGGGGCTCGCTCCTCACAGAACATCTGTGGATCTGCCCCGTCCCCCAGCTTCCCGTCCACGGCAGGACTCTGGCCGCGGAAAGCGCACGGGACTCTGCTGTTGGGCCCCTCCCGGGTGCTCTGACCCGCCTGGACCTGGGAACATCTCCCTCCCCGGAGCCCCTACCTGTCCGGGAAAGGGTGGCCGGCTCCCCGTCCAGGCCACCTGACTCTGGTTCAGCTGCCGGGAGATCTGGGACATGTTCTGGCCGGTTGACGAGGAGGACTGGATGTCATTCACGCCAGGCACGTGGACCACGGAAGAGCTGGAAGGGATGAGACCGCGTTCGTCCCGAGGAGATGCCTCACCCCTACGCAGGCCCCCCGGGGGCACCCCCTGTTGGCTCGCAGCAGCCACCTCTGTCCATCTCTCTCTCTAGCACAGAACACGCAGGGACAAGGCAGCCCACGCGTGGCCAGCGCCTGGGTGTTCCTCCTCTCCCCTGGGACCCTCTCTGTGTCACCTCTGTGGCCTGCCTCGTGCTCCCCCCGGACCCTGGGCCCCACTCTCTCCTCCGAGCCGCCCACCCCATGTCTCCGAGGGAGAAGCTCCACAGCGTGAAAATCAGCCTCAGTGCGGACCCAGGGCCTTGTGTGCTGGTTAATGCGTCCCCCTGGGGCGCCTACGGGCTCTGGACTGTGGGACTGGGCCGTGGGCTATCAAGTGGCTGGTCTTGAACAGGACAGCCTGTCGGGGGACACCCCACCTGGAGGACGCTGTGGGGAGCCGGCCCCCACCGCCCTGCGTTTCCCACGTCCTCTGGTCAGTACGGGGCACTGGCTGGGAGTCCCAGGTGCCTCTGTGCCCGGCCCCCTGCAGGTGCCGCCTCTGACCTGCCGTCTGGGCTCCCAGGCCAGCAGCACACCCCGCCGCCCGCAGTGTTTTCCAGCCCTGGCGATGCTACAGTATTCCACGACACACGCGCGATAAAGGGGGGAGGTGGGAGCTTCCGTTTGGCTTCATGCCCTTCGTCCTGGAGCAGCTCAGGGCAGAGGGAGCCAAGGCTAGGGGACCGGGCTGACCGTGGTTTCAAAGAAAGGCAGCGTACGGGCCGGCAGAGAAGAGTGGGTACAGGCTTACTGCGTGTGTGATCATAGTTGTTCCGTGCTCTCCGGTCCCTCGTCAGATAGGGACGCTCCAAGTGTGTCTGTGCCTCCTTGTCCCAGCCACCCCCAAGCGCACAGCATTCCCCTGCCGCCACCCCCTCCCTCAACATAAGGGCCCTTCCCCACCCTCCCTCCTGATGAGCCGGCGGCCTCGGAAAGCCTCTGCGGATCCTGTTCTCTGTGGGTCGGGGTCTCTCCCCACCCGCTCAGCCCTCACGTCCTCCTGGGGCACTGGCGGACGAGGGCCGGACCCTGTGCCCAGCAAGCCCGTGCCCGGCACTCCCCAGAGCCCCCAGGGACGCCTGCCTCAGTGCACACAGGTGGGTCACGGCTGCCAGGCCCACAGCCGGGCTCAGCGTGAGGACGCGCTCAGGGGCCTGCGGTGACATCGCTCTGCCAGAGCTCGGGGCGCTGGACCTCCGACGGCCACACCCACCCCGCGCCCTCCCCACGCCCGCCAGCCCGGGCCCCTCACATTGACAGGAAATCCGGCTCACGGCCGGGCCTAGCAGCTCCCCGACGTCCCTCCCCCTCCCCTCTCCTTCCGTCCGTCCTTCCCTCCTGCCCTTCCACAGACGAGCAGCGAGAGAGGCTTTCCCGGTGCCGGACTGTGCGCAGGGGCCGCCGTCCCGCCCCTTCCCCGCACAGCGAGCTGGCCACGAGCCGGCCTCTCCTCCGCCACTGCCCTCCGACTCCTGTTTCCGTGACAACAGCCTCACCCCGGCTCAGCGTCTGGAGCGCTACCATGTGTCCTGTGAACCGCCAGCACCACCCTTGCCACGTCGCCCCCCAGACCTTTGCCCAGACTCCGTTTCCCCAAGCCCCTCTTCCCCTCCGGCCCCCCAGCGTGGCATTCAAGGCCTCCGCAGCCTCCTCCGGCTTCGCCCAGACCCTGAGCCTCTCCCTGCCTGCAGCCTCCCAGGCCTCGCTCAGCGCGTTCCGGAGGCGGTCCCTCTGCGTCCCCAAGGGGCCACGTGACCTTTGCTCCCAGGCTCGGCTCACAGTCGGCCAGGACTTCCCCGCTGTTCCCGTCCCCAATGGCCCCCTCCTCACCTCCGGCCTCTGCCCCTCCCCACTGCCTCCGTCCAGACGGAGGATCTGGCAGCTGGGGTCGGGGTCGGGGTCGGGAGCACCTGATGAGCCGGGGCAGGCTGGTGAGGACGGCACGGCAGCCGCTCCCTGGGGAACCCCGCCTTGTCCTGCAGGCCCCAGACCAGAGGTGCTGCCATGGGCCCCAGCCCCACCCCCGGTGCGTACCTGAAGGCCTTCCCGGAGTGCCCCGGGGGGAACGGGCTGCCCTGGGAGTAGATCTGCTGTGTCCCGGCCGCGGGCGCTGAGCTCATCATCTTCTTGTCCGCTAGAAGAGCACAGCAAGGGTCACACTCAAGGGCTCCCCGTCCTCCAGACCACGGCACGGGCAGCCGGGGGGCAGGTGCGGGGCTGGGCGTCCCCAAGCAGGACAGACCCATCCCGGCTGCCCGTCCACGTGTGCCTGCCCCGCCCTCGCCTCCGCGCCCTCCGTGTTCCAGGGCCTTCCATGTGCACAGGAGGGCGCTGGGCTGTCCTCTGGCACTGAGGCCTGGCCATGCGCCCCGGAAAGCAGGCCCGTCTCAAGACTTGGGAAGACAGAAAGGACCAGTGGACGATCTTCCTCAGACACGACTACTGACTCCTTCCACGCCGTGGAGGAAACACAGAACCGTGGCTCGGAGGAGCCGTGCCGGAGCTCAGAGCCCAGCTCTGCCCTACGATGGGGCAGGGGGATTGGACATGTTTGTTCTAGAGCCTCTCGCTGCCCTACGACGTCCAAACTCCTGCGCCCGTTGCTCCCACGACCCCTGACAGCCCACCCACGAGACACGGGAACAAAGGACCTCAACGTTAGTTATGTGGCAAGGATGTGGGGCCTACGCAGACCCTCCCCTGTCCCTGTCTCTGGCTTGTGGGGGATCCCCCTGGGGTGCACACGAGCAGCGATGGACGCTCAGGCTCGGGGGCTTGCAGCCGAGGGGAAGGCGCCGGCGGTCATGTGCTGAATCTCCCATGCGTGCAAACCTCCCCTGTGACGTTTTGTCACGCTGAAGCCCTGAGCAGTTTCCCTGGTCCGTTCCCTTTGCTGGGACGACAGCGCACCCGGAGGAGACACCGACAGGGCGGAAGGGCCCGGCCTCTCGGCCTGCATTTCCCAGCGGTCTGCAGGCTTGGGTCTTGCAGATGAAGACGCAGCTCGCGGTCCCGGGGAGCGGCGCCAGAGGGACTTCTCGTGACTTTTCACTTAAGGTAAGCGATTCTTCTCACGTATTCTGAGTGGTTTGGGTCAACGAGAAGCACATTTTTCCCTAACTGCTCCGAAACATTTGTAGGCCACAAAATTGTGTGTATGGAAAGTCTTGATTTTATTATTCGATCTTCTATAGTTTTCTTCATGTTGTGACTTTGATCGGCTTGATGTGTCGGAGATGAAGAAACGCACCTTGAGATCTCTTGCCGCAACTTGGCTTTATCGGATTTTCGTGTATTTCCAGTTACTCTTTCCCACGTTCCAGGGCTCATGATACACGCACCTCCCCGTCAGGTCACGGTGTAGAGCAGCCCTGTCGTCCACGGCGCTCGGATGACGGTGCCTTCCGGGGTCCACGGGCACCAGGCCCCCACCCCTCCACGCCGCAGTTCACCACATGAGGTTGGACACGGCCCATTGGGCAGCACGTGACCCGGGAGCTGCCGTTGGGTCCTTGGACACCCGTGGATTCTACCATCATGACATTCAGACTTTCTTATGATTACACTTTTCCCCCAAGTGTTTTGCAATTTGCTAAAAACGTCCTCATCTTTTCTTGGAAGCGAGACTTCCTGCCTTCTTTTCTCTTGCCTCCTTTCAAGAGTGGCTATTTTTGAACACACTGGGAGCTTTGTGGCTCTAGAAATATCAGAGGAAAAAAACATACAGGCCAACGAGAAATTCTGTTTATGACCCTGACCCCAGATGTGCCCGGGACTTTGCCGAATCCACTGGGTTCTGGCTTTTCCGCATCTTCTGTATCTTCTGGCGATTTGTATCCTGGTCGTCGGGGTTCCTGGCATCCCCTCGGACTCCTGCTTTCTCAGCCTGCCCCTTCCACCCCCGCGTCCTGTGTTCTGATTCACCCCACAGACAAGCCCAGTCCCTGGCAAGCCGTGCGCTCGGGAGCTCTGGGTCGATTGTGCGTGTCCGGGGGTGTCGACCTGCGGCTTCCCGGGTGCGGGCGCAGCCTGGCGGCTGGACACGTGGGGGCTCTCCCGTTCTCCTTGTCTGCCAACTCTCCCCCTTCGGTCACCTACATGGGAATGTGTCTTGTCTGCGTCACACCACAACGTCACGTGGATTTCCTAGAAACGCTGCAGGGTCTGGTCCGACGCCTCAGGCTTCTCTGGGGGGAAGAGAAGACTTTGAGACGTGCTACTGTTGGCTTTCTTGTCCGCCAACATCAAGAGCCCTGATGAAGGTGGGCAGCGTGTCGGGGCCCACAGGTCACTGCGCCCCATGGGTCAGCACGCGTGGCCCTCGTGGGAGACGGCGCTGCCCCTTCCTCGGCTGCACAGCGGCTGGTCACAGCGGGAATGACGGCCCCGTCGGCAGCACACGTGCGGACGCCAGGGGGCTGAGCCCGGTTTTCCCTCGGCTTCTCTCCTCAGCGGATGCCCACTGCACTGCAACTCGCAGAAATTCCTTGACTCCCACAAAACGGGATCCTTCTGCTGGATTTTGGAACGACACAGACCTTTCCAGATTGTGTATTTTGCTGACCTTAATGGTAATCTGACCAGAAGGGGCAACGGCACGCACGGGCGTCACAGGACAGCTCGATCCAGTACGCGCCACGTTCTCCGGCGACGGCGCTGACGGAGGCGGAGGCCACTTGATGACCGCGACTGAGCGACCACTGGGCGTCCACGTGCCATTCGTTTCCAACCCTCGCATGCAGGAGGCGTGCGGTCCGGGGCCCCAGGGAAGGGGCGAGCGGGGGTCAAGGGTCCACCGGGCTCCTGTGCTGGGGCTCTCGCACACGGAAAACCCACCCGGGGGGCATCTCCCCACGGCCCGGCCGCAGCGCCCCGCCCCCCACCCCCGCCAGGCCCCTGCGCCATCAGGAAACTTACATGCACTGATCCCCGCAAACATCTCAGCGAACCGGGGGTCCCTTTCCTGGGAGAAGATGGCATCCGCCTTTTCCACGGACTTCCCGGCTTCATGAACGCCAGCCGGCAGGTTGGGGACGGGAACCTGTTTGCGCATGAAAATACGACCGTGTCCCACGTGTGAGACACAGAACGTCACCTCCGAGGGGTCCCCTCCTTCCTGCCTCACTGACACTTCGGGCCGGACGGTTTTACAGGTGGGGGGTGTGGGGGCTTTTCTGTTGACAGAGGCCGAGGACAGTCGGGGTGGGGGTGTGACCTGGAGGTCACGGAAAGGATGACGGGGTCACACCGATCACTTCTAGAAAGTTACATAATAATCCGCGTAGGCTAAAGCCCAGGACGCGTGTGGTTTCCCGAGGAGGCCCGCTCTCCGACGTAGCAGGAAAGGCAGAGGGAAGAGGAGGGGACAAGGGAGAAGGGAGAAGGGAGGGGGGCAGCGCAGGGAGAGGGGGCTCAAGGCAGGACCAGGCGTGGGAGCAGACGGGGACTGGACCAAAGCAGGACAGACGGTTGGGCAGGGGAGGGCTGACAGGGTCTGGAGCTGCCTCCACTGGCTTCCTAGTTTGTGAGACGGCGTCCGGAAAGGTACCATGGGCCCCGCCATCTCCGTACTGGCCAAAACCTGCCACCCGGGCTTCACGGGTCCTGCCTCCTTCATGGCCCAGTTCTGCAGAAGGGTTACAGGAGACCCCCGGGGGAGTGAGGCCCCTGCACAGAATGGCTGGACAGAATAGTTGCGCCTGCAGGGGGTGGCGGTGGGGGAATCAAGCTAAGGGTCGAGCACAGTCCCGGTCCCTTGGGCTGCAGACAGTTCCCAGGAGCTCACCTGCGATAAGTCGTAGGACGACAGCCCGTCCCGCTGGTGCACTTCCAACTCCGCTTGCTGCTGCTGGAGCTGCCTGAGGGACAGGAAGGCAACAGTGTCACCAAGGATGGGCGTGGCACCCGTGGGGCAGGACCAGAGCCCGCCCCGAGCCCCACGCCGCAGAGGAGACACCCGATGGACCCCTAGACGGGTTCAGTTTTTATTTACTTTATTTTATGAATACTCTTTAATGCCTCAAATCAAGACCTCAAGCTCTGTACCAAAGGCTGCCTGCATGCAGGAAATAAATTCTGGTTTAAGATTTCTTTGTGTGCAGGTAAAAACACTGCAGGACACATTCCGATCGACCCAGAAACTCCGGTGACTCTGGACTCCGCAGCGTTACTGTCCCCCACGCGAGTGCAGAGCAGCTGCCGGGGCCTGCCGGCCTGCGGACGTGAGTTTACGGAGCCTGGACCTTGCCCGGCACATGGCACACCCCAAGCTGCTCCTTTGGAGACAGAAAGAGCCTCCTTATAGAAAACGGCTACTTTATGTTTCAGATGATGGAAACCGTGTTCCTTGCAAGGGGCAGCGAGCCCGACAGCAGTTCAGAGCCTAAAAATGGGGGGGGGGGGGTGGACAACAGCGTCGCTTCCAACTCTAAACGCCAACGAGAATGAGAGGCGAACGGCGATCAGCCAAGTACTGACCAACGTCACACACCACCGTGCCCGGGGTCAACGGGGAGGTCGCGAGGGACCGTGACAGCGTAAACACGCAGGCTCGACACAGAGATCAGCTACTCATAGAATCGGCGGGCGCTGGAGCCGCGTCCACTGGTCGGACAGCGAGTAAGCGCGCGTCGGAGCAAAGTCATAGACGCGTCTTCACGACCAGGCGGGTGAACCACGCCGAGCGCGCTGGCCTGGAGCGGAAAGGCCATACCCGCTGGGAAGTGCGCGGCTCACGGCCTTCCTGGCGTCCCCGGCAGGTCCTGTGACACGTCCACTCCTTCCGGGAGTCGCCTGCTGCTGAGGCTTGTGCAGGGATGTACCCAGCGGCCGGCGACGAGCAGGCTCTACACGGAGTCGGCGGCGAGGGGGCAGCGACCGTGTGGATGTGTCTGTCGATTCACGGAGCGCGTGCTCCCGGCTGCCCCACGGCCGCTGCTGCGAGGACCGTCGTGGACGCAGGAAGGTACGGTCCGAGGGTGTGGACGAGCTCAGGACAAAATCTGTGCGCTGGGACTATGGCCACGGGCAGCACATGGCCCACGTGGCGAACAAAATTTGGAGAATGTCTCTTCCGTGTTCGCGTGAACTGGCCAGACTTCCCTTATCCGTGTCGCCGTGTGTTTCGAAGCCAGAGTGATCTGCGTGGTCCCTTCTGAACACTTGGGAGGTGCGGGTCGTCTCCCCCACGCCCGCCCCGTGCTCTGAGCCTGGAGGCAGGGGAGGAACCCCTCAAAGATGCCATCCCCTCTGCTGGGGGCCGGAGGCACAGGGGCTGTGGGGAAGGGCAAGTCTGCCAGCGAGCCCAGAAGTCAAATGCAGGGAGGGCAGGAGCCAGCAGAGGAGCGTCCCCGCAGAGGGGGTCCTGTGGGGGGTCCTGCTCCGGAGGAGGCCATGTGGTCTGGCCAAGGGGAGCTGCCGACTGCAGCAGGCCAGCAGGAAGGACACCTCTGTCCTCTGCACACTTACCCCGGGCCCCTGCTCTCAAGGCAACTCTCGCCGGCTCACACAGGGAGACCCGAGCCCTCCCCGAGAATGTCTGCCGAACTCCCTTCACAACAGAGCGCACGGAGGCCTGGAGAAGTGGGGTGTGCAGAGAAGCCCCAGTGCTCTGAAGAGGGTTTGGGGCAGTGGCCACCTCATGGCATGGAGGACACCCCACTGCGGGCAGGCAGCCCCAGGGGAGCCACTGTGCTGGCCAGCGACAAGACTGGTGGGACATGCGGCCGGCCGGGAGCCTGGCCTCAGCGGCAGCTGTGCTCCTCCAGCCCTGGGACAGGGGAGCCCCCAGACTCTCACCCCGCTGCCCCCAGCCAGTCCCTCCAATGGCCGGACAGCTGGAGGCCCGAGGAGAAGGGGCGCACACCATCCTGTCCACAAAGGTTAACGGCGGCTTGCGGACATCCAGGCGCCCCAAGGCTGTGGGAGGTGTAGACGGAGCACGCTAGGCTGTGTAGGTCCAGGGGCGGCTGTCCGGATGGCTGACCACTTCCGCTCCCCAAGCAGAGCAAGAGCCAGTCCACAGCCCCCACCCGAGACAAGGCCAGTCTCGCCTTCCCTCCTCTGCTGGGGAGCTCACTGCGTCCCGCGGTGGCCGCGCCCTCCTCCGCGGAGCTGGTCGTGAAAATCCGTGCCGCAAACAGCCCGAGTCCACCTCCTGCCACTCCCACCACTGAGAAACACAACATAAGCCGAATTCTGTCCCTGAACTCTTCTCTGGCGGCCAGAGAGTGGACACCACTCACCCCCGCACTGCACCCTTCACATGTGGCCCCCCCGGGAAGACCTCTCAGAAGACGACCTCGCTGGGGGACCCCTGACCAGTGTATTTAGATCCAGCCCGGGTGGGCTGCCTGTCCCGGGAAGCCACTGAAACGTCCACACCATGCTCTGGGTTAGACCCAGAGGAGAGAACGGGACGTGCAGACCCACGTGGTAGGGTTCCTCAGGGCGTGGACAGGGTCTGGAAGGACAGCGGGCAGGACGTGTGCTGTGGCCGGTGCGGGGAGAACAGGCGGCTTGTCTCCCGCCCTGGGGGCGAGAGCCCCGGGGAAAGGTGAGCCAGAAAACACGGCGCGTTCCCCCAGGCCGTCTGCACCCACACCCGCAACGCCTGGGAACAGGGGCACTGAAAAGGATTTTTAACTTCTATTTCAAAGAATTTTAAAAGAACATAACGATCTGTAGAAAAATCACAACTTTCTCTCTCTCCTTATTCTCACTCCAGGGTTTTACTCTTCTGGCTACACCCGGGGCAGCACCCATGTCACTCACTCGCGGGGCCCTGAAGCCTGAAGCCCGAGCGCAGAGCTCACGGCTGGCCCCGGCCATACCGTCCTCCGTCCGCAGCCTGCCCATTTCACGGATGCAGAATGTGGGGCGCAGAGTCCCGAACACGTGCCCGGGACAGTGCACGCAGCACTCAGACCCGTCTACGGACCCCACACTCCGTCCCACGACGTAACAAGGACCGCCACCCCACCTCTTCCATTCCGGAGCGGCAGAAGGGAGAGCAGAGCTGTGCTCCGGGGCTTGTGGGACCAGTGAACGCCTCTCTCCTCCGTCTCTCTCCTCCTCCACAACTTTCCCAGAGCCCAGGCTTCAGCCCACCTGCGCTTGTCCAAGGAGCACCGGCCGCTCCCGCCTGTGGCCAAGCCCATGTCCCACCAGGGCACAGACTATCGGGGAATGGGCAAGACCACGGAGTGCGGCTGTGTGCCGGGCGCCCCCGTGTAGGTCTGTGCTGCAGGGAGGAAGGGCACGCACCTCCACTGTGTGCGAGGGCACCAGCAAGGGCCACGGGCACGCGGGTGGGAGCTTGCTCTCTGCTCTGTCCCCTTCTGGGCCCGAGGAAGCTCCTTCCAGGAGGAGGTAGGAACCATGGTCTCTGGCATGGCCAGCAGGTCCCCAGGGGTCTGACTGCGCCCCTGTGGTCCGGACACAGCCGCCCCATCCGGCTGACTTTGGTCTCGGTGCCCGTAGTGGCACACCCGCGGAGGAAATGCTGACTCGCAGGCGCCCGTCTTGGGAAGAAGTCTGATGGGCTTCCTTGGACATTTCACGGCAATGGAATAAAAATAAACTTTGGTAGGTCTGCAAATTCCAGGGGGGCGGGGGAGGATGTGGCTGCTCCGGGCTCCACCAACAGCACGTGCGGAGGACCCTGCTGCCCACCTCCCCGTCTGCTGGGGACGGGAGCTGAGGATCCCACACCAGGGCCGTCAGGCCCCGGCTTTCCGTCAGCGCGGCCTCCCTGCGGCAGAGGTGTCGGGGGCTGGCCGAGGCGGCGGGGACAGCCAACGCTCCCCGGGACAAAGGGTCTTCCTCAGCCTGAGCAAGAGCGCAACCCCCCGCCACGGTGTCAGACGCAGCAGAGACCGCAGCTCTGGGAGAACCGGGATCTGGCGAGGAGCCCTGGGACTCCTGAGCCCGACCGACCGGAGTGAGGCTCACTGTGCCTGCCGCTGACTGAGTGCCGTCTGCACGCCCACCGGCAGGACCCCGAGTGCCCGTCCTGGGGTTTGGAGTTGATTCTACGGAGGAGTGGTGGGAGCGTGTGTTGGCGACAGCTCCTGGGGTCACGTGGGCAGCTCGGTGTGGGCTGGACGGAAGGCAGCGCGACCTGGTCAGGAAGCGGACGGAGGATGCCCCGACACAGGGCGGAGGTCTCCGCGGGGCACTGGGGAAGAGGCAGGGGAGGAGGAGATGGCCCTGAGAGGCTCCCAGACAGAAGCCGTGGGGCCCCGTTCTCTGCCAGGTCGTCTGCCGCAGGTGCCTGGGAGGCTGGGACGGGGGACAAGTCCCAGGCTGGGGCTTGGTGACTGGGAGCGCGGGCCCGTCCCTGGCTAAGGTCTGCGGAGATGAGGAAGGTCACCCGCTCTCACAGCCCACTGCAGGCTCCAGGCTCCTGCAGTCCCGGGGGGCGGGGGTTGTTGCACTGGGTGGGCCCCACTGAGCGCGTGCGGACGGACGGCTGGCGGGGGTGAGGGACGCCGCACGACCGGATGCAGTGGGGG
The DNA here is from genome assembly GCF_009829155.1 of Mustela erminea. NCBI lineage: Eukaryota > Metazoa > Chordata > Mammalia > Carnivora > Mustelidae > Mustela > Mustela erminea. The sequence continues at coordinate 1,678,360 of NC_045618.1, read as the reverse complement.
CCGGAGGAAGCGCGCAGACCAGCACAGAGAGCGTCCGTGGTCACGAAGACCGACGGTGGCCTTGGCACAAGGCCGTCAGGACCTGCCAAGGGAGAGCTTCACAAGCCCCTGAAGACGAGCTGGCACCGGCACCGGCCCGCCGCTACCTCGCGCGTGTGCAGAAGCACCGGCCCCTGCTCAGAGCCCACGCTGTGTCCCCACAAGACAGACTCAGCCCCGAGAACATGCACCGCCCGGACACGGGAGCTGTGAGCAGACAAGACCCCGGGCTGTGCCTCCTGCCCTTCTCCCTGCGACGCCACGGGAGCCAGCGCACAGGGCACAGAGACCTTCCTCTCGGCAGCCTCGCACACAGGCTAAGCACGGCACACTCCATTCTCCAGGCGGTTCCTTCCACACACTCCTGCCCGAAGGCAGCGTGCCTTTCTGGCCCTGAGCATGAGCACAGACGGACCTTCCTGCGGCAGTAAGTCTGCCTGCTGCCGGCTGAGCCCAGCCAACACGTGCTGCGGGCCGCAGGCTCGCCTCCTGGTCGTCACTGCCCTCTGCTGCCCGCAGCGGACATCTCCCGCCACCGTCACCAGGAAAAGGTCGCCGTCAGGTCTGAGGGGGCGTTCTCATCCCCTCCAACCCCACGGAGCTGCCCAGAGCAGCTGCCCTGAGACACAGGACACAGCCCGGTGGCCCCGGGCCCCTGCCTCAGAGCTCACAGCAGAGCCTCTGTGGTCCCTGAGGAGGACGGTCCAGCCTGTCCTTCTGGGCCCTGGGGCAGCACAACCCACGGGAAGGCGGAATCAGAGGCTGTGGGCAAATGTGCTCCCTCTCTGGCTCTGCATCCTCACCGCGTGCCTCTGTCCAGGGAACACGGCCCTTCCCTGGTGGTGGGCACCCCACCCGTCCTGGAACATGCTCCGGGCCCGCGTCCTCCTGAGGGGCTCTGGGAGCACCTGTTGCCAAGAGTACCCAGCCCAGATGGTTGACGCCCGTACAAACATGGGCCTCAATGAGGAACGGTGGAAAGTAGAACAGAAATAAAAACCCAGGAAGAGGGGCTTCACCCGCCCTCTGACCCAAACCAAGAGGACTCTGCCGGATGCCTGGCTAGGATCGGGTCTGAACCCCACGGGGCCCAGACGTGCTGCAGAGTTGACTCGTGCCCGGGCCAGCCTTGGGTCTGAGAGCAGGGTGAGGGCTGTCCCCACGATGCCGTGGGACTCCTCTCATCACCTGGGGGGGACAGCCCTCGGCCCCCACAAGCCAGGTAGCAGGCACCCGGCAGCACACAGGTGTGGGGGGACGCGAGGCAACAGGGTAGTGGGTGACGAGGCTGCATCAGAGACCAGGCGGCTCTCCCCGACCCCCCCAGCCAGTAAGCTGACGTGAGAATGAAGGTTCTAGAACTGCGTCCAGGGCCCCGTGTACTAGACAGGCTTGCCTGTCTGCACGACCGACGGTGGCAGCTGATGTGGCTGCAGAGGGACCAGGACAGAATGTACCAGCAACAACGTGAGCAGACACTGACCGAGCCAAGCTGGTGTCCTCCCCCCGGGGCTCCCACTGCCCCCACCGGCTGCCCCCAGGCTGGGAGCACACGGTCACCTCAGCCCTGAGACCCTGGGGGGAGACGGGCCCAGGGCTGCAGCTGCCTCTCCACTCTCTCAGCAAGGACCCTCCTCCCCACATGGAGAAGGCTGGGGAGTGACAGACCCTGGTCATACCGAGTTTACCACGTAGCTGCAAGACCCTCTCGGACACGGGGGAAACACAGCCGGATCTGTGGCTGCCGTGCACACCCGCTCTTCCTACAGCCCGGAACGGCGCGGCTGGGAGACGGAGAAGAGCCACGGTGCCAGGCAGGCCAAGGCAGGAGGAGCAGAGGGACACGAGGGGGTCACGCAGTTTGGGGGAATGAACAGTGATGATCTGCCCGATCGCTACGGCCACTGGGAAAGCGAGTGAGCAGAGTTGGGGGCCAAGGCCAGGCTGTGAGGGGGACAAGGGGATGGGGCCCCGACAGAGGGCTGGCAAGGCCGGATGGCAGAGAGAGCCTGGAGGGCCAGGGAGACCCGGAGCTCCCCGTTCGGGAAGCCGGAGCCGGTGCCGAGTCTCAGGAGGAGCCCGTGGCAGGGCCTGGAGAGGAGCGTGGCCCACAGGAAAGGGAGGATGTGCTGGCAGGGCCCGATCGGCTCCGGGGACCCTCACTCCCGCCACCAGGAGGAGGCAGGACGATCTGCGCGGAGCCTGAAGAAGCAAGTGCACCTCCAGAGCCCACAGCGGGTGGGGGTGGCCAGGGAGGGGCGCACCGGGACACGGTGGCAGGCGCTACTCTGCGCACCGACACGGTTCCGGTCAGCCGCGGCCGGCCCCACACGCCAGGTCCAGCCGCGGGCCCGCCATCCCCCCCACGGCTTCACATGCACTGTCCACATGCAGGACCCGGGCACCAGGCGATTCTCCCCACTTTCCAGACAAGGCACCTGAGCCTCGGACGACACAGCGACCCATCCAGCGGGGGCCGGCATCAAAACCCAGGACAGCCGTGCCGAGGAGCCTCGCATGAGTGGACCGGACTGTCCAGCTCGGGGCCTTGTGGGCCAGGAGCAGGGCTGAGGCTGAGACACAGGGTGAGACTGCCCGGGGAGGGGGCCAGAGCAGGGGCACCCTGAGGGGGACGCCCCAATCCAGGCAGCTGAGAGACTCAATGGGGCCAGAGCCCTAAGCAAGCCGGCAGGTTGTGGTCGCCAACCGGGCACCGTCACCGGGACGGCTGTCGGAAGAGGAGAGGAGATGGCAGGGGTGGCATCTGTCAGAGTTGGGCCTGGGGGGACACAGGACAGCAGTGTCACTGACCCACGTGGGCACCGAGGAGCAGTTTGACGGCAGCTCCTCTCATGCCCCGGCAGTGGGGGGGCCCCGACACCAGCTCACATAGCCTTGGACGTCGTTTTGCCTTTGATCATGCTGGTTCTTTGCCCCTGCGTCCCTCGACAACAAATCACGGGAGGAAGCGTGACCTGCCTGTAGCTGGGAGCCTGACCTCCGGCCTCACAGCCACCCCACGGAAGCGCTGCCACACCCCTTTGCACAGACAGGACAGTGAGCTCTGAGAGGTGACCCGACACACAACTCCGGGTCACAGGAAGCGGGGTCGAGCCTGGAGCCCGGGCTCTGGGCGAACATGTGGGCACACGGGGGGAAGCGGTGAGCTGGCACCACGGGGCCTGGAGCCGGAGGAACATGTGGATGACTGAGCAGCAGGGGGCCTGTGTGTCCCTACTTTGCCACCCCCCAGGCCCTGGGGCTGCCGCAGCCCTGGCCTCGCTCCCTGGCCCTGCTTCCAAAGGGCCAAGAAATCAGGCCCTTGCAGCAGGGATGCCTGTAGCCAGAGGGCACCTGGCTCGGCCATGCCGGGCCCTGCGTGCCGGGGGCACAGCCAGGCCCAGCAAGCAGGACACCTGCATCGAGGCTGGGGGGTAGGGCAGCCATGGGGGCCGTCCCTCGGGCTTGGGAAGCAGGGGCAGGAGCATGGCAAGGCAAGGGAGGGGAAGCTGTGACGCAGCCCACAGCCCCCCTCAGCCCCAGGCCTGCTCTTCAGGTCCCGCGGGGGCCACCGGCTGTGGGGGCGCCGGAGCCCATGCGGAGAGGGAGCTCCAGCCCCGGACTCAGGAAAGGTGCCCAGACCTGGCCGGGGGCACGGCAAGCACGTACTTGACGTTGGTGTTGGTGCAGATGACGTACTCCATCTCGTCGGAGTAGGGGTTCTGGAACGTGAAGCTGCTGGTGCGAATCAGCATCCACTCGCGCGTCTTGGTGCGCAGCCGGTACATGACCGACAGCACCTGGCCCTTGAGCTTCACTACCTGCGGAGACACCGGTGGGAGGAGGTCAGCGCCCGGCGGCGGGGAAGCCCCTGGGGGTTCAGAACGGGCACGCGGTGGGGCCGGCAGGACAGGGGCGGGGAACGGGCGCGGCTGGGGCGCTCCTCCATCTCTGCAGCCCGCGCTCTGCCACAGGCTCAGCGACACCTGCCTTGTCCCCGGACCTCTCAGCTTTTTCAAATGGTTCATGACGCTCTATCCGCTGAGTGCCCCCCTCTCTGCCCGGGCGGCTAGGCTGCTCTGGTCTGATTCCAGCAGCGCAACCTCCTCCACCGCCCACATTAGGTGCGTGGTTACATTGTATCGGGGCACTTGCTGCTTCCTCCCTCACGTCCATAAGCCGGAGTCTATGCCACAGCAGGGCTTCCAACCTGCTTCCCAACGTCCATTCTCACCAGGGTGTGACTGTTTACAAAGGTTTAATACCAACTCCTAGAGAAAGTAAGTAAGCTGCCCTAGATCAGACAACGCTGCTGGGGAAGCTGGGAAAGAACCAAGGTCTTGCTTCCAAACTACAGTGTGTTTTGCCTGCCCTGTTCTCCCGGCAGACACACACGATCCAGGCACAAGAAGATGCTGAGCTATGGGTGTGCACGCCCAGGGGCCGCCGGGGTGTGCACGGAGCACCCACAGGGCCAGAAGGCACACTCGGGCGGCAGCTCTCCAGGCTGCAGCAGAAACAGGAGCAGCTACCAATGACTGGCGGGTGCGCAGAGGCTTGGGTGTGAGCAGAGTCCCGGGACAAAGCAAGGCGGCGGGGCTCTCCTCTCGGCAGGGCTGTGTTCTCCAGATCCTGGGGTTGCTCAGGACAGAGAAGGCTCTGGGCTTGGGGCACCTGGGCTGACTGACCATGAGTCCAAAGTGTGATCAGAGATAAGAACAGGGCCCTGGCTGCAGGGTCAGGGAGGGCCCATCTCTCCTCCTTAACTCCATGACTTGTAGTTTATTTCCGGCTGAATATCTGTGGACAGCCTAGGGACAGGGACAGGGAGAGACCTCTTGGTCACCTGAGTCCTGTCCCCCTCCCCATGCCCTCAGCCCCAAGCTCGGCATGAAGGGGACCCATGGAGCACCGTTTCTGAATTCTCGACAGGGCTTCTGGCCCCATGAGCGGGGCTGACGCAGCCTGGGCGCCCACCCTCTTTCGGCAGCGCCCCTGGGGAAACCGGACGGAATGAAACCTGGAGCTTGGACTCCCTGGCGGAGAGCCAGAGTGATAAGGAAACCAGACCAGCGCCCAGAGGGACGCACACACTGGGTGAGGCGAGGCCCGGAGGCCAGTGACCACGCCTGGCGGCAGGGGTGCGGTCGCAGCAGGAAGCTGGCCCTTTCCTCCCAGGACCCCTGCTCCAGGCCACATGCCCCTGAGGTCACCATTTCTGAGGGGGTCCCGTGGGACAAGACACAGGGAAAACCGGTGGTCACCTTGCTCCCTCTGAGACCTGTGTCTTTGGGCTCCCTGAAGATGCCACACACAAGCGTCTGTCCTCATGGGACACTTGAGACCGTGGGGACCCTTAGCTTCCAAGCGGCAGACACTTGCCAAGGCGCCGTCTGTGCACGAAGCTGGGCCCTCGGGCAGAAGAAGGAGCAGCGGGAGGGAGCAGCAGCCCCGCACCCTCCCAGGGCCTGGTTCCTGCTCAGCGTGTGACCCAGGTCACCTCGTGTGGGCCTCCCTAGGGCACTGTGCGCGTCTGGCATTCTGAGCCCTGATGGAGTTAAATGTGCCGCCAAGGCCTCCTGACTAAGCCGTGCCCGAGGCAGGACCGGGATCTGGATCCCCAGACCCCACGGCCCACCATCTCCAGGAGCACCTTTGGCCAAAGAGGAGCCCAGACACAGCAGGCCGAGCCCCAGCTCAGAGCCACACCATCAAGAGGACACCACAGGGTCCGGAGAGGGTTCCTCACGGAGGGGGCAGAAGTCCCTGGAGGGCTCGATGTGGGGACGTGGTCGACGAGTGAGGCACCCTGGCAGGAGGCACACATTCTGTGCGCGGGAGCCGGGGGGCGTGCGGAGGCCGGAGGCTGGGGAGGGGCGGGGCCGCACCCGGGTCCCTCCACTGTGCCCTTCAGGAGCCTGTGCCCTCCATCGTGCCCTCCTGGGTCTGGGTCTGGCTGGGTCCCACCCTTCCACGCGGCTGCCAAAGAAATGTAAGCCGGCGAGGGTCCGAGAGCGAGCCAAGGGCAGACTCGTGTCCCCCGGCTGGGCACAGGCCACCCCACCCAACCCAAATTCCTCAGGAACTTGATGGCACTCTGAGGGTCTCACGTCCGGCCACGCAAATGCTCTGGTTTCAATCCAGAGAGTTCCAAGGCGGACTCCGGGTTGACACAGCTCCTTCGGCGCTTCTGCAGAAACAAGCCACTTCCCTCTATCAACATTCCTTCCCCAGTGGCTGGGGCCCAAAGAACACACACGAGGGGCTGAGGCTGGTGCTCCAGGATGTCTCTGTGGCCGCCTGGCCCCCGCCCGCTGAGCACTGTGACCACGGGGCCCCCGGCTCTTAGGCGCAGCTCCGGCTCCGTGTCCCGCCTGCCGTGGGCTGGCTGCGCCCTGGGGTGAGAGGTCTGTGAGCCGGTGCCGTGGGATCGGGGGTAACGTTCCTCCTGTTTCTGTCCAGAACCACCCAGCTTCTGCTGGTGTCGCTGTGCAGTCGGACGGAGAGGCCTGTGTGCATGGCGACAGGAGAACAGGCTAGAAGCGGGCAGCTCCGGCCCTCGCTCTGTTAATGCCCTGCTGAGGGTCTCGGGGCAGGTGACTGAAACCCTCTGCATTCCACCGTCCACCGTGAAGGGTGGGGCTGACGACGGATGGTGAGCGCAGAGGACCACCTGAGACCGTGTGGACCAGAGTTCTGCCTAGTCGCCGGCCGCGGAGGGACGCTCATTGCCAGAGCTTCGTTCCCACAGAGCCAGAAGAGGGAAGCCAACCCAGGCCACCACGTAGTAAAATCTCCACGCACTGGCAAAGACGAGGCATGAAGGACGCACTCTGGCCGTGCTTCATGGTTCTCTGTTCACACTGTCCAGAATGAAAGTCGCCGTCCACTTGGACTGCGTTGTCCCGGGCCGCTCACCCACGAGCACATGCGGCAGTGGGCACCAGGCGTGGGACCTGTCCGCCGGGAACTGATGTGTCAGTAGACAGGATGGGGGGAAAGGGAAACCAGCGGAGAAACAATTACCAGCTGGAACTGTTCTGTAGGGAGAACAGGAGGCTGAGAAGGTGGGTGAGGGCTTTCCTCACTAGCATGGCCGTTGACGGCAACTCTGAGAGGGCTGGAGTTAAAACCTGATCAATAAGAAGACATCGGTCCTGGGAAGAGTGAGGGGACTGCATTCTAGTCCAGAGGAACATGTGCAAAGGCCCTGAGGTGGGAAATAGCATGATGTGCTCAAGGCCCCAGAAGACCCACGTGACCATGAGCCATGAACGAGTGTGGGTAACACACGTGCAGCAAGGGTCACCTTGGACTGGCAGCAGTGGTACAAAGCTTGGATCAGATTCCAGGGGCACTGGGAAGCCGTGGGCACGTTTACGCAAAGATGTGGCAGAGCTGAATTTGTGTCTCCCAAATCACGTGGGGTGGGCAGGAGCCAAGTAGGGAGCCCGGCAAGGACACCACCGCGCTGTTGAAGATGAGATGGGGGCGGCCTGGTCAAGGTTGGTGGGAAGGAGCACAGGGAGAAGGGGCCGGCAGCACATGCCTTTTGGGGGGAAGAGGACGTGAGGGCTGCATGGGGGCAGCGAGACCAGAGGAGGGGGGCCAACTGGGTCTCAGCTCTGGGCCTGCGGAAGTAGGGGGTACAGGGGGGCACGAGGGGGACATGGGGGGAGCAGGGAGACATGGACGGGACGGGCAAGCCTCTGGAGGCAGCGGGTGCTCGGAGCAGGCGTGGCAGGAGCGGAACGTCAGTGCCCGTCTGTGCTGTCCCCGGAGAAGGGGAGAGAAGGCAGGCAAGGACCGAGCCCAAGGGGCAGGCGGGGGCTCCGAGACCCCCGACATGGGGCGTGAACGGAGCAGATGTCGAGGGGAGCTGCCAGCGAGGCCCTGTCCCATCAGACGCCTGAGAGACTGTCAGCCCCTCCTAGAACCGATCTCCAAGGCCCGCGTCCTAGAACACAGCCGAGTCCTCTCTTTCCTGGGCTCCTGTGAGCCCCCCAAGGTCTCAGAGGAGGAACTCGTTCTCTGCCGTCACGGCCGAGCGTGGGCCCAGGAGGCGACAGGCCCTCAGACTCCCGGTCCTCACGCGCCCACCGTGTGGTCTTAGGCACTCCTCCGTCCCCGAGGCTCCGCTTTCTCTCCTGAGACGTAGTGGCAACGTCCCCCCCCCCCCGCCCAGGACAAGCCCGCGGGACGCACACAGGTGTCTGTGGGGCGCAAGCACAACAGAGCACGTGCTCAGCGCCGGGCATCACGGTGGAGACGGGGTGACACTGAACGACTCAGTGACAGGCGGCCTCCCTCCCAGCTCCCCTTCGCTGGCCGCGCCGAGTGCCACCAAGCCTACAGGGGTCACCTCAGGCTGCGCCCCCACCTGTCCTCTCCTCCCTGGACCGTCCCCAGCTCCCCACGGCGCCTCTGTCCCCGGGGTTCCCACACCTGCTCCCCGTGTGCCCGCGCTGTCTCTCAGACCCACTGCTCAGCTCACGGTCCTCGGCGGAGCCCTCCCGGAAACGACGAGGGGAGAGCGTCTGCCCCTCCGGGGGGCTCAGCAGCCTCTACCGTGGGTCCCGCCACGACCGGTGGCAAGTGTCACTCCAGACCAAGGGGCTACATGCGAGTCCCCAATAGGCCACATTCTTCCGCCCCTCTGGGCGCCGGCCACCCATCTGGAACGCTCTGTCAGGGGCGGGCTCCTCCTGTCCCCAGTCCCTCCCCTGGGAGACCCTCCCTGCTTCCTGCCCACACCCTTGACCTCCCCATCATCTGCCCTTTGGACACAGGCACAGCTTCCCAGTGGGCCCCCCCCTCCCCCTCAACTGGGAGTCCTGGCAGTCAGGTCCCTGACCGATGCCTCGGGTAGCCCCCCGCAGCCTGCCTGGTGTGTCCCCACGGCCACCTGCCCGGGCCCCTGGTGCCGCAGTAGCCGTCGGCAAGCGCTGGCGGTACCTGCTGAAAGCTCTCGCGCAGGTGGCTCTGGTCCTCGGAGTGGCAGAATTCCAGAATGTCCTTCCCTAGAAGATCCTGAAGAAAGAGACAAGCCATGAGACCCCGTGATTCCCTCGGCGGATGCATTACCATTGGACGGCCGCGTCCTTGGACCCCCTTTGCCCCACGTCCCTCAGTCCCCCAGCGCGTAGGATGTCCCTGGGGCGGTGAGGGGCCGGCTTCGATGCCCGCCTGCCGTCCTGGGCGCTCCCGCCCACTCTGATCTCGCCAGGGCCCTGGACCAGCACCGCCAGAGGGTGATTTGTTTCCATTTGCCTTCGAGAGGCAAACCGCGACAAACACACTATAATAAACACAAGAAGAACGCAGACAATAGCACGAGGACAGACAGGCCTGCAGTTGCTGAAATGCGGCCACGGACGCTCTCGGGGCCAGACAGGTGCTGGGACCCCACGGTAACCGCACTGACCCTCACCCGCTTCTTCCTCAGAGCACCTGGCACGAGCCCAGGACAAAAACCAGCCAGACTCAGATAAACCGTCGCAGGGCTCCACGCAGGGGACGGGAAAGGGGTCCCGTGGATGAGTCTCAGGCAGCCAAGGAGAAAAATGACCTCGTTGGCCAGAACCCAAACCCGCGACAGCTTCCACGGGGGTGGACACGGACGTGGGCAGCAGGTCTTGTCTGCGCGCCAAGGAGCGTCTCGACGCTCGGGGGTGCTGCTGCATAAACGAATCGGGAAGCAGCACCGGCCGAGGCGACGGCGACTTCGGAACCCGTGTCCCCCTCACTCCTTCCAACAACCTCAAGTTTGCGTCAAACTCGAGATGTACAATTACTCGCAGGGTTCCCTATGTCAAGTTGGACCGTTTCTAGGTCTCTTCTTCTGTTTTGAAAGTTTATTTATTTAAGTAGTCTCTAACCCGACACGGGGCTTGAACTCACCACCCTGACATCAAGGGCTGCACGCTCTTCGGACAGAGCCAGCAGGGCGCCCCTGGACTGTTTCTAGCTCTCAGATAATACGTGTGCTTGAAGTGCCCACGTCAACGTGTCCCAGCTTTGTTCCTCAGAACAGAGATCTTTTCCTTCCTTTCTTTCTTTTTTAAAAGGGTTTTTTTTTTTTTTTTTTGGGAGAAATTTGAATCTATGTAAAAGCTGAAAGGATCATGTAAAAAACCCTGAATATCCCATCCCTAGACGGTCGCCTCTGCATTTTCCTATCTTTCGGATGTGTGTGAATAAGAATATATGTAAATGAGAGCCACGGAAGTGTACACAAATGAAAAATCTTTCGTATCTACAGACACACTGAAAAATCTCTTTCTGAATCATTTGGAAGAAGGAGACAGTAGGACACCCATCTCCAAAGGGTGTATCTCAAAAAAAGAACATCCTCCAAAACCTTAACATTCCATATGACACCTAAAAAAAAAAAATCAATAATTGTTCGATTCAATCACCCAATATTCCACACATATTAACCTTCCTTCGATTATCTCCCAAATGTCCCCTCTGGCTACCTGTCCTCAGCCCCGGGGCCTGCTGAAAGCTCTCACAACACGTATGGTGATGTTCTCTGTGGTTTATTATTTTTTTTAGATTTTAGGTTTTTATCTGACAGAGAAAGAGAGAGAGTGAGTGCGTGCGCACACACAGCAGGGGGAGTGGCGGGCAGAGGGAGAAGCAGATTCCCCACCCAGCAGAGAGTACGACGTGGGACTTGATCCCAGGACCCTGAGATCATGACAGCCGAAGGCAGAAGCTTAACCCACTGAGCCACCCGGATGCACTTCTCTTTGGTTTATTTTAATTTAGATTAATTTCTCCTGCCTTCTGGTGTTTCTTATGATGCTGACTTCAAAAAAAAAAGAAAAAGGTCCGGAACAGAGATCTGAAACTATACCCCTATAGACACAAGTTCCAAACACATGTGAGAAACAAGGGATTAGGCAAAAATGAGTGAACATCTTTCAAGACGTTTCAGAGCCCTTCACATTAATCTCGTTTTTGAGGTTTGCAAGAAGGAGATGTCCCGTCTGCTGTTCATCTAAGTTCAGCGATTCCCATGGAGCGTCTTAACTCTGGTTTGTGAACAACCAGAGAGACGGGAGGAAAGGTTAGGAGAAAACGGAAGAGTTGATGGTAAGAGTTAACGCCTTTCTTGCCTTGGAAGGACAGAGCTGTCTCCAGGCAGCAAGCTGGATTTTTACGCCGTGTGCCGTCCGCTGTCACCTGCTGGCTCTTGCACAAATGAGACAAGTGCAACTTAAGTGAAGCTAAATCTCTAGCCGACTGCCATGGGCTGAGAACCGCCTACCTGGGGTTGATAGCCGATTACGCTGATGCATCTCGGGTCCACGAACGTGATGATCCCGTCGGAGTTATGCCGAGATAAGAACTCCGTGGGCACTGACATCCCAGTCATGTCCATGCACACGGGAGAGCTGGTCACCTGGAAAGGGGACAGCCACACTGAGATGCTTCTGATGGAGACAGAGACGGGGGGGCACGAGAGAGGATGGGAAGAATCCACGTGGTGTCTATGTCACAGATCCGAGCCCCAGTGTTCAAAGCGCACTGGCCACACCTCCCACTAACGGCCACCATGCGCTGCTTTGCACTGCTGGGGGCCCGTGTCCTTATTAGGCAGTGGGAATCCCGAACCGTGTATCTCAGAGGGTGGGGCGAGATTCTGCACACCAAGCCCCGGCACAACGCCTGGCACGTTGCTGGTGCTTGGGGACACTAACACCCTTCCCTCCTCCCACTGTCCCCTGAGGAGCCTGAGGAACTGGTCAACGAATTCGCAAAGCAGACATTTGCAGAGCGAATGCACTTCACCCACCTGTACGGAATAAGCCATGCTTATCACATGCTAATGAAACCTCTTATTCATTTGTCTGAGGGTGGAAGGAACTAGGACCCAAAAGCACGACAGGCTAGTGTGCTCTGGGCACACACCACCGGCAGGGGAAGGGCTGGCGGGGCCACAGGGCAAACGAGGAGGGGTCCAGCCCACTGACTGGCTACCGTGTGCACCAGACACCGAGCCCGTGGGCTTTACGGACATGATGTGGCACATTTCATTTTCACGAGATTAAAAAGCCACGTTTCCCACGTGGCTTTTGAGGGGAGAGCTTCCAGGGAAGGGGCACACCCTCCGCTAAGAAGACGGGCTATAAGGAAGGGAAGCCAACGGGTGAGCTCATTGCAGGAAGTGCAGGGAAGAGGGAACGACTGATTTTGACGATGTGGATAAAGGCGTCCCCCCAGCGAGACCTTGGAGGAGGCATAAATATGAGTGAAGGGTGGGGGGGGGGAAGAAAGGGAACCGGGAACAGCAGACAGCTGAAACAGCCTGCAGGGCCCGCAGGCGGGGAGCAGCCTGTGGGTCTGCAGAAAAGGCTTACAGGAGCGTGGGAATCAAGCACGAGGGGGACGGGAGGGATGAGGCTGGAGAGGACTCAGTGCTTCATCTTGAGGACCTTGGGGAAGCGTTCAAGGTGATCAGCCCACTGCCCTGGGAGCAGAGGCTGACTCTGCTGTGGCCGGCACCCGAGCGGGAATGGACTGAGTGGGGCCCTCTGTATAGCAAGGACTCCATGGTTCACCACCTGTTTCCCTGTGCTCTCCCAGATCCAGCCTCACCCCTGTGCAGACAGGGACCAGAAGTGAGAGAACGCTGGGCACCCGGGGGTCAGAGTGGGCAGAGCCACATGCACCTGCTCCCTGGAATCGCAAGCCCCTCTCTGGCCTGGCAGAGAGCCATGCCCTCGCCCTCACCTGGAGTCTTCCGATGGCCACGAGGCAGTACTTGCTGCCCTGCCCCACCTCAGCATCCTCCTCGGGGATAGTCATTCCTGGAATGAGAAAAGCCAGCGTCAGCGACATGCCCAAGGTGGGCAGCAAAGGGGCAAGAGCATCCCGGATGTTTATCTGTGAACCCAAAATGCAGATCCACAAGGCCCACTCGGGATCTGTAAGGAAGTGAGTGAATTAGCCGGTGCCCACTCCTGCCTGGCTCCCCTCTCTGCCTCCAATAACTTCCTGGGGACCAGAGCCTGGGCATCTGTGCACGGGGCAGAGGAGCTCAAGGAAGATGAGATGCCCATGACTCATTTACACAATTGCAAAATTTGTAAATCGAGCTACAAAGGAAATCTCAGGAAGAGGTGTAAGGGGGCATTTCCGGTTATGGAAATACTTCCTTTACAGGGGCTAAAAGGAGAAATGGGTGATGGTTACTCAGCAGTGATAACCAGTGCTTGATGGGGTCATCTGGCTGCCTCCGTCGGGGCTGCCTGCAACTCTTGATATCAGGGTTGTGAGTTTGAGCCCCATGCTGGATGTAGAGATGACTTAAAACCAAAGTATTTTGAAAAAAAAGAAAAGAAGAAAAAACCAGTGCTGTGGGTGGGTGGGACTTGGTTACAACAATCCTCCGTGTTCTTTGGTCAGGAAAGAGTCTTCTGCTCTGGGCAGTAGGGCCTGGCATCTGGTCGCTCACGGTGCAAGGTTTTGAGCATCTGCAGTTGGTTATGACGGTTGTAGGGAGGTAAGCGCCTTCCATGCTGCCCAACACCTCACAGTGTCTCTCAGGACACTGGGCTCCACTTCTCCAGGAATGGGATGAGGCTAGAGGACATGTCTGTCTAGGTGGCCTCGACACACCCCTGGCGAGCCGCTGCCCAGATCTAAGTGCCGGGGAACGTGGGAGGCAGCTGCAGAGGAGTGGCGGGAGGAAGGGGTGGGCACGGGCGTCAGCAGGAGGAAAGAATGAGGATCACACTCCATTCCGACCCACCGCCTCTGGCCGGGTGGTACCGGGCGATCTTTAGGTTATCAGCTGGATGTCTGCATTTCCTTTATTTTTCAAGCGTCCTTTGTGTAGTACTCTCAAGTAATACATGATCTCTAAACACAGTTTTGACTTAGGCCCCAGCAATAAAAAGACAGATATTCCCAAGTAAAAATGAGCAAAGGATCTGAATGTTACTCCAAAAAAGATACACAGATGACTAATAAGCACATGGAAAGATGCTCAGCATCATGAATCACTAAGAAATGCAAATCAAAACCACAGTGAGATACCACCTTACACCTCTCACGATGACTCCAACAGGAAAAACATGCAATAACAAGTGTTGGTAAAGACGTGGAGAAATTAGAGCTCCGTACATCACTGGCAGGAATGTAAAATGGCGCCAGGGCTCTGGAAAACAGTCTGGCAGCTCCGTCATGAGGCTAACCACTGGCCCACCATATGACCCAGCCATTCCACCCCAAGTGGTACATCCAAGAGAAATAAAAACATCTGCCCACACAAAACCTGTACAGGAATGCTCACGGCAGCTCTATTCACAATAGCCCCCCAAAGTGGAAACAACCCTAACATCTAAAACCCACTGATGAGTGGATGAGCAAAATGGGTAACTCCATACAATGGAATGGTCTCCAGTCACAAATAGGGAGTGTGACTCGTGCTACAGCGTGGGAGAACCTCGACAGCATTGCAGGGAGGGAAAAAAGGCAGACACGAAAGATCACACACCCCAGGAGTCTATAGGAAATGTCCAGACGATGCACGCCCATAGATATGGAAAGCAGGTGCCTAGAACTTGGGGACGAAGGGGACTAGCCATCGTTGTGTATGGAGTTCCTTATTGCGGTGTCAGAAGTATCCTAAAACTAATTTTGTTGACAGCTGCAAAACTATCTTGGTGCACCATAATCCAAATAACGAAACACTCAAAGTGGGTGATAGAGGCATGTAAAGAACACGGTCCTTTAAGGAAGTTCAGGTTTACTGAAGATTTGAAGATGTGCTCATTATATCTCAACAAAACTGGTTAAAAAAATGATTTGGGGGAAAAAGAAAGGTGGCATTGAAGGCAGTAAGAAGCTATTCCAAAGTCCCATCAAAAAAAAAATATATATATATGTATATAGGCTCCTAGGTGGCTCAGTGGGTTAAAGTCCCTGCCTTTGGCTCAGGTCATGATCCCAGGGTCCTGGGATCCAGCCCCGCATCAGGCTCTCTGCTCAGCAGGGAGCCTGCTTCCCCCTCTCTTTCTGCTTCTCTGCCTACTTGTGATCTCTGTCAAATAAATAAATAAAATCTTAAAAGAAAAAAAATATGTATACCAAAGGCAACAATTCGGTATACATCTGTCCAGTCTTTCTGGAGTGAGTGTTGAAATTAGAAAAATAAAAGAAAAGTGTTAAAATTAACTTTAATTATGTTAATACTCTTTATGCCCTTTACTGTGTGTCTATATATATAATGAGATGCTTTCCCCCCCCCCCCTTATATTGTTTTGTAACCTGCTTTGGAAACTGTAGAACTTGCTGGGAAAATCTTTCAACGTGTTAGAACATCTGTCTTTCACGTTTTCTTCCTACGGATGCACCGTCCTTCATCTGACCCATCTCTATGGTTCTCCACACGTGGTGCCCCAGCTCACTGCTTGCCTCAGTAGTGCAACCGTACACATCCTTCCAGAAAAGTCTCTGAGCGTAACGAGGGCTTCCTTCTTATCAAATTCCTGGAAGGGAAATCGCTGGTTTGAAGAACATATATGGTACTTGACTATCGGTTATATTTGCCTTTCTTTTATTTCACCCGATTCAGACTTGTTTTCCATTTGTTCCTTTATGGACAGCCTGGGAAGGCATTTGCTGTACAAAAGATCTGTCTGGGGTTTTTCCCTCACGAATTTTGAAACTCTCCTTACATAGTAAGAATATATGGGTCCCAGGCAAGTTTCTTACTAAGTGTGTTTCCTATAAAGTATTTTCTCTGTTTGTTTTTATATAGAATATGATTAAAGTACATAGAATCCAAACTGTTTTTACTCTCTGGTTCCTGCCTTTGGGGTTCATTCTCTGAAATGACCTCTACCCTACAGTTATGGAAAATATTCACCCACATTTTCAAGGAGTAGTTTCAAAGTTTCATATTTATCTTTAATAAATCTGAAATTTATTTTGATATGTTTGACTTCATGTTTTCCCA
Source organism: Mustela erminea (assembly GCF_009829155.1). NCBI lineage: Eukaryota > Metazoa > Chordata > Mammalia > Carnivora > Mustelidae > Mustela > Mustela erminea. Next base: position 1,662,348 of record NC_045618.1, on the reverse strand, counting down.
AACGATTAGTCAGTTGTCCTCAAATGATGTACTGCTGACTAATTTTTTCCTTTTCCCACTAACTGAAATGCTTCCTTCATCACACAGCACATTTCTAAAGAGACTTGGGTCTCTTGTAGGTCTTTGGTTCAATAATTTGACTTTTAAGTTCAATTTATCACATTTTAATTATTCAGGCTTTAACATACACATTTTTAGGTTTGGTATGGCAATTTTTCCTCAGTACTCTGCTTATCAGGATTTTGTTGGCTATTTTTATATTTATTGGCCCATATGAATTTCAGAATTAACTTTCACTTGAAAGAAATGTCAGTGGCACAATTACTGAAATGGTAGCAAATCTGCACACGGGCTTGGCATGAACTAAAATGTCTGTAATGTTAAAGCTTCGTATCAAAGACCATGCCTGATGCTCCAGATAAATGGCTCCCACGTGCCCCTCAACATTATTCTGCAGTTCAAGCGCTCTTATATACTTCAAGTTTATATATATATGTATATATTTTTGTTTGTTTGTTTGTTTTAAAGAGAGAGCACACACACAAGCAGGGGGAGCAGCAGCAGAGGGAGAAGCAGGCCTCCCGCTGAGCAGGGAGCCCAATGCAGGGCTGGATCCCAGGACCCTGGGATCATGACCTGAGCTGAAGGCAGACACTTAACGACAGAGCCACCCAGGTACCCCTCATGTTAATATTTTTAACACATACGCTGCAACATTGCTCTCCAAAAAGGGTATGTTTCATATTGTGATTTTTTTTTTCTTTTCTTTCTTTCTTCTTCATTTTCTTCTTTTATTTTCTAAATGGCTCTTAGTCTTCGGGAAGACCTTCCACGGATTGGATTCGGTTTTTCAGAGAGATCGTCACATCATCTGCAAACTGTTTATGAAATGGTAATTTCATCGTCCCGTTCTTTCCTCTCTTCCTTTCAGTAGTAATTACACCTCTTCCCTCCTCTTTATGGCCGTGGGTAGAAGTCACACAGTGTTGGTGCGTGAGTGTGAGAGCGAGCCTTACCCCTCCCCCCGCCCCCAGTGGAGACCCGACCCAACCAACGACCAACGGTCCCCATTCTGTCAGGTGCTGATAGGCGGCTCCAGCATTCCTTCTGTCTCTGTTAAGGAAATCCAGTTCTATTATTAGTTTATAAAGATATTTATGTTTAAAGTTTACTAACTGAAATGAATTTTTGTCACACAGGCTTTCTCCTTTGGTTAATTAATTACATTAGCAGATTTTCTAATGTTAAGCCACTTAGTCTTGCAATCATTATGTGTAACCATTCATTTGGTTTGCTAACACTTGTATTTAGTGTCTTATACTGACAAATGAAATTCGGTTCACAGTTTTGGGTTTTGTTTTTTTTTTTTTTCAATATACTCTTAGCAGATTTTGTACCAAAGTCGTACTAACTTGAACAAACAAAGCAGCACACTTTCCATATCTTCCTCTACTCTGCAAGTGTTTAAATAATTTGCCCATAAAACCTCCAGGCCTGGTACCCCGTAGAGAGCAATTCTTTGCCAGTTTTTACAATTTTTTAAATCTACCTTTGATTTTTTTTCTCTTCTTTATTCAAATCTGGTTACATATTTTCCCGGAAATTAGTTTCTTCCTAAAAATCTTAACGTGCATAAATCTCAATTATCCACAGTTTGTTCCTGAGTTTTTACATATTCTCTGAAAAATCTCTTCATTCTTAACATGCATTTATTTTTCTTCTTCTTCTTTTAAAATTAGAATTAGATTGTCAGAGGTTTCCTCCTTTACAAGTCTTCATGAAGAACTATGCATCATTAGGGCAATACTTTTGTTTCCAAATAAGATTTTTTCATTTTTCCTTCTTCATTAACTGCATCTTCTTAGTCTGCACATGACATTTTGTTTTCTTTTCCTTGCTCATAGGTCAAATAAATTCCACTTGCATAAATTAAATTCTCAATTTTTAAGTTAAATTCCTAATTTCCCCACATTTAATAATGAAAGCATTTCGAGACACAGCTCTCTTTAAACCCTGTTTTAGCCACGTGCCCCAAGTCTCGAGATGTTGTGGGGCCATGGTTGCTAATTACAAAATAGTTTGTAATTAGGGTTTCATTTGATCTCTATCCTTCACCAAAAGTTACTCAGGATAGATTCCTTTATACCAATAGTTGATTTGCCCTTTTATAAGGATACCAGTTATATGGGATCAGGAACCCACCGTGTTTCAGTATGACCTCTTTTTCACTTAACTAATTACATCTGCAAGGACTCTATATCCAAAGAGGTCAAATTCTGAAATATTGGGGCTTAGGACTTCAATCTATGAATTTTGGGAAAACACCGTTCAGCCTATAGTGCCTTCCATGGGTACTCTGTGTCTGCTTTTGCCCTTCCTAGTGGGTCAGCCATGACACAGACGCTGCACATGAGCTGAGACAGTGCCCTCCTGTGTCCCTCACAAGCATCACGAACTGTGCGTGGGCTTTTCCCCACTCATTAGAGAAGCAGACCCAAAACAGTCCACCAGAATGGGCCATAAAACAAAACCGATTTAGCTTTGTGCAGTGGCAGTATCGTAGCCAATGAGGTTTATCCAAGGCGCGATTATTGCTAATTGAAAACAAAACCGATTTGCCATTTCTGTTTTCTTACTTAGTGTTTTGTTATAAAGTTTCATACATTCTTTCAACAGTAATGATTAAATAAAAATGTTAAACAGTGATATTGGTAAATCTGGGAGCTTCCCAGATTGGTGCTGCAGGGTGCGTGATCAGGAGATGCAAAGAGAGACTTAGGTACCAAATACTCGCCAGCTCGCTCCTATGCTTTAAGCCCCGTGCCCGCGGTTTATATACCGCAGAAATGCGCACGACGTGATCCTTGCCCTCCAGGTGCACCGCAGAAGCAGGGAAAACAGATGCAAACCAGCTGTAATAGTAGCCATGACAGGATGTCAATAAGGTGCCTGGGAGGTTGGTGGAACCCTGGGGAAGGCTTTATAGACAAGGACTGGTGAGCATTGGGTGTGTCTGTCTGGTGGGACTGGCAGGCCCTGGGGACGGATGGCTCTGGATGGCACCGGGGGTGGGGGGAAGTTTCACGTGGTGTCGTGGTGACTCTGGTGTGGTTACACCGACGTCTGGGCTCTGAGCACCCGTGCCATCAGGGAGTCTCGCATGTAAGGCAAAAACCTACACACACCTCATCCATCTGGAAAGTTCTCACTATCATCTCAGCAACCAGAACGAGGTTTCTGTGCTTCCCTCACAGATGTCCCGAGGCCATTCACTACAGTGTGCGTACTCTGCTCTCAAAACAGGCTGCCAGGGCCCAACCCATCGCCTGTTTTATTCCCTTTAATGCAGGATGCCAGCACGTGGGGTGTGTCGTCGTTTAGGCCATGAAGGATGAGAACCTGCAATTTGTGATCAGCTGGAGACAGGATAAAAAGAGGCACACGGGAAGAAAGTAGTGTCAGCCACCATCAGACGGACTGGACAGCAGCAAATCCTACAGAGAGCAAAAAGAAACAAACTAAAGCAACCACCAATGAAACACCATCAGGGGGTAGCAGTGGGCTGAAAAGCCCTGAAGACATTGCTGAATTGTATCCAGCCCTGGAAGTCTGTCACAAGAGCTCAGAACCAGCAGGGAAAGATGAGACCCTGTTCTGTGTCCCTCATTCACTCCATGCAGCAAAATACAATACAAACAAAATCAGGAACTAAATGTCAGGCTAGAAGAAAATACTTGCAACATACAATAAACAAAGGTTTAATATTCATAACGTTATAAAGACCTCCTCTAAATCAATGAAGAAAACACACCACCTGACAGGAAAATGGGCATACACCATGAACAAGCAACTTGCAGGGGAATACAGAGAGTCAACATACCCAGGGAAAGACGTTCAGCCTTGCTAAGAAAAAAAATCCAATTTGAAATACATCCTTTCCCTCCTACACTATCAGACTGGCAAAACTTACAAAACAATGGTATCATTGTCGGTGGGAATGTGGACAGACAGACACACTGCCATCCTGCCTTGTAGGGTAAATATGGCAGTTTCTATGAAAAAGGACTTATAGCTTTGTTATTCCAATGCTGAGGTGACCCGGCACACACACCAGCACTCGTGGGTCAAGAATGTGCACAAGGACATTCACTGAAGAATCCCCTGCAGGAGCCCCAACCTAAAAACCACCTCAGTGCTCCCATCTGAGGAATGGCGATGAGCTACTGTGCAGCCACTTTAGAGAAGGAAGTCGCACTACATGTCCTACCTTGGAAACACATTTATGATACCCATGATAAGTTTAAAAACAGGCTATGTAATAAAATATACATGAGCTTCAACTGTACACACACACACACACACACACACACACACACACACACAATAAGAAGCACTGAGATGTTATCAGTTGGTTCTTCAGGATGGGACCTGGGCAGGAAGGGAGACTTATTTTTAGTTCATAACCTTTTAAAGATTTTTAAAAAAATGGGTTTGTGGGTGAATTTTACTGTGTTTTCAAAGATTTTATAGACCTTTTATATTTCCTTAATGGAGATGGGTTAGTTTTGTCATAGTTCTCTTAAGAAAATAAAGACACCAGGATAAAAATAAAGGCCAGCACATGCCATCTGGTACTTGAAAAGGGGGGCTGTGCATACTCTGAAGGTCTTCTGAGGTGGTGCCTTGTTCTCCCACATGCCAGGACTATGCGCATGGTGTACTTAGATCCAGACGTTAGAACTCTACCCTTTGACCCCCCCACACTGAGAGAAAATGCACCCCATGGTGCTAGAAGTTTAATTCTAAAACAACTGGCAGAACTGCAACACTGCTTTCCAAATGAGCTGCTCCTAAATCTTGACAATTTACATGCATCATTTTTTGTCTAAAAAGACAGTCATAAATGAGTATCTTCTGTTTATACTTGGACTCAGAAGCTACAGCTTTGTTTCCAATAAATCATGATCTGCAAATGAAAGGCTAGCCAGCAAGGGCCGAGCCACTCAGGCCACAGGGAGGTGCAGGGAGGACATTGGGAGAAAGGGAAAGGGGGCACATCAGCAGCCCCTCTCTAGGCCTCAGCTTCACTGTCCATAAGGGGAGGAGGGGGCTGTGACCCCGCCCACTGTGGGACTGAGGCCCTGTCACCTTCCTTGCAGGGGGGAGGGTTTCAGTGGAATGCAGTGGGCTGTTTTCCAAGGGAAGCCAAAGAACACTGAGCCTCTCGCATTCCCCACATTGCGCTCTTGGTGACTTTCAGCTCTCACAGACACAACGAGGCACCCCACCAGCTGCCTTCTAGAATCCAACACCTCACACTGGTGCAGAAGGCACGCCCGGCCTCAGTCCTGCTGGGGGCTGTGCTGCTCCCCCCACCACCCTAACAGCACTGGGCTCGCTGGCACCCCCAGTCCCACCGCTCCCCTCCGCCTGCCCCTCAGGCCGCCCTGCGCCGGTTCTGCCCGCGCCCCTCACCTTCCCCAGTGTCTCACTGCTTTCTGCTCCATCGTCTGCCCCCATGAACACCAGGCCCCACTCGCCCCTGCTCCCCTTTCTCAAACTAACTGGCTGCCAGATGAGCCCCTTCCACTCGGCCCTTGGAAGACGTGCTCTTCGCAAGCCAAGCCCGCGGCCACCTGCCTCTTGCAGGCCCTGAGACCTGGCTGCGTCCAGGGCACCTTCATCACGGGGACCACTGCCCCAGTAGGGCTGCTCCTTCCTCCCACGGGCCTTTGTCCTCCACCCCCAGGGCGGCCTCCACACGCCTGTCCCATCACGGTGCTCTCCCCACCCCCTCCCACCCCACCTCCCCCAGCCGTGGGCCACACTATCGCCGAGTCCACACCCCACCAAAGCACCGCCTCCATCCAATTTCAAGCCCCTTTTCAGAAAAGCTCAGAAGGCTCCCCGCTGGTCACCAATTTCAGTGCCGTTGACCCCTGTCTGCGAAAGCACACCTCCAGATCGGCTCAGGGGGTGCAGCTCATCCAAGGAGGCGTCTTCCCGGACGACAGGAAGGGCAAAGACTTTTGACAGAATACAGTAATTTTCCGCTACAGGTTGGCTGAGATCCCCTTCTGGTCTCTCCCTACAGCGTACTGGCCCCATGGGGCCTCTTAGAAAATGGCCCTTGACCTAAGCAAGGAGCAAAAGAAGGCCTGTGTATCCTCTGGAGAGCACGTCTCAGAGCACAGCAGCTGACTCTGCGGGTTACCCCAGGCCCCCCGATACAGGGAGGCGCAGATTGTCTTCATATTTGAAGTGGTGGTGACAGGGTCTTAGACGACAGGCTGCTGCGGAGGTCTCCCAGTGAGTGCCCCGAGTAGCCAAACTGGTTCCAGGAAAGATGCTTCAGGGAAAAGTGGTCTTCGTGGCTGACACCAACATCACAGAAGACACATCTTTGGTGGGTCTGTTTGTTTATGTTTAAAGTAGGCTCCATGCCCATCGTGGGGCTCGAACTCATGACCCTGAGGTCAGGAGCCGCGTGGTCTACCGACTGAGCCAGCCAGGCACCCCAGAAGATAAGTCGTTGGGAAGAGAGTGTCTCGACGGTGATGAGGGCCCCAGTACTGGAGGATGAGAGCCTCGACTCGGCATCCTGACTCTCCTGCGTGCTGTCTGCAGAGCCTCCAGCCTCCTGGCGGTTCAGGAAATAGGACTAAGGACAGTCGTGATCTGTGAAATGGAGCTGCAGTGCACTGGGCGAGAACACGTCCACCAGCACGGAGCACAGTGCCCAGCACCTGGAAATCGGTACATCCAGTTCCTGCTTGCCCTGGGACGTGGACGGTGCCATCCTCAGCACTCTTCAAAAGAGGTAGCCTCTGCTTGGCTACAGGCTTCCTCTGGGGTCGAGGGCGGGGGAGAGATGCTGGGGTCCACGGAGACAGAGTCTTGTGGGACTCTGGTTCTACCTCCGCACGCAGGAGGGGCTGGCCCGAGGCGACGTGCGAGGTTCTCTGTGGCTCTGGCATTCTGTGGGTCCAAAGGCCAGGTCCAAGTTCATCCATGCCCTCTGTCATGTTTGATACACTTTGTGAGCTCCTCCTCCGTGGCCGTGGCTGGGCTGCCCTGAGATTCAGCATGAGACCCGGCGCCTTCTCTCAAGGAGCTCGCTGGCTGCCAGGGGGACACAGAGAGCCAGATCTCCATGGTGCCATGTGGTTAGTATTAGTGCTGGGCTGCTCAGCGGGATGCCAGAGCCGCCAGGAAATGGTGTCAGGAGGGAACGGTTCCTGGCAGGAGCCACAACATTTATCCAAGTGGGTTTTAATAGGAACGGGATAATTCCAGCCATTTTAACAGATTCCTGTCATTCCCTAATCAGTGTCACAAGCTCATTTTGCCCCACGTTCAATTACCTTTCCTTTGGAAACTCGCTGCACTAACACCAGGTTTGAATAAATCCTGAGTCATGCAAAACAAGTGTGTAACTGGAAACCGCTGTTTGGGATAAAACCCCGGCATTGGCCAGAAATGTGTGTTCATCTCTTCCCCGGGCTTGCGCGAACCCTGTGCAGACACTCATGGGAAGTTGGCCTGTTCTGCAGTAACGCTGCACGGAGTCTCTCCTGGACTGACATCTTCACATGAATTAAGACATATCCGTGCCCTGTGCCAGACGCAGGGAAGAAAACAAGCCCCTCTGCAAGTGCTTCGGGCCACTCGCTCATAAAGGCTTCCAAGATACTCTCTGAGGACTAGTAATAAGTTTTAGGGAAAAAAAGAAGGTTTCTCTGGCCAAATACACTTGGGAAGCATGGTTTCAACAAAGATAACGAAGTTTCATCACTCGGGCCTACACAGAGCATTCAGTATGCTTCTCCAGGAAGGGAAAACAGAACGTGAAGTTTCCCACATCACTGAGCACAGGATCTTTGCTTCATGGTGCATCTCTGGGGATGTGCAAGCTCCCAAGCTATTTTGGGAGACGCTGACCTGCAGGTATGCTGCACTTGTGCATTCCTGCTGGTGAATCTAAAGAAATGGGTCCCCTCACTTTGCAAAGCAGAGCTCTGGAGATCAAAAGAACAGAGACCATTTGAGTAACTACCTGAACCTCACAAATGACAGTGGAAGTGACCGGGGACTGAGCTAGAAGAATCTATGTCAGTACTGGAAACCAGGAGGGTTGCCCTAAGCTGACTCGCAAGCGTGAGGAAATCTGGGGGTCCGTGGTTAGGGCAGGACCGGACTGAGGGAAGAGCGGACCAAGACACAAGCCCCCTGTGTCTGAAGGGAAAGGACAGGGGAGTGTGCGGAAGGGCCCCAGTAAGGCCAACCCATGCGCTTTGAGCTACGGTGGCTGGAGATTAGTGCAGAACGGGGGCAAATCACGAGGGAGAGCCAGGCTTGAACCCACAGAAGGCAGCATGGTGGCTGCAAGCCAGTGTGTCTGACCAGGGCCCTATGTGACCTCAGTCATCTCCTGCCCCCACTTCTGTCCTTGGGTGCAAACGGACCCTTGGTCGGGTGATAGGAAAGGGAAGCATTCCTCTTTTGCCCTTGCCAGGGCCTGACAGATTGAACTGGAACCTGCATGGCCAGTGACGGAAGCAGTCCCGAGCCTTGCAACGGGCAACCACACAGCGGCCTCCGGAGGGCGAGCCACGTGGGAAAACACCAGCATGTGGAAAAGGGGAGACGGAGTGGGGAACCCCCAAACTCAATGACCCTGCCTGACGCAAGAGGACATGACAGTTACGGAAAGGTCACAGCCTTAGTTCAGCAAGCGCTGAGTTCGTGTGAAACGTACCATTGCGGAGTTTTACAAACTTAACAGGCATCATACATAGAGGATTCGGACTGAGAAACTCCCCGAGAACTTGGAAGAAAAGGTTTCTGACCAATGTAAGCCGGAGGGGAGCTGACGGGGGGATGGAGGCGGCCGCGGGTGTGAGCGGAGCGGGCGGAGAAGCAGGCTGGGGCCGTGCAGACAAACGTCCCCGTGGGAAGGAAAGACCCCACTGTGTGAGCGCGAGGGCCCGCCCAGCACCAGCGGAGAGGAATGAAAACAGCCCGAACCCTGGACGCCATGTGAGTGAAAGTCCTGAATTCCAGGGATACACTCAAAACAACCTACAAACGGCGCAGCGGGAGAACGGAGAAGCAGACTGCCAGAAAAGGAAAACAAAAGCCTGTCTCAGGCCTCTCCGGAGAGGGAGCCCCACGACCCAGGAGCTCCCGGGGCAGTCACGGGGGAGCCGCGGGGAGGCCCCAGGGAGGATGGTGCAGACGGGGAAGGAACTGGGCATGGCGCACCCCCTCGCTCCTGCTGCGAGAGACCGCAGGGTCAGGCCAGCAGTGAGGGAGACAAGACGGCGGAGGGAACGCGGTCCAGAGATGAGGCTGAGCCGACAGGGCCGACCAAGCGTGGGTGACCAACTTCTGGAAACACTGATGACGTACGACAACGCCCATACAGCTGATCTCTGCGCTCCGCATCTAAAGCCCAGGTTGTCTCCACGCCCATTCGCACTGGTGAGGGGAGGCAGTCTCGTGCACCCCTCGGCACGGGGCCTCTGGAATCCATCGTGGACCCGAACCCTGCCAGCCGCACTCGCAGCCCACACCTGCTTTTCCCACTTCCCGCATCCGCTCCCTCTGCAAGGCATGGCTTGATTTGGGTACGATTTCTCCCTGGGTGAGTCTCCTCCTCCCACTTCACTCCAACGTGCAGACTGATCTGCAGGAACCTTCAGTGGCCTTCAGTGACGTTCCGTGCACTGCACAGCAGGGCCCACACTCCCTGCCTAGCCCATGAGGCCCCAACGCCTGGATTAGACTCAACCCTCTCCCTCACCAGCTCCGGTGAGCCACCCAGGGCGGTCAGCCCAGGTCCCCTCCCGCTGGCAGTGAGCAGAGCACTGTGGTGAGAGCATCAGGAAGACCTGGTCTCACAGCACAGCCGTCCCGCTTGCGGCTGGGACCTGGGCTCATGACGGCACTACGCGGGTCTTCAGGGTCTCCTCTGACAGGCATGGTAACAGCTAGCACTTCCTCAGGGTTCTCGTAAAAATTAAAGAGCATAAGCACATAGAGGCCACTCCTAGAGCCCAGCAGGCAGCGAGTAGTCACCAAGGGAACTGTGATCATTATTCAAACCCCAAACCCCCACCCACACTAGCCCTGTGCCTGCAAAACATTTTTTTCAATTAGGAAATTCCTACATCTCCGTCCTGCCTGCATTTCAGCTCTGGTGTTACCCCCTCCTTGCCTGTGGGGCTCTCCATGAGGGCTGGCCACAGTGAGGAGGAGAGAGAAGCCGACTGTGTCGCTCCCAGTGGACGGGAGCCTCCCTACCTGTGCCCCCCTGCTGACCCCCGACGCCAGGTTCTGCCAGTACCTGCGTGCCTGCCTGTCCCCTCCCCTGGCCTGTGAGCTACCAGGGCAGGACCCATGCCAGACGAGCCAGCCCCAGGGTCCCCAGGACCTCGCAAAGCGCCTGGCCTGTGGCGGGACCTCGAGCACCGTCACTGAAGGACGCAGAGCAGCGGCTGTGCCCGGCCCAGGAGCGAGGAGCCAGACGACATCTGCAGCTGCTGCTTGGGCTCTCCTGGCTGTGCTGTCCAACCAGGCCTCGGCTCGCCCGCTGGAGCAAGAGCTGGTCCCTGGGGGCACGGAGGTGTGCGGGCACCACAGACAGAACAGACCAAGAGAGCAAGGGTGCAGCCGCCACCTGGCGGGTCGGGGGCCTCCATTCAGACGAAGCAGCTTTTGGAGATTTTCAAATGAAGGCAAGACAGACACACATGCGCTGTGTCCCACAAGTGACGTGTGAGAAGGGCAGGGCCGTTGGGGACGAGCTCGTGGCCGGGCTGGGCTGTCAGGTGAGGGGTCAGTGCTGGCCTGGCCACAGCAGATGCTGACGCAAACCCCCAAACCCCTCAGGCCCCTGGTGCGCTGTGCCTGAGGCTCACCGACAGCCTTGCAGCAGAGGGAGCCTAGAGCATGAGCGGCTCCAGCCATGGAGCCCCTCCCCACCGCACGGCCCGTGGGAGGGCCGGATCCGGTCAGTGCCCCCTTCCCCTGGGTTGGACCGTGGGTCCCCTGGGTGGACGCGTGGCCTCATGTGCAGAGATCCCCCCCAGTCTCCCCCCGCCCCGGATCGTTGGGGGTGAAGCAAGCCGGTCGGAGCACAGTCCCTGAAGACAGGCCTGCAGGCCGGTGGCCTCTGGCTCAAGGCCGGACGTCCGTCTGAAACTCAAGGCAGCAGGGCAATGACACCAGCTGGGGCAAAAAATGTCATCTTCCCAACGTCGGCATTTCCTTGGGCTCCGAGCACGCCTCACGAGAGGTGAACTTCCTCACCGTCTGAGCCTGCGGGCCACGGCAGGCTAGACACGAAGCAGGTGCAGAAGCAGAGGGGACTGTTTGGGAAGCCCGCTCCTTCTTCCTGTCACACCCCAAACACTTGGTACACAGCACAGCAAGGGGGACCGGGGAGGCCACCGTGTCACAGATGGGGCTCAGGACCCACGGGAAGGCACGGTGGTGTCGGCGGGCCCCAGGCAGAGGTCCAAGTGCTCCGCCAGCCGGCCGGGGAGGAGGCCCACGGGCCGCGTGTGGGTCATCCGGGACTCCTTCCCGAAGCCCTGGTCTGCTACACGAGGTCTGCCTCTTCTGCTCCCCTCTGGAGAAGTCCAAGGACGCCTGCCGATAGATCTTCAGCAACATGGGCACCTAGGACTTCAGCCTTTCTAGCCACGTTTGTAAGTAAGGAGCTTGGGGCGAGCAGGGGCAGCAAGGCTCCAGAACATTCACAGTGCCCCATGCAAGTCGGGGGGGAGTCACTGCTCCAGTCCCATGACCTTACCCCGGGGTGAGCGTGCCAATAACCTCACCGCAGCCACCTCGTTGCGGCCCCATGACTCTCTTCCAGCTTAAAAGGCTTCTGGGAAAGTGGATTGTACAAGCGCCTTTGGAAATTCTGGCACGAGATTCTTTCCCATATCCACCCCCGTCGGCCAACTATTCTGTTTCCGTCTTTCCTTCTCCCCTTTCTTCCTTCATGCATCCACCCACCCTCCGTCCGTCTGTCCAGTCTTTAGGAAATACAGCCAGGTCTGAGGCTCCAAGCCAGGTCTGAGCTCAGCACTGGGGTGGGAAATGCGAGCAGCGCGCACGGCGTCTAGAGAGATCTCCGCAGGAAGCGCCAAGTGTCATACGTGCTGAGAGTGTGGTTTCCAGCAAGGGCCCGCGTATCCTCCGCCGCAGAAAAAGGGGGCATCAGCTGAGCATCCCCAAGGCAGGCTGTAATCATCCCATGTGGATACAGGCTTGTGTTCCAGAACCTTCTCCTTTGTAGATGCACAGCAGTGAAATACAACAACAAAACAAAACCAAAATGCAAACAAAAAAGACGTAATTTCTGAATTCAGTGCAAGCCACTTAATCCAACCGTCTGGAATGTGCTTTAGAAAATTCAGATTGGCTGCTTCTTCTTCCTCTTATTCTTCTTTTTAAGAGAGAGTGTAAGCAGGGGGGAGGCACAGAAGGTGAGAGAATCCCAAGCAGACTCCCCGCTGAGCATGGCGCCCAACATGGGGCTCGATCTCACGACCCTGATATCATGACCTGAGCCAAAAGCAAGAGCCGGGGCTTAGCCGGCTGAGCCACCCAGGCGTCCCCGGACTGACTTCTTTAAAACATCATTTTTGGGGGAACCTTGGTGGCTCAGTGGGTTAAGCCTCTGCTTTCAGCTCGGGGCATGATCCCAGGGTCCTGGGATCAAATCCTGCATCAGACTCTCTGCTCAGCAAAGAGCCTGTGTCCCCACCGCCCCCCACCCCCGTGCCTGCCTCTCTGCCTACTTGTGATCTCTCTCTGTCAAATAAATAAATAAAATCTTAAAAACAAAAACATCATTTTTGGTGATTATGAAAATCCCATAAAAGCCAGGCAAATGCAGGAGGGAAGAGAGAAGAGACAAGGAAGGGACCCGTGGCCCAGAAGAGTAACACTGGGTTACACTGTATGTACAATTTATCAACACGGAGACGCGCTACTCACTTCCAACAAAGGTAAACCTGGGATCTGTTTCTGCTGCATAACCTGCCATTCTTGTTCACACGTCCTAGCACTCTGCTTCCTCCTTAAGTATCCTTTGACAGCAAAGTCTAGTTTGTGGTCACGTATCCCATCAGACGCTCCGTGCTGCCTTCAACCAACTCTCCGTTCCCGAAATTTAGACTAATTGAATACTTTTATGATTATAAATTATGCTGAAACATATATATAACAGATAATAGATAATAAATAAATGTATACATAACACATAAAGCTTAAACTTCTCAGATTAATTTCCTGGACTGAATTCCTACAAAAGCAGTCCTGCCCACTGGGGAATGGACATCTTCAAGCACTTGGTAACGCCAGCGAATGAGTCTACAGGTCTGCGCTGATTTATAATATCTCCACCAGCAGCACATCAAGGCACCCATTTTTCTGAATCTTACCAATGCTGTATATTTTGTCCTTTTTGCTTTTTGCCATTTGATAGGAAGGGAAGAAGGGAAGACCATAACAAATGATTTTGATTTGTAGCTCTAACAGGGAACTAAAAACTTCCCATCTGCTTAGTGTGTGTATGTGTTTATATTTATACATGTTTTTAATACCCTGTTCATAACCTTTGCTCATTTCTTCCAACTGAGTTAAAATCTGCCTTTTGGTAACTTTCCTCTTTTGGTCCCAACTGTGCCTTCTGGAACTATCCTCAGTAAGATTAATTCCTCCTTCATAGGACACCCCCTCAAATACTTCAAGACAGAAATCATGCCTTGCTTTCTCCAAGACAAACACCCTGGCTCCTTCAACCCTTTCTCACTTGGCACAAGTACAGGCGGTCGCCGAAGACATCATGCTAAGTCCTGCTGCGCCATCACCCTGACCATGCCAAACGCTCGTGGGGACGGACCTCATGCGACTTCAGGAAGGCCCGTGTGGGGTCATCTGTGCAGGCTCCAGGGGCAGCCACGGGCCCGCACCCTGGGTCTCAGACTCATCTCTTCTGCTGCTTCCACAAGGACCTTCTGAGTTAGACTCATGACAATCGTGGCATTTCTCATGATACCCTAGGTCTGGAGCCCAGACAAAGTGGTCAGAAGGAGAGTACTCTGCGGCCAGAAACAGGACGAGGGATTCGCCTGGTATGATGAGAATGATTAACGACTTCCGAAGAGGAAGACATTAAGAACCAGACAGGCTCCCCAGAGCTGGATTTGGTGGTACCGACCCACCCAGGGACAAGCCTTGTCCAGGAAACTCCTCTGACCCTGGGGTCACTTGGGGTGCGGGTCCCACCTCTGTCCCCAGAGCTTGTGGTTTCACCACACTCTGCAGTGGTCATCTGTGTAGGGGCTGCCCTCCCCCCCCCCCCAGCCACACATCTCTGTGCCCCCTGAGGGGCAGGCCCACGTCTGGAGCCGGACAGCCTTACTCAGAAACGGGCACACACGTGGCCAACACACGTGCTCGTGAGCTGCATGGCTGTGGGAGTCTCTCTCCCGGCTGTCCGTATCCTCTGAGACACGTCTGGTCTCACAAATAGCACAGAAGCTCGCAGGTTCCCTGAACCACAGACAGGAGCGTCCGTGTCAGGGACCAGGTAACCCCACGGCGTGGCAGGACCGCGCCTGGGAAAGATGTCAGCTTCTGAGGGCTCCCCCACAGCCGGGGCTGACCAGTTCTAGAGCGTCGTCATGACCGTTTCTAGATCTACAGAGCAGAGGTCCGGGCTCTGAACACTGGGGCAGTGCAGCTTTATGAGTTCCTGTCTTGAGTCGAGCTGGGGCCCTCGGGCAAGCAGCACCCTGACAATTTTGTGCATTATGGTTTACACAGGAGAAGACATATAAAAAAAAAGTACATAAATTAAGAAATATATATACTTTATGTATTTATGTCAAGCTGTGTGTATGTGTGTATATGTACACACAGCCAACATTAAACATGGCCAACTTCTGAAAAAATTAAATTAAACTGTGCACTACGACCTGTATACCTCAGCCACTATTACCCGACATGTCACATCTGGATCTCAGCACAGATTTACAAGGTGTGCTTAAAGGCAAGAAAAAACACAGCCCGAGGAGACAAAGTAAGCATCATTACCAGACTCAGATACGAATGACACAGACCTTGAAATTACTAGACGGGCAATTTAAAATAACTGTAATTCATACGGTAAGGGCTCTACTGGGAGAACAGACGATCGCAAACACAGAGAGGTAACGCAAGCAGAGGAAAGGAAACTCCAGGAGGAAAACAGAAGGAAATGTAACAAATAAGGAACACTGCAGAAATGGGGACTGCCTTTGATAGAGTCATCCGTAGACTGGATGCTGCCAAAGAAAGACTCAGTGAGCTTGAAGACGTGTCGATTGAAGGTCCCAAAAATAAAATGCAAAGAGACAAAAACAGAGAGAAAAAATCCAGACACAATACCCCCCAACTTGTAGCACCATTTCAAACAATGTAATGCCTGGACATTCGCAATACCAAAAAGAAAAGAAAGAGAATAGAACCAAAGGACTTTGAAGAAATAATGTCTGAGAATCTTTCAAAATTAATGACACCAAACCACAGATGCAGGAAACTCAGACATGACCAAGAAGTAGAAATAACCAAAAAGCAAAACAAAATGAAGTACTGAGGCACGTTGTGGAGCAACTGAGGTTTTCTGCAGAAAACCAAAGACAAAGAAAAAATCTTGAAAGAAGCCAGAAAATTAAAACAAAACAAAACAAAACAAAAAAACAAAACAAAACAAACAAAAAGTCCCACACCACCTGTGGAAACACAAGGATAAGAGTTCTGTGGACTTCTCATCAGAAACCATGGAGACAAGGAGAGAGAATATTCATTCATTCATTCGTTTAGCAGGCTCCACGCCCAGCAGGAGCCCAATGTGGGGCTCAAACTCACGACCGTGAGACTGAGACCTGAGCCAAGAAGAAGCGTCAGACACTTGCCTGAGCCATCCAGACGCCCAAAGAAGAGACAATACTTAAAGTATTGGAGGAAAATCTGCACCACCCTAAAATCCAATATCCAGTGAAATTATCCTTCACGAGTGAGGGGGACAAAAATGACTTTCTGTGAAAAACAGAAACAGAGAGAACTCATCACCAGCAGAGCTGTCCTGCAAGAAATGTTACAAGAGGCTCTCCAGGAAGAAGAAGACAATGCGGGTTAGAAACACGGATCCACAGAGAGGAAGGAAGAATGTCAGAGAAAGAAGAAATTCAGGTAAAATAAACTTTATTTTTATTACTCTTAATTGAGCTAACATACTTCTGTGTGTTCCGAGTAATAACGCTAACAGTGCGCAGGGTGACCAGGCCCACGGGTAAATGACCCGCCCGGGAGCAGAGCCGCAGGTGACGCAGGAGGAGGGGGAACAGGAAAGCCGAGTGACACCGTCCTTGCAGTACCCACGAAGCGGTGCACAGTCGTGCGCCCATCACCCCCACCTGATTCCAGAACCTCTGTGTCACCTGATTCCAGAACCTCTGTGTCACCCTGACGAGACACGCTGTACCTCGACCCGTCATTCCCCCGGCACCCGGAAACCACAGAACTACTTTCGTCGGGAAGGGCCCGTCTTGTCTGGATACGGCACATAATCGGAATCGGATCACGGGTTGCCTGTTATCTGGCTTCTCTTCCAGGCTCAGCGTGACGTTTTCCAGGCTCAGCGTGACATTTTCCAGGCTCACCAACGTGGCAGCACGGGTTCGGCCCTCGCTTCCTCGACGGGCTGAATAACACTGTGTCGTGAGGATACTTCAATTTCTACTTCTCCATCCATCAGCGGGCGAGTATGTCTGGGTTTCTTCCACATTCTGGCCGTGAACGTGGCTGTGAACGTTCGTGTGCACGTGTCTCGGTGGACAAATGCTTCGGGTTCTCCTGAGCTCACCTGGGAGTGGGTCTCCCCCGTCACAGGGTCGACGCCTAACGCTGTGACGACCGGCCACCCGGTTCCCTAAGCGGCTGTGCTATTTTCCATCCCACCTGCCCTGTGTGAGGGCTGCCAGGAGGGCTCCACACCCTTAGCAGACCCTGCCGCGGTCCGTCTGTCTGTCTGAACCCTCTCAGTGCGTGTCGGAGGTACCGTGTGAAATGTCACCGTGCCTTCACCCCGGTCTCCAGGTGACAGAACTCAGAAACAGCTGAGGCTCCCACCACCCCTGCAGGATTGCTTTCCAGAAACCTTCGCTTCAAGAAGCACGATTTTTTCCAGTTACGAAGATCGTTATGTTCTTACCACAAAGAAGAAGAGCTTTCTGCCTCTCTCCATAGGAAGACGTCCCTAGCAGGAAAGCAGGGTAAGGTGACGAGAGCGCCCGCCTCCCTTGGGATGAGTGCGCGGCTCCCACTTACCTGCCGGGGGCCACGCCTTGATGTACCCCGTGCAGTGGACCACAGCGTACTGGGCCTCCCCTTCTTTCACGGGACCAAGGCCGTTCCTAAAGAAAGAGCATTTGTGAGATGGCTCTCAGCACCTGGCGGCCACCCATGGCTCCTCTGCCGTCTAAGCCACAGGGGTCAGGCTTGCCTTGTGGGTTTGGATGTTGCCTTCCCAGCAGCCTGCTCTTCCTCCTGCGAAGCTGCACCCAGCTCCCTGCTACCCCCGCGCGCAGCCCCGAGGCACGTGCCCCACGCCTGTCCCTGCGCTCAGCCCCTCTCCGGGTCCTGCTGCCCGTGGCTCAGCGCACTCAGGCTTTCTCCAGGCACGGCCCCAGACCCATGTCAGAAAAGCCTACTGACCTGAACCTTTTTCTCATGGTGGTTATTCTGTTCAGAGGGAGGTGGTCCAGAGGAGCGTTTCCACACCTGTGATTCCAGAAACAATCAGAATGAGTAAACGCCTCAGCACGCTACTACAGCCTAGAGCGCCGCGGTCAGAAAGGTGGGGCTGCTGTGACGTCACACACGGACCCGCGAGCCCAGCAGCCAGTTCCCTTCCAGAGTGTCGACGTGGGCTTGCGTGTGCCCTGGAACCTGGACTGTCTGAGGGCCAGGGCAGTGTGACCCCCTGGGCACTGATCGGGGCCTGGCCCGGAGACACAGAAAGACACAGAAAGACTCTAGGGAACCCTGGCCACGCTCCAAGCTGCAGACTCATGTCTGTGCCACTGGGGGCTTTCAGGAAAGCGGGCAAGTGGGAGATGACTGCGGGGATGTCGTTTCAGGCCTCAGCAGTGATAGCAGCTCCACATGCACGGGGCCCGCTGGTGACAAGAAACATCTCGGGCTCGGGCTGCCATCCGGGGACCCTCCCAACTGCCTGCACGGCTCTGTCCAGCCGTCCCATGGCCGCTGATGGCAAAGGGCAGACTGAGGACAGAGGGCGGAACGGCCTTTCCGAGGGTCCTTCTAGGAGGCCAGGCTGCTCTGGGGGCCTCTCCTGCCTCTGTCCTCCACTGTCCCCCCCCCCGGCTCTGAACAGCCAGGTCTGCCCTGCGGCCAGGAGCGGGTCACTCCTTGATCTACCCCCCTTACATAGGCTCCCTGTTCCCAGCTCCATGACCGCTAACGCTCTGGATGTCGGCCACGTTACATGGCCAAGATAAGGGTCCACGTGTCCTCCTCCTGGGGCAGAGGCCCATGCATGTGTGTGCCCCCAGTAGGGTCGATCCAGGACCCCAACGCCTGGGCGAGCTGGCCTGGCTCTTGGCTTCGTCCTCAAACTAACCCCGCTTTGGAGGACCAGGTCGTGGGCTCAACAGATGGCAGTGCCGCCCGCCTCACGGGAATCCGGGTCGTGTGGAGCTGGGACCACAAAAAGCCACTGGACTCTGCCCCCCGGAGTGCCCAGGGCAGGGAGGGGGCTGCCTGAGCCAGCGTGACATGGCAGTGCTTATGGCATGGAGGCTACTCGGGGATGCTCCCAGGGAGGGCCTTCACGGGGGACAGCTAGGGGTGGCAGCTCAGAAAGTCCACAGCGGGTGCTGTCCTGGAGGCCCGCCACATGGGGATGGGTGTGCACACTGACCCAGGCACCCGTGCGCTGTACCAACGTTGTACTCTCCCGTGTCATTCAGAGTAGAAGCTGATGCCTTACGATGACCTGACATCCCGACCTTCTGGACCAGTGTTCCTGTCACCACGTCCCATTCACTCTGCTCCTGGGAGAGTAGCCCCTTCGTCCCTTGAGCAGGCCAAGAACACCCCTGCCTCAGGGCCTTTGCACTTGCTGTTCCCTCTGCCTGGTGTTTTCTTTCCCCAGATATTCCCAGGTCTCCACTCAAAATGTCACGGTGGCCACAGGCCCTCTCCTCACCTGCCTAAAAACCAAGGCATGAGCCAGTAGCTCCCACTCCTTCCTACTCCTTCAATTTGTTTTATTTTCCTCAGCAGCACTCACAGTCCGAGCATCTATGTGGCACTTCTGTGTCCCTGACTAAAGTCACGCTCTGCAGGATCGGGGATTTCATTTGCCTTATTCTGGGCTGAACCCCAGCACCTCGACAGCCCCCTGGCACAGGCAGGCCCGCAGGGAAACGTGCTGCGGAGCTGAATGAATGAGAACGGCTGCCTGGTTTCAGAGCCTCCAGAGTCCCTCAGGCCAGGTGGACTCCCCGTCAGCCACCCCACGGCCCCTCCGGACATGGCCTGGGGCATAGGGTGGTCTCAGCTGGCTGGGAAGTCTCAAGACCCTTGTTCTTTCTTCTTCAGGGACAGAAACTTCTCTCATGACCCCCGATGCAGTCACTCGGGCGCCCCCGCAGCAGGTGGGAGGGTTAACTCAAAGCCCCTCTCTGCAGGGCAACTGGCACTCACGCCCGGAGCCAAGATACTTACACCGAGAACGTCAGTCGGCAGGATCATAATTAAATTCTAAAAAAAAGTATCCTT
Organism: Mustela erminea; assembly: GCF_009829155.1. Classification (NCBI taxonomy): domain Eukaryota; kingdom Metazoa; phylum Chordata; class Mammalia; order Carnivora; family Mustelidae; genus Mustela; species Mustela erminea. The sequence goes on along the minus strand of NC_045618.1, from coordinate 1,642,479 downwards.
CAGCCCAGGAAACATAAGAGAACATACAAAATCGATCGATCTTATGTAAACTACAGTGAGAAATGTGGAGGCTGGACGGGTAGAAGAACCGGTAGAAAGTTGAGACCTGGGGGCCGGGAGAAGCAAACCCGGGAGAGGCAGAGCTCACAGGAAGTCAGACACAGTGGGACGCGGGGGCGAGGGACGGGGGCCTCTCAGATGGACCCTGACCTGTGGCTGCAGCAAAGCCTGGGGCAGGACAGGAGGGGCGGACCCCCCCCCAGCCACAGCGCCCCGGTCCCCCACAGACCTCATCCTGCAGATGAAGGACCTCCGCGAGCCCATGCACATCCTCATGGAAGACTGCTGCCCCTCCTTCTTGACCGTCCCCGTCTTCAGGTCCAGGATCCGGCCTAAGTGAGAGAGGGACACAGGGGTAAGCCTCGGCCTTTGATGGGGTTGTGGGGGCGGAGGGGCAGAGGCGGAGCGCTTTCTCCAAATGCTCCGCAAAGGGGTACAAACGGGGCTGTGCGAGTTGTTTTCCGGAGGCCCACCGTTCCGTCTGGGAACACGGGGAGCCACCAGACCCGTACGATTCTAAACGGCTCTTCTTCAGAACGCCGTCTCCATCTGCCGTCCCGGCACAGCATTTGCCGAAATCACCAGCACCTTCCTTGCTGCTGCTCCCAACACCCCCTTCCTCAGTCGCCACCCCTCTTCTTCCTCCGCTCCTGCCCCGGAGACCTCAGTGGCCCACCGTCTCTCCTCCCACTGGGCCCCCCGCCAGCTTTACCCACTCCAGGGACGACTGCCTCCGCACACTGAGAGTCCTGCACGCACGCCCCCAGCACCCACCGCTCCATCCCTCCGCCCCAGGCCCAGACCGCCAGCCGCACGTCAAGGCCAGCACCAGCCGCTGCTCCCCGACCCGAGGCACCACCGTCCACAGGGGACGAGGTCGGAAGGCCGGATGCGAGAGTCCTTCCCTCCATCACCCCCACACGCCCCCCGTCTCTCCATCGCCTCTGCTCTCCTGCCATCCCTCGGCTGAGGCTCACGGGCTCCCAGCCGCCAGTGTCCCGCCTCGCATGCAGCCGCCAGCTGTGTAGACCACACGTATCGGACGACACACCTGTGTTCCCGGCTGCAGCACTGACGGAAGCTCTCCCAGGCTGCCGGCCCCTCCCCCTCGCTTCCGCCCCACTTCCCGGTACCCCGCCAAGAGAAACGTCGGAGCCGCCCGTGTAACTCTCCGTGTCCCAGCAGGCCCGCGTTTAAGAAGTTGGAAGAAACAGAGGCACCGTTTTCAACGATACACCTGGCGTATTACTGTTTTGGCGCGTGAAGCCCCTCGGGGTACTTTGCGTTCTGTTTCGCTCCCTGAGACTTTGATGTTGGTATGTCTCGCACACACAGGGCATGTCTCCTTTCCAATGCCCCCGTCCCGGGTGCTCCGTGAGCGCCCGTGGCCAGTGGCCCCTGGACGGGGTGTGCGCGGCTCCAGACCCGGCCAGCATGCCCGCCCCGCGAGGGCCTCCTGCTCGCACGTGTGCAGGCACGTGCTTTCTGCCCCAAGTCCACACCCTGTTCCACGTGAGGGGCACCTGGCGAACTCCTACTTGTCCTCGGGACCCGCTCGCCTGTCACGGCCCCTGGGAGGCCTCCTCTGGGTTCCGCAGGCGGAGCTTCCCCACCCCCATCCAGTTGCCCCTCCCTCACCCCCTCAGTATTTATCGCGAGTTTCTGTAGAGCCAGGCACCCCGTGAGGGCCTGGGGGTGCAAATGTGAGCCAGGCATCGTCATGTGTGTGGGAGGAAACAGACACCCCCGCCCCACTTGCCACGCTGCTCCAGACCGACGTGCCCGCTCGCCCGTTTACCATGACCTTGACTCTGAACCCAGCGGGAAGGTACTGACTGAGTGGAAAACTGTGTCCTAGCACCGTGGACAGTTCCTGGCCCAGTGCACGGGGCTGAACTGACCTGTGTGCGCCCCAGGAAAGGACTTTGCGACAAAATTGGCATTAAGTAACGTGAGTATCAATGGGTTTTTACTTCTATTTCCATTTCTACATCAAAACAAACTGACCTGCACCACCCCTCCACCTTGCTCCCACCACAGAGGAAATGCTGCACCTCCTCCCTGAGAGCCCAGCCGAGAGCCGAGAGCCGAGAGCCGAGAGCCGAGAGCCGTGGGCCTTGCTCCGTCCCCCAGACCCTCCCACCAGGCCCCTCCACTATTCAAACACGTCAGATCCCTGTCGCTCATTGGGGGAGGGGGCAAACAAACCCTTCTTTGACCCTGAGGCTCCTCCTCTTGCTCCCTGTGCTCTGTCCACTCATGGCCAGCCCGTGGGCAGCTCTAGTCCGGTCACCGGGGCGCTGTGTGCAGGCAAACTGAACAGATATTAAGCAGTCCCTCTCCACTTGGTTCCTGTCCTCAACCAGTCCCTCTTTCCTGGACCCTTCTCATCCTGAACCTCTCCTGCCTCTCCATTGCTGGTGGCATTCCAGAGCCTGGGCCTTCTGTCCCACTCTCCCCGGGCCTCAGGGCTGAGGACACCAAGACAGCACCTCCAGCAGGACCTTTCTCGGAACCTCCTGTGTGTCCGTTGGACATTCCAGACACGGCACAGTGGGCAGGAACGAGACCCCTCGTAGGCTCCCCCCCACCCAGCACCCACAGTAGCAGAGAGGCCGCAGGGCACACGGCTGGACCCACAGCGGCCCAAACATCTCCAGGCAGGACACGTCCACCAGAACTCAGCCCCGAGCAGAGGCCCGCCCCACCGTCTGCGAGAGCTTGGCGCTGCCTGTGCAGGGCCCCAGGCGGGGGTCCGGGTCTGGGCGGGCGGCCGCCCCAGGGCTGACACCTGCCTGTCTCGCTCGCAGACGCCAGCCCCTTGCAGCTGCTCCCGGGTAAACTGTCACTCGCTTTATCATCTACCAAACGGCAAAGGGTTTCAGCTGCGAAGCAGGCCAGCCTGACCGTCAAACTCCGGAGTCTGCTCTGAAAATAAATCGCAGCTGTGGGACACATGAGCCGTGGAACACGAGGAAATGAGAAAACACATTTCCATGATCCGCTGTCAGGACCCCGAGAGACGACGGCTGCACGTTTGTTTCTCTGGTGCTTCTCCAGTTTCCTCGGGCACAGGAGCCCCTTTCCGGGCTCCGTGGGGGGAAGCACGCTTAGCTTTATACCACGGACGTGCTCCTGAAAGGTCTGGGAAACTGGGCTTCTGACCTGAAAGCAGTGTAGACACATGGAGGCAAGGGGCCGTCCCCCAACTCTGGGCAGTGAGTCCCGGGAAAGGGAACCAGGGATCACTCTGTCCCCCCGGCAATGGGCTGCCAGGGGGCTCCCCAGTAGGAAGGGAACACGGAGAAGAGGCTGCTCCGTGCGTGGCTTCTAGTCTTCTCTCCTGGCCCACAGAACCCTCGGGTCGGCTTAGAACCACGGGGCTGCATTCCCAGGGCTCGTCCCAGTGGGTCCCTCAAAGCACAATCAGTCCGGGCCAAGCCCGACTCCTTCCAGCGTCCAGCCACATCCGTGGGTCGGAGGACTCACTCTGCAGTGCTGCCCCGAGGTGGCCCCAGCACCCACCCCAGCCCACTCCCCTCGGCGGGTGCTGAACGCCCATCCCCGCGGCCATCTCTCGTCGCCGCATCCTCCCCATGACTCCTGCTTCCCCCCTCCCTCTCTCCTACAGGGTGCCCTCTGGAATGTCCCTCTGCAGCAAACAAACCCCCACACCCTTAGCTTCTTTGAGAAGTTCCCTGAACCCCAAGTCAGCAGACCAGCCGGACCGACCGCTTCCAGGCTGCTTGTCCCCCAGAGGGAAGGCGGACGTGCGCTCCCACAGCCCAGACGGCCTGTGGTCCGAGGCGGGTCTGCACCTCCCTCCGGCCCCAGAGGCCCCCCACAGGGCGCTCCTGGCGTACGACCCGCAGCTCCTCAGCCCCTGCGTCCGCCCTGTGCACCTGCTGCGTCTCGGTCATCCCACCCGCGGGTGACTCTTCCTCCGTGTCGGACGCCAGCTTGTCCCCCGGCTTTCTCTTCCCTTCCAGAGCTGCCATCATCAGACTCGGTCCCAGCACCCCCGTGGAGGCCCTCAGCATCCCCACTCAGGGCTCGCCCTCCTCCACGGCGGCGCCTCTCCTGGCACGATGCTGTGGAGCGTGAGGCGTCTACAACCGCGCTGTCCAAGATCCTGTGGTCGAGCACACGGGCCGTGCCCCCACTCTGGTCCCCGCTTCCAGTGTCGGAACCCTCAACCCCGATCGGCTTCCGTCCCTGCGAAAGTGCTGAGCTTCCCTCCGGTGTGGATCCGTCCTCGGCGCCAGCAGCGCCCAGGGACCCGGCAGCCAGCTCTGGCCCAGACGCCCCAGCCAGCTTCCTGCACAGCCACGGCGGAAGCTGATGCTTTCCCGGGTTAGTGCATGAAGGGGGACCATCGGCGAGTGAACGGCAGGGCCCACACGTGAGGTATCCGATTCTAGAAGGAAGCGGCAGCCAGGAAGGAGGCGCAGCCCCGGCGCAAGTGGGTCTGGGGGAAAGGCCAGCGGTGCCCCGTTCTCTCAGCTGCAAGACAGGACCGGACCCGCCTGCGCTGACGGTAACGCGCGGCGCCGAAGATGGACACACAGACGCCCCACTTGCTGCCCGCACGAATGTGAGAAGCAGTCGGTGGCTCCAGGCGGCAGCTCTGTGAGCCCCAAGATGAGGGCGGCGCCCCGGACTGGAGAGCCACAGGGAGGGAGGCTCCCCTGCAGCTGGCCCAGCCCTGGCCTCCGGCTCCTCTGAGTGAATAGAACATTCTGGAAGGTTTTTGCCTGTGTCAGGTGAAAAGGTTGAAGAACTACTTACTTCTCCATTAAAGTGCTTCTATTCTAAAACTAAAGTGGTCTTTGGGAAAATCACACAGACACACACACACAGACACACACATATACAGTAAACACCCCAGACACTTTCTGCCTTGAGAAGAACAGTATTAACATCTGGGCGTTCCTGAACATCTCTGTGCGTGCCTGTTTTTTCTTTCAATTAACCAAGGTGCCATGGTGTATGTTTTTCCTCCTTATGTCACAACATAAACTCACAAAACGGTGATCAAGGACATTACCTGGAAGGCTCTACGACACCGTTTTGCTCAGATGGTTTCCTATTGGACATGAAGTTATTCCCAGGTTTTCCACGTGGCAAATAACACCATGGTCAGTAACTGGGTGGGGAAAAATCACCATATCCAGACCTTCTTAGACTAGATTCCCCAAAAATGGAATTATGGCATCACACGAGGACAGGCTGTCAACGCCAACACCCAGCCTGCCGGCGGTGAGCCCTGGACTCCACTCTGTGACATGGGGACAAGTATGACACGTCTCAAGGGTTACAAGGACAATTTTTCTAAGTCGAAAGCATGAAATGCTTTAGAACGGGAGCTGGCAGACTGTGACTTCAGACCCCAACCGGGCTTACTCTGTTACTTAAGTATTTACTGGAACCTGGCCACAGACTTGCGCAGGTTTAGTTATTGTCTCCGGCTGCTTTCGTGCTACAACGGTCGGGTGAAGTCGTTGTGAAAGTGGATGATGGACTCAGAGGGTCAAGCATCTCAGCTCCCCGGCCCCTGACCAAACACAGCTGCTGACTCCGGCTTTGGAAGAACACTCCCAGGTCCCTAGCACAGGGCACCTTTCTCTGCAGGCAACGGGCCCTTCCGCCATTGTTTTCAGTACACGGATTTTTGTATTATTTACATCAGTGGTAACATTTTAAAAAAAGGAGGATCCGAAGTTTGTGTTGGACAAGATCACAAAGGAAGGCTCCCAGCTTCATAACGCGGCCCCGCAGGCCACGGCAGGAGCACAAGCAGAAACCAGAATGAGTTCATCGGAGGAATCCTTGAGAAAACTGGAAACCTCTCATCTCGGTTTCAAAAGAAGAAGAAAACAAGGCCATGACGGAGGAAAACAAAAGGACGTGACCAGCGACAGAAGCAGAGCGACGGCCCCAGGACGGACCCTCTTTGATGTCGCTCCAAAGACCTGTGTCCCCTGAACGGGGGCCCAGAGGCTGGAGGGGGCTCGGGCTGCTGTCCTGGTGACAACATGCGCTTGTTCTCGGGGGCTGACCCCAGTGGCCCGGGCAGCTGTGCACACTGGCCCCGATGCGCCCCCACACAGGAGTCCAGGCTGAGCATGTGGTGCCCCTCGGGAGTGGACCCCAGAACGGAGTGGCACCCAGGGAGCCTCCCACTCCTGAGGGCCGGTGTCCCCCCTGAGGACGCCAGTTCCCGGGTTGTGGCCAAACTGTTTCTTCCCACAGTAGAAGGACTCTGGGTGGGGGTCGTCGTAGAGCTCCTGCACCTCAGCGCTCTCGCGCGGGTCCTTCACTAGGACCCTCGGGAAAGGGTTTGCCGTCGTCTTACAGGAGCCCACCTGCCCGGCTACAGTGACTGGTGGAGGCTGGGCACCTGACACAAGCTGGGCCAATCGCAGTATCTCATTGCTCCTTGGGCCATAGTGACGGGTCCCCAACTAGGAAAGGGTCCAGCCAATCCGAGTCCTGCACAGGCAGACCGTGGTCACCCCCACTTCCCCTCTTGCGCTGCCGTAGGACCGTGAGTCTCGCTGTTTCGCAGCAGCGACTCCAGCTTCACGGAGAACCGGTTCTAGGACAGAGACACCGACTCCACGAAAGCCACGATGGCATCCACAAGCGAAGACGGCCACCGCGGTGTGCAAACCTCTGGTGCCAACAAGCCCCTATTCCTACACACGTTAACTCCACGTTAGCGCCCGTCACTTCCTCCCGAGCAGTGCAGATGGATGCGGGCGTCCTGGGACTCGGACAGCAGAGGAAGGACAAGGGGTGGGCCCTTCCTGTGGACCTCACGGAGGCCCAGCTGTCACGCGACATACCCTCTTGTGTGACTCGTGTGACCAGCCCGGGGCAGGCAGGCGACGGGCACCAAGGGTGGCACAGGATGGCAGGAGCGTGGAGTGTCACAGGAGACGGAGGGAACACGGACCTCACCCTCCAAAACCAACAATACGCTACACGTCGATTAGCTGAACTTAATTAAAAAGAAAAAAAAGTCTTTAGCGCACAATCAACAGATGATTTCTCCATGGGACTCACATCACAGGGCAGGAAGCAGGTTAGGGGACGTGCCAGCATGAGGCGGGGAGGAGGCGCTGCGAGAGGCCTGAGGGCAGGCACCGTGGAGCCCCATCTGCCAAGAACTGCCGGTCGTGGCCGTGGTAAGAAGCAAGCTGGGCCCTGACGAAACACACCTGCTGACTCCGGCTTTGGATGAACATGGCGTGGGCTTCGGGGTTGTTTTAAATTCCCGGCAAACGACGCCCCGTCCCGGCTAGACCCCGCGGTGCTGCGTTCCCGAAGCAGACGGAAGCCCACAGACCCCGAACAAGTCTGCCAAGGCTGGCCTCCCCATGGGCACGTGAGAGTCCGAGCTCCTCACTGCCCCGAACGCTCAAGAACTGTCCCCCCAACGGCACAAAGCGGGATCACGGCCACCAGACGGCAGCAGCCGGGTGCAGGGGGAACAGGAGGTCACCGTGGCGTGGATGGTGACCTCCGTCTGCTTCAGCATCACACACCCCGACCGGGAAAACCCGACAGTGCTTTCCTTCTTCAATCCTTCTGTGTGTGTCTACTGCTTTCTCGGGGTTTTCTCTGGTTTCTGTAGACACCGTCAGGTTGCGCGAGCCCATCTCAGCCGTCCCCAGGTGACTCCCGGGCGGGAGTCTGCATCCACGGGGGGCTAGAGTTAGGGGAGGGCAGCACCCCTCAGGGCAGGCATGGTCCGGGGCCGTCCTGGCTTTGCTGCTGGCCCAGCGGAGTTATTAGAGAGTCTCTCCGCTCCCGCAGTGCTCAGGTTCGGATGAGGGATGACATAGCTATGATCCCTCTTTACAAGACGAGAGCGGAATGAGACATGGGTCCCGCCCCCAGATGCTTCACAAACAGCGGGATTCCAGGCCACCTCGCCCTCCCGGCCGGCACTCAGGCTCCTCGACTCCTAGACGGATGCGCCCCTCGTCTCGTGGTCAGCAGCAGGGACCGTCCTCTAACAGTCCCTGGGAAGAAACGGTGACAGGAACGCAGTCCCGGGTTCCGCCCGACAGTGTCACTAAGGGCCCCTCGCAGGTCGGTAAGGGGGAGCTAACGCTCAGAGTCAGAGAAAAGCCCCCGTCTCAGGAAACCCTCGGCCCCGCAGGGAGCGGCGGCTGCCCCTCAGCCCACCCTGGCTTCAAGCGCGTGGGGCTGACGGCGCCAGGAGCGTCGCAGGACTCGGATCCGTGGCCACAGCTGGTCGCACGCACTTGGAGATGAACCCGAAGGGGAGGCCACAAGATGAGACGTCCTGGAAAGGGCTCTCCTTCCCCGACCTCTTCAAGTTCTTGTTCTGGAAGGAAAGCCCTTCTGCCTCACGCTTCCCTCTTCAAGAAAACACCCCTCGTCGTCCTGGTGACATCGCTCTGCTTGTCCAGATCCACACCCAGTCACCTCACAGAGAGGACGGGCCGAGAGCTTCTCGAGGGGGGGAGCAGGGGCCCTGTCTATGCCTTTGCGAACCCCCGCGGCCCCAGAGTGGGAGCCGTCCCTGTCTCTACTGCCACGTGGCAGGTTCCCACAAACCCAGATGCATAAAACAACCCCCGTCTATTAGCTCACAGTTCGTTGGGTCCAAGTCCCGGGTGGGCTTGATTGAGGTCTCTGCTCGGGGCCCCCGAGGCCAAAACCGAGGCGGTGGCTGGGCTGGGCTCCTTTCTGGAGGTTCTGGGCAGGAACTTGTCTCCAGGCCCATCCGAGCTCTTGGCAGAGCCCGTTCCCTGCAGTGGCTGGCCTGAGGGGCCCCATTCCTCGCTGGGCATCAAGAGGGGGTCCCTCCCAGGAGGCTTCCCACACACATCTGCTCGCAGCCCCCTCCACTGTCAAAGCCAGCAGTGGTACGTGGAGTCCTCTTTGGGCCTGGACTCTCTGCCTTTCCGTCTGTCACCAATCAGATACAATCCTTTGCTCTTTATAATGGCTCAACCGACTAGGTCAAACCTACTTGGATGATCTCCATTTTTTAAGGTCAACTGACTTGAGGCTTTAATTAGCTCAGTAAGATCCCGTCCTGGCAGAGCCCAGACGCACGCTGGGCTGAACACCCAGGAGGGGGACCCCAGAAGAGCCTGTGAAGATACTGGCTGCTGTGACCCCCAACAGAGGGGGACCCAGGATCCAGGAAGATGCTCGGCCCATGGCCGGCCGGGATCATGGAGTTCACAGTCCTGGAAGACAGGCAGGTGGCTGGCCCGGTGTGTTTGTGTGTGTGTGTGTGGGGGTGGAATCTAGGCTCCCGGGCAGGGGGGCGAATGGCAGGGTATGTGTGTGTCCCACTGGCCAGCCCACAACCCTTTACCCACCAGGGACGCTGGCACTGGCATCTGCAAGGGGTTTTGTAAGGACACGTGGTTTCGCAGCAGCGACTGGGGGAAGCTTCCTCGCAGGCCGCACCACACTCTAGCCTCCCAGACCACACGCGGGCGCGCTTCTCCCATAGCACAGGGACGTGCCACTCAGGCTGGGAGGGCATCGGGGGTAGGGAGGGGGTGAAGTCTGGCAGAAATGGAACTATAAAAGACAGCCCCACCACGCTGGGGTGGAAATTGTCCCACAGAGCAATGGATTCTTCCAGAACAATAGCGTCACAAGAGGGTATGGGGAAGCTTGTGGGAGTGGGGGTCTGAGAATGGGGCCAAGTCCCGTCCAGCTGGAGCTCGGTGGGAGAGGGGCCGGTGACCGGCAGAAGCCCCCAGGGGAGCCGGGCCTGAGGCTGCCTGTCACTGAGCCAGAGGCGGGAAAGCAGGCCCTGCAGAAGTTCAGCAAATGTGCTTCTGAAAGCCCCACCCGTCCCTGCGCGTTGGTGGCAGTAAATTTCGACTGTGCTTCTCAAAGGCCACGCCATACGGCAAAAGCAAAACTTCTCACCGGCTCAGCACCGTCTGGGGAAATGCGTGTGATTGGTGTTTTAAATGTAAGGCTATCAATAATTCAGATTTAGAAGCAAACACTTGTAAGACTAGCATTAATATTGAACGCTGCCCGTCTCTGAGAGCGCGGTGGAGAGAGGGGGGGACCGAGTCCCTGCCCATCTGCAGCAGACGGTGCTGGAAGCCATGACCATTCACGACCGTAGTCGCAGTCCTTGAGCGGATGCTGCGCCCGGCCAGCCCCGAGAGGGAGACAATTCCAGAGAGCAGGGACGGTCCTGCAGGGGACCATCCCTCCTCCGGGTTTGGACTCCAGGCTCTGGCCATGGAGCAGCACAAAACAAAGGAAGCTGTGATTAGGGCTGGTGACCGGGACTGAGCACGGCTACCAACAGGCCCCACTGATAGCCTTTTTGCCAAGCAGCCTGATTTCTGGTGGGTCCTTCCTCAGAGCCACTCTGCCCTCTAGGGACGGCACCAAGGACACCCGAGCCAGGCAGGTCTGCACGGAACATCGCAGAGACAACCATGTCCCACAGTCACAAGGCCAGGATGAGCTCTGGAGCATATCCACACCAAGAAGCAGAGCTCCACGGCGGGTGATGGGCTCCAGCACCTTGCCACCAATGACCCAGCTGGCAGGGCCCCCTGGAAAGTGTACAGCTTGCCATCTTTCTCCTGGGGCGCACAGTCCAGGCAGGACGACGGGCGGGGGGCGCTCTGACCTGTGTCACAAACTGGCCCCCCCATCTCCCAGCGGTCCGGTGTCCTCACCCCTCCCTCCCTCCCCTCTGTCACCCCCCAGCCTCCACCCCCCACAGCCAGCGCCTCGTCTGTTATTTCATCTGCAGGCAGAAGTACAAACGCTTCATCTTGTTTAGAATATGCTGGGGTGTGCTTGAAAAAAAATACATTCCTCTCCGGGCGTCATGCTGCAAAAATGCCAGAAACGCAGGCCTGAGGGCTTTCATTTTGCCGGTAAATGATTAACCCTCCTCTCCCTCTCTGGCCGCCTGGCGTGTGGGAGGAGCCCGGGCCAGCGTGTCCTTCCAGAAGGCAGTTTCAGGCCAAGCCTGGCCTCCCTAGCAAACTGCTAATGAAATGATCAAAAAATACAAAAATAGCAACAAAAATCTGCCTCCATGCACAAAAACAGTGTCGAGGGCCCTGAAGAGATGGGAAGCAAGGAAGGGTTTGTTTTCGAGGAACGGGGCAGGTAGGAAGGTGGGGTGAACATGGGCAGCCCCGTGGGATAAGAAATACAAAGGGGCTGCCTGGGAGAAGCAGAAGGGTCCCCCAGCAGAAGCCTCCAAACCTACAAGCAGGGAAGAGACCAGGGAGCCCAGAAGCAGAGAAGTGTCCCAGGGTCTGGACAGAGAGGCCCGGGGCAGAGCTGTCTTGTCAGCTTGACTTCCAGCGGCCAACCTGCCCCATGAAGAGGACGATGGCCGCCTCTGAGGGGCGGCGTTCCAGTGACGGCGCCGAGGCCCCCGCCCCCCCGGGCCACCGCAGCCTCCTAGCTCCCCCTGCCCCCAGCACCTGGGCTCCAAGGTAGAAAAGTGAAGTTTCCAAGAAATCCATGCTGAGCACGACCATCTCAACTCCTAACACACGCCAGGGACAGAGGATGAATAAGAAGGCGAGGAAGAAGGAAGCCGGACGCACGCGTGGGAAGACTCGGGATCTAACAAGAAAGCGATCTGAGGAATTAAGAAACCACAGCAACACCCGCCCCCCCTCCATGAAACACAACGAAGCAAGCAATATGGAAATACCCAGTCTCGGCGACGCGGAGGGCATCTTCCGTGGATAAAAAGAAAATTACCCGAAACCGAGAAAGATTGCTTTTAGGTGAAAAACAGGATTTCAGATTTGAAACCCGAACGACATGATGTTGCTGGAGGGGACGTCCGGCCGCAGCCCAGGCAGACGGCCCAGTCTGAGCGGGCCAGGCGGGGGCACGCCCCCCAGGGACTGGGGAGCTAGGGTGGCCGGGGGAACCGGCGACGGAGGTGCACACAGGGAGCCCCCCGCCCCAAGGCCAAGGAAGGCATCAGCGGAAGGATGAGAAAGGTGAGGACAACATGGAAATCCTGCCCCTGGAGACGGCCCAGTCTCAGATGGAAAACACACAGGATGGAGAAAAGGGCCAGGGAGGTAATGTCGGAAAAAAGGATGCGTGCACTTGAACACAGGGGAAAAAGAACTATTTAAATTGAAATACACACAGATAAAAAGGGATTTGAAATGATCACAAGAGCATCTGTGAGCTGCAGGACGGCAGCCTCGGTCTCAGGTACTTGGAACTGGAGCCCCAGAAGCAGCGGGGAAAGATAACAGGAGAAACATCCGAAGAATGGAAAGCTGATATTTCTTATAAATATGATGAAAACCATAAGCCCAAAGATTAAGAAAGCTAAATGAACACCAAGTACGATAAACATAAGGAAGCCATCCTCAGGCAAACCGTAACCCGACTGTTCAACACCACTTACAGCAAGAAAAACCTAAACCAGCCGGATAAAAGGGGTATTTTGCACAGAAGGAGGGAGACGAGGACGACCCCGAGTTTCTCACACGAGCCAACGCCAGTGAGTGTGTTCCGGACAGCAGAGAAAGGCCCACATCCCGCAGGAGCTCGCGACAAGAACCCGCACACAAAATGTTAGCAGGTCAAACCCCACCACCTACAAAGTGTCATACGTCGTTATCCCAGCGCGGTTTGACTCAGGAATGAAAAACAGGCTTTGCTCCAAAACACCAAACAATGAAACTCACCCCGTGAACAAACTAAGAAGGAAAAACCAGACCGTCATCACACTCGATGTCACCGAGGGATTGGACATAACCCAACACCCATTCTTCATAAAACACTCAGCAAACTTGGAGCAGGAGGAACTTGCTCCAGCTGATCAAGGACAAGCAGGAGAACTTGTGCAGGCGCAGGAAGGAATGAGGAAAGACCGAGTTCTTTGTGCAATCGGGGAACAAAGCCGTCCACTCTCCCCACGTCCATTCTGCCTCATGTTCTACGTGTGATAAAGGTCTAAAACGGTGCAATCGGGCAAGAAAAGGAGTTCTATTTCCGTGTCCTATCACTGAGCAATTCGAAACTGAAACCGAAACCCCCATCAATGTGGGCAAAAAAGGCACAAAATACTTAGAGATAAATCTGTCCGCGGCCCGTACCCGGGCAATAACAAAATAACGTCCGTGAAATGAAAGACAAATAAATGGACGGGGCACAGAGCTCGGGGGTCACAGGACTCAAGATGGTGCCGGTTCTCGCCAGACGGATCTGTAGATCTGATGCATCCCAGACAAGTCCCCGTCGGGCTTCTCCGCACGGCCAGGCAAGCGGGCCGTGTAATTCATGTGGAAATAAAGGCAAAGATCCCGCAGGGGCCAAAATTATGCTGGAAAAGAGGAATAACGCAGGGAGACGAACGCAGAATGATTTCAGGATGCAGCGGCAGGAATCAAGACAGCACAGAACCGGCGTAGGAGCAGAGGGAGGTCGACGGGCCGGCATGGAGTCTAGAAACAGACTGCCCCCACAACGCACAGAGAACTGATTTTTGGCGACTGGAGGAAGGACAGTGTTTTCAGCAAAGGTGCTGGGACAACCAGACCTCCGTATGTAGGTAACTAAGTAATGGCCACGATGGACTGAGTAAGAAGCACGTGCGAAGTTCCGCCACACAGCACTTCATGTAGTATGCAGACGCTCATTCCCTTTCTTCTTGGGTTCCAAAACCACAGCACAACGATCTCCTCCCCTGCGTCTGGGAAGCCTCTGTGCACCCTTCCAGGGGCTGCTCTTTGTGCTCTTAGTAAATTCTAGAAGCACTGTGCTCCCCCGTGGCTGCCCCGGCCCAACCTCCCCCTCATCACACGCCACGGTCCTAGTCACCTTCCCATACTGAAAAATGCCTCCTTGCCACAGGGCCTTTGCACATGCCGGCCTTGCGGCTGGGAAAGTGCTTGACACTCCCAGGCCCTGCCCATGGCCGACCCCTATCCACAGCCTCCGTCCCAGTGTGAACATCACTTCCTCAAGGGGCTTCACCCTGCTCCCCCACCACTTCCAGCACGGGAATGAGGGGTCCCCACTAGTGTGTTCACAGCCTCCTGACGCCCCGCCTTGGGACACGTCACTATTTTCATTCTGCACTGACCGCAGGACTGTCTGTTCTCTCCATAGCCGCAAGGACAGCTTCTTCGTGGACGGCGACCGTGTTTGGCTCACTGATGTGCTCTCGGCCTCTGGCTCGTGCTGAGTAAGTAACAGCGGGTTCACAGGAGACATGCACTCCGCCTCCCGAAAAGTGGATTCCCTTCATCCACGAAGACTTGGTGCTCAAGCCCCGGGAGCTGGTGGTCTAGAGAGGGGGCCCAGAGGGGTCGTGCCCCAGCCCGAGCCTCGGCTGCTCTTGTGGGCACGCCTGGGGGTCACCATCTCCACCCGTGGCTGGCTCCCAGCCCTGCAGGCCTGTCGTGGACACTGCTGGTGTCCCAAGCGGATCCCCGGGCCCTTCGTGCCAAGCTGACCGGCAGACCCCACCCCGGGGCCGACGGGGCTTCCGCTCACTGCTCACCCTGCATCTTCTCACACGCGTGTCCCTGAAGCTACTTGGAAGTAGCCAGGCTTGCAGGTGCCTGGGAGTGTCACCCACCCCTCAGGGTCTGTGACCGAGGACAGCCCGCTCTCTCGCCTCCGACGGGACAGCCTGTCATGTGACACAGCTGCCTGACCCCCTGCAGCATCAGGCTGAGGCTGGACCTTTCCCAAACCGCACCTTGGCTAGTTCCTCCCCTGACCTCCATGGCTTCCCCCGGACCATTCCCCGAGGGGGCACCGTTCTCCAGAAGCGCGCACACAAGTGCCCACACAGGCTTGGTGCCCAGAGACTCGGCCAGGCGAAGGCTGCTGGCCACGAGGAAAGGACGGTAGCTGGTTCCGACTGAGCTCTGGGCCTGCTGGCTCAGGCACCATCCTCATGCCACCCTTGAGCCGGAAACAGGGGCCCTGAGATGGGGTGGTCTGGGGTAAAACCGGGCCCCGTGGCAGCCTCTGGCTCCGAAGCCCATGGTCTGGACTCGCCCCCCGAGTCCGCACGTGTGTACGCTGGACGGTATATGTCCATTCCTAGTCCCGTCCCGTAGTGTCAGCTGGGCTGTGGGGCACAGAGATGGGTTGACCAAGAAGGACTTCACGCCGAGCGCAAGCCTATCGTCCCAAGCAGACGGGGCTGTCTCCTGACGTGACCAGCTCTGTCACTGTGTGCATCCAAAAGAGGCCAGGTAGGGACTTTCTAGGTGCTTCTGCAGGGAGCACATGACCCCCAGAAGACCCAGTCCATGGGAGCTCTGAGGTCCCCACGACACGGAGCTCTCATGAGTCTAGGTCCTCAGAACATGTGCACTTGAGCCAAGGTTAAAGAATGACATTGTAAACAGCTCATCAGAGACTAATTTCTGTCATCACCAGGAAGGGGGAAACTGAAAGCCATCCGTCGGTCACCGCCTGAGTCAACGGCTGGCAGGCAAAGCTTTGCGTTGTTGTATAAGAAAAGAATCCACAAAAATAAAGGACAAACCAAATGCAGATGTTTGCCTCAATTAGCTTCCACGGAGGAAGCAACAAACAGGAAAGATCACTGCTGTACGTGCATTTTTATTTCACGGTTGGGTGTGAATCATGACATTTCAGAGAGAAATATGTCTCTTTTTTTAGTATGGCCGAAGGAAACTATTTTGATTTTCTTGATCCCGGTGCAGTTTCTGCAATCGAGTTATTTTTAACCGAAGCATTACCAAACACAGCCGTCACGTGAGACTATTACTGAAACCCGTGTCATGCCAGGAAGACGCAATGATTCCATTTGTCTTTTCGTTTGCCCTAAAGTAACTCAAAATAATTGTATCTGCCTCAAAACTATCCTACCAGTAGGTTATTTTTGTCATGGTTTCCTTTTACAGATGGAGAAAAAAAGTCTTTGTTTACTTCTGGAGCATCAGAGTTAGGACAAAAGATGCTTGTTTAAGAATTCAAGGCTGGGGAGGAGGGTTTAAAAGCTCCTGCTGCTCATTTTTCAACATTGTTGCTGACTGATGACAATGTTAACATTTTGTTTCTTTTTTATTTTGACCTTGTTGAAATTTCTGTCCTGCTATAAAAAACAAATCAGGCTGTCCTCTTTCATTTCGTTCCGGGTTTTTGTTTGTTTTTTTTTTTTGGTGTGGGTACGGTAGTTCGCAACCTTTGGCTGACACCGAAATCACCAGGGCTGTTTTCAAAGGTATCGAGGCCTGGACTTTGCCACAATAGGGTCGAATTCCGAGACACAGGTCGGAGTGCCCGCACGAGAAGGTCTGTGAGAGCCAGTGGAGTCCTGATGTGCGCCCAGACTGAGACCCGCTGTTGTAGGGCTGCGGATCTTAAACACTTACTCATCACGAAGCTGCTGGCTTTCCAGCACGACTTGGATGTTACCCCTTTCAAGGAGAGCCACATACACAGAGGAGAACACAGAGCACAGATCTCGAGAAGGGGATTCTCAGCGTTCCAGAGGAACGCGCCAACGGTGCGGGGAGGGGGTGAAATCTCTGGGCGAACTCGGAGCCAGACTGAGAGTTCCCAGTTCACGGTACACGCATGGGTAAAGCGGATGGCAAATACGAATGCTGACCCGTTTGAGAGCACTGAACCCCATCCCTGCCTTCTTCAGGCTCCCCTCACTGCTCTCGGGGGCTGCCAGAAGGTGCTTCTCTGCCTAGACACTGTGGAGCCCGTGGCCCCTTCTCCGGGGGGTTCCTGATGGATCAACTGTACAACTCAGGCATGGCCGGGAGGGCTCTGGGCTCCCCAGCGTACCCACAGTGAACCCAGACTCACCTGACTCCCATTGAGCCCCAATGTGAAGGAGGCTGCGTGCCTCTCTGTGACTTCTGGCACAGGGGCGTTCTCCGTGGCCCATGGAAAGTCCAGTCATTGGGTGCCACTAGCACATCAAGCCTCGCAGAGCCTGGCATGCTCCCATGTTAGACCCCCGACCCTGACCAGCTGTGATTCTGGTCCACACGTGCTAGGGCCTCAGACATAGGAGGTAAGGACAGGAAGAGAAAGGGGTTTGTGCCCAGGGACGGCACAGGGTCCCATGCCCTGCGTCACGATCCTGCTGCAGAGGAAGCTTCAGGAAAAGAGGCACAGCGCCCGGCATCCGTGAGCCGACACCTGCTAGGCCTTCCATCCAGAAACTGACTCTGGACAGTGGAGACTGGCAGCACTGGCCCTGAGCGGCCCAGGTCCCTGTCGCAGCAGAAGAGGTCCCAAGCTGGGGACCAAACTTCCCCTCCCCACTCCGCTGTCCGCTGTGTGCCCCTGCCTCCCCACCCCGGGCATCCCAGCACCAACCCCCCCTTTCTGGCTTGCCCCGATCCCTGCCTCTGGACCCGCCTTCAGCCTACAGTGGCGACCTTCCACCGTTCTCGGCAGAAATGGTCTTGGCCCTGGCTCTGAACTACATCTGGCTCTGATTCTGTCCACAAAGACAGTGCCGAGTGGCAGGTGCGGCCCGAGGAAGGACCAGGCATCAGGCCGAGAATCCTGTGAGAAGGAATTGAGGCGAGGGGCTGGGGTGAGCGTGAGAAGGGGGGCACGACCAGCGAAGAAGCGCTTCTGAGAAATTAAATGCTCCCACGGGAGCTGGATGGGGGGCTGACGACCAGGTCCCACCAGATCCACGAGGTGCGGAGAAGCAGGGGAGGAGGCGGGCTCCTTATCTCCCCTCGAGCAGGCCTCGCCCCCCTGCCATGGAGGACAAGCAGCGGCAGGTGCAGCGGAGGCGGGGGTGGTGGGGAGGAGGAAGCAGGGTCAGGAGAACATGGCAGAGAAGCGGACCTGATGACACGCATGGTGCCCTCTCCATGATGCTCGGACCTGAGCGAGTGCTGTGTGAGGGTGGGGAGGGGCCTGGGGGACCCTCGCCTGCGGCTGTGACCCTGACTGACGGCCCCAGAAACCCCCACTTCCCAGCTGGCACACACAGCACGTCCTGCCCTGCAGTCACGTCTGTCCACAAGCACGGGCTGAGGGGGTCTGCGGGCGCCCACAGGTGATGCAAACGCATCCACAGCAGCGGTGGTCCAGTGGCCCGGTTCGACACAGCACGTTGGGGCCACTGAGAAGGAGCCTCCTGTTCTCGCCACAGCTGAATGCTTTTCCGGCAGAAGAGATGCGTCAGAGACAATGGGGCTGGCGATACAGGGTCACCAAGGACCCTGAACACTCAGCTTTCTTAAAAACTCTATTCGGGTAGAGAGAGGGCTGCAGCAAGTGGACTGGCTTCCCTGCCGGCAGTCCTCCCGAGAACCCGAGTCCCCACTATCACTGCCCCGGGCTGCACAGGGCGCCCCAAAATGCATGTCTCCCTAGAACCTACGACTGTGGTCTCACCTACGCACAGGGTCTCTATAGACATAAACGGGTTCAAATGACTCAGAATGGGTGGGGTTGGGACAGGTCCTGAAGACAAGAGGACAATCTGGACCCAGAGACACCGGGAGAACGCCGTGCATGGCCAAGGCAGAGACAGGAGGGATGGGTCTAGAATCAGTGAGCGTCAGCACCGCCGGCCACCCCCGGATAGCAGCAGAGAGGCACGGAACAGACGCCCTGCAGAGCCTCCACACTGCGCCCAGCCAGACCCAGCCTGCCGACATCCTGCTGTCACACCTCTCACCTCTGGCACCGGGAGAATCCACGCCTGGGGTTTTTAGCTGCCCTGTTTGTGCTGAGGGCAGAGCCCTACAGTGCCCCAGCCCCAGCATCCTGTCCCTGCTGCATACCATCAGCGCCCTCACCACCGTGACCCCCTCAGCTGCTCCAGCCTCCCTACAACCCATTCTGCACCCTGCAGCTCGGTCACAGGTCTCCTCCCGCGTTCTCGGCCATGGGACCAAAGGTCGACTCTCCCCACCCTCTAGCATGTCCCACCAGCCCCCTCCAGCTCCTCACACACTCCCAAGAGCCCCATCCTACCTGCCAGAAAAGACTGGTCCCATATTACTTGTTGACAAAGCCCCTTGGACTTTTCCTGCCTAACACATACCACGATGTGTGATGTCTGTTCTACGTGATGATTTCTTTGGAGTCTCTCTTCACTGCTAGACCATCAACTCCCCGAGAGCCAGACGGCACCAGCCAGAGCTCTACATCCCAACATTCCACACGGCACCCACACAAAGCGAGTTAGTACTCAGTCCACACGTGCTGGATGGGTGGGTGCGTGAAAAAGTGGAAACTCAGCGCTTCGGCGCGCCCCTCTGCTCCTCTGGATGTGTGACGTTCTCCAGCGCAGGCTGGAAGGCGGAATGCCGTCCCAGGATCCCTGGGCAAAGCTAGGAAGGCTCCAAGTCCACCCGTCTTCCCTCGGCAGAAGTGCCAAGACCCTCCCGCACATTCTAGAGGCGTAGGAACACAGAGCAGAGCGAGACGGTCAGTCTGGAAGACCACCAGGCTTTCAATACGATTTTCCATCACTGAAAAGTGAAAGCGAGCTCTACATTCCCCAAACACTCTCCTTAACCCCACCCCACGGGTCACTCGTACACGCTTCAGGGCAGTCCTACAGGGGCTACAGCACCGCCCGCACTTACAGATGAGGAAACTGAGGCTCGGGGGTGGTCAAGTCACTGACTCAAACTTAACGGCCAGTAACTGGCACCCGGCGCCTCTGCTCCAAGTGCGGGGACACGTCCACCACCCGCGCTGCCTCTCCTACGCCCCCTAGCCCACCCCGGCCTCTCCCGAGACCCCTGGAGAGCATGCGCATGGGGAGGGGGAGCGTGGAAAAGCGGGCCCTGCAGCGGGGCCTGCCACTGGGAACATGGACTCTGCTTCCACCCTTTACCGGCTGGGACTCCGGAGGGAGCCTGAACCCAGAAGCCTCCGCTGGACGTCCGTCCAGATCCATGAAATATTTCTCCACATAAAATACGAGAGCAAAAGACAAACAGTGCGGCAGCTGAGCGTGCTGTGCACGAAGCAAAGGAAAACAAGGCAGGTTATAACAATATTGAGCCACGGGAAAGGATTGAACGGATGCCCAAGCAACATCTGGGGTAAGACATCGAGGCAGGCTGCAGTTTCTAGCGGGAAGGTCACTGGGACGATTCCAAAGATGACCAGCCTGTGACTCTCAGCCTTCATCCTCATGCGTTTCCGGAACACCTCGGGCAACACAACTCCCAGAGCTTTCTCCGGCGGCCCGAGTGTTTTCTCCGCTGTTGGGCAATTACCAAGGGGCCGAAATCAAATAAACATGCTTTTCTTGCCACTAAAACACTTTATTTCTATTTCAAGCAACAGAAACTCAATAACACCGCTAATAGCTGACTCAGATAAAACCAGGATTTTTTTTTTTCCATTTATACGTGTTACCTAATAAGGCAAGAAATGGACGGCGGAGTGTGTTTTGGATTTCAGACCTTGGCATCGGCCCAAGGACAAAGCCCGGGTGTTGCAAAGAAAATAAGCTATCCACTTGCAAGTATGGTTTTCATGAAGTTACCGTCTTGATAGACAGTTGGAAAGAGACGGTCTTTTGTCCGGAACTGATACCGCAGGGTGGACTTCACAGGTCACAGAGCCCCTGAGGGACCAGTGATCTGCCTGTCATTCTTCCCCTGAAAGGCTTACTGGTGCAGCTGAGGTCAACCTGGTTTGCTCCTCACCGTCTTCTGCAAAGTGTCCCAAATGGGCTGAGCCGGAAGGCAGACGCCGGCCAGCTGCTGTCCCAGGCCGTGCACGCTGGGCTCGGCGGCATCGTGCACAACGGGGCTCATTTCTGCTCTAGCCTGGGTCCTCCAGCCCTCGGTGCCTGGCTCTCCTCCTACTCTGTGCTGGCAGTTACCAGCTGTCTACCCTGCAAAGCTCCTCCTGGTCCTGGGGACAAGTCTGTGACAAGCGGACTTGCAGAGCGAGGTCCCAGGGCTGGTGCAGGGAGCAAGGGACAGCAAGTGGAGAGACCGCTCGTGCGCCGACGGCTCTCCCCACACATCTGGCCTTGCCCGAGACCCCTGGCCAACGCAGGCAGGTGAAGGCTGTCCCCAGCCCTGGCGGCTGCCAGCCCCCAGCACACCTTGCTGAATTCCTCAGGGCACGCATCTCGTTTCTGTGCATATAAATCCCTTGGGGGACTTTACAACGATGTGGGGCTGAGTCCGGCACCCTGGGATGAGGCCTGTGGTTCTGCATTTCCGAGGCTCCTGGACATGCAGGCGCCGCCCGCCCACGGAGCACCCCACTGGATCTTACCCGGCTTCACCTTCCAGGTACCAACACACACTCGCCTCGAGGTTCACCGCTAACATGACACTTCACAAGCCTTACGCTCCCACCTTCCCGAGGAGAAAAGCTCTAGTCAGAGACGGAAAAACCCGACAACGGCAAACAGAGGTGGACACGGTCCAGGTGATGGGGGTTGAGTCCCGGGACGGTGGCCCTGGACCGGCGGTTGTCAAACTTCAAGCGTGCGTCAGTACTACACGGAGGGTGAGTTGAAATACAGATTACCAGAACCTCTGAGTTCCTGATCCGGTAAGTCCGGGTTCCCGCCGAGAATGTGTATCCCCGACGGGCTCCAGGGTGACGCTCAGGCAGCGAGACCAGAGATCACGCTCTGAGACCCACTGTGTGAGATCACGCGGGACCCAGAGACCAGAGTTCTGACACTGTTCACCGTCCATACGCCCTGAACCCCACTGCCTGTTGTCTGCCTGCCCCTGTGTGAGGGGCCCCAAAGGCCCAAGCTGACCACTTTGGCTGGACTGGCTGCTCAGGGCCATGCCGAGGCTCTCGAGGACGACCCCAGACACACAAACTTTGTCGTCACAGGACAGGACAGGACAGGGAGCTCCACTGTGCGGCATCGTCTGGCCTTAGCGGGGGCCCGGGGCACCTGCCGGGGAGCCTCCCGGACATGAGGGCAAGCGGCATAGCGAGCCACCCACCTGACGGAGCCCAGAGGGAGCGAGTTTCATGCTCCCCTCCTGTGACGGGGGTCAACTGCTCCCCCAGCAAAGGGCTGTGACAAGGCCACAGGAGCAGCTGTTCTCAGCCTGACCCTGCACATCCGAGCCACCCAGGATGCTCTTCCAGAATCATCGTGCCCAGCATTGTCCCCAGAGCCCGGGAAGGTAATGGTCACCTCTCCCTGTGTGATTGGTTCTAATGTCCAGCCAAGACTGAGATCCACTAAACTGGTTTTAAAATAGAAAAACCCGGTGTAAAAACATAAGAGCACCCATGACTGTCGTTAACATCCCGCTGCTAGCATGAATGAGAAATGAAAGCAAAATGCACCGAGTCTCACAGGTGTCTCCTCTCCCAGATGAGGGGGAGACCGCAGCGAATGACTGGACTGAATCCCTCCTAGAAATAAGGACGGCAGGTCAATGAGCAGAGACGCCTGACCAGGGGTCCCCCGGGGCCCGCGCTCATGAGCTGCTATCTGGGCCCAGACCGCGGCCCGGCCAAGTCCTGTGACCCAAGCCTGAAAGCATCTCTGGACTTCGGGAGATGGGGGTCCCTTAATCACAGCTGATTGGGACTTGTGACTCATACACGAGGGGCTTTCCGGCCAGAGCCCTCGGGGACCCACACGGCCCAGCCTCTCCCCGGATTATCACAAAGAATCTGGGCTGGAAGAGCTAGGAAAGGGGGGTCCGTTCGTTCACCAGCAGCTGGGAACTCCTGTCTCGGGCGGGGAAGGACAGGCTGCATCCCACAAGACCTTTCCGTGGCTGTGCAAACAGATGTTTGTTGAAGGGATCGATACATAGCTGAATGACTTAGCAACTGGATAAAAAAAGGGAGGGAAGGAGGAAAGGGGGAGGAAGTGGGGGGCGGGGGGGGGGACAGGAGGGAGGGATTAATCCTGCTTGACTCACAGACGTCCCAGCACCACGCAGCACTAACTATTGCAAAGTTTTTCCCTACACTGAAGCAAAACGCTGACCCAGTTCTCTGAACAAAGCAAGAAGGGAGTGCAGAGGTCGGTGCTGGGGGAAACGAGCCAAACAAACCTGGCCCCTTACGGTCCATGGGTTACCCTCCTCCACACCCGCGGCCCTGCGGGAAATGGGCGCTTCCCACACAGGGCAGTACTCCAGGTCCCGGACGGGAGGGCTCCAGTTCCTGCTCCCCGGGATCAAGGTCTGCCACAGCTTGGTGGCCTCGGGCGGGGGTGAGGGGGGACCTGGGAAGGCCCCGGATGCAGAGAACTCGCTCCCTCTGGGCTCCGTCAGGTGGGCGGCTCGCTATGCTGCTTGCCCTCTGAACCCCAGCCCTTGCAGCAGGGTCACCTGGAAAGCCCTGGGCCTTTCCTCATCTCCCCTCCTTCCTGACGGCACGTGGGCTGGGGCCCGGGTCACTCAGACGTGCACAAGAGATATTTAAGCAGCAGGGGCGCACGTGGGTGCAGCCGGGAGTTGGGGGGCTCAGTGGGTTAAGCCTCTGCCTTTGGCTCAGATCATGATCTCAGCGTCCTGGGATTGAGCCCCGCATCGGACTCTCTGCTCAGTGGGGAGCCTGCTTCCTCCTCTCTCTCTCTCTGCCTGCCTTTCTGCCTATTTGTGATCTCCGTTGTCAAATAAATAAATAAAATCTTAAAAAAAAAATTCTGCAGAAAGTCACCCCCGAACTTGTATGATCCCCCCCACCTTCCATCCCTGACTTCAGCTCCACTCCCAAGTCAGGGGACTGAAACCCAAATATCTTCCCTGGAAGAGGAGAATGTGCCCCCACATCTGGCAGAAAACCCCGTCCATCCCCATAACAATCACCTCTAATGCCATGGAGGCCGGCTCTCCCCGCCAGCCAGTAAGCCTTCCTCTTGTCTGTGACAGTGCCCTATTTCCCATAGGGAGTCACCTCCCCCCAACTTTTACCCCACGTGCCTGGGGTAGAGATGCTGGCCTCATACCCTAGCTGAGACTCCCTGGCCACTGGAGCCCGGCAGGGCAGGGAAGGTGGCCCACGCGGGGCCCAGACAGCCGGTCCTGCTATATTTGCTGGAACTACTGGAGAAGGCAGTGTGCTCCTGCTTCTGCTTCTGCTTCTGCTTCCTGAGCTGCCACTAGCAACTTAGAGCTGCTAAGAAATGCCTGTGTTCGATGAGGGGGGCCTGCCTGAGGCTCTGCCCTGCCCAGGCAACCCCCCTTCTGGGTACAGTGTCTACCCCAGAAGAACCACAATCAGGATCTCAAAGGGATGTCTGCAGCCCACATTCACAACAGCCAAAACACAGAAACAAGTCCGATGCCCACCGACAGACGGAGCAGAAAAGGAGGAACACGTGTACAGTGATATCTTGCAGCCTTGGAAAGGAAGAAATCTTATTTGCAACAGTATGGGTGAGCTTAGAGGCCATTAAGCTACCTGACGTGAGGCTGTCACAGGAGAAGTACTGTAAGATTCCCCTTCCGGAGACATCTAAAGTAGAAGCAGAGAAAAGAAGGGTGGTTTCCAGAGGCCAGGGACAGATGACGGGCATTGGCTCTGAAGGGTTACAAAGTTGCAATCACACCAGGTAGATACATTCTCGAGTCCACTGGTAACACTGTGTCTGTCGCTAACAAAGCAGAAATGCCTGCTTTGAAACATGATAGAAGGATAGAGCTCCCCGCCAGTGCTCTTACCACAAAAACAAGAAAGAAATAGCAAAGAAAAAAAAAAAAAGTCACAAGGAAATTTCTGGAGGTGCAGACAAGCTCAGTACTGTGTTGATGGTGATGGTGTTGTGGGTGCATGTGTGTGTGCACAATCAAGATCTATGCCCTGCATATGTGCAATGTTTTGTACGTCAGCACCACCTCACATCTGTGAGAAGCTGCTTGGACACACAGCCACCCCCGCACCAAGCAGAGCCTGCACTCAAGACGACCACCACCTGCACTCCAGCTTCTCCTCCAGCTCCCCCCATTTTTTGAATCAGTGCACTGAATTCTACATGGGGACCGTGGACAAGAGTGGAAAATGGCAGCTAGGAATTTCCGGGGCGGAGAGAGGGCAAGGAGGGTCAGGAAGAGAGAACCAGAATGGGCCCAAGGGCGGACAGCCCGGCTCCTTCTCTGCCAGCAACATTGCTGTGGGTGAGGATACCGCCCTCTCCTCTCCTGGCTGAACCCTGACAGACAGACCCGGCCCATGCTACTGCAAGATGTCCCCCACGAGAAGTCATCACTGCCTCTGCAGGGGGGACAGGTGACCTGCCACCATCCCTGTGACTCTGCACAAGCAGCCCTCCCCAGGGGCCCTGACCCGGGGGAGCCTGCGTGGGAGTCTATGGGCCCAGCGCTGTCACGAGGCAACTTGGCCTCTCCCACAGAGCCCACTCAATGCCCCACTAGGTGGCCCAGCCACCTGCAATTCCCACAGATGAGGCCTGGACCCTGCCCCGCACGCTCCCGCCCTGACCCCACTGGGGGAGGGGGGCATGGCCCTGCTTGCCAGGCCTGCAGTGAAGGGACAGGAAGGCTTGAGACTCCAATCCAATAACCCAAAGCATCAAGTCATCCCCGAGGTTTGTTATTCTGAGTTTTAGGATAGCTACGTGTTGGCCAGTCACAGAACCTGTCCCTGTCCTGTGTCCTGAGAGCCCACAAACCCCCAGCCCATCCACTGCACTGAGCTCTTCCAAGCTCCCCACCGGGTCTACGAGCTTTTAGGTTATAGTGCTGGGCGTCACATCATGTCTTTCCAGCTCTGGAGAGCCAGTCCCCTTCTCCCCTGACCATAGGACCCCCTCCCTAGCCTGCCCTGCTCCTCGTGAGAGGACCTCAAGCAGACAGAAGCTCAGAGGGCTCGCTGGCCACCAGCCCCCAGGTCTTCTGTCTTCCTGGAGAAATTCCTGCACTGCCCCCACTCAGGCAGCTGGGGCCACCATCCAGGGCCCACCCCAAGGATACTCTGTCCAAATGGGGTTCACACTGCCCCTTTAAATTCTGTCATTAAAGTTTCCCAGGGACGCAAGGGTCCACTGAGCTCCGGTGAGTCAGCTCACTAAACCCGTGGCCAGAGCCTGACCTCCCCATGACCATCGCCTCCCCCTACCCTGCATCTGCCCCAGCCCGGGCTCCTGACTGGGTTTCAAAAAGCCACATCCTGTGGTCAGACACACAAGTCTAAGGAAAGCAGGGAAAGGCGGCTCTTTCCGGAGAAGGTGATTTCAGCTGTCGACAGTTCCCGGCTGATTTATTTTCCTTTTCCTACCCCTCTGGAAGGCTTAACTTTGTCAGGTGTCTTCCTTAGAATTTCTACGTGGAACTCTCTAACTGGGCTCCAGGCTGGGACAGCAGACTGTGTCTGAGTCTGTTGTACCGTCTTTGTTTGACCCACACATGGTGCTCTGTGCCGGGCCGGGGACGCGGTTACGAGACGCGGAGGGGAGCAGAGCCCAGAGCCCCTCCTCACACCTGACCCCTCCCCTCCCCTTCTCTCATAGGGCATGGACACGACACCGAGAACACCGCTGCTGTCGTCCAGAAACAGCTTCTCTGTCACTTCGGAAAACATTCCACTTGGTCTTAGCAGCAGTGCTGTGGGCTGGACTGGGGTCTCAGTCGGTATACTGAAGCCCTAACCCCCAGAACCTCAGAACGCGACTGTATTTGGACACGGGGCCTTTAAGGAGGTAATTCCCATTAAATAAAGCCCTGAGATCGGGGCATCATCCATGACTGGTGTCCTTATTGGAGAAGAGACGTGGCGGGGAGCGGAGCACGGCCGCAAAGCAGACCCGTGAGGACACAGCGAGCAGGTGCCGTCGACAAGGCGAGGGGAGAGGCTCAGCAGAACCAAACCTGCCAACATCGGACTTCTAGCCCGGATGCCGACATTCGGGCTTCTAGAGCCCGGAATGGGGAGAAAATACATTTCTGTCAATGAGGCCACCTTCTGAGGTGTTTTTCTCCAGCAGCCCGGGAGCACTGAAGTAATCAGCTCAGCACAGACTCTCGTGCACCCGGCTTCGGCCGAGTGCCTGCCTGGGGAGCGAGGCTCACGGGCTGACACAGAGGAGAACGCAGGCCCGGCTGCTCCTGCCATGGCGGGGACCGGACGGCCCAGATGTACCCCCCACACAGCAGAACGGGAACATCACAGCACAGTCAGCGCTACTCCAACAGTCGCACGGAAAATGCAAACTGTTCCCACGCTGTGTCCTGGGGAACTGTCTGGTCGAATGTGAAGTTTGTCTGCTGAGGAACGAGTTTGTTCACAGGGAGATGAACACAGAGACGCGTATGCAGACGAACGGAACCGCCTGGGCACGGAGATGCCGCCCCCCCCCCCCCCCCCCGCTGGCGTGCGTCCCGAGCCCCCATCCGTACCTGTGCTGCCCCAGCCCTCTTCTGACTTCTGACTTCACAGCACTATCCTCGTACGGACACACAAAAACACACAACGGCAACCCTTCCAAGACTCACCTCCGCAAACAAGGGCCACGCCAGCCTCAAGGTCCCGTCTAGGATCCTATTCTTGTTTTCAGCTGCCACGGATCTTTCTTGACTGGGTGGTCCTAACCCATGTCTTCCCCACAATGGTTTCTATTTCATGAGTCTGCGTACTGCAGTGATTTCCAGGAAGGTGCATGTTGCATTACAGCAGAACTGACTTTATTTAAATGGTGCAGTAATGAACTCCACGGCAGGGAGCTGAAGCTTAAGTAATAAAAGCCCCGATCATGATCACACGTAATTACATACTTGAGGCATAAACCTCATTACAGACTATGCGGTTCTGGCCAACGTACCGATATCGCCTCCTAGTGACCACATCTCCTAATTGCAGGTATAATGCAGGGAAAAAAATGAATTGAAAAAATTCATGTAATAAAAATGAATTTTAAAAAGTGTTACGGGGTAAATGAAGCCATTGCACAAAGCAAGTCAAATACAAGTACAACTGACATACAAATATGAACTGTTCACTGAAAGACATTTGTCTCCAGAGGCAAACAGCCTGTCGGGGGAGCCGCACTGACCTGTCATGGAGTTTTCTGAGGTGCACAGCTGCTCTCTGAGCTTCTCCACGTCGTCAGGATGCACCTGTTCATACAGGGTGCTCCCAAACCACTCTGACTGGGGCTGGTTCAGCACAGGGGTGACGGAGTCAGACACATAAATCACACGTCCGGTCTCTGCCGCCACCACGAATAGAAAGCCATCTGCTGCTTCGAGGATGAGATGCTTCAGTTCCTGGGAAGCAAAGATCAAGAGGAGGACTGAGTGCGGACGAACCCCATCCAATTAAATTTTCACCTGAGCAACCTTCCACTTTTGCTCCCTCGTTGTGATACACAAGTAGTTTTAGAAATTTGATTCTTTTTTATAATTGAAAAATAAGCTTAAAAAGGCACATAGCTTGTCCTAGCTCTAAGATACAGCTACTGCAGGTACGGCTGGCCCTGATTTAACCTCTCTTAGAGAGAGAGGAAACTTCCAGCCCCAGGGACTGATGGAAAGCAAGGAGTGATCACCAGACTGTGTCCGGAGGCCAGAGGTGTGAAACCACAGTCACGTCCTGGGGCACAAGAGGGACCCAGCACACCGTGCTTGGTACAAAAGGTGCTGCTGGAAGGAAGGGAGGGGAAGAGGGAGCGGAGAGCGGGAAGGACAGTCTCCCAGCCACAGCTCCCACGCTGGGGGTGCACTCCTGTTCCCGCTCCTCCTGCCCTCCTGGCTGAATGCCGGCAGCGGGTACAAGGGTCTCTCCTTACACTGGCACATCTGTCAAACTTCCAGAACTCCCGCACAAGCTCTCAGAGCAATGCTGGGGGACAGCCCGGCACCACACATCATCCGTATCACCTCACAGTGAGGAGAGAGTCTGGCGGCACCAGCCCGGAGGTCATGCGGACTCACCAGGCTCGCGACTGTCAGTAAAGGCAGGGAGGAGCTGCTTGGAATGCCCCCACATGCCCCTGTGCCCTCAGGTGTGCCTCCAAACACCCCAGAAGCAGATAACTGATGCCCTTCCCAAGAGCAAAGGTCAGCCATCGGCAAGCACTTCTTGCTGGGAGCCCTTTGTTCAGGTGTCGCCCAAGAGAGAAGCCTCACGGAAACCCCACACGGACGCAGAAGGTGGGACTCTGATGCCACGGGCCCGGCTGAGGGCACTCCAAGGACCCAAAGACCAGAAAATGGGGTCTGCTGGTGAGCAGAATCTGGGAAGTCCTGAGCCCTTGGCTGGGTCAGAATCCTCACATCATCTGCCTGGGAACCTAGGGCCAAAGAAGACTATACAGCATTTTCTGAGAAAAGTTTATTTTGTCCATTTCTCTTGCTTTGCACTTCCGCTGATCCACTCACTTAGCTCAGGGAACGGGTCAGCAGTTTTCTTTTCAGGATCGGAAGACGGAAAAGTTTCCAACAGGAAGCACTACAACACAGAGCAGGAGGTCTGGGAAAGCTGCGAGTTCTGAGGCCAGGGCCGAGGCTGAGGGCTGTGGGAAGGTTTTAGGACGGAGCCTCACCTTTGTCGCGGCCCCTCTGTCTACGCTTCCCCTCCACCCCCCACCAGCTTCGTCTTCCGGGAGCTTGTCACTGGCCATCAAGGTCCCCAGCCTCTGCTCTCCGGTTAAACCGACAGGAAGGCTCGCAAGTGTGGGTTCTAGAGGAAAAGCAGGCTCCCCTCCACGGCTCTCAGCTGTGCACCTCTGGGCACATTACCGTCCTCAGCTTTCATTTCTTCCCACGGTTCTTCTCAGTGGGATTTTGTGAGGTTAAATGAGGTCTTGTCAACTATCACATGATTTCATTTATGTGTAGAATTTAAGAAACAAAACAGAGGATCATAGGGGAAGGGAGAGAAAAACAAAACAAGATGAAATCAGAGAGAGAGACAAACCATAAGAGACTCTTAACTCTAGGAAACACACTGAGGGCTGCTGGAGGGGAGTTTGGTGGGGGATGGGGTCCCTGGGGGGCACGCGATGGAAGGAGCACGGGGTGTTACACGCACGTGATGAATCTCTCACCTCTACCTCTGAAGCTAATAATGCACTGCGAGTTAATTAACTGAATTTAAATTAAACTAAAAGAAAATAAAAATAAATGAGATCTATGTGTGGAGGCTTGGTAAGGGCTTGGCACACAGTTGGTGCTTAATAGATGCAACTGCGTTCACACCAACCGCGTACCGAGGGACCAAGGGAGACACAGGGGCTGGACGCGCCTGGTCCGCATGCCCGCCGGCTCTCCCCGCTGCCCAGTGCTCGGTCACGGAGACCGGGACGTTCGTTTCAGACACGGACCTGGCAAGATTTTTGTGAATTAAATGCAGATAAAAAGGTTTGTTCTACAGAAAAAAAATAAAGTTAAAAAAAAAAAAAAGTCTGTTCTTACCCCAGCGACTAGGAGGTGTGTAATACGTTTCTGCCCCCCATGGAGACACTGCACCCACAGGAAGCCCCAGCATCACAGGAAGTGGGAGCGGTCCCTGCGTCCGTGGAGGGGGACACGGGGCTGGGCACCAGGCTCCTGGTCCTCCAGGCCATGGTCATGATACAGCCAGACCCCCTCACCCCTGTGAGGGGAGGCACCCCGGGCCCCCAGCATGGCAGAGAAGGACGCCTCTGCCGCAGGGGAGGGCATTCACCTGTGTCCGTGTCGGCTCTTTTTCCTTGTTCTTTCTCTGAACCTCACCCCCCAACTCGAACAGGTCCAGCCCCAGCAGACCGTCTGCCTCTAGACTCGCCCTTCGCTCCCGCCTCCCAGGCCCTGCCCTCACGTTCCCCTCACGTCAAGCCCCCGCTCTCCATCTCTCCAAGGGCACTCTGGGGCCCCTCAGAGCCCAGTGATGCTAGGGAGCCCCAGGAATGGGACATCCTCCCTCACGTGGGGCTCCCCCCGCTCCTGCACCCCAAGCACATTGTCCCACGACCGCCTGCCGGCCCGTCCCATGCCCACCACCACACACCAAGGCCTTCTAGACCCATCCTTCCATTGATCCACTGATCCTGCAAAAGCCCTCAGGGTTGGGGGTGGGATGCGGAGGCCCAAAGCTCCTGTTCACTTCAAAGATGAACCAAGAGAAGCTAACAGCGTCTGTGGGTCTGTCCCCCCTGTGGCACCCAGAAGGGCAGAGAATAGAGCCTGGGTTCACGCAGTGGTTTACAACATCTGTAGCATGCGATCCCCCCCACCCAAGCCATGCCGCACCTCTGCTCTCCCCAACTCCTCAAGGACTGTCCAGCTGTGAGAAGGATGGCCCGGGGCCCAGGCCCCCTGAGCCATCAGTGGACACGCTTGGGGCCCCCGTTGGACCCTTTCTAAGCTGCAGCCCTCGACTACGCAGCAGGAACCAATACTAGTGGCTTCTCCCTTGGCTAGAACGAGAAGCACGTGGATCACCACGACTGCCGGCCAGCCTGGCCTCTGCACCACCGCCCAGCAGCACCAGCGAACCGCCCTGCCCGCCCCCACCTCCCCGCCCCCTGCCCCCTGCCCCAGCCCCACGGATGTTTTCAGCGAAGCCTCATGAGGGTTTACGGGAAACATAAAAGCCCAAGACACGGAGGTCACACAAACACCGCCCTGAAGAAAGCAAATAAAATCTGATCTCGGTTCCCCACGCAGCCTCTCTCCCCGGTGACAGCGACTGTCCCCGCCCCCCGGACGATGTCGGGACAGCGGTACCTGCTCCGTCAGGAAGGAGGGCTTGTAGGCGCCGTCCGTGGACTTGTTGCCGGTGCCCCTCATGGACTTCATGTGCGACACGGCCATGCGGAGGATGGTGAGCTTGTCCGGCTTGCGGGCCAGCGCGCTGCACGTGGGCACCATGTCCGACAGCTCCGTGATGTACTGCGTCATCTTGTTCCGCCGCCGCCTCTCGATCTCGCTGTGGTTCTCTCTTCCCGAAAGCACAAGAACAGGGCGGGGGCGGGGAAAGAGACGCGTCAGAGCAGGGGTCACTGCCCAGTGGTACGAACGGGGCACATCCGCGAGCGCCGAGCGATCAGGAGACACACGAGCCCAGGGGCTGGTGCTTGGCACGCTGGCGGCGGCGCTCGGTCCGGTCGGCCTGTGTCCCTGCGTGGGGGGGAGGGGTGCACAGGCCGCCAGGGGCCTCCGTCTCCCCTCGAAGTGTGTTCCGAACTGCCCTTCCTTGCCAAGCACCCAAGTGCGCCGAGCGCAGAGGATTCTGGCGTTATCTTTCGGCTGCAGGAGGTGAACCGGCCTCCGCTCCAACCGCGCGCGGGGAACCGCACGACGCGATCCACGCATCGGGACCTGCGCACTGCGATCCGCACACCCAGTCCTCACACCGTGACCTGCACACCTGATCCATGCGCCGGGATCAACACATCGGGAGCCGCACCCCCGATCAGCACGCTGGGACCCACACGCTGGGATCCGCACGCCCGATCCACGTGCCAGGATTGGTGCATCGGGATCCGCCCACCTGATCCACACACCCGGCCCTGCGCACCGCGACCGGCACGGGGTGGCGCACTCGCACACACCCGCACGCAGATGGAGCTACCCCCACGGGGATGTGTGCTTTCCTTCGGCCCTAGCTGAGAAGCACCTCGGGGCCCCACCATCCTTCCCTCAGGCAAACCTTTGCTCTGGGCCCCCCACATCTTTCACTGCCTAGGACAGTGGCTCATTAACCAGCCCACGGCCAATTAACCATTAAAAGGCAGTGAGAGATTACTGAAGTCAATCTCCGTGGTGGGTTACAGCGGAACACTAGCAGAGAAGACAGTGGAATGTTTGCATCTTGCTGTCATTACCTTTAGGATGAAAGAGTAGGGGCCAACTCAGCTCCACACCCTGGCACAATGTTATTTGGGTTTAAAGAATGGTCTAGAAAGACATGAGATGTCTGCAGGAGGATTTAGGGTTTCACTGGGGCTCCGAGCAGGAGAGGGACACGGACAGCACAGGGTGGATGAGGCTGCCTGCCCACCCTGTGTCTACCAAGTGGGATGAACCCCCACCCTCCCAACCGGGCAATACACCGGCCATTGGGCACAACCACGCGCCAGCCGCGTGCCAGCCGCACACACTGAGGGCCACTGCCTGCGCCAGCAGGGGAAGGCGGGCCCGCAGCAGAGCTCACAGCACTGGTGCGAGCTGACCAGCCCCGTGAGCACTTTCCACCCTCTCTACCCGAGGAGCACTGAGCCGGGCACTGCAGGGGAGGGGACGAGAGGAGACTAGGCTCGCTCTGCCCCTCCTCCAGCAGCCGGGGGTAACTGGGAGGCACAGGAATTGCCTTGCACAGTCTGGAAATGAAGCCAGTATAGAGTTAAACCCTGTGACAGCACGCAGAACATACAAACCATGGGGCGGAAGGAGAAAAGACAGAGGCGGTGGCCCAGGGGGCCACAGGGCTGAAGGGGCCAAGACCAGGAGGTGTAGTGTGGGAGGAGACAGGATCAGAAAGGCGCAGGCAGGCCGGCTGGGGGGCAGGCTCGACCTGGAAAGCAGTGAGGAACAGGGAGCACGAGAAGTGTGTGTGTGTGTGGGGGGGTGCTGCCTGAGCCCAGAGGGAAAGCTGGGAGAACTCACAAGCTGAGAGCTGAGCAGTGAGACCAGTGTAAATGCCCTGTGGCAGCACCCACTCCTCAGGGCAGACCCCGGGGCAGGGAAGGACACACACTATTTAGGAGAAATGGTTCTTGGGTAATCGGACAGGGTCTGGTTACCATGGGGAGATGAGAGGTAACCACTCGGTCAGAGAAGTCCCACGTGCTGCATCAAAGTCCGGGTCCCTCCCGGGAAGATACAGGGAAGATCCTGTCCCTCCTCTCTGCCATTCCAAAGCAGGTAAAGAAGCCGCCAGAGCCCACCCAGAACTGACCTTCCTCACCAGCCCCTTCCCCAGACTCCGCACCATGCACCTGTCACAGAAGGCATGGGGGACTGGCCCGGGACTCCAGGAAAGGCTTGGTGAGCTTGCTTGGGTGCCCCCCCAACCCCCCAGGCCAGCCTGCAGACAAGTAGGAGATTGTGCAGAAAATGCTGCCCGAGGCTGTGGATGGGGGTATGGCACAGGGCAGGAAGTCTGGCCACTCAGGGGCGGCGGTCACGATGCAGGGTGCAGCCCACCCACCCCTCCGATCTCCTGCCCAGGGGCTCTCCTGAGGAGGCGATTGTGCCTCCTCCTCCCTGATAGCAGGAGGGAAGTTCTATCCTGCTGGGCTTTCAGGGAACACCCTTCCTATCCTGGCCAGCCCTCCCTGGGCAGCAGGGCAGAATGTCAGGAGAGCCGAGAAGGCCCGAAGAAAGCCATTCTGTGCAGCCCCGCAACAAGGCTGGCCACAGGCCCTGTGGGAGGACCCACAGAGCCATATCCAGTTGGGAAGTTTCCCTGGCTTCCGAGGCTTCTCCAGAAGGAGCAAAGGAGGGTCCCTCCCCGGGAAGCAGGCAGGCACCCTGTCCCCCAGCACCACGCAAGGCAGTTTTCTCCAAGGCGGCTAGAAGGCACCCATGCGTGAGGCTGCAGACGAGGTTCCTGTGCAGCACAGAGAGGGAGGCAGAGAAAGCCTCGTTCCTCCAAAGAGGGCCAAGCCCAGCCTCTGATCCCCCTGCCTCCCAGCGGGAGACACCCCCTCCGTGTTTCTATAGCTGCTTCCAGCTGAGCGGCCTCAGCGATCCCCGCCTCTGACTCCTGCAACCACGCTCTGTGGAAGAGGGGCCTGAGGCTCAGAGGTCACTTAGCAGGACCAGACCAGGCTCCTCCCCGGCCTGCTCCCCGGTCCTGGATCGGGAGCCAGGATGCCCCCGCCCGAGAGAAGCAGCTGCCGCGTCACAGGAAGGGAAATGCCTAGCAGCTCCACAAAGACACAGCGCAGCGCCACGGATGGCCCCAGAGAGGACTTTCACCCCGACCCAGCCTGCTGCTCTCCGGACACCATCCCTGGAAGTCGAGCTTCGTCTCTGCAGGACAGAAGCGGAGGAGCGGGCAGCCGGACGAGGGGAGAAGGGCGTCGCAACCGCCTCAGGCACACGAGCGCCAGACGTCTCTCCGGAGAGACAGCGGGCTCCGCCGGACACAGATTTCCGTCGGAAGCATCTTGACCCTAATCCCAGGCCCGACCTACAGAAACCAGGCATCCCAACCAAACCCCTGCTCTTCTGGTTGCTCATGGGCCCCCCTCTTCCAAGGTCAACCCAGCGTGTTGGCAACACCTTCTGGCTCATAAGGCCCAAGGATGCTGGGCACAGAGAAGTCTAGAAAGGCTGGGAATATTCCTCTCAGGTCTGCCGAACCCCTCCTTGCTGTCAAGAGAGCTCACGTGGCCAGTACATGTGTCCCAAACATGGTGGCAGGTCAGATGACAGAGGACAGCATTTGCTGCTTCCTGGCCATCCTCCCTAAGCATCCTCCCTAGGCATCTTCTGACCTAGGAACAAAATAGCCAGCGTCCTCAGCTAAGTCTAGAAGCTTCTCAGCACAGTCTAAGAATTCTGCTTCGCCGGCCAGGAAAGATCCCTGCAGGACACGCCCACCACGCAAATGTCTTCCCCCTTCTGTGGGGCTGTAATCATCACACCTGCCACGGGACAGGGTCGTAAATCCACACGGAAGGATTCAAACCAAAATATCGTCACACCTCCCAGGCTGGAGGAAGCACGCGCCAGCGTCCAAACCACACAGAGTCAAATGGAAAGTGTCAGAGTATCAGAGTAGGAGGGATGAAACGCAGCAGCCGAGCCCGCGGGAGGCCGCCCTTCACAACTCCCTCCCTCTCGACGACGGGCTGCGCTCCGCGGACAGAACCGGAACTCCAGCAGGCGGAGCTGGGTGCTGCAGGCGTCCCGGGCAAGAGACGGGTCACCGACGGCGGGGCCTCAGGAAGGTCATGTGGACCCACTCTCTAAGGGGGAGAGAGCCCTGTAACACCGCCGGGGTTTTGGTTCCGAGCTTACTGGTCATCCCACACCCATGGCGTCGTGGCCACGGTCAGAGCCTCAAGAGTGCCTGCAAGATGGTTTGGATGTTTGGAGAAAGGGTACAGAATGAGCCCAAATACGGCAAAAATCGGGTTGACAAGAATGACGGTTGTTCTAAGCTGTAAAGCTAACGTTACAAATATGTGTATGACGGAAATGTTAC
Organism: Mustela erminea; assembly: GCF_009829155.1. NCBI lineage: Eukaryota > Metazoa > Chordata > Mammalia > Carnivora > Mustelidae > Mustela > Mustela erminea. The sequence goes on along the minus strand of NC_045618.1, from coordinate 1,606,350 downwards.
AAATACATTTCTGTTCCTTTCTTTTAACGAACCGCGCACACACGCGTACAGACGTATATGTAAATCACACGAGGGACGGGGCGCGCAGCTCTGACCGTTGGTGACAGCACGGATGTCAGCCGTCCGTCCCACCTCGGCAACCGTATTCATGCCCCTCCCCACGGGCGGCGGTTGAGCCCAGCAGCGGGCACAGGAAGAAACCCCGGACTCCTCAGAAGACAGAGCGCTGGGGGTTGGGGGCACGAAGGAGGAAGATGGCCTGAACCACAGAGCGTGTGGGCTGGGCCTCTCCTCCAGCGGGGCTCTCGGTCTTGCTGGGTGAGGTGGGTGCTCAATCCTCCTGGTTGGGCCAGGGCACCCATCCCGGGCCAGAGCCAGAGGGGCTCGGGGCTGGCCTCCCCAGAGGGTCTGCCCCACTCCCAGAGGCCAGGGAGACTCCTCTTTGGAGAAAGGCTTTGTGCTGTGTGATGGGTTTTCCCGGAGTCAGAGAGCCCATCACCCTCTGCCGTGGGGGACCGTGACTGGGACCTGCCCATGAGGTCAGGCCGCCCTCCCCAGACTCAGCCCAGGAGAAAGGTTGCTCTGTACCCCTGCACCTCCTGGCCTCTCTGGCTAAGACACCCTCCCAAGCCACGCAGGCCCCCCCCCCACCAGCCTCAAGGCCCTCGTCCCTGCGGCCCGTGTGCTGCACCAGCAGACGCTGCACAGTGTGGGGGCCCGGCACCAGCACACCGACAGCTTCTGTGTGAGGGGGCAGGTCGCCCACCCTCCAGCAGACCTCCCTCCGCCAAACCCCCCATGGCTTCAGCATCCCTCTGTGTGCACACGGCTCCCTGCCGCTCCCCACTGCTCCGGTGCCTTCCGTCTCCGGCCCCCCTTCCTCGTCGGCGGTGGGCGAGGCTAACGCTGCGCCTGAGACAGGGGTCTGGGGACCCCGGGTGGATCCCGACGATGCCACCAGCGGAAGGGGAGGGAGAACGGGACGGCCCACTGGCCACTGCCGACGGCGGCTCCCTTCTGTGAGTGTCCAGTCGCCCCCCACTCTCCCACAGGATCGACCCCACGGCTTCCCAGCTCCCGGCCTTGCTCTGGCTGCTCCGGAGCTGGTCCTGGGGCTCGGCCCCCTCGACTGTCCTCTCCTCGGCGCCCACCGCCAGGGCCGCTGTCCCCCCACTGCACCTGCAGGTCCCCCAGCCCTCGTCTGCGGGCCGTGGGCATCCTGGGATCCAAGCAGCTGCTGTCGCTCTAAGAAAATGGACGACTGACTTCCTGTGTGACTGGGGCCGTATTTCCCAGAGAGGAACTGAGACGGGGAGGGCAGGCAGGACGGTGGAATTTCAGACCACCCTCGAGGAAGACTGGGAAAGCCGGCTGGGCAAACCTCAGGGGGCGGGGAAGGCATAGCTCAGCTTCTGTGGCAGCGAACCACGCTGGGGGCCATCCCAGCGCCTTGGCCTCCCTCCCTCACGGGGCCAGCCGGAGGGCCTCCTCGGGGCTGACGGCAAGCAGACGCGCAGGGGGGCAGAAGCCAGCCCCGACGGGTAGTGCACCCCGCGAGTGGGAGAGCAGCCCTGCAGATGCCCTGCCGCTCCCCTGCACAGCAGCTGTGGCCCCAGCCCAGGAGAGGGTGGGGGTGGTCCGTGCCGTGTCCCCAGCCCTGAGGGGCTCAGGTGCACCCACCGGCTGACGGGTCTTCGGCCACCCCGCCCCCGGGGGGTGGTGATGCGACCCCAGCGCCCTGCAAACTCTCCCAGAAACAGCAGTGAATGGCACACACCCGTCCCTTCCTCCCTCTGGTTTGCCGGCACGGAGGGAAGGCTGTGGCCTTCAGAAGCCTCAGTCTGCGCTCTGATGCGCTGACGGCCTGGGTGGACCGCGGCCCAGAGGGAAAGGACTGTATCTTAATGCTGGCCCTGAAGACAATGAGCTCCTTGTGTCCCACTCAGTGATTTCACTGCGGACACCGGTCCTTGATGTTCTAGCGAACATCCCTCTGTGTGTCTCCTCCTGTTCGTCCGGAGACCCCAGAAGTCATCATTTCCTAAGCTCAGCACAGTCTAGAATGTTATCTCAAGGGGGATCCCGACACGGAGACACCAAGAGTCCTCCCGTTCTCAGGAAGGGAGGCTGGGGGAGGTGAGCAGACCAGACAGGGGTGCCTGTACCCTCACCCGAGGCTAGCTTTGCTTCAGGAACAAACCTTCTCCCAAGAAGCAGGTGCCATCCGAGCTGAGGCTCTCTTAGCACTGGGGAGCAGCACGCCATGCTTCTGTTGCCCAAACTCATGTCTTGTTCAGATGAGAAAACCCGGGGTCATCAGGCAGCGCCGCAGTCACCGTGTCCTCTCCGCTGTCTCCCTGAGCATTGCGGGGGACGGTACACACTGTGTCCTACGGACATGCGGAGTCCAGGAGGCCACGGCAATGGGATGCCTATACCTCTCCAGTTCAGGGGGCCCGGGGGGAGCGCACTCAGTCACTGCCATGCGGTGAGCAGACCAGGGGGTCTGTGGGCCTGGGGCTCCCCAGGGATATCGTTCTAAGAACTTTGAAAAAATAACCCAGAGCGCCGTTCCAAGCTGTGAAGTGCAGAGAGCAGAGGAAGGGACCCATCGCCCGGGGCAGGGGTTCAAGTTCATCAGCAACCCGGTGTTAGGACTGCCCAGAGTTGGGGATGGATGTCCAGGCAGGCCCCTCTGTGAGTGACTAGTACAGAGGGGCGCTCCGCTAAGATCGATGGTGTGATCCGTGCCTCTCTCCACACTCCCAAACCTCTAGCTAACTTCAGCCAAACAAAACCAGAAAAAAAGAAAGAGGACCGGTCTGCAGGGCTGTCTCTGCCTTACCATACCCGATGGACGGACCACCACCTGCCCCGCAACCCCCTGTCTTCTCAGGGACCCGGTCTGCACTCAGGTCAGCCCCTTGAGCCCGGCTCCCACGCTGTCACATGGCCAGTGAGCGACACGGCTCTGAGGCCCCCACGGGTCAGTCTTACAGCCCGTGCCCAGTACGGGGCCACCCTGCATCCTTACGGGTGCCGTCCTGCCCGTGGCAGCAGAAGAGGCCACACCTTGATAGTCTTTCCTAGACTTGAGCGCTAGCCTGCGTCACCCTAAATCTTGATGGTCACTGTCTCAGTTAAAGGCCAACCCAGCTAATACCCTGTTAGTGACATTTAGAGGCCAAGTGTCCTCCCTTGGTGATGCTGGCCGGGCATGGCCCGTCCCGGGTTACCCGCGGGCACAGGACAAGGGGCAAGCAAGGGCTCTGACAACAGGCAACGGCTTCCTCAGCGACAGAAGACCCTGAAATCCCTGTGATCGCCCCGCGGACACGGCTGGCCGCTGGCTTCTTGAAGACCAAGGAACGTAAACTCACCTTGAAAATTTGCTGGGTCCTTCTCCATCTTCGTCGTCAAAGTCGATCCTGAAAAGCCAAGAGCACGAGGAGGTTCAGTACAGACAGAACATTCCACGGGCGACCCGAGGGGCTGGCCCTACCCAGGGGTCCTTGCCTCGTTCAGCCAGACGCATCCCAGTCCCAGCCCTCAGGAAATACCACCTGCGTTTCATCCTTTATCTTGTGCTCTGCTGTCAGCGGCTCAGAAAGCTCGCGGGGAACTGGAGGCGCTCGGGGCGGTGCGGGCTAGCAGGGGCCGAGCTGCCGGTCGACATGGCCACTCTGGGCGAGTCAGGGAGGGGCATTCCAGGCCACTGTCCCCTAACATCCAAACCCAAACAAAGGCATGGGGACCGAGAAACAGTTACCTGGGCCCGGAGCGACCCGAAGGACCCGTCTGCTCCTTAAAACTCACCCAATACTTAGAACCCATTTCCCTGAGCCTCTCAGTATAAACATAAATGGAAAAGTCTCGAAGGGTATGTGATTCCCTAATAGCCCAAACTGTCTTTCTCGAAACACCAGGCCCCTCTGAGGTCAGCTAACGTTACCCCAAAGGTGCCAGGGTAATTCGTGCGTGTGAACTGTACCCGGAAACTTCCAAGGACAAAAGTCGACACAGTGCGGATGTCCTCATTCTCTGGGATGTTCAGGGGAATGTCTCGGGGGGACACCTCAGAGCCCCAGCATTGCCATCCCGCTCTCAGTGGACCCGAGGGGCCCGGAGACATGCAGTCCCGTGGGCTCCACGTGGAAGGGAAGCCGGCCTGCCCGGCAGCCAGGATAGAGAGCTGAGCCCAGGAATGAGGGTGTGCTGGCCTCGGGGGGAACGGGATCCCCACCCCTGGCTCTGGTGGGTAACAGTGACTCGGGGAATGAACGGGAGGCCCAGAGCACAAGGAAGGGCCAGGGGTAGAGGCAGAGCTCTGTCCACACGCACGCACACACACTCACATGCACTCACACACACCCCCACACGTGCACACCCACGCACGCACATGCACTCACACATACACCCACACGCATGCACACGCACTCACATGCACTCACACCCCCCCCACACGTGCACACACACGACCCCACACTCATACACACACACACACACACACACACACACACACAGGAGAGGACCCAAATGAAACAAATGATCTTCTCTCAGCCGGGCACTAACTCGGGGAACTTAGGGACTGGATTTAGGACAAAGGAGTATTTTCTTCTTTAAAATGGGACCATTCACTGATTTTTGTTTTGCATATATGCTGGGTGGCCACGGCCCTAACCTGGGCACCCGTCTGTCTGGGATGACTGGAGAGACTAGAACCCCACACTTCCAGGCACGTGGGCCACACGGGCTTCTAGGAGCAAAGAGCAAAGGCTAAGTTAGATGAGAGTAGGGACAGGCGACAGCAATGAAAATGGACACACCACAGCCCCCGGGGCCGGGCAGGCGGGGAGGACACGGGGTTGGGAAGGGAAAGGAGAGTGAAAGACGGCCTGCACACCATGCGGTGACACGTGGACCCCAGGTGGCTGTGGGAGACCCCCCCCTGCACTGTGGGCAAGTGGGAGCGGAACGCAGGGACTCCCGCTCGGAGCGAAGCCGTCCACAGCCTGCGCAGCCACCAGCTCCCCTCTGCCAGAAGCCACAGCGGCGCTGGCCCATCACAATTGCCCGGGCCGCAGAGCCGCGGAGCCACACTGACCTCCAGTGCTCACCGCGGGAACAGCAGCACACGGACACAACCCAACCCCCCGGGGCCACAGACATTTCAGAGTTCTGGAAGAAACTGCATTTTCAAAATTCCTCAGGACGTATGTTAGCAGGCGGCAAAGCCTCGAGCGAGCATAAGATGCCAGCTCATGTTCACGGCAGGGTGATACCCGGGCTCCGGCAGGATGCCATGTATTGGTCTGCCCCCTGGCCTCATCCTGCAGGATTTTTGGGGTGTTTGGGGTGAAAAGCATCCCGATTTTCCCCGACTGAGAGCATCCCAGGACACAGGCCGTCAGTGCTAAAACTGGGGAAAAACCCAGGCCAACCAGGGTGGTTGGTCTCCCTGGTTTTCGGGAAGACCGTTCTATTCTTTACCCTGGACTCTGATGGTGCAGATGGGCGGGGACACGGTCCCACTGAGGCCAGGTGAGCTGTGGCTCCGTGGAGGAAACCGAGGGTGTAAGGAGAGGCAGCCCCACTCTGGAGCCAGGGTTTCCTGGAGTCGGGGGGAGCTCGGGTTTGCTACAGAAACTTGGAGACCACAAAAGGGGGCCTCCCCGTCCATGCATAGGAGGTCACATGTGTGCAGCCATCAGATTCTGTCATTCGGAAGAGTGTGATGTGGGCGTGAGCCTGGAAGAGACATCAGTCCACGAACGACTGGTCAGGTCCTCGGGGCGACGCCCCTGACCCCACCAGTCTCGTGCTCCTGGGGACGCAGGTTCCTCAGAGCATCACCCCCAGGACGCTGCCATGGCCATCCGTCACCACGGCGGATCCCCTGCTTTAACCGTGCCCACAGTAGCTGGGCTTCTTTCTTCTGCTATAAAAACTCTAAGTAAATCGTCCTTTGTTTTATGTCTTTTACGTGTCTCTCTTCCCCTGAAGCACCTGGCTAACGAGAGAAACCCAGCTACGACTCTGACGTCCCACTGTGTTCACGCTGAAGGACTCGGAACGACACGTGGACGCTGTGACAGTCTTCAAAGGACGGGCTGAAGCCGCACTGCCTCCCTTTCCCGTCAATGAGCGAGAATTCTCGGTTGATAAAATGCCAGGAAGGCACCTCTGAGCTTGGAACTAGTCAAGAGTGTGCAACGGGAGTCCCCAGGACCGGGACTGGGTCGCAACCGCGCATTATCAAAGGGCAGTCATCAGACGCTCTCCGGAGAAGGGCAGGCCCCGGAGCGGCAGCACGAGAGGGCCGTGGGTGGGCCCGAGGCTCCTGCTAACAGCACGGGCAGCCACGGGAGCAGGAACAGTCCTGCTGCGGAGCCTGGGCCGGCCACCGCGGAGCCAGAACAAGTGTCTGGCTTTGGGGGCAGAGCCCGTCCCATCCCCGCCACTGTCCCCTTCCCCAGAAGCGGGCGCCGACCCCCTGGCGCGGAGATCAGGGAGGTCTTGACGCAAGAGAACAAGGTGACTGGCCCCCGCTCCTCTCTCCCACGCGTGTGGAGTCACTTTTCAAAGAATCAGAAACTCCTGCACCTTCACCTGTGTCCCAGGGCCGGCGGGCGCTCAGCTTGCCGGTGGCTCCGGGGAAGGCCGTCAGGGACGGGGGAGCGCGTTCAAGCCCAAGGGACCCACAGGGGTGGGCCAGGCAGGCGGCCAGTGACCCCCAAACCCGCCAGGGGCCAGCTCTGCACGGCTGGAAGCACCGGGACGGAGGGGAGGCCAGCCCTGGGAACCGGGTTAGGGACAGGGGCAGGAAGCAGGTGCTCACCTCTTGCCCCTTCCTCTCCCCGACCCGAGCCCTCTGTCTCTCCCGCGCCCCACAGGCTCACGCGGCGTTCAGCTACGTGTTTTGGCTGCTCGGGCGTAATCAAGCGCAGACGAGCCATGCACGATGGCAGCTGCAGGAATTATTGGTAGAACGGCCCCGCACACGTGCACGTTTCCCCGCCTAGAGACGGGGAAGAGGAAGCAGACAGTGGGGGACAGGCCTCCCGTCTGTCTTAAAGGGCCCACGCCACACCTGCACAAGTGGCCAGCGTGTCGGCCACTGCGGTCCCTTCCATTGAATCTCATGTCTTTTCTTGATGTTTGACTCCCGTGGTTGGAGGTGGGATGACCTCCAGGCTCTGTGTCAGCCCACTCGGGGTCCTCCCCTGCCTCCCGTGCACGCTGTGTGTGTGTGTGTATGTGAGCACGCGTGCGTGTGAGACCAGCTGGGGACGTCTTCAGAAAAGAGCCTGATCTGTGTCCAGTCGTCAGCCAGGTCGGCCGCGGAAGTCAGGGCCTGGACGTGGGCCAGGGTCGGCCTCGGGGCCAGCAGCCCAGCCCCGCACGCAGACCCCCAGCACCGACCGTGCGGGGTGGGAGGAACGAGCACCGGAATCCTGGTGGGGGCCCAGAACCGGCTCAGAGGGCTGCTCGCCTGCCAAGAGGGGTTGGCCTGCGCATCCCTGCCCGTGCCAGACCCCGACCCACCCCCTGTGCCAGCCTCTCCAGAAATAGGTGTGGGCCCGCACCAGCGTTCTGTCTCCAGGGAACAGAAGTGAGAGAGCGCACACATCGAAAATAATTTTAAAACACCTGGACTGTGCGAAGAGACGTCAGCACACTGACGGTCTACAGGGCCCGTCTCCCCGCAGCGGCACGGATGCGCTCAGCTCAGCGCCCACTGGCTGGAAGAGCCGCTTCCCACAGGACGGCGCTGGGGGTGAGGGGTTGCAGGGAGACCCCGGACTCGAAGATCTGCCCAGCTGGGCCCCAGGCGCCGACTCAGCGTACCACGGACCTGCCCTGAGCACCAGCCCCCCGCCCGCTGTCCTGGGGCTCGGGGAGTGAGCCCTCCTGAGTCAGGGGAAAGCTGGTGCAGGGGCCACTGAGCTTGGTGTCCCAGCCCTTCCCACCCTCTCAGTATGAACCCAAAGCTGAGACCCCCCTCTCAAGACCGTGGAGTGCACACAGCAGTGTTCCCCCACGACCCAGACCTGCAGCACGGGCGCGCACCCCACTCCAGGCCTCCCTGCACGCCCGTCCCCCGCCCCTTCCAGAGCCACACTGGCCAGAGGGACTGCAGGTCTGGAGTACGGCCGGCCGGCACCGGAGCCCACCCTGCAGGCCTGGGGCTGGGGACAGTGTGTTCCCTGCTCCTGGGGAGTCCTGGGCTGTTGGAAGCGGCACTAAGGGGAGAAGCTGACTCTACTTCCCGAGAACCGATATTCTCCAGTTCATCGAAAATCACATGGACTCGATGTGGAGAGGGGCCTGGGGGACAGCGGGGTGTGAGTACGTAGGTCTCATTGTCCCCGCAGGGAGTAGGTCTCATTGTCCCCGCAGGGAGTTTTGTAGCTGCCTGGTGTTTCTGATACCCGCCTGCAACTACAGGAGCCACAGCTGTGATCAGGAGCGGTTTTGGGGTCCGTCAGCCCAAGGGCGATGTCCCCGGGGCTCCTGGTCCTGGCATGTTCCACCTTCAGCAGCTTTACCAGCAACGCAGTGCACGAGGCACACACCTGGCCTTTAGCTGTGGGGCCAGAGGGCCCGATGTTCTGAGAGTTCCAGCACACCCGCCGGCAGAGACCGGCTTCCACGGACACTCGAGCGATGGGGCCTCCTCGCAGCCCACGGGGGCTGGGGCTCGGTCCACAGCACTGCCCTTGGCTGGCATGCTCACACAGGGGTCCCCATGAGCTCCCTGCTCCCAGAGACAGCCTGAGCAGGGCCCAGCAGGACCATAGAGCACGTCCCCACCAGGAGGCAGACAAGCAGGAGGCCCCCGCTGGCCGCTGGGGCAGACACTTAGAGGCAAATCACATGCATACTTGGGGATCTTGCAAAATCTCAACAAGCAGGCAGACTGCTGAGCTTTTCCTCTCCGGGAGGGGGAGAGACAGCATTTCCCTAACAGGTCAAGAGTTGTTGCGCAACACGTATGAAGCCGTTCCTGGAAATGCTGTTTGCTTACCCAGAACGCCGCTTTCCTCCACGGGCGGGCATGGCCCCGGCCATCCTCACGGGTCCGGTGGCCGCCATGGGGGCCACAGGCAATGTCACTGATCCAGGGATGTCAGAAGCCATTTCTGGAACACAGCCAAGAAGAGAGGTTTTATCAGTTCAGGGAACAAACAAGAAACTTGTCCAGTGGTCCCAAAAGCAGCAGCCGGAAAGAGAGCCCAAGGCCCTGGGGCCACTCAGCCCAGGCTGGTTATGTGACTCAGGGGAGCCCTTCCCCCAGCTGGGCTCTACCCTCCTGCTTTGGAACAGGACCCCATCCCGGGCAGAACCCCATGCTCAGTGTCAGTGGTTAAGAAGAGCGTGGACGTGCCACTCTCAGAAGGGACGCCAGGTGACCTGGCGGTGGGTAAGACTTCCACGGATCCAGGCAGTGTGGCCAGAGCCCGAGCAGCCAATCCAGACGGAGCAAACGCACAGAAGTCGGGTGTCTGTCCCCTGTGGCCGGGCCCCCGGTGAGCTGCCTTCACCCTGGGCCCTTGCCTGCAGGTAGAAAGGCTGTTCCCCATCCCGAATCCTCAGAACCATGACCAAAGGGGCCCGTGTGGCCCCACCACTCATGACAAGGACAGCGAGTGCCCACACAGACTCCACGACGGCCCGTCCGAGGGGCCCGGCTCTCCACAGCCAGGCCTCCCCAGGATACGGGCTACTGCTGGGATACGCAGGTGTGGGGGTTGAGGCTCACGCTTTTCCTGGCCCCACGACCCTGGGGCACTACTTCTTATGAGCTAGAAGCTTCTGGAAGCTCGTTGAGGCAATGTCAAGTGTGCCCAGTTTCAGAGAAACCACCCAGTTCAAGAGTTTTCCTTCCTCCTTGCAGAAGGTTCTTCAACTCAGGCACCACTTTCCTCCCAATATTAAATAAATATTCAAGCGTCCTCTCCGACGCTGCCTCCTGTTCTTGAGGGAAACTCCCCCAGCGCTCGCCTGCCCCGCTCAGCTCTCACACGGCTCAGAAGGACGCCACGGTCTACTAGAGTGTATTTCAAGAAAACAGGTCAGGATAAATAAGGGAATCTGGGCCCTTATCAGGGGGACGGGCAGTGCTCACACAAGGTGGGTCTCTGCCTTCTGCCTCCTTCCAGAAACCAGGGGGACACCGGACGGCTGCCCCACGTTACATCCGAAGACATCGTGTTTAATAAACACATTCTAAGACCAACTCCAACTATCCCACGGAAAAGTTTGGAAGGAGAATTCTCGAATACTAACAGACAACATCTTAATTTAGCCACTCCACTCTGTTCACAAAAACTGGAGAGCTGTTACAGTTGCTGGGTTGGGTTTTTTTTAACCTACTGCACACAACTGCGAAGTACTCAAGGGAGAAAAATCCATTTCTTAAAGGAATCCTCTCCGCTTGCAACAGTTTCAACTTAATCTGACACAGATTAAGTCCATTGCCCGCCCCCCCCCAACCAAGTGGAGGGCAGAGCAGCCACCAGCGCGAACAGGAGTGAGGACTAAAGTCACCACTTCCCAAAATAAGCCACAGAGAACCTCAGACCCTTAAGACTCTCCGAGAAAAAGGTCCCCTGGTTCAGCAAAGTAGGAAAAGCCACACGCTTATCCTTAGAGATTCCAACATCCTTTAAAAACGTACTGAGAAGTCCTGTATCAGGAAGTTGTGCTTACCTTTGGTTAGACCGGCGTATCATAAAAGGGGGGAAAGGTGGGGGAGACAATGTGCGTTTCGACAAAACGACAGTCATCCAATTTTACTTCTGGAAGGCAAAAATACTGCTTTTGTAATACAAGTTACAGAAAGTAAAGTGCCATGAAATCCGGCTACAAGACAAGGGGTTGGGAACACCTGCCGTCCAACCCTGTCCTCGGACAACTGCTCACGCGGGGTCCGGGCAGGGCGGGTCCAGTCTTCCCCGCACGTCAGCATCCTGTCTGCGCCCCTGGACATCCACGTGGGTCAGCATCTGCTGCCCAGCAGAGGGGCCGGCTGTGTGAGGGCAAGCCCACGACCACCTGCTCCCAAAGACCCCACTGAGCCCACCCAGAGCCCTCCACGGCTGTGCGGGACAGGAGGGCAAGCTGACAGGGGGACACCAGCAGGCTCCGCCGTGGACACGGGGCCTTTCGTGGAGGCGTTGCGGCAGGCGGGTGTGCCGAGACAGACCCACCTTCACCGGCCACGCACACCTGTCACCAAGCACCCTCAAGCTGGGGCTGGGGCCTCCCATCACAGGTGAAGGTGAGAGGCTCCCACCGGCCCGGGGTGACGCAGTGGTGGCGGCGGCCCAGCATGGGAGGCCAGCGCCAGGCGTCCAGGAAATCCTCTCCTGCGGGGACTCGGCGTTTCCTCCTCATCTGTCTGCACAAGCCCCTTCGGTAACAACGGGAGGACTCCGGCGTATGGTCTGAAAACACTTGACGGCATTTCTCTCCAGTCTGCCACTTGCTTTGAAGGTGGAGAGATTCGGTGGTTCGAGAGAACGCTTTCGGACAGAGAGGCTGAAGGAGATGCATGGGTCAGCTCGGGCCGCTGTAACAGAATTCTGCAGGCCGGGCGCTGCCGACAACGGACTTCCGTTTTCTCACGGTCTGGGGACTGGGCAGTCCAAGGCCAAGGTGCCGGCCAGCTCACGTCCCGGTGGCCGCCCACTCCCTGGCTTGCGGACGGCCACCTCCTCTTGGTGGTCTGGCATGTCCTCTGCTCCGCAGGCCACCAAGCCCACGGCCCTCTCCTCACCGGCTCCCTTCTCGATTACCACCGAACAGCGCTCCCTTCAGATTCAGTCGCAGTGGGGGCCGGGGCCTCAACACGGGAATTTGGGGGACATAACTCAGTCCCTAGCAGAAGCAAAGGTCAAGCGTCCCAAGCTCAGTTCATTCAGGAATCCTTCCTCTACCTACAAGGGCCGCGATGCGCCTTTTCTCCCACATTGTGTTTGAACGTGGCTCTGCCTCGAGCGTCTCCATTTCTCTGCCGGTCACCGCGCGGTCTGTGCTTGCTGTCCCCACACCGTGCTCCGATACCCAGCAGGGGACCTCCTCCCACTGCCCTCACCGTCCAGTTCCCTGCATCCTTCTTTCTGGCTTTTTCTTCCATTTAGATCCCAGAATACAGGGGCGCCTGGGTGGCTCCGTCAGTTAAGCTTTTGACTCTCAGTTTGGGCTCAGGTCATGATCTCAGGGCCATGAGATCGCGCCCCAGCCCCACATGTGGCTCTGCACAGGGTCAGCCCGAGATCCCCTACCCCATCCCTCCCCCCTCCCTGCCCACAACACAGCCGCGAAGGAGCCGCTGCTCTTCCCACCCTCGCCGTTCCCTGTGTCACCCCTTCAAAACGCGCGTGCCCGGCTGAAGGGGGTCCAGGGTCACCATCCTGTATCTTGCCATCCCACCAAATTCTAATTTGTTCTAATCATTTTTTGGTTGATTCTTGTGAACTTTCTAAGCTCACAAAACCTGTGGACTCCAAATAAGGATGCTATGTTCATTTCCAACAGGGAGATGTTTCGTTTCTTTTTCATGTCTTATTTCATGAGCCAGAACTTCAGAACAACATTCAGTAATAATAGCCCAGACCTGGGTAACCCAAGACCCTGGGCTTTGCTGTCAAACACAGCTGGTGACAAATCACAACTCAACACTTCCCAACTACAAGAGTGACCAGGCCACTCTGGTCAAAAAGTCATGATAATCTACGCTGAAGGGTCATTCTAAAAATTAAGAATAGCACATGTGCAGAGCCCAACACAGGGTCTGGGGGAAAGAATGCTGCTCAAGAAACAATGATTAAAATGGTCATAATTATGGTGCTGGGGAGCAACCTTGCTTGGTCCTGGATTGAACGGGAATGACCAGCTTGTTTGAGATAGAAATGCTTATTTGAGATAAGGAAATCTGCTCCTGTTCCTATTAAGGTTTATTTCAGGAATAAACCTTATTCACTTTATCATTTTATGAAATGCCATTTTGGTCACTGAACTAATGTTCTGGATTCCAATAAGCCAAGTGGAAGTTTCAATCAATGAAACTAAAATTCACTTTTCTAAAGGTTAAACCTCAGTGTCTTTCGGGAGTCACCCTCCATGCATTCCTGTAAAAGACATTACAGAAACGCGTTTCTCTCCTCTGTAACCCATGGGATCAGCTGTCGGTCTTCCTTGGAAAAGTGAACACCTGGTCCCCAAATCTGGCAACTTTTCTACGTGACTTGACTAGAAGGGAGGATAAGTCCTGGGATGTCCCCTCAGAAAGGGCGGACAGGGGAAGGTCTCCCACCAGCTCAGAGGTGAGGGTCTCCAAGGCAGGGCTTGAAGCTGCCTTGTAAGCACACTGTAGACCTGCTCCAAGTTCACCCCAAAATGAAGGAAAGTGGCACCTGAGCGCTGCACCAGGCAGAGGAGAAACGATCCCGGACGCCCGCCACCCTCCTCTGCTCCCGCGGGGTGCACGTGAGCTCAGCCCTTCCGAGGGTGGCGCTGGCAGCGCGGACCCTGAGACCTGAGCAGGTCCTCGCGTGGCGTGTGAGGCTACCTGCCCGGGATGGGTCCGGAAGACAAATGCAGGGACAGCAGTGTGTTACCGTGGCCCTTTCTGGGGTAGGAACCTGAGTGGGGTTTTATGTTCTCCTAAAAACTCTTTCCATATAGGTTTTTTTTTTTTTTTTTGCAATGAACATGTGTTACTTTAATGTGAGTCTAATGATGTGTTAATTTAATGACCACGGCGAGAATAACAAACATCTTCTGAGGGTTTCTGGTAGACAACATGGTGAAAAGCACAGACAGCTGGAGAGTGAGAAGCGATAAACGAACAAGACAAAGAAAGGGGGAACCCTTTTCACCAACAGGACCGGCTGACAGCGGAATGGATGGGCTTACAGAGAAAGATAAAAGTTTTATAGGCAAATAATTAAAATATTTTTGCATAAAGACGGCAAGGTTTATGTTGGATGCCAACCACGTTCCGAGCTCGTCACGTGTGTTGGTGTTCCCCCGTACAAGACAGGAGTCAAGTCAGCCCATTTTACAGATGAGGGACGTGGGCGGAAAGAGGCAGGGGCCGTGTCCAGCCACACAGCCGGTGAGGGGCCAAGCGGGCTCTTGTGTGCCCGGCCAGCCACCGTAGGGCCCTCACCACTCGGGGTGCTCAGACAGAGCCTGGGCAAGCAGCCCGCCCTCTGCCGGGGTGACAGGGGATGTCCTGAGGTCAGAAGCCCAGACAGGAAGTCGTGTGATGTGCAGGAAACCCTCATGTTTTGGGGTCACTCCATTTAGCCCTGGGGTCGTGGGCAAGCGACTTATCCTCCCCACGCTGCAGAGTCCCCATCTGTGACGTCAGGAACTCTGCCACGTTCTCGTACCCTTGTTTGGGGGATTAAGGAAGGTCACTGCTGTGAGACACCCGGCAGAAGTAATTTGTGCTCTGCCCTTTTATTTTCCCCCAAGAGAAAGCTGTTAAGACATCGTGTGCCTGTGTGCGTGCGTGTGTTTACGGAACCCTTGAGCACATAACCTGGCTGTGCCTCATCTACTAACTACAAAAGGGGCCTCCTAATGGGAAGGGCCTCAGGAAGTTGTTTGGAAGATGAAAGAGGCTCATATCCATAGAACCCTGGAGTGATGCTGGGCACGAAGTATAAGCTCATTTAAATGTGGCCTAAGTCAACACAGACACACACACACACACGCGCGCACTGATGCTGACAAAACCTGCCATCATTGTCTTACTGTAAGGAGCTAAGTTGCTTCTGTGATTTCATTTTTAGGGGACGGCGCTAGGAGAGGCCTTCCTGAATGCACAGCAGGCCTGCTCGCAACACGGTCCTGGGAGGCCGCTGCAAGGGGCCGTGAGGAGGGGGAGCACAGACGAGGCTTTGCTCTGGGCCACCCCTCCCACCACCACCCTGCACAGCATGGAGCCTCTAAACCCCCAGGGGCCCAGGCACCACTGCAGGGAGCGGGGAGGGGGGTCTGCAGACAGACCCTGAACGTGCCTGCCCCCGACCTCCCTGACCGCTCCCCTGCCCGGGGCCCCACAGGGCTTCACACCGAGATGCACACATGAGCCCCGTCCCAAACCTGCCACGGACACAGCCCGCAGAGCGCCTCCGTGAGCAGGTGCACCTGTGGGGCCCAGAAGTCCCAGACCCCAGTTTCCCAGGGCAACCCCAGCAGACACCGCAGGGGAGGGAAGGCCACGGTCCTCACCCTGACCTCCGCACGCCTCCCCTCTCCACGCTGACCACACGGAAGAAGGAGAGTCGTCTAGCGCAGCACGGAACCGAGAGCGCCTCCTATGACAGAACGTCACGCGGCGACATTTAAATCGAGGTTGGGAACAGGTTTTCAATCGTACAAATGGAAGTCGGTTGTGCGGAGAAGCCACCCGCTCCCCTTGTGTGTCACCCTGAGGCCTCCTGGGCTCCCACGCAGCCCTCCACAGCCAGACCTCTGTCCCCATCACCCCGCTGGAGAGCTGCCCGTCCCAGGGCAGGGAAGGGCCTCTTTGGGGGTGACCCCCCACCCGCACACCTCCCTCCTCAGCTTGCAGGGGCCGCTCTGCCCCTCCCGCCCCCAGGCCCCACCTTCTCGGCCGCCTCTGGGCCCCTCCACATCTCCCCACCCCTCTTCTTCCCAGGGCACCTCATCTCATTCAGGAGTGTGGCCACGATCCCACACACAGCTGTCAGATCCTGCTGTTACCCCAGAGGTCTCTCCACCTCTGGGTTCTACGGCCAGCTCCCGCGGTAGAACCTCCTCCCTTCGCCCCCCCCGCATCTACTCTCCCTCATCGACCCTCACGGAAGCCAGATCTGCCAACGCCTTTGCTTCTCTCCTCCAGTGGCCTCTCCTTGCTCTTGGAACACACGTGGAGCTCCCGGCCACGGTCAGCCCGTCCCCATGTGGCCAGGCTGCCGTCCACCCCTGCAGCACACCTCCTGAGCTCCGGCTACACAGCTCCGTCAGCTTCTTGGACACACCACATTCCCACCCACCTCAGGGCCTTTGCACCTGCTATACCCCGGGGGAGGAAAGCTCTCCTTCCTTCTTCACTGAGCTAACTCCCAACAGTCGTTCAGTTCAGCTCCAACATTATCTTCCCAGGGAAGCCTGTCCCCGGCCAGTCCCTCCCCATCCAGTTGAGGTCTGGAGCCCCGTGTTTACTCTTACCATCCCTGTGCTTCTCCTGTGAAGCCAGGAAGGTCGCAGCTGTCCAGGTAGAAGATGGCAGGGCCAGAGCGACGGAATCGCAAAGAGGGCATCCAGGAGGAGAGAGATGATGTCAGTGCCTCAAAATACTCCCTATGTTACCGTCAACTCCCAGAAAGGGAAGATTCGAAAGAGCCGGATCACCTGATCCTCCTACACCGAGACCAGATGGGGCAAAAAATTTCCGGAGGAGGAAGAACAATATGGTGGGTTGGTGGCGGGTCTACGTCCGCCGTGCCGCACGCCTGCCCTGTGGGGACTCTGCAGCCAGGGCCAGGCACGCGCCTTCACACCTCCCTCTGTCCGTCGACTCGGAGAGTCGTGCGCCAGCGCGGGGTTGGCCCGAGCTCCAGCTTCCCTGTGCGTGACTCTGTTTCTCCACTTGTTCTCCCGCTAACAAACAGAGTTCATCGGGACCTCTCTTCCTCTCGCAGGGCAGCTATATGAAATGGGACCCTGTTTCCATTACAAACAGCATCTGAAAGCTCTGAGCCGGCAGCTGTGGCAGAAGCCAGGTACTCGAGAGGAACAGAGCCCCCCCCCACCCCCCACCCTCCGCCTCGGGTGGAGACACACAGTCGGGCAATCTCCTGGTGAGAGCTGCGCACTGGGCGAAGTGACAGGCGTTGTGGGAATGATCGGGAGGATCCAAGAAGGCTTCCTGGAGGTAGCCACAGTGGTGCCTTCCTGGCAAGGAAAACGCCCTGGGAGCAATGAAACAGGACATAAAGGTGCCCTTTTCCTAAATGGATTCCTTCAATTGCTGTGGATTTTCTGGGCAGACCCACCCTGTCCCGCCCTCGAGGGGCGTGCGCCCCTCCCACCCCCCCCACCCCCCCACCCCCGGTTCATGCCCAGTCCCTGGACCTTGCTCCGACTCCCATGAGATCTAGAATTATTCCCTGGCCTCACACGCAGCCCTCAGCTGCAGACCTCGGCGCAGGGTCCCAGGCTACAGCCAACAGCAAAGGCACAAGCAGAGAGAACACCTCTCTCCTCCGCAGTCTGCTTCCAAATGCAGACGGTCCCCTGCCCCCCGGGGAAGCACGGTTCCCCGTGACACACACGGGCAAAAGGACCACCCGCCCCATGCGAAGTTGGTGAGGCTTCCGGCTCATTTTAACATCAGTGCAAGCCGAGGGATTGAAAGCTTCGCCATGACACAGAACTCAGAGCTGGCTGACGGTGGAGCATCCCTCCCCAGACCATCTCACATTTCAGATGCAGACATATTGTGCAGGATTCCTCCGACACAGCACAGGCGGCGAAAACACGGGGAAAGGGGAACGGGAGAGCATTCCAGATACAAGGAACATGAGGAAGTGACAGACATTTCGTCCCCCTGTTCTTGCATGGGCATTTCAGTATGAAAAACACCCCTCGATCTTCACATTGGGAAAAAAAAAAATCAATTACACGCAAACTTTCACAATAAACAACATGATGTTTTAATGATAATTCCAACAGAGGAAAAGCCAGAAGGATCTCTCCACGGGTGGGGGGTAAGGGGGGCAGCTCAGCAGAGAAAAACCCTCCCCCCAACAGCCATCTCTCTCAGAAACATTCTTTCCCCCGAAAGCACAGCACACATTACAGCCCTACCTTTTCCGAGGGATTAAACAAAGATCTCTCTTCCTTGTGACCAGCACCTTCTTGGGAGAATCTGTTATCCGTGCAGAAGAAATGTTAGGGACCTCTGGGAGGAAATGAGCTGCATTTGTATTCTGCTCAGAAAATGTCATCACAGATCTGTTTACCTTAACTGTGGACCATGATTCAGCCGTGACAACTGTCTTGCATACTGATCAATTTATTTGCAGCAAAATTTCTAACATTAACTGCTTAGGTTCTGAAAAACCGGGGACTTGGGTTTCTTGTGCAACCACAGTATATGTCTGAATTGTCTACGTTATTATTAACACATCTTGGGGGGAGGGGGATTAGAAGGGGTTCGTCCTGAAAGGAGTGCCAGGGAGGGTCCCTTCTGCTTTCGAATGGAAGGCGGGGCACATGATTCCCCAAAGCCCTCCATGGGGTGGGATTTTTATAGCACGATGTACAGAAAGATCATGAGCCCGAGAGTCGGGTGACTGTGAACCTGGGTCCTTGCTACATTTCAACCAGCCCATGTTGTCCGCGAGGCAGCCCCATCCAACAGGCAGGCCCTGGGTCTCTGCAGCACGGAGGAGGCGGCAGACGTGTATGAGAAGAGGCCAGGCCCTGTCTCTACGCGCTGGTGCCTCCAGCCTGGACACCGGGCATCCGGCCGTGTCTGAGCCGCTCCCAGCCGACAGGCAGGTTTTAGCATTAAACAACCGGAACCAGTTTCAAGGCAGCCCCTGCCTCAGTTAACGGGGCTGCGGAGGCACAGTCCTGCTGCCTGGGCTGCCCTAGGCATGCGTCGTGCCCTCTGGAACGTGGGTGCTGTGCCAGAGCCCGCTTGGGGGTCCGCTCGGGGGTCCGCTCCTGTACCGCCACTAGAGTCCCCGGCCTCCCTGCTGTCTGACGTCCCAGCGCCCCTGCCCTGAGGGCAGAAAACACAGACTCAGCTAGAGGACAGGGAAGTGGTCATGCTACGAGGAAGAGAGGAAAGGGGTCACCTTGGGATCATGACTCTGGAGCAAGACACTGAGAGCAAACTCCACCCCAGCCCACTCCCTCATGATGGGACCCCCAGCCCTGCCTGTCTCGGGCTGGAAACTAATCTGACGGCCAGAGGCCATCCCAGGAAAGGGGGGTCTCTGCAGCCTGGCGAAGATGGGCCAGAGCACCCGCGGGGAAGGCCTGGGGTCTGTCAGTGGACAGGCTGCCCCAAAGGAGGGCTTCCTGGCGGCCCTGGCTGAGACCCTGTGGTGACCCACCGGGGCCCAAGTCTTCAGGACCAGAGCGTGGCACAGCAGCACTGATGCCCCAGGAGAAAGGGCCGGGCCTGGGCTGCCGGTGGGAGTCTGCAGGGGGCTCTGACGCGCAGACTGGAAAGCACTAGAAAGACCAGGGGCTGGGGAAGAGCTCAGACGCTGCATGGAGGAAAGCCTGAAGACCAGACCACGCTCGTCTTCCGGAGGAGCCCTGAGCAGGAGCAATGACAGTGAAAGGGACAAGGACCGCTTGTGACCCCTGCAGGGGCCTCTGCGTGGCAGCCGGGGCCACGAGGGGCGAGGCGTCGGCCGTCCAGATACAGTGGGGGGTCGGGCAGAAACCAAATACGCTAAAATGTCCGGCGTAAAGCAAGGAGCTGACACAGGATGGAATGGCCACCACGAGAAGAACCACTCCACTGTGGACTGTCACAACAGCAAGGACTAATGTGCAGGAAAACACTCGTGGTGCAAAATCCTGCACGCGAACAGCCGTCTGCGGGGTCTGCCAGAGCTCCCGCCTCCAACCTTCTCTCCGGCCTGGCCTTCCGCGCCAGCGCCTGGGCCTTGGGAAGGACAGCCCATGGAATGCCCCGCAGGATGGTGTCCAGCACCCCTTGCCCTGGTGTGCGAGCCGGGACCACTGACCACACCGGTCAGTGTTGCGCCTGCGCCCGCAGTCACCACCCTCAGTGCTCCGAACAAGGCACGCCGCGTGTGCTCACCCTGCAAGCCCGAACACTCACTTTCGACTGTCAGTGCGCCTCAGACGAACTAACCCACGGACGGTGTGCGTGGGACCCGTCCCCACTCCCCCAACCAGGTGGTTTACAGACGCGCTGCTGCGGGAGTGAAATGCATGGTCACCCACGGCCGAGCGGTGAAAGCGATACATTACATGTGCAAAACCAGTTATTAAGAACTTTAAAATACTTAAATGCAAAAGGACATTTTTGGTGGAAACAGCAGGAATACTGAGGGAATGCATGTGCTTGCCACCTGTCGATGACCATGCCACCCCCCAGAACCAACAGAGGCACCGAGCCAGAAGCGGAGACACAGAGCAGGAGGAGAGGGATGATCGCGGCGCGTTGTAACAAGCACGTGTCCCCGCAGAATTGTTTGCTGTTCTGGCCTGCGTGATCATAAAGGGCTATTAATGACTCTTACAACGGTTTTTTAAATTTCTGTTTATGTCGCGTGCCTTTCAAGAAAAAGTTCTACCTCAAAAAAAAAAAAGAAAAAAAAAGAAAAAAAAAAAAAAGAAAAAGTTCTACCTGGAAGCTTTCATGTCTTTGTAAGGAGGACCTGACAACCAACTTTTCAGCTTTGCTACCCCAAGAGTACACCCGGGGAGCCTTCGGAACCAGGCACCCCAAGTCAGTCTACAGGAACCCATCATCCGTCCGAACGCAACAAAGAAAACAAAGGGACTAAGGAAGGGGAGGGGGCGGAGGGAACATGAGGGAAACACAGAGAACAGCCAACACGGCGTCCCGCCGCCAGACTCCGCTGCGAACGGACGCGGCTTTGGTCCGATGGACGGGACACCGTGCTGGGAGCACAGGGCAGCCTGGCCATAGACGGAGCTGGACAGACGGCGTCTGAGCTGACGTCAGACTTCTGAGACGGGGTGGCCGGGAAACAGTAACAAAACAGCGGTGACACCTGTCTTGCGAAAATGCCAGATCTTCATGCATCCAGTCCCGACGGCCCTCAGCGGCAGCCGTTCTGCACTCAGAGCACCTCGCTGACCTCCACGCACACCCGGCGTGCGCACGTGCAGCGCCCCTGTGTGTGCACCTGGGCGCACAGGTCCTCCAGCGTGTGTGCGCACACAGCCTCCGTGTGCGCGCGGGTCCTCGAGCACGGCCACCAAAGAGAGGGCACCGCCAACAGCTACGCCGGACGTTCATCTCCCACGTGGCAGTTTCTGTAACCTCTAAGTTGTGAAAACGCAGAGTATGTTACTCCCACAGTCGGGGACAGTGCAGGGGACGTCGCCGAAAGTAAATGAGCAGCCCCGGGACTCTGGGCTCCCTGGCGGCTGTCCAGGGGCTCTGAACACAGAGCTGGGGAGCGGAGCAGAGCCCCGCTGGTGAAATCTGTGAACCCTGGGCCTCCTGCAGCCCATCCCAGAAGAAGGGATGAGGAGGGGAGGGACGGGGAGGAGATGGCAGAGTAGGGGAGGGGAGAGGTAGGAGAGGGCAGGGCTGGGGCGAGGAGGGCAGGGGAGAGGATGGGGGAAGGACGGGAGAGGGCAGGGGAGAAGAAGGCAGGGCAGGGGAGGGGAGGGATGGGGATGGGGGTGGGTGGGAGAGGGCAAGGGTTGAGCAAAGAAGGGATGAGAGAGGGAAGGGAAAGGGAGGGGAGGGCAGGGGAGGGCAGGGGAGGGGAGGGCAGGGGAGGGGAGGGGAGGGATGGGAGAGGGCAGGGGAGGGATGGGAGGGCAGGGGCGGGGAGAGCAGGGGAGGGTAGGGGAAGGCAGGGGAGGGATGGGAGAGGGCAGGGGAGGAATGGGGAAGGGATGGGGAGGGCAGGGAAGGGATGGGAGAGGGCAGGAGAGGGCAGGGGAGGGGAGGGCAGGGGAGGGGAGGGGAGGGATGGGGAGGGCAGGGGAGGGGAGGGGAGGGGAGGGGAGGGGAGGGATGGGAAGGGCAGGGGAGGGGAGGGCAGGGGAGGGCAGGGGAAGGCAGAGGAGGGATGGGAGAGGGCAGGGGAGGGCAGGGGAGGGGAGGGCAGGGGAGGGGAGGGGAAGGCAGAGGAGGGATGGGAGAGGGCAGGGGAGGGCAGGGGAGGGGAGGGGAGGGGAGGGCAGGGGAGGGGAGGGCAGGGGAGGGCAGGGGAGGGGAGGGCAGGGGAGGGCAGAGGAGGGATGGGAGAGGGCAGGGGAGGGGAGGGCAGGGGAGGGCAGGGCAGGGGAGGGCAGGGGAGGGGAGGGCAGGGGAGGCGTCCCCGCAGGCTCCTGAGCTCCCACAGTAAGGCGGTGGCTCTCCGCGGTCCCTGACGACAGCGGGAACAGCAGGAGCTCCTCAGGGAGGTTCGGGACGGGGAGGGGAGGCCCCACAAGAGGAAAGGGGACAAACACGACGTGAGAAACAAAGGTGATGCGCAGCAGATACAGGGAATCAGTTCCGAGAGGCGGGGGCACGCCGCCAGCTCACGGGCAGGGACAAAGGGTCCCGGTGGCCACAGGAACACGCGTGTCCCTCCAGGGAGGGACCCTGCGTCTCTCCTCGGCTGCTGCGCACCAGGAGTGACAGGGACGGGAGGCTCTGTCCTCTCCACAGAGAGCGGCCGGCCGCGGCACCGCTCCCTGTGGGGTGAGCCCCCGGCACCCCTGGGTCTGGGTTCCTGTCCAGGCTCATCCGGACAGGGGGACGTCTCGCCCTCCCTGAGGCCCAGTTCCCGGGGAGCCCCCAGTCCCCAGGTGTCCTTCCTCACACATAGCGAGTTTCCAGAGCCGCCCGGCCACACACACCCCTGCCCTCGGCCAGCCTCCACCCTGCGCTTCCTTGCGAGCTGCTCGTCTGGTGCACCCCGTCATCCCGCCTCCCGGCCCCGGCTCTCGCCTGCGGTTCTCTCCTTCTGCGGGTTACAGAGCCTGGCGGCCTGGGGCGTTGGCTCCTTTCGTTTTGGGTTTCACTCTTGGAGCCTCCGTGGGCTCCAGCCTTCCGGCCACAGTAACGCCCTCAGAGAAGAGCTGCCCATGGGCCCGTTCCTGCTTCTGTAGCTTCCGAGCTCAGGGCTGCTGCATGGAGGCTGGGCTTTTTACACAAGCTTTCGTGTAAAACCTTTGGCACCTGCGGCCACTGGTCTGGGCAGGATACGGCCTCTGACTTAGCCCCGTGTAATGTATGCTGTGACCTTCACTTGAATTCCTCAATGTTTCCTGCTTTTCTCCAAGTTACCAGCACAGTGACAGCTTCTGAGTCACCTGCCGTGTGCCTGTCCCGGTACCGAGGGGCTGACACACATCGACTCGTCAGATTCTCGCCATCCCCCAGAGGTCAATGATCAAAAGAGGACTTGGACTGTCCCACCTTCCACCTGACCCCCCCACCCCTCCCCACACACCTTGCGCTCAAGACTCGGGAAACTCATGAAACCCCTTCCCGAAGCGCAGACATTTTACCTTTCGTCACCCCAGCTCCTGGCTTCACCCCCTAACTCCTAGCTCCTCCTGCCGCCTCCTCCTCTCCACCCGTGTCCCCGTGTCCCTGCCTCCTGGATCCCACCTGTGTCCCGCCCACCCCACCTCAGGTTTTCCCCAGATCCCTCTCCATCCGTCCCTTCTGCTCCCCCTGCCTGCCCCCAACCCCGAGCTGCCCCTGGAGTCTCTGATGCCCACCTATGTTCGGCCTCTCCCAGACACAGAAGCACCCGGGAACGGACACACTCCTCAGCCCGGCTCTCTCTCCGACACCCCCTGCCCTGGGTTTGTCCCTCTTGACTCAGCCTCAGGCTCTGGCGGTGCAGGGGCACACACGGCCGCCCACGGCACACCAGCGTCGGTGCGGTAAGGGGCGTCCGGAACGGCAGCTTTGCTTCTCGGCCTCCCACAGACTCCCTGCTACGGCGCCCCGGGGCAAGGGGCACCCGGAGAACCCTAACAAAACCAGATGACCCTCCCCGGTCCTGAAATGCAATTCTTTCTGTAAAAATGCCTTCCTTGAATAGGGGGGAAAAATAAACGTGAACACACCCCATTTGCACAACAAACCGGTTAAGGAAATCACGTTTCTTTCCACTGATACAACGTCCTCTCGGAAACCATCTATGAAACAAAGTGGTTTTCTTGCTGACTGTGTGCCTTGATGAATGTATTCATGCGTCATCTGACAAAGAGATTTTTACGTTCAATTTTAAACAGCAAATTACTCTCTAACTGTGAAATATACAAAATAGTAAAAATGCTTGCACGCACGGAAGGCTCTGGAAACTCTTTTCTGTTCTTGTGCTCTTCAGCGCTACAGACCAACTGGGCTTTGTCCTCAGTGGCCCGACCTCTGCCCGCGGCCCAGGTCTCCAAGATGGCCGTGGGCGGCTCCTGGGGGAGAGACTGCTGAGGCTCCTGGCGCCCCTGGGAAGCCCAGGCTGCAGAGGCCCTCAGGGACTGTGAGAATCGCCCTCTGGCTGCCGAAGACCAGGGCTCCTGGAGCTCACAGGATGGTCATTCAGTGTCCAGAGGCTCGGGCCCCAGCAGCAGGTCCCCTCGGCCTGGAGCATCTGTGCGGGGGCCAGCGTGCTTCCTGTGAGGGTCAGGGAGTGGCTGCTTCAGGCTTCAGAGGCCACAGGATCTCCGTGGCCACCACTCACTCATGTGGTTCTTGTCCACCAGCAACCACAGATGCCGTGTGCATGAGCGTGCCCGGCTGGGCGCCAGTTTACGAACATCGGAATTAGAATGTCATGTAATTTCCAAATCACGAGAGACCGTTCCTTTATGCCCCCCCAATACCGATCATTTAAGAATGTGAAACTATTTCCCAGTTTGTGGGGCACAGAAAAAAAAGGAGCAGGCTAGATGCGGCCGATCGGGCCTGATTTGCCAACCTCTGTCCTCTGCCAAGGAGCCCAGGCATCTGGCCCCGGAAGCAGCCCAGGGGGCTGAGCTCACATAGCCGGCCGACCGCAGCAGAGCTGCAGGTGCACGGATATTTCATCCCAGCCCACGCCCTGCAGGAGCTGAGCTGTGGGGAACCCACTCTGCACTTTCACCCTGAGAAAAACCCATTCTTGGATGCTGGGCTCCCAGGAGAGCACGGCCGGGCTCTGCACCGAGCCAGACCCTCCCCCCGGGCTGCAGTCCGTCCCACCGGCCATCTGAAGAGGCTGCCGTGCCAGACCTGTCAGAGGCGAAGGCTCGGGTGCACCGTCGTCCTCGAAGGCTGTCCCGAGAGGGAACACACAGTGACCTCCCAGAAGAGGAAAGGCTTTCCTTGGGCAGCTCTGCCACAGACTGGACTGTCCGGCTAGACCAGACACATGACACCGGTCGATGCTTGCTGTCTTCCGTGGGACTCCCTCAGACTGGGAGTCCTCAAGAGGGTGGGCAGCCAGGCCTGGGGGCAGGGGACAGGTACCAGGAGAGGCTGGCTGGGCCTGGGGAGTGGGGAAGCCACAGCATCAATCCCACTCACTCTAGTGCATGCCTGGGAAGGCTGTGTACGGTGGTGGCATCGAGGCGGAAGGCCTGGGCGGGGGGGGGGGGGGGGGGGGCAGTGTCCCTAGGACAGCGGCTTTAGTCTTGGGGACCAGCCCCGAAGTGCTAAGGGAAGGACAGACCTAATGGCTTGGGGGTGGGGGGAAGGAAGAGGCACCTGTGGCCACCTTCTCAGGGTGATGTCTTGTGGGTGTGACCATAAGAGTGGAGGGACCAGGAGAAGCAGGAGGAACTGTGGGGGCACAGGGGGCCTCTGCTTCCTACACCAGAGGGCTGGTCAGGCCCCCGGAGGTGAGGAGAAAGGGTGGCCAGGGGCTGGTCATGTTGGACCATGGCCACCCCCGTAGGTTCTGACGCCCCCATCGGTCGAGCTCAATTCCCCTGCTCTCTACCCAGAAAGCTGCGACCGCAGGCCCTGAGCTCCGAGAGACAGTATCTCCCAGAGACACTCACTGCATAAAAACGAACCCTCCATCTTTCCAACCCACTTCCCGGTGTGAAGATGGTGACAAATCAATCCCGAGGGTTCGGGTCATTCCACGCAGAAACATTACTGCTGGGCGGCTCCAGAGACCGGCGCGGCCATGGGGAGGGGACCTGGAGAGAAAGCTGGGCTTGTCTGCAAAGGGACGCTGGCTTGCAATCAACAGTCGCTCTCTGCTCCCTTCGAGGTCCTCTGCCTTTCTCTTCTGGAAGAGAACAGAGCTCCCTCCTATCAAACCGAAAATGTCTGCCGTGTGCGCATGCATCTGGGGTGGGACACGGAGCCCAGGGGAAGGCTCCCTCTCCCTGGGACCCCGGCCCTCCTCCAGTCCCAGCATTAACACGGATCGGACAAGGACACTTCAGCCAGTGAGGTCATTCCTGCGCCGCTACTGTGTCAGGCTGAACACGGGACTGTGGCTGGGACACAGGAGAAGCTCTGGGCTCCTGCCCCGCGCTCCTAGGACACCGGGTGAGTCCCAGTCTGACTCTGTCCGTCTGTAAGTCATGCAGCATCCTCATGCCTCATGAGATAATGTCCCAGCAACTGTCAGCAGGTCGAACGCACAGGAGCACTGACGGTGACACTGCTGGACAGCTTCCCTGCGACACTTGGGGTCCACGCACGGACGTGGACAGAGTGCGTGAGTGCCCAGCCCTGCCTCGGGCGGGGCTGGGGAGAGGCGCCCTCTGGCCCACGAGGAACACCACACACCATCACCAACACCAACACCGCCATCACCAACACGTGCAGCTTTACTGTGCAAACAGCGGTGGTGTGTAAGCCCCCGCACTAGGCCCACGGGTGCACAGAGCACACACGAGGACCGCACCCACCATGCTCAAGATGGGCTGGTGGCGATGGCCCTAACAGGAGCCCCAGAGAGGTCAGTGGGTGGCAGGGCCCGGGGTCAACAGGCAGGAAGTAGGGAAGAGACACGCAGACCGTGATGCCCCAGAGGTCAGAGTCAAGAACACACGGAGGTGTCAGGGAGGCGGGTTCTGAGGACTGGCAGAGAACGTTCAAGACCTGACACGGCCTAAATGTTAAAAAAAAAGGGGGGGGGCTTGTAAGTTCCGTGTGTGTCCAAGAGTGCACCAAGCAAGCCCCGAGTGGCGAGCAGGCCGGGTGTCACCACGGGGACTCCTAAGACAGATGGCTCACGCCTTCCTAAGACGGACTCTGTGCCCTCCACTCCCTGGCGTACCGTGCCACAGCTCCCACAGCTAACTCCCGTCTCCACAGGGAAGCCGGACTCGGTTTCTCCCCCAGACCAGGTGGCGAGCCGCCTCCCACTCACTCGGCCGGCAGAAGCTCGCTTTCCTTCCGTCGGAGGCACAGCGCTCCCGCGGCCTTCCCGGATGGAATCTGGGCGTCTACTCTGTATCGGGTGCCACACTCAGCACGTCCTCAAGCTCAGAACTGAGAGGGATGGTCCGATACAGAGTCAGCTGTGAACCAGAAAATAATTTTAAAACATGCCGTAGAAGACACGTAGCTGAGGGACAAAGGCACACGTGTCCGTGTCTTAGGGAAGGAGCCCCCTGGCTGGGTCCTGACCAGCCACCCCCGCGGACTCCCCTTCCTGATGTCACTTTGTCCTCACCTTTTCCTCTCGGGTTTATGACCTTATGGCCCAAACGTGGATCGCCACAGTAACATCCAACGAAACTAATTTTGCACCGGTGCTGTCAACGGCATTGTACCTCCCCAACCTCGCTCCAATTTCTGTGTCAAGACCCTGACCCCTGACACGACGGCCCGTGGAGGCGGGGTCTCCGAGAGGCCACCGGGTTTGGATGATGGCTTGATAGTGAGGCCTCCTGCTGGGATTAGTGTCCTTATGAGAAGAGGCAACAACAGAGAGCCTGTCCCCCTGTCCCCACCTGTGCGGACACAGCACATGCCAAGAGGGGGCCCTCGCACCAGGAACCAGACCAGCCCGCACCTCAATCCTGCACTTCCCAGACTCCAAACGGAGGAAATGAGCTTGTGTCACCAGAGCCATCTGGTCTACCGCACTTTGCCATGGCAGCTGGGTTGGCTAACACTGTTGCTCAACGGGACCAAGTTGAAAGTTGAAAGTCGATTCCCCTGTAGGAAGCATGCTCCCCTCAACACGGTAATTTAACCTGGTCAAGATCACTGGAACACCCTTCCCTCTTCACGGACCCCAAGGTAGAATGGTCACATGACTAATGACCATAACCTTGCATCAACCATGCCTTCCCTTCCCTTAGCCCTGTCCACTCCCACCGAGTGGCCTTGGGGACAGGCACCATAGAGAAGTTGGGGTTTGCTGGGCTGGACAGAAGGTCGAGAGAGACTGAATTCTGGTGGCAGCCGGGGCTCCCTTCTACTCTACAAAGATGATGCCCTAAAGCCAACTGCGCTCTTCTGGCTACGCTCAAAGTAGAAAGTACGGGGACAGCAGTTCTGAGGCCTGGCTGCCCCCAGCAACCCACAGCTACATAAAGAAGCAGCAGAGACCTCAACCGTCCTCTCCCCTGGCCACAGGAGGAAGACGACAGGGGTCACACACTCACATGTCCACCTCTTCTCCTGTATCCGTGCACGGATACACAGAACTGTCTTCTCTCCTAAAAGTCCCCTTCCGAGAAGTACTTAATTCACTTGAACCTTGTGGATACACTTGGGGACCTGAAATAGGGCCAAGGTCCTGCAGGTCATCCCACAGAAATGCCGCTGAAATGCCCATCGTCACTGAAGAAGGCGGGAAAGAATCATAACCATCAGGACTCCACGTACACAGTGTCACTTAGGGGCCACGGGAACAGAAGCCCACCACATCTGAGCAAGCCACGGATGGAGGGGCACCTCCGGCTCCCGGCACGGCACTCCTGTGGGGAGCCCTTCGGAGTCACGTGGAGTCCCCGTGCTCCCTTGGTCCTCTCTGTCTTTGCTACGGTCTGTTTTCACTACACTCGGTTTAGGTTTGCGTTTCTTCTGATTTACCTTGCTCAGAACCCGCTGTAGCCCGAGATTCTGAGGCTCAGGGCCGCTCGTTCAGTCCAGAAAATGACCCGACCCCCGGTGGCCCTGTCCACACTGCCGTCTCTGACCGGAGCTCCACAGTGCCCACGAAAGTAGGAGGCCTCACCTCTGTCTCGTGGCCGCGCACCCGTGTGTCCTCACTCTGTCTCTGTGCTAAATGCTCTGCAATTTCTCTCATTCCACTTTCTAATTCATTAATTCTCCATTCATCTGTGTTTAGTAGCTATTAAATCCCTCCATTGACTCCCTGAATTTGTTTATTTTTCAACGCTATAACTTCCCAACAGCCCACTTGGATTTAACGACAGCTGGCCGGCCGGCTGCCTCCACGGGGCTCCTGAGCACCCCTGGGGGACGAGCTTCTCACGAAGATCCACAACTGACTCAACATCTCAGGCCCCTTCCTGGTGCCTCTGAGCTAGGGAAGGCCCAAAGGGTGGTAAATGACCCCAGGGAAAAGGTGCATCTCGCCCAGGAAAGATGAGTTGGGAGGTTCTAAGAGCCGAGCCGGGAGGGACGAGGCAGATTTAATTTGATGAGGAAAAAAATGCAGTAAGATGGGGCCTGTGCTCAAGCATCATGAGAAATTCGTATCAGCTACTGAACAATAGTTCGCTGTTTTGACATTAATTCTGTTTTTACTGACTTTAACACGGTGACCATGGCTTTCTTGGCCTGCACATGAGCCTGACAGACCACGGGCAATCCTTTAATTTTCAAACCTTTCAGTCCCTTTTTTCAAGCTGTAAATAGGAGAATACGGTCGTACAGTCGGGCATCTGTGGTTCTACTCAATTAGAGAATCCTCTTCTTTTAAAAGAGAAGATTAGCCTAAATGCTTCTTTGGAAAGTCACCGTTTTCCAGCTGACGATGACACACCGGACTCCCGCCCGCCCCGTCTCTCCCTTTCTCCCGACACCCCGTCGACGACAGTGACAATGGCCCAATCCCAGAGGCCGACCAACGGGCATTTCCTCTGGGAAAAGAAACGAGCGGTCTATTTTCTAAAGAAATCTACGTCTCCCCAACGCGATCAAGGAGTTGGGGCGTGGGGGAGGAGACGGGGGACCATTCTGAGAAATCTGTATCCAGCTAACAATTTCTAGAAAGAGAGAAGTAAGAGAAAGAATTTAGTTTTTTTTTTTAAGTATTCAGCCCTGAGAGTCAGAGACGCTAGTCGAAAGGGCCCATCGACACCCAGAACAGAGAATGACACAAATCCCCACCCCACAGACCAACCCTTCACTGTACAGATGCGGAAAAGCCCACAGAGAGAACACGGGGTGTCCGAGGGCGCAGGGGGCCTCCCCTTGCTCTCGCAGGCCACCCCGGGCCCACCTAACACCGTCCCTCCCCCTCCCGGGACAGCCGGCGCACTTGCCCAGCACCCTCCTCCCGAAGCGGCCCGGGAGAACCAGGGTGACGACCGCGGAAAGGGGGTGCGCCGGGCCTCAGAGCGGTTTCAGCAGCCACTAGCTGGAAGATGGGGCTACTGAGCCCCGGCCATCGGGCAGACCCCCGGAGACCATGGACCCGAAGCAGGGGTGAGTGGGCATTGGGCTTGGCTGCCGCTGCCTCTGTGGCCTGCAGGGTGGTCCAGCAGCCCGGAGCACCAGCAGCACCTGGCAGCTGGTCGGACCGCAAAGGTCACCTGCTGACAGGGGGCCTAGGAGGGGCCAGAGGGGCGGCGCTCCGTTAAGTGTCGGAGAAGCTGAAGCCAGAGCAGCCGGGACAGGGCCTGTGTGGCGGCGCCACCTAGTGGGGGACAGGCCTAACTGCCCTGCCGCGGCAAGAGAGCGTTTCCGCACCGGCACCTTTCGCTCCATGACCCCGGGCAGACGCTGCCCTCCAGCAGACCGGACGTACGTGCTCGCAGGCACAGACCCCGCCGTCCTTTCTAACAGTGCGTCCCAGCATCTAAGCCCCGTGACCGACGCCGGACAGACAGGTAACAGACCCGCTGAACAGATGAAGGCGAGTCCTGACTTCTCGCTTGTCCACGAAGGGCACACACCCGGTGGTCGTGGGGCCGGTTAAACAGCTGCAAGAAGGAGGCACCGAGCCGCCGTGGGCAAGGCCGGGCTCCAGGCCCAGAGTCGGGCCGGCCCCGTCCTGGTCCGTCCAGGGCATGGGAGAGGCTGGGAGGGACAGTGTGCTTGGGCGATGCCCCCTCTCCCACCCCCACCCCCTGCCAGCGAGGACAGGGAGGAGACAGCATGGCTGGTCTGCACGTGGGGGCCAAACCGTGCTGGAAGGCGGCGGGTGGGGAGGACGGGGGAGGAGGACACCCCCAACAGGACAGGAGTGCAGCCGTGTCAGGGAGGGGCGCTGGCTGTGAGCGGCGGGGACAGCAGAGGCAGGGCCCGCGTTCCCAGAGACGAGACAGGCAGGAGGAGCTGCGTGCACGCGAGAGCCCCCCGACAGCCTGGGAGGGCCGCGGGCCATGGGGCTTCCTCACAAGCGCCGCCTTCTTCCGTAAGCACACCTGCTTGTGGGCTCCCCAAGTTCTTCCTGCTTCCCTTCGGAGCCCTGGTCACCCTCCATGCCACCGTGGCACCGACAGGAACAGCAACAGTGAGAACTGGTGCCGCCGCGAACACTAGGACACACAACCCTCCAGTCCTCACCACAAACCATCGAGCGCCCCGTTTCCCATGTCTGGGAGCAGCAGCGCTAATAGCCACGGGCCGGGTACCCCAAGCCCGCTTCCAGTGCAAGGGGGTATCTTGTTCCCCTCCGAACCTGGAGCACATGGAACAGACCCCATGGCATGCAATAAAGTAGCTGTCCCATTTTACAGATGGGTAAACAGAGGCCCTCTTCTGCACTGCCTCCTAGCAAACTGCGTTCACGTCACTCCCATGCACTGGGTTCTTACACACCTGCCCAGCGAGGTGAGCCACCAGGAACTACTAGGGTGGTTCCAACATCCCCCCGACTGGCTCTTGGGTCTCTGACAAGAGGAGGAGGGCGGGGGGGGGGGTGGCATGTGAAAGACGGGAGGAGGGAGAGGAGGTGGGGGAAGGAGAGAGAGAGAGAGAAGGGTGAGGAAGGAATTCTCAGACTTCCGAAAACGCAGCACGTTCCTTTAGGCAAATTACACCCAAAATTATTCTGGTTTTTAAGTCACGAGGTCTTTACAAAGTCACAGTCAAATACCAACTTGGTTTTAAGTGGGACAAAGAAGGGGCAAATTAACTTCCTTAACGCAGATGCAAACACACACGGAAGCCGGGCTGTGTACCAGCAACGGAGGACAGGACGAGTCTCACGCTCATTGCCGTCTGCAGGAAGATCTGGCTGCTAATTGCAGTGCATTTCAGGCATTCCACATGAGCAACTTACCTGAAAAGCTTTTCAATTTGTATGTCGGGAAAGTTGGTAATTAAACACTTCAAATCCCTGTTGACTTTGTTACAGACATAATCATTCTTACAGTTAGATGACAATTATTTTATTTGTCAAATGAAGTTGATATTTAGTTTAGGATAGTATTAGCCTTCCAGTATTTTTTAAAACTCCCCTGGGACCCGTACTCACCGAGGAGTCTCTGGAACCTCCCGTGAACGGTGTGCAGAGCCCAGAGATGAGGCTCAGTAAACATACCAGGAGGGTCGTCGGAAGCCGCTCAGCCCTGTCCTCAGCCTTGTCTGCCCGGGACCCTGACTCATCCACCCAGAGACCCCCTTCGGAGCGACAACTGCTAAAAGTAGTCGTGTGACACAAGGTCACTTTGGTGGCATTTTTGATAAAAAATTTTAAAAAGCACCACGCCCACGCCACCCTGCGGCAACACCAAACAAAAGGAAACAAAGGGATATTTCACCAAATGACTGACCTGCCCTAGGCCACAACGTGAAGGCCACCAAAGGACAAGAAAAGACAGAACAAGACCAAAAAAGAGGCGTCTGAGAAATGATTCCAGCACTGAGGGGGAGGCCGAGGGCATCGCGACGAGGACCTGGAGGGCAGCGCGCAAAGCGGAGTGCGTCCGACGGACATAGACAAACGCCACATGATCTCACTCATGTGTGGAATACAAGAAATAAAACAAACGAATAAACAACAAAAACAACAAAACAAGATTTCTTAAATACAAGGAACAAAGTGGTAGTTGGGGGGGGTGACATGAACCAAAGGTTATGAAGAGGTACGAACGCCCAATTATAGATAAAGCGGCCGCGGTGATGTCAGGTGTGGCACAGGGAACGAGCCTGAGCCCCGTGTGCACCTGACTGAGGCTAAAGTAACATTGTTACACTGTGCTTCGGTTCCGTTAGAAAACCATACAAAGAGAGAGAGACACCACAACTAAATACAATTTGCACCTCTGGCTTAACCCCAGGGCCAGGCGAACGATGTTTCCAGCTCTGAAGAACACTGTTCTGACAACATGGGGAAGGTCCGTGGCCGGACGTCGCTGTCATATTAGCGCCGACGTCTTGATTCGGGTCGCAGACTGTCGCTATGCGAGAGAATGTCCTTACTCATAGTGATGTGGGGTCACCAAGTGCCACAGTCTTGAGACGAATTTGGTGCAAAAAGGGTGCTTTTATGAAAGCATGGGGACAGGACGCGTGGGCAGAGTGAGCTGCCCTGGGAAGGTGAGGCACGACTGATTCTGTGCTTTCAGGTTTGTGGACGCAGGGGGTAGAGAGGACATAGGAATTTCTGCATGCTGAGAGCAGGGTCTGGGGACCTTGGAGGTCTGGCTGTCCTCGAGATAAGGCCACTTCTAGTCTCTCCAGGAACGGGAAGGCAGCTGTGCGTTCCCCGAGGAATGTCATGCCTGTGGGTCTCAGGTGATAGCATAACTCTTCATTGGCTTATCATCCGGGAGACAGGGACACTGGTTCGGTCATCCACTCAAGAAATATGTATTAAGCACTAATTATGTGCCAGGCTTCGTGTGAGGGACGGGGGACACTGGGGTTTAAAAAAAACAAAAGGTTCCAACTGGAACAGAAATGAAACTGAACGGAAATGAAACTCTGTCAAATTTGTTTTCTGGCAAATCCCCGCATCACCTGGGTGTTTCGAGCTCCACACGTCCGAGAGCAAACGTGCTCCCCCGCCACTTCCCCCCAAATACCCCCAAATTTCCGGACCTCATCCGCGTCTGCTGTCTTGGGAGGTGGTGCCCTACCCCCCCCCCCAACACACACACCCGGGGCGCATCAGGAACCTGGCTGCTCCCGTCCCCGCATCAGCTATGTCCAGCCTGTCACTGGCTCAGTCGGCTTCACTCCTAACCTACCCCAGGGTCCCCCCGTATCCCCCCATGTCCACAGCGCATGTCCCGGAGCAGGCTGCGCCCATCCCCCACCTGGACTGCCCACGCGGCTTTGCCGCCGGTGTCCTTCACCCAGATGGCAGATGCCGCGGCCAGAGAGAGCTTTCCAGAACACTGCTTGGGTCACATCACACCCTGCTCACGACATTTCGGAAGCCGCCTATTGCCTCCAAAACAAAGACTCCTTTCTTTCCGACTCCTTATTTTGTGGAGAGCCTCACACATGGGGTCGTTTCACAAGCGGCCAACTCCCCGACCACACGGTGAGCTCCGGAGAAGCGAAAAAACCGCGCCTGGCTCTGCAGGCCACTGCGAGCGCACGGGTGGCATGCAAATGAGTATTTGTTTAATTAGGTGGCTAGGCAATTGAAATAATTAGTGTCTGGCTCTGGCCAGTGGATGAAGACTCATGACCACCGGGGACCGAGGGGGAGGAGGAGGTACAGGAGGTACAGGCTTGGCAGAGCCTCGGGGACGCACAGACAGATACGCCGGGCAGGCAGCTGGAGGCCGACATCAGGGAAAGGCACAGGCTCCTGTCCCAGACGGAGCCCTCTGCCCCAAGCCCACCCCTTCACCATCCTTCTCTGCCCGTCAGAGGAGCCGGCGGGGGTCTGCGTGCCCTCGGCCCCCAGCGCGCTGTCGGCCACTTGCATAAACCTGTCCCGAAAACACCTGCTCTAGAGAGCGGTCCAGAAGCCGCTGGCCACGCACGCAGCCGGCCTGTTGCGCTCAGCATCCCGCTACCCCCTGGCATGGGACACAGCACCCTCCGGGCGGGGGCGGGGGCACTGGGGGAAGGCTGCCTGAGCCGCGCTGGAAGTTTTCTGGTGCGAAATGCTTTCAAAAGGAGAGAACACAGCTGTGAGCCTTGATCACATTCATTCATTTTATCCTTTGGGGGGCCTGGACTCCATCAAGCATATCAAATTACAGCAAACGATTCCAGACTACGCCTCGTCTCAAACTGCTGATGGGACAGAAACATCAACGCTGTTCTAAAAATAATAATAAAAAATTCCTGCCATTCTGTTATTTCACATTTAAATTAACTTTCTTCATGGGTGTCGTGATGATCTGAAGGGGGCCGTCTCATCCTTCCGGCTGCCGGGTTTTCTTACACTGGGCAGTGGTCGCAAGAGCCAGCCCCTTTCTTCTCTGCCGGCCATGCATCCCACAGACCTTCTGAGTCCCCTTTCCAATTGCCACGGCCCAGAGGTGACAAGCAGGCCCATCCGCACAGAGCAGGGCTTCCCGACCTGGGCACCAGGGCCATCCGGGTCTGGAGAAGTCTTTGTTGTTGGGGGGGCTGCCCCATGCCTGCAAGAGGTTAGGCATCATCCCCACCCCCGCCAAGGGCACCCCACCCCAGGGCTGGGCCAACCAGGAAGCCCTCCAGACCCCTGATGCCCCCTGCAGCTCTGCGTCGTGTGGACATGCCTCTGCCCCCCCATGCCAGCCTCCTCGGTGCTCTGCCACACAGCCCAGTCAGAGGCCCCTCCAAGAGGAGACAGAGAGTATCATCCGCGTACCATGAATTTAAAACAAGGGAGGTGGGGCGCCTGGGGGGCTCCGTCGTTAAGCAACTGCCTTTGGCTCAGGTCATGATGCCGGGTCCTGGGATTGAGTCCCACATCGGGCTCCCAGCTCAACGTGGGGTCTGCTTCTCCCTCTCCGTCTGCCTGCTGCCCCTGCCCCTGCCCCCGCTCGTGCTCTCTCTCCATCACTCT
Source organism: Mustela erminea (assembly GCF_009829155.1). Lineage (NCBI taxonomy): Eukaryota > Metazoa > Chordata > Mammalia > Carnivora > Mustelidae > Mustela > Mustela erminea. Next base: position 1,570,549 of record NC_045618.1, on the reverse strand, counting down.
GTCAAATGAATAAATAAAATCTTTAAAAAAAAATGGGGGCATGAATCAACTTCAGGCCTCCTGGTGCCCGGGAGTCCGGAACTCCGCTCATTAGCTGAGGTCCTACAGAGCGGCCACATCGCTCTCCTGCCTCCCTTCGGTCACTTACCAGCTTCAGTGGCTTTTTCCACACAGCACCCCTGGGGCCCTCCGGGGGGTCCTCCCCGGCTGTACCAAACAAGCCTCTTTTGCCGCCGGGGCCTGGGTAGAGAGGGGCCCAGTGCAGGAGGGACCAAATCGAACACACTTTCCCTCAGTCACTAAAACCTCCTGACCCTGCGTCTGAAGCTGGAGTGACGGCCACCAACCGTCTAAGCCATGACGCATGGGCGAAGGAACAATGGCCCCCACCCTGCTGGGAGCTCTCCTAGCCCGGGCGCCGGCAGCCGGCCAGTCTGGTTGGAAATGGGTCCTTCCGTCCAGGTGCGTGTGTGGACACTTGGCAGCGATCGAGGCCTTCTAGGACAGTTACCGGCCCCTTCCACGGGGAGAAGGCCACGTAGGAGAGGTGACGTGGCAAGGGGCCCACGTCCTGCTCCCCCACTTACACAGCGGGGGCCCCAGGCAGGTCTCGGAGCTGGGCTGAGCCTCGGGTTTAAGCTCTGCATAAACCAGGTGTTAATGCAAACACAGAAACCCACCGGACGGGTCGACTCTCTCCCAGGACGTTAAGGTAAGGGAGACAAGGAATCGTGTCACGACCTCTTTATCTCTGGGAACAGCTGTGACCCTGTTGTGGGGGACTCAGGCAAACGGAAAAGTGCACCAAATGCCCCCCAACAGGAGAGGCTGAGCGAACGGACACGGGCAGGGCACTGACACGAAGACCACAGTGACCCGGCCACCAAGACAGGAGGACGACACGACCCAAGGACGCCCGGGCTCTGCACGCGCTGCTCCGGGGGAAAGTCTGCAATGACACACGCAGGGATGCTTGCGGTGGGTGGTGGAACTACCCTCACTTCTGGACATTTGCCAGCTGTTTCGTTTAGAACGAGCAGGTATACTGCTGGCCTCGGGGGAGGGGCCGCTATGAGGGTGACAGGAGGGGGCTGGTCAGCGGGGGCTAGGGGACCCCGCGGCTCTGCCTGGCCACTCTCCCAGCACGACCAGAGTGAGAGAAGATGCCTCCTCTTTCTGTACAATGCACAAATATGGGAACCACTTTCTTGCAAACATTCTCGCTTGTTTGTGGATTTGCCTGGAAAATGGTCAAGCTGTTGCAGTGTGGAAAGCCCGAGGCTCCTTATCGGCCCAGGGCTCCGGCCTCTGACTGCTGCAACCGCGGCAGCCGCCAGTGGGGGGTTGGTGGAGTGGTCCTTTGAACAGAAATGAAGCTGCCCCTGGCTCTGGCCAGTCCCAAGTGCACCTTATCTGCAGTGGCCGGTCACTATACAAGCCCCATCCGTGGTTCCGCACACAGAAGGCAGGGAGGGGAGGACCCCTTCCAGGAGTACCCCCGTGGGACTCTAATAAGGGACCTAGTGGGGACAGGTCTTCTGCTACCCCCAGCTGGTGGCCAGGTTATGACCAGTCTGACCTCCCCTCCTGGGGAGAATGATAAGATCTGTGCTTCTCCAAGCTTCCTTTATAATGAGATAAAGTCTGGAAGAACTGGTTTGGGGAGAGACTACCCTGGTAGGATTTACAGATCAAAATCAGTTCCCACAAATAAAGACCAGAATCTAAATTAGACGGCTCTGGCCTCCTGTTTCAGAGACCTGCAAATACACTGCCTGCAGGCATGTACAGGCAGCCACATACAAAGCTGTGACATAATTCCCTGGCACCCATTCACATATGCACCCAGACACCCATGCGTTCATATACCCACGCATCCACATACACAGGTACCCAGGCATCCATACCAGTCACCCAGGCACCCAGGCTCCCATGCAGCCACCTTCCTGGATACCTACTATACCAGACGCGACATGACAGGTGCTGGGGCTGCACAGTGAGAAAGGCATCCCCCCCCCGCCCCCCGTGGGGCTTCCAGGCCAGCAAGAGACCCAGGTGTCCACCAATGACTACACAATTTACCATCTCATTCCCGGCGAGGCGAAGTGCTCCGGAGGTGAAGTCCACCCATGGGGCCCCGTGCAGGCAGCTTTATCTGGATCGAGGCGTCGGGAAAGGCCCCCCCATGTCCCCCAGCTGAGTAAGAATCCAAGCTGAGACCAGAAGAAACCAGTGTTGGTTGGTGGCGTGGGCAGGAAAGACAGGTGAACTGGGATGGGTGTCAGCAAAAGCCCTCAGATGCAGAGGTTGGGCCAGAGGCGGGAGACGGTTAGTATTCACTCACAGGAAGCTCTGTGTGCGTCCGCGTCCACCAGCCTGCCCCGCGCAATGACCGCCCCACAGCCTCTGTCTGAAAGGCCCATGTCTCCATGCACAGCCGTGCGCCGCCGGACCATGCCAGGGCAGGCTCCTGACCTTACAGCCCCGTGCAGATATGACCTTAGGGCAAGAGGAAGAGAGGCAGAAAGGATGTCCCTAGGCAGGTGAGGGAGAGTCAGCGCAGACCCACAGTGAAGTGGTGAGTGGGGATGCCGCCAGGGACCAAGGTGCTTCAGCTCCACTGTTCTGTCCTCTGGGGTCTCACTCCCCCCAAGAGAAGCACTCGGCAAAGCTGGGGAAAGGCTAGTTGAAGTCCTTTCCCGTGTGTTCATTTTGCAGCCCAGGTCCCTGGGGCCAGGTGGCCACTGCCTCCCCGACAGCTCCAGCCCCGTGTCCCGGGGGCACCCCAACTTGTGTCCAATGCTGAAGTCTCAAGCACGCCCCCGGCCCCATGTGTCTCCCCCTTCCTGCCGCCCCCCACCACGCAGGTGTCGGGACGGACAGCGGGGGCCTCCCCCACGCCTCCTCTTCCTCTCGCCCTCTCCCACCCCCTGCCACAGAGTCCTGACAGCTCTGCCCAAAGACAGAGCTGCTGCGGGTGGCTACATGGGGGGCAGCCCCGCTGCGACGGACGAGGACGAGCCTGGTGCCCCGGCGCTGTTCCGCGCGGCTTGCCAGCCCCGACGTCTATCTTACCTCCTCCTACTTCTCTCCGTCTCCCCTGCCGGCCGGGCCACGTCAGCAACCTCCAGCTGGAGCCTTGCCTCACGTCCTGCCTTCCACTCTGTTCCCCACACAGCAGCCGGGGACAGCACGGTGACACACAGGGCAGAGCACGTCCCTCCCTGGCTCCGGACCCCGTGGCGGCCTTCTACTGCACCTAAAGTCCGACCGACTCCACGGCCTTCCCTCTGGGAGCCCTTCATCTCCCAGACGGCAGCGCCCAGGTTGCCTCCTCAAGAGATGAATACGGAAGACAGTCTAGTCTCTTCAACACACGGTGCCGGGAAACTGGACAGCCACATACGGAAGGACGAAAATGGGCCCCTCGTACAGCACGCACAAAACTCAACTCAAAATGGAAGAAAGACCTAAACACGGGACCCGAAACCACACAACTCCTAAAAGGAGAAGTGGGCAGTCATCTTGGACATCGGCCATCGCAACATTTTTCTAGCTACATCTCCTTAGGCAGGGGAAACACGAGCAAAAATGAACTGGTGGGACTTCATCGAGATAAAGTGCTTCTGTACAGAGAAGGAAACAGTCAGCAAATCGGAAAGGCAGCCTGCGGAAGGAAGGAAATATTTGCCGATGACACAGCTGATAAAGCGCTAATATCTAAAATGCAGAGAGAACATACACGATTCAACATCAAACAACAAATAATCTGATTTAAAAATGTGCAGAGGACCTGAACAGACACGTCTCCAAACAAGACACGCGGATGGCCAGCAGACACCCGAGAAGATGCCCCACATCCCTCAGCATCGGGGAAAGGCAGATGGAAACCACAGAGAGGTCCCGCCTCGCCCAGTCAGAAGGGCTCAGATCAGTAACAGCAGGAACCACGAGTGCTGGCAAGGATGCGGGGAAAGGGGACCCTCGTGCACTGTTGCTGCGGTAGCAAGTGGGAGCAGCGGCTCTGGAGAACAACACAGGACGTCTTCCAAAAAACTGAAAATAGAATTACCCTACGATCCCGCAATGCCACCCCGGGCAGTTACCCAAAGAAAACAGAAACGAATTCAAAAGGATACATGTAACTCTGTGTTCTCCGCAGCAGGATCTACAGTAGCCAAGACAAGGAGGCAACGCCAGTGTCCGTGGACAGACGCACGGATGAAGCTGTGGCATGTACGCACGCATACATGCAACCGAGCAGGACTCGGCCAAAGAAAAGAATGAGGCCTTGTCATCAGCAAGGACACAAAAGGACCTAGAGGGCATTCTGCTAAGTGACACAAGTCGGACGGGGAAAGACAAACACTGCACGATTCCACTTACAGGCGCGAGCTAGAAGACCAAACCATGAACCAAAAAACTCAGAAACACAGAGGACAAACTGGTGGTCACCAGACGGGAAGGGAGTCGGGACAGGCAAAATGCGGGAAGGGGAGTGGGAGGTCCAGGCTTCCGGGTACAGGACGAGTCAGTCCTGGGAATGAAAGGAACAGCACAGGGAACGCAGTCGGCGGTATCCCGGCAGCGCTGGGCGGCGACTGGTGGTAGCGGCACTTGGGTTGAGCCTGGCGGGGCGCACCTTGTGCCACAGAATCATTAGGTGACAGGCCTGGAACTCCCACAATGTTGTGTATCAACTACACTCGACCACAAAAAAAGAACATCAAATACATTTAATCTCAACCTGGAATATAACCTCGTAAGGCATCTCATTACCTCGTCCTCACCTACTCTGTCCATGTATACCTCCTCCGCTTCCAGATGTGTCCGCCCCCGCGGCAGAAGGCATCCCATCCCCGCAGCCAACAGCGAGCGCTGGCCCCCTGACCCCCAAGGACTACCTTACGGAACCTCTGCTACAACACAGATCAGATACCCAGCGCCTCCCCCGGGCCCCCCGGGGCCCCATGCCCACCTGCTCTCACCTACGAAATGTTTGGGAGCATGGGAGCAGCAACGACTTCCGTGCGAAGCACACAGCTCTGACTGCCCGTGCAAGATAACCAGCGACCCCCAGGACACCTCGATGAATGCACCCAACTCTTAAAAACCGTGACTGCCTAGGGACCCAGGATCAAATGTCCTTTAGCTTGTTTTGTAGAAACTGTCATATCAGAGCGCTCTGATTCGAAACCTGGTGATCGATAGGAAGTTTGCTCTCTGTGGGGCCATCCAAACGGGAAAGCAATACAATCAAACGTTAATAAAGAATTTAAAAAAGGTTTCCCCTCTAAGGGGCAAGCCTCAAACCTCCTTCATTTCTTCACACTGTTAACAATCTTACAACTAACCCATCTGTGGGATTCTTAGGGCTGCGTGTGCCCAGGAGCAGCAAGGAGCTCAGCGGTCATGGCAGTCCTGGTTTTGCACCGCTGACCACCCACAACCGAGCTCTCAGCACCTGGCACATAGTAGTTGCTCAGTAAATACTGGCTGAGGGACAGACCAGCCTCTTTCTCAGACATCACTCCTTTCCCGGGCAGAAGCCAATGGGCTGTCAGTGCATCGCCAGCTTCATGGCACATGGCTACAAGATCAACCTTAAAAGGATTCTTTACTGAAAAGCAGACCAACACTGTATGTTAATTAATTGAATTTAAATGCATTTTTAAAAAAAGAAGACCACAGGTTTCACATGTGGATGGCCCAGCAGCAAAATGAACTTTTCTCTTAATGCACAGTACTTGACTGATTCTAAACGCACATTTTTAAACCAACCTGAGATGGACGCACCTTACATAACTGACAGAGAGTCTGGGCTGAACTGCAGAGCTTTCCTTCCGGGGTTCCTACAACAGCGATGTGCCTCGTAACTGATGGGCTCGTGAGTTCCGTGAAATGCAATATGTAAAGAAATTGGGCTTCCAGGGTATGCTGGGTTGGGCGCTCCTCTGTCCTGGGGCAGGGGGTTGGGCAGGGCCACGGGGCCCCCCACAAGCTCCACGGGCGTCCCTCGGAGCATCCCTGGGCGTCCCTCTGGGTCCCCAGGAGCACTGCGAGGACAGCCACCGGAGGGCAGCCCGTGCCTTCCCCCGTCTGCCCACAAACCCGAGCCTGGAATGACCCTACGTTCTCCGTAGGACAAGCTCTCTCCACTCTAAACTCCCGGTTTCAGAAGCCAGTGCCCACAGGGCTCTGTGTGCGTTTCCAGCATCACACAGCACACCTGTCCAGCACGCACCTCATGCTACTGTTTGCTACAAAGTCAGTTTCCTTGTGCCTCCTGTTAGCCTCGGAACTCTCAGAGGTCCAAGAGCATCCTTCCTCACCTTCACCCTGGCCCAAACCCAGAGCAGTGCTTGGTGCGTCTGAAGTGTTCGATGCCTCTGTTGAACCGACCCAAACGTCCCTCCGCCTACAGCTGTTTGCCCTGAGGACGACCTCCCCGTACCATACACTCAATTCCAAAGACAGGAAAACGGAGGGAAAAGAAGTCTAGTCATGGATTTCAGGAAAAAAGTAGAAATTCTAAGTCTCTGAAATCATACCTTTCGATTCCTTTTCCGTGTGCAAGCAAGCCTCCTTAACTCCCTGTAAACGCTCGTTGCAGGGAGCGGCCTGATGGTGCCGAATTCCCGATGCTCTTGGGTCTCACTGTACCTGAGACCCTCCTGCTTCTGCTACAAAAGATGACGGTGGAGCGCAGGCACCGGAAAGGCAGCCCCCTTGTCCCCTGTGCCGTTTCGGTTAAGGATAACCTTCCATGCGTGAAACGAATCCAAACCTTTCCTATTCCATATAAATCAGAAATGCTTAAATATCACCCAAAGAGGGAGTGAAACAAACAATGCGCAAACGCAACAGAAGATTCTAGAACACCATCCCTTGGTCTAGGGCACAGAGGTCGACCCCGGCCAGAGAGAACAGGGAGAATCAGTGAGCCGTGTAGGGCCTGGAGCCGGGAGGGGTCAGGCACAACTGGACACCCAGACGGGGGCGGGGGGGCACAAGCCAGGAGAACTCCGGAGAGCCCAGCCTTTCTCTCCTCAGAGACCACAGCTCCCCCAAGGAGCTGCTAGAATCCGGACCTGAAACCCAAACAGGAGATCTGCGAGGGGCAAATCAGAGGTTTAAATGGGGGTCCTATCACCCGAACACCCGGAGAATGGGAAGACTCCAGCTCCATCCAGCATCGCGGATCCAGAGTGCCCTCCCCATGCCTTACGGAGACAGCTACCGGCACAGGGGCCTGCTGGCGGGCAGCCCCGGGCTGGGAAAGCAGAACTAGTGGGCAGGGGGGGCAGAGGCGACAGGCTGTGGCCTTTGGACCCTGGGCACAAAGGAGCAGAACAAATAAATCTCAGTGCCTCCTGGTGCATTTGCCCATGTTTACCAAGCTCTTACCCTTTGCAAAGCAACAACATCCCGGGGAAGGGGAGAGGCAGGAAGAGGGGGCAGTGTTCAAAGAAGCATATGGGGCAGTGGCCTGGGGCAACAGGATTGGGGGCCCTGCCTCTATAGCCAGTCCAATCTGCAGTCTCCCTCTCGGGCTCCCACCCAAGACGACCCACACCTGCGGCAGGAGAGTCTCCCACCGGCCCAGGCGCAGGCACTCGGGGGCCCGGCCCCGACAAGCCAGGCAGCTGCCCTGACTGAGTCCAGGCGCCTCTGGAACAGTGTATGGGTTGGACCCCCTTCCAAGTGTGCTGTAAGGGGTTCTGCGTGTGGATATGCTAGGTATATGCCTGCTCTGACTTTGCTCCTCTTTCCAATGTAAGCCTCTACAGTACCTTCGTTTAACTGCCTTCGCTTTTTTTTTTTTTTAATGTCATAACACTGAAGTCCATCAGTTTGCTATTGATTTTCCAGCAGCCGACCAGGTTGAAACCACAGACTCCGGGAACCAGCCAACCGGAGCAGCTGTGTCCACACGGCCCACGCTCCTCTCACCATTTGGGACCACCAGCTCCCCATCTGAGTGCCAAGACTCCCTGTGTCTCTCACGGAGCCTCCTTCCTTGGAACGCCTCCGACTCCCCACCTCTGTGTCTCCAGGGCCTGCCCCTTTACCCTTACCCACATCTGAGCTGTACCCAGTCCAGCCCTGCCCCCACCGGCCCAAGGGTGCTGTTCCTCTCTGTCCAGAGCTGGGTCCTGGACATCTCACCACCCTCCCTCTGACAATGGGCCTCATTTCGACCAGCCTCCCTGCCTCCAGGCTCGCGCCTTCCGATGTTATCTAGAAGCCCGCCTTCCTGAAGAAGTGATCATGCGACTTCCTCGTTCAATACCACTGAGGACTCCTTAATGTTTGTGTTGCGGGATGGGGGAGGGGGGTCCAGACTCCTCAAAGTGTCCCTCAAAGACAAACAAGTCAGTGAAATCCCACTGCCCCCTCCTGGAACCCCAACGCCCCACGTACTCACTGAAACCTACCCAGTGTGCATCTGGCCCTCAAGCTGTCCCCTCCACCTGCAAGGATCATCGGCCCCCAGCTCCACACGTGCAAACCCTCCAGTCCCACCAAGGTGGGCTGGGAAAAGTCTCAATTCCAGAAGCTTTCCCCTGCCAAAGATGGAGGGGACCCTTTACTCCTAACTCTGATGACCCGTACTTTCTTCTTTACTAGCCCCCCCCACACACACACACACCCCTGAATCTCTAACACAGGGACCTTTCCGCACTGGGAATTCCTGGAGGGCTGGCTTGGTCTGACTGCCACCAGCATCCTCCTCAGGGGCTTAGTAAGCGCCAAGGCGGGATGGTAGCTGTCAGCACGCAGCACCCAAAACTTGACAGCCGCCAGCCCCGGTGTCCCCCCCTTCCCATTCTGGGGCGCCCCTCAGGGAGGGCACTCTCCCCGCCGGAAACAGAACTCCCTGCTCCCCTTCCCGAACAGGTACACATGCCCACTCGTCATGACCCAGTCACCCGTCCCAGATCTGCTGGGCGCGCACGGGGGTCGCGGACCGCACCCCGAGGGCGGGTCCACCCGCGGAGGCAGCGGGCACGAGCCGGACCGGGCGGGGATGCTCCGGCGGCCGCGGGGCTGCGGGCCGGGCGCCGGTGCCCACCGAGGACCAGGGCGCGGCGCGGGGACAGGGGGGCGCAGGGGACCGGCGCTCGAGGGCGGGCCGCGCGGGGGAAGGCGCGACTTCCACCCCGGGCCACCCTGTTGAATCGCGGCTCCAAACTTTTCCCCGCGCCCGCGCGGTGCCCTCCCGCCGCCCCAACCGCCGCCGGAGACGCCGCGGGGCCCGGGGCGCGAACAGGCGGCGGCTCGCGATGGGGAAGCCCTGGGCGGCTGTTCTCGGAAGCCGAGGGGGTCGCGGGCCGGCGCTGCGCTTCCGGGGGCCGCGAGGCCCGCGTCCGCCGCCCGCGGGGCCGGTGCTGATGCTGCGACGCGCGGGCCCCGGTGCGCGCCTGTCCCCCACCCCCGCCCCGGCACCGTCCCCGGTGCGCGCGGGGCCCCGGCCGGGCCTGCGGGCGGGCGCGGCCGCTACTCACCCGGAGGGTTGACCGCCGCCGGGGTTGCCATCTTGCCGGGAGGCCGGGCGGGGCGGAGCGCGGCGCGGAGCCGGGCCCCGGAGGGCGGGCGGGCCCAGGCGCCGCCGCCGCCGCCACACAAAGGACGGCGCGGGCGGGCGCTGCCTCCGCTCGCCCCGCCGCCGCCGCCGCCGCCGCCCCGCCCCGCCCCCGCCTCCCGGGCCGGCCTTTGTCGCGCGGCGGGGGGCGCGGGCCGCCGCTCCCCGCCGGGTCGTAGCACCGCGAGACTTGCGCCGCGGGCCGCGGGCCCCCCGGGGTGGGGGTGGGGGTGGGGGGCGCGGCGGGCGCAGGTGCTCGGGCCGGCCCCGCGCGGGTTTGGGCGGGGGGGGGCGGACCGGCCGGCGCTCGGGTGTCCGGGACGCAGCGCGGAGGCCGGGGCCGGGGCGCGGAGCGGGTGGGGCGAGAAGCCCATTAAGATGCAGAGGGAAGCGGTCCTGAGAGGCGCGGGGAACAAAGGCGCCCAGTGCGGCCCACTTAGCATGCCGGCGCCGTGCCGCCTGGCTCTCCGGGGCCGGGGCCGCGGCCGAAGGGTGGGCGCCCGGCGCCCAGAAATTCCCAGGGCCCGGACAGCTTGGGAGCGCGCTCGGTGCACACCCCGGCCCGGCAGCCGGCCCAGGAATCGCGAACGACTTAGCGCTGAGGAGGGCACTCAGCTCTGCTCCTCCGGCCCGGGGACTGGCCTTGGCTATGACCCGAGGTTGTTGTGAGAGCCGTGGGGACACAACCAAAGACAGAATTGAACAGATTTTTAAATGTTTTGATCTGCATGCCCTGGTGAGGTTATGCCGCAGAGAGCTGGGGCGACCCTCTGTGCTTCCAGCAGACACTCCGATGGCTGTGAAAGCTCATGGCTCATAGGAAGAAAAGTGGGTGAGGCGGGTGCCCCAGGTGCGAAGCTCAGGCGGATGGGTGAATCCATCCCAGGTGAGAGCCAGAGAAGGGCAAGATGGCTCCTCATGGAGACAGGTTTGCAGAAGCATCCGACCCTTTCGCATCCCTCCAAAGAAGCATGGGGTGGAGGGTAGAAAAACAGTGCCTGGGATGTATTTTCAAATAGGCGCCGTCTTTGGGGAGTATTTGTGACTATTGAGCTGACTAACAGGCGCTTAATGATAGTCATTTGGTTATCGACTGGGCAGACATTGAGTGTCTGCGTGTGCCAGCTAGGTGCTGGGTGTAGGCACGATGGGAAGGAAGCCACCGGGGCTCTGTTCTCCCAGGACCTAGCCTGGGGCTGGGGAGGAGAAGAACCCCAAGAAGATAGTCCTACTTGGGACGCACACAGTTGCTGCAGGGGGTTGGGGGGGGTAGGCTGAAGGGGCGCAGGCAGAGAGACCACGAAGTGAGTGATCATGGAAAACGAAAATTGGGCTCTGATGAAATGAGCAGGGCGTGGAGAGGCGGGTGGACAAGATCTTTCCTTTCGTGTCGCATTTGGCCACGCGATAGGCCCGGCCCAGGGAGGTAAGGAGAGGAAGAGCATCTCAACCGCCGGCTGGCAGCCCCGGCATCCTTGAATGGAGTAGACTGTCCCCGCCACGACGCCAAGGGAGAAGCTTCCTTTCCGCATGCCCCATCAGATACCCTCGCGCGCCCGCCTCGCAGTACCCACCCGACTCAAGATTCCGTGCGGGAGATGCGAGAGCAAGTTCACCTTGGCTCACCACGTCCCATGAGGGGAAATCCCTCTTAGATGTTCCCTTTCCGGCCCTGCTCGCCACGGGCGGCTGTGTCTGGTGGCGCGTCTCCGTGCAGGGCACCGGCCTCGCTGCACCCCTGCTCCCACCAAGCTCTGCACCTCCCACCCTCTGCACCCCTTGGAAGTCAGCCTTTCTCCGGGGGGGGGGGTCCCTATCAGCCGTGACCTGTGGCTCCCTTTGACATCACCTGCAAACAAACATATTTCTGATATTTGTCCTGAAAAAGGAAATTGGGGGACATAAGGCATCACCACACACATGCGCATGCACACGTGCGCGCGCGCGCGCACACACACACACACACACACCCCTAACAAGGACATGCCTATGTGTTGACAAGCTTGATTTCCATACTGTGCTGAGCCCTGCTGCCCATTTTGCAAAGGTCACTTGGCCGACATCTTTAATCCTTCTGTTCGCCTTCGTCCTTTGCAAAACACAGGTGGCACACGGCTAGCGGCTCGGGGCTGCGACGCGTCCATACTCTGCTTCGAGTCTGTCGTGCTGTGGTTTTCCGTAAGTGAGAACGGGTGTGACATGAACAGAAGGAGACATTCTACCTTCTCCCCCACTCCCTGCACCTCTCGGGTGGGTGATCTTTGACCTTGACCAACTCAGCCCTCGCCCTTTGCCGATCAGGGACCAGAGGCTCCAGGGAGAGAATCCCAAGGTCACGCGGCTCGGTAGCCTGGCAAGACTTGGAACCGGCTCACCCATGGCGCCAGATTTGGTGGCTGGGCGGGGGAGGTTTCCTGAAGGGGTAGAGAAATGGGGGGTCTGGGCCCTTACCTTCTGTCTCGCCCTCTTGCTCCCTCTCTTCCCTCTTGTTAAATAGGTAAATACCCAGAAACATCGATTGTGGAGGAAAGCCCCCGCTCCTGAGTAAACAGTCGGAAATGGGGCGGTTAGTCATTGCTGAATACTGAGTGGCGTTTACACAGCACAGTGGTCTCGTGCTAATTATGAGAGCTAGTAGACTGTGACCAGCTAACAGGCTCAGGAATTCCGCTCAACCTTTAAACAACCTAGAACTCTTTTAAATTCCGAAGGAGGCTGTTGAATTGGAAGCTGAGATTTGCATGTTTTAAAAAAAGGAATGAAGGCAGACCCGCTGGGCCCACAGCACGTGATCCGTGACGGGGAGCGTGCTTCTCCCAGAAGTGCCCTGGGCCGGCAGCCATCGCGCGGGCGACACTGGCGGAGGGAAGCAGCCTGTCGCCTCGCCCTGCGTCCCAGCCCTGTGAATCCTGACACGAGAGACAGGGCTCCCGTCGCACGATGTGTGGTGACCCCAGGATTGTTCTCTTCTCTTCCCTTTAAGATAGCAAGAGGCCAGGAATGAAAGCAGGACCTTCCTCCGGATAAGACGGCATGGAAGGGCAGACAGACAGACAGACGGCCAGGCTGCCAAATCTGCGAGCAGGGGCACCTCTCTTCGGCACACTGCTCGGCCCCGTTTCCCCCCGCTGCTCCCCCTTCTTCCCAACCTGTTGCTCTTCTCTAGACAGAAAGGTGGTGGAACCCCCGGCTAGTGGGTCTCCCCAGTACTCTCAAAGGCAGGAACTTGAGCTGGATGGGGCCGCGGGTTTACAGAGAAAGACAGGAGCACTGCCTTTGAAATGGAGTGTGGCCCAGGTGTCCTCTGTCACCAACACACACTGCTCTCTGCCCTGGAGCTTGGTAAAGCCCCTCACGGCGCCAGTACGGCAGGCGAGGCGAACCCCTGTGCTGAGTGCCAGCAACCATGGACTTGAACGTGGTGATGCTGGTGCCCTGCACACACAGGAGGCTTTAGAAGGTGACCTGGATAACCCAGCAGAGAAGAAGGAACATGTGGCAGGAACCCTGCCCCCCCTCCCCCCAGAGAGAGATAGACAGACAGACATAGACACACACACACACACACACACACACACACACACACACACACACACACACGGGGAGGGGCGGAGCCTCTGGTTCTGCCCCAGGGAAAGCGGGAGAGGAAGGGGGAAGGACAGGCTGTCAGCCCGACCCACGTGTTCCGACTTCCATCTTCTGGCCTGAGTCCCAGCAGAGGCACCTCCATTGAGCTGATGGAAAAGCCAACAGCTGAGGGCTTCCCCCCATTTGGAGCGCAGGAGGGGGACCGCACAGGGTGGTTCTGGAGGGATTAGGGATGCGGACAGAGCGCTGGGCCCCCCGTGACGCTCCGGCTCTGTGGAGCCTCCGCGTGGCCTCCTCGTGGTCCCGCGTGCTGGGGATGCTTGCATTCCCGCAGGTGAGGGGACCCGGAGGTACTGAGTCGAGGCTCCCAAGTGCCTAGGGGAGGAGGACGAGTGGCTCAAGGAGCAAGGCGCATCGAACAAAGCCTCCAAACCAGGGCCCCAGATCTCAGCGACAATCCAGGCCTCCCAAAACTGCCTTCAAGTTCACCGGCCAGGTGACCACCCAGCCACTCAGGATGGAGGGGAGCAAGGATCCCAGGGACCTTGTCCCCCACCAGCCCCCCCACCCAGACACCTCCTTGAAGAGGGGGTGGCGGGATACAGGCCTCGGGAGGACCCTGCATCCCGTCTGAAGGAGACCACCGTCTGCGCAGGAGATCCCGTCCGTGTCAAGGTGAGAGTCTAGTTGGTTCAAGGAGTCTGGGATGAGTGGATTTCTGCCCCCACACGTGGCATAAAGGGACATTCCGAAGCCAGAACATGACGGACACACGTCTACGGTGAAAATGCCCACAGGCGCGAACTTCCTCCCTGGAGAATCCATCCCCGGGAGCTGCTCTCGGGCGAGAAGAACCCGGCATCCTACGACCTGGGCTTCTTCAGGCATGGGTGCGGCAGGTGCCTGTCCCAGGCGGGGTCTCAGGCTTTCTCGGTCGCCGGCGGCATGCCGGTGGCCTTCTCGACCGCGTGGAGCTCTGTAAACCGCACTCTCAGATCGTGGCCTCGGGAGCCACACGGCCCGTGTGCAAACACTGTGTTCACCTGCCGCGTGGCTCCATCTCTGTGCCTCATTTTCCTCGTCTGTGAAACAGGGAGAAAACAGTCCTCACCCCACAGGGGTTTTGTGAGAACTAAGGGAGCTAACATTCGAGAAAGGCTTCGAACACGATTTCGCATGTGGTTGGCAAGACGTTTTTGCTGATACAGCTTGTTATCCAAGAAGGAAGGTTCAGGAGCCAAGGATGAAAGGGGGCACATTTTGGGGGAGAAAAAAGGAATCCAAACCCACAGCGACTGACAGTTGGGAAAATAGCGTCAAGACGACTGCACCTCAGAAGCTATCCCCAGAGAAACCGTCACAGCCGCAAATACTTTTATTAAACAGGAATCGATGCAAACAAGTGAGCCCCATTCCGGTTAAAATGGCAGAGGCTGTCGGTAAGGACTTACCGCTTTGCACCTGAGAGCTCCGCAGCTCAACGAGGTGCCCACGGAAGACGCCAAAGGAAGAGTGAGGACGCAAACACAGTCATACTTTAGGAGAACTGAACCGTGCCTCTGAGCGTCGCCAGGGCTCACTGCGCCAGTCTTCTCTCCTAGTCACCTCAACCTGCGTCCACGTGGGGAAGACCCAGCTCCGGACAAGGAGAGTCGGCACAGTCTCTGGTTCCCACGCGTGGAGAGGGGCTCTGTCTCTTCCTGCAGTAGAGTTCAAGGCCGGGGCTGCCCTAGCTTCGATGCCCACCCCCGGGATCAACCATCCCACGGGTCAGTGACCATGTCCCCCTCTCGGGATGGGAGACCCAGTCCTATAAGAAGAAAGCGCCTCCTGGTGGGAGCCCGTGGCTCCAGAGAACAGGGACAGTGTCCTATTCTTTAACGTAAGGCTGTTTCCACAGATGGCCACTACGACGAGGGAGAAAAATGATCCGAGATAAATGCGGAGACTGACTTAGCAAGAAGTCAGAAATGTTTATGAGAAATAAAAAGAAGCATCTGTGAGTTAGTCCAAGGGCCAGTCTTTGGAAAGGAGCGCCATGTACCCACCAGCCCCCGCCCTCCCCACCAGCCATGGCGCTCTGATAAAGTCCAGCTCTGTCGTCTCCGACACACGAGGCACACCGCGGTACCTCCTTTCCCCAAGATGCCCTTCTCCCCGTGGGCTTCTGCTTCCTGGGGAACCGTCCATTGCCAATTGCCTCCTCTCTTCCGGTGGAAACTGGGGAGCTTCCCCCATGAAGGGGCTCCGTGTCCCAGCTGTCCCCTTACTCTGCCACGTGCCCACTGTGCTGGCATCCGTTTCCTGTGTATGCACATTTCATGAAGTTGTGAGCTTGGGCTTTCATATTTGTGTCTCCTCCCTGGTGCCCAGCTCCTATCCCGAGCCACAGGAGATATTCTAGTATGATGGAGTGAGTGGGGGGCGGGATGCGGGGAAGGCGACCGTCTCACCAGACCACAGTGCTCGCAGGGCCCACCGCGCCTCTGGCCCGTGTCCTCCGCGGTAGGACACACGGTGAACGCTGCCGAGGGCGCGTCCCCGAACGTCCCTCACAACGCCTCCTGGCTGGGCTTTCATCGTCTTTCCTGCTATTATCCGGATCGTGTTATAGTAAAAGCTGCATCAGTCTCTCTTGGGGAACAAGAGGGAAGGAGCGTGAGTAAGGGCCACTCCGAGCTCGGCGCCCTCCTCGGGGGCAGTCCTCCTGCTCCCCCGGTGCGTGAGGAGGAGCTCCGTGGCTCTGTCTCCAGCGGCGACCGCATCCCCCGCTCCCCGACGCTCAGCTCTCTAGGACTTCCAGTCGCCTCGCTCCGTAGCTTCCTGGCTTGGGCATTTTTGAGTTGGCCTTGTTCGTGGCGAAATGCCACCGTGTGCATTTACTCAGATTTCTTAGGTAGCCACGTTCCCGTTTTATTAATCCATTTTGGAAACTACCCTCACCGATGGCAATCTTTTTTTTTCCAGCTTAATAAGATTGTCTGACCGTCTTAGAGGGTGATTCTAAAGAGGTGCCTTTGGGCTCACGTTGTTCGTAAAGAGTCGTTACTGCTTTAAAATGCCGCACGAGTAATGGCGCTGGTGAACGATCACTCTGTCGGCGGGTGATCCTCAGCATTCCGCTGGCGCCCACATGGCGCTCCGAGAGCGCATGCCCAGGCCGAGCTCGTTATCCAGACAGCTCGTCTGCGACTGCTCCATCATTAGCCCGCGTGTGGCCACACACGGGACGGGTGACGAGGGCTCCCTCCCCGCAGGCCACACTGACGGGGGAGATAAGCGCGTTTCTGTCGAAGAACGTTTAGTTTGAGCCCACGGAGTCGAGCTCCTGGAGGGCTGAGATTCTGGTCTTCTGAATATCTCCCTATTTTAAACACAGTCTTGGGACTTTAGAATTGAACTTTAAGAAAAAACCCATCTCAAACGTAAGTTAGAGGCGAACCTTAGAAACTCGCCAGCTGTCCCTGCTTGCATCTCCATCAGGGACCGAAGTTAGAGGGGGACCAGCTCTGGGCTGAGCCGTCAGCATCCCTGGTGAGGTGGGGGTTGCTGGGGAGGCGGGTCCGTTTCCGTGGCTCCATTGCTGTGTCTCAGAGGGTGACATGAACACCGCCTCTCCCCATTAGCAGGGGGTCTAGTCTTCCACAAGGTTTCCAGCCCCCCGGTGCCTCCTGGGGCTCTCAAGGAATCTGAACGTCCCACGGGCCTCACCACGGCAGCCGGCCGCCTCTTCGTGTAGCCATTCCAGACCTCTCTTCGGCTCGGGACCTGTGTCTCCTGGGGATCCCGTTAGGAGGATCTGCTCTTCTGGGCACCGTTGCCCATGGCAGGGCTGCCGTCTGGGCCGACCCGAGGGCCTCTGCTCTCATCCCCAAAGGGCGGTTTCTCTTCTTCTCAGCACCTGTGAACGGGACCAGAAGCCCCCGGGGTCTGCAGCTGCAGGGCCAGGTGCTGACGGCCCCAGAAACTGGCCACTCCATGTGCTGCTGACCCCTCTGCCTCTTGCACTCAAAACCCACTTGCTGTCATCGGAACACGGAGCCACACCACGGAACAGGGTGTGTCGGTGCCACCAGCCTACTGCTCCCGCGCCCCACCCCCACCCCATGTGCTCTAGCCTCCCCTGCTTCTTCAAGTCCAGAGCCCTGGTTTGCTCGAGCTCCCAGAGAGAGGGGAGATCCCTCCCTTGGCTAACTAGTTTACGGTCACCAACTCCCTGAGAGTATGGAAAGGAGGGACCCGCCTTTCCTTCCTGCCCCACCGGGCTGGTGGGTCTCTGCCCCTGCAGTCTCTGCCCTCCGCTCTCTGCCCCTGCGGTCTCGACAAGACGGTGGTGAGGCTGGCAGTGGTACCCTTCCCTACGCCTGGGCTCCTCGAGCTTAACATATGATTATAAAGCAAATTTCCCGTTATATAGAAAGATCAGTGCAGGTTGGGGAAGGGGGTGGCCAGCATGGGGTTATTCCGTCATTCCCGTCACCGTTCGGTGCGCTGTAACCGACGGCATCACTGAGCGGAGACGAGCGAGAAAATGCTCGGGAGAAAGCACAGATCTTCGCGTGTCTCTGTGTCATCCCTCAAGCTTCTAAACTTGTGACTTGGGGCGCCTGGGGGGTTCAGTGGGTTAAAGCCTCTGCCTTCAGCTCAGGTCATGATCTATGGGTCCTGGGATCAAGTCCCGAGTTGGGCTCTCTGCTCAGCAGAGAGCCTGCTTCCCCTTCTCTCTTTCTGCCTACTTGTCATCTCTGTCTGTCAAATAAATAAATAAAATCTATAAATAGATAGATAAATAAATAAATAAAATTGTGATTTAAGCAGAAGGTTCGTTGACCAAATCATCTTTGGTTTTATGATCCTTGAAGGGAAAAGTAATAATAGTCAAAGTAATCGTAACTTTTATTATTTAATCATTAATAGATTTAATTTAATAATGAAAATATTTGCTGTGAGAACCGTCTGCCTGACCGCCCCCACACCCCCCGAGGCTTGCTTTGGTCACACACCTCACAAGGATTTGCTCAGACAGGGACCCCGCCCGCGAGACCCCAGCCGCCTGGCCGGGGGTGACGCATCCCAGACGCTGTTAGTGGAAGGTGTCCTGAAACCCTCACGGTCCCTTCTTTCCCGGGGATGGGTGTGTTCCTCGTTGGGAGATTCCCTCGTGACTCTCTCGGTGCCCACAGAGAAGAGCCGGGTCGGCACAGCTGTTTCTGAGCGACTGAAAATTGAAGTCAGAACCCTGGGTTGGGACCGAGCTCAGGGCTCAGCTCGGAGGCGGGAAGCCAACCCGAAAGCGACAGAACCGTCCGAGGCAGATGTCGACTCGAAAGCTCTTTCTTCCCTCACAAGCAGAAAGAACCGGAACCGAGAATCTGAGTATTGCCCTGAAGATCAATATATATTTGAAGAAAGAGGAGGAAGCCGGGAGGAGGAGGAAGAGAAGTTGCTACTGACAGTCAAAACAGAAACCCAGGACGCCTCGGTGGCTCAGCGGGTTAAGCCGTTGCCTTCGGCTCGGGTCATGATTCCAGCGTCCGGGGATCGAGTCCTGCATCGGGCTCCTTGCTCTGCAGGAAGTCTGCTCCTCCCTCTGCCTCTGCTGCCACTCTGTCTGCCTGTGCGCTCACTCGCTCTGTCTCTCTCTCTCTCTCTCTCTCTGACAAATAAATAAATAAAATCTTTAAAAAAAAACAAACAGGGGTGCCTGCGTGGCTCGGTGGGTTAAAGCCTCTGCCTTCTGCTCAGGTCATGATCTCAGGGTCCTGGGATCGAGCCCCACGTCGGGCTCTCTGCTTGGCAGGGAGCCTGCTTCCTCCTCTCTCTCTGCCTGCCTCTCTGCCTACTTGTGATCTCTGTCTGTCAAATAAATAAATAAAATCTTTAAAAAAATAAATAAATAAAAATTTTAAAAAATAAAAAAACAAACAAACAGAAAACCAAATAGAAAATGAATATAGTCAATGACTCCTTTGTGGACAGGAAGCCGTGGTCTGTGTCAAGGAAGCAACGTGTGTCCAGGGCTCCCGTGGAACCCGTCCACGTGGCTGGCTCCTCCCCTCGGCGGGGGATGCATTTGTCTATCGTGACTTAGTGACACTGGCCCCGAGGCCACCTGTCCCGTCTGCCGTCACCCCACACACCCCCCTCTCCTTCCCTGGTATCATCCGGTTACCGAAGGAGGTTTGCTGTGAGGAGGTCATGAGCTGGTCGGCCCACAGGAGCTGTTGTACTTTCTATTTTTGTTCCCATTAAAAATAAATTGGCATTTGGTCAGTTCAGTCCGTCTCTCAAGGTCTGATAAGTCTGCTTGTGGTTAAAAAAAAAAAAAAAAGTGAATGTTCCAGACCATGCACGAAGGTCACACCCCAGGCTGGTGCTGAGAACCTCGTGGCTGCCCTGGAGGGCACTGTGGTCTTGCTGGTTTCCAGCTTTAATCAAAATGATCTAAATAACGACTTTATCACGTGTGTAATTATGTGAATATGCAGGCTTGTATCTATACATATGTTATATGTACATAAAATGCCTGAAAGATTCAAAATTATTTTTGTATGTATTTTATTTAACCCTTTGTAACTTTTAAAAAGTATTTTATTTTATTCTATTTATTTATTTAAGAGACAGAGAACACGAGCAGGGGGAGGAGCAGAGGCAGAGGAACAAGCAGACTCTGTGCCGAGCACAGACCCCCAACTCAGGGTTCAACCCCACAACCCTGAGATCGGGACCTGATCTGAAATGAAAAGTCAGACGCTGAACCGACTTGAGTCACCCAGGTGTCCCACCCTTTGTAACTCTTTAATTCACTTTCTCAGAGTTACTTTCTGTAACTCTTTTATTCTCTTTCTCATTTCACAGGTCTGGTGAGTGATATTCAGAGAGGTTGAGTGACTTGCCCAAGGTCACACAGCGAATGAGTTCCAGAGCTAAGTATATGAACCCAGACTGGTCTGTATCCAAAGTGTTTGCTTCCTCAATCTCCGAGTATTAATTAATGCAAAAAAAAAAAAAAAAAAAAAGAAAGAAAGAAAAAAAGAGGCAGCCCACTGATAGACGCTATCTCATTTTAACACGCACACTTGAAGTGTAGCTTCCTGGATTAACTTCATGAGGTAACTTGAAATACGATGTAGGAGGCTAGAAACTGTGGAAACAAGTAGCGTGAGCAAGTGTGAGAAGATACGATGGTTCTCGTGCCCGGGGTGAGGTCAGGCCCCCGTGGCGGGAGCCTGGAGGCTGAGTGCTCTGAGGGCTGGTCGCCTGGTCCCACTGGTCACCTGGTCAACATACCCTGTGAGGAGCATGTTGTTCCTGGTGCTGCTGGTGGTTTTGGTTATCCAGACGCGTCCCCCAGCTGTGCTGGATGTTTGGGTGAAATCGGAAGCAAACTGACCTAACTTCTCTAAAGCATAAAGTTGTGTTTCCAGAGGTCTGTGCCTGCACATCCTGTTTGTAGCATCAGCGACAGGGTGAGGAGGTCTTCTCTTGGTGGTGGCTGAGTCCCCAAACACAGAGATGCAGGGGGAGACACGGGGGAAAGCTAGAACATAGGGCCTCTTCAGAATGAGTTTCATACCTCTTAGGTTCCTTTTAGTTGCTTTAAAGTGGTTTACTTTCCCAACTTTCTGTACTCTTCTATTTCAAAATAATTTCAGACTCCCAGTAGCGTTGTAAAAATAGTAGAAAGAATGATCATACGCATTTCACCCCAACTGCTAACATTGTACAACACTTGCTTTACTGCTTCCTCTCCATGGATCTTCACGTTATCTTTTTTCTGAACATCTGAGAATATCAGAGACACCGTAGCCCTTTCTGCCACACTCCAGTGTGCGTGTCCTAAGAGTAAGGGCTCACTTTTAAGTCACCACAGTATCACGATTACAATCAAGAAATTATCAAAAAAAGAAGTGATCAGAATGCAGTGTAATTATCTAAGCTGCAAATATTATTCATTTTTCCCAATTATCCAAAAAAAATGTTCTTTATGGAAAAAAGGAATTCTGGTTCAAGAGCCTGATCCCAAATTATACATACTCATGTCTCTAGAGTCTTCTTTAATCTAGAAATGTTGCTACTTTTCCCCTTAGACCACCTTATTTTTGTAGAACACTTTAAGGGTCACAGAAAAATCCCAAATGTCCCCTGCACCCACATGCACCGTCTCCCCCTCCACCAACGTCCTGCACGACAGCGGGACATTTGTTTAGTCGATGAATGGGTGACGTTGACACATTATAATCCCTCCATAGTCCATAGTTTACACCTGGGTTCACTTTGGGTGTTGTACGTTCTATGGGTTTTGACAAATGTTTAATGACTCTTATCCACCAGGTATACAAATCGTATCACTGCCCTCAAGATACCCCGTTCTCACCTGCCCGTCTCTGCCCTGCTCTGAACCCCTGGCAAGCCCTCATCTTTCTACTGCTTCCACATCTTCGCCTCTTGCAGAAGGTCATCACGTCGGCATCCTACAGTAGGTGGCCTTTTCAGACTGGCTTCTCTAAGTGAGGTCCCTCCAGTCTTCGCTTGGCTAGACCGCTCACTTGTTTTTGGTGCTGAATGGTAATCCCGTTGTCTGGGTGGACCACAGTGTGCTTATCCCCTCCCCTCCAGAAGGACGTCTGGGTTGCTTCCTCGTTTGGGTCATGATGAACAAAACTGCTGCTAGAGACATCCACGGGCAGATTTTGCACGGGCACGGGTGCCATTCCAAGATTCCGTTGCTGCTTTTCTCAGAATCGTCTGGGGAGGAAATTTCTAGAGCGGTACTTCATGGGTTCTGGACGCATACGTCCCGAAACAGGGTTTGCCTTAGAATCACTGGGCTTCACAACCATTGTCACGTAGATGCCATAGGAATTCCCTTTCCATGCGAAACTTGGACAAAAAAACCTTTTGTTGGTCCTTTCTAGGAAGAGCCGGAAAGTACAGCATCGAGACTTGCAGAATGTCCTGAAGACACCAGTGAACGCTCGTGTAAGAAATACTGCCCTTTTCCAGCGTCTTGAGGGTCCAGGGGACGACAGCACAAGGAAACACAGGGGCGCTGACAAGTCTGAGTTGAACATGATTCAGAAGAAGAGCTCTGAACGTTTCCAACTTTTAGGACAAGAGGAACTAATGTGTGCGTAACAGAGATACACGAAAGCAAACCACAAGGGTGATGAGATCCCACCGCACACCCGTCAGAAGGGCTAAAATCAACAACACAGGGAACAACAGACCTTGGCGAGGAGGCAGAGGAAGGAGAGCCCCGTGCACGGTGGGTGGGAACGCGAGCTGCGCATCACTCTGCAAAACAGTATGGAGGCTCCTCGAAAAGTTAAAAATAGAATTACCATGTGATGCAGGAATTCTACCCGCGGATACTTGCCTAAAGCATAAAAAATACTAAGTCAAAGGGCTATAGGCCCCCCAATATTTATAGCAGCGATGTCCACAAGAGCCAAATTATGGAAAGAGCCCAATCCATCAGCTGATGAGTAGATAAAGAAGATGTGGTAGACACACACACACACACACACACACACGCACACACACACACACCTCACACACTGGAATACTACGCAGCCATCACACACACACACGCACACACACACACACCTCACACACTGGAATACTACGCAGCCATCACACACACACACACACACACACACACACACACTGGAATACTACGCAGCCATCAAAAGAATGAAATTTTGCCTTTTGCAATGAAGCGGATGGAGCCAGAGGGTATTATGCTGAGCGAAATAAGCCCTTCAGAGAAACTCAAAGACCCCGTGATTTCCCTCCTATGTGGAATTTAGGAAACAAAATAAATGACAGAGACAAACCAAGAACCAGACTGTTAACCATGGAGCACACAGGAATGGTGACCGGAGGGGAGCTGTAGGGAAACGGTGGGCAGAGGGGCCGGGCTGGGGAGTGCGCTGATGACGGGCGCGGAGCACTGCACGGAAGCGTTGAGTCGTACACGGCACACCTACAACTAACATCTCACCGTCTGTGAACTATGCTGGAATTTCTTTAAAAGAATGGTGTATGATGAAAACAGCTCTCCAGATACATCTAGATACATCTAAAAGAACTCTTCCAATAATATGAAGGAAGGATTTAGGTATGAAGGACGTACGTCAGTGCTGTTTTTCCTTTTGTTTTGCTGCATAGGCCAGCGACGGACGGCATAGTCGTCGGTGTCTCTGAGACACACGTTTGTTCCCCTGCCCGGACGTGAGGCAGAGACAGAGGCGAGGTGTTCACTCAGGCCGGTCCGACTCCACACCCCGGCTCTTAGCACTTTTCAAAGCGGCATTTCCGACGTGACGGCAGCGGCTCCGTCTGCCGTGGGAGCCCCCCGGAGCGCAGAGTGTGGGCGCAGGGATGCGGGGAGCCTGCGGGAGCTCCCAGCAGGCCCTCGGGCCTCTCACTGTGATCTGGGGGTCGGGGAACCAGCATTCCTGGGGCCATTTGCAAATTGAAAATGCACTGCACGGGCCTTCTGGAGCTGCACAGTGACCTCAGAAGTGGTTATGATGGGCAGGACGATGAAAATCTCTGCGTAAGTCGGGTCAGGGCATAAAGAGAACAGGATATAGCTTCGAGTCAAACGTGGCGTTGGGGGCAACCTAAAGGGGG
Organism: Mustela erminea; assembly: GCF_009829155.1. NCBI lineage: Eukaryota > Metazoa > Chordata > Mammalia > Carnivora > Mustelidae > Mustela > Mustela erminea. The sequence goes on along the minus strand of NC_045618.1, from coordinate 1,546,734 downwards.
GTAGCCTGTGCTCTTCCTCCCCGCAGCGCACCCCCAACACCGAGACCCCCGTACCAGCAGGGCCGCCGTGGCCGTGGCGCCAGTGGGCCGGGCCGGGCACCCTGCACCGTGTGAATCCTCCTTTATTTGCTTCCAGTGCCTCATAAATACGATGGGTTTTTCCCACTAAATTGTACCGGAGCCCGCTCAGCCTCCCGGGATAACGTTTCCGGCTCCCACAGGGCATTTTCCCTCTTCGTCCCAGAGCACGTTCAAGGAAAGCGCAGTCCAGGACATCGGTCTTCCTTTGCAGAAAGCAGAGCCTACAACACAGGACCTCACGCTTAATTAGCACATTAACATAATCACATCAAGGACAGGCAGAGCGCTGACAATAGGAAATTGGATACATCGATGCAAATGACTCCAGCCTCTGCTTTATAATTAGACCAAAAAAAAAAAAAAAGTCTGGCATAGACGCTGTTGGATGCACTTCCTGTAGCTGTTTCCCATTCGCGACGCGGGAGTCGTTGACACCAAACACCGCTGATCTGTCTTCGCAATTAAAGGAGCCGAAAGTGTGAGCATGTGTTTTCCGACGCACCGGCTCCGTTTTGACCTCCTGCGCGAAACGTAGATGCTCTTTTGCTTTCCACACAGCTGCCAAAGCTCTCACGCTTCTCTGAGGAATTTTGCAAACGAAAACGGGGAACCCGGCTGATTTCAAGGGCTCGGGATGCAAAAAGGCCTAAAGCGGGCAGAGGCATAGCCAGAATGAGGTCAGGACGGTCCCCCAGGGCCCCGAGGAGCTCCGCCAGGCCGGCCCGTTTGGAGGGTCGCACCATCACAGGCGTAGAACCTCCGAAGCGGTCGTTCCCAGAGTGTGTTCTGAGCCGCCTGTCTCCCGTCATCCCTGCCCCCCCATCCTGTTTCTGGGACCCAAGGTTGCTGCGATGACCCAAGCCTTCCCCTGCCCCTCAGGTGCGGCTTCCTTCCAGTCCCTAGAGGCTGAAGCGCCCTTTCAGTTCCCGCCGTATCTCCATGTCTCCTGTCCCTTCCCGACCGGCTGTCACACCTTCTCCGGGCGGGACCCCCCACCACATTTGGTCTACGCCGCCCTCGCCATGCGAGTTACATTTTGACGTTTCCACCGCTGTCCGTGCAACGTGTGTGCCTCTCGCTGGACGGTCAGCTTCCTCAAGGCAAAGGCCGCATCCCCGCTCGTGTCCTAGCCTAGTGGTTACCCAGCGACTCCCCTTCTCCAAGGACGCTGCTCGTCGGCTGAGGGCCCGGTCCCTGCCCTGTTGTTCTAGAAGCTCCGCTAGGCTGCTACCGTGGTTTCCGTTCAGGAAGACCCTTAACCGCTGTGGGCAGCCGTCTCCCGCCTGTGCCTAGGAAGGCAGACGGGAGAAAGACAGGAGAGAAGCAGCCACTCCGGGAGGGAGGTTGGGGAGAGCTGTTTGGGGGGCTGAGGGCACCGGGCTCTGGGCTCCTTGCGTGCTCCCCCAGGTGCTCTAGAAGCCATCCCGAGCCACGTCCGCTGCTAGGCCTGAACTCATTTTCAGTTTCCCTTCTGTTGTCCCCACTTCCCTCAGCCCAACAGTGTGACTGTGACGCGTACACACTCCGCAGAAGTTTGGACTGCTTCGTGCAAGAGCTATGCCTGAGTCACGAAATCAGATGTGAGTGCTGGGACCCGACGGTGCCGTGCCGAGCCCGGGTCTTCTCCTGGCATTGCCCAAGCTCGTCTTTTACGCTCGGTGGCGTCCCTCCTGCTCTGCCGTGTGTTCAGTGTTCACGTGCCCGTGGACCCCAGCCGGCAGAGGGTTCTGGGAGACAGGAGTCCTGCCGACTCCTTGCTACAACCTGGATGTCGGTGGAGGGCGATAAGGGGGGGTCCACTTCTCGGCCCACCCATGCCTGCCAAATGGGCAACTTTGGGGTCCGCACACTTGGAGGTTTGATGTGTCTGATGCTGCCCAGATCGTCTTCGGAGGGCACGTGCCGGCTACGGAAGAGAACGCTGTTCTCTGAAACAGCATCGAAAGAGGGGATGGGGTCTGCTTTCCCATTATTTTAGGGTTTCGGAGAATTCCCCAGCACTATCTGCCAGGCAAAGGGCGAGAGCGTGGCAATATTCGATGAGTGATAACTGATGATTTTAAAACCCTTACCATCACTGCTGTGGAACGAGAGACCATACTGGTCCATGACAAAAGACCAGATTCCCATTCACCCTGGGTGGGGCACAGCGCAAGCTCCCCGTGCTTTCCTGTCAGGGCAAACGCGGACGGAAAACGTAACTTTCCCAGCACAGTCTAAAATAGGTTCTAAAACATGGATGCCAGAAGCTGAGGACATACGCCGGCTCTGACCGAAGTTTCACATATAGCGTTCTGGGGGGATCCCGAGAACAAGCGTACACGTGTACGGGGCGTCCTCTCTGCTCCTGGGACTTGATATGATAAGTGCAAACACTCCCAAACCCAGAGGAAGGGTTTTGTTACCGCCCTTCGGTGTCTGGCGGATGGAAGCCTGCATGAGGTAGCACAGCTGCAGCATGAAATCGCCTCCAATGTATCTACACCACAGGGACCAGTAACGCACCACATCCGGGCGTCCCCCAGACCCTCATTAGCCCTCTGCCGACCCTTCTGCCGCACACCTCTGGCTGCCAAGCCCCTCGGCTCCAGCAGCTTGAAATCCCAATGGCCTGAAAGGTCCAACCCACACGTCAGCTAAACCGCCGAGCCCCCGCCCACCCGCTGTGCTCTGCAGGTGCTGCCGCGTGAGAGCATCTTGGAGGAAACACCGTCTGCCCCACAGCCCCAAGGTGAGGGCTCCCTGTGAGAGAGAGTCCTGGACAAGCCTTCTCCAAGGACGTCCCAAACCGGAAGCATCAACATCACTTGGGAATGTGCTAGAATTTCAAACTCTGGAGCGCCCGGGTGGCTCAGTCGGTTAAGCATCCAGTTCTTGATTTCGGCTCGGGCCGTGATCGTGGGGTCATGGGATGGAGCCCCGCGTCGGGCTCCGTGCTCCACACGGGGTCTGCGTGGGATTCTCTCTCCCTCTGCCTCTCACACTCACGCTCTCGCTTCGTCTAAAATAAACATATAAATCTTCAAAAGAAATCCAAATCCTCAAGCTCTTCCCCAGACCATCTGAATAAGACATTCTCGGTGGGTGAGACCCAGAAATGCGCGTTTGAACCAGCCCTCTAGGGGATCCTAATGCTTGCTGGACTCTGACCACCACCAGGCCGGGCAGTGGTCACGACGGCTGTGTCCAGTCTGTGACAAGAGACACAGCCTGAATCAGGAGACGCTGTGTCGGGGGTGGGGCAGGGCAGCTGGGACCGGAGCACAGGATATGGCAGAGCCTTGAGCTCCGGGCAGCCCCGGCTGGCTCCGTGATGGCGATGGAGGAGCAGATTACATTCTCACCCACTGGTCTACACCACGTGGCAGTGGGCACGCACTCTCCCTCTACCCGCCATGTTCCAACACGGTCATGCCTCCACGGTCATCTGGAGGTGGACGGAAGTCAGTCACCACCCCAAATCCTAAATAGCTCCTGCTTTTGTCGGGGAACAGTGACCCGAGGCACGTGTGAGCAAGCGTCACCTGAACCCAGAAGAGAGAGGGAGCCCCTCGCCTCCCTGTGCCGGCCAGGCGAGCTTCCCTTGAAATGACACCGTTCGCCTCTTGCAAGCAACCCGACGGGCCACGATTCTCTCCGTTATCTGGAGAAGGAAATAAAAGCTCGGGGAGGTGGAATGACGCTTCCGAAGACACACAGCCTTTAACCAAAGAGCAGGGCCAGGCGTGGGTCCAGGCTTCCCAGAGCTGATCGCGGTTCCCTGCACTCCCACCCCCGCCCCGTGCAGCTGGGCCTTTGCCTGGTGTGCTGTGGCTTGTGGCATTAATATTAATAGACAGTCCAGAAGACCGTGCCCGGCCTTTCATTTCTGTTTGAGCTTCCCTTAGGAGAACAGCACTGTTTCTCCCGAAAGCAGCAGTCCGCTTTTTGGAAAAATACAAAGAGAGGATGAGACTTGCTTTTCCAAATTAAATCCGCACTTTGTAATAAGTCATCATAAATTCCCTCCTCTGACTCGTGGGTAGCCTGGCGCTCGTTCCCAGGGCCTGGCTTCTCTGCGAAGCCATGGGCAGCCTCCTGCCTGTGTTTCTCGGTGATGAGCCCGGCTTCCAAGACCCGGGGAAACTTACCACTACACAGAGGCACTCTCGTATTCCATCAAATGTAGGAGAGATTTTGTTCCGTTAAAACTTTTCTTTTCTTTTCTTTTCTTTTTAGATTTTATTTATTTATATGCCAGAGAGAGAGAGAGCACAAGCAGGGGGAGCAGCGGGCCTGATGGGGTTGGTGCTGGACAGCTCCTCGCCCCACCGTGGCGACAGCCGCCCGGCCTGCTCAGTCGAACGAGTGTGCGACTCTCGATCTCGGGGTCATGAGTTCAAGCTGTAGAGATGATGTAAGGCTAAAAATCTTAAAAAATAAGAGAAAGAGTTTCTGCAGCTAATCCGTTGCCAGTAAGAGGCCCCGGCTAGATCGCAGAGACCCTGAGGGAGACCGAACTCGAAGGAGTTCATGCAAAATCAACATCTTCAGCTGTTTGCTGGCCCAGGTGTGTGTTGGGCACGACTGGGGATGGCCTGTGTGTGAGTCCCAGCTTGAGCCTCCGTCCAGCCGGGTCATCTTGGGCCCGCAAAGTGGACGGGCTCACGGCAGTCCTGGGAATTTCCCGGCGGGCTCACAGGACTCACTGTGGGTAGAGCTGGGCTCACACTCGCTTGGCACCGGGCCTGCTACACTGCGTATGTTCTGGCCGCCGGCCCGGTTCTCCCGGCAGGCCTCTCCTCCGTCAGGGCCTCGTCCCCTTCTTACGGGTTTGTGGAAATGCCTGGGACTGGACCCTCCACAGCCCCTGCTCTGCCCCCTGCCCCAGCCTCCCCTGCTGGCGTCTTCCAACCCACCCCCCGGCTTCCCCGCTTTCTCCTGCGCAGACACACCGCACTCGGCTGCGGCCATGCCGGGGAATGTGGCTCCGCAAGCAATGAGTGAAATCAGAACCCTTCAGGTGCTGGGTTTCAGAGACCCTCCTTGTTGTTTGCAGACTGAAAGGGTAGATACCGGTTGATCTATCGGATCGACGGGGCACTGGGAAGGGGCCGTGGACTCGGCACAAAGACCAGCCGGGCCAGTGTGGTCGGGAAGCGGACCATTCCTCTTCCTTAACTACAGAGAGACAGGCCCGATGCCCAAACCCCAGGGGCAGGCGAGAGGACACAGCGTATGCTTCTGTGTCACAGAGAAACGTGATTAAGCTTTCTGAGTGAGAACTTAATAAAAATGCCTTTGCTGTCGGTCTCCATGGTTGTGGGATGGGGGGAGCGAATACATTTCCAGGCGCACAAAAGGCGGTCTGGGAGCTGGGCAGCGTGGAGGCCGTATTCCTCCTACTATCCCCTCCTGCGACCGTCCTGCGGCGGAGTCCGGGAGGTGCCGGGGGAGCGTTGGCTTTCCAGGTCCTGAGCAGGTGGGAGCTTCTTCCCGGGCAAGGAGGAGACCTGACCTCGAGGAAGACTGGATTCCGGTCGACCCTGTTTACTGCGGCTTCCGGGACAGCTGGCCTGGGGGACGGGACAGAGGCTGTCCCAGCTCCCAGCTCTTAGGAACCCTTCTCATTCCAGAGATCTGTGGCCCCGGGAAAGCCCCACGCTGGTCCCACTTCTCTTTTCGCGTCCAGGTACGCAGGTGTCGTCCACGCCCCGCAGCGGAGGAGGACACGGCAGAAGGGGTAGAACCCGTGGCAGGCGAGGCGGCCATGTGGCTCCAGGAAAAGGTGGAGCCGTGGGACCCGAACGCAAGGTCCACCTGTGACTCGGGTCCCAGGGCCACTTCTGTGATCCGGCCGACGTCTCCAGCTACCGGCCGAGGACAAATTTCCTTCTCCCACCTGCTCCGTGGTGAGTCACCTCCCCTTGTCCTGAGAGGTGCCCAGCACAGAGCTCCTGCTCACATGGCCTCTCCGTGCCTGTTTCCCCATCTGTAAAACGGGTGTAGAGTCCGCTCTGTGGGGTGTCATCAGGGCTAACCGTTAATACGTTGATAGTAACCCGAGACCTCCAGCGCCATGTGACGTCTTCACTATAATCCGAGAGCCTTCGTCACCGGCGACCCCTCCTCCCAAATCCGCCCCGTCCCAGCAGGTCCTCCTGTGGCCCAGTGGCGGCCGGGCTCCCCCCAGCCGGCGTGGAGACCCTGCCTCCTGTCTCGTGCTCACACCCCACCTCAGTCACGGCTCCTGTCGCGACCGCCGTCCGTGCTCCAGGCCACCAGCACACGTCACCTGCATCGCCACAAGTCCCCTTCCCGCCTCCCGGCCTTCATCACAGCCTCTTCATGACAAGCAGAGGGACACTTCCAAGTTAAAAGTGGTCTCATGGGCCCAGGCTGTCACCTTCCCAGGGGCAGGAGCCGTCATCCTCACACCACCCCAAATCCTGCCTGTCTGGCCCCAGACCGCCGCGCCGCCCCCGTACCCCCTCTCTTGCTTGCTCTGCCTCCCCCACCCGGGCCCCAAATGCCCCCCGACCCCCGCCCAGCGCAGAAGGCCCCTGGCACCCCACAGTGCCACAGGGTCCCAGCCCCTCGCGGCTCTGGCCCCCAGCACGCCCTCCCGCAAAGCGGCCCCCCGCCTCGCCGCCCCGTGTTGTTTTCCTCTTCGCTCCGGACCCAGCGTTTGTTGTTCCTCTTGCGCACAAGGCCGGCAGGGCGTGAGGGCAGCGCTCGCATCCTGTTCTCTGGTCTGCCTGTAACTCCCAACTAAAGCCCTAACACACGGCAGGGGCGGAGGGACCCTGACTCCCGGGCGGGGAGCGCTAGCTGCCATCACCAGCAGGAGTCGCAGGTGCATCTTGGGTTTCCCGGGGAGCGGGGAATGCCCTTGCTCCTGACTCACAGACTGTCCCTCACTGAGTGGGCAGCGTATCGGCAGCCTGAACCTCCACTCCCCGGCCTTGTGAGGAAGTTTGGGGGTCCCGCTTTGCAGGTGCGGGAATGCTAGGCGGACGTCCAATTCCCGCCCGGCCCAGGGCTCCAGTGATGGGGCGGGAGGCACACCTTGCAGCCCCAGATCCGTGCTCCTCCCCACGCCCTGGAGGCGGCTCGGAGCTCTCCCTTCTCAGGATGCCTGGGTTCCCTGCAGCTCACTTTTGAGGGAAGGCTTGATGCATCCCTCAGGCTGGCAGCCCGAGTCCCAGAAAGTCGGGGGTGGGGGTGGGGATACAGTGGGAAGTTTCCTAAGGGGGAACCAAGACGAAGAGCTTATACCATGAGCAAGGGCCGTCCTCTGGTTTATGATGTCTCTGGGTCTGGAATATCAGTAGAAATTAGGATCCAATTAAAGATTTCCACTATGATCGCTCAGCATTAAGTGATTTTTGTATTGAAGCCCACCGGCTTCTCCCTGATATTAACATGAGGTTAAAAATTTGCCGTGTTTTCCATCTGGGGCTGTCACTGTGGCCTCACGGCCCCTCCACTACTTGCTTCTGGTATTAGAATAGGTCATTGTATTAATTATTTTATTTCTCGATATCCTTATGTTATTGCGTTAATTAAAGGTATTTAATTAAATATGATTTTGCTTCTGACCATGATAGTCGTATCACTCAGTTTCACAAAACCTGAAACCCGTTGTCAGTGGGATCGCCGTTCTGCTGTACGTGGACTGGAGCTACTCACAGAGCGGTCAGAAGTGAAGCCCGTTCAGAGAAAGAGAAAGGTGATTTTCAGGAATATTTGCTCGTCAGCTCTCAAACAGCACCTGCACGTTGTCTGAGGGTTTGAGTTTTATGAATTAGTTAGGTAACGATATCAGTTTGATATTTTAATATATCTGCCTGTTTTCCTTTGATGAGGGACCATTTCAGCATCACAAAATTCTCTGCGTTTTTTAAGGTTTATCTTGTCCACTTAACCGTGTCGGAATCTCTCCTGTCCGCTTGGAATCTTACTAGAAGTATCTTTGTTTCCTTCACGCTATCCAATGCGGGCTAGGACGGCGCGACTTCTCGACTCTGTCGCGAGCAGCATCTGCTCCCCGTTTGCTATGTGTGCTACCATGTACGGCAACCACAGTTTGTTGTTTTTTTTTAAATTACATCACAGAGTACAAAGGATGATGTGGTATAGGTAGGTTTAAATGCTTTCAAAATGATGTCACAGTTTACTGTGCAGAATGATATACAATTTAAGGGCACCTGGGTGGCTCAATGGGTTAAAGTCTCTGCCTTCGACTTAGGTCATGATCTCAGGGTCCTGGGATTGAGCCCCGCATTGAGCTCTCTGCTCAGCAGGGAGCCTGCTTCCTCCTCTCTCTCTGCCTGCTTCTCTGCTTACTTGTGATCTCTGTCCAATAAATTTTTTTTTAAATCTTAAAAAAAGAATGATATACAGTTTATGTGGGTATGTTTAATTTTAACAGAAGGAAATGTTGATTTAAACGTAGGTTAGCATCCAGTGCACATAGATCTACAGAGAACGACTGAAGCACACTCTGGAGAATCCCCACACACTGCCTCAGAGTCAGACACCCCCGGCAGGAACAGCTATAAAGGCTGCAGAGAGGTTGGGTACAATCGACAAATTCATTTTCACTAATAAATGCGGATTCTCACGCCCTTTGAAGAAGGGCTGGTTTTACCATCAACACACATATCCCCACAGGGAAGGATGGTTTCCTGTTTTCTTTCCATTTTGTTTTTTAAGTAAATTGTTTCACGTACTGCAGCTCACGTTTGCCCTTCACTTTTGGACTTGAACTGGTTCGCCATCGGACGTCTACTTAATGGCAATGAAGAATGCTCTGTTCACTGTTGCCCTATGACAAATCACCCCAACTTAGTCGCATCCAAGAAAAAAGAAACTCTGTTACGCTTACAGACTCTGCGGGTCAGACGTTTGGAAAAGGCACAGCAAGCTTTGCTGCTCTCCGGCCCCTGCTAACCGCTGGCTGGAAGAGCTGGCGGGGGCGGGGGGGCACCCTCTCTGCTTCACTCGCTCTGGGCTGGGCTGGGGTGGCCATGGGTGGGGTGCCTGCGGGGGGCTTCTCGTGAGGTTTGGGGGGTGCTGGGTTATGAGACAGAACATCCGGGGAGCAAAGCTTCAGAAAATGAGTTTTCCAAGGAAACCAGGAGGAAGCTGCTGGCCTTTTCTGACTTGGCCATGGAAGTCACACCTGTCACTTCTGCCCTAACGGACTGGTTACAAGCAAATTCTAAAGCTGTCCCAGAGTCAAGGGGAGCAAGCCGCCCCCTCACAGCCAGAGGCGTGGGGAGGAATTCGTGCCACAAAGAATAAATATCACTTTTTTTTTTTTTTAAGTAGGCTCCATGTCCAGTGGGGAGCCCAGCACAGGACTTGAACTCACGACCCTGAGATCAAGACGTGAGCTGAGATCAAGAGTCAGACACGTAATTGACTGAGCCACCCAGGAACCCCAACAAATAGACCTTGGAAGAAAGTTTGACTCACAATGGCAAACTCACTAAAGATGTTTGAGATCTTCTAGAAAAGGACTTAAATCTTTCTTGGAAAATATAAGGTCACCCTTGGTAAACAGAGAATTAGATCATGTTCTTGAATGGAAAAATTTCAGTTACTTAAAGATGACAGTTTTTCCAAAATTAATCTACAAACTCAATACTGTGCCGATCTGAAGCCCAGAAGAACTCCTTGGGGACCTAAGAAGCTGACTCCTGTGTATAAGTGAGAAAAACAAAAGACCAAAAGACGCTAGGAAAATGTTACCAAAAAACAAAAACAACAACAAAAAAAACGTTTGAGGGGCTCCTGGGTGGCTCAGTGGGTTAAGCCTCTGCCTTTGGCTCGGGTCATGATCTCAGGGTCCTGGGATCGAGCCCCGCATCGGGCTCTCTGCTCGGCAGGGAGCCGGCTTCCCTTCCTCTCTCTCTGTCTGCCTTTCTGTCTACCTGTGATCTCTCTCTGTCAAATAAATAAATAAAATCTTTAAAAACAAACAAACAAACAAAAAAACCCCTTTGATTTGCCCAACTAGAAGTCAACATTTTTTAAAGCTATAATAACTAAGAAGTAAGATTGGCAGAGGAATAGACAAACAAGGGAAACAGAAGAGAAAGCTGACGCACGCAGGATGGACAATCTACTCTATGGTACGGGGGTTGGTACCCAGCGGGGGTGGGGAGCAGACAGGGATTGACGTATTGATGGTGGGATTACTGGCTATCCCATTATCTTCCCCATCTCACTCCGTACTCAAAGATCACATCCAGGTGGACTGAAAACTAACAACATGAAAAGCAAGCAAAAAAAAAAAAAAAAAAAAAAAAAAGGACACAAATACAGAAGAATATGCTCACATCCCAGGAATGACCAAGGTTTTTTTGCTTTGTTTTGTTTTGTTTTTTGAGAAGACCAGAGAGTGTAAACCTTTAAGGAAAATTCTGATAAATTTGATTGTATTAAAACTTTAACCCCATCACAGCCCTCCAGGAGCAAAAAAAAAAAAAAAAAAAAAGAAAGAAAGAAAAAGAAAATCCTGAAATCCATGAGTAAATGTTCCTATCTGTGTAACTAACCAAGGGTAAGTATCGAGACGCTATGAAAGCATTCTTACTCATCAGTCAGATTAAAAACATCAACCCAATAAAAATAATGGATAAATAGTGTAAGAAGCATTTTATGGAAGAAAAATGAGTTCCATCAACATGAAAATATTCTGAACATCTCTAATTATCAGGGACACATATGTTTTTGAAATATTGTGTTACTGTTTTATACCTATCATATTAAAAAAGATTTTGAAGTTTGACAATCCCAGGTCTTAGGTGGAAGTATGATTTAGTAAGACCACTTGAAGACCGTCTGCTGATATCTGTACCAGGGTAACAGCTGGGATAAGTGACGGGTAAGCCTGTTCCTTCCTTCCTTCCTTCCTAAGATTTCATCCATTTATTTGGCAGAGACGGAGAATGTGAGAGCACAAGCAGGGAGACCAGCAGAGGGAGAGGGAGAAACAGGGAGCCCGATGCGGGGCTCGATCTCAGGACCCAGGATCATGACCTGAGCCAAAGGCTGATGCTTAACTGATTGAGCCACCCGGGTGCCCCAAACCTGTCTTTTCCAAAACGGGAAAGAGCCATGGGGAATGCAGGAGCTCTCTTGGGCAGAGGGGTCTTAGGTGAGAAAAGGGAACGGGAAGCAGGGAAGCGTAGCACCTTTAGAAGATCCACACCCGCACGCTGGCCGGAAGGACTTTCCTCCCCAACAAACAGTTAGAAGCGCAGTGCTCCGCGATTGTTTATGGGGTCAGAATGTGTCGTTCAGGACAACGTGAGCATCTTGTCTGCCCCGATCTATTTGCCACTGTAAGTCCCTAATCAGACTCTGGTCGGTCCCTGTGTGTCCCCGGTGACCTCTGTTCCATGTATGTCCATCTGTCTGTCTGTCTGTGTCTGAGCCAGCAGGACGGGAGTCGGACTAGGAACGTGGGTGTGTCGCTGAAACAGTATTGTTATTTTGTCACTCGTGGTCATTCCGTCTCTCACGGGGAGCCTCGGAGCCGAAAGGACGCGGAGAAGGGCTGCACGACAAGGGAGGGAGGGTGCTGCCCACAGAAGGACAAGGACTGTCGGACTTGGGGACCCGAAGATGAACGCAATTCCCAGAGGCTCAGCCTGTGGAAAGAAATGTGTGTTTCTGTTCGTAAACAGAATTATTTTGTTCGTACACTTATTCTCATCATTTACGGTAAACCCATTTATTTGAATGCACAGCCCATGTACACGATTCAGACTCAAACAGCGTAAATTCGAGGTAGCATGTCCTCCTCCGAGCTCTGCCCTTGCTCCGCTCTTTGTCCGGGTTCTCCAGAGGAGCGGGAACTAGTGGGACACAAACTAGACACTGGACACGGGAGGACACGACTGGGAGGAGCCCGCTCACGTGGTCACGGAGCTGAGAAGTCCCAGTCCGCAAGCCGGGGTCCCGGGAGGGCCGGTGGTTGGCTCCGGTCCAAGTCCGAGGAGAAGCAGGAGATTGAGTCTGGATCGGAGGCAGGAGCCGACCGGGATCCCAGCTGGACGACAGGTGGGCAGGGAAAGGGGGGTTCTCTCTTACTCAGCCTTTTGTTAGCTAGTGCATGAGGGCCACCCAGGGTGGGGGAGGCCGACCTGCTCTCCCCGGGCGACCCCCTCACGGGTCACTGTCATCCGGAAACGGCCTCCCAGCCGCACCGAGAGAGTGTGGAACCCCACATCTGGGTGCCCCACGTCCCAGTCAAGGGGACACCTAAGGTTAATCACTGCGGCTCCCAGTCCACGCCCCGGAGGACATCCAGGAGAGACGCTCCTACGCGCGCCACCCGAGGACGCACACGAGAGACGCTCCTACGCGCGCCACCCGAGGACGCACACGAGAGACGCTCCTACGCGCGCCACCCGAGGACGCACACGAGAGACGCTCCTACGCGCGCCACCCGAGGACGCACACGAGAGACGCTCCTACGCGCGCCACCCGAGGACGCACACGAGAGACGCTCCTACGCGCCACCCGAGGACGCACACGAGAGACGCTCCTACGCGCCACCCGAGGACGCACACGAGAGACGCTCCTACGCGCGCCACCCGAGGACGCACACGAGAGACGCTCCTACGCGCGCCACCCGAGGACGCACACGAGAGACGCTCCTACGCGCCACCCGAGGACGCACACGAGAGACGCTCCTACGCGCCACCCGAGGACGCACACGAGAGACGCTCCTACGCGCGCCACCCGAGGACGCACACGAGAGACGCTCCTACGCGCGCCACCCGAGGACGCACACGAGAGACGCTCCTACGCGCCACCCGAGGACGCACACGAGAGACGCTCCTACGCGCCACCCGAGGACGCACACGAGAGACGCTCCTACGCGCGCCACCCGAGGACGCACACGAGAGACGCTCCTACGCGCGCCACCCGAGGACGCACACGAGAGACGCTCCTACGCGCGCCACCCGAGGACGCACACGAGAGACGCTCCTACGCGCGCCACCCGAGGACGCACACGAGAGACGCACCTACGCGCGCCACCCGAGGACGCACACGAGAGACGCTCCTACGCGCCACCCGAGGACGCACACGAGAGACGCTCCTACGCGCCACCCGAGGACGCACACGAGAGACGCTCCTACGCGCGCCACCCGAGGACGCACACGAGAGACGCTCCTACGCGCGCCACCCGAGGACGCACACGAGAGACGCTCCTACGCGCCACCCGAGGACGCACACGAGAGACGCTCCTACGCGCGCCACCCGAGGACGCACACGAGAGACGCTCCTACGCGCGCCACCCGAGGACGCACACGAGAGACGCTCCTACGCGCGCCACCCGAGGACGCACACGAGAGACGCTCCTACGCGCCACCCGAGGACGCACACGAGAGACGCTCCTACGCGCGCCACCCGAGGACGCACACCGGTTCCTCCTTCTTCCTCTTCCTTCCGGAACGGACTCGCACCGCGCACGCGTCTACTCCGAGCCTCCCGCACTTAGCAAAATAGCGAGAGACATTCCCATACAAGCACGTGAAGACGCCCTCGCCCCATCTCGCGGCTGCCTTGTACTCCACTCGCCTCGTCGACACCGTGTGTCCCCAACCTCTTGGACTTCTGCAGAGCCGCGCTCTGCATTTCTGAGGTTATGGGGGAGGCTGAGCTCCTGCCCAGCCAATCACCCTCTCTATTTTTTTTGTAAATTGTTTTTATCTTTTGCCCGTTTACTAAAACCTACTTTTTGCTTTGTCAAAGCGACATACGCAACTCAGTTTGAAGGTAAGTCGGCTGAGTCTGCAGGGCTCGCTGAGGAAAACAGAAGTTCCGTCCCCACGTGATTTTTCCCGCCTCTAGATGCCGGCTACTCCCAACGCCTTTGCGGGCTTCTCTCCTCGACCACCTCTATCTCCAAGTACTAGAGCAGCGCGCTGGAGGAAGAGTCCTTCAACACACGGGGCTGGGAAGGTGAGACCTCCACTGTGAACCCAACACAGACCTCAGGCCCTTCGCAGAAGCTAGAAGATGGATTCCACACCCAAATGTAAAATACAAACAGTGAAATTCTCAGAAGACAATATAAGAAAAACATATAAGAAAAAATCATTAAGAATATAAGAAAAAATTCAGATAGTCTTGGATGTGGTCGTAACTTTCAGATACAACACCAAAGACACCGTCTATGGAAAAAATACTCGATATGCTGGACTTCACTTAAATAAAAATGTATTTTTAAAAAAAAACTTCTCTGTAAAAGACAATGTCAAGAGAATGAGAAAAAAAAGCCACAGACTGGGAGAAAGTATTTGCAAAAGACACCTCTGATAAAGAACTGTTACCAAAATATACAAAGAGCTCTGAAGATTCAACAATAAGAGAACAAACGGCCCAATTAAAATGGGACAAAGACCTTAGCAGATCACCTCATCGAAGAAGATATCACAGATCCAAAATAACCCCATGACAAGATGTCAAGGATACTTTGAGATGTGGACGGAACAAGAGGGTGTTGTGCTAAGAGAAATAAGTCAGAGAAAGACAAATACCACATGATTTCACTCGTATGTGGAACTTAAGAAAACAGATGAACATAGGGGACGGGAAGGAAAAATTACGTCCGATGAAAACAGAAGGAGACAAACCAGAAGAGACTCTGAATCACAGGAAACACACTGAGGGTCGCTGGAGGGCGGTGGGGGGTGGGGCCGTCGAGGGATGGGCACCAAGGAAGGCGCGTGAGGTGAGGAGCACTGGGCGTTGTCTACGACTGATGAACCACCTCAGAAGCTGATAATAGAGTAAATGTTCATTAAATGGAATTAAATAAGAATTTAAAAAGCACCAACAACACGGAGACACGACTACAGCCGTGTTAGTGCGGCTAAAATCCAGAGCACGGAAAACACCAAGCGCTGGTGAGGTGGTGGGACATTAGCTCGTTGGCTGCTGCGGGGAGTGCCCCGTGGTGTGGCCACATCAGAGGACAGCCTGGCAGTCCTCGCAGACCTGAAATACCCTTACCAGCGACGTCGTCCCCACGGAAACCAGCACGTCCGGCTCACTCATCCTTCCCCAAACGTGGGAGCCGGCGACACGTCCTTCGGC
Organism: Mustela erminea; assembly: GCF_009829155.1. Classification (NCBI taxonomy): domain Eukaryota; kingdom Metazoa; phylum Chordata; class Mammalia; order Carnivora; family Mustelidae; genus Mustela; species Mustela erminea. The sequence continues at coordinate 1,531,548 of NC_045618.1, read as the reverse complement.
CGGGGGATGGGTCATTCAGTTGTGGTGTGTGCCCAGACAATGGGATATTTCCAACACGGAAAGTATGAAGTAGCTATGGAGCCATGAAAAGACATGAAGAACTCTTAAAAAGCTGTTGCTAAGGGGAGGGACACACACTGAAAAGGCCACATGATGCGTGATTGCAGCTACAGGACGTTCTGGGAACCCTCGCAGATGGAGCATGGGCCTCTGCAGCCGAGCCGCCGTGCCAAGAGCGCGTCCCGCTCTCTCCCCCCGCTGAGCCGAGTCTTGAGCCCGGGGAGTCCTGCAGACCCAGCCTCTCTCTGCAGACACAGGAGCCCGTGCAGCGGAGGGCCGCTGGCCCTGGCCCGGACCAGGAGAACCCAAACTGCCACACGCTAAGCCCTGAGCTCAGCAAACGGTGGTGGTTTGACACATTCCATTTCGTCGCTGCTTGTTATGCAGCAGGTACGTGTGTCCACAGGCAGACCGCGAGGAACCTTTCAATCTTTTCTAAATTCAAGCAGTTCTGGAGTGTCGGACACACAGCCACAATGTAGGGCATCCAGGCGGCCGAACGGTGACTGGAGCCAGGCTACGCACAGACGAACCCGCAGGGCGTGAGCTCCCCACGAAGGCGCACACATGAGTGTGTCTCTCCGCGGGGTCAGCTGTCTTTGCTCGTCTGGCAAAGTTCACTGCAACTGTACAGCAGGTTCAGGATTCCAAACGCAATGACGGTTCCCCACGGGGTGAAATGTGGCTTCTCACGCAGCCCATGAAGCAGGACAGAAGACAAGCCACACAGCAGACGAGGCAACGGAAGGGGGCGGGAGGCACCGAACCAAACGTCAAATCGGTCTCCGGCACGTGGCTGAGATGCTCTCGGCCCTGACGGCTTCCGGCGTCCACGCAGGGAAGGATCCCGGTCCTGTTCGGAGACCCATCGGGCAGAGCCTGGGGGGCAGTTACCTCTCTGAAGGGGTCAGACAGAGAGGGGTCAGGTCTGCAGACTCTGACAGTTTGCTGCCCCAATCCCCCCCCTTTTAAAGGGATTTAATTGGTCCCGGGGCCCCACAGACCTGCTCTGGTTCTGCGGGTTACCGGTTCCGGGGTGTCTGCTGACGTTGGTCCCGGCCATGTCTCCCAGCCGTGGTACCCCTGCTTGCGTCACGGCTTGGCCTGGGCTCCTGTTTGACCCGAGAAGCTCCTTCTGGCTGTCAACACTGCGTGGACATGTTAGAAAGGCATTATTTCCAGTATTTCTTTATATAAACTCAATCTTCCTCAGACACTGTGCCTCCCAGGTTGATGACGATGACCCCCACGCTGTGTCAGGTGCCCCTCTCTGAGTTGTGCAGTGGTCTGTAGGGTCCAATGAGGAGCCCCCGGGCATGGGAGAGGGGCCTCAGCACACCCGAGGTCCAGCCCGCGTGGTGTCTCGAGACGGGCTGGGTGGCCTCCGTCCCCCACCAGGGTGTGGCTCCCGGCACCCTGAGCTGGGAGCCCCTCGACGGGCTTTGTCCCTTGCTACAACATACTCCGTTTGCAGTGCTGGCTTAAGAGAAAACTTTCAAAGTGAAACAAGTTCCCTTGAGCCTCGTGGAATGAAAAATCATGGGGACTGTGTGTATTTGACAACATTCGCTGGTAAGAGTGTATGTGCCCCAAGAAATCTATACTCACGAAAGTCATTTCATGGCAAGCATGCGCGGGAACCAGGGACCCCATCCAGTGCTGGTGTGAACAGAAAACGGCAAAACCACCTCGGCAAGTGGTTTGGCCCTTTATAAAATTGTTAAGCCGGCATCTGCCGTAAAACCCACCAATCACACGGCTAAGTATTTACCCAAAATAAGTAAAAGCATAAGTCTACGAAGCCCATTCATGCAGACGTTTACAGCAGCTCCATTTAGAGCCAAAAACTGGAATGATCCCCACACTCAGCAACAGGGGAACGGACACACGAATCTGCCGCATTCGTACTGTGGCCCGGTACCAGCGGTGGGAAGGAGTAAGCCCTCGGTCAGAGTCCAGACAACGAAGAGTTCGTGTTAGATAACTCCGTTTGTGAAAAATCCGGAAAATGCAAACCAATCTGTGGTGCGCGGAAAGCAAGTCAGAGGTCGCCCGGATGGTGGGAGGGAGGGGCTGAGGGTCAGGAGGAAGGAGGAATCCAAAGGTGCAAAGAAGAGCCCTTGGCGGTGGCCTTCCGTTCATTATCTTGATGGTGCGACGGTTTCACGCGTGTGCGCGTGTCAGACTCCTCTGACTCTGTGCTTGAAAACGTGCCGCTTGGTGTTAGTCAGTTGCACGTCGCCAAAGCGGCCACAGTTTAAGTCCAATAACAAACAGTGACCCTACGCCTTTGGTGGCCCTCACGGGTCCGGCACTGTGAGCCCCAAGAAAACACACATTTGTGAAAATCACGAACGTGCCTTCTCAGCCTCTGACTGCTCTTGTTCTAGTAAATCGCCCTCGACCTCCCCCCCACCCCCGCACACCGGTGCTTATCTGATGCGTAAACCACTAGCCTGAGCACACAGGTGGATACGCTCCGGAAGTGACTTAAAATAGCGTGGTTGGTTTCCGTAAACGAAGGCTACTTCTGATGATTAAAAATTTCTCACCATGTGTTTTACACATCTTTTAGTTTGCCGCCAAAGACAGCACAGGCCACCCCAAATATGGACATTTTCCTACTGTTTGGTTCTTCGGGCGGCTTCCCAATAGCAAATTATCCATTTATTATACCTCCAGCAAGTAAACAGAGACAAGTACACTAAACAAAATCATAAAAACAGAGTAATTCCCTTCTATTTTAGTTTTGTGGTTCCAGGGAACTAATTTCCAAGAAAACACTGGTGTGAGTCTGATCTCGGGTTCACGGGTGCCCGCTGAAATCCCAGGTCTCCGCGCCGATTGCTAAGCTGGGTTTTCATTTAATGTCGTTCGCACACGGCTAAAGCCTTTCTTCTTGAAATCAAAATGTAAAAAGTCAGTGTATCGGTTTCAAAAGGCACATCAAGCCACATCTGTGTAATGAAAGGAGAGAGAACGTGCACTTACGGGTTCTCCGTTCACTAAATCCTAAGCAGCTTAATTAGACAATAAAGACGCGTTTGTAACGGGTGAGATGGGCTTTGCTGAGCACGGCCGCATTGGAAAGGTAATTTCTGGCTGGAACAGCACCGAGAGGTTTGAAAACCAGAGGAAACTTCCAGGCCAGTGGCTCCCCAACTCAGCCTTTGCACTGGTATGTGCCTTTGGAGATACAGATATTAGTCCCTAAAGAGAGAGTGAAAAGACAATGCAGTACTATTTCATAAAAGTAAATGATTCAGTTTAAAGTCAAAGGTCAAACCAATAAATAACACAAAATTGGGCATAAGGCACTACTTTAGGACGTGTGCTGATGATCTCTGTCACTGGCACAGACAGATTGCCAAGACGGTGCCCAGGGCCCCCACTCCTGGAGTCACACAGTGATGGGATCCCTTCCCCAGAGTGGGGGCTGCACTTAGTGACCTGTTTCTGGTGAATAGAGTAGAAGAGGCAGTGACGTGTGGCTCCTCGCAGATTCAAGCGTGAACGGCCATGACCTCCCCCTTGGCCAGCACTCCTTCTTACCTCATGGAGAGGCCCGTGAGGCAAGGACCTGAGGCAGCCCTGCGAGCATGTAGCAGACCCTGTCCCGTCCACCAGGCGGTCACGGGAGCGCAGCCAACAGCAGGATCACAGCCTTGGGGGAGACCCAGAACCCAGGCACCCAGCAAAGCCACACCGAGACCCCCGTCCCACACAAAACAGGGTCACTGTTACTTAAGCCACAGAAAATCCTTCCTGCTGCTCTGAGCGCAGCTCATCGCTTCTGTGCGTGTCGTTGTGCCAAGACAATAAATCAGAAGTGAGAAGAGGCAGGATAAACACATTTGTTTTCAAGATAATTCTGTTTTAATTTTACATGGCGAGCGATACAGAATTCAAAACAACCCGCTTGTATTTCACAGAGGAAACTGTATATTATAAATTCAGCAGACAAACAGTAGACTGGGAAAAAATTCAGCTCCTAGGGAAGAGAAAAGAATCAGTTATCTGTAACGTCCAAATTAGTTTTAAAAGGATAAAAATCGGCAATTAACAGAGAAGAGCCTGGTGTCCAAGAAGCCCGTGAACAGACACTCGACGTCCTCCGAAGTCTGCAAACTGCCAAATAAATAATGCATCGTGTCGGGCCCATCAGACTGACAGAATGAAAATAAATGGTAAACTCTCCCTCCGGTAAGCTTTCAGGAAGAAGAAGCTGCTGACATCCAGGGATGGAAATGGGAAAGTTTTCAGACCATTGGGAGACAGTCTGGCAGGGAGTTCTTCAGTGAAAATCAAAATCACACTCCTTGATGCTCTGATCTCTCTCCTGGGACCGGAGGGGAGAAAGGACCAAACACCCAAGACGTCATGTGCAAGGGTGTTTACTACCACAAAGAGTGACCCGACCCGGGAACCAGGGGCGTGCGTGTCCGGAAAGGAGACGGTGACAAGGCAGGACACCCTGCCCTCCTGGCATGTGTGCACCTAACAGGGAGCCCGCGGACCCAGGACAGGGGGGGCACGGAGGCGTGCGTGAGGCGGTCTCATCACCCAAATCAAGGCCCCCCAGTCCAAGTCTGCTTGCAGATAGGCAGGGGGACGGTAGGTCGATAGATGGACGGATGGACGGATGGATGGCAGACAGATGGTAGGGGGCCGGGCGTAGGAATGGAGAGAGAGGAATGGAAAACACCCATTAGGTTCTTCCCATATGCGGGGACAGGGTTAGACAGGGAGGCAGAGGAGACGGGAGAAGAGGAGGGGCAGGCGGAACAAATGGAGAACTTCAGAAAGCACTTGAAAGGGCGTCTTCGGTAAATGCAGCGTAATTGAGTGTGTGAGAGTGTGTGTGAGTGTGTGTGTGTGTGTGTGTAGGTGTGGAGCCGGACACAAGGATGATGACAGAGAAGGCGACGGTGACTCTCAGGCCTGATTTCAGGGACTTCCATCCTCTGCACCTGAGGCTGTGGCAGAAGGGGCTTCTCCCATCTGGTTGGAAGAAGGAAACACGGCCTCTTTGGGGCTCCGTTCTTCCTGGGAGAAGCCCTGTGAATACTCAGGCTTCCTCTCTCCTTTGGTTGCTTCCTAGTCTTGCCTTAAAAAACACCCGGAGGCGGTAGGGTGGACAGCAGGTGCATTCCTGCCGGTTCCCAGGGTTCAAGCCACCACCTCCAGGCAGTCCTAAGCAATCCTGCGACGCGGGGTGAGGTCGGTCATACCTGCACCGCAGGGCAAAGCAAACAACAAAGGCACTGAGGACGCCTCTCTGGACTCACTGACCATCTAGAACGGGGCGAGCAGTGGGGCTCTCCCAGGGCTGGGAGAGCAGTGGGGCGCACGGACAGACAGACTCTCCCCTTTCTGGGGAGTTCACAGAGTTCCCAGGAAAAGGCCTTCCGGGGCTGGGCGGGCGGATTCACCGGAGGCATTCGGATCCAAAACGGTGTCAGACCGAGAGGCAGGAGCCCGCGGGGCTGAAGACTACGGAGAGACTCGTCCAAAGACCGGAAATGCGGGCCCACCCCAAGGGCCAAGAGCACAAGGAAAGACGCTCCCCCACTGCATGGCAGGGACGGACCAGGGACCCGCCGGTGCATGAGTAATGGATCCTTGTGCCACCGGCCAGGCTGAAGATGATTTCGCTTAGCTCACAATTTTTCAATCAACTCAGAGAACCGGCGGCGGAATAATTCATGATGGCACCGCGCCTGGCAGACTGTAATATCCTCCTTGTCCTTCGAGCCTCCCAGGAGCTATTTGTTTTAGGGTAAAGATATTAAATTCATGCTTGAGGGCATCCAAGGAAGACAAACGGTCTCGAGGGAACAAACGACGTTGAAAGGAAAATTCATCTTGAATCGCCGTAACGTCGCATCTTCGAACCGTTTCCGGGGTGGGATGACAGCCCCGTTCCGGGGAGATGCTTGTCGCTTCTGTTGGAGCGCCTGTCCTGCGTCTCCTGTTCGCGCCGGCCCCGGAGAGCGGGTCCGCGTGCGCGTCTCCCCCGGGCCCCATCCTTTGTCTCCGCGTGACGCGTCTCAGCCGCGCGTTTGCAGATCATTGATCCGGAATTGGCGAGGAAGGCGCGAACCCCCGCAGGTGTGCCCTGCCTCGCCCGACGCCACCGAGCCCGGCCGGCTTATTTAAAGAAGGAGAGGCTTTTGCTCAAGAGAATGCATCCAAGTCTCCCTTCACGTGATTAAAAGATAAATGTCACCGTCTGAGTTCTCTTAAATTCGGTTTATTAAGCTGCAGACCACGCGCCGGGTGCATACTAATGTGTCCCCTTCGGTTTTGTTTAATATCACGAGGAATGAATGTCCTATCAGTTCACGGCCCGGGAATGAGATTAGGCGAGCTGGCTGGAAATTAAAAACGAAACAGCAGCCCGTGAATCCCTCCGATGTGGACACAAACCGTTGCTCCTGCATTTCCCATTTTCCTGCTCAGCCACTTTGCGTGTATCACTCTGATTCGGAAGTCGCTGCTCTAGAAGACTGCGGCTTCTTAGCCCACAGCCTCTGGCCTGCCGTCGTATGTCACTCTGTGCCTACGGGGGCTGCCTTCCCCGGCCGTGGAAGTAGGGAGCTCCGTGGGGAGGTGCACCGTCTGGGGACATAGCTGGGCCTGTCCTCGTCGGGAGGGCCTGTCTCTGCAAGGGCACATGGTTGAGACCCACAGCGAGACACGGGTCCAACTTGCGTAACTGCCCGGTTCTGTGTGTCACTCACGCATGGATTCATTGACGATACAGAAGACCCGCTCCCCCTGGGCTCCGTGAACTCCAAAGATGAGGACGGGTCCCTGCCTTCGAGGGCCACAGGCCAGTGGAACTCCGTCCTGCAGGGAAGATGTCCTTTCCCGTTGCTCTGGTCCCCGTGGTTCTCTGTTCCTGCGGTGACAGGAGAACTTCGAGAACCTTTAGTTTCCCCCTCTGCCTTCCCCTTGGGTGATGCCACCTGCCAGCCTGCCCCCAGGTGCCCTCAAGCTACGGTACCTGCTCAAGGTCCCCCCCCCCCCAAGATAGTGCTGCACACGTCAAAGGCCTCGCTACGTATCTGTTGGTTATTTCTGGGCTAGACGACGTGACTGCGTGACTGCCAAGGTTATACTCGCGGCCGGGGCATCGCACAGAGTCAGGTGACCCTGTGGTTGGAGGCACAGCTTTCAGGTCACAGAGACCCTTGACGACGGGTGCCCGGTGCGGGTCCGGGGAGATGCTATTTAATCCAGGGGGTCAAACCCACAGCCGCAGGTGTAACAGTCGGGAAATGAGACACAGAACGGCGACACACAGCACTGGAACACAACATTTTGGGATACGAAGAGGCTCGAAAACCTTGCACATTGCCTAAATCAGAGTGGGTGCTTGAAACATGTATCACGAGGGCCTTCTCAGCAGATTTCCAGAATCCTGGCTGGGCTTGCAGTGATCCACTTGGCGTGGCTGTAGCTGCAGCTCTCAGTGGGAGAACGGGCCCAGGACACTGGTTTCGAGAGCACAGGCACGCAGCCAGGCGGGTTTTTACGTCGCGGGTGCGTGTCTCCGGAAGGTGCTGGGAGCTTCTGGCTGATCTCGGTCTCGGTGCAGAAACGGACGCCTCTTCCACGTTCGCCTGCGCTGCCCTTGGGACTGAGAGACTGAACCCAGTGCTCTCTTGCACAGCCGGTAAACAAGTAACCTGGAAACCTTGTTTGAATAAAGACTGAACCAGTAGAATCGTGGGTGTATTATGACTCTGTGTGTGCGTGCGTGTGTGTGTGTGTGTACACACTAATACATACGAAACCCTGGGCCCCGCAGGAAACTGTACCATATGTTCAAGTCACAGTTCATCATTTAGAAACACAGATCTTCAACTTGATCTGAAAGTAGGGGTCTGAGGAGCCACTGCCCGTGCTTGGGAGTCCCTGAACAACGAGCGGCAAAGCCAAAGCAGGGGCCAGGTCGGCCGCGAGGCGCCTCCTCCGAAGCTGCCAGACGTGTCCCCCAGAGCTGCGTCCTCTCCAATACGGGCCCAGGTAGAGCAGGGAGACCCAGCCGCGTCACAGCTCCGCAGGACCCCTCAGCTGTCGTCACAGCCGCAAGGTCTCACGGGCGGGAAACACACAGCCGTGTGCGACGGAACGACACGTGCACAATTTGAGACGTTCTAGCAGCCGGGTACCACCGGGGGAAACAACGCAAGTTAGTTTCATAATGCGACGTAGCCCAGCGTGTCAAAAGTACTAATTCAACAGGTAATCGATACAGGTGACTATTAAGGAGATTTTTGCATTTTACGTTTTCCACGCTGAGTCTTCAAACTCCCGGGTGAGTTTATACCGGGGACACGTCTCCGTCCGGACAAGCGCACATCCAAGGGCTCAGCCCCCCGGGGCAGGGAGCTACTCTGTTTTAGCACAGATATGTGTCCTAAAGACGACCCTAAGATGTTGTGTCTTCTCGGGAAGGAGAATCTCATTTTTTCCTTCATGTTTTCCTTTATCTTCTAAATTTCCCAGGATGAGCATATATTTCTTCCTACATAATGATAAAACAGCAAGAAGCGTGTCACGGCGGCTCCTCCAGGAGCGTGTTCCGTACGTGATAATGGAGGGGGATGGGAGACCCTGCCTTGTCCGCCACAGAGATCTGGCTTTGACATTCGCTGCTCCATGATGTGGGATTTGGGGATGTGTGTGTGTGTGTGACCAGAATTGGGACCTGTGGTTCTGACTATTCACATCTGCAATCACGGTGATACCGAAAGCCTTGAGAGCCATGCAGGTGCCAACGGCAGAAGCCAAAATAATGTCCGCAGCCTGGAATGATGGATCGAATCTAACAGAACAAAACGTGCCCTTGAAACAAGGTACTGTGTCCTCGCGTGGAGAATTGCGGGAGTGGTAGATCAGTGAGGTCGTTCCTCAAAGGAACGGAAGGTCAGACTGACCCCAAACGTAACAGCGTCAGTAGTTGGGGAGGCGTTCAAAAGTGGATGGGGTCAGGCACAGGGGGCTCAGCCCTTCAGCATCTGCCTTCAGCTCAGGTCACGATCTCAGGGTCCTGGGATCCAGCCCCGCGTCGGACTCTGCTCGTGGGTGTCTGCGTCTCCCTCTGCCCCTCGTCCCGTTCTCTCTCTCTCTCTCTCAAATACATAAATAACATCTTTTTTTCAAACAAATGGATGCTGAGGTGGTGTTCACGGAAGCAGAGGGTCCAGACCAGGGAGAAGCTGGTCTTGGGCTTCGCTCCTGGCTCGGCCGTGGGAGCGCATCACCGGGGGGCAGAGATGTACCGGGTGAGGCTCCCCTGGAAGGTAGCCAGCAGCGGGGACGACTAGAAGAACGGAGGGGGCCGGGCCGGGGCCGGAGAGCGAGCAGAAGCGTGAGGGGCTCTTCTGCACAGAAATGCTCAGCCTCACGGGGGACGAGACGGGCGCGATGTAAGCCCGCACTGAGGCACCAGGGCCAGGGGCTGGCGAGGCCGCGTGCTACGGTGCGGTGACAGAGCCCACCGTGAGCTTTCCGGGGTCCCCGTACACAAGGGGGCGGAGAAAACAGCAGAGGCGCACAGACACCCAGAGCAGACCGTACTCCACAGCCCTCCCCTCGCGAGGAGTTATTCTCAGGGAATGAGAACAAACACGGAGTTATCATGTCCAGAAAGAAACGCAGTCATTTTTTCTTTTCTTGGACTTGCCACACATAATAAATCATCAGCAAAAAAAAAAAAAAAAAACAGCAAAAAGACCAAAAGGCACATAAAATAACATGACCACTGCAGTTTTTAAAAAAATGACCTAATGCTTCTTTATGTCATTAACTTTTTTTTTTTTTTAAATCTACATATTGGTCTGTACCAGTAACAAATAATAATACGCAGTTACTCTTTTTTTTAAGATTTTGTTTATTTATTTAATAGACAGAGATCACAAGTAGGCAGAGAGGCAGGCAGAGAGAGAGGAGGAAGCAGGCTCCCTGCTGAGCAGAGAGCCCGATGTGGGGCTCGATCCCAGGACCCCGAGATCATGACCTGAGCCGAAGGCAGAGGCTTTAACCCACTGAGCCACCCAGGTGCCCCAGTAATATGCAGTTACTTTTGAGTTTTAAGACTAAATTCTGGGGGCGCCTGGGTGGCTCAGTGGGTTAAGCTGCTGCCTTCAGCTCAGGTCATGATCTCGGGGTCCTGGGATCGAGTCCCGCATGGGGCTCTCTGCTCAGCAGGGAGCCTGCTTCCCCCTCTCTCTCTCTCTCTGCCTGCCTCTCCATCTACTTGTGATTTCTCTCTGTCAAATAAATAAATAAAATCTTAAAAAAAAAAAAGACTAAATTCTGCAAATTTGTAAGGTTTAAATGCAAATAGAAGATTTAAGGGATCACACAGAAAGATCGATTTGAAGTAACTCCAGTCCAAAGGCAGGCGTGTGCAGGATGGGGGCTGTGGGCAGGGCTGTACTGGTAGTGAGCCTCCCGACACGCTCCCGCTGCCTCCAGGAACATTCTCTCTCAATCCATGTAGACAGGAGGCCAGGATCACATGTAGGGGCGCCTGTGGGGCTCAGTCAGTGAAGCCTCTGCCTTCAGCTCGGGTCGTGATCCCAGGGTCCTGGGATGGAGTCCCGCGTCCGGCTCCCTGCACGGCGGGGAGCCTGCTTCTCCCTCTGCTGCTTCCGCTGCTTGTGTTCTCTTGCTCTCTCTGTCAAGTGAATAAATATCTTAAAAAAAAAAAAAATCTCTTGTAGATGTTGAATACCCAGCAGTCACTGCAATGATCCTGAAGAAGTTGGACCAACCAAAGATCTTTGCAGGGAGGATTTTATCACTGACTGTAGACCTTCCAAGTCATGGTGTCAAAACATAGCACACCAATTCTTATTTGGTTTTATAATCGGTTTTTAAGTTTTGTACAGACAATGCATCCCTTGTTGCCTTTACGGGGGGGAGGGCAGACGCTGCCCCCTCCCTGCCTCAGTGTGGCACTGGGAGTGGCAGAGATTGGCCAACGCCCCCCGGCCCCCCCGGTGGGGGAGGATGTGCGGCTCTCTACCCCGATTACGCTGCCTTTGCTCCGTCATCCACCAATTCCACGCTTCTGCGAGAGGTCCCCGTAGCACACCTACAAAACAACGCACGCGCCACATTAGTCATTGTGGCCTTAAGTTTCAAAGATTAAAAAATGACCCAAATATCCATCAGAGGAAAACTGGTGAAGGGACTCGTCTCTCCTGATGCGGCCGGGGGAGGGGACTCTGTTTTCTCGCAAAATCGGAGCGTCATGAAGCTAACAACGGTGTGCAGGACAGTGCGACGGTGTGCCGCCTTCTACTTTGAGCAGAGAGGACATGAGCTTAAATTCGTGTTTGGAGAGACAGGTCAGGAATGGATGACTGTGGGTGTGGGGTGAGGGGACCAGGGGCTGGAGGGACGGACCGAAAAGGGAGGAGGGGGATTGAAAAAAGGGCGTCTGAGAGGGGACAGGAGGAGCCCTCACATCGGTGCAAGGCTATTCATGTCCCAGCTGCCCCCGGTGTCTCCAGGGCCTGGAGGGGGCCCCTGGAGTTAGAAGAGCCATGGCGATGGCCCTTGGCTCCCTGTCCGGAAGGAGCGCGGGGAGGAGGGCGGGGGGGAAGGTGAGAGTCAATTTGAGTAGGAGTTTGGACGCTCAAGGGATGGAGCTCCAAGCTGGAGCTTTCTAGAGGGGATGCACTAGGCTTCCCCCCGCACACCGGCACCCCCAGCTCCCCGTGCCGGAAGTCAGCCCATCAGGGCTTCCTCTGTGCAGAACTTGACAAGGTCCGTGAGCACGTGACCACTTTGCCAGAAGGCTCGCCAGCTCAGGAACGTGTCTCTGAGCGCCCTTTTCCGGCGAGTTTATAACTTTAGTGAAGAACCCGTTCTGTTGGTCTCTCTAAGTGTCTTGCCATAAGCTTGGCGAGGTCTCTGGGGACCTCCCGGAAATCAGTTTTGATGAGCTGCGTCCCGACGCTGAAAGGGGAGGGAGGAAGTTCCTTCTCCACCTCACTTGACACCAGAAATCGCTCCTCGGGACGCGGGAGCATCAGTATTCTCCTCAGACCGGCGGGGGGGACGGGTGGGCATCCATTACGGGTAATTCACGCTGGTGTTGTCTCCCGGCCCGTCCAGCTGGCCGAGGCTAATTGCGTCTCATCTGTCCATCTGCACACGCCGCACGCGCATCCGACATTGCCAGAAAGAGAAGCAGGCGCGCGGGGGTGGGAGACGAGCCCGTGGCAGTTCACGCGCCCGACTATGCCCACATGCGGCTGAAGGAAAATGCAGCGTCTCGCCTCTCTGCCCGGAGGACAGAGACGGTCCTTGGACGGGAAGAGTCCAGAGGCTGCAAATTTATTATTAGAATCTTTGGAGAGTGTCCACCAGTAGGACATGCACTGAAAGTAGAGGAACCTGGTCTCCCCGCTGAGTACGGTGGTGATTTCAGATCGGTCTATTCTTTAGTTCGTAGTAACTCCTCCCTTATCCTGTAAAGGAACATTTCGTTGGAATGAAAAGCACCGTGGCTTTTGCTTCTGCATTTTCTTCGAAGGGTCTTTCTTCAAATGCATGAATTTGGGGGGCAGAGGGTCACAAATATTTAGAGCACAGCGTAAGACAGCCGTGATCGGACGCGGCCGGTAAGTTCTGACTTGCGTCTCTGCTACAGCAGAGTGGATTTGACTGGGAAGTAATGTCTTTTTTTTTTCCTAGAGAAATCATAGAGGAAGATTGTGAGAAGGGATCTCATCCTAGCAGACAAAGTAAACACAGGGGAAAGGAGCACAAGATCGTACACACAAGCCCTCTCCATGCGTAAAATTCTATCGTGTTTCTGCACGCTGGCGCTCAGAAATGAAACCGAGAAACCGCTCCGGTCACAGGAACACTAAAAAGACTCAAATATGTAGGAATACATGTGCCCAAGGTATAGAGCTTGGACGCTGAAACCCACAAAGCAATGCTGAAGTGCACCGGAGGAGATTCGCATAGACGGGAAGACAATCCCCGTTGATGCTCAGAAGACCGACGGCCGTCGTTAAAATGGCCGCCCACCCCCGCACGGTCCCCATCAAACCTCCAACTGACTTCTCTGCACACGTGGACAAGTTCATCCCTAAATGTCTACAGAATTGCAAGGGGTCCTGACCGAAAGAACAGTCCGAGGATCCGCACTTCCTAACTGTGACACTCCCCACGGAGCTACGGCGATGGCGACAGTGCGGCACGGGCACAGAGGTCCAGATCCGCGGAACAGAGATGGGAGTCCAGAAATAAGCCTCCCGTCCACATCAGCCAGTCTTGGGCAAGCACTTTTAATGAGGAGAGGACAGTCTTTCCCACCACATGCTGGGACCACTGTATGTTCCCTTGCTGAAGAAGGAAGCCGGGCCTCTTTCCCGCACCATCTAGAAAACAAGTCAAAGACCTCGGTGTCAGGCTGATGTACAGCTCTGTAGCAAGATGACGCAAGCACTCTTCTTTGTGACTCAGGTTAGAAGGGGATTTCTGACTCTCATCCCCTCTGTCATCTGTGCACACGGGTCCCCTCTTCTGGATTCCTGACTTGCTTATGGAACCGCCAACCCAACATGCCCCCGTGGAGATGCCCTGGGTCTCTCGTGCCGCACACGCCCAAACCTGAACTCAAGATCCGTGCCCACACTTCCACCTGCCCCCTCGTCTCTCTGCCCGGGGTCCGTGCCAGCCTAGGAGACCCAGCCATGAGCACATCACATCCTCCGCCATGCGCCCGTCACTCTCCAGCGCTGATCCCTCTGCTTTCCGAAGCCTGGTCGATATAACTGAAAGTCACCGGAGAGATGGAGAGCATATCTAATTTACACCTGCCTGTCCCACATCCTGCACTCGCGGGGCTTGGTTTATGCAGAACATAAAAGTGGAGAAGACACGGAAATAAAGGCCGTGGCCGCGAGACCCCTATTATGAGTGACAGAGCCTTGACACATCAAGATTGTCAAAGTGACACATGGGAATCAGATGGAGTTTAGGATAGCAGAGACAGAGGAAGGTCTTTCTTCTGTCCAGCGCGCGTACACACACACACACACTTTCCAGAAATGGAATCCTGTTGTGAAGGATATCATCACTTGTAACTATTTAAAGAAACATAGAAGCAATATTTTCCTTTTGTTCTAGAAACCATAAGACAGTGCCACCAACAGGGGAAAATAAGAAGGAAGACCAGTGAAAGAGGAGGCCTGAGCCCAGGTCTTGATGTCTTGGGACCCCCAGGTCACTTCTTCCCAGTGAGCGCCTTAGGGGGCTGGATGGTGTGGGGCAGGGGGCGGTTGCTGACACCATACGTGCAATGATGCAAAGTCATATGGAACCCAGCACTGGGGGTGGGGGGGCTTGTCATCTGGTTCCCCCGGCATCGCAGGGAAGGTCTCTCGTGGGAGGAGAGAAGCCACGGTGCCCAGCCGCTGCGTTCACATGTGGGGAAACAGGCTGCTGGGACCCCAGAGCCTACGAGCGCCTGCAGAAGGACGAAAGCGCTGGGCGGAAGGGGCGGGAGCACGGGAAGACAGTGCAGAAAACCTGGCCCGCGGTTGCACGGGGAGGACGAAGTGAACCCAAGCCTTGGGGCTTCAACATCCGTCTCTGTCGAGCAGGCACAGAGGGTGGGAGCGGGGCCAAGTGGTTCTCGGATGCCCTCCAGCACACGGGTGCAGGGGCGGTCCAGTAGAAACCTCAATCCCCACTGCTCTTCCAGAAAGAATGCCCCCAGTGTCCATCACGATGGTGCCCCCCGTCGCCCAGCTATGGAAAGAGCCCAGACGTCTGTCAACGGATGAACGGATAAAGAAGATGAAGATGGATGTATCTATACGTCATAATGGAATACTACGCAGCCATCCAAAAGAATAAAACTTTACCTTTTGCAGTGATGTGGATGGAACTAGAGGGTATTATGCTAAGAGAAATAAGTCAGCCAGAGAAAGACAATCATCATATGATCTCCCTCATACGCGGGATTGAAGACACGAGATAGAGGATCCTAGGGGAAGGGAGGGGAAATAAAATAAGACAGAAACATAGAGGGAGAAAACCGTGAGACTCTTCAATCTAGGAACTAGACTGAGGGTTGCTGGAGGAGAGGGGGGTGGGGATGGGGTAACTGGGGCTGGGCACGGAGGAGGGCATGTGACGTCATGGGCACTGGGTGTTACATGCAACTGATGAATCACTAAACTCTACCCCTGAAACTTAAAAAAAAAAAAAAAAAAAAAAGGACTGAAGGAAGGAAAAAACAGCATTAAAGAAGTTTATTCGAGACCAATACTGTCAGAGGCAGAAAGGGAGAACCAGTCAAATCTACAATGGGGGGCGCCTGGGTGGCTCCGTGGGTTAAAGCCGCTGCCTTCGGCTCAGGTCATGATCTCAGGGTCCTGGGATCAAGCCCCGCATCGGGCTCTCTGCACAGCAGGAAACCTGCTTCCCCCCTCTCTGCCTGCCTCTCAGCCTACTTGTGATCTCTCTCTGTCAAATAAATAAATAAAATCTTTAAAAAAAAAATCTACAATGGGAAGAGAATCTGTGACACGTGGTACATCCCTTAATTCTCTTGCTACTGACAAGTTTATTCTCATTTTAAAAGTAGGAGTCGAGGGCGCCTGGGTGGCTCAGTGGGTTAAGCCGCTGCCTTCGGCTCAGGTCATGATCTCAGGGTCCTGGGATCGAGTTCCGCATCGGGCTCCTTGCTCGGCAGGGAGCCTGCTTCTCCCTCTGTCTCTGCCTGCCTCTCTGTCTGCCTGTGCTCGCTCTCTCTCCCTCTCTCTCTCTGACAAATAAATAAAATCTTAAAAAAAAAATTAAAAAAATAAAAAAATTTTTAAAAAAGTAGGAGTCGAGGAATAACTCAGCGTGGCATGAAGTTAAACCCGTCCCTGGGGCCAGGAGTCCTCGGGCAGGAGGAATGATATGGGGGTTGGACAAGAATGTTCTGGAGAACTAGCCTGGTTCCCGCCCTGGGGTCTCTTGTAAACAGGCTTGGGGGGAGGCAGGTGAAGGAGGGTAGCAGGTCGGGTCCCCATTACTCAGGGAGACTTGGGTGGGGAAGCCTCAGCCCTTCTCCTGACAGCCCTGGGCACTTGCACCCCAGGACGGCCCGTCCAGATGGCTCCCAGGCCCCTGGAAGCTTCTTCAGTGTCCGTCTCTCCCTCTCTCCCTTAGATGAGGAACAGCTCTGGCAGCTCTGGCAGGTCCATCAAATTCTTTCTTTTCATCCCAGAACTGTTTTTCTTAATCACACGCATTTTATTGCATAAATCATAGGCAATTTAGAAATTTACAGGAAAGCAAACAGAAGACGAACATCATTCCTAATTCCACTGTGCAGAGAGAAGGCTCCTTCCCGTCCAATCTATCTGAATACTTTATCAATTTAATTTTTACAAAAGCGGAATAGGATTCAGCATGGGCATCGAGTTCCCTTTATATTGAAAGAGTTGTCTTGGCCATTTTTCTGGAGCAGTACGTGTCCTTTGCGATGCAAGTTTACCGCAGTGTATATCATCAATAAACGTAGGGGCCTTTGGTGACCCGTTTCCTCCTGTGCTTACCGTTAGCTCTTCGGGCACAGCCACGAGTAGGTAAACCGCAAAGAGAGTGCTGGCTGAGATGATTTGCACAAGGACACATCTCGGTGGCCTTTTATAGACCACAGGGTCGCTGTCCAGGACGGGAGTCTCCCCCTCCGGCCGGCGCCTGAGATCCCGAGGCCCGAGGACTCCAGTAACGCTTGTTACCTTCAGCACTGCTGGTGCCACCCTCATTCCGTTTGTGTCCAAGAACGGTGCGCGCCCTCGCCCGTCAACCACCGCCTCCACACTTCTTCGAGAACTGCTGGTTTTTCCCCAGGGAGGACCGGTGATTTCCAAATGTTCGTCCGACATGGAAAATACTGTTCCTTCATTGCACGTGCGGCAAATCCCTTTTCCCGTGGGCACTGGAATTTTTAGGTTTTGTTGTTTTGTTGTTGTTTTTTAAAAGCGGCGGAAGCTGCAGGGCCGCGTGCAGTGAGGCGTTCCCATAGATCCTGCTGGCAAGCACAGCTGGGCCGGAGCCGCCTGGCCAGGGCGCCAGCCGAGGAACCTGCATTCCAGAGGCCGCCCTGCACACAGCAGCCCCTCCCCGCTGTGTCTGGGGCTTTGTTCCTAACCCTCTCATTACTCTCACGTGTAAGTACTTCGTCCGCCTGGAGTTAACTTTGGGATAAATACCCGAGGTTCCCACTTTTTATTTTTATTTAAATCTGCACATTCGTTTTGACCCTTCCTAAGTATCCCTTATTACTATGATCAAGTTAAATGCATGTTTGAGGGTTTTTTTTTGCATTTGGGGGGGATAATTGGACTCTCAGCCTGCGTCCTTGGACTGATCATGGAAACAAGCCAACTTACAGCAGAATTCCACGGAGCCGCACTTCAGGCCCACATCCATGTTCATTCATTCGTTGGTTCATTGATTCGGCATGTCCTTCCGCGCACCCGCTCTGTGCTGGGGACTCTGCGGCACCTGTCACCCACAGACGAACTGCCAGGAGCCCGAGGCTTGTGGGGGGGCGGCCCCACCAGGAAGATGCCGTCGGAGGCCCCCCCATTCCCACAGCTCGTATCTGAGACTTTGGCCGTTTCCCCCATACCCGAGCCTTTCTGCAGCTTCTTCCTGTCCATTGACTTTGACCCCCTCCACCCTCCCCCTCCCCAACCTCCGGTATGCTCTCCGGGTCGGTGAGCTTGGCTTCCGTGTGCTGGTTCCGAGATCCCACATGCAAGTGAGCTCACGGGACGTCTGTCGTACTCGGATCTACCTCACCAAGCATGATGCCCGGAGGTCCGTCCGTGCGGTCACACATGGCAGGATTTCATCTGAGGCGGAGAAATATCCCCTTGTGTACACACCCCGCGTCTTCCTCGTCCTCCATCAGTCCACAGACACGGCTGCTTCTACATCCTGGCTGCTCCAAATAGGGCTGTAATGGACACTGGCGCGCTCAGGCCTTTCTGAGTTAGTGCTTTCATTTTTTCGGGTGAACACCTAAGATCGGTATTCCTGGATGATACAATAATTCTATTTTTAATTTGGCGGGGAGCTCTGCACTGTTTCCCACAGTGGCCACACCCATCTGCATTCCGGCCAACAGTCAGATATTTTATTGTAAAAAACGAATATTAAAAAGGGGGGCCTCGGGACGCCTGGGTGGCTCAGTTGGTTAAGCAGCTGCCTTCAGCTCAGGTCATGATCCCGGCGTCCTGGGATCGAGTCCCGCATCGGGCTCCTTGCTCAGCGGAGAGCCTGCTTCTCCCTCTGCCTCTGCCTCTGCCTGCCATTCTGTCTGCCTGTGCTCGCTCCCTCCCCCCCACCCCCGATAAATAAATAAAATCTTTAAAAAAATAAAACATAAAAATAAAAAGGGGGGCCTGGCTCTCTGCCCTGGAGGAGCGCATAGCTCTTGATCTCGGTCAAGGTCACGGGTTCGAGCCCATGTCGGGTGTGGAGATGACTTAAATACATGAATAAACTTTAAAAAAAAGAACATTATTTCACCCAGTGCTACAAAGTGCCATCTTCACCATACCTCAATTAAAAAAAAAATATTTGGTTTCTTTTCTCCCCATCTGGTTATTCCTGAACCGGACGGTTCGCACCGTCGTTGCTTTCAGCCAACACTCGGAGCACAACGCGGACGTCAGTAATTCTCCTTCCTCCAACGACGTCTTGGCGTCTGTGAGCACCTCTCCTTTCCGTGAACTGAGAATCCACTTGACACGTTCAAAAAT
Organism: Mustela erminea; assembly: GCF_009829155.1. Lineage (NCBI taxonomy): Eukaryota > Metazoa > Chordata > Mammalia > Carnivora > Mustelidae > Mustela > Mustela erminea. The sequence continues at coordinate 1,512,673 of NC_045618.1, read as the reverse complement.
GACCTCCTCGCGTCCCCGTTAGAATCACATCCAATGTATGAATTACTTTCCGGAGAGCCGCCGCCTTGGCGACGACCCTTCCTCGCATAGATTTTCTCTGCATTTATTCACGTTGACGTATACGTCCCCCAGTTAAGAAAAATGCTTAAAAATAAAGACCCAGCCAGTTTCTTATTAAGTTTACTCCTAAGTAGTTTATAAATTATCTCGCGCTCTGCTCGTGGAGCCCTGGACCTTTGCCAGGTAATTATTTCGAGGACAATCAAGGACTCGACTATTTACTTTGTGTCCACTTGTCTTGAATTCTGAAGCGGTTGGGTTTCCTCCCTCAGCTTTCCAGGTGGGCACATCTTACCCGTACGTCCGTCCTACTTCCTCCTCTCTTTCCTCACGATGACACTTCCTTCCGGAACCTTCCAGAAGACGCTGCGTGGGTAGCAGTGTGTAACCACCACCTTCATTTGGCTCCCGGCTCAGAGGGACAAGCCTCTCTGGCTGGTCAGGCAACGGCGCCTCACGGGGCCCCAGAGACAGGAAGGAGCTGGGTGGAGGCTGCCTTTTTCGGGGGCCTGTGCTGCTTGAAGGAGCGCCTGGTGATGTCTTCTCAGTCTGACCCCATCTGTCCCCACGCACCCTCAGTGTCCCCACTGCGCCATCTACATGATTGTGTTCATGGGTTGGGCCCTCCTCAGGGGGTCTGCAGACCCCAGGGCATCAGACCTCCGTGGTCACCCCCCTTCCAACCCGTGTTCCAGGGAGAGCTGACCATGACCCCCCTCTCTGGGCCAGCGGCGCATACTTCCCTCCTCGGTCCTCCGATCCACACGAAGGACCAGCCCCGTCCTTGGCTCCCGAAAGCGTAGCCCGCTTACCCGCGTGCGCGCATAGCAGACTTCCCATGAAGATGTGGGGTGCAGAGGGAAGACCCAGCAAGCCCACTGCGGGGTGTGCATGCCGCAGGGTTGACACCGGGATCTCGAAGAGGTAGGAGGACCCCCACGTGCGTCCCTGGTCACTCCCAACCGCCAAAACGGGGAGACAGTCCATCCACCAGTCAACAGGTGTGCGGATGGAAGAAACGTGGTAAATGCATACAATGGAATGGGATCTCATTCAGCCTTTCAAGAGACAGAAATCCTGCTGTTGGTGACAACTCGGATTAACCTGGAGGACATCTGCTGGGTAAAATAAGGCAGGAGCAGAAGGGCAAATTCTACACAATTCCCCTTCTGTGAGGCAGCTAAACTATGAGGGGCAGACAGTAGTGGGGGGTCTGGGGGGGCCCATGCGTTACGAGTCTGACTCTTGATTTCGGCTCAGGTCATGATCTCAGAGTCAGGAGATCTAGTCCTGCCTCAAGCTCCGTGCTGGGCGTGGAGCCTGCTGGGGATTCTCTCTCTCTCTCTCCCTCTCATTCTCTCTCTTCCTCTGCTCCCTCCTTTAAAAAAAAAAAAAGAAAGAAAAAAAACACAGGAGTAGAGTTGGGTTGCCCGGGCTGGGGGGAGGCGGAAATAAAGGCAAGCTAACCAAGGGGCACACAATTAGTCCTTTAGAGGAAGGAACTGTCGTGCGGGCAGGGGACAGCACTGGGCTCTGTCCTTCAAAATCTGCTGAGAGGGCGGGTGTCCCGCCACGTGTTCCATCCACACCATAAGTTTTTAAGAAGATGACTTCCTACGAGAGCAAACACTTGGAACTGAACATTAGCACACTCGAGCTCTTTTCTCCATTAGAAGCCCTCCCAGCCTCAGAAGAGCCTCCTCCCACCGCCCCAGGAGCCAGGCGTCCTCAAGCACCTGTTATTTTTATTTTTTTTTATTTTTTGAGTTCGACGTCGTCCCTGCTGCTGTACTGGTCAACGCTGGGGATCCTCTGAGGCTTGAGAAGCGGCGGTCCCTTTGCCCATCTGAGGGTGCACCCCCCCCCGTCTGGGTTTCTCGGGCAAGTCAAGAGAGGCACCCTCTTGAGTCGGACATCAGGAACCAAATTCGGTCCTCGAGTCCCGTTTGCCGACGGAGGAACCGAGGGCTGTTTCAGCCTGGGAGGGCGGCTGCCTCCTGCCCTCGCCTGGCTCGGGGTCCCGGCAAACCTCTACGTGGGCTGCATGACCTTCCCAGGGATACAAGCCACTGCATCGACTCCAGGGTGCTACTATTTACAAAAGATTTCGTGGCATGACATGGCCGAGGCAGGTCCCCCGGTATTTGCTCCCTCTTTCCTGGTAGAGCCCAGAGGCTAATATTCCTCAGCCTCGGTGCGTGGGCTGGGCTCGGCGGGCTCGTCCCCGGGTGTGCGTCGGGGTGGCTCCGCGGGCTCATAGCTGATCCGATGCATTCCCTGGGGCGGCTGGAACGGGTGGGGCTGGCGTGGCCTTTCTCTGTCCCCAAGGGAGGCTGGACCCCAGGATAGGGCAGAGGACGCTGCCAAGCCTCCGAAGGGCCGGCTGAGAAATCGCACTAGATTCTACTCGTTAATACAAGTCACAGCCCAAGAGGGTTCGTCTCTTGATAAAACTGAAGAATTCCTATGCATCGGTCACCTACGATTTCCTGACAAATGACCTGGTCGGGTTTGGCTGATCCGGGGGGGATGTGGGCGGACGGCACTGCGTCCCGCTTGTAGGTCCACGGGCTGGCGGGGTATTCTGCCTGGGACCAGCGGATGGGCGAGGACTTCTCGCGCCTGGGGTGGTGGGGCACAGGAGGACTAGCAGAAAAGGGCAAGGACGTTTGAAGGTCAAACTCAGAACTGATATCTTTTTATGTCAGACAACGTACTCCTAGCCAAGACAAGTCACACGACCACCTCCAAAGTCAAGGGCGGGAGAAGGGCACCCCAACCCGGAAGAGTCAGGGCATAGTTGTGGGCACAGGGAGGCGTGCCACGGTACCCAGCTCACTCCGTTCCCCCCCACCACCAAAGAAACCAGTCCTGTTAAAATTAGGACTCTAGGAAGAGCAGAGACAAATAATAAAGCACGTGATAATAAACCTATGAAATGGGTAGTTAGGTTTAAAAAAACTCCCATTAATGTGGGCATTAAGTTACTGCAAACATTACGTACCCACCCCCGCAAGGAGGTTGTAGGAGGAAAGGCTGTTAAGGATAACGCCATCTAAAAGCCCAGATTATCCCAAGAAAATAGAGTGTTGCATGGGGACAGGAGGAGAGATTTAAAGGCATATTAAATTTCTTGCTTTACTTAGGGAGAGGAGAGTTATTTTTCATTTCAGTAGAGAAACAATTTCAAATTTATGTTTTTTTCCTTAAAGGTAATAACTAGTGTAGTCGAGCAAGACCTATAGCTTCTAAAACACGGAAGGAAGCAGGAGGAAGATTCGCAGCATCACAAAGAATGATCGGGGAAAGTTGGGGAAGCGTAAGGACCTAAGCCCAGAGAGTCCCCGCAAGCGCACGCGGAGGGCGGCCAACTCGGGGCTCAGGGCGCCAACCCCCCGGGGCCAGCACTGTCTCCCTGACCAGGTGCTGCTCTGGGGACCCCAAGGTGTCAGAGTAATGTGTCTGCAAGTTACGGACTAATTAATGGGACCTGACGTCTCAGCCCTTACGAAAGCGTCATTTGGAATCGCAGACTTGGGACCCTTGTACGAACTGACCCTGGGCCTGCTTCTCAGGCGCTGTGAGGAAACAGACTCCTGGGTGCCTGGGGGCTCGTCGGTGAAGCCTCTGCTTTCGGCTCAGGCCATGATCCCGGGGTCCTGGGATTAAGCCCCACATAGGGCTCCCTGCCCAGTAGGGAGCCTGCTTCCGCCTCTCCTCCCCGCTTGTGCCTTCTCCTGCTCTGTCTCTCTCTTTGTCAAATAAATAAATAAAATCTAAAAGAAAAAGGAAAACAGACTCCCAGGGCCGGTTATAAACAATGACAAATGGTAACAACCAGCCCAGCTCCGGTGTTAACGCGAGACCTTCCCCATCCCTGGGTCCCGTCTACTTCACATCACGGAGACTTCCCGAGGGTCCCCTCTGGCCCATCTGCCCACTGCCAGCCCCCAGCCCCAGTAAACTCCAAATTCCCGGAAGGCAGGGTCACCGATGACTGTATTCGTTCACTGTTGTATCTCCAGATGAGGACACGGAGCCTGGCCCGTGACAGGCACCAGATGCGTGTGTGTGGGTGGGCTCCATGGGCGACCTTGCCTGGTGGGGACAGGGGAGAGGAAGGCATTCTCCAACCAGCAGGGGGTTGGAAGTGGGAGACGGGCTCCAGAGCAAAGGTGGGGGGCCAGGAGCAGGAGGAGGACACTCAGCCCCTCCTGTGGGGCAGGAGAGCAGAGCATGTGGGTGCCCTGCAGGTTGGTGTTTGCAAGGGGACGCTGTCCCCGGGAAGCTCCGTATGACCTTCAGAATAACACTTGGACCTCAGCATTGGCAAGTGACATGGGACTTGGGTCCCCTGCGGTCGGAGGACCGCAGTCCGGAGGGACTCGCCAATCCCACTGAGCACGCGCACGAGGACTCCCGCGGACGCACACGCATCTGGGAGTCCAGCGCCCAGCGTGTCCCCCGCTTGCCCCCACCCCAGCCGCAGGTCACACTCCACAAGCCCTCACGGGACGAGTTAAGACAGGGCATCGCTCTGTACCAAACCCCTCCTCCCCCCGCCAGGACGAGAGACTGCTGGCCCTGTTTGTGCGCGGAGGTGAGAGCACGGCCTGGGGCCCCCGCCGGGACCCCCGGGGCTGCCGGGACCCCCGGGGCTACCGCGGCCCACGGAGCAGGGAACAGCGAGAGGGGCTGGAGACGCGTCGTGTCCCGGACCTGAGACTTGAAACAACGGGGACCATATGGGCAGGAAATTATTTTTTAAATGGCTGAAATGTCTAATTTCCATAACCTGCATTTCTCATTCACATTTGCACGCGGGGGCGTTGGATGAGCCGGGGAAGAGTTGGCGACTCATTCATGAAAGGCGCTCAGGCCTCCCTCTGAGAAGGGTTCCACCCAGGCGTCCAATAAAATATTTTTTAAAAAGAGTTTTGCTTCCTGGCCCATCACAGAGCTGGTTTTACTAACCAAACCTTCGGACCAACCATGTCTCCCTCTGCCCCACGTGATGGCCTCTTGCCGTGTCTGTGGGGGGTCCTCTGCGGGTGCCGGCAGCTCCCCACAGGCGCTGATTCCTGGGGGAGGGGAGACGGAGGAGGTGTTCGGACTCCTTGCACCCCAGCCCCCGAGACAGTCAGACTCCCCTGCCCCCGGCCCCAGCACCAAGCCGCGTGTGTCTACTGGATCCTCTCTGGAGGAGGCAGGAAGGGCTTGCAGGGCCCCCAGCCATGTGGCCTCACCGTGGGCAAAGATCACTAAAAGTAAACTTGGCCAAAACGTGACCATATACGCTCCTGCGTTTGAAAACTCACTGGAGTGACTCGCGTGTACAAAGACAAGCCTCTCCCTTCACGCTTACTGGGGTGTCCACGGCCGGCACAGCCCCGTGCCCTGACGAACGGGGACTTCCCGGCTTGGAGCCCCTCCGCCCCTCCTGCTCCCCACGGCTGGTGGGTGGTCTCCGCAGCCGGGCAGAGCACCCCGTGGACTGGGTCAGAGGACATGCGTTGGGTTTGTGCCGCTCCCCCAGCAGCCATGCAGATGACTGTGGGACAGAAGTGTGGCAGCCTCTGTCCCTGTGCCGTGTGCCAGACGCGGGCTCCCCAGAAGCAGACTCGGGGCGGGTGTGTGTGTGACACATAGCGGGGGAGACTGGGCTGCGGGCCTGACGGGCCTCTGGGGCAGCAGGCTCTGGCCGGAGGGGTCTGAGGCGCATCCCCGTGCTAGGGACAGTCCCCACGTGCCCCTGACAGACACAGAGGTGCCTTGTTACAATGTCCTCTCTCCACCCCAAGTCCCTTCCTCGGCGAGGTGGTCTCGGCCCGGCCCTCCCCGGGCGGAGGGAGAGTCTGACGGATCTTCCAGAATGTGCTCTTTGTCCCATGTTCCTTCGCCGAGGGCCACGCCAACTCCTCGGGCCTCGGTCCCCAAGACTGGGGACAGAGCGTGTCCCACAGGACACACAGGGCTTGCCTGTGCCATTGGGTAGTGGAGAGGGGTCTGGCGGGCAGCACCTCCGAAACCCCTCCAGCCCACGGAGCATAAGGGGGTACGGAGGGAGACGAGGCCGGGGGTCAGTTCACAGCATCCGTAGGCTTAGCTGAACCCCCAGGCCTCAGGAAGGGCAGAGCCACCTCGATGTCAATGGCCTTGGTCCCAGAAGCCCATAATGTCACTGCCATGGACAGACCCTGCCTGCATGTCTCTGAGCCTCAAAGTCCCAGACGCTCCCACGGAGGGTCAGGGGTAACCACACACCCATCCATGGGTGGCCGGGACTGGTCGTAGACCCACAGAGCCCTGGGATGTTTCTCCAGGGAGAAGGGCCATGAGCCAGGCCACCCGCCAGACGGTGTCGACGAGTGAGGGGGCAGTGATGACTCGTCTCCGGGACCACGGAGGTTGAATCAGGTTTCATTGCCCGGGAGGCCTTGCCAGCTGGGCCACGGCGGGTGGTGGGAAGCCTGAGACCAGGAAGTTACTCCGCTGCCTGAACACAGATGCCGCTAGAACCTCAGCTCGGCTTCCTGCCAATACGTGTCCTTGGTCACCGACAGAATGTCCCCCACCTCCTCCTGCTCCAAATCCACCCTCGGCATCCTGGCTGAGAGCCTCCGGCCCGGGAGGGCACGACTGTCCTGTGTCACCCGTGTCCTCAGGACACTCCCCAGGCCCCCCACATGCCCCTGTCCTCTGTGACGGTCGCCGGTCCCACCGCACACCGTGCCAGCCACACTGTCCTGCTTGCAGTTTCTGTTTGTCTCCATAGCCCTATCAAGACGGAATCCGGGGGCGCCTGGGTGGCTCAGTGGGTTAAAGTCTCTGCCTTTGGCTCAGGTCATGATCTCAGGGTCCTGGGATCGAGTCCCGCATCGGGCTCTCTGCGCGGCGGGGACCCTGCTTCCTCCTCTCTCTCTCTGCCTGCCTCTCTGCCTACTTGTGATCGCTGTCAAATAAATAAATAAAATCTTAAAAAAAAAAAAAAAGACAGAATCCGCCCACCACCGCACTCACTTTTTCTTCCAGGTATAAAATCCGGTGTTCGCGTTCACGGAGCTGCACCCACCACCGGGTTTAAGTTCCGCGCAGCCTCATGGCCCCAGAGAGATCCCAGCCCTAGCGGCAGCCACTCCCAGCTCCCCCGTGCCCCCGGCTTCTGGAAACGACTCCTCCACTCCTGCCCCCACGACTCTCCTGCTCCGGATGTCTCCGCTCAGCGGACTCTTTGCATCTTCAGCGCGGCAGGACGTTTCCAGCGTTCCCGCGTGTCGCCGGGTGCGTCGGGGACGGCTTCCTTCCTGCGGCGGGATCCCGCGTCATCGTTCTCCGGGCGGGGGCGGACAGCGCTGCGCTGGATGCCCGTGTGTGAGTTTTGAGAGGACTTGTGTTTCCTGCGCTCCCTGGAGTGGAACTCCCCGCTGCACGTCACCCCTGCGAACCACCTTGTGAGGAGCTGCCCGGGTGTTCATCGAAGTCCCTCCCGCAGTGCCAGGGCCCCCGTTTCGCCCCATCCCCCCGACCCTCCGCACCAGCTCCTTCTCCCGGGAGCCGTCCTGGCGGCTGTGGGGCCCCAGGTTTGCATTTCCCCCACGACGGATGGTGTCAAGCATCTCTTCACGTGCTTATGGTCCATCTGAAATACTGTCTTCAGAGACACCTGTTGCCCATTCTTTAATGGGGTTGTTTGTCCTTTTATTGTTGGGTCGTGAGAGCTCTTTACATATTCTGGATACAAGTTCCTTATCCAGTGTAGGACTGGCAGAAAGGCCTGAAACTCTTCCTGAGAGACCGTGGCCAGCCGTGTGGCCAGCCCCACCCCCCCAGAGACCTGGTCCTCTCTCTGACACCTGCCGCTAACCCTGGTGTCTCTCACATGAAACAAAAGGCCTTGCAGATGGCGCTGCTGAAGAGAGTGGTGTGTTCGCCTGTCTGAGGGAAGGATGAGCTCAGACATCAGCAGATCGTGTACGCGGGGCTTGCGAGAATGTGGCGGGCAGCTGCCGTGCTGGTCTTCTGGGGACGGCCTGGCCCGGCACAGCTCCCCACCCGCCACCCCTCACCCCGTGCTGAGCCCACGGCCTGGGACTGACGGGAGGGATCGTCGCATCCCAGCATCAGCGAGCGATGCCTCCGGAGGGAATGAAGGGATTAGAGCGTCAGCCTTCCAGACGGCTGCAGGTAAAACCCTCCGGGTGCGATCACCCCCTTCAAAGTAATAATAATAATAATAATAATAATAATAATAATAGTGTCCAGAACTCCTCGGCTACAAGCAAACACCATTCTCCGAAGGCTGAAACCAGGGAGGCTGCCATCAGAACGGCCTGAGGTCACTTTGGGGACGGGGGTGGGGGGATGGGGGGGCGGGCAGCAAACCCCTTTCTCTGGTCTCCCGTCCGTGACTTGAAATTCCCTCCAATTAGTTCTGGGACAAAGAAAGGACACAATGGATTTCAGTGGGGTCCCAACGTGCCCCCTGCCCCCCTGCTGTGGCTCAAGCCCGGGGGGGGTGGGGCGGGGGGGGACTGGGACTGTCTCGAAGCTTCCCACAGGAGAAAGACGAGCTCTGAGTTGCCTTCTCAGAAGGTCACATCAACCACGCGCTGAAGAGCAGAACGAGGACGGGCGCCTGCAAATAACAAAGGCCGAGGCCCGGGGCCGTGCCGGCGAGGGTGACGGGGCGGAGGGCAGGTCCCGGGGCCGGGAGTCAGGTCTGTGGCGTGAGGACGCAGCGGGCCTCCCGAGCGACTCCCACATCGGGCTGAGAAACCGGCGGGACGAGGATGAGACACACGGGGAGGGGAGCGCGGAGGAGGGAGGCGGTGGGCTGGGCCCCCGACGGCGGAGGCCGAGCCGCCCCGTGACGGGAGAGGTGGGCCCGCGGGTCAGGAGGGGGACGGTGATCCCGGAGGAGGAGGACACACCAGCCAATGTGTCACGCGTCTTGCAGGGCAGAGAATGTGGAGTCGGGGGAGGAGGGAAGGCACTGCGGACCCAACGTCTGTGTCTCCCCCAAATTCACGCGTGGCGCCCCCATTCCCAACATGGCGGGACGGAGAGGTGGGACCTTGGGGGGGTGACTCGGTTCGGATGAGGTCACGAGGGGGAGCCCTGCGCTGGGGTTTGTGCCCTCACGGGAGCAGGAGGAGACAGGAAAGCTTCCTTCTTCCAGCGCGCAAGAGCGGGGCGGCGAAGGGGCGGCCTCAAGCCAGGACGAGGTCCTCCCCGACCCCCAGAGGCCTCCGTCTCGGCCTGCAGCCTGCTTCCCGTGACAGATCCGCCCCGTCTCTGGGCTCCGGCTGTGGCATTGGGTACAGCAGCCTGAGCAGCCCAGGACAGAGGGCGCGTGGCCTGAGCCGAACGCAGACATCAGGCAGGGAGGGGGGAAGGATATGTCCAGAGGCGCCCTTGGCATCCGGGGTCCCTCGGAGTCACCCCACCCTCGGGAGCTTCGTGGGGCTCTCGGGGCCCTGTGGAGGGGAAGCCCGACTCGACGAACAGGGGAGCGAGGGCAGCCTGCGACGCCCAGCGGAGACACGTTTGAAGGCCGGGACAGGGCGGGAGAGAGGTCGCGGGAACCCGTCCAGGAGCTGGCAACGCCCTGCCTTGGGCTCCGCTTCTTGGCTGTCCAGAATTCCGTGCTTGGCTGTTAAACTTGACTTGATTATGCGTCTGCCTCCCCGAGTGGCCCTTAGACGCCCATCAAACAGGGACAGCCGGCGTCCCTTCTGTGGGCGCCGCGTGGGGGAACTCATCCTGCTTTCTGCCATGTAGGCTGGTGCCGTGACGGCGAGCTCCCTGCAGCCCCAGGATGTGCAGGATGTGGGGCAAGTGGAGACAGGAACGCAGCGGGGCAGAGAGGGCCTGGCACCTTGCTCGGCGCGGCCGTGCCCCAGCGGCCTCAGCGGCCTTCCTGCCATTCTCTGCGACATTCCCAAGGATGCACTTGCCTCCTTGCCGGTCGAGGTGGTGGGACCTGAGGTCCTGCTCCACCAGCCCAGAACGTCCTTGGAAATGGTACCAGGTCCCTTTGCACCACCACCAGTGACCTTCACAGTCCCCAGGGCAGCAAAGACCATGACCCATTGCCACGTTCTTCTCCTTGGCAGCCGGCACCGGTCCGGGAGTAAGACAGACTTGACTCAGCCCTGACTCTGAGCTCGGATCACACCCAGATGGAGTTGTCACTGGGGGACGGGTTCTCGGTGGACTGGAAGGACGTGGCTCCACGCCACGTGTCGGTGCTAACCCTCCCCTGCCCCTCCCCACTCCTTGCCGCAGCCCTGCTGAACTGGCAGCCGACACACACCCCTTCACGAGACCGCCGGTCCCTGACATCAGAGGGTACCATCGGGAGACGGGAGAAGCCTGGAGTCTCCCACGTTGTGAATCTTGGAGCATACAACAGTCTACCTATTAGAAGGGTAAGTCAAAAGCAAATAGGTTGCGAGGGCAAGGGTTCTAGTAACGTGTTGCAGTTTTTAAGGAAAAATCAAGGCCAATGTGGCAAAATGTCTGTATTCATTCAACGAGTGGCAGGGGCTCAGGGTCTGTGATACCGAGCTCTGTACTTGCCTGAGATTGTTTTAAGTGTTCTGATGCAGAAGGAAGAGGGTAGCGCAGTGGCAGATGGCAAGGAGGGGGGTAGGCGAGCCGAGGTATGAACTAACTGCCCTTGGTGGCTGGTTGCAGTCGGGAGGTCAGGGAGGCGTGAGTCAGGCTGTAGACCAGCCATGGTGTAGACCGTACAAATCCGCCTTTGGTACAAGGATTGAGATGAGGAACCGGGGGGAAGTGGACATGGGAGGGCGAACCTGTGGCTCATGGAGCCTCATTACCCCCCCAACCTTGCTGCTGTTCCAAAGGCAAAGCTCTGACAACCACCTCTCAGGGGTAATGTGTCTTCTCCTGTCTTCTGAACCCTGACCGCCCCCTCCCTCCTCACTCTGGAGCTTACCCTGGCCTCACTCTTCACAGAGAAGATAGAAAGCAGCAGAAGGCGCCCTCCTCGGCATTCACAAAGTGGCCCTTCTCTGCAGCCGGGCGGCACCTTTCCTCTGACACGATAGGGGAGGTCAGCCCTCCTCCTGGACCCCGCTCTCAGCGTTCCCAGGGCTCGAGAATCGGCCGTTATCCACACCAGCCCCGCTTCTTCCTGCTGTCCTACGAGCATCCAAACCGCTCAAGTCCCTTCCCTCTGGAAAACAATCACAAGCAATAACAAAGTCCGGCAACGGCCAAAAGCGCGTCTTCCAACCCCACGTGCCACATGCACCCCGCCTTCTCTCCTCACAAGTCCTCTGACCTTGGTCTGACCTCGGTCTCCCCCTCTCGTCCCCTCCTGCCTCCTCCTCGGCCAGTCTGAATTCCCTCCGTGCCCTCCGCCACCCATGTTCCCAGGAAGGTTACCCCAACCCTTGACACGGCCAAGTCCCAGGCTTGCTTTTCAGCCGTCATGGACGTGGTTTCTCAGCTTTCGATATGGGCTTCCATCCCGGAAGGAGCTTCCCTGGGTCAGGAAGCCACTTTTTCCCAGAGGCCCCGCCCCCTCACACCCTCTGCGACTGCACTTCCCTCTTCCCAGCGGACCGTCACCGTCTTGCGGGAGGTGAACGCTGGTAGCCGCGGGTGGGTCCTCCGTCCTCCAGCCTCTGCTTTCTCCCAGGCAGTCCCAGCTGCTCTGCGACTTCCACTACCCACACATTCTCCGTTTCTTCGTCTGAGCTGGATTCCGCGTACCCAACCGTACTGCAAAATCTCCACTCGAACATCCCCAGACATCCCAGAATCGACACATGAAGTCCCGACCGATGATCGAGTGCCCCCTCCCCCCAATCTGCTTCTCCCCTCGGCAAGTCCCTCACCCTCCGGCCCTGCCCTGCCTTGTCCCGCGGCTCATCCTGAGCAACGTCCTGGACAGGCCTCTCTCCCCAGACTCCTAAAACTAGCGAACTGCCAAGTCCCGTTGGCTCTACCCCCAAACGCGTCTGGCAGTCCCCCTCCCTCTGCGTCATGGGTCCCCACCCCGCCCTGGCCAGGCCCTGGTGGGCGTTCACGCACCTGGAGGCCTTCCCCCCACGCTACTCTAAGATGCAAATCTGACCACGTCCCTCCCTCCTGAGAACCATCCTCAGGCCAAACATCGCTCTCGGAATGAGGGCAAAATCCTTGTGGAGGCCTCTGAGGTCCTTCACATGTGACCTCTGCCCACCACTCTGGCCTCGCTTCCCGCCAGGCCCAGCCCTCCCCGGCCCTCTTCCGGTTCCTCCTCGGCATCCAGTTCCGTGTTACTTCAGGGACTTTGCACGTAGGCCCTCTTGGTCGGCTTCCCATTCTCCCGCCTTCCCCGCCCCTGCTCCTGCTCTAAACCGCAGCCCGTGCATCCCCTCCTGCAGGGAGCCTCCCCACTGCCCAGATCCACTCGGGTCTCCTCTTGCCTTCATTCCCGCGCCGTGCCCTGCCCTTACCTGTCATGACACGTAACGTGATTATAACCAGATATTGTGTAAATGTCCCTTTAATGTCACCCTAACCCGCTGGATCCTGACGTGCGTGAGAGCAGGGGCCACGGCTCGCTCACTCACAGACCGCACCACGGAAACTCAGATTCCTGCGGGGCGGGGGTCACACAGACGTGCGGATGGGAAGACAAGAGAGAATGACATAAACACGCGTCATCCTGCGGAGCCGTGGGCAGAACGTGGATGACGGGAGAGGGAAAGAGGCGAGCCGACGGGGCCTCTTCCGCGGCGAGAGGCGGCGCTCTGGGCGGCCCGGCTCTCTCGAGACGGGCTGCCCCTTGGGGCGCCAGCACGGCGGCGGGAATCACCGGGAAGGGGACCTGGGCTCTCCCCCGCCCTGTCGAACTGACCCCTGTGGATGAGAAAGTCCTCAGCCTTACGGGATAAGACGAGAACAGATCACAGACCGAGTGACCTGAGATTTCATGTCGGTCTCTCTCCCTTCCTGTCCCGGGTCCACAGCTTCTCTCCCCGCCTTGCCTCTCTCTCCGCCGGTGGTGCCGCCCCCGGGACACGGTCTGCTCCAATCGGAGCTGCCCCCATCCGGTAGACGGTGCTGAGGTTTGGAGCCGGAGCATGAGGCACTGCGGAGACGCCGGCAGAGGCTGGAGCCGTGCCCCCTACCCAGCCCTCCGGAGAGACAGTGCCCAAGGAGTGGAGAGGCAAGTGGCCCTTCTCAGAGCAGCGGTTCCTTGTGGTTCTCCTGGGGACCGCGGGTCTCTGAACAAGCAGAACCTTCAGGGAATCCTCCGCCCTGACCCACCAGGTGCAGAGTCAGGAGCCCCAGAGCGAGCATCGGGACCAAGGGTCAGTGAGAACTCGGCGAGTTCCCGAAACTCCACTCCACCGTCCCCTGCCGCTTGTCTCTGCCTTCTGCGTGCCCAGGGGTCGGAGGAAGCCCCTTGAAAGCAGGCCTGTCTCAGAAGGGAAGCTGGAAGGCGGGACCCACTCCAAGAAAGAGTCCGAAAGACCAGGTTGAGGTGGGGAGACCCAAGTTCCCAAGGGAGGAGGAGTCACTCCAGACCCGGGCAAGAGTGGGACAGAGAGTCCCCAGGAGCCCGGGGCTCCGCAGCATCGCGGCTCCTGCGGGGCGTCACCAACGTGAACCCAACCTTCCCCGGAGCAGGTCCATCTCAACAGCGCCTCTCGGCAGACCCCCGCCCTACACACGGTCCCCCATTCGTGCTGACAGAGGAGGTAGGGGCCCAGGGATGGTCACTCTCGGGCTGAATGGTGCAGAGCCGGGAACTCAGCCCTCACAGGGCTGATGGTGCTCGATCGCCTGCTGCAGCGAAGACGCCAGACAGTCTGGGTCAGCCACAGTCTGGTCACAGTCTGGCTCAGTCACAGACCACGAGCTCTGGGGCCACTTGGCCACACGCAACCACTTCAGTTTCAAGTGTGTGACCACGTGCCAGGGGAGACAATTGGACGTGGCAGAAACCGCAGCAGACAAAGTCTCAGGTGATTCGGTTTCTAGTTCTGGGACTTTGGCCTGATGTTTCCGGACTCTGGGCCTCCGTGTCCTGCATCATTTCCCACCCGCTCTGCTCGGCCCGGAAGTGGGGTGACCAGCGTGGCCGCCACGTGAGAACGGGCTGTGGACACCCCCAGCTGGGCCGGCCCACAGACCCCGCCGCTCCCCTTGAGCCTCTGCTCTCAGGACTCGGTCGCCCCTCAGCCCTCCCCAAAATGCTAAGGGGGGATGGGCTGTCGCCGAAGTCTGCCCCCGCCCGCTGCCTTCCTGGCTCACCGAGAGCACGAATGAGCCCAGAGGTCCCGGCCCCGAGGAAGCGGGGTGAGCGGGAGAGAAGGATGAGCTGCCCCGCAGTCGTGCTGCGTCATCTGGCAGAGAGGCCGGGAGCCCGGAGCACACGCGTCAGCAGCGCCACAAGAGCCCAGAGCTCGATGCAGATGACAGCCAACAGCTGGGGATTTTCCAACAAGCTTTCCCTCAAAAGCCGCCTCGAAGCCCATCCAGGGACGGAGCAGGCAGTGCCAGGGCAGACAGGATGCCCTGAGCACCACATGCCCAGACCCGGTGGGGAAAAGAAAGCCAGGAAGAGAGAAGGGTGGGTCCAAGGTCATGGGCAGAACCCTGTCCAGGGCCTTCCACCCAGCCCGCCCCTGAGCCGGGTCGTTGGGGGTCTCCTTCCTGGGTCTACAAGGCAGTGAGCTGGGCTGGACTGGGATGTGGCCCATCAGGCAGAAGCTCCAGCTGCGCTTCCCCACAGTGGAGAACCATCCTGGGAGCCAGCGCCCCACGCCCAGCGCACGCAGCCGAGGCCACAGGCTCCCCTGCTCCGCAAGCCATCCGAGCATCCGTGTCCTAAACTTGGGCCGGTCGTTAAAGACGCAGGATCTAACCAAACCAAGCCCGGCCCGCATGGACGGGCACCCCAGTGGAGAGAGACCACGCACATCCCAGGAGGCGTGTGTTCTGGCCGTGGGAGTGAACTGTAGCGGAGACAGAGGCAGAGGGACAGAGTTTCTCCTTTGCCCAGATTGATCACAGAAGTTAGCTGACATTTGAGCCAAAGAAGGAGAGAGAGAGAAGCTACTCGTGTTCATCTCTGGGGGAGAGCAGTTAGAAAGCACAGAGACGCAGGGACAGGGGTGACCGGGGAGGTCGGGGCAGGAGAAGCCTGGGGGGTGGGGGGCGGGAAGGACGCTCGAGAGGGACCAGCTGATCTCCTGGCACTTGTCACTCATCCAAAGACCTTGGGCTTCACGCTGAGCGAAATGGAAAACCACTGGAGATGTTTGGGCAAAGCAGGAGTCAGGTTTTAAAGGGACAGCTCCGGCCGCCGTGGGGAGGAGTGGTCCAAGGGTTCAGTCACGTACTTTACAGATGGGGCAACTTCATGAAGCAGGAGTTGTACATGGAGACTCCCAGAAAGAGCCTTAAAACGGACTGCAGGATAGGGGGCGCCTGGGTGGCTCCGTGGGTTAAGCGACTTTGGCTCAGGTCCTGATCTCAGGGTCCTGGGATCGAGCCCTGCATCGGGCTCCCTGCTGGGTGTGGAGTCTGCTTGACGTTCCCTCTGCCCCTCCTCCTCCCCCACCCCCACCCCCCGACGGGCACATGCTCTCTCTCTTAAAAAAATGAATAAGTAAAAATTTTTAAAAACTGCAAGCTCGAAATGGAGTTGAAGCCCGCGGCTGACACCTCCCCACACGGGGCAGGTGTCTGTGGGTGGGCTCCCTCGGGGGCTCAAGAGAAGGCCATGGCGGACCCAGGAACCTGCCTGGGACTCTGACCAGCATGACCTCAAGACGCGGCCTCCCCAGCACGGGGCTGAAAACACTCTGGGGTGCTCACGCTACCAATGGCTTAAGGACTGAAAAAATCAAAAATAATTAAACTGGCTCTTGTACCCCGGGGTCCTCTTGCTGAATATCCCCCTGACAGAAAGTGCCTCCTGTTCAGCCAGCACCCACCCCAAGCCGGGTTAGAGCCAGAGACTCTGGAAATATTTTCCCTGAACTGTCCCTTTGCGAACTTCACCCCTGAAGTAAAGGATCCCTGGACTACCAGCGGGAACTGGGGGTCAGGGAGCTATATGGCCGCTTTGTGATGCCATCATAGATGTGCTGCGAGCCCCTGGGGACAGATTCTGGGCCCCTGGTGGCGTCCCTGGGGCACCAGCTGGTGCCAATTGGGACATCTCCAAGCAGGGAAGAGAGAACAGAGGTAGGGTCGGTGCACCCCACCTTTTGTCCCTATCACCGAGAAAGCAGGCTGCCCCGTTCGTCGGCAGCAGGGTTCAATGTCCAAGTCAGGTGCACGTGAGTGACGCTTAACTAATTCTGTTGAAATCAACCTGTTTGGAAGTTTCAAAGTGAGAAAGGAAGTTCCACCATTACAAACTCTGACCGCAGTCGGACCCCCTTCCCCTGGCTCTGCACTGCTTTGCTCCCAGCAGACACAGAGCAGGAGCGGGTGGGCAACGTCCTCTCTTCAAAGGTTAACAGCAGGGCTGAGCCCCCGAGAGACACTGTGCTGCGTGGCTCACATTTTATGCTGCGCTGGCCCCTGTCACAGCCCCGCGAGGACTGTCCTCTGTGCCACAATGGAGAAGACGTCCCACGCTGCGACTCGGCCACGGCGGAGTAAAAATCAGAACTCAGGGCTTGTCTGACTCCAAGCCCAGCGTTCCCTCCTGTGCCCCCCAGCAGCCCCCAGCGGCCCCCAGTGGCCCCTTAAACCCTTTTCCGGCATCACATGGTCCTCACGCAAGGACCGCTGGGGTCAAGATGGGTGCAGCCGTCTGCTTAGTGTTCCTGTGCCTTCTTCCTTGGGGGGAGACGTGGCAGAACATGGCACCCCTGCCCATGCCATCAGTGGCTGGGGTGATTGATCCCATATCTGGCTAGGACACCCCATGTACTGGCGGTGGGGGCGGGATCCCTGCTCTGGGGGAGCTTCCTCCCCACTGACCCCAGGCTTGGCCGTGTGACTTTGCCTGGCAAAGCCCAAGGCTTGCTGTCCTCGCCTTCCCGCTGCCACTAGGACCAAAGCGCTCCGTGCAGAAACTGCTTCTTCAGCCCCAAATGGGATTCGTGACCTGGAGCCGAGCCACAGCCTGTCCACGATGCGTGCACGGGGACGACACTTGTCCCCAGCTGAGCCGATGAAGCCCTGACTTCATCTTCAAGCTAAGGACCAAGAAAATGAATCTCTTTGGGTGACCAAAGCTGTTACGTGACGCTCAGGAGGCTGCCGTGTTTCTGCGGAGCGAGGAGCAGAGGAAGCCCGTGCCGCAGGGGAGAGGAGTGCATGGATGCCCCGAGAGGAGCAGAGGCAGGGAGGAGAGAGAAGTCTTCAATGCAATGCTCCCCGCAGCTGTGTAGGCTCACACGCGTCTCCATCCCTTACTCGGGGCTGGTAGCCCTCCTCTGCTGGGATTCCTGGATTCTCTGACCCTTCTGGGGAATACGCCTTACTTCTCAAGCTGGCTTCGCTTGGATTTCTGTCCTCTGCAATGATAACGCTAACTTACCCATGTCATGGTGCAGCTGAGACACCGGGGCCCAGTAGGTGCACAGCATGTCCCCGGGCTCTCCGAGTCCTTTGTGACGGCACCTTGATTTGACCGGAGAGGTCCAAGGTCCACGGCGCCACCCACCTCGCTCAGCTAGGGGCCAGGCAGCCGGTGCCGGGGGGACACCTGGGATTTTCCTGGCGGAGAACTGAGTCCTCAACCAGGATCCGAGCTCCCAGAATTCAGACGGAGAGACAATGAGCTTGGGAAAACCCTAGAACTTCAAGATCCTGAAGGACTGAATCATAAGACAGGAAGACTTTGTTTTCTGGCTCTTCTCCCCCTGCCCCGGATATTTCAGTGATACACGTTCATCATTTAAAAAACCTGAGTCATTTAGAAAAGTATCAAGACGAAAGTAAAACATCACCAGAACGCCCATCAGTCAGAAAGAAAGCCGGCTAATACATCAGTGACCATTCCTCCAGGCTTCCCTCTATGCCTCTACGCAGCCATAAGTAAGTATTTTCTATTTTACATAAGTGGGATCATACTAAACCTGATACAACAGATTCCATCAGCTGGGGCGGGGGTGGGGCTTATAAACAACAGACACTGATTTCTCACTGCTCTGGAGGCTGGAAGGTCCGAGATCAATGTGCCGGGCAAATTCTGTGTCCGGGGAAGGCCAGCTTCCGGCTCACAGACGCATCCTCACATGGCAGGAGGGTGACTGAGCTCTCCGGGGTTCCTTTCCTAAGGGCACAAATCCCATTCAGGAGGTTTCCACCCTCATGACCTGATCCCCTCCCAGAGGCCTCCCCTTCCAGTACCTTCCCATGATGGACTAGGTTTCAGCACAGGAACGTAGGGGGACACAGATATTTAGCCTGTATCAATGTGTTTTTGGAAACTTCCTTTTTCACTTAACACTGTGCCATGAACATTTTCTGTGCCAACACCTACAAAGCCGTGTTGTCATTTTGAGGGACCGTACAGTCTCCGATCCCATGGATGAGGTCACTGAGGCATGTCGTCCCTGGAGATCCCATCAGGTACCCGGCAGAGAACAGAGCTGACCTTGTGTTCCCTGATGACCAACTGCTCCGTTGAAGTCCCTGTCCCCCGCTTCCAGCTGTGGGACCTCAGTTGCCTCCCTTCTGTCCTGTCTGCCTGTAAGACGGAGACACACACAGTACCTTCCCACTCGGGGGAAGTGGGGCGTGGGGCATGGAACGGGTCTGTTTTGCTTTTGTGTCTGCAAGAGGTGCTTAGACCAATGCTTGAATCACAGTAAGTTTAGTCATTACGTCATTAGCCTCTCCCCCCCATATGGACGTTTAGGTCGTTATGGACTTCTCCCTCTTCTACATCTTTGTGCAAAGTAAGAGCATTGACTTTATGCCTTCCGTCCACTCGTAACATTGTATCTTCAGATAAGTTCATGATCGTGGATTTGTTGGGTGAATCTCTCAGCACATAGGGGCTCAGTTGCATGCTTGTTTTCAAACTGCTTTCTGGAAACACTGTGCTAACTGCCAGGTTCATCAACAGCGGGAGACAACGCCTGTTTCCCCCCCAAGCCCACACCGGCACCGAACTTTCTCAGTATCTTCAAATTTGCAGTCTAGTGGGGAAAAGCATCGCTTTCTGAGTGTCTTCTCAGCAGCAGGATGGTTCTTTTGTTCGTCTTTTGGACATTAGCATTTCCAGTTGCCTGCACCTCTGTTACTCCTTGCTCTAACGGGAAGGTCATATTTTATAATGATTATAAGCGATCTTTGTGAACTTTCTACCTTCAAATGTTTCTGTAGTATCAGGGGTACCAGATAAAATACAGGACATCCAGTTAAACTTGACTCTCCTATAAACAAGGAACGGGACATACTCACACTAAAAAAAATTATTTGTTGTCTACCTGAAATTTGAATTCAACGGGTGTTTGTATTTTCATTGGCTGAACTTAGCAATCCCATGTCATATACACAGTCAGGGTTTTTTTTTCCAGTTTGTCACTTTTTAACTCTGCTCATGTTTCTTTTTTAAATAAAGACGTTTGTTCGTGTATTTTATAATCCCAATAATCCTATTGCTGTTCTCCTTTATGGTTTCACAATATACATTAGAGAGCGTCTCACGATCCCGGCTTTGTGACAAATACTTACATCTATTTTTTGGCTTCAGTTTTTTGCATTCGCTCTTTGATGGATTTTGGGATTTATTTTGCTCTAGAGACCCAGGTAGAAAATCGGCCCCTGCTAATCACCATCTAGTTACTGTTACTGGTTTTTTTTTTTTTAATAATTTTTTTTTTTTTAATAATTTTTTTTTACATACTCAACCATCCCATCTGCTTGAAGTGTCCCCACAAACACCACTGCTGACTGGTCTCTTCCCCCTTCTGCGCTGAACTCTTGTTGGGCCGGGAACAGGCTGTTTTCAATACCGCTGCTTTGTGAGAAGGCCGTGTGGGGGACAGAGGGCTGGCACAGATGCCGACTCTGGAGGCAGGATGCCCGCCTCAGGTCCCTGGCCCTCTACCGCTGGCTGCCTGACGTCCCCTGTGACTTTTACCCTCGGGGCCTGCACTTCCTTACCTGAAAGTGGGAGCAAGACGCGGACGGCCTCACAGGGTTTCCGGGCACCTCTGGCGGGCGTGCCTGTGCTCATGCTGGAGCAGTAAGACCGAGGGGCTCTGTGTTATTTATGTATTTATCTTTCCATGCCTGCGTGTTCTCCCATCATCTTATCCAGCCGGGCCGGTTTCCCTCCTACTCTTAGCCGCGTCCCCCTGACTGTGGTCTACACGTCACCAGAGACCTAGAATCATCACCGCAAGTCGGAAAGAAAACCCCACCTGGCATCTGAAGGAGGTTGGGCCGAATGCATCAGGACCATGTGATAGGATGATGACGTTCACTTCTTCTGGGCCAAGAGTAAGGACTGTGCCCTGGTAGACTCAAGTCTCCTCTAGTCCCCCAGTCAGGAGCAGGTGCTTTGTCTTACAGACTAGACCGTATTCCCTCATCGGCCTGCGTCCCAGAGACAGGGGGATTCTCCAGCTCCTCTCCCCACCGGCTGGCGAGACCCGGAGCGCACTGCTCCTGTGACACGTTCCCCTGACAGCGGGCCAGTTCCTTGGAAAGGCTACTGTTTCCATCTGCATTTTGGATTTTCCAGATGAACCATCCCATGCATTGCAAATACCGATCCCTTTCCCTGCTTTCCAATTTTTAAAAAGGCAAAAAAAAAAGGGGGGGGGGTTGGCTTTGCAAAGGCAGGATCTGAGATTTTCACACCGTTTTTCTTCCCTTGTCTGATCGCATTGACCGGACTTCTCAAACCGGCCCGGTCTCGCTTCCAACTTCGATGAAAACGTTCGTCTTGCTCTTAAGCATAATGCAGGGGGAGGCTGCGAGAGGCCCCCGCGTCCCCGCCCAGCGAACACCCAAGGCAGCGCGTTGGAGGAGCCCTGAGATCGCCCGGCTCCGCGCACCTGCCAGGGACCCGCCGCCCGCTCCCACCTCGGGCCCCCTCCCCGCGCCCTCGCCTGGACGCCCCCCACCCCGGCGGGAGCCCGCCGCCCCCCCCCCGCGCCCCCCGACCTCCCGCCGCCTGCCACCCCCTCGCCTCGACGCCCCCTCCCCGGCGGGAGCCCTCTGCCACCCCCGCGCGCCCCCGTCTGCGCCCCCCGCCCCCGCCGGCCGCCCGCTCCCCCGCCCCCTCCCCGCGCGCCGGCGCCCCGCCCCCACCTCCCCCGGCGCCCCCCGCGGGCCAAGTTTCGCCCTGCGTTTCCGCTTGAACGGCATCCAGCTGCCTCGCCTTTAAAATGCCGGGGCGGCCGCGACTCCGCTCTCAGCCCCTGTCGGCGGCCGGGCCGGGCTCGCCGGCTCCTCCCGGGCGCTGACTCAGCCGCAGCCGCCCGCCGCCCCCGGAGCCTGGCCTGGACTGCGCCCCGCGCCCCCGCCCCGCAGCGGGCGCCCCGCCGGCCCGGGACCCGCGAGCGCACGGGACGGCCTCGCCAGGTAAGGAGCGCGGGGCTCCCCGGAACCCGCCGCAGCGGCGTCCGCGCCGCCGGCCGGGCCGTCCCCGCCGGGCCCCGAAGCCAGCCCGCCGGCCGCGAGCGCGGGTCCGCCCGCCGGGGTCCAGCCGCCGCCGCCGGAGCTGCCCGGGACCCCTCGCGCGGCCTCTGCGCCCGGGGCGCGCCGCGGTCGGCGGGCAGGGCGGCCCCGGGGCGCGGAGGCGGTGGAGCCGCGGCCGGCGAGGAGGCTGCGGGCTCGGGGCTCCTGAGTCGGGAGCTCGCACGGAGCCGGGGCGCGCCCCCCACCCCCGGACCGAGCCGCCCCTTCCTCCGCATCCGGGCCTCGGCCCTCCGTTCCGGGGTGGGGAGCCGGAGGGGGTGTGCGCGGAGCTGGATCGAAGTTACAGACGCCTTCGCGCCAAGTTCTGTGTCCCTGCTCGGGGCTGACAGCCACAGCAAACAGACATTTCTCAGTGCGGCTGCTGAAGGTCACAACTGATGTAACTTCGGGGAAAAGTTCTGTTGGTGGCAGCTTTTCTGAAATGCCAGGTCTCAGTCGGATTTTGTCCCGATCTACAGCGAAAAGCCTGAGGCAATCTCTCAGATCTGTCCCGGGATCCGTGTGCCGAATGCCTCCGGGAGGTGTTTTGGGGAATGTAATATGGAACCGAATTCTGTAAGAGACTCTCTGTTGCCCACTGGGAAAGTTCTGGAAGGGAAAGACTGTCAGGAAGGACCAAAGGGACGCACCTTCTCCCTAGATTCTCAGTCCGGTCATGGTGTGGCTTTGGACCCAGAGATAAGCCCCCCATGCAGGCCTGGCTGGGAACGGCTCTGCTCCCGCCCAGGTCTGCATCAGCGCCTTCCTTGTGTGGGTCTCCCTGAGTCTCCCCGGAGCCCAGGAGAGGACCCGAGTATCCGGCTTGGCCGAGCCATGCCGTCGTACTCGTCATGTCACATCTGCGTCCAGGGTCCGGTACTACACCTAGGGGCTGGGGGGCTCAAGTCCCCTGCGAATCCTTCTGCCTCCTGAAGGCTCCCTCGAGAGGAACAGTACAAACCTGACGGGTGGCCCTTGCCAGCCTGCAGAAAGACATCGTAAAGCCACACATCCGAGCCTGTAAAATGTGACTTACAAACTGGATTCGGGGCCAGGTTCCATGCTGGGGCGACTCCGCAGAAGACCCACTTTGAGGACCCACTAGGAGGGAGGTTGTGCGAGCAAACGCTTATCTCTGGGAACCTGCTCTGAAACCCGTAGCTTCACATTTGTCCCAGAGAGAAATGGAGGGCCAGCTGTTCATTTCTGAAGCGTAATCTTTGCATGAATGTGCTCTTGTCCTGAACAATTAATTCCCAGTCATTTTTTTCTGGCCGTATTTATTATTTATGAACAATACGCAGGCAACGAATGCATGAGGTATAATGGGTCTCTGAAGTCAGATGAATTTGGAAGATTGTAGAGGACTTCTGCCCGTTACATATTTAAAGTATAAATTTACATTGAGCAAGGTCATGGTGAAATAGAAGCCTTTTTTTTCAATAGGAAGAACCTTAATTAGCCTGGAAAAAAAAAAAGTAACTTGTCTGGATGTTCAGTGACTGCTTGTAAGTTGTGATGTAGAGAAAGGCTCATCTTTCCTGTTTGTTTCCTTCTTGGGCTAATGAGCGAGGCAGCCATTCCGAGTACACTGACTTGATAGTTAATCTTTCTCCAACAAATATTTACACAACCAGATTGCACTATCATGGCACAGACTGAAAGGCTGTCGTCCTACAGTGGTTTGTGCACGGTATCTTTGAAATTCAACAGTGCTGCCATGATTGGAGTAGAAAATAAAGTGATAGCAAGGAAAGTGTCCTTAAATTCTCCTGTCTGGCCACGCTAGAAAGAACAGTGTTTATAAAATTGACAAGGTTCCAAGACTCTGAGGCTAATACTTCCAGTAAGTTCCGGATTGAAGGAAGACCGTAATGGCTCTGAATGTTGGTGTCGAAGGCTCTGGAACGGGTCCATGTCAATGAATTGTTTAGATCACTGAGGTCCACGTGGGAACGTTAGAAGTGACGCTTTCAACTATTTTAATGGTTTGGGGAGAAAATATTCCTCAAGTGCATCCCATGTTCCTACAGTCAGAGAGCTGGCTCACGGGCATTCAGACATTTCCTGATGACTCCGGGTGGGCCCTGGCTCTGGGCTTCGTTCTCCAGGGTCTGCAGGGAAGAAGGATTCTTGAGCTCAGCACTTGCTCCCGGCTCTGCCTTGGTCAGATGACCGTGACAAGTTGCTCTAAAGCCCAGGAGGTCCGGTTTTGCAAGCGCTCGCCGTGGGCTGAGGGCTGTCGGGATGCTGCTGAGTTCCCGGGGCCGCAGTTCTTACCCTTGCTTTCCTGGGAGCAGAGAAGCAACTTCTCTGGGTAAGAAGTCGCCCAAGGTTGGCTCAGGGTAGGGGAGCTGGTATTCCTGACGGAGCTCCTGGGATTGTGAAGTCTGGGTCCTTCTCGCCTGTGCTGCCCCTGTCCTGGGGGAGGACATCCGTGACCCAGAGTCCGCACTCAACACCACCGAGTGTGTTCGCCCGGAGCCGTGATTACCAGTTGCGCTTGGGAGGGGGATGTGTGCAGAGGCTGCAGGCAGGGTCCCTCTCTAATCGGCTCTATCATGGCTGGCTGGTGCACGGGAGCTTCTAATTCCTTCTGAGACTCAGACTTCCCGTTTGTAAACTGAGAACCCATTTGCCTTCTTGGCGGCGCTGCGGTGGGAACCATGGCTGAGGACATAGCACATAGCAGGTGTTTGATAAAGGAAGTCCCGTGAGCCGTCCCTTCCGCAGTCGGCTGCGTCTTCGCCGTGCACATCAGAGCTCAGGGCAGGGTTCTCTGCGTGCTCTTGAACACGTGCCCCGATGGCTGGACATTTCTGGACGGATCCTTGCTGTGCCCCCAAGATCAAGGATGTTTCAAGCCCTTCCAGGCAGAGCCCCCTCGGGGAACTTATTTCAAGGGAAACCTGGAAGGACACTGTCCTTGAGGGGAGGAGATGAGGTTGGGATTCCTAATCCCAGCATCCGCAGCCTGCCGCTCACCCCCGGGGCCACACGCTTCCTCGGGGCCCCCGTGGCACAGAGGGGCTAGCACACCAACGAGCTCCCCGGAGGGCACCGGCCGCGCAGCCTCACCCCTGCAGTCCGGTCCTGGCCAGACGCCGCCCAGAACAGCTCTTGCCTCTCACTTACGGTCCAGTCTGAAAACAGTACATGTGCCTCCCTGGCCCTCTCCTCGGGGCCCACACCGTCACCTTGACCTTCAAGTGTTCACCATCCCGAAGGCAAGGAGAGGTGCAGCCGGAGGGAGGAAGCACCCGGTGCGTTCCTACTCAGACTAGAGCTCCTTCTGCTTCCCTGCTGAAAACCACTAAAGACCCCTAAAGGAGTGTGCCCCGGGGCCTCAGTAGAAGGTCTCAAGGCACACATTTCATGTTTGGTTCATAGGGCTACACTCTATTTTTATGTTCAACGTTTAAAAAAATTACTTATTTTTTAATTAAAAATTTGTTTTGTTCTACTCCATAATTTGTCTTGGCTTAATATAAAGCAAGGCAGCCCAGGGACGCCTGGGTGGCTCAGCGGGTTTAACATCCAACTCTTGATTTTGGCCCAGGTCGGGATCTCAGGGTTGTGAGAGGGAGCCCGGCGTCTGGGTCTGTGTTGGGTGTGGAGCTCGCTTAAGATTCTCTCTCCCTCTGCCCCTCCCCAACCAGTGAAGGAAGAGGGGGAGGAAAGAGAGAGGAAGCAGGGAGGGAAGCCCAGTAGCCCTCTGAGAGGCCGTGCCCTTGGCCCCTGGGCCACACTGCTGTCCCCTCAGTGGAGGCGTGCCCCAGGCAGGAAGGCCAAGCCCTTGGCCATCTGTCTTTCTTCTAAAAGATCCGCCTCCTTGTCCCTTGGCCCCATGGAGCTCATGGACCCCAAAATGGCATTTCGTCCGTGTCCTTGGGATGGTGTGATGGCAGAGGTCCCCGAACTCCCCTGGAGACTGCGACAGGCTCAGAAAGACAGGAAGTTGTGCCTCTACCCCACGATCCAGGCCCGGGGCAGTGGGGACTGAACCGTGTTCTTTCCACGGGCATAAATCGTGTCTTGCTCGGGTAGCCACAGTGAGCTGACCAGAGGTCGCGGTCATGGTGACATCTGTTTGCTGTCCAGCGGTTGGCACCGTTGGCCGGGAAGTGGCCTGGGGACTGTTCGGCCTTTAAACCGTGCCCAGCGCGCTCTGGCTCCCCTGACTTCTCGTTGGCGCGGGTAGGGCTCCCTGTGTTCTAGAAGACGGCAGATTGATGGTACCCATCTGTCACGCCTCCTTCCCTTGCCCGGAACAGCCTCTGCTCATCAATCATGAGGTTCTTTCCCACGGAGCCGGGATGGGGCTTCAGGGTCTTTCGCAACAATTGTCTGGAGTCGGCTTGTGACCTGGCTTTGAGCTGGGACTGGGGACCATGGGATGACGAGGGGACAGGTGCCGGCCTCTCACCTTTCCCCTCGGCCCCTCCGATAGCCGTTGACGACGGTGCAGCTCTGACAACCGGGACACCGTATCAGCTTCCGGGTCCGCCCTAGCCCCGCACCCCAGGCTGGGGGGCTGACACACAGGGACGGACCTGGTGACGGCGCTGGCAGCTACACGCCCAGGATGGAGGGGTGGGCAGGGCCGGTTTCTTCTGAGCCCCCTCCTCGGTCTCTCTCTCCCATTCTCACGCGTCCCTCCTCGGTGCCCATCTGTGCCTGCCTCTCTTCTCATAGGGACCCCATATCGGCCGTATGGGGTTGGGGCTCGCCCGTCTGACTTCATGTTACCCTAATCACTTCTTTAAAAGACCCTTCTCCCGGGGGCGCCTCGGGGGCTCTGTCCGTGAAGCGTCTGACTCTTGATCTCGGCTCAGGTCTCCGTCTCAGGGTCGTGAGTTCAAGCCGTGCGTCGGGCTCTAGGCTGGACTTGGAGCCGACTTAAAAAAAAACAATCAAGAACAGCAAACGACCAGGGCCATTTGGAGAGTGTGTTCTCCAGCACAGCCGCGCTCTGAGGTATGGGGTGGGGTCGAGCACCCCAGTACAGGGGGCGGGGGGACACCGTTAAGTCCGTGACAACAGCAGATGGAGAAGAACTTGAGCCTGGCCTGCTGGTTGCTGAGAGGGTGTGGTCCAGGCTGACACAGCAGTGAAGCCCCATGCCTGGGGACAGCCTGGGGACAGCTTGGGGACAGCCATAGTACCAAGTCCCTGGAAGGGACATCTATCAGTGGTTTGGCTCAGTAGTGTGGCCGTGCGGCTTCCAAGACGACCGTCCTCTCCTCCTGGAACAGTCCGTTCCCCATCCTATGAACGGATGCTTGAGAGACGCCCTTCCAGCAGTGGGCTGGACAGACGGACATCTGGACTCAACCCCCAGCGTGTGACCCGGGTCTCAGGGCGGTCACAGCGAGGGTCCCCCTTCCCTGCACCGCGGGTCAAAGGCTGCTGCATTCCTTCTTGGTGTCCACAGAAGAATAGAGAACCGTGGCCACTTTTGGTGGACTGAGCTTTGAAAATCCTGCCTCTTCCCAGAGCCACATCTGCGGCGGAGCAGGGCCATTGCTGTCCGTGAGTGGGCACGCGCAGGGACAGCTGACTCTCCTAAAATTGTCTTTGTGCTCGACAACGTGTCTGATTCGGAGAACGCTCCTCAGATGCTGGGAGTCTGCGTCCGTGTGGGGAGAGTGGATTTGCACAGTCTCGGGGCCAGACCGCCGCCCAGAACGGACTTCCTCCTCCTGCCGCTCGACCCCCCACCCCCAGGACCACCCCCTTCGGAGCAGGTGTCCCCCCTCTGTGACTATGAGGAGAGAGCCTCTCGCTGCTCTGAACACAAAGGCGCCCCTCTTGGAGGAGTCTCAGAAGCAGAGGTGGTGGGAGATGAGGTCTTCCCGCATGTGGCATGGGGCCGGGTGGTCAAGGATGACAGTGACCCAGGAATCAGTACCTCAGCTGGTTGGAGTCACAGGTTACGGAAGCCTGGAGATAGCCTGCCAGGGGGCCACGAGGGCCTCTGCCTCTGGATCTTGACTACGCCGCTCACAGCCATGGGACCCCCGAGAACCACCCCCCGATGCTCCGAGCCCCGTGTTCTCCCAGGCGATGGACGTCCGAGTGCTAACCCCCTAAACCGGGGGGAGAGCTCACGGAGAATAGAGCCCGACCGGACGAGACACCCTGAACTCGAGAGGCCGAGGCTGGGGAATGGCCAGCCCTGCCTGGAGAGAGGAGGCAGCCGGCGCACTTGCCGGGTTTAAAGAACACCTTCCTGGAGGGCCCCGCCAGCAGGACCCTGTCCCTCCGCGGCTCAGAAGGACGCACGTTAACCCCCCGCTCCCTCCCCCACGGGCCTCCTGGGACACGAGTAGCTCATCAGTTTGCCATGAGAGTCACGACGCAGCGGCCAGAGCCTCGCCGGTCTGTCTGCGCCGGCCCTGCGGCATCACAGGAGGACACACTGCGACCCTGGGGACGGAGAGAAACCCGCTTCTGCGTGTGCTGCGATGGCATCTTTTAATGCTTCTTGCTTCCCCACCAGAAGCCCAGGATTGCTCCATTTTCCGCCAGTGCAGCGCAAGGTCCTCTCCATCGGCCTTTGATCTGTCGTGCGGTATTTTTGTCCCCTTTATTGAGAGTGGACTTTGGAATTAGAGACAGGTTGCTCCTTTGGAGGACAAAGATTTTAAGAGCTTAATAGCCAAGGGCTTTGGATTCAGGGCAAGAAGCGCCGGCCATCTATTTTTAAAGTGTCCTCCTCCCAGCAAAATATTTTTCTAATGATTCAAGTTATAGATGGACTTTGTAGAAGTTTCAGGAAATTCTGAAAAATGTTGCAGAAGGAAATGTCTCCTACCTACGACCCCAGGCACGCAACAAACCTTTCCATGCTCCCCGCAGGTTCTCCCCGCGCTGGACCATTTCTGGGGCGGCTGCCCAGCTGCTCGTCCTCCTCAGCGGACTCCGTGGGGATGAGACCTGGTGAATCATGGTCGCAGGAACACAGGAGGCTCGGGGGCGGCCGGAGGCAGGGAGGGTGCCCAGGGCTTGGGACAGCGGGCAGGGCTGACGTGATGGGGCCAGCAGGTGGCATTTCAGGTAGAGCAGGTG
Organism: Mustela erminea; assembly: GCF_009829155.1. Taxonomy (NCBI): domain Eukaryota; kingdom Metazoa; phylum Chordata; class Mammalia; order Carnivora; family Mustelidae; genus Mustela; species Mustela erminea. Next base: position 1,483,909 of record NC_045618.1, on the reverse strand, counting down.
GCAGAAGGGAATCAGGAAGAAGTCGAGGAGCCTCGGGGTGGTTTTAAACACGCCTGTGGTTTCCTCACCCTCACCCCGCCACATGTGCCATCCCTGGAGCCCCCGCCTGAGCCCGGCTGGAAGCTGCGGCCACCTCAGTGAGTGAAACGGGGCTGGAAGCGACGCTTCTGCCTTGCACATCCCAGGCTGGTCTCTCTCTGGGGACCCTTTGTGCTGCCCTGGAGTCTCCGTGCCCCGGGACAAAGCCCCACCGAGGCTCCCCACTGAGCCGTCACCCTCCAGATTCAGAAGCAGCGAGAGTGGTTTTCGAATAAATCACGAGAGCCTGCCCAGGAGCAGGGTGTGTTTCCATCTGGAGGGGAACATGAGACCCCACAGGCAGCGGGAGGCAGGCTGGGATCAGAGCCTAGAAGGGCCTTGATGACCAGGGCCCGACCCGCAGGTGCTCGACCAGGCTCCTCCCGAAGAAGCGATAGACTCACTCGCAGTGGCTGAAGATAGACTATCTTGTGGCCGGACGGAGACCTGGCTCCAAACCCAGGTTCCATTCTTTGATGTTGAAAATCAATATCCAAGAGACGAGGGAGAAAGCTTTCTATATTCAGGGAACTGGCCACCTGGGAAGACGGGGGACTGACGTCTCAAAGACCAACCTCCTGCCCAGGCAGAGCCGGCAGGTTTCAAAGGGGAAAGTGTGGGAAGAGGGAGGGGGGCTGCGAGCAGGGGAAGCAGGTGCCGGGGCCGTTAGTCGGGTGCCGACCTGACCCTGCACGGGCCTGACCCTGCACGGACTTGCTGGCATCTGGGCTGCTGTTTGGGAAAGTCTGGGCGCTCCCGTGCAGGCCAGTGTCTACAATCTCCAGGAGAGCAGGTGAACCTGCCGCAGACCAAGGCACTTAGTCGGGGAGCAAGGAGTGTCCGAGCTTGCGGCCGTCTGCCTTCAGCCTGTTGCAGTGCCGTCAGCATCTCCGCGCTCTGCACGAGACTCCGGGCGGCCAGGGCCCTCCTCACCGCCCCTGCTCTACCCCTGGGGAAACAGAGCCACAGGTTAAGCCAACCACCCAGGCTGCCGGCGAGTCAACGGGATTGGGGCTGGGATTCCGAGCCCCGCTCTCGGCCCTGAGCCTCTCTCCCTGTCCACGGAGGCCGCTAGAATTCACCTGGCGTTGTGGGTCTGCAGGTGTAGGGCCTGATCATGTGAGGACCCAGGCCTCAGGGCTCCCAGACCAGCAGCAGCAGAGCAGGGCCGGGCTTGTTCACCCCAGTTCCCAGCCACCAGCCGCAGAGGCCGCTCTCGAGGCTCCCGGGGCCCGGCCTCATTGCCGTGCTGACCTGTAGCCATCCGGGCGGTGAGGCCAGGGAGCAGGGCAGGTGCGGTCGGCCCAGCCTCCTTCCTGAGGAGGGGGCGGTGGTGGAGGCAAATCCAAGGATTGGCAGGTGGGGGCATGGGTCATGTGACCGCAGATCGATGGGGCCAAGGCTCTTGACCTCCCCGTGTAGCCCGGGGACACGGGCTGGGACGGCACAATCAGTTGTGAGCACAGGCAGGCAGGTGACAGGGTGCGTGGGGAGGAACCAGGGGAACGACCTCCACGACCATCGGGGGTGGGGCACTGGCCGCCGACCCCGCGGCACCCGCCAAGCAGAGAGGGCGGCACTGGGCTCCCGGCTCTCACTGCCTCGCGGGAGCCGAAATGCCCAGTTGCACCTAACGGCTGCCAGGGGCCAAGCTTGAAAAATTAAAACAAAATCAAACTGGAAGTCAGTCTGTCAGCCAAAGGGAACATACCTGCCCAAGGCTGCCGGAGGACCCCGCGTCGTGAGCTCCGGAGGAGACGCTGCCGCGGCATCACCATGTGGTGGCCTGGGAGGCCTGCTGGGAACACAGTCTGCCCCAGGGTTCTGGGGAGGACGAGCCAGAGGGGACCCCCTTGCCGGCCCCAGATTGCAGGGACCTGAGACCGTCCTCCGCTCTGACTTCTCCCCCAGGCTCACAGGAGCCCCCCGCGGGCCCCGAGAGTTCCTTCAGGCTTCGCAGGAGCCCCGGGTGCCCCCACATCCAAGCCCGAAGACAAGGAGTGCAGGATGTCTCGGGACCTGGAGCCACTTTGGGGCCCCTGCCTGCCTCCTGCTTCTCCGCAGAGGGGACAGGCCCTCTTCAGAGTGACCACGATGCGGTCAGAGCGCTCTGTCTGCTGGGGGTGGAGGGGCTGGGCTGGTGCCGAGGACGGCATCTGGCCCAGGGGTTGGGGTGCCCGTGGGGTCTCCCCCTGTGCAGGTCTGTTCAGCGCTCCCGCCCGCCCCAGGACGGAAGTCTGTCCTCACTGTGCACGTCCACGAACACCCACGTCCACAAACACCCACGTCCACAGGCAGAGACGCGGAGGCAACGGGGGCGGGTCCCTGCCTTCAAGGGGGGAAGAGGAGGGGGACGTGGGCTCCCAGCGGCTGAAGCCGTTCCGTGTTTGAGCACAGCACACGCTTGGCACCGAGGGTGACAACCCAATAGGGGGTCTTCAGATCCGAGGGGGTGACGTCTGAGCTTGACCCGAAGGGTTTCCTAAGAGGAGTGGGCTCTCCCGGCAGAGGGTCTGCGTGAACAAAGGCCTGGAAGTGGGAAAAACCCCCGTAATGTCTTTGAGAAACAGGGAGAGACGGGAGCATAACGCATAACGCAGGAAGGGGAGGGGAGGAGAGGGGCAGGAGGGCAGGAGAAGGGGGGGGAGAAGGAGGGGAGAGGCGGGAGGGAGGGAGCAGAGGTTGACCCGTCTGCCTGGGGAGCCCAGGGCCTTGGGGAGTCTCCTCTGAAGACAGGAATGTGTTTCCGGCTAACCCCGCCCCCACCACCCCAAATCCACTCCAGGCCCTGGGGAGGGGGTGGGCAGGGGGCTACACGGGGGAGGCTTTCTCCGAAGCCCTCCCTGTGGACTGCTCCTGCCCGGGGCACTGGGGAGTGGGTGGGGAGCCCCCTGGCCCAGGCGCCGGGCTGCCCAGCGAGGACTGGTCCGCGCCCACCTGCCTTCCTCACCTCGGTTGCTGTTTCTGAAGCAGGGGTGTGTGACTTCCGTCCCAAGGCCTCGGCGAGGACGCGGCGAGCGCACGCTGGGGGGCACCATGCCAGGTTAAAGGTCCTGGGCCTGGCAGCTGACGTTTGCCGTGTTTGGGGACTTCTCCCTCCGGGGGTCTCGTCTCCCCAGCAGGACGCCCTCGGGGCCTGGCACCCAGCAGGACAGAAAGGCAAAGGAAGCTGGCTCTCCCGGGACCTCTCATGTCTCATGTCCCGGGAGGTCCCAGTGCCTTGATTTCTGATCCCCACGCCGCCTGCTTCGGAGCAGACGAGTCCCTCCTCAACGGCCGCTTGTGCTTCTGTTCCTCGTGCGCTTTTTGTTCCGCTCAAACGTGACATTTGCCGCTGATTTGTGCATCTTGTACAAAGTGTCTCCAATAAGCAGAAGCATTTTAAAGAGCTCCATTCAACGCATCGGGGAACAAATCGGCGTCTAAAATCCCGTCCCCTTAACAGATGTCTGGGACTTCCAGAAGGGAGTCTTCGCGGGGGAACCTTGACGGCGCACAGCCATCCGGAGTGGATCTCGTCACCGGGGGAGTCTCGCATCAGGACGGGCGGCGGGTGTTGGCGGGGAGTGTGACCCTCAGCGGACGGGCGGCTCTGTCCCACCGCAGAGGCTCGCAGGTCAGCTTATGATGGGGTCCAAGCCGCGTCCCCACCTGGGTCTTCCGACGGAATAGGCACAGAGCGAGGAAGGTCTAGAGATGGAGAAACTAGTCCCCTCGGGGAGTGAAGGACAGGGCCAGACCCAAGCTTTGGGGCCCAGAGTGGGAAGCCTCCTTAACAAAGTGATACAAAATCATGAAAACAAAACGTGTCTTGTGAGGTCCGCCTGGTCCCCGTAACTGTCCGTGTAGCACGTCGGACCGTCAGGACACCAGTCAGACGCGCACCGAGGATGGGGCTGGGCGTCTTCTGGCCGACGGGGCAGGGAGGTGGGGGGAGGGGCTGAAAGAGGAGCCTGCCTTTCACTAGCGAACCGAGGGCCTGATCGTGAGCCTCCAAGCGTATGAGGGCAATAAAGCGTATTCTTTTTTTTTTTTTAGATTTTTTTTTTTTTAAGATTTTACTTATTTGAGAGGGAGCTGGACGTGGGACTCGATCCCAGGACCCCAGGATCGTGACCCAAGCTGAAGGCAGACGCTTCACCGACTGGGCCCCCCAGGCGCCCCTGGTAGAATGAATTCTGAAGATCGGGAACCAACAAGCCCGACAGACTTAGGTCTGAATCTTTCCTACGACCTGGCAGCCGGTGAAGCCCTCACTGCGGTCCGCGCCGAGACTAGTAGACGGTTGTGCGCTAACCACCTGGGATTCGGACAAAACTGGACACTAGAGATCTGTGCGTAGCCTCTCCGTGCAGAAGCCGCTGTGGACCGCGGAACCACCCCCTGAATCCAATCTAGATGTACTCCCGACTGAACTTTGTCTTGGCCTGGTCCTGGCTGGTGCCGGCCTCCAAGGCCTCCCACCCAGACGGGGAGTGAGCCCAGAGGAGAGGAGGTGTCCCAGAGGAGCGGCTGGGCTTCGTGATTGCTGCCCATGCGGCTAACGTCTGCAAAGCGTGCGCTCTCGGAGCGCTCGCCTCTTACGGTCGTGGGAAGAACCCACTCGAATGAGGGGCCCTGAAACTCGAGCCCCTTTCGCTTTGTGGTAAATACACCTCTGAGGTGGGACCCAGAAGGTCTGGGAAGGCTTCCTGGAGGAAGTGGCAGGTGAGCCAGGCCTAAGAGACTTTGGTCGACGAGGGTGGGCCCTTTGAGTACAGTAGACGAAGGCCAGGGTGAGTCAGGAGCAGTGGGGAGTAGCGGCTGGGCTGTAGGGGCTCACAGAGCGGGGGCGGCCGGGAGGCCAGGGTGGGCCAGGTCAAGGCGGTGATGAATGACAGGCTGAAGGGCTGGGGACTAACATGGTCGTTTGGGATGGTTAGTCTGGCCGTGGGCCCCGGACAAAGAGGGGGACAGCCGGAGACATGGGGGCCTGGGTGCAGAGTGCTCAGGCCTGCGGAGAATCCAGAAGGACTGAGCTCCATGGGGGAGGGTGGTCGGAGAGACAGGCTCCAGGGCTGGGATGCAGGAGAGGCACATGGACGGTCAGGGACAGCTCTGAGGCTGTGTGCTCTCCCTGGTTCATGGCTCAGATCCTGAACGGGCGTCACTTGAAGGAGAAGGCCCGATGAGAGCAAATACGTGGAGGGCAGGCTGGGAGGCAGCTGAGCTGCGTCTCGGAGCCCCGTCCCTGGGAGCAGCACACGTGTCCCACGGAGCGCCGGCCGGGACGGACTCGGGGCTCCACGGGCCTGCGCTCCCGCAGCCGACACCCCGCTCTGCCGACACCACGGGCGCGAGGAGACGTGCCCGAGTTCCGGGGCACCGCACGGCACGCACTGCCGGCTCTCGGATGATTGTCACCTCTCATGATTTCCGTTTGTTTCAACTATTTGCAAATGCTGAAACCACGCTTGTCTCGTGGGCCCCACGAGAAAAGGCAGTAGGCGGTGGTCAGCCGGCATTCCCGCACCTGTGGGAGCCCAGTGGGCACATCCCAGAAGGGCCAGGACGGAGGGGGCTTCCCACGCAGCTGGACCCCAACCCTGTTCCGTACGACACTTTCCGGAACCGTCGCGCTGAGAGTGTGAATCTCCAGGACTCGGGACGGTTCCCAGCTGCTCGTCTGAGTGTCCCCCTGCCCCCGATGCGTATGTTGAAATCCTAACCCCCAGGGGAGGGTGTGAGGCGGTGAGGTCCCTGCATGGGGTCAGTGCCCTGATAGCACCCCGCAGAGCTCCCTCGTGGCTTCCGACACATGAGGACGCAAGTGGTCTGCACCCCGGAACAGGGCCCTCGCTGGCACCCTGACCTCGGGTCCTCACCGCCACCCCATGGGGCCCCATTCTGCAGACAAGCAAGCTGAGGTTGGGAAGGTTGAGCCGTTGGCTGCAGGCCATCAGCGTGGAGGGGGCTGGCTGTGTGGGGCAGTGCTGGGGGCTGGGGAGGGTCTGAGCTGCAGAGCTCCGCGGTAGTGACCCTGCGGGGCCAGGAGCGGCCTCCCCGGACATCCCGGTGCAGATCCCAGTGCAAGACTGGTCCTCGGCCGTGAGGTCTGGCTAAACTGGGAAACTGTCTCTTGGCTACTCCCGCAGCCCTCCCAGGGGACGCTGCTGGGACGCCGAGCCCACCGGCACGATTCCGGAGCCCTGCACACAGGCTCTACAGGGCCAGCGGGGCAGAGGTGGGGTGGGGGGAGGGAGGAAGGTTTGCGGCGCTCTAGATGAACCAGCACAGGGCCCCTTCCCCTGCCTCGCTGCCTCGCTGTGGCCCTCTGGAGAAGAGCAGGTGCAGAGCAGGTGCGGGGCAAGGGGAAGACTGTGGTCGCCCAGCACAGAGAGGTCGTTAGACCGTCTCAGCCGCACACAGCGCCGGAGGGGCAGAGCTTTACCCCGGCTCTGGGGCTGCCCCTGGGCCTGCTGCTCTCAGCACCTCCCTGCTCCCGCCTCGTTGGAGAGGACCCCAGTCAAGAAGCAGGTTCGAGTTCAGACCGACCCCGGGTGACCGTACACCGTGGGACTTCCGGGGGCTGGGAGACCATCCGTGCAGGGTTGTGACCAGGGGGACATTTTGACAGGTGGTTCACCGGGACCCCTTCTAAGGAGCACGGCCGAAGGGCGGGGCCGCAGCTTTCTTCCCAGAGGCACAGCAGGAGGCCGTCTCCGCGCCTCCTCTCCTGCCCCAGTTCTCACGCACCCGACCCTCATCCGGCCTCTAACTCAGCACATGGCTTCGTTTACAAAAACGTCCGGTGATTTCTCATCCCTGATCTCAGAGGAGCAGCCTCCCGCCTGTCAAGTCTCCAGAATGTGACCCTCCCCTCCGGAGGTCTGCCGAGGCACTGGGGTGACAAAGCCGGGGGTTCCTTGTCGTCTGTGTTCGGCACGGTGCCCTGCCCACAAGGACCGAGCCCTCCAGGACAGTCTGCTCCTTCCGCGGCCGAGGACACCAGGCTCAAGGTCACTCAGCGTCTCTACGGCAGGCCGGCTCCTGCTCGCAGGGACACCCTTTTCCTCTGTCTCTGGGAATGAAGGAGGTAGCATGAAACCCTGCAGTGGGGACCCCATTCCCGAGCACTTGCAGAACCCACAGCCGGCCCTGTGGGTCCCTGACCAGCGTCTTCGCTTCTGCAGCCCAGTCCCGCAGCTTGGAGCAGCACAGCCTCTGCGGCTGCCTGCCTTGGAGGGACCATTAATTTCAGGGAGACTCATCGGTCTCGAGGACAGCCAAGCCCGTCCCTTGCAGCTCCCCCCTGCTGCTGTGAGTTACTGTGGGGGAAGCAAGCACGTGGGGCTCCCCCGAGCCCCGTGTACCTGCAGATGCAGCTCCCAGCCCTCTGATCTCCCTTTGGGTGGAGGCCAGTGTCCCCAGGGGACTCGTCATTTGTGGGGTGGCCCCCTGTCAGAGGACACCAAGTCCTACTGTGTCATTGGCGGTGTTCTGGGGAAGCCGGCACCGAGAGCCAGGTGGAGGTTTGTGGGCCGAAGACAGGAGCATCTCGTCCTTCTGCGGACAGCTTGGGGGACCGAGCCCTGGGGAGGGAAGCCATCAAAACAGAAAGAAATGCAATAGCCAGTTCTTCCACTGCCCGCTTACTCGGTGCCCGATGCTGGGCGTCTACTACGGGCCTCCGTCTTTGTTCTTTCTCAGATCCGGGAGGTGTGTGGGGACGGGACTACCCCGTGTTAAAGATACGGAGGCTGAAGTTCTGTCGCTCATTTGGTGTCGCATGGCGGAACACGGTGGGAGCCTGGACACTGTGTCTCAGGACGTGAACTCCAACACGTCCAGCTCTCCAGCCCTCCGGACGAGCCGAGCTTTCTGATTTCACCGGGGCGGGCGCTGGGCAGCACGCGTGCCTGTGTCGTGGAAGGAGCTTCCTGCTGAGGCTTCTGGGTTGTATTTGGGGGAGCGAGGGGGCGCAGGAAGCGGGCGCGGGTCCAGGGAATCCTGTGCTGGAGGCAGCTGCGAGGGCTTTCACAGCCTGGGAAGGGCGGCTGGGAAGAGTTGCCCACATGCCCTCCCCAGACTGCATTCCGTTGTTTGAAGAGGGTTGATTCTTTCCATGTAAAAACTCTGCTAGAGGCTCCTTGCCCCTGGTTTAGCAAAATGTGGAAGGTCAGTCATTACATTGGGGCACGAATGGAACTGGCATCAAATTAGAAACATTAGCTCCGTTTCCTAGAAATGTCTCTGGCCACCTGTCTGGAGGACAAGCAAAGGAGAGCGTGGGACCCCTCCTAGATCTAGGGAGGGGGCGGGACCCAGGAGCCAGGCCCCGCCCCTCCTGCTCCCATAGCCCCGCCCACGAGCCCCATCTTTCCCGCCACCATCGCAGCTCCCAGCCGGGGCACCTGGCTGCTGACCGACTGTGCATCTGAGCCTTTGATGTCACGGTCAGATTTCACCATTCCTCCAGCCTGGCCGTTCCCACGCCCACCCCGCCCCCGTCCCTCCAGACAGAGGAACCCGCGCTCCCCAGCACCGCAGCGAGTCCCATGCCCAGGTCCCACTGCGGTCCCAAAACTCCACAGCATCCCATGCCTGACTGACTGGGAAGCCACGTAGCTCGGTAACCATGGCAACCACAGGGTCCCTGCTTCCCCGGTGCCATGAATGGAAACCCTTTTCCAAAATTCAGATTGCACACAGGTATCCGCAGCTGCCGCTCTCCTCGTGCACAGAACTTTCTCTTGTAAGGTGGGGAATACTTTTACAAAGCGAATGGACCTTTCTCGTTCCTGTTCCTGGGTGTGTGACCTTCACCTCATTCATCCTAAGCACCGATCTGCCCGGCAGGAGATTAGAATGCTACAGGAAGCAGGCGGCAAGAAAGGCCATACTACTATTCAGGTCCTGACAATCAAAAATATGATTATGCAGCAGAATAATAGCCTTGCAACTCAGGCTATTTTCTTGAGAAGAGATTTTCCAAATTCTCTTCTTTCCTTTTTTATTCAGCATATCACAAACCGACTTGGAGGTGTTGGCACATGAATCTCTCCCACGGAGCTTTGCCCCTGTCCTTACTGAGATACTAGCTGCATTCAGCAAGGTAGCACTGGCCCAGGGGAAGGAAAAACAAGGCAGGATGAAAACGGCAGAGGGTGGTGAGAAAGAGAAAAGGCAGTGAGATGCGTGTCTTCCCGTTTTTCTTCTAGCTGAGGCCTGAAGGAGCAAAGTGCTTCAGACCCATTGAAGGGACAGTGCGGTCTGGGGTCCTTGCCCCTTAGGGATGAGAGAGCTTTGCTGGAGACTGTGTGGCAGACCTGGGGCAGTAGGGCTCAGACAATCACACAGTGATAACCGGTAACTAAGCAAACACTGAAAACTACCCGCGGGTCACAGACGAAATCACAATGTAACTGAGAGACTGCATTGAACTGCGGGTTGCAGCTAACACAGTGCTAAAGGGAGGGGGTAGCTCTCAGCACATCGGTGAGGAAAGAAGGCGGGTCCAGCATCAGCCATGTGTGCTGCCAACAGAACCAACCAGAAAAAGAAAGGCAAGTTAAACCCAAAGAAAACCAAAGGGAAAGAAGAGTCAAAGTGAGGGTAGAAATCAATTCAATCGAAAGTAAACACACAACCAAGCTGAGAGTTAGATTTTTGCAAGTATCGATGAAACCTGTGAACTAGTGAAGAAAAGGAAAGAACAGGAATGCAGATCGCCAACATCAGCAATTAGAAGACCGCATCACTCCAGATTCTTGGACATTAAAAACGGTCGGGGAGCAGCACCCCCAACTTGATGGGGCCAGTCGGACCGTTTAGATGGAACGCACACATTTCTTTAAAAGCTCCGCTCCCCAGAAGCCATGGCCTCTGAGATCCAGGGAGGGGAGGCTCTGCCCTCTGAGGCTCCTGGCTTTCTCTGTAGCCCATGAGCCAGGCCTGTGGCGGGGACACAAGGGCGCAGGTGCTGCAGCCAGGAGAGCAGGTGAGAAGCCGTGTCAGTCACAGAACCAAAAGCAAACCCCGAGGCACACGGTCCCCAGCCTGTGCCAAGGAGCGCCACGGGGTGCACAGAACAGCAGACCAGTGACCTTGCCCTGGAGACCAGGGCACGGGGGCCTCCGGCGCACCCGCGGGCGTCTTCCCCAGGACCCGGGGCACACCACCCATGTACACAATGTGTTTTCCCTCGGATTGCCTCATGGTGCTGTGATAAATCACTGGGTCAGATAAATTCCAAACCATATGTAACATTCAGAAAAAGATGACTTAAACCACAGGTAAAATAAAGACCCTGCGTTTTCTCTGCACGTCAGCGTCCCCGTGGGAATGATTGTCCAGTTTGTTGTCTGGTTCCCAAGGGGACAACAGAAGTGTCCAAGTATGATTTTCAGAAAGTTGGAATCTCAACTCTCATGAAAACATGTGGAAGAACAGTGAGTTCTTTAATCCATTAACGACGGGACCATCGCCGTGGAAATCCAGCTCTAAGAGAGTTGGAAAAGGGAATCACTTTTCAAGAAAGCCCTTGAGAGAGACGGCTCATTGACATGGGAACTTCTCGGTGTTCTACAGCGCAACGAAACTGTCACCTTGGGGGCGGCCTTTGCTGCCGCACAAAGTTCCCTGCCCTGCCGTCGGGAAGGAATAATCTGCATTATTACCGGTTTCCTGCCAAGGCCTCTCAGAAGGAGAATGGAGAAGGGTTGTATTTTGGAAGCTTATTTGAGCCTCAGCGGAATGGTCTTGCCTTGAGATACAAATGCAAGAGAAACTATAAAGTCTGTATAGGTATCACTCGTGTTTTTGTGCCCCTAACCTTCTCCCCCGATCGGCCGAAAGCACACGACAACGAGACTGCAAACAGAATGGCCTGTTCAGCTTCTGACTTTGTTCGCCAAGTCGATACACAATCCCCGGGGAGCAGAGGACGCCCTCACACCCTCTGATTTCCATTAGACTGTCGAGGTCACACAGTTCTTCCGTCCTATGGACAGGAAGGTCCTGCAGCCCCGTGTGCAGCCAGGGGCCAGGGCTGGAGGCCCCAGGACGGAAAGGGACTGTGAGAGAGAGCAGGGCTTCGCAGAATAGCCGGCTGGTTTCCTGTCTACATTTCTAATCTGTCCCGGACCCAGCCGTGGTCTTGTGCATGATCCGTGCTCAGCACGGACCGCGTGACTCAACCGTCTGCGTGCCGTTCTGAGGAGAGTCTGTTATCACCTTTGGATGTCACTGCAATGTCACGTCGCTATGAACGTTTCCTAGCACGGCCTCTGAACGCCCGTGCTTCTCCCGGCGTGAACCGGAAATTTCAAGGGCAGGCGTGGAGCACGCGTGCAGAGGAAGCAGCAAACCGGATGGTCCCTCTCGCCCAGGAGACTTTGGGAAGGAGAAAGGGGACAAGGAGGCTGAGCGTGTCCGGGGACGGGCTCTCAGGTCCCAGCCTGTCCTCACCTCAGCCTAGGGGCTCTCAGAGTGCACGGCTACACATCAGGGGCTCGGGAACACTGACCCAGGAGCTCACTGCTGGGGGTGACCTGAGGGAAGAGGCAGGACCCCACCGTGAGCCCACCTGTGGCCGGCACATGCAGGACAAGTGGCGTAGAGGGGGCAGGACGACAGGCTCCCGCTTCCCGCCGCCTATGCACCCAGACATCCCACGTGTCCCCGGACATGAACGGGACAGGGACGGAGGTCTAGCATTGGGAGAGAGGGGTTCCGCGGACAGACTCCTGGAAACAGGCAGAGGGCCGGCAGTCATCCTTTGGGGAACAGAAGCCGGGGAGGATCCTGAGGACCGTCGTGGCCGACCGCCAGGGACGTCTGCCAGGGGAGGCGGGAGCAGGCGCGCCTTCACCTCCGGGATCCAGGAACCGGCCACCGGCATCATCCCTGGGGGCTGGGAAGTGGGACACGAACGCTGAACCTCGAAGCAGACGTTTTAAAGTCGAAGGACGCTGTGGATTTACTTCCATCCGTCAGATCGGTGTCCAAAAAAGACATTTTTTTCTTGAAAACTTTTTTCTTTCATTCCTTCATTTATTCAGCTGTAATTAATGTAGTCGAATTAGTGTGAAGCACGTGCTGCAATGATTTAGCAATTCTATACCTAACAGCGTGTTAAATGACATCATTCAGTTTACTTTTCTCGGTAATTACGCCTAGATTTCCCATGAAAGCCTCAAGCGACCTCGAAGTCAGTGCCCCTCCCAGAGCAGTCCCCTTTTTTGGAAAAATACATTCTGTAACGGGAATGACATCAACGTACCAAAGTGTCGGTAAACCCAGGCAGAATAAAAATTTTAATGCTGATCGATTTAGAAGATAAGTGTGAAACAGCGGAAAGTGGGGGCCATGGTACAGGTAACCAGTGCGGGGCCCCTCCTGCTCCCGGGGCGGGAGCCTCTGCGGGACACTGCATCTGCCCCAAGAAGCAGAAGCACGTTTCCTCTACACGTCCAGGTTACCGTGTTTGTTTTGTTTTTGTAACATTAAGGAAGAAGCTGAAATTTAAAAGTCAGGGGAAACGTGTAGGAAAAGATGTACTGCACAAAACAGAGGTAAACTTTTTGAAGATTTTACTTATTTCTTTTTGAGAGAGAGAGAGACAGAGAGAGCGCACACAACAGAGGGAAAGGCCGGCAGAGGGAGAAGCAGGCTCCCTGCTGAGCAGAGAGCCCGACGTGGGGCTCGATCCCAGGACCCTGAGATTGTGACCTGAGCCGAAGGCAGAGGCTTAACCCCCTGAGCCCCCTGAGCACCCAACAACCATATTCTAACCTTCTTTTTGCTTTCACTGGAGGTGTTCACTTGTTTCCCGCTAAAACATTCTTCTATCCTACCCCAAACACACTCATAAGACCTTGAGAGCATTGGTCATTGGAGAACCAACAAAGGGAGTTCAAGGTCTCTACCCTGAGCCCCGCACGGAGCTTCTGCTAATGCAGGACGTCTCCCCGAATCCTGCTGGAGTGGCTACAGTTGGGGACTTGTTTCCCATCTTACCCTGTTGGGGGGGGAGGGGGAGGGTTAATCTGCATCAGTCTCCGCCCCGACCATCCCTGCCCTGTGAGCCCCCTCCCGCCCCGGCACCAAGTGGACTCTGCTCCTACAGCAGCTGGCTCAGGGGCCAAACCAGGGCAGCGGTGGAAGGACCCATCAGCCACCAACCCAGACGCACCAGCTCCTCCATCCTCCGTCCCAATACCACGAGCAGTTAGAAGACATGGTCTTTAAATTAAAAAAAAAGAAAAAGAAAAGAAAAGGCAGTGAGGGAACAGGAGGAAGAATGAAACGTTAGTGGGTGTCCTCAGGAAGCCTGATTTATGAAGCAAAAGTACCACTTCACAATGGAAGAGCAAGCTACTCTGACCTGAGGACAGTATGAGAAGCGGGGAACATCTTTGAAATTCAAAGGACGCTAGACAAACCAGAAGGGTTAACAGGGGCCGTGAGGAACGGGGTCAACCCGGCTGGAAACCAGATCACCAATGGAAAAGACCCCCAGAGCAGCCTTCGGGGTCACTAGTGTGGAGCAAGGGATCACCTGCTGGACTGCCGGAGGCACGGAGGACAGAGCCCCGAAGTCAGTATCCGCATAATAAAACCATGAAGGTAGAGCCAAGAGGATGTGGAAAGGAAAAAAGTAGGAAAAAATTTCTCAGAGCTGAAGAAAGGCTTGAACTTGAACTTGAGAGAGTAAATCTTAAAGGTCCTCATCACGAGAAAAAAAATCTGCAGCTCTGTCTGGTGACAGATGCTCGCTCGACAAGTTGTGGTGACCGTTTTGCTATAGACAGACACCGGATCTCTGTTATACACTCAGTAAAAATGTTTTCTTACTTTAAAAAAAAGTGCCCAACTCATGGAAAAGAATATGGAAAAAAAGACACACTCGTTAATAATCTTTTTGTAGAACCTTTCAAATGTTAGGAACAAAGGTTAAATCCTATAAAACTTCCGGACCAGAAATTAGCATATTTGTTGCCAACAATGGAAAGAAAAATTAGATGTCTCACTTCTTTGTTTTTTTAAATAGGCTCCATGCCCGGTGTGGAGCTCATCATGGGGCTTGAACTCACCACCCTGACCCCAAGACCTGAGCTGAGATCAAGGGTTGGGCACATAACTGAGCCACCAAGGCGCCCCGAGGTGCCTCATTTCTAACATTAAGTGCTACAATGTCAGACTGTAATCAAGCAGTGTCTTTAAAGTTCTGAGAAAGGACCCCCTTAAGCCTAGAAATCTGCATTCAGCCAAACAACAGTCTGGGAAAGGCAAAAGACAGTTATCTGAGACATTCAGGAAACTTCAGTCAGTGCTCAGAGGAAATAAAGCCTCAGAGAACTAGAGCTCTGCTGCGTGCGCGGTCGGGACACGCAATGCTGTGAAGACGCCGATGGTCTCCCGTGGACCCCGATGAGCCCGGTCTGGGGCGAAATCCCGGCGGGTGTATTTCTGTGCAAATCGATGAGCTGATTCCAACATTTACGCACGCAGGAACAGAACCAGGAAAATCCAAGACAATCTTGAGAACACGTTAGGAGAACGGACCCCAGCAGATTTCAAGACTCACGCTACAGTTGGAACGGAGAAAAAGGTGTTGGTAAAAAGAAAAGACGAGGGTTTTTCTTAGACAACAGGCCAGAGGAGCGCCGGTACGGGCTGTCCTGGCCATCGACTGCTGTGTAATGGACCACCCCGATCTTGGCTTAAAATAGTAAACGTTTATTTTGTTCACGCAGATGGGGGTTACATCGGCGCAACCAACAGCTAGTCAGGGGCTCTCAGTGGCCAAAGGCAGGTGGTGGCTCGGGCTGGGGTCCACGGGAAGCCGTCCTCACCCACAGGTGGGGCGCCGGAGCTGGGGAGGACGTGCTGACAAGGCAGGATCTCTGGGGTCTCCTGCGCCCTCCCCAGGGCTCCATCTCCCTGAAACCTGAAAGAGGCTGTGTTTTCTGGCCACAATGCAATGAAACTAAAAATTAATACATTTTTAAAAATAAATAAAAATTTCTAACTATCTAATCATTTTCGAGAAATCACATTTCCAGACAACCTTTAAATCAAAATAAAAACCAGAGACTACGTAAAAATCAATAGCAGTGAGGAAAACGATCTATAAAATCCACGAACCATAACACATTTTTCCATGCATGCAGCAAAAAATCGTATTCAAAAAATCCAGAGCTTTAAAAATTATCGTTATATTTCACAAGAAAGATTGGAAATGAATGTATCAAACTGTCGTCTTGTGAAGCTAAAAAAAGATCAACAAAAACTAAAAAAAGAGAACAAGGTAAGATAAAGGTGAAATCAGACCTAGAAATCCCATCATTTTTATGATGAAAGATTAGATATATTCCCTTTGAAATAAGGAACAAGAGGAGGGCGCCCACTGTCCCCCCCATAGTTGGCCATTTTGCTCAGGATAAATTCAACAGGAAGAGGAAAAGCAGTCGTGTGCAAAGAAAGACACTGTTCCTGGCAGACGCTGATTTTCTTTCTTTCTTTCTTTCTTTTTAAAGACTTTATTTATTATTTTAGAAAGAGAGAGCGCGGGAGGAGGACCAGAGAGAGAGCGACAAGAGGGCTCTGAGCTGAGCACAGAGCCTGAGGCGGGGCTCGATCCCACGACCCTGAGATCAGGACCTGAGCTGTAATCAAGAGTCGGGCGCTTCACCGACTGAGCCTCCCCGGCGCCCTGACTGATTTTCTAAATAGAAGTCAAACGCATTGGGACGCCTGGGTGGCTCAGTTGGTTGGACAACCGCCTTCGGCTCAGGTCATGATCCCGGAGTCCCGGGATCGAGTCCCGCATCGGGCTCCCAGCTCCACGGGGAGTCTGCATCTCTCTCTGACCTTCTCCTCACTCATGCTCTCTCTCACCGCCTCTCTCAAATAAATAAAAATAAAATCTTAAAAAAAAAAAAGAAGTCAAACGCATTATTAACAGAGCTCGGGAAGTCGGTGGGGTTTAAAATTCATATATAAAAAGTCTCTGCCGTTCATTTATGCAGAAGACGGGCAAACAGAAAATGCAAACAGGAACGCTATCGCAAACCACAGAGAACCAGGACTAGACAGACAGACAGACAGACAGACAGCAGCCACAGGAAGGGAAGAGTGATGAGAGCACTGAAATGTAAAACCCTAAACGAGAATAAGTAAGATTCTTTGAGCAAATTAATAGACAAACCTCAAACTGGGCGGAAATTTTCTGAAGCACGAGACCAGGGAAGCGATGATTCTTAGAACAGGATGAAGTCCAAACAACAAACATGGATGAGACCCAAGACCCACAGGAAATAGAGCCCAGTGCCGGGTACGGACACCTGTTCCTACAGTAAGAATACAAGAACGGGGCACGGGCCTTCGTTAAAATTTGTAATTGACTCTGTTTTGTTTATTTTTGAAAAAAGGTAAGGAACATGGCAAAATGTCAATATTGGTTAAAGCTGGGCAGTACAGACATTCACTCTAGTCTCTCTCTCATTCTCGGAGGGGGACCTGTTTCACAGAAAATAGCGACAGGGAGAAATGCCACAGATGGTAATGACTTAAAAAGGTAAAATAGTGCGTGAGGAGGGTAATGCATTGGGAAGCAGGAGGAATCACACAGTTGATCTGCAGCGTCAGTGATTGTTAAATACCAGCAAGGTGGAGACATTGTGGAAGTGCTAACCAAGAGAAAACACAGCTAAGTAATGCATACAATAAGAAGCTAGCATGGGGGCGCCTGGGTGGCTCAGTGGGTTATGCCGCTGCCTTCGGCTCAGGTCATGATCTCAGGGTCCTGGGATTGAGCCCCACATCAGGCTCTCTGCTCAGCGGGGAGCCTGCTTCCTCCTCTCTCTGCCTGTCTCTGCCTACTTGTGATCTTTCTGTCAAATAAATAAATAAATAAAATATTTTTTTAAAAAGAAAGAAATTAGCAAATAATTGCAACTAAGAATGACACACAAAATAATAAGAGAATATCGTATACACTTTTGTGTCACTGGAGTTCAGAATATACATAATAGGAACAATTTCTAAAAAAAATAATAAATTTCCCAAATTGCTGTAAGAAGAGGTAGAAAATCTGAAAACACTCTCATTGAACAGTGTTGCTCATCTCCCGTTTCCCCCCAAAATGACCCCGGTCACGGGCTGAGTTCAAAACCCTTCTAAAAGGAGCGCCTGGTTGTCTCAGTGGGTTAAGCCTCTGCCTTTGGCTCGGGTCATGATCTCAGGGTCCTGGGATCGAGTCCCGCGTCGGGCTCTCTGCTCAGTGGGGAGCCTGCTTCCTCCTCTCTCTCTGCTGCTCCCCTGCCTGTGCTCTTTCTCTCTTGCGAATAAATAAATAATAAAAAACTTAAGGACTAGATAATTCGTCTTCCTTGAGCCACTAAAGAGCACAGAATCACAAAGAAATCCCCCCAATGTGTGCTTAGACGTCAGCACAACCTTGATGCAAAAGAATGTAACAGGACGGCACACGCGAAGGCGTCAGCGGGTCCCATCTCACTCCGTAATGGTTGTAATCGCCCCAGATGAAACGTTCACATTCAGATCCAGCCGTGCGTTAAAAGGGAAGTCGGCGAGTAGGATTTGTCCCAGGAAATGGATCTGGAGCAACAGGAAGGTGTCGGTTGGGAGACGGAGGAGGAGACACAGCTTCGCCGTGGGAAATCCGGAAATCCACGAGCATCCTGGGATTCGTAAAAATGACTCATTTTGTCACGTGTTTACTGTGTGTCGGGCCCCGTGTTAGCAGCCGCGTGTGCTTTCTCCAATCCCGACAACGACGTTTCGAGCCCCGTATCCTCATGCCCCCTTCTCCGTAGGAGGTACTAACGCTGAGAGGCGGTAAGCCCTTTGTCCCGGCGACGGAGAAGACGCCCACAGCTTGGTTACGATTCTTCACCAGAAACCGGCAGCCAACGTCGTCGTCGTCAGACGAGGCTTCCAACCCACTGCCCGCGTGGATCTCCACCAGACCCCATCCTTGGCAGTCTGGTCTCATTTCCTGCGCTTTCCCCAGCTCCCCGAGGAGCTGTGCTACATGCAGCACAGCTTATCACTGGCACAGCCAAAACACAAGATGAGCTTTCTCCCCCGTGTCCTGGCATCGGAGCCCAGCTTCTGCCCCTGGAAGCAGCTCAAGGACACCAGAGAGCCCAGTCAGAGGTAGCATGAGGACATCAAGGCCCTCGCTGCCTCCACAGGTCGAGGGCTCGCATCCCCTATGAGGACCCTGGATCCCACTTGCCTCCCCGAGCTTCAGGCTTCCTAATTCTGAATACAGGCTCCGGACTGAGGGACCTCTGAAACCCTCACTTCTGATTCCTTATGAAGACGGAAGATCCAAGCCCAGGCTCCAGTGAGGGAGGGGTCTGCCGTCAGCCCCCCACCCCGCCGGACGACACGTGCGAGCTGGCCAGAAAGGGAATGTGAGTGTGTCCATCGTGGCTGGGACCAAACGAAGTGCGTTCTTCGGAAAAGACCTCTCCTCCCTGGCTCTCAGAACTGCGGGCTTAGGTCCGTTCACCCTTCAGACACAGGAAATCGATCTGTGTAGCTTGCAAAGGGGACGTGCACTAATTTGGAGGAAATACTATGAAAAGAAAGTGTCCCTTTTTGCCACACGCCTAACATACGCCAAGACAGCAGACATATGCTCCGTGCGGTTGGCTGGAGCCCCAGCCCGGGGGAAGCGGGGTACAGCCTTCGGTTTCCCAATGATACAGACATTTACAAATGTCGTGTGGGTTCTGTCGCAGGGTAGTCGAAAGGGGGGAAGTCAGCGTTTCTTCCTGGGACACGCACTGCTGATGAGCAAACCCGGGGAGATGCCTGGGAGAAGCTGGTGTCCTGGCCAGGAGCCCGGGAGCCTCCGGAAGGGAAACGGATGGGGACTCTACCCCCCCTCCCCGTAAGATGCAATTAAACCTGCTTCAGTAGATCCCGGTTTCCCTAAATGATGCCCAGAGGAAGGAAGGAGGAATGAAGCCCCTGAAATAAAATCCTCATGGGGACAAGGGCATTAGGCTTGGGGGCAAGACCCTGCCCGGAGTTGGGTTCTCTTGAGAGAGGAGTGACTCCAAACCCTGACGTTCAGGGAGCCCAGGTCAGTCCCGGTCCGGTCATCCCGGAGGCCGGCTCCTGCCCCGGGGCATGGCCCACCTGTGGGGGTGTCTAGGAACTCCTGGCAGAGCGCTGGGGAATGCGGGAAAGTCCCCTGAATGACACGGAGGGGAACAGTCACCACGGACACTGGAGTAGACGCGCTGTGTCCACCGGCTGCCCTCTTGGTCATAAATAAGCACCTTGGGGACTTCGGAATCACAAGAAACACACGCCAAGGAGAGGGTCCCGGAGCTGGAGCCGGGAAGTATCCACAGGACACGTGTCGTCTGGTGGCCCCTGCCTACGTGGCGAGGACGGATGCGTGCCAGGGAAGGAGGAGCATGATGGTGCCCGCCAGGCTGCCCCCGGCTCTCCAGCCAGGAGCAGGTCCTCCCATCCAGGGGACCTCCAGGGCTCGCCGTGACGGTCGTGCTGGACCCTGCTCGGCTGCCGGACACCAGACCAGCTCACGCCAAGTCGACGCTCTCCACAAGCCTTCCCGGACGCCGTGTTCGGGCTTCCGGTCACACTCTGGGTCCGATGTGACCGTTCACATTCGAGAAAACATAGCATTGAATTTTGTATGTACTTTCTTAGCTTTGGGTTTTTAAAATGTATCGGCGGAATCTCACAGAGCCCCGCCTGGACTCGTCAATCGATTTCCTTCCTCCCCGTGGCCGCGTCCCTGTCCTTGTTCCTAAAGATGGTGCCCGTCCTTTTCTCTCTCTTCCTGGAATGAACCCACCAGGCGTTTGTCCAAGCTCAGACTATTCCAGAGAACCTTTGTTCATGACTTATTTTTAACTCTGCTGGTTTTCCGTTCTTGGGTATTATCCATTTTTGCCCTTAATTTTACTGATCGCATCTTCTGGATTTTCTCGCTGCTGCGAGTGTCTCCGTGGGTTCCGCGTCGCTGTATTTCGTTGTGTTCAGTTGTGAAAAGTACGCATTTGCCCCGGAGGACGGGGGACAGCTGCCGCGCACCTCACCCCAGAACTCTGGATAGGCGGCATTCTCATTAGAATGATTTTCTAAATGTGCCGTAACTGCAGCTTAATTTTTTAATGAACTCGATTATTTATTTTTCATGCGTTTTTTTTTTTAAATCAAGTGGCTTGTGGTTGGTTTGTTTGCTTAATTTGCTGTGGTCAGAGAATACAGCCTATAAAATTTCCACCTTTAAGGGGCGCCTGGGTGGCTCAGTGGGTTAAGCCGCTGCCTTCGGCTCAGGTCATGATCTCAGGATCCTGGGATTGAGTCCCGCATCGGGCTCTCTGCTCAGCAGGGAGCCTGCTTCCCTCTCTCTCTCTCTGCCTGCCTCTCTGTCTACTTGTGATTTCTCTCTGTCAAATTAATAAATAAAATCTTTAAAAAAAAATTTCCACCTTTAAAAACACGCAGACAGTTTTCCTTGTAAATTTATATTAAGTCAGTTTTCGTCCATGCCCCGTGAACGTGTGAAAATAATGTGTATTCCCTGAAGGCAGGGAAAAGGTCCACTCGGCTTCTCAATCGCACCCTCCAGATATTCCGTGTCGTTCTCCCGGTGCCGGCTTTCAGTGATCAGACACACACCCGTTCCTTCCCGTCAACAGTAAAGTAATGTTTACCGACGTTGCCCAAACAATGTAAAAAATACATCGTGTTCTGATTTCCTTCCACCGCTACCCTACTCCTTTTCATTGAACTACCGTGGAATTCTGGCTACACGTTGTATTTTTAAAGCCTTTGTGTTTTCATAACTTCTATTTCAGATTTCAGCGTTTGCGTTGTTTTGTATTTGTCCTGATTGTGCTGTAGACGATCGCCTTATTGGTCTTCTCCTCCGCCTGTCTCCCTCCCCGCAATTCCTCACTCTGATCATTTCACGGTGGCCGCGATGACTTTCCAAGCAATCGTATTTTGCTTGAAGGGCTTGTGGTTGACCTGCATTCCTCTCGGAGTTTCTGTACTTGAGGGATAAAGAAGTTTCCCTTCAATATTTCCGGGAAGCCTAGAAATGTGGGGGCATCCGAGTGGCACGGGATGTGGACAGGCCCGGACTCCTCCTCCTCCCAGGGGTCTGGGGTGTCGTGGGCTGGTGTGGCGGGGTGGGGGACTCACGGCGGAAGGCACAGACCGGGCCACCGAGGGGCGGCTACCGGAGTCTTTTGTCACCTGTGGGGATAAGCGGTGAGACCCCAGGCCCGGCTGGGGCAGGGAGTAAGGGGCACAGGAAGCCGAGGGGCCTCACCCCGGCCCAGCACACGTCAGGTGGCCCGCGTTTGCACACGGGAGCCACGGGCAGAGCACGTGACGGGGAACACGGTGGTGGATCAGCCGAGGGGACTCCATAAGCAACCTCAGTCCGGGCAGCCTCAGGTCCACACCTGGGGAGATCAGAGAAGAGGCAGGCTCTGAGCCGGCCAGGCATCGGCGAAGGCCTCCGAGTGTGCTGTGTCCAAGGGAAGGATGGGGCCCGGGGAGAATGGCTCTTTCAGGGGCCCCGAGGACACCCCCAAGGACCCACGTTCGTGGCTGCATCTCACAGGCCCGGACGCCGGGCTGCATGGGACAGGGTTGTCAGGCTGCTCCCGCCAGCAAACGGCACACCCAGGGTCGGAACCCACATCCACAATCTCCGGAGTCCGGGCTTCCTCCTGACGCTGCCGTGCCTTCCAGTACGGAGGACGTTGTGGACGCTCCCTCCTCTTGTTGGAGCTCGTTCCTCCAGCACCCCTCCTGGCACCGTCCAGTGGGTGCCCTGCCTTCCGGAAGTGAAGGTGCTTGTTCGAGGTGTTTCCTCCCGGAGAGGGATTTTACGAGGACCAGAAGTTCACCAAGGTCACCTCCAAGAACAGATCTTCTCGCGTAAGGACAGGAAGCAGCCTTGCCCGGTGCCCCTCGCCGTGCCTCCTGGGGTCTCCACCGACGCTGCTGCTCCGACCTCAGGCTGCTGGTGCGCGGCGGTCCGCAGGCTGGGGGGAGCCGGGCTCCGGAGCACCAGGGCCCCGGCCTCAGCCTCACCAGCGGAGCACCTCCCCGTGTCTTTGCACCGTGTCCCCGCCCCCGTCCCCGGCTCTGCCGCCTTGTCCCCCTGTGTCAGCGCCCCATTCTGGCTGTTGGATCCCTTTTAAGGAAACTTCTTTTCCTGCCGGTCTGCCACTGAGTCACTCCCCGTCTGCCGGCCAGACGGCGTGTTCTTGGCTTGCCCTTGGTCGGTTTGTCTCCGTTTCTCCGATCCTGGGGAAAGAAAGCAAACAGCCTGATGCCTTTCAGAGATGGGACGTGAGCGTCCACACTGGCTTCTCCTTGCCCGTGTACCCGGCGGCCGCAGACCGAGGTGGTTTGGAACCCAGAGGCGTGGGCTCCTCCGGTTCTGGAGGTCGGAAGCGGGGAGCAGCACGGTGTTGGCGAGGCCCTTTCTTCTGGCGACTGCAGGAGAGAGCTTGCTCTGGCCTCCGGGCCTCCCACGGTCCCCTTCCTCCCCCACCGAGCCGTGCCCCCCCCCCCCCGCCGCCTGGCGCTCACAACACAGCCGCTGCGGTTCCACGTGGCCCTCAGCCTGAAAACCCAGGCGCGCGGCCCCATCGCAAGATCCGTAACTCCGTCACCTTGAGAAGCTCCTTTTGCTCTGCACGATACCATCCTCAGGTTCCAAAGCTTCCCTGTGGGTTTCTTGTGTGTGTGTGTGTGTGTGTGTGTGTGTGTGTGTGTGTGTTATGCTGGTAAATATATCCTAGATATCTTCATTCTCCCCCAGCCCCCTCTCTGGCCTCCAAAGTTCCTGTCTCTCCTCTACCCCATCAGCCCAGAGGCCCAAGTCCCATCTGAGTTGTCTAAACTAGGCACTGCTGACCTCTACATGTGCTCCATCCTGGGCAAAGTCCCTCTCCGCCTGTGGGGACCTGGAAAAAGATGTTACCTGCTCGAAAAATACAGCGGAGGGACAGGCATAGCGTAACAGTTACGCACTTTCCCCTTCAAAGGAGGAAACCATGAAAGAAAGGGGGCGTGGGTCCCAAGCAATTCCAAAACTCCACCGGGAAACCTCCCTCAGTTTCCAGGCCTGGGGCCGGTCTGTGGCTCAAGGCTCCGCCCGCTGCGTCCACCTCCACCCACTGCCCAGGCTGAGGCTGTTTCCTGAGAGTCGGCCTCTGTGTTCCTGAAGGACGGGGACATGTTCACGGCGACTGTCCCCACCAGCCTGTTTCCTGCGTGCGGAGACTCGGCAGCGGCGAGCCCCTCTCTTGGTGGACGTGTCGCCTCCCTTGTTACCCGGACGGTGCTGCTCCCCGGCCGCTCTGCTCCGGGAGGGTCTCCAGAGCTCAGAGACACGTCCACATCGCAGGACATCGCGTCCTGGCTGCGACAGCCCGTGAATGCCTTCCCCTCCCTGCCTCTCCCCGGCCCTGGAAGGCGTCGCAGTCTCGGTCACCTCTGCTCGCTGGCCAGCTGCTAATTGCGCCAACGAAGAGTGAGGCCACCGAGAGGGGTCCCACAGGACAGTGTGGCGGGCGTGAGGCCGAGACACGGCCCACCGTTTTGGTCCCGAGCAAACGCCCTCTGGGGCAAGCATCGGGCAGGTTCACAACGGCTGTGCTGCTATTTATAGCTGCGGCCGACAAGGGTGCGGGACCCGCTCTGGCCTTTGTCCTGTGAGTGACTTTACCGTGTCCACACAGCCCGTTGTTCAGCCCCATGGTAACAAGCGGCACGCTTTCTCGGTCACCTCGTCTTCTTACTCGCGGTGTCTGGAGGGCCACGACCAAGCTCTGGTCCTCGTCTCGACATTCACTGTGCGCCTATGAGGGACGGGCCAGCCCTAGCCCCAGAGTGGCCCTGCGCCACTCTGAAGGGTCAGACTCGGACCCTTCTCCCGGGGAACTCGCACGTTGCCGCGGACTGACCTGTGTCCCCGCCGACTTCATCGGTTGAAGTACCGAGAGCCGGGGTGATCGTATTCAGAGAGAGGGCTGTTAGGAGGTCAGATGAGGTCATAGGATCAGGGTCTTACTCTGCTGAGACTGGTGACCTTATACGAAGAAGAGGAGGACGTGATGTCTCCCTCCTGGTGTGCTCGCACGCTGAGGCAAGGTCACGGTGAGAAGGGGACCGTGTGCACACCAGGAAGAGACCCTGTGCTGGGTGTTAACCCGGGACTTCTAGCCTCCAGAACTACGGGAGGCGGGCGGACATCCTGATGCCTCAGCCACCCCTCGCAGCCTGGGACACACTTAGGGACAGAAAAAAAGAAACCCGTCAGCTCGGAAAGCGGGGACCTGAGCACTGCCCCCAGCCCTGGGGTAGGACACACACCGACACCCACGTCCTGCATCTGTGCGCCCTTCTGGCCGGTTCTCCCCAAAGTCCCCCCTGAGGTACTGGTTCCCAGGCCCTGTGTGTGGACTGTGGCTTTGGGAGGGACTTCTCTCTGCTGGGATCGGATCCACTACCCCTCAGCCCTACAACTGTGCTCCGGGGAGTGTGCCAGGCTCCCTGAGGGTTGTTCACCACCCAGCATCCCTGACTCGGAGGCAAGGTCGCCTCCAGCCTCCCCAGGAAGTGGCCGGTGGGGCCCCCAGCTTGGCCACTGCGGCAGGAGAGCTCCGAGATGCAAGATGCCCGCCCCCCACCGAGCAGGCCTCCGGGAAGCCCCGCCCCTCCCCAGGGACGGCAGCTAAGGTCTGTGTCGCAGTGTCTCCTGGGTGTCGTGTCCTTGCTCTGCAGCAGAGCTGGACGGCCCCGTGCCTGCCCGCTAATTAAGGTTAATGAGACTCTCCATCTGGAGGGCGGAAAGGCGAATCTGTTTTGAGTCCACATCCTTGGCATCCTTCCCGGCCGGAAGGATCCAGAAAACACGGACGGTCTTCTTCTGGGGCCCGTTCCAAGGTTATAGAGCCCAATCCTGGCCCCAGACCAGACAGGGGGAGTCAGGCGGCAATTTTGCTGAGGTCTGACCTCTACCGGCTCTGCAGGAATCCGTAATAACTTAGGGCAGACCCTGCGCCTGGGATTTCTGAGTCTGTGCCCGTGAGGCCAGACTGAGTCCCGCTGTGACAGTCTGGCACATTCGTCCTTCCCCGACAGCCACCGACAACCAGGACACACCAGCGCCACGAGGCCCGTGTGGCCCAGGCTCCGCTCTGCCGTTGCTCTGAGATCCGCAGCAAACGCCTTCTCCCTCCTCCCAGTCTCTGTCTGCGAGGCGCAGCAGGTGTTTCCAAAGTATGGCTCCCGGGACCCTCGGATCCGCACGGACGCCAGAGCGGAAGCTACGCGCCACGCTCGGAATCACCTGCAGGAGCGGGTCTCGACCTAGCAGGGCGCAGGGCGCTAACCCCTCACCCCAACACGTGCGTGTGTATGTACGGATATTTCAAAGTTCTTTTTATTTTATTTTATTTTAAAATGTGTTTATTTTGGAGAGTACCGTGAGCAGGAGGAGAGCAGGAGACAAGCTCTCAAGCAGACCGTGCTGAGCAGGGAGCCCGACTCACGGCTCCATCCCGGGACCCTGAGAAACCGCTCTGAGCCGAAACCACGGCTCAGATGCTTAACTGACTGAGCCCCCCAGGCGCCCCAGAGCTGGAACTTTTTTAAAGGATCCAGTGGAAATTATACACCTGGGAAGTGTGATTTAAGTGGAAATTGGAATCGACAGATTAGCAGCTAATTGCACAGAGCGGGCGCGGAGATTACTGGGCGGCAGCCGCTTCCGAGGAAAGCACTCAGACCACAGCATGGAAAGGAAAAAAAATACAGAAATAAAGATTCACAGACGAATCAACTCAACCAGAAGGTCTGCGTGCGTTTGGAGAGCCAGAAAGGGCAAAGAGAGAGAATGGGACGGGCACATGCTTGAAGAGGGGAAGAGCCCAACGTCTGCAAAAACTCACGGGACGGGAAGCGAGACTCAAGGAGGAAAACGCAGAGAACCGCACCCCACGGCCAGGCTCGTCTGCGGGAGAAGCAAAGATGAAGAGGAAGTCTGCAGGGCGGTCGGAGAAAAAGGCGCATTTCCTTCAAAGAAGCCAACAGGTGAGGCCTCAGGGAATATGACTCCCACGAGCCCTCCTTCCCAAAAGTCGTGCTGGAGAACCCGTGAGCTCGCAGGAAAACCCCAGCGGCTGGACCAGTGGGGACTGAATGGGTCCAACGGGAAAACCGAGGCTAAATAACAACAGACAGAGGCCATGGGCTCTCACCGCGGGAAAATGACGGAACCGGCGGAAAGGTGAAGACTCGGGGGAAAGGCAGAAATTAGAGTGAGCTCCCTCGATTCTTCGTCTGCGCTGACGATTCGAATTACAGAAACAGAAATGCATCTAAAAGAACGAACAAACCCTCAGAGAGCTCATTCTAGTGACTCAAACTTGGTGGAGGAGGAGAGAGACCTAGGAGAAGGAATCAGGGAAAACGAAACAATGACAAACGGAAGAAAATAAAAATCAGGTGAACAAGTACAATTAACAGACTGATCTCAACCCTCTGCCTCCAAGGCCAGAAAGGAGACCCCAAAGCCAAGAGAAAAATAGATAAAAGATGTAAACTGACTTTTTTCCTTCACAAAAAGGAAACACAAAAGAATCCTGAGATGTTTAACTTCCTTCGTGAACAGAAATAAAACAGGAACGTGCTCCCAAGAGTTACACAGGCACACGCTCTTGCCGGGTCCCAGCAGTGGCCCTTGAGATCCGAGCGTCGCGTCGTCGGTGAGTTTTACTTTTCAGAAAGCTTTAAGCAGGTATCGAATCCTAACTACTGACGTGTACCCCGAGATGTCTTCAGTGACGCGTGCTAACCCCTGCCTCCTTCTCCGACCGGCGTCCGAGACACGAGGACGGAGAGACCAACCCGATGAAGTGAAATAAACACAGCAGAGTGTCAACAGTGGTAGAGCCGGGGGCCGGGGGGCTCTATGTCCGTTCACTCTGTAGTTTTCTCAGATTTAGGAAAAAATATCTCTGGATCACCTTTCCCCCCCAAATTGGCAAAAGCGGAAAAACTTGTGTTTTCAAGGTGGCAGGACCGTAGGAGACGCTGACGTAGGCACAGACTTGGGGAGAGAGGAGTTCCGGTTGGGATTCAAATGGCCGTCCCTCAGGGAGGGCGGTTGTGCCCGACAGAATGCAGGTTGCGGTGTCGTCGGACGTGTGCGGAGCGACACGAATGCCACCGCTGCCTGATAAACAACAGAGGAGAAATCGCCCAGACGTCTACCCAACACAAGAACGGCAAAGTGTGCTCTAACACACCCAAGCAAGAGACGTGACACGGGTGCGAACAAGAAACAGGCAGCCCTCGTCGTGTCGAGGCGCAGTCCTCTCCAAGGTCAGGTATGTGAAAAGTAAGACGGGGACAGTTTCTGTGACAGACTCACAGTTGTGCAAATAACAGACAAAGATCTCCGTGCGCACGGAGCAGACCTTCAGATCGGAAGGCGCTTGGACCCGGGGCCGTCTCCTCCCAGAGGAGCGGGGCTGGAGGAAGCTTCCACTGTTTCTCCTCGTGGTTTTTGAATTTTGAACTGTGCACAAGCATTATTTGTACAAAAATGTTCAATTTAGGCCTTGGGGCACCTGGGTGGCTCAGTCAGTTAAGCCTCTGCCTTCGGCTCAGGTCATGATCTCGGGGTCCTGGGATCGAGTCCCACATCGGGCTCTTTGCTCAGCAGGGAGCCTGCTTCCCCCTCTCTTTCTGCCCTGCCCCCTGCTCCTGTCCTGTCTCTCAAAGAGATAAAATCTTAAAAAAAAATTGTCTTCAGAAAACTAAAAATAGAATAACATGGACCCAGCCATTGGGCGTTAGGATTGAAGCAGCTCTCACAGACGTATCTACACACTCACAGTCTCGGTGGCACCGTCTGCAACAGCCAAGGGGTGGAGACCACCCTCGTGTCCAGCTGAGGACGGACAGAGAGACCAGACGTGGCACACATGTGCCCGAGAACACTACTCAGCCCGAACGGGAAGAGCTCCCGACACCGGCAACAACCTGGACGGACCCGGGGGACACCGCGCCCGGCGAAGTAAGCCGGTCACCGAGACACAGATACTGCAGGAGTCCACTCGCATGAGGTCCCCAGAGGAGTCCGGTTCATAGAAGCGGGAAGGAGGTAGTGGGCCAGGGCCCGGCTGTTGAATGGGGACCGAGTTTCAGTTTTGCAGGACCAAGAGCTCGGGGGCGGACGCTGGGGACGGCTGCCCGGCAGTGTGGGTGTCCTTAGGGCGGCTGACGCGGGCAGCAATGAGGAAGGCGGCCAAGTTCCTGTCACGCGTCTTTACAAACATAAAATAAGACGCTATGGTTTGTAAAGGAAGGAAGGAAAGAATAAAGCGTCCGGGCCCTACCGCCATGCCTGGGGAGGCGCCCGGTCGAGGCTGGGGCGCGCGGTCGAGGCTGGGGCGCGCGGTCGAGGCTGGGGCTGCGCGTCTTGGGAAGTAACCGCCTCGGGCCGTCGTCTTGTTTCAGCGGCCGCCTGCACAGGTGCCTGCGCTCTGACTGGGAGGCTCTTAGCGACGGTGACATCCGGCCTCTCGCCTGCCCTCCGGGAGCAGCCTGACCCAGAGTGGGAGCCGCCCGGTGGCCCTTATGACGTGCTGACCACTCCCAGCGGCAGGTCAGTGCCCCCTGGGGAGGGGCGGGAGAGATCAGAGCGAGGGGACGGCGCGGTCACCGGTGGTCACGGATATGCCAGGACCGGCTCACCCAAGGCTTGCCGCGGTGTCCTCCTGAGGGCCCAGGCGGGGTGGGGGGCACAGAGCCCACCGGCCTCCCACCCGCGGAGGGAGAGGCCTGCGGAGCTGGTGACGCCTCACTCCCGTCTGGGCCTCGGTCGTCCCATTGATAAGATGGGCCCATGGCTAACCGGGGACTGGCCCCGGATGCGAAGGGACAAATACAGCTCCAGTGCTGGGAAGGTCCGGGGGGACGGTGAGGACGGTCACGGGCGCGGGGAGGGCGGCAGCGGCCCTCGTCCTGGTGCAGGCGGCTTCCCGCCCCGCGCAGAGCCCTTCCCCACCTGCCGGCCAGGGGCCACGCGGGCCACACTGCTGCCGCCTCCCCACCCCCGCGGACTGGCACCTGCATGCTGTCACCGCCCTCTGCGGGGAGGCCCAGGGGGTCCGTGGGGTCACCACACGGTCTTACACTCGGGACTGCGGGGCAAGGCCTTGCTGGGTGGAGATGGGGTCCCTGCGGCTGCCCAAACCCATCTTCCCCTCACACCTGTGCTTTCCAAACCCTGTGCCGGGGGCTTAGCAGACGCCCCCGGGGAGGCCCCGAGGTCCCCGTGGTGGGGAGGGGATACAGACCGTCCTCCCCCAACCGCAGTGTCCCCACAGCCCGTCCCTCCCCGCCGCTCCCGTCCGGCTTCTGCCGTCTCCCGGATCTACTCCTGACGGAATCTGGTTAGCGCTCTGCCATCACCCGGGGGGCGGCTTGGCGGAGCTGAAAGCATCCTGAGACCGTCCTTCCTGAGGCTCTGGGGCAGGTGGAGGCCAAGTGCCGGAGCTCCATCCCTAGGAGGCCTCCGCCAGCACCCAGCCCCGCCCCCGCTGGCACCCCTCCCTCACCTTCCCCCCTTCCTGTCCCCCTGAGGCACTGGCTGGGGGTCCCATGCGGCTCAGGGCAGGGTCCCTCAGGAGGGGCTGGG
Source organism: Mustela erminea (assembly GCF_009829155.1). Lineage (NCBI taxonomy): Eukaryota > Metazoa > Chordata > Mammalia > Carnivora > Mustelidae > Mustela > Mustela erminea. Next base: position 1,454,091 of record NC_045618.1, on the reverse strand, counting down.
CCCCACGCTGTCCCCCAGGGGCCTGTGTCCACACCGCAGGCGGGGGTGTGGCCCTGCCTCCCCACGGCCTGGCTCTCTGCAGGGGTGGAAAATGGTACCAGTCAACCCGGAGCCGGAGGAGCCTGCCGCCGCCGCCGCCCTGACATGGAGGAGCCCACGCCCGAGCCCGTCCACGTGGATGTGGACAAGGGGCTGACCCTGGCCTGCTTCGTCTTCCTCTGCCTCTTCCTCGTGGTGATGATCATTCGCTGTGCCAAGGTCATCATGGACCCCTACAGCGCCATCCCCACGTCCACCTGGGAGGAGCAACACCTAGACGACTGAGGTGGGGTGGGGCGGGGCGGGGCAGGGCCTCCGTGTCCCCCAGCCACCGGCCAGCCAGCCCGCGGAGCCGAGGATGTTCCCCCCACTCCCGGCATCACAGTCAGGGGCCGCGGGGGCTCCGCCGTGGGCTGGCCTGGAGATGAGAGCCCTGGGCCCGGAGTCAGGAGGCCGGTCTGCGCTGGGCAGTCCCCGTGGGATGATGGGGGGGGTCCCCTTCCCCGGCTCCTGTGTACCTTCGGGGACTGGGCCCAGGGCAGAACCCCTCCGTCACACGACAGTGCTCTCGCGCGGAGGACGCGGTCTGCCCTTAAAATGCAAAGCAGCACAAGCAGGGCCCGCAGCTCCCGGCACCGACGGCACGGACGTCCCCGAGCCCGCAGCAGGGGGTGTCGACGGTGGACGGAAGGGGCCGCACCCAAGCCTCGCACAAGGCCCAGACCTGCTTCCCAGCTGCGTTTTTTAAACTAAGACACAGAGGGGGTCTGTCTTCCCCATCATCAATGAAATGTGCATTTTGGGGATTGGGGAACATACAGAAAAGGAAGGAGAGGGAGAAAAAGGCACAACCCCACCCCCCGGAAGCCCCGTCCGTTTTGATCCATCTCCCCTTATGCGTCTCCTTTTAAAGGTCACCTTTGTCCCATACGCGCGACGTGGCACCACTTGGTCGTAGGGCCCAGACGCTCTCTGGTCCCGTCACGTCCCGTCACCTCAGTGGGCAGGGAGGCTCTATCGGTGCCGCCCTTGGCCGCAGGCTTCGGTGGGGTCGGTGACGTCCCCGCACACGACTTTCTTCCACGTGGTACCGTCTCGGACGCGCGCACGCTGCGGGGGGAGCCCTGGACCAGGGGCCCTGGGTCTTGTCCTCAGTCACCCAAAGTCGGTGTGACCATGAGCGAGTCCCACCCCCTGTGCCGGCCTCTGTCCCCTCACGTCACCAGGGGTGGGGGTGGGGGAGGAGAAGCCTGGCCCTCTTGGTTTTGTGCGAGGCTCCTGCGGCTGAAGGACAGGAGGGCTGGTGGGGGCCAGGGACAGGTTGCTGATAGTGACTGTTCTCAGGGCCTCCCCCTCCCCCATCACCTCTGTCTGTGGTCTCGAGCAAGAACGCAGGCCCCCAGCGCAGGTCCCACGTCCCAGCTCCCCTGCATGCCGCTGTGCCGCCCCAAATAACTCACTCAGCCTCTCTGAGCCCCAGCTCCCTCCTCCATAGCGCGAGGGAACCACGTCTACCTCACAAGGTTGTTAGGTTGTTGTGAGGACGGAAGAAAGGAGACATCGGTGTCCTTCCTTGACTCCACCCCGCTGGGAGAAGTCAGGGGTCTGAGCCCCTCCCCCTCCCAGCAGAGCCTGGAACCCCAGGACGTTCCTCAACCTCCCAGGACCCCTTCCCGGGCCAGCTCTCCCAGCCAGGACCCCTGGTCAGAGGGACGCTCACAGCAACCTCTCCTAGCACCTGACCTCAAGGGATAGGGTGCCTGTCCCTTTACACCACTGTCATCTGTTGAACCACACAGCGTACCCCTCGCTCCGAGGCATGGCCTGCCCTCCCCATCAGGAGAGACCTGCACCTGTGAAGAAGGGCCACGCTCCCTTCCTGCCCTGCGTCCCAGCCCTGGGTCCCACCCCAACCCGGGCACCGGGACAACAGGTTTCCAAAGCACTATCACCACTCAGTGACCCTACACGTGAGCAAGGCCACAGCTGTTTAGGCACATTCCAGGCCCTGTGGGTCCAGCGGTCCCCCCCACCGCACACACAAGCACACACCCACTCTGTGGGGGCACAAAGGGGCGGCTGGTAAGGGCAGCGGACCGCGATGCACTGGACTCTGGAGGAAGGACGGATCTAGAGCAACGACCCTGGGCATCGCCTCAGGCCCAGCAGCAGCCTTGGCTCTGCAGCCTACCTCAGAGACCCCCAGCACTGCTGTGAAAACCCAGCGGTGTGGGTTACCGTGGGAATCAGCAGTAGCTCGAGGTCCGTTAGTGACAGATCCCAAGAACGGGAGGGGAGACCTCTCCCGGAGATACTCTGGGGTCCTCTGGAGGGAAGGACGTGCCCCAGGGTCACATCGGCAGTGGTGAGGAGTTCGCTGCAAATCCAGGATCCTGGGCCCCATCCCGACCTCCAGGGTCCCGGTCTCGGGGGACGGCGCCCGGGGAAGCTGCCGGGGAGAGCCACCAAGCGGCGGGTGAGTGTCCTGGCGTTTGAGAACCACGGCTCTGGGGGTCCCGGGGGTCCCACTTCATTCTTTTCCACACTTAGATTTGCTGATATTTCTCTGGACTTTTTTCTTTTTTTTTTTTTTCTTTTTGGTGGCAAGGGGAAATAACATTTCAGAAAAGATGCAAAATAAAAACAATCACCCCCCACCCGAGCCTCTAGCGGAACAGGGATTTCCACTGTGTACGCACGCGCTCCCTTCTAATCCTTGTCCAAATGCAAGATATATTTTTTATAAACGTCATGGGTCACATCACTGAGAGCCACAGTCCCTCCTGGCATCATGTCGTGCGCGTTTGTGCCACTCCTGGCTGTTGGGCATCTGAGTGGCCACGGGACGTGCCGTCTGGCGTGTGCGTTCTCCACACCCCCGTGACGACGCGAGGCTTTTGTCTTCCCCCTTACACGTGCACCACGAGACCAAAGAAGGGTGGAGACAGATGGGACGGACGCTGGGTGTGGGCTCAGACAGTGGGGAGAGACTCTTGCACCCCAGCCCGTCGGCCTGAGACACACGTAGCCTCTGATCGCATGAAAGGGCGTGGAGAGCTTCTGTGGCAGCTCTCGGGGGCTCGGGATGGAGGGGTGGGCTTCTGTTCAGTTCCTGGCGGGCCAGGTGTGGTGCGGGGCTGTGGATGCAGGGAGAAACTGTCCAGCAAAAGAAATGAACAGAATTTTTGAAGCCTGGAAGCCGGCAGAGAAGAAGTGGAAGGATTCAGCGAGAACAGTCTGCGAGGTTGGCCACAGTCCAAGCCTCCAGGGAAAAGACAACCAGAAAGTCCCCGCTGCAGAGAAAGGACGGAGGACATTCCAGACGGTGGTGTCCGGTGGCTGCTCCGGGCTGCCGTCCGCACTGTGCTTGGCTCAGCCCCCTGGCTCCCTCCAGACCCTCTAGCACCAGGCTGTGGGAGGGAATACGGACTGGAAAGGGACAGGTGGGCAGCCCACGCAGGCCGGCAGTCGAGGGCGGCCCCCGAGAACGCCCCCCAGACAGGCCGATGGGAGAAACAGGACACGCGCCTCACCAGCCTGGAGTATCAATTCCCACCGTCTCTTATTGTTTCCAACTAGTTGTTCAAATGTCGACCAAGGTTTTGTCGAACTGAAAAGGCCCACGTCTCCCTCGCCCACGACACCGTCCCCGAACTCCAGGGGCCAGCTCCCGAGGATGCTTCCAAACACCAGCCGGAGAGAACGCCATGGCCGCTGCGTCCACGGCTGGGGTTCCGCGTCCCACGGTCTCCTGTTGAAGAGCGGGCCGGCCACCCGGGAAGGCAGACGAGATGCACGGACTCTGCATGGGCTTCTCCGGCCCTGTCTGCTGAGAGGCGCCCTCCCCGGGTCCCCACCAGCATTTCCAGCCATTTGTCCAAGCACAGGTTGTCTGCGTCCAATGGGGCCGACGGCCCCCACTACCCCGGGCCTGCCCCCAGATCCTCGTGTCCTCGATGGCCCCCAGCCAAGGCTCTCCCTCCCTCCTGTGGAGCTTCTCTTCAGGACCTGAGTCGGTCAGCCTCCTAGCAGAACAGGGACGGCTCGCCCAAAGCGTTCCATGCTTTGAGGGCGTCCCCAAAGGGTACTAAGGGGCCAGGCAGGCCCAAGGGAAACAACACAACTTGGACAAGTGGCCCACGGTGGGAGACGGCGGCCTCTCAGGACCCAGCAGGACGGCAGCAGTGGAAGAGGACTAACCCACGGGGGCTGCGGCCCCAGGGAGAGGATGGAACTCCTGCCCAGACCTCAGCCCAGCAGGGACCACGTTGGGTCCCCCATCGGCTGAAACAACAGATCCCCGTAGTCGGGGGAACCGGGGCAGAGCGGTTCAGCTGTCAGCATTCTGGAGCAAACCAGACGTAACCAGGACAAGCGGCCCCGTCAGCACTCAGTACGTGTCCGTGAACTTCGGTTGGATGCGAACAAGTGTATACGCGCCCCGCACAGGGCAGACATCAAGGTCTGTCACTCAGCACGTGTCTGGTGGAGGGGGACCCTGCCGGTGCAGTCCCGCTCCCAGCTGGGCTGAGCCACCTCCAGGTCAGTAAATGAACAATTCCTACACGGCACGGCCGCCAGCACCCTCCCTTCCGTGGCCGGCCACCAGCCCAGCTCGATGACCACCACGTCGTTCCTCTGCACCCACGCCACATCCCCACCACCCGCCAGCGTTCCCGTGGCTGCTGGAGTACTCTCCCCCGGCGGAATGTCCTGTTCTTGGTGTTCTGTCTTCACTGGGCTGCCGGTTTCTACCACCCACAAAGAACACGAAGAGTGTTTCAAGGCTTCCCCTGCTCGGAGAGAACAGGAGCCCTGGGACAGTGTCTCAGGAGGGGTAAAATCGGCATCACTGGGGCGTGTGGGATGAGTCACAAGGGGCTCCCCAGGGAACCTCTGGGTTCCAGAACAAGTCCCCCTGCTCCCCGCCCCCACTGCAAAGCATCACCCCACTTCCCACTGGCCCTTGGAACAGATCAGTCTGACCGTGCAGTCATCCGCTCCTCTGCCCCCCAGCTCAGGAAGAGGACGACGCAGGGACCACACGGAGAGCCCCCGCGGCACGCCGGTCACAAACGCGCTCTTCGGCAGAAGGTCATGTTGCTGAGACGCACGAGATGAATGAAACCCTGCACGTGCTGCGGACGCGGGTCGCCCGCCTCCCTCCGTGACAGAAGGGGTCCCGGGGACATCAGCCCACCCCCAAGCAGCTGGCCGGTTCCCACAGCCCGCTCCTGGGGAATGGGGTCCCACCGGGGCCGAACGTGAGCCTCGCTCATCGGCAGGTTGCAGATCTAGAAATGACGGCAACAGAGGAGGCTTAGTGGGGGACAGCCCCGCTGCCGAGCCCCTAAACGGCCCCATCCGTCCACTGTGGCCGCTGTGTTCCCGCCACGGAGCAAGCACCAGGTGGGTGAGGGGAGGGCCGACCTCCGCGGCTGATTGCCGAGAGCCTTGTGCAGCGTGGGTGTCTTCTGATGGGCACTTCATTGGCACATGAGTCTCTGCTCAAGACCCGTCCAAAGACGTGCTTCCACATGCGTCTCCCAGGACGGCCCTGAAGCCTCTCTTCCAGAACCTTCCACAGCTGGGCTCCCGGGTTCTCCTGCCGGGGTGGTTAGAAGGTTGCACCGTACCCCTCGGCCGCAGACCCTCCCTGCAGCACGTGGCCCCTCCCGGCCCGCGGGACCCCATCATCACGTGGCGCTGACCTCTGGGAACCTCATCCCTCACCACTGTCCGCGTCCCGAGCGAGAGCTGTCCCGGCAGCCACCCCCTCACTCACGCTTTCCTAATGTCTTTGCCATGGCGTCGGCCTCAGGTTCCCCCGGAGAGGCTGGTTTTGGGGGTGACTGACCCAGGCAGTCGCGCGGAATGGCCTCACTCCAGCGTCCCACCTCCCTGAGCCGCAGACCCCTCACTCGGCGCCGCTCCCGGGAAAGTGCGGATGTCCTCCCAGACGGTCCTTCGTGCACGCAGAGGATACCCGAGGGGGGCTTCGTTTAGGGACCGTTTCCAGAAGCGTAGGCAGGCTTAAGAGAGCCAGCAAGGGACAGAGAATAACCCAGGTTCGATGCCGACCAGAAGCCACCACCAGCCCTTGCTTGGGGGTGGGGCGGGGGGCCCGCAGGAGCTGTGAGCCACAGCTAGAGGGACCCAGCGGGACGCGCCTCCCCAGACAGCCCGGAAGGGAGGGGTGAGGAGACGAGGAGGCCCAGCTTCTCTCCCTTCCGCATCCCACGCTCCGCCTGAGCCTCCGCTGCGCGGTCTCAGCCAGCAGCCCGAGGCCGTGGGCCTGGGCGCCGTCATCCCCAGAGGTCAGCCCCTCGCCCGGGGGGCACAGCAGGGCAGGGAAGGATTGAGAAGAGATCTGGGGAGGTGAACGGAGCGTCACCGGCGGCGGCGGGCCTTGGAGTTCTTCCCTGACAACAGATGTGAGGCTTGGCCCAGCAGGGCACGGTGTTCTCACTGAACATTCGGGAAGGAGGAGGCAGCAGCCGCCCTCACTGCCCCCTGGGCTTCTCGTGCAGTTTCGTCCTCTCCCTGTCTGTCTCGCTCTCCAGCCGGCTGCCCCAAAGCCAGGGCACCCTGGCTGAGTGCTGCTCTACTGCTTTCTCCGAGAGAAAGGGCTCTCCTTGCGTGACACACGTAGTCCAGAGGGACCACGGGACCAGGAACCCTGCAGCCCAACCACGCAGGGAATTGGCTGGTCACTACCCCCCCCATCATCCCGCCCGATATGAGAAGCCAGCCCCAGCACGCAGCAGTTACCCGAGAAGGGGGCTCCCTCAGCAGGGCTGTGGGGACATCCCGGGACCGGTCGAGCTCTTCTCGGATCTGAGAGACGAGCCTGGCGTGGCGCTCACAGCCACGAAGCAGGGGGCTTGGTGAGACAGAGCCGCCCACACTTAGGAGTGGCTCCCGGGAGACAGGGCTTGGCACACAAACTAGTGGTCAAGGGTAAAGTTCTAACCCCCGTACCATCATCTGCTGGCCAGGGATTAGGGCCGCCTCGAGGCTCCACGTTCCGGAGCCTGTCTCAGCCCCCCACTCAGGTATGCAGAAAGTCAAGTGTCTTCGTTGCACAAAAAATATCAGAAACCACGTGGGGCTCAGAGGGGGAGGCAGGGCAGCCGTGCTGCCCTCGATCCTGGGTAAGGGCACCCTTCCTCGGGGCGCATGCTTCAGGGGACCCAGCATGCGACAGACAGACACACACACATTCACGTAAGGGTCACAGAGTCCCCTCTGTCCCTCGAGGGTCTGCCTGCACACCACGTGCCCCTCCCTTGAGTGACACTGGCCGGGCCCCAGGCACAGCCTCTCCCCATGCCTGCACGCCGTCCAAAGAAACTGGCCTGAGTGCCGCGCAGCTCTGCGGCGGGTCGCGGCCACCGTGGGAGGGGGGCCTGTCCCCAGGTGCAGGGAGGGGGGGCAGTGGTGGAGAGAAATTGAGCAAAGGCGAGACGGTGGTCGGCTGCGTCAACACTCCCAGCACGAACACGGCTGCGTCAGGCCCACACCAGGGCCCTTCCCAGATGCGCCCACCATCGTTTCCTGCTCTCTGTCCAACTCGTGCTTCCAAGACACAGAGTAGCCTTGTAGTCAGGACAGTAGCAGGGGCGATCAGGACACATTTTGCAACACTAACGGGTTCGGACTCATTTGTATACGTCGAGCCTCGTCTCGGCACACGAAGAGTGTTACTAAGTATTCCCTGTGGCCACTAGACAAACACCGAATGCTAGGCTAGCAAATCGTGTTATTTTTACAGAAAGTATGTAAAACATTAAATGAAGTTTTTTAAAAATAAATTTAAACATTTCAGCCTGATTTAGATAACTTTGATATGCGATGTTAATGTTCTTCTATTATAATTTGTACCTTGCCTTTAACTCTAAGGGAGATTTTGAATCTTATCAAAGAAAAATGACTAAAAAGTGCATATAAAATAAATTTAATTTTGCAACTTTGAACACTAGTTTCGTGAGACTGCTCACATTTTGCACATTTTGAGTATAATTCACTTTACTTCCTCGTCATGTCATCTCTCAGTAAAACCCGAGTTATGTCAAAAGCTTGGTTATGACAAAATAATTAGCTGTTCTAATGAAATTAAGGCAAGAACGATACGTTTTAAATTTTAAAATTTTATTCAAAACTATTTTTAGAACTCACGAATTTGTAGGTCTCTCATGCTCTTTCCAAACTGTCCCCCAGCTCTGCTCATGCGCAGTGACAGGACTGCTCCGCTGCCAGGAGGCCGGCCGGACGGTCCGAGGGCCGCAAGGGGGGGTCAGGGTGGCCCAGAGGCGGGGATCAAGAGGACCCCCGCTGTGACGGACACAGGGGAGGTGGGCCAGTGCTGGGTCGCTATGCTCTACACCCGAAACTGACAGAACCCTGTGTGTAGCCTTCAGTTACACAAAGAAAACCAAGCAAACTGCTGTGGTTGATGTCACGCCAGTTTTCAATCCCACAAACACCACAGACGGTTTTGCAACTACTTCTGTGTCGTTATGAAAACATGCCACATCGAGGCAGGAGCACAGGAGGACTTCTATTTCACACCTCTTAAATACGGAGGCAGAAGTGGGTCTCCGGGTGTCACCTGGTTGGGGCAGATGTGGGAATCAGACGTAGCCCGCCTCTGTGATCTCCCAGAGGCTCATCCGTTCATTAAGCAGACAGATGCTGAGCTGGGCAGGCCCTGTGCGAGCTCGTGGGGAAGCTTCCCCGAGTGGCAGCTCACTGCCCTTGGGAGCTCAGCCTCTGCAGAAGGCAGGCATGGCTCGAATGATCAGAATACACCAGTCAGCGACACGAGACGCTCCATCCCGATCCTGCTGCAGGGACGGACCCTCTGCTCCAGCTGCTGGCTCAGTCTCGGAGTAATCCTGGCCCCAGTCTTGGTCTCTGAGAGCACGAGAAACCAAACCCAACAAACGGAACAGCAGACTCTGCCAGGAAGCCCTGCCTGCTGCCACCTCCCTCAGGTCAGCGGCCCCTCTGAGCCCTTCCTGCCTCTCCCCCAGGCCTGGGGGTCCTGCCGAGGGGACAGGAAAAGGCAGATACAGGAGATAGAGTCGTGCTTTGGAAGGCAACCCTGTCTCGGTCATTTTTCCCAACGGTGTTAAAAAGACATGCTTCCAAACTAAAGAAAGAAAAACATAACCACTTTTGAGATCCATTTTGTGTCCAGAATCTTTGAGATAAAACCAATAAGGTACCTGAAATCCTAAAGCTCCCTTGTCCCCCAAAATTCGGTCTTGGCCCGAGGCTAGCCTCATCCTTGGACCAGCCCCTAGATCTGCCAACCCCATCCACCGGTTCAAAAAGCCTTTAGTTCATGCCAGACCTTTGTTAAAGAAAGAATATTTGGCCATCTGAGCGATACAGGATTGCCACTGAAATCAGCCAAGATTGGAGACTCTGGCCCAGGGCTCGGCTCTGTCAGAGTCAGCTGCGCGAGCAGGTCCAAGCCTACGGACTCCCAGCCTGCGGGCTCTAGAGACGCCAGTCCCCACCCCACCCCCACCCCCCAGTATCCATTCTTCTCTTCTTTAGCCACGGAGCTTAGTTTTAACTGAAGAAACAATGCATTCAGCTCAAAGATTGCTTCCCCAGACTTCCTTGCAATGAGGTGTGGTCTCGTGACTAAGTCCTTGCCCAAGAAATAGGATGAGAAGTGTGGTGTGGAACTCATCGCAGAGAGAGGGAGGCTGCTTAAACTGACATAACTCAGCCAGAAGGGGATGTTCTATCCGCCCCCCACCCCCACCCTCCGCCTCTTGATTTCCTTCCTCTGCCAGCCTGGAATGTGGGCACAGTGGGTGGAGCTCCAGCAGCCTCTGGTACCACGAGGCAGCCTTGAGGATGAAAATCACATGCTGAGGACAGGCATTGTGGGCTCTCCAGGACACTGTGTTGCCATAAAATCCAGACTTCCCGGCCCTGAATGCTTTCAAGGGAGAAACACCAGCCCTTCGATGTTCCTAGAAGCGACACACACACTCCATCCTCTGGACTTTGCTTGACGAGCTCCTCGGCCTGGAGCATTCTCTCTGCAGATAGCCATCCAGCTGGCTCCCTCCCTCCCTCTGGCTGCCTGGCAGGAAAGCCCTGAGAACCTGAGACTTAAGCCTCCCCTGACCACCTGCTTATGACAACACCCACACCCCCCAGTGTCCCAGAGACTCACTGCTGCTACCTCACACGGTCTGTCTTCCTTGTCCCTCTGCTTACGGTCTGTCTCTCTCCTACTGGAAAGGCCCCCTACAAGGCTGACGGTGGGTGGTTCTGTGCTCTGCTGCATCTCTTGTGCCTAGAAGAGTGCTTGACACAGAGGGGGCTCCCGACAAAGATTTCAGGAACGAACGGATGGCATGATCTGACGGACAGCCTCTGAACGCTCAGCCCCACTCCCAGGCTCTGCCGTGAGGTCCGTCATCTCAAGAAAAGTCATCTTGGACCAGGAACCCAGCTGGGTCTGGGGCTGCCTTTCTGCCATGGGTAGGGCTCACTCTCCCGATTCTCGTGGGCTTACAAGGGAAGCAAAGTGAACCACCAGCCCCTTTTCTGGTCTGAGTTCGGGCGTGTGTGTCCACAACCTGGGGGCTCTGCCCAAGGCTTATAATGTGCTGAGACAGCCACAGAGCCCGTGGACCAAGTCCTTACCTCACGTACCCTCATGAGTGAGCCCCCAAGGAATACTGGGTTTATGGGGTGCTGTGACGACTTTAGGTGTCGACCTGGCTGGGCCATGTTTGGTCCAACATTGGTCTAGATGTTGCTACGGAGGCGTTTTCCAGGTGAGATTAGCATTTGAGTGAGTGGACTTTTGAGTAAAACTCTCCATAATGTGGGTGGGCCTCATCTAATCAGTTGAAGGCCTCGTGAGAAAAAGGCCCGATCTCCCCAGAGCAGCAGGGAATTCTGCTCCACACCACCTTCAAAGTCTTCACTAGGTCTCCAGCCTCCTGGCCCGCCCTGCAAATTGTGGACTTGTCAGCCTCCACAATCACACGAGCCACATCTCTGTACACCTAGGTATCTTCCTGTTTGTTTCTCCGAGGACCCTAACTAGGGCAGGCGCCACTCTCTTCCGCGCCCCAGGGGACGTGTGATGGGAAGGACAAGGATGCGCATCACTCAAGAATGAGGAAACAGAATAGTGTCTCTCAGGAGCCCCCTGGAGCAGATGAAGGGCACGAGTGATGCTCACACACCACGACGGCACAGGCACAGAGTGGGAAGGCCGAGCACACGGGCTTTATTCACCCCTGCGTGAAGCACCAGGCCCACAGCCCCACGGACGGCCGCAGACGCCCAGACAGGGTGGAGAGCTCCTCACGTCCAGCAACGCAGAGACGGTCACGCGGGCGAGAGGGCGGGCAGCACTTTCCCGGCACACTGGCCAAAGCCGATGCGGTACCCGTTCCCCTGGCAGTGTCCTGGGATGGAGAAAGACAGGGTTAGCCACGAGGCTGCCAGGCTCGGGGGGAGCACAGCCCGAGCCCAGTCCGCTGGGCCCAACGCAGGAATGACAAACACATATATTCAACGTTAGAACAGCCGTCCCCAGAAGCCGAGCAGAGCCACAGGGAGACTGAGAGGCAAGCCAGGCACGCCTGCCATCAGGGCACAGCACAGGCTCCGCAGGTTTCCTGTGGGGCCACCCCTCCCCCAAGGGGGCTTGGGTTCAAAGCCCAGGTCTGCGAATGCACCAGAGGCCACACTGTCTGAGTCCCACAGACGCCTGAGGTTCAACCGACGTGGGCTTCAGCCTCCGATCCCACTTCTACAGGAGGAGGGAAAGGCTGTAGGAGGAGGCATCTGGAGAGCGGGGATGCCTGGCTAGATGGGAGTGAGAGGGCGCGGTGTGTGCGGTTCCGAGAGGCCAGCGTGCAGGAGCCGGGATCATCTGAGCTGGGATTTGAAGGGCCAGTAAGAGCTCACCACCGCGGGGACAGTGCTGCGCGGCACGGAGCCCCAGGCCGAGGGCGCGTGTGTTGCCGCGTGAGCCCCAGAGAGGCTGACTACAGGGAGCCCTGACGAGCCGTGTTAAGGACTCTGAGCCTGATTCTGAGGCCACTGCAGCTCACGGAGGAGTTTCCAGCAAGACATGACAGTACAGCTGTGTTTTAAAGAGACCCCGGGGGCAGCCCCAGAGAGAAGGCGGATGGAAACGCCCAGACTTAGGACGGTCAGGCCTCGGCCCAGGCCACTCAGCCTGCATCGCCTCCCCCCAGGCCCTGGGCCTCCTGGAGGCCAGAGCAGGTGAGGGGGTGGCGCCAGGGGCTCCCGCAGGGGCTGGCCATGACCTTGAGTCACACCAACCCACCGCCAGACACCCCCACCTGCTGGAGAGAGGCTCCGAGTCTGGGGCTGTGCCTTCTGGTGCCTCCTGGATACGAGGAGACAAGGGTCCAGCACCCGTGAGAAAACATAAACATCAAAGCGACCAAGTCAGAACGGCAGCCTCCTCCGAGGGCCTTCCTCCTGGCGAGCCGCAGGGACTGACGCCCCTCCTCCTTCCTGACTCGGTCCGTCACACGGCCCCTGCCCTGGTCCCACGAGGGCACCACCCACCTCCTGGACACAGACCATGACTCCATCATCTCCCTTCCCCACCAGCCGTCCCCGTGGGCAAGGCCGGCCACACCCTCCCACCCCACACTGCACAGCAGGTGGCCGAGATGGGTTCCCCCCGACAGGGCTGCTGACGGCGTGGGCCGGGTGGCCCCACTAGCGAGGCTGGCTGTGCATGCCGGGACGCTCAGCGGCATCTCAGACTCCTGCTCACGACAACCAAAGTTATCTGCGGACCTGCGGGATGTCCTGAGGGCAGAGCTGTCCTGGCTGAGCCCACGGGGCCAGAGGACAAAAGGAGCCACACCCAGCCGGGGAGGTACCCCAGAGCATCCGCAAGCCCCCAGGATGCTGCTCCCGGGTCTAGAGAGGAGAAGCTGGGACAGGTGTGTCCATGCAGGGGTAGAGGGACCCGAGAGGTCAGAGCCAGCTCCCCTGCCTCTCCCCTGCCACCACCAACTCTGAGAGCGAAGGTGAAAGCATTACCCCCCCCTTCTCTGGAAGGGCTAAACCTCCCCAGCCCTCCCTGGACACTGAGCTGCGGCCCACTCCCCTCCGCTCCATCCCACCAATGGGGGTACAAATCCATGGTGCAGCCCAGTCCCCCAGCTTCCCAGAAGGCCGCTCCTGCCGGCACACACTGTCCCCGACAGCAGAGCCCAGGGGGTGTGGGACCAGCCTCAGGGAGCAGCGCCGGGCCTGAAACCAGGGGTTTCTCTGCCACCGGAGCGTCAGGAGGGCCCAACCGCATCACGGCACAGAACCAAACCATAGGAAACAACCTCAGAAAGCAGATGGGGGAGGGTTGCGACCTTTGCGGAGGGCGACAGTGGTGGGCTTTGTGTCCCAAGGCCATTGGCTGCATTCTGGGACGGCCACCTGCACACCGTGTGGCTCTGGTCCAAGTCCTTGACCGCCCGTGACCTCCAAGGGCTTCTCTGTAAACCAGAATAACGGCACCGCGGGAGCCCCGGTGGCGATGCGTGTGGGGAACACGCGGCTCCTGGCCCGCGGCCCCCGCCCCGTAAACCACCGCGCTGCTGTGTTCCTCGTGCAGCTCTGCGTCTGACGTCAAGATTGCCCCCAAGAGCGTCGGGCTCAGGATGGGGCTGATTCCACACGTCACGTTCTCCTTCTCTATGTCCCTGGGGAAACGGTCCAAGGTAATAGATACCAGGGAAGAGTCTGTATCAACACCGGAAGAAAGGAGATCCTGCAGGGGATGGGGCTCTGGGGGCCAGGGGACACGGGGGGGAACAACAGCGGGGCATGGTCCATGGACGGGGGAGGCCTCCTCGCCCAAAAGTGGGCCACGGAGGGAGCACGAGGATGGACACCGTCTGCGGGGCTCACGGGGGTTGGGGGAGCCGCGGAGCAAGAGTGGAGAGCAAACAGACGCACAGCCTGAGCTGCAGGGCTGCAAGGGAGTGGTGTGGCTGCACCGATGGGGGCTGAGACCCTCCCACAGCCACATGGGCCCCTGGCTGGTGCCGCTGCCTGATGGCTGGTGGGGGCCCCGGGGCAGGGACAGGGAGCTGAAGCTGCCATCCCCTCCTCTCCCATTCCAACTCCCTCCCCACCCAGAACTCCAGAAAACACTTCGGGCTTGGTGTCTAGACACTAAGGGAGGGCCAAGGGCCTGCAATGGGTCCAGAAGCATCAAAGAAACCCTGGAGATAAGACTGGCCGCAGACAGGACCGTGGCCACAGAGAGGTCCACGGCCACGGAGAGGACCGGTGCTGCACCCCAGCTTCCCGCCAGCAAGCAACCCGCCGGCTGTCAACCTGAGCTCTTTGCTCTATAACCCGGGGCAAGGAGTCCTGGGCCGGGGGCTCCCGTGAGTGTAAGACGGAGTCCAGGCGGCGTGCACTTACAACAGGGTTGTAGGTGTAGCAGGTTCTCAGCAAACCTCCGCGGAGCTGGAGTCCGGCTGTGACGGGGCCATGGGGAACGGTGAGGCCCGAGCTCTGCCTGCACCTTCTCTACCAGCTCCGCATCGCTTACTCAAGCGAAAGCGCACGACTCCCGCTGTGCGTCCGCACACAGTCAGCCTGCAGAGACCCGCGGGCCCGCCGCCAGCCCTGGCAGCACCGTGGAATCGGCTGACCCACGACCCCAAAGAACTCGGGTGCTCAGCTCTGGAGCCCGGACCGCCCCTCACACCGCACTTTCTGCAGGCGTGAGTAAGTTAGGGTCCTGGATGCGGGGATGACCCCAGCGGGCCCTAAAGGCCATCGCGAGCGCGTCACTGAGACGGGAGCCGCGGAAGAATCCGGGTGAGGACGGATGGAGAGGGTGGAGGGATGTGGCCGCGGGGGGGCACCGGGAGCCACCAGCAGGCGGCTGAGGCCGGAGCGGGTCCTCCCCGAGAGCCACTAGAAGGAGGGTGCCCTGCCAACACTTGGGTTGCAGACTTCTGCCCCCTGGAACTGGGAGAGAGTGAATTTCTGGTGTTTTAAGCCAGCAGGTGTGTGGCCATCTGTGACAGCAGCCGAGGAAGGAATCCAGGCTGCTACTCCAGCCGGGACACACACGCACACAATTAACCAGAATCCGGTGTCCTAAGGGCACGACCGGGGCTGAGCGAGATGGGAGCCCACGGGCACACAGGTGTCCGATGGGGCTCCCCCAAGGGCAGGGCAGCATCAGAGGGGCGGCAGGTGCACACTGGAAGCAAGAGGCCCCAGGGAGCCAGGAGGCGGCCCGGAGCAGACGGGGGACGGGAGCGCAGACCTGAGGCCGGTGTCCAGCGGCAGGACAGACGCAGCGGCCGGACACACGCCGGCAGTCCCAGCACGGAGGGGTGGCTTGGGGCGGGCAGCTGCACAGAGGGGGCGTGAGGCTTTGAAAGGCCGCTCAGCACCCTGTACCCACAGAATGGGGTCAAGAGGCAGCCCACAGAAGAGACAGTGGCCTGAGGACGGGGCCAAGGAAGTAGGGCGACAATGTGGCACTTGGCGTGTGAGCACCGGCACTGGGCGTGCCCACGGACCCGCACGCGAGCGTTCTCAAACACGGGTCTGGAGAGACGCGCGATGCTGAGAAGGAAAACAAGGGCTTCGGAGTGAGTCAGGGTCCCGACGAGAACTGCCCGCATGGGGACCTCCGTCCCAGCACCTACTGGCAGCGAGGCCCCCGGCAAGCGATTTAACCCTGCCAGGGGCTCCCGAAGACCAGACCCTGCATCTGCCTTACTCATGACTGGACCCCAGAACGGGCCTCACAGCAGGTGTGTGAGAACGAAGGAACAGGGGTGCCTGGGGGCTCAGTCATTCAACATCTGCCTTCGGCCCAGGTCATGATCTCCGGGTCCTGGGATCAGTCCCGCACGGGGCCCTCTGCTCAGTGGGGAGCCTGCTTCTCCCTCTGACCTTCTCCCTCTCATGATCTCTGTCTCCAACAGACACATGAAATCTTATAAAATGTCCCTAAATAAAGACGAGGCAGCAGACTCCAGGAGGGTCAAGGACCTGGTGAGGGTCACACTGCCAGTGGGACCTGGGGTGCACTCGGGACAGAGGGCACTGCTGGCCATCGCGGGGCCTTCCCCTCGAGTGCTAACATCTGGCGGGCAGAGCGGCCTGGCTCAGCCGGGTCACAGGACACGGGGTCCCGGCACTGGAAAGCCCAGAACCCCGCGGGGGCCTGCCACTGCTCCCCAGTTCTGCTCAGGAGGAAGGGAGGCAGAGTGGGACTCCCGGGGTCTTTCCGGTCCCGGGATCTGAGGTTTAAAGTCCCCAGTGCCCCGGGGCTGGGGGCAAGGTCACGAGAAGCAGACGTGGCCTGGGAAAGCCAGAGCGGGGATGAGATCAGACGGAGGGTTTCTGGGCCCGCCTGGAGCGCAGTGCGGCCGAAACAGGGCCCGCAGGCCAGGGGGAGACGCACAGAACTGTGAGGCCGGGCCGTCCTCACCTGTTATGATGACTTCGTCGCCGTCCAGTAGAAACTTCCTGGTGTGTCCGTCCCCCAGGTCAATGGCCTTTGTTCCCCTCCACGACAGCTCCAGCAGGGACCCGAAGCTCTCCGGCTCCTTCGTCGCAGCAAGGGGAGGGAAGCTTCACATGTACTTACATCTTGGTGAGCGTGTTGGGGGCAGAGCGGACGCCTGGCAAAGCCGAGGAGCCCCGGGCAGGGACAGGGTGCTGTGCCCCTCAAAGACCCTGCCTCGGTGGGACCTCTGCCCCGTGCCCTGCTGGCATTGTTCGGAACTCGGGCAGCACTAGAACAGGGTGCCCAGGCCTCTGCCCACCCCAGGGGCTGCAGTGAGTGAACCCAGATGCTGCCATGCCCGACGCCCTCCCACTGGGAAGAGATTTCCCATCGCCCCGCGGGCTGCGGTCAGGACCCGGCAGGAAGCGACAGGCATAGGCACCATCCCCTAAGGTTCTATGACTCTTCCACGGGCTCATGGTGGCACGGGGGGCCCGGGGCAATCAAAGAGGGGCCATCTCATCCTGGGAAGGTGCACATGAGCCGGTGACGGCCAGACGCCACGGCCACTCCCTGACTCCCCCCATGTGTCACTCTGTCCCCCAAGCAGAGGAGACAATGTCTCTAGGTCTGCACCTGGCAAGGAAACCCCTCATGCACCGCACCCCAGATGAAGCTGTAGAAGGAGGAGTTGTAAGATGCGGCCCCGGGGTTTGGGGGAAGCTCCTTCCGCAGGACATGCTCAGGGCCTCAGGTCTGTGTGCAGAGTGGGCTGTCTATGCAGGCAGCGCCCAAGGCTCAGAGACTCACCGGCCCGCTGATGGTTCCAGAAGCCAGCAGGTCCCCAGGGCGCAGGTTGCAGCCGTTGACGGTGTGGTGGGTCAGCTGCTGGAGCATTGTCCAATACATGTGCTGTGGGCAGGGACACAGGGACAGGGAAGTGGGCAGGGACACGGGGACAGGGAGGTGGCTCAACCCAGTCTCCTGGTTGGCAGTTGCACAGTCACCCATGACAGACGGCCTCCCCTGGGCTCTCTCCCGGTGCCCCAACCAGCTCACCCCGGTCATTCACCACAACCACGAGCTGTCCTCCCGGGGTCCCCCCTCCCCTCGATCCTGGCTGTGCTCTGGCCTCAGCTCCCCTGCTCCCTCAGGCATCCCCAGCCAGCCTTCTCCAAGAAGGCCGACCTTCTCCCTGCTCAGATACTCAGTCTACAACCTGCCCATCTGCCTGCTGCCCTGTGAATACCCTGGGGTCCCGAGCTGGTGTGCTTTTGAACCTCAACAAGCAGAGGCTTCTCTGCCTACCCCCGCCCCCATACTCCGTGTCTACCCTGTCTCCCTGGCTCTGAAGCTCAGAGCCAGCAGGATGTCAGCCGGGCCTGGGAACGAAGGAACAAGAAGGGGGCTCCGCCTGGGGAAGGGGGCCGAGGACACGGGGCCATCCAGATGCTCAGAGGCAGTGCCCGCCCACGCCTCTCCGCGCCCACAGCCGCTGAGATCTGCCGCTCCTGGAACCACACGTCCAGATGCAGGAGAACTTGGAATGGGCTCTTGCCCCCTGATGTCTGAGCTGCCTAAGGAGCCCAGAACAAGGCCCCGTTAGAAGGGAGACTACAGGAGGCAGGACTCTGTTGCTCGGAGAATGCTCACGTGTTCGGAAAACACATGAAAAGGTGCCCAGCTGTGTGACTCCCTAGCGAGACGCAAACGCCTCGCTCAGGGCTTGGAGCAGCTCGAGGGCCAAGGTGCAGGGCAGCCCCACCGGGCAGGACGAGCAGCGAACGGCCGCCGGGAGAGGACAGGCTACGGGGGGTGTGCAGGCTGCCTCAAGCTCCTGGGGACCACGTCTGAGTATAGACACCTATGGGCTGTGCGAGCCAGCGGCGGCGCTCCTGGACACACCCCACCGGAAAGTGCCCGCGCACCCATTTCTGTACTGGATTGTTCCCAGGGAGTCTGTCCTCGCCCCAGAGGAAAACAACACATGCGTCCACCAAGCATGGAGCGGAGAACCGGTGCTGGGCTGTCTCCGGAGACAGAAAGTCCGGTGGACCTACAATAACGGACCACAGCAGACGGCAGCGCCACGAGGACCAGCCGCCCGGCCCAACCGCACGGCCACAACTCGGGAGCAAGGGAAGCCGGAGGGGAGAGAGCGCACGCTGTACCCTCCGATTCCATAAAACTGAACAGCAGACTGAGTTCACGGTCCCCTTGCGGGGGGAGGGGTGAGATGACATGACTGGAGGTGGCGGGGGGGCCGTGGAGGGCCTGCAAATCTCCCGTTCCCCAGCCCGGCTGCTGGCCATGCAGGGATGCTGACTCTGAATGTCTAGGTTTTCCTGCGTGTGTGTTCCGCTTCGATGAGAAGCTCGGTTAAAGCAGGTGGAAGTCGCTCGGATCAATCCGTTCCCCGCCAGGACAGAAGAAGCCCATGGACCCTTACATGAACATCGATCACTCCCCCAAGGAAATCACCAGTCATGTCCACATGGTCTATATCTGGAGGGGTCTCCATGGCCTCGTGGTCTCTTTGGAAAGGAATAGGGCCACAGAAGCTCCAGCCCCATGCACTGAGCCATCACCGTATCCCAGCATGGAAGCAAGCCTCCGGTTCCTTCCCGGAAGGATGACCCCACCTCCCACCCTTCCAAGAAGCGGTCAGCCCGGCTTCAAAGCTCACCTTAAAATTGGACTTGCACACCGTGGCTGCCCGGCTCATTCCTTCTCCTGTTGGAAACACAAGCAGTGTCAACAAGGGGACGTGACTCCTTGGATCAGGGAGGGGGACCACTTATAAGGTAAGCGGTTCTGTGGCCCGTGAAACAGGCAGCTCACAGCACATCGGAGCGGGGACCTGCCCGGAGGCGAGCGCCGGGACACTGTGTGCAGGTCGGAGCCTGTCTGCCTCTCCCCAAGACGGGCAGCGCCAGGCTCACGATGTACGTCAGCAGGATTTATGAACCAGGCCGGGACCCCAGGCCATTAGCCGTGCTCACACCTAGAAAACCCTTTACTCCCTCAGAAACCTTGGCCCTGGCTTCCCCTTTGACACTGCACAGAACAGGTGTGCTCTTTGGCCGAGGTCAGGTCAGGGTCCCCATGCCTACCCTGGGCCAAACCTGTCACCCAGATCCCAGCTGGGGCCGTGAGAACACCACATTCAGGATTGTGGCAGGGACGGCGTCTTGGAAGCCATCCCTGAGCTCGGTCCTCTCCCTCTAGATCTTTCTCTGTCTCTGGACACCACGCCTCCTTGATAATCATCCCGTCCCCCACTGGGCATTCCCCTGGATGTTTCTAGGCAGACAGATGAGCCTAAGACAGAAATGGGCCCCAGAGAGGGTCGGTGGGTCGGAAGAGACCAGCCTAGATCCAAGGACACCAGGTTTTCCTCTCAGCCTGGCCAGTAGCCCCCGAAGTGACCTGGGGTGAATCCCTTGTCCTCTCTGAGCCTCATCTTGCCGCAGCGTAACATGAAAGGACAGATGGCACCCTGGGGCGGACAGACTCAGCCATGACCCGCAGAGGCAGAGCCCCAGAGCAGGGGCGGGGCGGGGCGGGCCCGAGCCACGGCCTGCAGAGCCCCACACCTGCCACTAATGTTCTACGAAGAGCCTCCAGGGCACGCAGGCCCCACCTGCGAGGCTTTGGGAGCCGACCCAGGGTGGGGTGTGGGGGACCGCTGTGGGGCCCCAGAGAGCAGGGCCAGGCTTTCCAACAGGCCCGGGATGGAGCGTGGGGCGTGCACGGAGGCTGGGCGGGTCCTGGCTGGCGGGCGGCAAGGGGACTCAGGCAGAGGCTGGAGGACCCGGACTCCGTGCCGTCTGGCAGCGACAGGCCGCTGATGCCCTGTGGGCCCCTGTGGTGTCCTCTGAGCACGGGGTATCCCATCCCTCTCCTCCCTTTGCAGGACACCCCGCAGCAGGTGCTGCCCTCTCCCTGCCCCGTCCCCGCCCCCCAGGGGCTCAGGAGCGATTGGGCAATGGCACACGGCCACCTGAGCCCACCTCGGCCTTGGACACACCACCCGACTCCATGGCAGTACCTTTCAGGGCGACGGAGAGGCTGATGTCGAACGTGTAGGGCCGGTCGTGGCGCAGATACGGGAGGGGCTTGGGGTCCTATGAGGGCCAAGCACAGTACAGGGGCTGCTGACAGATGGTGCCGGCCTGGGGGGCCCCCAGAGTGTACAAGCACCTGCTCCCCCAGCACGGGGCCCCCCAGTCCCCCAGGTAGGAGACCCCTACACAGCAGGGACCAGGGTGGTCTCACAGTCCAGGCTCAAGAAAGAAGCCTGGGGAAGACCACCCACAGCTCAAGGGCACAGGGGTCAGACCAGAACTGTCCCCAGAAAGCCAGGGAGCAGGCCCTGTGGAGGCAGCCCCACGGCCAGGCCACGGAGTCCACACGGCCGCCCACCCACCGCAGTGTCCCCGGACTCGCAACGCACGAGTAATGTGGGGTGACTGTAACAGTTACGGGTTTCTTTTTATGATTAACTTGCTGGCTAGTGACACAGGCAGGGATATAAAGCAAAAACAAACAAAAAACCCTTCCTTTTCTAAATACATTGAGTTTGAAACCGGGACCTGCTTTAAAAGAAAACTTCGAATAAGTAACAGGCCCCATGGAGACGGTGTTGGGCAGGGCCGGCTCCCAGGAAGGTGGACAGGAGAGGGGCAGGAGGGATGCAGCGGGGGCCGCGGGGGGGCTGCTTCACGAGGAATCAGCTCGCAGGGGGACTCCAAGCTCTGAACACAACAGATGTGAGTGCGGGAGGGCAGTGCGGGTGCCGGCGCCCCAGGAGGGAGTTGCGGGGGCAGCAGAGGGCTGAGAGCATCCGGGCCTCGGGGAGACATGGGAGGCAGGGGACAGAGCGCGGGGAGGGGCGGGGGGCTGCCAAGTGTCCAGGAGGGAAAGGTCACAAGGCGGGAGGCCTGGAAAGTGGGGTTGAGACCAGGACCCAGGCTGGCTCCAGGCTGCACTCTACAAGTTGGGCTCCAGGGGGCGCCACCGCACAGAGAGGAATTTGGCGAAGTCGTGCAAGGTGGCGGCATGGGCAGGACCCCTTCTCTCCCTGCCCGCTGGCCTCCGAGGACTCCGAAGGGTGCCGAATTCTGTGTTTTCCCTCAAGAGCTGTGCGGGGAGTGGGGAAAGCCCAGGCAGGATGTTTGGTGCCAGGCCTGCCTGGGGTCACAGCAAGGGGTCCCCCAGCACGTGGGTCCACGGGGGGCTCCGAGCTTGGCTGCAGATGCCCACAGTGTGGACGGCTGGTGGGCAAGCAGCCGGCGAGGCAGAGGCCCCGCGGGGCAGCTTCCCGCAGAGCCCACACCTACCTGCTCCGGGTTGGGCACGACGAACGGCATGAGGGCCTCCATGGGCACCACCCACGGGGAGATGGTGGTTCCAAAACTCTTCCCGAGGAACGGCCCAAGAGGGACATACTCCCACTTCTGAATGTCCCGAGCTGCAGAAGAAGGGCCGAGCAGGGCCCCAAGGCTCTGTCCTCCCTCTACCGAGGAGCACCGGACAGAGCCCGACCCCAGCCAGGCTGCCCAGGACCATGGGGACCACGGGCAACAGCGTTCAGGGCCAAGGACAGAGGTCCTTTGAGGTCACTGTGCCGGATTACAGCAAAGAGAAGGAGCAGGCAGGCATCCCCCCAGGAAGGAGCTGGAAGCTCATCCTTCCCCGGGGGTGAGGGGGTGGGAGGGAGGCGGGGACTCAGACACTCGGCACAGGGGTCAGGAGCCGCTGCGACAATGAGCTGCTTTAGTCTGAAATCTCTGCCCAGCGACTAACTATAGTTAGTCTGAGCCCCAACCCATCCCTGTGAACGGGGGCACACAGGGCTGCAGCACCCGGTGGGGCCTGGGCACAGAGGTGCTCAAAAATGTCAGTTTTGTCTCCAGGTAGCTTCCAGGAACACCAGAGATCAGAGCAGGGCGGTAACTGGCCCGGGACCCAGAGCAGAGATGTCTGCGTGACCCCCGAGCCACGCTCCCAACCTCTGGCCAGCACCAGACCCCGAAACCATCCACGGCTGCTGAGACACGGCCAGTACCCAGACTTCAGCCAGAGCAGGGCACGCACAGGGAGCCTGGCCTCAGGACGCGCCCTCCCCAGTAATTACCACTCCAGTCGTTCATAAGGACCATTCCAAAAATGTGCTCATGGGCCCTGGAAATGGGGATCGGCTCTCCAAAGTTGTTCCCAGGGCCTACAAAGAAAGCCTGACGCGGGGGAGAAGTTGATCAGTGGGGGCACTGGCCTGGAGGGCGGAGTCAGGCGTCTCCAAGCCGGGCCAGGGACCAGGACTGCCCCCGGGGACCCAGGTAGGCTATGAATCCGTTGCATTTCTAAGTCACGAATGTGCCTGAGCGGACAGTGGGTCACCCTGGGAGAGTGGGGACCACCCACGGCCTCCTGACCGCCCTGGACCCTGTGACTTCCCCGCTCCCCCACCCCTAGCAAGCCCCAGGCCGCTGTGCCCCTTCCCCTGCAGGTCTGCACCCACCCCCCCACGCTGCAGTTCAGCTATGACGTGAAACGACATGCATTTCTGCATCACAGCTACGCCGGGCTTATGGGGGACAGAAATCCCGGGGTGTATAATCGTGTCACAAAATATCAGAAGCCGGCCTCCATAACGCAGCCAGGAGGGCCAGAGAGGGCATCCCCCACGGCCCCCACCCCGCCACCCTCCCCCTCTGCAGAGGCGTCCCCAACACAGTGCTGGGAAACCAGCAGAAGCCCGAGACATCATCACAGGGAGAAACGGGGAAAACAGTGGTCAGACCCACACAGAACTGGCTGTGACACTGGCAAGACCTGTCAGTTTGATTTGTTCTGTGACAGTGTTTCAACACAGCAAATCTTTCAATCGAGATTTAAAAATTTAAAAAACCAGGGGCACCAATTTCTGCAGAATCTTAGCACCACCGAGAGTGGGTCGTCCGTGCTCCCCACCCTGCACCGTCTCCGCACATCGCTGGGCCTGGTGTCCACCGCCAACAGGACCAACACAGGCGGGGCGGCGGCCTGCAGGCCCCCTCAGACCCACCCTGTTCCCCCCGGCCTCTCTGGCGCCACCAGGCTGGCCCACTCCTCTCGGGGTCCGCAGGGCACCCTTGCCGCAGGAAGCAGGGGGCTGGCTGGGAAGGCCTTGCTATAGGGAAGTGCCCACGCATTCCTGCCTCTGGGTGGAACCCGTGGAGAATCACAGGGCAGGACCGGAGGGACAGGGATCCAGCTTGCCTCCAGCCAGCCCTGGCTTCCCACAGCCCCACCCGGCGGCCCCACAACCCCTCCTCCTCCACCTGCTGTCTCGGACACTCACAGGTCCCCAGGACGCCACCTGAAACCACAGGTGCCGACAGTGGGAAGGTGGGAATTCCTTGCCGCCCACCTGCCCGCGCGTGCCCCCGCGGGGCTGCGCTCCTGCCCTCTCGCTGCCCACAGAGCTGCGCCAGAGTCTTCCCGCCTGGTCCAGCTCCTCCCCTGTCACTGTCTTCTTCCCCGCTCCGTGGGGACTTCCCAGAGTTCAGCGCCCCTGGTAGAGTGCCCAGCCCTGCAGTGTGGGGGGTGCTCGGGGACGCATGCCAGCATCCGGGGGCGGAGACGACGGTAGGTGCCGCCATGCGGGACGCGATCCCCGGGGAGAGCGTGAGGAGGGTGCTCAGAGGCTCTCCGTGTCATTTCTTACAACTGAGTGTCATTCTGCAAGTGTCTCAAACAAAAAGCTTAATTTAGAACCTGCAGGCCTGAAACAGCCACAGTCCTGACATTACGTGGGCCCGAGCTCCGCAGCCGGGTGGGTGGGGCCGGGGGGAGCTGGGTGGGGCAACCCCGTCGCACAGAGTCCGTCCATACAGAACACACACAGGCGGGACGAGCGGGGGCAGACGCCTGGCTCCTGCGGAAATACAGGGCCTGCCTCGGCCAATCACTCTCTAACCCTGCTCCCCGCGTGTCTCTGTCAAAGGGCACCTTGTCCATCGTCCGCTGGTGACTCAGGAACAGAACGCCAGAGCACTGCCCAGCGCTCCGATTCCCTCACTCGGGGCGTATCCGCCCGAGAGCCTTGCGACTCTGTGGGGACTGCGGGGGACGTGGCCGGTCACCCCTTCGCAAGTTCACGAACACGGAGGCAGGGGAAGGAGCCCGAGCGGCCCTCCCGCGGAGCGCGGCTGCGGTGGGACACCCACACGGAGGCGGAGGCCGGCTTACCATCTCCAGCTCCAAGTCCAAGAGCCTGCAGGCGCCGTAGACGGGCGGCTTAGCTGGAAGGGCGGCAGGAGAGAGAGGCTGTGGTGGGGGCCGGGCCCATGGAACCGGCCACGTGGGCACACGGAGCGGACACCAGTGAGGCCCGGGCGCTGGGGCCACTTACAGTCGTCGGGGCTCATCTGGCCCATGGGCCTGCGGATCGGGGTGCCGGACACGACGACGGAGGAGGCGCGGCCGTGGTAGCCAACGGGAATGTGCAGCCTGACGGGGGTGGGGGGGGAGGCCGACCGTTACACGCCACAGAAGAGATTTCGACAGTTTCCAGAGTCAGAAACAAAAAGGAGTGCACACACATACACGTGGTTCCAAAGCCCAAAGGCCGCCCCAAGCATCCATCCACGGGCCAAGGGGTAAGCACAGTGTGGTCTACACACGCCGTGCACAGGGACCACCGTGAGCACAAACGCTGGAGGAGGGGCTGGCCCCCGCCCTGACTCAGGGGAGCCGCAGCAACACCGTGCTGCCGGCTCGGAAAGGCTGGCACGAGTCTGCTTCAGAGCCATTGCGGACAGCGGTGCACCCAGAGCCGGGGAGGGGCCGGCGAGCTAGTGCTTCACGGGGACTCAGCTGTCCCAGATGAGAAAGTTCTGGAGGTCAGCTGCAGCCTCCCAGAGCTGGAGAAGCAAGGGCACAGACTGTCCCCTGAGGGCTCTGAAGGGAGCACAGCCTGGCTAGAACCTCGGCCCCAGGCCGGCCCCCAGAGCCCCAAGGGCTCCACGTCTGTCGTCAGAAGCCACCGGTTTAGCGCAGTCGTACGGCTGTCCAGGAAGCAGAACCAGGACCACAGGACAGAACCATGCGGACAGGGACATTCCAGGTGGGCTGCACGTCTAAACCTGTGCCATATAAGGCTCCAGGAGGTACACAGAGCAAAGCAGACTATCTCTCAAGTCCTTGGACTGGATAAAGCCTCAGGACCCCAGGAAAGCGAATGTCATTTAAAAAGATGACGGACATGTTCAAGTTTACGAGAGTGTAAAGCTTCTGTGCGGGGAAAGACAGCCAAGTAAGAGGACGCCACGCCGGGAGGAAGGATTTACCCTGCTCCACAGCGAAGGGTCCGTGTCTATGACCTGCAGAACGTTCCTCCAGACTAATGAGAGAGCAGGGACCGCACCGAGAAGCGGGCAGGGAGAAGGCCAGAACGTGTGGGAGAGTATGGGAAACCGGCAAGAGTCTGGCCCCTGGGGGAAGGGAGTCAGAGGGTGGGCGCACCCACACCCCGCGTGGTAAAGGACACGTGCAGAGAGTGAGAAGGGCATAGCCGTGGGCCGCCTCACCTCCGACACGGGAGAGAGGCGCGTTCGCTCCCACCTGCGGGAGGACACGGCCCGGCTGCCCCCCTCGGCCGGGAGCCTGTACCCCAGAGCCTGGTCTGGCCCGGACTCGCCTGCCCTGCTCTGCGGCCTTGGCCTCGCCGCTGCACATCTCTGGGTCATTAACCTGCTGTCTCTGTCCCTCGTCCTCCCTCATCTCGATTCCGAGGGACGTCCCCTACCACCCCAGGGGACAACACAGCATCTGGCTCCCTGTTCCCAGTGGGGCGTGGCCTTGACCTGGGAGTCAGGAGCCGCCCCTGGCCCCGTCTGTCCTTGGGCAAGCGCACCCTCCTCAGCCTGCTTTTGCCCCACGAAACGGGGCTAACGGTGGTCCCAGCCTCGGAGACACCAGCAGCCCCCGTGCGGATCCCAGAAATGAACTCGGCTCACGCTGTGGGCTGACCACACTTTGGCAAAGAGCACGGGTGCGCCTGAGGCACGGAGAAAGCTAGGGTGCGAGGCGTGCCCACAGAGCCGTAATCCACGGCTTACGAAGGAAGGAGCCTAGAAGGGCCACACATGCTCGGGGACGGACCTCCGGCCCCTGTTCTCTGGATGAAGGGGCCTGGAGGACAGAGGGGCGGTCCCTCTGAGGAGGGACGTGGTGGGTCCCCCACCCCACCCTGGTTTCTTGACCCTGGGAAAACGGGCTGCTGGAAGGGGAAAGGCCGGCTGTGCGCTGGTGCGCCCCGGGCCCCGACACACCAGTTAGGCATCAGCGCGTTCTCCTTGCCGCGGAACATGATCCCCACGTTGGTGGCATGCTGCCGGGACGAGTAGAAGTCCGTGTAGTCACCTGCAGGGGAGACACGAGAGGTCCCCAGGGTGGCCGGCTGCCCGGCACAGGGAGGGTCGGTCTCAGAGACGGGACCACCAGGCGTCTGGGCCACACCGGGCCCCGGGAGCACACCCCAGCCGCGCAGTCCAAAGCCCGGCTCCAGGTGCCGCACAAATGGGCCTCACTCACGGTTTGTTCTGAACCACGAGGAGCAAGGAGCCAAGACTGAAAGAGACCACGGACACCCTCCCCCTCCCGGGGCTTCCCGCCTCACCGCTGCCGGCCCAGGGCTCTGCTCCCCGCGCCTCTGCTTGAGCTGCACCTGCTCCCTGCTTGTCTGGGCCCAAACCCTAGCAACACTGTGAGGACCTTTCCCCCACTCCTTCTGGCAGGACTGATCCAGGAGGGAGAGGAGGAGGAGGGGGAGGAGGGACGGGTGGAGGAGGGGAGGGAGGAAGGAGGTGGGGGGGGACAAGGAAAGGAGGAAGAGGGGGAGGGGGAGGAGGAGGACACAGGTTCTATGGCCCGGAGGCGGAGAAGGGGGCGCACTGCCTTCACCGTCCGACCCCAGAGGTAACGGCCGAGGGATTCTTGGGAAGAAGAAATCCGTAACCAAAACCAAGAAAGGTCACACCCAGGCCCCACCCTACAGGGCACGAAATGACCAAATAAAGTGCGTTATCATGGTGGGCGTCCGGCTGGCTCGGGGAGGGTACGCGTATGACTCTTGATCTCAGGGCTGTGAGTTGGGGGGTAGAGATTACTTAAAAATAGAATCTTTGGTAAATAAATACATAGATAAGTGCTTATCCCGATCCCGGTCACAGCCCTAAAGGGACGTGCTCCCCTGCCCCTGCGGGGGTCACCGCGGCCCTCGGCAGACATTCCAACAGTAATCCTTCAAAACGCTGTGAGACGGCGTCTTCTGAGCCATGACAAGGGACGGCCGCATGTCCCTGCGCCCACTCGGGAGGAACTCAGGGCTGCGTACTCCGCCGTGAGACCCCACCAGGGCCCTGGCAGGAGCCCAGCACACAGCGGTCCCGAGGGGGTCCTCGCAGAGCTCCCACTGCCTGTCTGTCTTCAGTAGCTGGTGTAAGTCCACATCCTGATCGCAGGCGGGGGGCTGGCAAAGGTGGCGGACAGGAAGACGCCCCACCCTCCCGGGACAGGCACGCGATTCCAGAGGCCCTGCCAGAGTCGTGTGCACGATGCCGATGAACGGTTCACTCCAACGTCACCCAGTTGGTAACTTGTGTGTTACATGTATTCTACCCCAATTCAAACCCATTTCTATAAGACCGCCTTAACGAAAAGCTCGTTTCTCCTTAACAAAAAGTAAAGGCTCCAGGAGACACAGGGAAGGAGTTCGGGTGATGCTGGGATGGACAGAAAGGCTCATGCGCAGCGTGAGGCCGTCTTCGTGAAGCCTCCAGGAGAGGTGGCACTAGAGAGACGGCAGGCGCCTGGCGTGGGCGCAGGGCCGAGGGGCTGGTGTCTCAGGAGCCGGCGGGGGCCGGGCTGCAGCCGTCCTGCAGGCCCCATCCTCACTGGGGGCGGGGACTTGCCCCCACAGGAGCTGCCCAAAGGAGCAACACAGGCGGCAGGAGGAGGAGAGCCCTTGGAAGGTAGTGGCGGCTGCGGAGTCAGGCGAGGCGGGCGGCTTGACCCGTGCACTGTGCTCTGCCCCTTCAGCTGCTTTAACCCACACACCCTAGGAGGGGGTAAGGCCTGACGCACGGACCCGTCCTTCGAAGGACATTCCCCACCAGGAAGGCCCCCTGGACGCTGTGCGAGGACGCAGGCTGCAGAGACAAACGGGG
This sequence comes from Mustela erminea, assembly GCF_009829155.1. Classification (NCBI taxonomy): domain Eukaryota; kingdom Metazoa; phylum Chordata; class Mammalia; order Carnivora; family Mustelidae; genus Mustela; species Mustela erminea. The sequence continues at coordinate 1,425,315 of NC_045618.1, read as the reverse complement.
CAGGCACAGCACAAGGCCTGCCGCAGCCTCGCAGTCCTGGGTTCCCGAAGCCCGGAACAGGGGCACCAGCACCCAGAGTGTGCAGGGCCTCTCTCTGCTTCAGCTAAGGGAGTCTGCACAAGGGCAACTCGCCGACTGAAACCTCCACCAGACACCCTGCCGGGGGCTCCGACGGGGGTTCTCCAGGACCCTCTTTCCTCAAACCCCCGACTCAGACTCACAGATGAGCTGAGAGCATGTCCTGTGGCTTCGAGGACAGAGCGATTTGCTGTCAAGGGAGCCAGTGCTAACTGCAAATTCCGGCAGCCGGCAACCCCCCACGAGGGCTCTGGCTTTCAGACTAGCCTGGGTCCATGAAGGGCAAGGGGTAGAGCCCTGGACCCCGCCCCATTCCCACCCCCGCCAGGCAGCCCTCCAGCCATCCTGGTCCCCTGAGCGGCTCCGGTGCAGGGACCCTACGTACCTATGGCAGCCGGCAGGTGCATCACAGCTGAAGCCTGGGCAGTGAACGCCCTGTAACACAGAATCGGGGCCTTCAAGGTCAAGCACAAAAGGGGAGGGGGGGGGTCCCTGCTCTAGCCGTCCACCGCAGGCTCGGACCGAACCAGCCCGGGAATCCTGCTCTTGGTCTCTGGCCAGCACCCCAGGCTGGCCAGGGTCCGAGCAGGCTGCAGCAGGCCTCCTGGGGAGGGCCTGGGCCTGTGAGAGCCACGATGCCTCCTCTCTAGAAAACAAGCCAAATTACTCCTTCTCTGAGAGCCACGCATGGACGCGGAAGGTGCTGATGCAGGAGTGGGTCAGACCCAGCCAGGACCCTCCAGTCCAGGCACGTGAGGCCTCCCAGTGGGCCCAGAGCCCCACGGCCAGCATGCAGCGGTGGCTCACAATGGCCGTGACCGCACGGTCCCCTCCTCCCCACCTGCCCACGTCACATCCGCGTGCCCCTCACCGTCTCCGAAGCTCCGTGTCGTCCCGGAGCCTGGCGTGGCTGGCGGACAGCAGGTTCTGCAAGAACGCTCTCGCCTCCTTCCAGGCAGCCTGACCCAGGCCCATGAAGCTGTTGAGGGTGGGCTGCACGGGGACAGAGAGGGTGGACGGCCCATGGGGGAGGCTGGGAGAGGGCTGGCCACCTTCGGGGCCCTCACACAGCCAGGACTTTCTCTCTGGCCCCGGGGGAAAGTGTCCCCCGCCACCCCTGGTTTGCACACGATTGGCAAAGCCTTGGAGCCACAGTGCTGGGTGCTGCCAGGGACCACCGAAGGGGGCTGTGTTCCTGTCCCAGAAGCATACCCTCCATCTGCGGGGGCTCAGTCCCCACGCACCCCACCCCCTACGCGGGGCAGTTCTCAGCCCTGGCGCCGTGAGAGCAGCGGCACCATGGTCTCGGGGCTCCGATCCTAGTAGCCACGTGACATGGGAGAATCGTGGCTCATTTCCGATGAAAGCCCCACCAGGTACCGAGGATCCAGTCCTGCGCCAGAGGGACGGGAGACATGTGTGGAGCTTTCCGCACATGGGACATGCTCGATAAACACTGTCCTCCTTCCTGACCCATGGAACAGATGGACGTCACAGCACCTGACCATTTCCATGGCCGTAAAGTCACGTCCACCCCACAGGGCCGTGGACTTGAGACTGACTCCTGGCTGGTGCCGTCTGTAACAAATGCAGCCAACGCGCCGCGTCAGTGTCCTACCTGATCGAAGACATCCTGGTGTCTGGAGAGGACAGGCCCCGTGAAGAGGTGCTTAATGACACTGAGGTCCAGGATCTGGTCACCAATGGCCACGCCGATCCTTGGCCTTGGCTGGAAGGGAGACGTTTCGTCAGCGCTGGGGAAGGCCTTGGCAGGCGTGATTCTTTACCCGAAAAATCTGGCTAGTCAGGAGCCCCTGGGGCCCCCCTCTAGATGGCCCTCTAAGGAGAGGGACTGAGGAACTGGGTCCTTAGCGCCTGTCCCCAACTCCCTTTGTCTCCCAGTGGGCTGAACTGCCCCAGGGATCTCTGCCCGGGTAGAACCGGCAACCCTCTCTGCTTCCAGGACAAGGAAAGAATCTATGTTCACTAAATGGGAAATAAATCCAACATCCCTTGGAGAGGAGAAGGTGCAAGAGGCCTAGTCCAAGCCCCTTACAGAGGCAAGTCCCCAGGGAAGTTCCTCGGGTACTGCTTGAATGCCTCTGGTGATGAGGAGCTCACCACCTCACTGAGCATCGGGATTATTTCCCGGGATTAACTGAGGCCCTCCCTCAGGGGAATTTCTTTGCACAGCAGAGCAGAGTGTCCCAGGCACAGGGCTGAGGGCCAGGAGCTTGGATAAAAGAGGCCTGCTCTGGCTCAAATGGGATGGAGTCAGGTCATGAGGGACCACAAAGCCAAGCTGCTGAGAACATGTGGGCCCTGACATAAAATCCCAGCTGCAGCTCTGACTCCTGGCCCTTGCTCCTGAGCTTTGCTGGTCAACAAGGAACCAGAGACCCAAGCACCGCCGAGCTCCCAGCTCTCCTGGGTGGCCAGCTCTGCCATTTCAGCTCCAGAGAGCCTAGAGGTGGGATGACAGGCTGGCCTTCTCCTCACTGGCCGCTCATTTCAGCAGGATTCGAGGAGGTGGCCATCTCCTGGTACCCGTTGGGCCCCGGGACTGGGGCAGACGACAGCCACACCATGACCCAGCCCTGCCCGGGGGCCTGGCTACTCCTTCCAGGCGGCCCTTCTGACTCCTCGGGCCCCAGCCTCCCCCTTTGGCAGATGGCAATGCACATGATGGATGAGCTCCTGGACCCCAGTGGCCGCCCTCTGTGGGGTGTGCACAGCAGACCTTGGAGCCATGTTCTGACCTTGGCCCCAGGCCCATTGAAGGTAGGAAGGAGGCAACGCGAGAGCAACCTCCGACACCGGGTGACAAGTGCGGGGCCAGCTTCCCCGGCTGTAAGCCGAGCCCAGAGCGCCCTTGTGTGCCCAGCTGTGACCTGAGGACAGGGGTCTGTCTACTTTAAATGCCAGGGAAAGGGGCACCTGGCCAGCTTTGTCGGTAGAGCTTGTGACTCTTGATCTCAGGGTTGTGAGTTCGATACCCACGTTGGGTGTGGAGATTGCTTAAAAAGGAAGTCTTCTTAAAAAATAAAAACTAAAAACAAAAAATGCAGAGAGTTGAACTCTTTAGTGCTGGATGAGAAGTGGCTCCTGGCCAGGATCCAGGACCCGAGTCCCCACCGCTCTGTCACTCACCATCCTGTCCTTTGGGACGAGTCCCTAGTCCTCTCAGGGCCCAGGGTCCCCTGCCTCATGTGAGGGAGACAGATTGGGAAGAGAGAGCCCACGGGTCTGACTGCGAGAGAAAGCACATGCATTGCCTCCAGATTCTCTCCCACAGACCACGTTCAGAGGAAAGCTTTACCCCACACCCAGGCTGATGAAGACAGAAAAGCATGGGGTTGGGAAACTCTCCCACGTGGGGTCTAGCCCCAGTTCTGCTTCTTACTGGCTGTGAGACCTGCAGCAGGGCTCTTTCCCGTTCAGAGCCTCAGTGTCCCCCTCCATGAAATGTGGACAGTAACGGAATGGCAGGTTTGCTGTGGGAGTTCAATTCATGTCTGTAAATCTCTTATCTCGAGGCCACAGGGCCGACATCCATTCAGATAAAAACAGTTATGAAGCTTCACCTCCACACCAGGAGGACAAAAAGGTCACTCAAGCACCGAGGACAGGGGAAGAATGGGTGCCAACTGTCCAGAAGCAAAGGCGTGGGCTATAGGTTTGGCTGGGGGGGGCAGCAGGGAGCCGGATCAGAGAGGTGACACTGAGGCTGAGTCCTGAAGAGGGGGAGGGAATTAGACCCGCACAGGGTAGAAGGAAAAGTATTCCAGACAGAAGGGACAATCCCTGCTAAGGTCCCGAGGCAGCAAGATGCTCTTAGAATGTTCCAGAAACTGAATGGCAGCCAGTGTGCCTGGGGCAGAGGCAGGGCCAGACTACAGGGAGTCTAACCACTCGGCCAGGGGCTGCAGACCACCACAGGCGGCGTCCCCATAGCCAAGGCCATCATTCCCACCTTCACAGACAAAGCCTCCTGCGTTCTACCAAAACCCAAGCACCCTGAGATGGCGGGAGGGTGTCTTGTGTCTTTGATACCCGACCCCCTCCCAGAGTCTGGCCCAGAGTTGGGGTTCTCAGGTGTTCCCTGAATGAGAGAATGAATGCAGGAATGACAGGAGCCTTGACGAGCAGACCAATCTGGAGAGGCAGCCGCGACCCTGCCAAGTCCACCAAGGGCAGGACAGCTTCAGGCGGTCTGCCCCAGGGGGACGCCCTGAGCCTTCCAGAATGCCCGAGGGGCAGCGTGCTTTTCAGAGGCCATGGGAAGGGACTCTGTCTCCAGCCTCTTCAGTGGCTGTCCTTGCACATTCTAACTGGCCAACAGCAGGGGTTCAGGTCCAAAGGCCACAAGCCACCCTCCAAGGGGCGGTCATCCCGGTCATCCCGGGGTCATCCCGGAGTCCTCCGGAGTCATCTGCCCTAGAGCTTGGAAGAGTGTGGTTGGCTAACATGGGTCAAGGGTTAACCTGCCTCATTGTATTCCTGTCCCTCCAGGGGACCAAGAGTTAACTTTCTGGGCCTTGCAATGTTTGCTCAGGCCTGGCCATTGTGAAACCACACATGGCCTCTTGTAGGCCATGCATTTGCTGCACACAGGCCCACAGAAGGCCCGTCACTTGGGGTCAAAGGTCTGCACTGGGGGAAGGGGCAGACTGCCAGGAGCTTCACTTAGCAAATATTTCCTGAACACTGCTGGGAGCGGGCAGATTCTGGGCTTCTGTGGTTTACAGAGCAAAATATACCGTGAATAAATTCAAGGGAACCTGCTGTCCCTCCATAGGGACCTTCTTGCAGATTTGCTGATAAACCCCTAGTTTTCAAAGATTTCTTTCTACCAATCCGACCACACTTACTAAGTGAAAGCTCCTTCTTCTGTCCATAAGGCTCCTTTTGATCAGCAAGGGAATGCCCGGGAGTCCACCCTCGAGCTCAAAGAATTCTAGCTGGAGGGAGATTAACTTGACATCTTCTAGCTCAAGGCCAGCAAAGGACTCATCAGTCTAAGCTACTAAAAATGCTGAGGACCTCAACATTTTCCCAATCCTAGTTTAAGGATCTACCCTGCGAGATGAACAGTGGCCATAACACAGTGTCTCAGGGGACAGGTAACAAACCGACATGACTCTGGAGGAAGCAGTAAGACCAGGGGCTTCCACGGCTCAGCAGCACTAATCGGGCATTGGGGCACCTGTAAGGCCCATTCGGTTAAACATCTGCCTTCAGCTCATTGAGCCCCACAGCAGTCTCCCTGATCAGACCGGCCTCTGCTTCTCCCTCTCCCCCTGCTCCTCCCCCAACGCCCCCAACGCCCCCCCCCCTCCCGTGCTCGATCTCGTGCTCGAGCTCGCTGCTCTCTCTCTCCCTCTCTCAAAAAAATTAAAATCTTAAAACAACCCTACAAAACAACAGCTGCACTTGCTCTGCTAGCCTGGGAGAGCCAGCGGCAGGTTCATTCCGCATTTAATCCCCGCACACGCCCCCACAAACTGAGGCCCAGAGGCTCAATGATGTGCCCATCCAGAAAGTTACCAGGACCCACATACGGACGCACATACGCTGGGCCAGAGGCTCCTCCAGAGACCGCCCCAAAGCCTCCACCCGCCCCCTCTCACTCCCTCCTGCCCTCAGTGACCTGGGACAAGGGGCTGCCTCCGCGGGGCGCGTCCATCAGGGGAACCACGGCCCTTCCCCACCCCGTGACTTCGGGGCCCTCCGCGGGGCGCGTCCAGCAGAGAAACCAGAGACCCGTGTCCTGCCTGGTGGGCACTGGCCACAGGTTTCCCGGACCGGGGCGAGGGTCCCAGCGGAGGCGGCACCCTCCCGTCCCCGCCCGGAGGCCGAGTGCGGCAGCTCACGTTGCCTGGGGTGGAAAAGACGCCGTAGGGCAGGTTGTGGATGGGGAAGTCCGAATCCTCGGCCACCGCGACGAAGGACATGCTGGTCAGTAGTGAGCAGGGTCTCCGGCTGCACTCAGCTGGGTCAGGCGGGATCGCGCCCCGGGGTTTCTGCTCTCGACCCCAGGCCCCGCCCCCGAGGCTCCTCCCCCCCAGGGCTCGGCCCCCGCGGCCCCACAGCTCCACTGCGGCCCCGCCCCTTCGACCCCCCCATGGCTCCACCCCCATCCCGCTCCCGTGGCACCAAGGCTCCACCCCTTGCTCTCCTCCCTGGGCTTCACGACTCCACCCCGGCCCCGCCCCGTGCCTCCACCCCTGGCCCCACCCCCACCCCGCTTCCCGTAGCTCCACGCTCCGCCCCCGACCCCGCCCCCCGCCCCGTCCCCGCGGCTCCACCTCCCGGCCCCGACGCTCCGCCCCGTCGCTCCTCCCGAGCCCCCGCCCCCCTCCAGGTCCAGCTTCCGCCCCGAGCCCGGGGGCACCGCAGCTCACCTCTGCGGAACGCTCCCGGGTCCTCGCCGCCCCGCACAGTCTTCCCCGCAGAGCCCCGGCCCCCCGGGGACACGCGTCCAGCTGCGGGCCCTAGGCCCCACGACAGCATCCCCCAACCTGGCACTGGCGGCTCCGCCCCGGGTGACCCCAGCCCGGCACACACCCCACCCCCCCCTCCGTCTGGGCTCCGCGAAGTCCCGTGGGCGGCCCGGACTCGGTGAACGCCCCGCCCCGGGCTGGGACAGTCCAGCCGGCGTCCCGCGGACCCGGCAGCTGCGACACTCCCGCTCCGGGCCGCAGGGACCGGCGTGCCTCTGGAAGGCTGAACCTAGTGCGAGTTAAGGCTCAAGTGTAACTCACCTGCTATTTCACGTTCTGACGTCAAAATGACGCCGACAAGCTGACCTCGGACAAGCCACTTAAGCACCTTCTGCCACGCGGGCTTTGTCCTCCGCAGGACAGTGTGGATGTCCATGGCTCCTGCTCCTTCCAGCGGATCTGAGAAGTGGCGCCCGGCACACAGGACACAGGTGCTTGTGTTGCAGAAAGGACGGGAGAGAGAGACACAGACGACAGCGGAGTCACATCCCCACCCTCTGTCCAGGGCCGGCCGTCACAGCCCACCGGATGCAGGTGGCAGGCGGGCCTCCGATGGAAACGCGGTGCTTAGGCCTGAGCAAGCTCAACTCTGTCCTCATCAGTTTGCTCTTCTGCACAACAGAGGGCGAGAATCGTGCCCACTCTGGGGCTCGGAGGATGGCGCAGTTAGGCTGGCCCGAGTTCATCCCCAGTCAAGAATTTTGCCCGCCAGGGACGTCCAACCAGATTGTTAGCCACTCCTTTGTTCCCGAGTTTTGCTTTTCATTATGAAGAAGACCAGCCGAAGAGGAGAGAACACTACTATAAAAGCATCACTGACTGAAAACACATAATATAAATGCAAATTTCTTAGAAGATAATAGAAGAAATAATAAAATTATTTTTAAAAGAGTTAAAATTTGTTAAAAGTTAGAATTAGAAAAATATCGGTTGCACAATACTTATCAGTGCACACAGTGGTATTTAAAACACTGGCTTTGGGTTGATTTGCCTTGGAATTTTTACATTAGTCAAAAGCTAATGAATTAATAGAAAAAGAGTCACGCACCCCTGCATTCACGGCAGCATTGTTTACACTGGCCAAGACAGGCAACCAAGCCAAGCGCCCATCCACACGTGAATGGATAAAGATGTGCTGCACACATACACACACACACACACGGGAATATGACTCAGTCATAAAAAAGTAAAAAAGGAGACTGCCATTTAAGAGTACGCGGATGGACCTCGAGGGCGTTCTGCTAAGTGAAGTAAGTCAGACAGAGACAGATACCATATGATTTCACGCCTATGGAATCTAAGAAAACAGAATGAGAGCAGACTCAGGAACACAGAGAACAAACAGGTGGTGGTCAGAGGAGGGTGGGGGCAGGGAGGCAAAGGACATAGGTGAAGGAGACGAGGGGTACAGACTTCCAGTTATAAAGGAAAAAAGTCGCAGGGACGAAAAGCGAAGCACAGAGGATGTGGTCACTAATACTGCAATCACCGTGGTGGCCGGCGGCGACCCCACTTACCTCAGTGAGCACGTGAGAATTATATAGGAATTATATAGAGCATAACATATATGAATATACATATAGTAGTATGTATTACAGTACAATATATCTAGTAGATCATATATATGGTGTATAGCTGCGTAATCACCAGGTTTCACACCTGCAACTAATATAACATTGTATGTCAACTACACTGTAATTAAAAATGTTACACTCGAAGGTCTGGTGGTTACAGTTAATAACACTGTATCGCATGCCTGAATGTTGCCAAGAGAGTAGAACTTAAATGTTCTCACCCTAACAAGGACCAGTAGCTATGTGCTGGGGTGGAGATGGCAGCGAACACCGTGCTGGGAATCATTTCACAATTTATAAATGGATCAGCCAGCACTTCCTAGCCCTTCGAGTGACACAGTGTCACATGTCAATTGTATCTCAGGGGCGTTGGGGGGAGATGTGTGTGAATTAAGCGCTCCCTAGGCAAAGCTGCCTGAAAATAAATTTGAAAACAAATTCAAGCCCAAATCCAAGAAATCGTTTTTGAAGAACATTTAAAGGTTGTAGGACCATCCCGAGGTGTGCAAGCAATTAGCCCTTTTCCTTCAAAAGCATTTTTGATGAGTAATAATGACCATCAGGTAGAAAGACCTACAAGGAAAGAAGTTTGCCCATAAAGAAGTCCGCTCGACCCTGTCGCCGTCCCGGGATCTGTGTCGGTGATCTTCCCTGCCCACAGCCAGGCCTGCCTCATGCCTCCCCCCACGGCTGCCTGGCTCTTTCAGCATCTCTGCGGCAATTCTGCCTTTTCAGCAAGGTCAGCCGTGTAACCGGTTAGAAAAGGGTAAAACCCCCAGTGACTGATGTAAGTGAAGGACAGGGGGAGGCGGCAGAGGTAATGGAAGGGAGAGGAGGGGGAAGAGAGGAAGTGTGTCAGGGCAGAGTCAAGGTGCCATCTGGAATCACTCAAGGGACACATACGGGAGGAGGTCGTGAGTGCCACAGGGGCTCCTGGCAGGATGACGTCCCATCACATCCTAGCACGGTGAGAAGTGACCCCAGGGACTGGTCCTCGGGGCTCCCAGGGGAACAGCACAGTGTGCGTGCAGAGCAAGGGAGGCTGCCCCGCCTGGGCCTGGGGGAGGAGAGGCTGGAAGCTGGCAGGATTCCCCCAAGAGAAGGGCCCGAAGCCAGAAGGCCCTGGTGTGACCAGAGCTGACCAGCCATCACTCCATCAGGGGCTCCCTCTGGTCCCTCCCAGCCCTCACCCCGGACCAGCGTCCGGTCTCCATTTTGGTTGAGTCTGCCCTGGGGAGGGATAAAGGGCAGATCTGGCAGAGGAAGGGGTCTGACTTGCTCCGGGAGATTCCAGAAGGGGGAAAAGAAGGGCGCTCCAGCTGGGCTTGGAGGCCTGACCGAAGGTGTCCCCTTCCCTGCCTCCCGCGCTGGGCAGCACTTGGTGTCTGCCTGACTCCAGGTACGCTGGGGCAGCGGGACCGGGGGCCGTTTGCATGCTCTGTGCTGGCGCTGGCCCTCCGCATACGGGCAGGAACGGTCTTTCTCGATCTGTGCGCGGCGGTGTGGCCAACATCCAGACGGACACCCGGCCCAGAAGGGGAGCTCTGTGAGTGTCCAAGAAAGCACGAACTATGAAAGGGACAACAAAAGGCTGTGAATCCAGGACCCCAGCCGCACGGTGCCGGCGGGGGAAGGGGGCGCTGCCGGCCGGTGGTGGGCAAGGTGCGGCCGGCGCACGCGTGCGCTAAGGAAGGCCTGCAGGATAGAGAAAACCAAAAACCTTTTTGGGGGAAGGGTGTGGGGCAGACGTGTGTGGGCGGGGGCGTGGGCGGGAGAGAGCTGAAGTGGGGGGAAGATTTCAGAGCTTTAAAATAGATTCGCCAACCCACTAATTATGGATGGGGCCTGAACGCGCCAAAGCTATTCCCTATTTGGAAAAAAACATGCGAAGTCACTTTGCAAACATATATATTTCTTCTCTTTCTCCCTTTTGGGGAGGGGGATGTGCTGAGCACCTACACGACAATTACAAAAGGACTTTTCAGGGAAAACGAGAGCCTGCACCCCCGCCCTGCTACGGTCCTCACCGGCTCTCCTCACTCCTCCCAACGGCACGTAGTGATCTGTCTTCGCGAACTCTAAATAGAAGCGATTTCTCAGCCTTTCCCTATGTTTCTCCCGAATGTTCTTCCATGTGGCCAAATCCATTTTGCTATTACCGGTTTCACCGGCTGAGGAAGGTGCATGTCTGGGACCAGCTTGGCAATGGAGCGGTGACGATCCGGCGCGCACGGTGTTTCCCAACACGGCTGTCGCAGGGGGAGTCCCGGGGAGGACGCGGTGGACACTCCCAGGCCCGGAAGCGGGCTGGGGGGCTCTGCACACAGGTGTGCTGCTCCCTCCTTTGCTGGTGAAGTGGGAAGGGGCTTTCGGGAGAGGCCCCTGGAGGAGCAGCAGGTGGCAGTGATGGGCCCGGTGGCGTCTTTGCTGTCACTTATACCCGAGATACTAGAGTCCAGGGCCTGAGGTCCCCTAAACGGGGACCTCCTCTGGGAGAACATAACGTCCTTCGGGTCTGCCTAGGACATATACCCGTCTGACGACGAAGTGCAGGACCTCCACGGCAAACACAAGATGTCCACTCTAAGATGCGGACAAGCAGCTCTCTGCCCCAGCAGGAAGGACAGAAGGCGTGCGCTCCGCCCGCGCCGGGCCCTTCTGCAGCCCGGCTCTTCCTGACCGCCGGCACGGAGCCCAGTCACCCGCCCTCCCTGCACTGGCGGGTGAGCCGCAGAGCTTCACCCTCCTGACTGTCAGTCCGTCTTCAGACCGCTCTGTCCCACGCACCAGCATGTCCCTGTGTTGATGGAACACCACCCGACAGCCATGTCGGTGCCACAGCTGGATCTGGAAGGGCCGCAGGCGACCCGCGGCGCCGTGCTCGGAGGGCCCGTGGCTGGCAAGCAGCCTGGTGAGGAGACCGTGGGTCGGGCCGGGAGTCTGCCTCTCCTCTCACTGTCGCCACAAGGAAGTGGAATTGCCCTCTGTGACTTCAGCAAGGTCCTCCGCACCGCTTTGTTTCGCTCCCTCGCATGAACGTTCGCATAGTGAAGAGGAGCTTTCCCCTTCCAGACGTCTCTTTCCCCTCTGAGTTTTTTCTGCTGCGGTGACAGCTGCAGGTCCCCCTCTGCGCCCAGAACGCAGAGGGATTTCGACACCTACTGGGCACTCCGCAGCAACCTGCTTGGTGCGGAGCAGAGAATGCCTGGTGCCTCAAATGTGGTTTTCCTTGGGTAACAAGAAGTGCTCACCGGAACACATGGCCCGTCAACACCTCCGCTCCTTCTAAGATTCCCCAGGAATGAAGCATCAAGGGGAGGCCTGTTCCTCTCTCACCTAAGGTTTCTAGACCAAAAGCTCTGCTCCCCGTCAGCCATCTGCCTCCCCTGCCTCTAATCCCAAGCCCCTCAACCCCACGCATCCCTTTGTGCTTGGCAGTCCGCGGGCTTCCTGAAATTTCCTACTATGTCTAGGGTCCCTTTTGAGGGGCGCGGCCACTTCCATGCTCTCCTGCATCTGTTCCTGGGGCTCCCACTTGTGTGTCCGCAGAAACCACGGCAGGCACCCTGGACGCCATCACGGGGCTAGACCGTCACTGTCTGGTGGAATGTCCTGCAAAGATGGTGTTCCAGATCTGTGTGATCTCTGTCGGATCACAGGAGAGCATCTGAAGGGTGATCAGGGACTGAGGAATCCAAGCCCTCATTTCACTGAATCGCCTTTCCGTATGAACTTCTGAACCACTTTTATCAGTATCCACAAAACAACGTGCTGAGATTGTGATCGGGATTGTGCTGAATTTATAGACCGGGTTGGGCAGAACCTAGGAAACGGAGTCATCCTTCAATGAACATGGGATAGCTCTCCATTGATATAGATTTTGATTTCATTAATCTTATTTTATTAAATTTTTACCTAAGCATTTTGTGTTTTTGCCAGTGTTAATGTAAAATGGTGTGTCCATTTCAAATTAAATTTTTTTGTTGCTGGTCTTTATCAAGTCAACTGATTTTGTGTATTAACTTTGTGCCCTACAATCTGGCTCTAATAGCTTATTCGTTCCAGGGGGTTTTATGTTGGTCCTCTGGAATTCTCCTCAGTCGACAGCCATGTCATCTGTGAACAAAGATGGTTTCATTTTTTCCTTCCCAATCTGTACAATACCTTTTCTTTCTTTCTTCGTTTCTCTCTCTCTTTTTGGGTTTACTACCTTAGCCAGGAATTCCAGCACAATGTGGAAAAGGAGTGGTAGTAACACAGGACATCCTTTTCTTGGGGGAAAATCTCTTTTTTCTAAGCACTAAATATGTTGTTAACTAGGCTTTTCATAGATGTTCCTCATGTAGTTGAAGAGGTTTCTCCAAATTCCTAGTTTCCTGAGGGGTTTGCTTTTCTAATCATGAGTGGGTGCTGAATGTGGCTAATGTTTCTCCTGCAGCTGCCGAAATGAGCCTCATCTCGTCATTAGTCTGTGGATGCGATCACATTCGTTGATGTTCAGATGTCGTCGGCCCCTCACGTGAAATAAATCCCACTTGGTGGGGGGGCAGCATTCTTTTTATACATTGTTGGATTCAATTTGCCAATATTTTGTGGATTTTTGCAAATGTGTTCACAGGAGATGTTAGTCTATGGTTTTCTTGTAATGTCTTTGAGTGGTTTTGGTCATTAGGGGAATGCTGGCCTCATAGAATGAGTTAGGCAACATTCCTTCTTTTCATTTCCTGGAGGAGATCGCAGAGAATTGATAATAATTCGTTCCTTAAGTGTTTGGTAGAACTGACCAGTCTGGGCCTGGTGCTTTCCTTTCTGTGAAGTCATTGTGGATTATGTTTCTTTTGATTCAGGCACGTTAGATTATCTTCTCCTTGTGAGCATTTTGGTAGATTGTGTCTTTCAAGGAATTGGTCTTTTTCATCTAAGTTACCATATTTGTGAGGAAAGGGAGTTCAAAATATTCCGTTACTCTTCCAATACCAATGGGATAAGGAGTGGCTTCCTTTTTCTCCAAGAGCCACTGCTTGATGCTACAGACATCTGTGGCCTTCTGGGAGCCTTCTGGGATGGCTTCAGTTTAAGCCATCTTCACAGCAGTAGAGCCAGGTCTCCTGAGACTTGAGCGTAAAGCAGAGGACTAATGCCAAGATCGCACTGCACAGCACGGAAGTCAGCACTCCCGGAAAACTAGGGGGAAGGACACTGTGCAAGGTCTGAGTACAGAAATCCCGAACAAATTAGACATGAAGACCGAACTATAAGACAATCTGTGATTTTATGGCTCTACTATTTGGGTGTGCAGTGAAGCTGGAATACCCGGGGAGGATGGATTTTTTGTGAAAATTTTGTAAGAAAAAAAAAAAAAAAGAATACAAATTGAACGCTGATTCAACAGCCCATTTCATACACAACCCTCAGTTTCAAAATGCGAACTAATACTTTGGAGCCTGGGTACAGAAAATGGGACTAGTCGTGATGTTTGGTTCATCACACTCTGCACCGGTTCACATGTGGTCTGCCTTCAGTGGTGTCCCGCGGAAGCTTCCCGAGCAGACTTACTCTCAGGGCACCCCTGGAAGGCTCTATGGGCTAAGCGTCTGACTCTTGATTTCGTCTCAGGTCTTGATCTTAGGGTCATGAGTTCAAGCCCCCACTGGGCTCCACACTGGGCTCCACACTGGGCTCGGAGCCTACTTAAAACAAAGAAAAGGGGACTGATGTACTTTCAAGAGTTGGGGGGCTTGGCCACAAGGCACACCCCCCGCCTCCACCCTTGTAAGTGTGTCATCCTTAATTTTCATCACTTCATCTAAACCACAGGTATAGGACTTGCAAGTCGGTCTGTCTTACTAGAATTTGTACAGGGTGAGCATGTTGCAGGTTTTGACTTTTTTGCTCACTACACCGTGCCTTCTGTTTTGTTGTGTAGCTCAGGATCACAAGCTCTGATTACTGTATGATATTCTACTGTAAGAATATATTGTATTTTATTTATCCGTCCCTCAGTGGGACTTGGGTGGTTCTGAGTTTTTGCGTTCTGTGAACAGTGCCAGAAAATTCTTGTTCGTGTCTCCTTGTTATCTTTGTGCAAGTTTTTCTAGGGTTACATTCGGGACTGGGATTTCTAGATTACAGGATGTGTGAAAGTCCAACTTTAAAGGACTATCAGGGGCACCTGGTTGGTTCAGTGAGAAGGGCAAGTGACTCTTGGGCACAGAGATTACTTAACAAAAACGTCAAAAAAAAAAAAAAAAGCAAGGTAACACCAAATCTTCTAAAGAATTAAATCCCCTTTGATTAATACCAGCAGCCTGTCAGAAGTTCTGCGGCATACTGCCAGATTTTTAATTTTGTCAGTTGAGTGGGTATAAAATGGTATTTCATTGTGGTATTGACTGGCATTGTAATTTCTCCCAATTTGTAACACAACTTTTCTTTCTCTGAATATGCTTTAAATAATATATTAGTGCATAAAATACCTCATTTTCCTTTCTTTTAAAAATTGAAATAGCTGACGCACGATGCTGTGTTAGTTCCAGGCGTGCACCGTGGTGACCGGACACTTCCACGCATTCAGAATGCTCCCCACCACGACGAAGTGCAGTGGCCATCTGCCATCAGAGCGATCATGGTATTACTGTGTTTCCTGTGCTCTACTTTTCATTGTACTTACTTTTAAGTGGAAGCTTGTACCTCCTTGTCCCTATCACCAGCTTCACCCATCTCCCCTCTGGAAGCCACCAGCTTGCTGTCTGTAGTTAATGTCTGTTTCTGTTGGGTTTTTTTTTTTTTTTTTTCCTCCAATGAGTAAAATCATATGGTATTTATCTTTCACTTATTTCACTGAGCAAAATAACCTCTAGGTCCACCCGTGTTGTTGCAAATGGCAGGATTTCCTCCTTTTTTCTTATGACTACTATCCCACTGTGCGCACATATGCACCACATCTTCATCCGTTCATCGACCGATGGCCACTTAGGTTGCTTCCGTGTTGCACTGCTACACTGTAGGTAATGCTACAATAAACAATGATGCTGCTTTTCTCTTTCTGAATTAGCTTTCATTTTCCTTAAGTGAATACTCCGAAGCATAACTGTTGAACCATATGGTATTCTCATTTTTAACTGAGGACCCTCCATACTGTTTCCCACAGTGGCTGCACGGGTCTGTGTTCCCACCAGCTGGGCATGAGGGGACCACATCCTTGCCAACACCTGTGATTTCTTGTGTTTATTTCAGCCATTCTGGCAGGTGTGAGGGGGTATCTCGTGGTTTTGACGGGCATTTCCCTGATGAGTGATGTGTAGCATCTTTTTGTGTGTCTGGGAACATCTATAGGTCTTCTTCAGAAAAGCGTCTACTCGGGTCTTCTGCCCACTTTTTAAATCGAATTTTTTCTGGTGTTGAATTCCCACTAAGAAGATTACCTTTTCATTTTGTTTCCCTCACTGTGTGAAAGCTTTTTAGTCTGATGAAGTCCCAATTGTTTGTGTTTTTCTTGCCCTTGCTTTGTCAGAGTATAGTTTAAGATATTTTGGGGCTCTTTTGGGATTCCAGAGTTTAGGATCACTTACTCTGATTCTGTGAAAAATGCTATTGACATATCAACAGAGATTGCATTAAATCTGCATATTGCTTTGGATAGGATGGACATTTTAGCAATATTATTTCTTCAAGTCCATGAGCTTGGAGTATCTTTCCACTCATTTGCATCACCTTCCATTTCTTCCACCAATGTCTTCTGAGTACAGGGCTTTCACCTGCTTGGTTTAATATTTTCCTAGGTATAAAATACTTCATTTTAATATCTAATTTATCAGTAACACTTCCAGTTAATGCTTTGTGTCTTAAGTAGGACCCTATCTCAAGGTCAAAGTAGATCTTTACCTCCCCCCCCCCCACCCCCGAGTTTGAAAATTTTGTGTCCCATTTAAGCCACTAACTTCCTCTGGCATGAGAAAAGAGTTAATTTTCACCCTTTCCCACACAGATAACCAATTGTTCCAGCTCTAATTATCAAATTAACTTTCCCCAATGTGATAAGCCACCTCTCACACCGAAATCCAGTCCATGTGAGCCTTTCCCGGGCCATCTGCTCTACCCCATTGGGAAATGTGAACACCCCTTAGCTACTACCAAGCTCTTTTAATTAACATGGCTTCATGTGATCGAGTCCCAGCATCTGCCAGGACAAGTGCCCAACTCCCTGCCCTTTCTTTTCCAAAACACACTAAGCCTTTGCTACCTTTTACCTTATACTTTATAATTGCTTAAACGAGTTCCAGGAGAAAACCTGGTGGGATTTTGACTGGAATGCTTTTCATCTGTAGGTCTATCTGGGCACAGATGACATCTTTCTATTGTCTTCCCGGCCATTAACATGCCTCTCTCCTCATTTACTGAGGTTTTAGTTATTGTCTCTTGATAACACTCTAGAATTTTTTCTTAAAGAGCCCTTCAACATGTATTGAAGGTGCCTGGGGTCAGTAGCACCGTGAAAGGTGCCTTTTGGTTTTCTAGTTATTACCACTGTAAGGAATGCACCTGATTTCTCCGAGTTAATGGCATATCTAGTTGCTTGACCACACCCATTATTTTTAGTACTCTGTCTAGATTTGTTTGGATTTTCTCTAAGAACCAACACCTAACATGCAAATATTGAGTGTTCCCTCCTTTCTCCTCTTAGGACTTTCTGTTTTGACTTACTCTATTGAACATAGGATCTTCAACTCAATTTTGAATGCAAGTAGCGGACAGCAGGCAGCATTTTTTTCTGACTTTAAAATGGAATGAATTTCCTCTTTTTGGAAGATGCTTGGTTTTCATTTGTTTGTTTGGTTTTGCATAGAAGCTATTAGCTTCCAGAAATTCCTCTGTAGTTCTCATTCCTCTGAGTTCTCATCATGAATCGGTGTTAAATTCTATTAAATACTTAACCTGGAGATGTTGGGCTAGTGCGAACAGCTTTCTTTTTTTAATCAGTTCATGTAATAAATTAACAGATTACATTTAAATAGATTACATTTGTAGATTATCATGCTAAGCCATCATTGCATACTAAGATAAAACTTAAAAGTAAAGTCGCGGTGTAGAAATTTGTATTGTAGAATACTGCTTTTCACTTGTTTTATGTTTCATGCTAAAAAAAAAAAAAAAAAAAAGAAAGAAAAAGACTGGCCGCCCGGTAAGTCTGAAAACCACAGGACAAACGGTCTTTCTCATCCGCAATCCTCCAGCTGCCATGTTTGAATTGTGCCCTTTCAGTTTCTCGAATTCTACCAGAAAAAGGAGCTCCTAGGCAGATACTAACTCAGCGTGACAGGGTGTAGAACAGAGCGAGAGGATTCGGTATCTGTGTAACAAAAAGTAGTTCTTGGTGTTAAATGCTGACACCTTCAACTCGATGGGATCTGAGCGTACAATTCACTACCGGAAGACAAGTCACAGATGGATATGGGAACAGCAGCAAGACCTGCACAAAATTAATAAAGTAGAAAACAAAAGGACCAAAAGTCAAAATGAACTACCGGAAAGAACAGAGAAAAAGTAACACAAGGGAACGTTACAGTTTTCCATTTTATTTAATCAAAGACTGGTGGGTAAACATAAATACAGCACAATTACTTCAAATCATTCTTCACACCGTGTACACACAGACCGGTGAGCGTAATCCGAAAGAAACCCGCAGTTGGCAATGAAATGCACACAGCTTTTCCTTCCCTCGCTCAAAAAAAATTAAAAACACACAAACTTAGAATCTCATCAGCACACACTCTCTTGTGACAAATGATTCAGACATAAATAGTGGATGCAAAGAAACTATACGCTAACTTATGTAGAACTTCTGTTAATGAACACCCAGCAGCAGCCGTAAGCATGAGGACACATTCCGTGACTGGTAACTAGTCGGGCCCCGAGGGGCGCCATCGGCAGGGATCGTGCTGCAGAGAAAAGCTATGGACACACACAATGGAAAATAAACTGCAAGATCAACGCATGCGTGTTTAATACTGGAAAAATCACGGCCCTCCAAAATTTCTCCACGTTTGTTATAAAAGCCCTCTGCACTCAACTAAAATTAAAATGATCTTAAAAGGATAATACTTGTAAAGTTTACTTAAGTCTTTTCAGCCACAGAAACTGCAATGGAAATAAATGTTCAGAGTCATTTTCAAAACAAAAACAAAAATCTATTCTTCTGGCGACATGCATGATTAAAAGGTCTATGCAAGTACGTTGCTCTACATTCCCAAGGACTAGGAAAAAAAACCTCAAGTCAATTTTTAGTTTGCAGATGGTCAAAGGATTTTGTATTCCAGCAGGAGTTCAAATCTTCTGGATCTTTTCACCAACAACTACTGGATTTTCTTTTCTGATTTTCTCAGCAGCATCAGCTTTGTAATTGTAAGAGCAATTGTGTACATCGGAGTAACGGTGTACACCACAGTAAACATTTCCACACCGGCATTCAAACCCTGAAAATGGATCAGTACACACACGTGAGTTGCATGAAGGGTCTAAGTGGTAAGCTCCTTAGCATATTAATGATAAAATCTATCATGTATTTAGGGCAGCCATCTAAAGAACCACTCCAGACAGCTTCAGAACTCACTAGCTGAGAGCTTCCTTTTTTACTCCTTATCTACAAACAGAGTCTGTCCCACCTGACTGCGCCGTGGCCACAGTTACACGTCCCGCCAGAATCAGGAGAGCTACGTGGGACAGAAGATCTCTCTCAAATCACATTCTAAATGTGAAAATAAGCACACTGTCAGAAGGCAACCTTAAGAAAGGTGTAACAAGACTTCTGGCAGAACTGTTAAGGGAGAGTACAGCATCGACCCCGGCTTCCCCGGCAGACTCCAGCGCAGAGGCCACCGGGCTGCTGCGGGCTGGGTAAGGGCAGGCTCTGGAGTCTGGCATCTCCGCGCGAAGCCGCCTCCTAACGCAGGCAAGTTGCTTAGCTTCTCTGAGCCTCAGTTTCTGCAGCTATAGTTCTGGAATAATACTTTACTGTATGGATTAAATGACGGATGTGTTAAGTGCTTAACATTTAGCAAACATGCAATATATGCTATTTATTTTAGGGAAATGCCCAGAGAGTTGAAGCTAAAAGGGGAAAAGGGGAGGGGGAGGAGAGAGAGAGAGTAGATAGTCCTTATCAAACCAGTCCTGCTTCCCAGAACTCAGACTGTAGGACAGGACAGAACCGCTGGAAACGCAGTGGAAGAATCAGCATGTCGCATGCTGCCATCTGATGGGGGCGTCTCTACCACAACCCATTCTTGCTTCAGGGACATCTGCTGTCACTTCACGCTAAGGAGTGGAAAATGAAGCCGACCGCGACAGCAGGTGGACAGGCCGGACAAGACGAGACTTACTGAGTCTCAGCCTCCCGTCAGGAAGTCAGAGTTCCCGAGATGTCCTCGGACTACACTGGATACTAAATATGGGTATTCTACGACACCTGACTCCTTCCCGCGTGTATTCTTTAAATACACCCAACCCATCTGCTAAAGCATGGGCCAGTCTTCAACGCCTTGGACACCAGACCGCACTCTGCTTTCCACCTTCTCTACAACCCGTTCCTTGGCCGGAGGACCTTCCTGAGATCCTGAAAATCTCGTCTACTCTTCTCAGCTCCAAAGTCCAGTTCTTGGGGAGCACCCAGCACGACGCCAGGCACGCAGCAAGTAATAAACGGGAACCCTCTCCAGCTGCATCGCTCCCCGCCGTGGGGCACAGCCCACGGCAGCAGCCTCCCCTCTTCCCAGGCCGTGCGCCACAGCCGCCCTCCCCGGCTCGGGCCCCTCAACGTGCCCCATCCCTTCCTTTCTCCAGCCCTTGGTTCAGGCTAGTCTTTCTGCCTAGAGTGGCCCTGCTTCCGTCTGCTGAAGTCCTGCTCATCTCTCGAGACCCGGCTGAACCACGCTGCCTCCACGCCACTCTCCGTGACGGGCCTCTCCTCCCCTTCCGCCATGTGACTCGGGATAGCTGTCCCTGAACTGCCGAAGTGATCCACCAACCGCACTCAACCTGCTCTGGCTGCCAAAGACCCAAGTAACACTTCAAATATGTTTTCTTTCTCTCCCTGTGGCAATACCGTCTCACGGCTATGTTGCAGCCGCACCACGGTGCGGGGCTGACACCTCACAAGGGAGGATGCGCGGGGCCCTCACGAGCGCCACCAGCGCCACCTGGAGCCGCTATGCACCGAAAAAGTGCCCCTGCCACTGCCCTCGCTCCCCAACTCCGGCTCTGCCACGCAGGAGCCGTGCATTTCAGCGCCCGGCACCGTGACCCGCCCTAAGGCTCGCAAATCTGGGGCTATGAGTTTTTAAAAGAAAATCTATTCATTTTACTTTCAGGTATATAACTAAAAGCTACTTTATTTAAGAAAATTCAGAAGCTGAAGTGTATCCAGTATTAACTCTCATGGAACAAAAATGATCTCCACTGAAGCCAGGAACAGTAAGCCATGGGTTACTTTAAAATACAATCTTAAGTTTAAACCAATGGATTTAGGCCCTTACCAGTAAGTCCCACCTTCTTCCTGCACATGAAACAGCGATTCTTTTTTTGTTTTGGTTTTTCAAGAGACTTGCTTTGCTCTTCAGACGGCTGCTGTGCCGTATCTGATACTGAAGCTGACAAAAACAGGAAAGTGGTAAAATTTAATTATTCAGGAAGATTTTAATACGGGTGGTGGCTGCCCCCCCCCACCCTCAGTGGTCTGTTACTGTGAGGACAGCTGAGGAATCTGTTAGCGGGGAAAGATGCTTATACAGTTACAAGGTAGAATACACAATACTACACTCTTTTCATTCAATGTATGTACCTACGTTAGGCATCTAGGCACGCGCGCGTGCGCACACACACACACACACAGGAAATCTAGAATACATACTGGTATGTTAACAGTGTCTCTAGAGATCTAGCGCTGTATTCCCTCTTTTTTCTAATAAACATGTATCTGACCCCCCACGCAAATACTAGCTGGGTATTCTAAGGGAGTGCGTAAGAAAATGGCCACACGTCAACTTTGAAATATTGCTGGGGTCAGAACTATGTCGATTTCTCAGAGAACAAGGACAAAAAGAGCTGAAACCAAGACTAGGTGGAATACTATGTTTAAAATTCTCAGAATGTTTCACATAAAACCTTTAATATGTTAGAAGATAATTTTATTACAATGTTTTAATTAGGATAATAAATCGACGCAGGTTAGTAGCAAAGTCAAGGCCAACTGCACCGAGATTAGTCAAATCGCCATGCCTGCCTCCGAACCAACATGAACCCTCCTGTCCCTGGACGCTGTCCCCGGAGTCAGAGTCTGTCACATGACCCAGCACACACACACACACACACACACACACACGACACCTCCCTCTAAAGCAGCGACTACCACAGCCAAGCTGTCCCCTTCTCGGGGTTTCTCAGCGTCTGGTCCTGGAGGACTCTTGCTCAACCACTGCAGAGCCGGCCTCTACAGCCCATCCGAAGCACACCGAGGCTTCGGAAGCACACATCCGAAGCTCTCCTCGCCGAGCTCCTGCCAACAGCCTTTCTCTGCGGAATGCTCTCCCACGCCCCTCCTTGTCCCACTCTCTCCCTGGCTTACTCGCACTGGTCTTTCCTGTTCAAGCTCATACCATCCACTCTTACTCCAACCTCCACCCACCAACTTAGAACAGGAACCTTGCCATGCACCCCACTAGTAGTGCCCTCAAGACGGTAACGGCCTCCTGGTCTTCACCCGGCTGAGCGGCGAGCTCTTCCAGGGCAGGCCGTGTCCTCCACTCCTGCTCTGGCGCCTGTCCCAGCACCCCTGACCACAGAGCCCGCTCAGCTACCCTCCTTCAGCACTCACCCACTGTGGCTGGGTGTGGTCACGGGCCCTGCGGAAGCTGGGTGGGATCTGACATCCCGTGCGAATCTCCAGCACCCACCACCGTGAACTATACATAGCACATGCTCAAGTGTTTGGTGGAATGGATTCCAACCTGCTTCTGTTAACTATATTACCTCCCATCAAAGCAGAATATGACAGAGAAAACACCACAAACTACCAAGTAAATATGCACGAATGAACAACTCCGTATGACTCATCACTCCACCTAGAAATTCTGCCAAGTTCTTTTTTTAAAGATTTTATTTATTTATTTGACAGACAGAGATCACAAGTAGGCAGAGAGGCAGGCAGAGAGAGGGGGAAGCAGGCTCCCTGCTGAGCAGAGAGCCCGATGCGGGGCTCCATCCCAGGACCCCGGGATCATGACCTGAGCCGAAGGCAGAGGCTATAACCCACTGAGCCACCCAGGCGCCCCGGCACCTAGAAATTCTGAAACCAGATGGGAGCCCGCTGTGCTAATACAAACATTTTATAAACACTTTAAACAGATTATGGACACATAAAACCTTTTATTATTAATAAATACATATCAGAATGTGAACTCCATGATGGTAGGGGCTGAATGTCTAGCTTACTTGGGTTATCCGCAGCCCCTAGAACAGTGAACAGTGTCAAATAACATTCTGCTATGTGTAAGGGGCTCAAACATAGTGTAACTTGCTATCAGAAAAGAATCTCTTAATTGTCTTCAAAATCTGTAAGACGTAAAATCTAAACTGTTCTCCCAAGAAACTGTGATATTCATATAAGCTTATACAAACAATATTTAAACAGCAACAACAGCACTACTCCAAGAAAACTTTGTCTTAACAAAACCAGGTGAATTACTGAGGCACAAACTTTGGAATCCGGAAAGGGACGAGAGTGAAAATAAGTTTCCCTGCCACACACACACACACGCACACGCACACGCATGCACGCACACTCCCGTGTACACAAGTCTCAGCCCTAATGGTCCATCCACAGCAGATGCGCAGCTGTGAAGTTAAGGACCCACAGGCAGCCCGAGACCTTGCGAGTGAGGGCTATGAGCGAGGGCTAGCGTCTGAGGCTGACCATCATCCTCTAACGCTCCCATGAGACTAAGGTGACCTTCACTTGCCTCATACTACTGACTGCTGGCCTGAATTTAAACATTCACCAAATCAGTTCATGGGCAAGATGATATAGAATTGTGTCAAGGCCTAAGATTCCCAGAAATTACCCATTTCCTTATATATGAGATTTAAGACCAAAGCATGCCTTCCCAACTCTTAATTATGCAAAAGGAAACAATTCCATCTTTTAAAGGGGCCATAAACATACTGAACTTGAAGCCAAAATAAGAAGTGTCCTCAGAACTAGGCAGTTTCTCACAGTGTGACAGGAGAACTGGACACAAGGTCAGCTCCTTGTTAATGACTAAGAACAGGCAGCAGCCTACTTTCTATCTGCTGGTCCTCAAGGTCTGTTTGTTTGGGAGGCCTAGGCACGAAGGCTGGGAAGTAAGCTTGATTTTTCATGGGAATCCCAACTAGACAAAGTCAACTGGCCTGTCATTTTAAGATACTTCACAAACCCTCTGCTCTAGGGCCTGCTAAAAAAATACACAAATATAACAGGAAGCACATAAACTACTTAGCATTAACTGTTTGGAAGCATATTAATACACACGATCAATACTGACAGGCAACCCAGGAGTCATCGGCAACAGACACAGCCCCCATGTAACGTCGGGCGCATGTCTTTCTCACACAGCAGGATCAGTCCCCCCACAAGCCCCTCGGGGGTCAGACGAAGCTCAGTGCTCCAGGCTTCTGCTCACCACTTAGACCCACTGCGGACGCGGCCCAGCCCTCCAGCAGACTGGAGGGACACGCCCTCTTCCGACGACACCGGGAGGACACTATCCTCCTTCTCTGCATGCCATTTTATGCAACATGAGGGGTTGAACCCAAAGATTGTTAAGTGACTCCTAGCTCAAAAATTCTTTACCAAATGAGAACACTTTAAATATTTAAGGGAAAGTAAGGCTTATAGTACAGCAGGGTCTAAAAACATAGACTGAGCCATAGATTTAATGTTATATTTTCCAGCCACTGTGTTAAAAAGTATAAAAGGGCAAAGTTAACATATATTACCATTTAAAATGCAATCAGTATTTAAAGCATTAATGAGATATTTTTGACACTCTTGGAAACCTACGTATACGTTGCACGACTAGCGAACAGACACGCACTGCACTAATTCCAGCCCAGCCACATGTGAAGTGCTCGAGGCTACCCAAGACCAGCGGCCACCTTTCTGGACAAAGCAGCTCTGTGTAGGAGACCACTGTCTATCAGCAGCCACCTGGGGCGAAGAAGTGTCACATTAAACTTCTTAAAACGCAACTCTGTGTTATCTTAAAAACAAAACAAAAGCAGCCAGCCTTCACAAGACTATTTCCCCTGTCGATTAGAACCCAGTACCTCAGGAATCTTCCATGACTTCCTTAAAACAACCTTCTCGGCTTCTGCTCCAACACAGCCTTGCTGAACCGGCCCCTCCAGCAAGTGCGGCTGCCGCTGCCCCTGAGGCCCCCGTATGCCGCTGAGTTGCCTGCACACGGCCCTCTTCACTGCACCTGCCTGCCCACCTCCTGTGGCCTCTGTGCCTGGCTTCTTGTCCTCTGCGTGTTTTCCAAGTTCAGCCCTGCTGTGGCGGGTATCAGAGCTTCGACTCCTCTCTGACGGAGTGCTTCAGGGTACGGACAGCCCACATCTATCCAGGCACCTGCCGGTGGCCGGCCAGGTCGTTTCCATGCCTTGCTAACTGAACAATGCTGCTGTGAACACTCCTACACACGTTTCTGCATGGACATGTTTTCAATCCCGCAGGAATTAGGAATGGAACTTCTGGGTCATAAGGGTACCTCTCGGACTTTCTAAATTCCACGTGTAACTATCACCCTATTTACCAAAGTGGCCGTACCACTGCACGTCCCCAACACCCATGTGTTAGGGTTCTCATTTCTCCATACCCTTCACACTTGACCATGGCATAACTGCATCTATTCAAATCCAGTGCCCTTTAAAAAACTGGCCTCTTATTGGATTATAACATTCTTTATATATTCCTATCAGATATATGATCCGCAAATATTTTTTCTCATTCTGTGGACTATTTCATGGTCTTGATGGTGTCCCTTGAAGCGAACAGGTTTCACCATGTCTGTTTCCCTCTGCTTGCTCGCGCTCTAGGTGCCGCACCTAAGGTCATGAAGACTTATGCCTGTTTCATGTAAATGTTTTACAGTTTGGGCTCCTGTAATCTAGTATTCTGGGGCAAACTTCTGTGTAAGGTGAGGCAGAGGTCCAGTGTTACTCTTCACTCTCTAGCATTATCTACTGGAACCTGCTCCTCCCCTACCGGAGGCTGTCTGTGCATGTGCTGAAAACCAACTGCCCCCGTTGCCGGATATTTCTGGACGCTGGGCCTGCCCCCCAGTCGGCAGGCGTGTCCTCAGGCCCACACCTGCAGTCTCAGGTATTGGAGCCTGTGGGCAGCTCTGCAGCTAGGAGCTATTAGTCTTCCTGTGGCTCTGGCCTGCTTTTCCCAGGACTGTTTGGTTCTTCTCACCCAGCCTTTAGAACCAGAAGAAATCTTCAAGTTTTAATCCAGACAGCTTTCTCAAACTAGTCTAAGAGGACTGTTTCTCTTGGACTGTTCTGAGCCATCAAGCTGCCCGCTCAGCTCTGCGTGAAGTCAGCATCCCTGAGAGCTGAAGCGAGGAATGGCAAGCCCCGCCCACCGCTCCAACCGGAGCTCAGCGCTCTCGGGTGAGCGCACGGACCACGGGATCCGCGTCTCACCCCACCCTACTGCTGGATGCTGCAAAGCCCCAGTTCCCCGAAGCCTCCTGTAACCGCCACATCCCTGTGGCACTGTAGGGACTAGCAGTATCCTTTGTGTGCCTAAAACTCACTTCACCTCCATTGCTTCACTGACTTCCAGCACCACCTTCCAGCATCCACCTTCCAGCTGGATGTGGCTGTTACTTCTCCTTTAAATTGATAAAAATACGGCTCAGAGAAGTAGAGGTGTCAACATATGAAAACAGAACCTCTGGGGCGCCTGGGTGGCTCGGTCAGTGAAGCGCCTGCCTTCCGCTCAGGTCATAATCCCAGGGTCCTGGGATCGAGTCCTGTGTCGGGCTCCCTGCTCAGCGGGGGGCTGCTTCTCCCTCTGCTCCTTGCACACGCCATCGCTCTCCCTCAAATAAATAAATAAAATCTTTAAAAAAACAAAAGAAAGAAAGAGAGAGGGAGGGAGGAAGGGAAAGAGGAAGAAAGAAAATAAAACCTCTGATCTAAACTCCACTTCTTTTTACTAAGGTTCAGGATCTCAGGCACTGAGAGGTTAACCAAAGCGAAGTACAAGGTGCAGTAAGGCAGTCAAGTATGATGGTGTGAAGTGCACCAAGCACTTTAAAAAATGTTGTTTTTTTTTTTAAGATTTTATTTATTTATTTGACAGACAGAGATCACAAGAGGCAGAGAGGCGGCAGAGAGAGAGAGAGAGAGAGAGAGAGAGAGGGGAGGAAGCAGGCTCCCTGCTAAGCAGAAAACCTGATGCGGGGCTCAATCCCAGGACCCTGGGAACATGACCTGAGCCGAAGGCAGAAACTTTAAACCACTGAGCCATCCAGGCGCCCCTAAAAAATGTTTTTAAAACTAGCTTTTGTGAACTGAAAATCTGATATTCCTAAGTGAGACTATGTGAGGTGTTGCTACTTGTTAAATTAAAAAGAATAACTACAAGAGAAACACGCTGTAATATGCTACAGTCTCATTTAAAGAGGAGAAAAATTCTTCAGAGTCTCGAGGACAAATGGAAGCAGCACCAGCCTCCTGGTGGCAACAGGTTACTCAGAAGCAGACACCGACAGAGAGAAGCTGTTTCCAGGACACTCATCTGCAAGCTCCAAGAAAGACTGTTGGGAAATGCTGGCGGAGACGCACGTCTGCTCCTCACGAGCCCTCTCCATTGGGATGATCTTCCCATCTAAATCAGTTTCCCTGAGGGACATGAATGGAGTAACACAGAAGAAAGTAGGTACCTGGCCGGTCACCAAACAGACGGCCCTACCCTGGCAACAGCGGGATTGCACGTCCCAGTCTAGCGAGCACGACTGTCTGGGGAAAGACGGGCC
Organism: Mustela erminea; assembly: GCF_009829155.1. Lineage (NCBI taxonomy): Eukaryota > Metazoa > Chordata > Mammalia > Carnivora > Mustelidae > Mustela > Mustela erminea. The sequence goes on along the minus strand of NC_045618.1, from coordinate 1,398,078 downwards.
CACAGTCAGGTGCCTGGGTTCCAATTCCAATGCAAAGGACCACAGCACTGGAGTCCAAGACTGCTTCTGTCAGTGTCTGTCCATTCATAAATAGATGGAAAAAATACCCTCGGCATTCGTTTCTACCCAATAGGGAAATCACAAGTACATTTACATTATGAGTGTACACACACACACACACACACACTCACTCCCCCCCACCTCCCAGCTACTGAGAACTGGCCTTATGTCCCTTCACTTTTATGAAAAACCTACATTAGTACCTGTTTTTGCTAACAGAAAGATCATCAGTCAAAGAGAATTCTCGCTTTTTTAATTGCTTCGTTACACCATTTTAGTTTACAAGACGTTTCACCAAAATGCTCTACTTTTGGATAGAAGGGAAACCTGTATTTGTGTGTATGTTTATAATAAAAGAAAACATTCTTAATTCAACAGCATAAGCAAGGCCTTTTTAAAAACAAGGCCATTAAGACATTTTATGCACTGAAAATGAATCCTCTCAAACTCAGATGAAACTTCTACTGGATTTTTTAAAGATTCTGCAATGCTAAAATAATGAATGCTAAGTTTTTAAGAGGGTTTTTAGTTTTTAAGAGGTACCTGTAAGCTAATACTGGTTTAACTTTAAAAGTCATTGAAATTAGGGCGCCTGGGTGGCTCAGTGGGTGAAAGCCTCTGACTTCCGCTCAGGTCTTGATCTCAGGGTCCTGGGATTGAGCCCTGCATTAATTAGGCTCTCTGCTCAGCAGGGAGCCTGCTTCTCCTCCCCACCCCCCACTTGTGATCTCTGTCAAATAAATAAATCTTTTTTTTAAAAAAAGTCATTGAGGGCGCCTGGGTGGCTCAGTGGGTTGAGCCGCTGCCTTTGGCTCAGGTCATGATCTCAGGGTCCTGGGATCAAGTCCCGCATTGGGCTCTCTGCTCAGCAGGGAGCCTGCTTCCCTCTCTCTCTCTCTGCCTGCCTCTCTGCCTACTTGTGATCTCTGTCTGTCAAATAAACAAATAAAATCTTAAAAAAAAAAGTCATTGAAATCGTACGTGAAAAAAGGAGTCTGTAACTTTGAAAACCCCTTAACAATTTCTCATAATACACCTTCAAGCCCACCTTCTGCACTCCTGTCCTCAGGGCTGGGCGCAGAACACTACCCTGCTCCCCATACACCACAAATGGTGTAAAAGCACTTCACAGTCATGGGTGAGCAACCTCTCTTCATCTGTCAGACGTGTGCAGTAACTGCTACCGTACACTTAAGTGGCACGCATTTTGTTTATGACCAACATTCAAAGCTTTGTTCTACTGTGGGACATACCTTCATGATTAGCAGCCTGTTTTCCTTACTTAGCTCTCTTCCCAAACTGCTAAGCAACTCTTGCTTCTAGAAACTCTCCGACACGGGCACCCGTGGGCTGAAATTAACCAGGGCCCAGAAGCCGTCCTCCTTGGTTGACTCGTCCTCCGCCCTGCCCCTCCTCACTTGAGCACCTCATTTCTCAACGAATCAAGGGCTTCCGAATTGCAGACACAGTACTCATGACGCATCTGAATACCCATAATCTTCCAACAGCCTCCAGCGGAGCTAATTCTGCAATGTGATCCATCCAGCTCGCCGTGTGCACATCCTGTCTGGCGACGCCACCTGGAGCCCCTGCCTAAAGCAGCTGGCCACCGCCGCCATCACAGAACCGAAAGCTTTACCGCCCCTCTCCTACTTCCCACACCCCAGGGAGAACTAAATCTTAGGGAGTTTTCCGTTTCTTCCCTTCCTAAAATTTTTGTTTAATGAAAAAATAAAAAATTCTCACTTATAATATTTATTAATTTACAATAATATGCTGTAAGGAAGGGAATATGATGTTGGCCAGACAGTGTATTTTCTTGCTATAGCAAAATCTACAAACAGGCAAATTATGCTAATCATCTCTTGGGCGTGAACACCGAGCGCGGGGAACTAGCCAGCTCAGTCACCATCCAACTTCAGCAACCTTAGCTAAGATTACCAGATACATCTGTCATTACCATGTGAACACTATGTTCGAGGGAAGCTCTCCCTAGCCTGGGTAAGCCACCGCCTCCACACAAGCACGGGTTATCCACTCGCCTCCTCAATCTGTCCACCGCCTCTGCCCGCAAGAAAGCCCTCCTAGATCGTTCTGACCCACAAGATGGGGATGCAGAGCAGGGGCCATAATAAGAGGTCCCATGCTGTGAGGACGAGAAGCTGAGCCTGATGGCTGCCCTCGCAGCCCACCTGGGGGGAGAGGGACGCCGGCCAGCCAGGTCCGTCTCTGACCACCTGAGTCCAAAGACAAGAGATGCCCCCGATGCTGCAGCCGCAGCTGCTCGCACAGAAGTAAGATTTAGGTTCAACTGGTAAAAGTAACAGTAGAAGAGAACAGTGTAATACCACTACTCACTCACTCAGTTCTCCAACTAAACACATTTACAATGCGCTACATTTACTTTGATGACACAATTACATATCAGCAGGAAGTGGCTCCCAACATTTCCATCCATTAAATACTTGAAGATATGAAATATTCTGCTCATAGAGAAAATAAATTTAAAAATATTTTTGAGGCAGGCAACTTAAAAGAATCTATGCTCCAAGGATAGCGCCTGGCCTGGAATCCTCAACTGTCACGTGAATGACGGAAGTGAGTTAGCTCGTATGCAAACCTTGCAGGTCTTCTGTGTCAGGTACTGCTTTGTCCACAGATGTACTGTCCACTTGGGAAGATGCTACAGATTCTGATAAAAGTGACTGATTTGATACAGGGCTAGAAAAGCAAAAACACGTAGATTTACAAAGTGATCATCATGCGGGAACAGTAACTAGAGGGCCGGAACAAGCACAGGGTCAGCATGTGTAAGCACACTGTTACACGCCTGAGCGCGGAGCCGCTGGCGACTTCCACATTAACCAGAGCGCCAGGAAACCAGAGACCAGTGTGCACCGAAGTCCCCGGCATTAGCAAGAGGAGCGACAGCGAGTGGTCTCTGTGCGCGGCTTCACCCCGGGAACATCAGCGTGGCCTCGCCTGGCTTCCCAGCCCGGCAAGGACGCTGGAAGGGACACACTGGCGCAGGGGGCCGGGCCTGGGCGTCTCCCGTCACTGACTGGGGGAAGGGCTGGAGCAGAAACGTCATCCTTGTTTCCCAACAGCAGAGGATGTAGTGAGGCAGGTATTTCTATGTTTTCAGGCTTCTACACGGCAGGATCTCACAGTCAGAGTGGAATGCGGGGGTGCAGCCCTCGCAATGCGGGGGTGCAGCCCTCGCGGGGGAGCACAGAGCCGGGATGGGTCTGCGCCACGGCACGGCCCCCGGGGACACTGGCCCCAGACAGAGCCACCGACTGAAGTCTGGACTTCGGGGTGGGACGGGTCACGAGGAGAAGGAAAGGAAAGGCTGTCTCAAAAGGAAGGGGAACTTAAAAGACACCTTCCCGGCTCCTTCCCTAAGTGAACACAGGAAGCCTCTCTGGACTCGTCGGTGGTGAGACAGACGCAGAGCTCGGCCGGCTGACCCTCCGGAGACTTGAGCCCCTCCTCCACGGCACCCGCGAGACCGAGCACGAGCCTCCTCCGCCACCCGCCTCCCGCCCGCCGCTCGAAGCCCGCACCTTACCTTGGCTGCGTGGACGCACATGCAGAGTCCAGCGGGCACTGAACGTCGGGGCCACCGCCGTCCACACACTGGACGGGGAGAGACTCCGAGAGGCTACTGACGGAGGCTGCTGCAACAGAACCACAGCGCGGGTTAGGGACTCCGTGCTCCCGACTTTCCCACGCCCTGTCTAAAACAGAGAATACCTACACGGGAGACAGAGCAGACGAATCTTGTTTACGATACCTGTGATATGCTGCTTCCCTACTTTTATTTACAAATTCTCAGTAATTTTCCAGTGGAAGAAAACGTACTTGAAACCAAGAAAGCAAGCACATACGTACTGTAGGTACTAACAAAGTAAGCTCGTGCTTCCCAGGACGACGGGCCGCCCACGCCCCGGAAGTCGCAGGCATCTGTGCACACTCGTGCACAGAATATTTAAGACAAAATCCGGAGCAGGTAAGGCCAACCCAAGTTCAGAACTGAAATCTGTGCTCAGTACATTAAGTTATTCTTTTCCCTATTCTAAATAAGGCAGAATGTAGATGGTGATTTAATTAAAAAACAATTTATATTCATTTGATTTTGGCCTTGAGAAAATTTGGAAAAATTGTGGTTAAACGGTTCTAGCTTCCGGCTTGAACGCGAAGCGACAAGGTGAAGGACCGCGGGCGGGATTTTACAGTGACTAAGCAACGGCCTTCACGGCTACACCTCTCTGAAGCACACACTCAGAAACCTCCCGATCCTTCCAGTACAACCACACACACAAAAACCCATTTCCACAATCCCCGAAGAATCCGCAGACACACAGAGCGCACCCAGAACTCAAGCGAGCCGGTGCTGAACACCGCTTACTCTCAGTCGCACCGCGGCACCGCTCCTTCCTCCCGGTGTACGGTCCTCTCTCAAGTCCGCTGTGGCCACCTGTAACCCACGCTTTCCTTCTACAACTACCTTGGCTTCAAAAGTCACCCAAGATGAAATAACCAAGGTCCTCATGAACCCTCCTTCCCTTACACCTGACTCACCGGATCCCTACATACACTCGGAGCAGGCCTGTGTTTTCCTAAGAGAACAGAATTCTTTCGACAGCAAGTAAGGCTGTGGAATGGATTTGTTCTGGTTATTTCCAATGGGCAAGGATACCACTGATAGTGAAGACACGTAAGGAGGGAGTTTGCTGACACGAATGTGGTGAGAGAACCACAATGTGAGAGTAGGAAAAAGTTTCCGGTGCATCGAGCCACCCCAGTCTAGGTCAGTGATGAATACTGCTGGGTTTTGACAGAATTACTTACCAGGTGGGCTTATTCTACCATTACTACTATTCTGTCTTTGAAGATGTTCTTTATAGCACACTGAACACATGCCATTTGTACGAGGGTTTCCATAAAATCCGCAGCCAGTGGAACAAAGCATAGGCACTTGGCTGTGATTAGTTTCTTGAGCCATGTTCCTCTGTTGCACACCTGAAATTTACACAGAATTAGTAAACAACTCAGACACACTGCAACCACACATTATCCACATTTGCTTTATATGATTAAAAAGAAAACCTACATATACTCCTGCCCTAAATCATTCTATACACCTGTCTCAAGACCTAGAGCTAAAGTAGAGAGAAAAAATAATGACCAGAAGATAAACACAAGAAGGTGTGTACTGGCTTAGACAATGTAAAAGACTCTAGGGATAGGTCTGTTCAGAAGACTCCACCCCACCAGAATGTTAAGGAAGACCCTTTAAGGCTAGCTCAGTTTGGACTCTAATAATAAGAAATACATTATATGTTTTGCTATGTGTTTTACTATTAATTACTAGGCATTAACACTTTTGCTTCAAGTTCACTGAGCATACTTGTATAATTTATTGTTGAAAAGGCATTTTACAGAACACCAATGCTGGTGAAGACAGGAAGAAACGGGCAGAATGTGGGGGAAATGAGGAACTGGCCTAAACTTTCTGGCAAACAATTCAGCAATTCACTGTAAGAGCCTTATAGAACTGCCTTCAGCACCAGTCACTCCCCACCAGGTTTTCAACAGAACAGCCAGGGTAGAAGCAGAAAAAAGATCCACACACAAGGGACGTGCGTCACAGCACTATTGATAATGTCAGTACATTTCCAATACTTGCTCAACATCAGGAGAGTGCATTTTTTCATTTTAGTAGACCTTTAGGCAGAGGAGAATGCTGGCAACAAATGAAAAGACACAACATGAACTGAAGGTATGATATGCTGTCAATTAGGACAAAAATGAGAATCTACAACCCTCAAGAAGGACAGGAAAGAATGTATCCAAGGACGGCAAAGCTAATGGCACTTTCTGACTTGTACATTTTTCTAACTTTTTAAAAATCCTCTTACATGAAGGTACAACTTGCTTAATTGGGAACGAAATATTTATTTAAGATGAAAGAGCAGCCGTGACACAGAGCGGCTGTCGGGAAACCGCACATGGCGGGCCTCAATCCCAGCAGACGGAAGGGCCCCGTGTGCCGTTTCTCCCACCGAGTGAGGCATCCTTTGGCGCAACACGACAGAAGGTAACACCAGACTATTACAAAAAAAACCCTACCCTCCCAGATGAAATGAAGGTTACTCCAAAGTGGGTGTATGCATATTTAAAGACGAGTCCATGCAAAGACCGTAAGGGATAAGAACCACCAGAGGAGGACAAGGTTTTGCCCTGAGTTGCCCTGAGTCAATCAACAACGAGGGAAAGCGCTCACGGTTATCGGACAGTTTGTCTTCACCTGAACTGACTGTTGGGGTGGAGGGTGTTGGCGGTGTACTTAACCCAAATTCCTGAACCAAGAACAAAAATGCATTTGACAGGATTACAAAACAAGGCAGCAGATTTTGCATTTGCCTTTAAAAAGAACTGTCCTAAAACTATGGGGAATATTTAAACCTTTAGCCTGGGAATACAATCTGGGATTTGGACAAACCTCTTTCTTACTCCATGCTGGTAAATCGCTCCGGAACCCAATCTTCGCTGCTCTGCTCTCTGCACGGGCTGCCTCCCTAGTTCTATAAATGTACATGCCAAATGAAACAAAGTAACAAAGATGGGATAGAAAACTAATGGGAAACATCCCGTGGGGATCTGTGGCCTCTGCTCCCGGGGGACAGTGTGTTTGGCCCTGGCTGTCAGGGTAAGCGCTCTGGGTCATGCCTGTAGCCGGTAAGTGATGGAGTTCGACTCAATCAGCCAGTCTGGCTCTAAGCTCCTGTTCTGAATCAGGGTTTCCCAAAGTGTGCTTCCATGGACCCCCAGGGAGGTCAGAACGGTTTCCACACTAACGCTAATAGCGACTGGCTCCTTCTCACCGTGCTGCCATGTGCCGCAGTGGTCATGTGTTAGGAGCCCTATCAAGGCATCTGATCAGGAGAACAGCCCCAGTATTAGCTGTCTCCCCCCACACGACATTCTCACCGCAACACAACCAGCTTTATTAAATCTGGAGCCTGAACACACATCTTGGTAGTATTTTAGGTGACTCTGGAAGTCTGCAGAGAGCTCCTGCTACATACACAAGTGTGAAGACAGCAGGAGCAGACACAGTTGCCCAGCTGCTCAAGCTGCAGGCTGCCCCAGTCACTTTTTTCATGGCAGAGGTTTTTTATTCCAAGGAACTGGCGAAGTCTGGTTATTTAGACTTCTGTACAGAGCAGACATTTTCTCAAAAACGAACAAAGTGAGCCTGTCACTTTAAGAAAAATAACAGTATTTATTGCCAAGGACCACATTCAAGCAAAATAAATACATAAATTAAGCTAGACAAGTATCTCCCATTTTTAGAGTTTCTGGTAAGATCAGTAATGATATTAATGACATGTGAGTGGCTGGTACTGTTAGAAAACAAGTATTTGCCAGTGACCAGTGTATGATGGCACAAAACGATTCATCAACAAAGGATCCATTCAAAGAGAAAGACCAGTGAATTTTAAAGTAATGGGACAAAAGTTTTATATACAGTTTGAGATTCTAGACTGCAACTAACTCTTTAAGAAGCTATAAACTGCCAAGTTTTAGTATAATATCTCTATTATCTGAAAAAGTTGTTACAACATTCCCTCTTTTTCTGCTGACCCATCTGCATGACGCCAGCTTTTCTTCTGTAACAGGTTAAATGTAGAGCCAACTACGAGAATCTCGCTGTTTGCAAAATGTCTAACGATGCCACTTTTCTCACTAAACCTTTTCGATGGTAATGGCAGGGGTGAGGGAAGGGATGGTTATTTTTAATAAAATATTTTTAAAAATTAATATTTTGCAATTTTTCCTAGCTTTAATTTGTAATGGGATAAATATTGCTAGATATAACACACAAATGAAAGTTCTTCAGGATCCCCAATAATTTCAGAGAATATGAAAGTCCAAAAATTTTGAAAATCCACTGCTGTAAATCATACATTCCCAGTGTAGATGGTACCACTTCAAGGGGACAAACACCCATTCTTTGGGGGAAGGAGGCACACAAAATACCTCGCTCTTCATGTAGAAACACAGATATACTGAATACATAAATAGAAATACTGTATATCTGTGGAATTAAAATTTCATGGAGGTGGAGGCCAATTAGGAAAAAACTATTTTAAAAAGGCTTTTGTCAGGGAAGAAATTAAAAAAAGAGAGAGATTAAGAAAGACTTGTTGTAAACCACCATTACCCTATGCTGCCTGTTACAGACGCGACAGCGATACTGAGGTAGGACTTGAAGGGACCTTCTTCAGTGGCACAGGTAAACCTTTCAGCATCTGGCTGGCAATCACAAGCACCCAGAAAAGGGAAATATTCTAGTTCTTTAAAAAAATAATCACAGATTAGAATACGACCACCAAGCTTTTATCCACAATACCTGCTTCTGAGCAATAAAATTAAAAAACATACAGCACTAGCAATTTCCCCAAGCCACACAGCAGCAAATTAACAATGATTGTCATACGCTGAGCTTTCTTATAAAAAAAAAACCAACCATTATCTTAGCAGGTAAAAAGCACAAAGAATTTCATAGGCTATTTAAAAAGAAGAAAAAAAGACAACCTTATTTATTCATCTTTAGGCCATAAAATGTACCTTCTCATGAAGACACAAAAAAGAACCACCACCATAAACGGGTACCTTAGTTTATCCCAATCTGCGGTGGCAAAGATGGAGGAGCTGTGGGAAAACCAAGTCCTGCCTGCCCACTGCTGCGCCTTCATGGCAGGGAAGGACTCTGCGGGCCATCGGTCTGGCCCTCAGGAGGGAAGGGAATGAGAAGGCAGAACAACTCCTCCACTGCCATACTGTGGCATTATAAAGCTGCGAAGTCAAGGCAGTAAAGAATGAGATTATCAGACATAAACAGAAAAGTTCACTAGCATGGTGTAATTTAAAAACAAATGTCTATGAATTGCAGAAAATTCAGAAAATGTGGTTTCACTCTATTTGTAATCAGGACAAGAGCCAATTATGTTCTCTGCCCTAAGATGGTACTGAGCAGTTACTCAGAGCTGACTGTGGGCCAAGAACCATTTCTCCTGGTTTATTTCTCTCTGGAGACCTGTGCTGTTGGTCTTGGGGCTACTGGTGTCCCTGTTTCAAAAATGAGGAACTGATATTCAACGAGATTTAATAACTTGCCCAAGGTCACTTATCTGAGAAGCAGCTGGGTGTCTTTTCTTTTATCTCCTACAACACAAAGAGAATGACTTTCAGAGTCCATCCTGTCCCTACTGAAGCTATAGCACTGTGAGCATTCATGAATTCTTATTCTTTTCATTTAAAGATAATTTAAATTTTCACTCATTTATTCGACCTCAAGATATTATGCAGCTTTAATTAGCTTAACCAAGCTCTTGAGAAAATTTGTTTTTCAAGTCTTTTTACCTAAGACATTCTCACTGGCATAAGAAATTCAAGATCAAATATTTTAAGACTGCAAAGAAAGTTCATGACCAATTATTAAAATTCTGACAAAGGAACAGCAGTGAGTGGATATAACACAGACTCCATTATTAACTGCAAATATGCCCCAGTTAAACTTCCTTTCCTCTGTTTGGTGCCCTAGAGTTCGAGTCGCCGGGTTCCCAGCATTTCACTTTGAAACGTCCCGTACTCTCTCCTCCATTCCGAGTTCTGACACTCGACACTCCACAGCCATGTTACCAGTCTTTTCTTTCTGTTCTGCTGCCTCTCCCCGCAACACATTTCCTTACATTCTCCTAAGTGCCCCGTTCTCATACTACTTCTGTTTTCGTTACTCTAGAATTGCTCCAGAAAGGAGCGCTAGACCTAGCCGGTGTGTCTTGGATATAATCTACCGCAAGCAACGCAATTTCCCTAGAAAGCAAGCTGCGTGGGGTCAGGCTGGCATCCGTCTGACCCGCAGCTCTGCCGTGTTTCTCACCTGTCACCGCCTGGACACGCTCCTAAACTTGTCCAAGTCTCCACTCCCCAGGAGGGTGCGCGGAGCCCGTGTAACCAGATGACGTCAGACAGCGTCTCCGGGAAGTCAGGAAGCACAGAGCCTGGCACACGGCAGAGCTCAGCAGCGCTCTTCCTCTGCTGCTCCTGAAGGCACGGTGCCCTCCGCCCCCGTCGGCTGGAAGCCGGCTCCAGCCCCACCACACTGCTCCTTTCTTGGTGAAGGCCCTCTGCTTCTGCAACACCTACAACCATCTTGACCTCAGGCCTACTTCTTCTGGGTCTGCTTCTGCCTGCCTCTATCCCCCTCCACTCTCTCCCTAAAGCAGCACAGGTCCTTCTGCGGCACTTCAGCAGGACATCACTCAAGTGCTCTCTAGCAGACGCTTCCTTTCCCCCTGAACCCTAAGTTTCCTTTTCAATCCCTTTCCCTGTTACAAGATTTTACTTATTTAAGAGACAGAGCATGAGCAGGGTGAGAGGCAGAGGCAGAAGGAGACTCCCTGCTGAGCAGGGAGCCCGACGCAGGGCTTGATCCCAGAACCCTAAGATCATGACCCAAGCTGAAGGCAGATGCTCAACCGACTGAGTCACTCAGGTGCCCCCCAACCTCCTTTATGCCTGATATGCCCTAGGTCAGCTTGTCTTCCCTGCTGTGGCTTGGGCCGGTGCCATCTAGCTCACGAGAGGGTTGTGTCATGGGGGGAACTATATATTCATTCTTTCCAAGCCAATAAGTAACTCCTCATTTCTAATAGATGAGGTTGCCTGGCTCTCATCGGTTGCTTTCTGTCCAAGAATGTTTAAATCAAGGGTTGTCAAATTTACCTGTGAATGACCAGATAGTAAATGTTTTGGGCTAGAGGCCATACGGTCACTGTTAAATCCATTCAGCTCTGCTGTCCCGCAAAAGCCGCCAAGCAGCACTTACACCAATGAGCAGGGCTGAATTTCAAAAACACTATCTATGGTTATGGCCACAAAAATTTGCATTTCTTAGAATTTTCACATCATAAAATGTTACTCTTCTGATTTTTCCCCCAACCACTTAGAAATATGAAAACTATTCTTAGCTCTTGGGCTGACAAAAAAACTAGGTGACAAGCCCAAAGTCCACTTGTCCATTAAATGAGCAGGTGACTTCAGGGCATCACCACGGACGAGGCAGGGGGGCCAGGCCGACACAGGATTCCAGCAGAGGCACTCCACCGTGCGGTTCTCTCATCCAAACTGAATGTAAACATTAAGTATTATTTGCTCTTAGTAAAGTTTCATCTCTTAACTAAGCATGTGTTTACCCGCCAGAAAGGGAAAGGACTGGGAAAGGCGTGTCTCATCCACACCGGCACCTCGCGCGGGGTTTACACAGAGAGACGCAGCGATGATGTGGACAGCAGCAGAACCGCTCCTGGCACGAACCTGCCTCTGCCCAGCATGCGGTCTGCCACTCACCGCGCTGCCTGAACCGTGACGCCACCCAGCAGTTGCCCCGGGAAGACACCCGTACTCTTGAAGCGGGTAGTTGTGGTCTGCCTAGCACGTTCTTCCCTCCCTTCAGGTAACAGAACCTCCCCTGTGGGGCAAGAACATGCCATCTGTGTGGGGCACGCCTAGCCGCCCCTCTCCAGGGCCAGTCGGTCCTCTCTGGACTTAACTGGCGCTGCTGGGAAAGAGGCCGACAACGTATACTTCAGGGGTTGGGGCTATGCTCGTCACAAGGAAGAGTCTCCACACAATTAAAATAGGGTAAGCAAAGTCAAAATGGGAAGGGAGGGAGGAGCCCAGATCAAACGGGGACTGAACTCTGGCATCCACCTTGCTGAGGGCAGCTCCGCCTCTTGAGACTTCCGGTGAGACTTCCGGTTTCGTAAGACAAATCCTGCTCTTGCCTTAGTTCCATCTGGGCTGCTGTCACTTGCAATTCAAAGTCCTTAGGAACGTTAGAATCTGGTAACCCTTTAAAGCCCCTCCAACTTCAGGGAATATCAGAATCAGTGCATATCAAAATGAAGATAATGCATTAGTCCAAGTGAGATGTCCTCAAAAGGGAAAAAAACAAACCCAAGAGTTCCCAGTACTTATCATTCTTTTCACAGAGAAAAACGTGTAAGTGGCGGGGGGGGGGGGGGGGCTAGGGGCGGAAGGGACAAGTGAGGAATGATACTAAGGAAGGCCCTTGAAGTAATGAGCACTGGGCCTTATACACGACTGATGCATCACTGACCTCTGCCTCTGAAACTGACAATGCACCGTATGTTAGTTAATTGAATTAAAAAACAAACCCTATATGAGTCCTGGATGTAAAGCTTAAACTTTCACAAACTGAACACCAGATCACCACCAGGACTCTCCAAATGCGTCCTCACACCCTGTCCCAGGTACCCCCCTTTCTCCCAAGTCACTGTGCCGGCTCTGAAACCCCTCTTCCCGCTCCCCAACTTCTATAAAGGGAACCGCACAGTGTACACACATCGTTTCTGAGCTCCCGCCGGGCGACCGTGTCTAACCGCAGTCCCTTCGTTCTTCCTGCTCGCTAGAGCACTTGTGTGCACGAACTGCTCTCCGCTCTAACGCCGAGAGGGATCAGGGGCCTTCCGGTTCACGAGCACGACAAATACTGGTGAACACGACCGCGCATCTTTTGACTGACATACATATGCATTCCTGCTGACTCTATACACACACACCAGGAGTGTCGGGTCGCAGGGCACACACATATCCCCAGTTTTTGAAGGTTTGTGTCCTGTCATTCCAACTTCTCGGAAGACCTATATCAGCACCTGTTTTCATTGAAAAATTTGAAGATGACTTGCTTTTCTGAGAAAAGGCACAAAGTGGAAACAGCGCTCAGAGTTTACTGTGCAGCAAGCCGTCTCAGGGGTAGTGTGCACCCCTGTCGCGGGAGGGGTCCCCTGAGCCCCTTCCCACACCACCGCACGCAGCACCTCAGCATCCAGCCGCCACGGCCTGGAACCGCGTCTGTGAGCACCCGTGCTTCGTCTTGGTTTATGGCGCGCATGCGTCAGCAGTGTGTCCTGCCGTACCAGAAGAGCCTAAGTGAGATGATTTTCTGGGTCTAGAAACGCCCCAAGAATCCTCCGCATGAATTCATGGAAACGGCGTCTTCAGAGCAGCCCATTTGGCTTCCAGAAGGTTTCGTAGGCTCGCTCTGCGTGTGGACGGTGGGGAGCCCGCATGTGTTCGCCCTCAGCCGGCACTGCACCGGTTTCCCAAGTGGTCACACCCGTCCACAGGCTGCTGACAATGGAGACGCAGTCCAGCTACTCCACACCTCACCAGAACGGGGCACAGTCTGCTGCGCTGGGCTGAACGGTGTCCCCAGACACATCTGCGTCCTCACCCCGGAACCTGGGAACATGACCTTCTAAAAGGGGGTGCTTCCCCTGGATTTCCTTGGTGGCCTCAACTGCAAGAGGCGGAAGGAGTTCTGCGACAGACGTCTGGAGAGGGGAGCGCAGAGCTGGAGGGGGGAGGCCACGAGCCAGGGAAGGCTGCAGCCGGCAGGGTGTGGAGACGGGGACGGCCTCTCCGGGGGCGTGGCACTGCCAACACCCAGGCTTGGACCCTGCGCCTCCAAAGCCGTGAGAGATTGAACATGCGCAGATGCTAAGCCTCCCGTCTGAGGTAGCTTGTCTTGGCAGACCTGAGAACCAGAGTGTGTCCTTCCACTTGGGGTGCCCTCTCGGCCGTGCAGCAATGCCGCAGCCGTCTCGTGCTTCCCACCGTCAGGAAGGCGAAGGCCACCGAGCACGTCTGCCCCACGTACTGACGAGTGGGGGGTCCGTCCTCCCGCGGAAGCGCCTCCTGTGGACTGTTAACAGTCCTGAGAAGCTGTCCCCTGCACTCGGTGACTGGGTAAGGCTGCGCCTGGCTCTCTTGTGCTCTGATCCCCCATGCACAAGGAGAGGCCCAGCCGAGTCACCGAGGCCTCTGGCCAGGAGCTGTGTGAGTGGACGCGGGAGCCGGTCCTCCAGCCCCACCGCATTGCCAGAGGACTGCAACCTCACGGGGGACCCAGTGCCTGAATGACACAGCTCCACCTCCCCATTATTCCCGACACGAACTGTGTGAGATCATCTGCTGGTTGTTACATCATTAAAGTTTTGAGGCACTTTGTTCCGTGGCAACTAACAGCGTGACTTGAACATCGTCCCCCCACTTCTGTTCTTGTCCTCTGCAGCCTATTTCCAACACGGCAGCCTGTGTTCCCGTCGGGATCTGGAGCCCATCCCGTTGCCGGCTGGCTCAAAATCTGCCAGCTGCTTTCCAACGACCCAGAGAAAACGCCGAACTCTCGCCATCGCCTGCTCCCCCATGGCTGACCTCACACACCGCCGGCGGTACTGGGGCTGCTTCCATCTCGAGGACTTCGCGCTTCTGACATCCACCCCCCAGACATTCTTCCGAGCGGGCTCCCTCACCTCCCTTGGGTCTTTGTTCAAATGCCACCCTTTCCGGGAGGACTTCCCATTACCTATTACTTCCCATTACTCTATTTAAAATCACCCCAGCGTCTTTCATTAGCCCTGTGGTTTTACTTTTCTTCAACGCCCTCAATTTCAGTCTTAGCTTACTATTAAATTACACTTACTTCTCCCTACTAAGATGAAAATCTCAGTAACGACAGGGATTTTGTCCACTTTGCTCACTGCCGCTTGAGTCACGTTTGGCACGCAGTGGGCAGGCCATGTCTGTGCAACGCACACACAGGCGAAGCGGCCTGCCGCCGTGCTAGCACAAAACCCAGAGTGCTCAAATATTTACCCCAAAGCAAGAAACAAAAATAAATCCTGTCTGAAAAAAACTGAATTTGCTGTCCGGGAAGAGATCTAAGTCTGCCAGCGGGGGACACAACATACGCGTGCTCCGTGTGTGTACCGAACCACCATCACCAGCATCGAGCGCCACGCCTGTGGACGTCTTCTCCAATTCAGTCGGCTCAGAGAGGGCTTCACTTAGCGATCTGTATACAAAATGTTGTAATTCTGTAACGAAACTTAAGCTGCCCTCAATTCTATGTTCTCAAACTGACTTAGGTTCCACACCGCATACCTTAAACAATCAAGACACAGGTATTATCTGCACAAAACCCAATCCCTTTCTTTGCAAAAGGCAGGGAGGGGACCCACTCCTAGTTTCCCACTGGGCTCCACATTCATGGGCTTTCATTAGTTTTTCTTCTCACAAAAACTAATACAAAATATGCTCTTTGTATATGCAAGAGCCACATGCAAAACCACTTTTCAAAATTCTCTCCTCTTTGACTTTGACGCTTGTAACTCGGTCAGCAGACTGCACCTCTTGCTCTGCCCCAAAGCCTTCTCAGGATGCTCCTCTCCTAATGCAAATCTCCCACTCGGCTTCCAGTATCTGTAAATGAATCCCTCCCCCAGATTTCTTCTGATGATAAGGCCAACCTCGACATTTCAACCTCCCCTGTTACCACTGAAGCTCTACAACCTTTTATGTGAGTAACTGGCTTTACTATTTCCTTTTATGAACATGACTCGTACACTACTTTCTGTACCAAACACTGCAGAATTTCACACATATCCACTCCCTGAGTCCTCAGAACTACTCTGTGAAGTGGGGGCTGTCGCCATCCTCCTTCCGCAGGTGAGAGAAGCGAGGCCTGGAGAGGTCGGGCCCACAGCTGCAGGCCACATAGTGGGTTAAGGGATGGAGCTGAGCCGCCCCGGGCTGTTGGGCTGGAGCCCGTGCTCTCTGTCAGAGGTTCCCAGGGCTTCTCTTCAGACCTGTGGGGGACCCTGGAGGTCCTGTGGCGGAGGTCAGACATGGACTTGCTATTTGTTTGTGCTACGATGCCGACAAGCCGTGCAAGAGCAGCAGGGGCCACACAGCCGGAGCCTCCGTATGACAGCACGCGTCCCCGTGTCCTGCTCACCTCCACGGTCTTCATCTGCAGAGTCTCACAATAAGAAAACGCCACGTTCACTTACGAGTCTTCTGGATGAGGCCATAAAACTATGGACGTTATTCAGTCTTATTACCGATGACGCTTCCTCGTGTTCTCTGTCGCTGACACTCCGCACCACAGAGCAAGGTCTTCCGCATGCCCGTTTCCCTGCCACACGCCACCGTCCCAGTCGGCACATGCCCCAGCACTCCGGGTCTCATCTCAGGGCAAAGCCTTGTAAGGAAACACATCCACACCGACTCCAGGAAAAGAACGGACAGTGTCGTACAGGAATCAACGCCATTCTTTAATATGAACTGAAATACCAACAATGAGTGGACAACGTGGTCGGTAAGGACTGAGAGTGACGTAGAAAAGAAAAAACATATTAAATACACATGCCAATTACTTAGAGTGTTCAGGGTTGTATCCCCAGCAGTGCCGATAAGGGGTTGCTACACATTCTTTCTAAAGACAATGACTTGGGCTGTACCCTACGACAGTCTGTCACGACCACTCAGTTCCACGTTTGTAGTGAGAAAGCAGCTGCCGACGTTATAAAAACGGATGGGCCTAGCTGTGTTTTAACAGAACTTTTGTTTTCAAAAAGAGGTTGCCAATAGGGTGTGTCTGGCTTGCGGGCCACAGTGTGCCAGTCCCAGTTCTAGATCAAGCTCCAGGCACAAGGGGAATTCTCAGACAGACGCTGGATGAACAAGTGAATGATTTCCAAAATGCTTTAGGTAGAACATTATCAGGAAAGAGAGCAAAATTATCCAACACTGAGTCCTTTTTACCTCCTTTTGCCACAGCTCTTTGGACAAGGCTGTCCTGCTTGATACGGTTATTGTGGTGCCTCCTGATCCGTCAGGACCTGGTCAGCCAGAAGTTAGGAGCCAGCTCTGCTCTCACTGATCAACAGATGCGTAAGGACAGGAATCCTCCTGAGTGGTACCTGCACAGATGTCACAACGACATACCAAACGACAGTGACGATGAGCCCCATCAGCCGCAAAAACTCAACGCTAAGCAGCAGACCAAAACCACATTTGGTGCTCTCCCTCACGGGGCTTTAAACAAGACACAGATGCTCCAATGACTGCCAGCAACTCCCGACGCGGATTCTCCATCTTCTGCTAGAATGCACTACACAGGGGAGTGGGAGGTGGGGTGGTGTTAACAAATACACGGGGAGACAGGCCGAACGATGAGTCATCGCCAGACAGCGGCACCCGTGCAGGGCGGCCTGCCCTGGACCGCGGCACTGTGGAAGCGACAGAACGGTCGATCTTGGAGCTGGCTCTGACCCTGCCGCCTTCAGGTCAGATCAGGGCTCCGGTTCCTCGTATTAACATTTAGTGATGACCTGTCGTTTTTAACTTGCAGGACTCGGGGACAGCACGAGAGACCATGACTGCAGAACCCTTTGTGCCCCGTGAAGTGTGACACAAACCTCTGACTCAGCGGCTCCGGCGAGGCCCCTGCGCGGTGCCATGTGCTGGGGGCAGTGGCCGTCATCGCGCCGAGACCCCACACTGGCCGCAGATAGCGGCGGGCTGACACACAAGGGGCGCCCTCCCCACACACCGTGACTGCCTGCCAGCAGAGCCCCGAACACCCCTCGCCGCCGCCCGCTCTGAGCCCGGGGGCCGCCCGACTTCCAGACCACAAGGGAGAGCACGCAGTTTCTGAGACTCTTCTCAGAGGCTCCTGAAAGGACACACGCTATTCCAGACAACTGCCAGCGAAGAAGTCACCGAGGGCTCATCCTTAGTGTCACGAGTGTGCGGGAAGGGTAACGGCAGGCCGTGTCTCACCGGGGTGGCGACTCCCCCGGGCCCAGGACAGAGCTCTGGAGGTGAGAGCGGCTCTGCGTGCGGACTTGCAGACCACAGGGAATCCCGAAGCCTGGGATGGGAAGGAGGGCACCGCCAGCAGGTCACGAATGTCACCACCATTGCTTGTGGACCTCCCGTTGCTCTGAAAAGGATTTCGGGCAACTTTAAACATTCGTGCTGTATGACATGGGAAGCAAAATGGTCCATTTCAGGGAAAAATGGCAGGAGAAACAAGGAGCAGTCAAATATGCTGTCAAGAAGCAAAACCCGTGCCTGTCAAGGCACACGTGTCAATGAGAAGCCGTCCGCCGGACTCCTCTGCCGAGCAGCTAGTACAGAGAAAGCAGTGGCTTGCGAACAGGTAAGATTCCTGAAAGGAACAAATCCGGGTGATCCGCTCCAAGTCCCCGGGTCGAGCGCGCGATGCCAGACGGCGAGCCAGTGGGGCGCGGGGTTGAGAGGCCGTCACCCACACTCTAGAGGTGACCAGGCCACCAGACCACCAGCCCAGCTCGGAGGCCACACCCCCTCTGGCTTAAGATATGTGGCCTAGGTTTCCAGAGGTGGTCATTCCATCTTAAATTCTCCAAAGTTGTTCCCTAAATTAAAAAATCAGATCAGAAGGCTACTCACTTCAGATGTGTACTCGTAAGCCCTCACTGAAGATGCCAGCTCTTGTTGCCACACACGAGGCCCTGTGCTATGGCCTCACAGGAGGTATCTCCTTCAGTTCCCGCCGTATCCATACGAGGGAGGTTACAGGATCACACCCCCAAGCTCTGCTTTTCAATCAGTTAAGGAAACTGAAGTTAGATAGGCCAGTCACTGCCTCCCTGTGGACGCCCCCCTTTCATACACTCTGCACTGCCCACAGCTCCGAGCTCCTGTCCTGCTTGTGCGACGGGAACACCTCCGGACGAGCCAACTAGACCTGGCTGATCCCGACTCCATGAACCAACCCTACGTCAGCTGTGGGGATGGGGAAGAGGCAGAACACCGCAGCATAAAAAAGACACCAAGGCCATAAACTTCTTGCAATTCCATACGGTTTTTTCATTCTTTTAGACTGTCTTTAGTTAGAACAGGTATCTGTCCAACTGCGTTCTGCTCCTTGAAGAGAAGCTAGTGAACAGTGTGTTCCTCTACCACCCAGAACCGTGTTTCTACTTCCTGGTACACCCCCGAGCTCCTGCACTATTTCTAAACATAAAGAGGGAGCATCAGGCTGAAATCCAGACCACTCTGAGCCGTCAGGAGGATCGTCCCACAGAGAGAAACGTCCCCAACAAAACTGCCAGCCAGTCCTTCCTGAGACACTTGAGACTCACGTACCACCACGCCACCGCCCTTCAAGGTGCCCTGAGATCGCAAAGCGCTCCACGGCCCCTGAACATCAGAGATGGCCCACTTCACCACGCAGTGGTCACTACGGACAGAACTCAACACTCGGAACACTGCTTGGCCCCCTCACTGCTCCTCTGTGTTTGTAAAAATGTTGTAAGGACTTTTATAAATTGCCTAAAAATCACTTCACCTAACACCGGAGGAAATATACCTAACCTTCACCAAGATTTTTCAAAAAACATTTTCGCCTCCTTTCCTCTTCCTTCGTGGACTTAAGTCTGATGCAAGAGCCCATTTTTGTGCTCCAGACAAGCAAGAGTGTTGTGTCACCGAGAAATGTCATGTTTAATGTAGCTTCACTACATACCTTCAATGCAATGCCCTAGAAAATCCAGCGGCACCTGCGGCCGCCGAGACTCGGAAGCGGGGCGGGTGCGCACAGCCAGCAGGAGCGGCACGCAGGCCAGCTGAGGATTTTTCTTCTGCCACCAGGGCAATGGCTCCTGCCAGACCAGCCCGAAGATACCTTACTTCATGGTCTCCAAACTTAGTCCTGAAGCCTTTAAAATGTACTCCTCTGAGGATGAATATACTACTCAGTGTTCCTCTTCTTGAAGAAGAAACAGAAGTTCAGTAGTAACAATATTTTCCTGGTATTAATGACTCGCTCACTCAAGATCCCACACCAAATGATAATGTCTGCCTTCCAGATTACAGGCACTAAAGCACAGAAAGGTTTTAAATCACTTGCTCAAAAAAAAACACGCCATGACAAGGGACGGAGTTGGGACCCGACCCCGCAAGGCCTCAGTCCTCGCCACGTCACATGGCCTTCCACAGCCCAGCAGCTCAAGGTTAAGGTGCACTGCAAAGGACAGCAGCACAAGTCAGGATGCAGTGACCTGGACGACACTCAGTCACAGACGTGCAAGCAGATCAGTGACAGGGTGACAGCACGGGGGCAGGGTGAGCAGGACAGAGGCGAGGCTCTACAGGGCCGCATGCATGTGCCGCCAGCAGGCACTTCCTGACCAGCACGGTTCACTCATTTCTTAGCACCATCCTCTACCTGTGCGGCACCAGACGAACACAGAACGCGGAAAGGGGGGCTCAGAGACGTGCAAGGAGCACCAGAGCCCGGGACCAATCGACCACCGCACAACTTCCCTTCTCAACCCTCCACGGCTGCAGAAGCTTCTCTTCCCTGCTGTGTGTCCTTTCTGCCCAATCTCATCTTCCAAATCAACGCTTCGTCAATAGGTTCTGCAGGCTCCCTGCACCTCGAGTTTCACTTTTGGCACTATCTGGAGAGAGGGGAGGGAAGCGTGCCGGGGGTGCCGTGAACAGAGCAGCAGCACCCGGTTCTGCCCATGAGGTGCCACGTGGCTCCAACTGCAGAGTTCCCGCTCACACTGCAGGCCTTGGTCACCACGACAGGAGTAGATTCTAAGAGTTTTTCTTTAGAGCTGCTGAAGGACCAGGAACGAGACAACCCCTGGATAGTCGCACACTGGAACCTTGACTTTTCCGCTGCTCTGAGAGGCGGCCACATACCCTTTATCTCGCACTGTGCCCCCTGATCACCTTCACGAGAACAGCCACGCTCAGGGCGCAGTCCTCACGGGCTTCCTGAATGCCTTCTCATTCGCCGATCCTAAAGACTGTCAACCCTGACTTTCCTTCCACTAAGACATTTGCGATGTGAAAGAGAAAGTAAATTCATCTTCATGAAAATACCATTCATTCCATTCCATGTGTCCCTGAACAATTAGTAAGATTTTGTCAAGTTTCATCTATATGCCCATCACTTTGCTCACATCAATGTCTTGTATTTTAATCACCTCATCTATACGTACCATGTGTTCTTCTAAGGGGGGAAGCCATTCAAAAGTCTTATTCCTAAATCCATGTAGGAAAAAAACACCCCAATACAAAACAAAAACAAACAAAAAAATAAACAAAACAAAAATAAAAACACAACCAGGGGAGATGAGGGGGGAAAAAAATCAACTCCCACCCTTGCTGGCCTCAAGTTGATTACTAAGGCAGTAACTTTTACTAAAAGAAAAGGAGAAGAATTTTTTTCTTCAACAGGGACTTAAGATTACCAAAGCACTTTTAAAACATAAAAAGCTGGCAAGTTTAAAAGACTTCCAAACTGCATCTAGGGAACAGGAGTTTATTTATTTGGAAGTATATGCTCTCTGTGGTTCAAAAGAACTATTTAAAAATTACGAAATTTAACTGTAATTTAAATTATGAAATTATTCCCAAGAGCAATTTCCTACATTAATATGTAACATCATATTCCCAAAATACATTTTTGTGGTTATCTGGTAAATATAGTAATATAAAATGTCTGAAACCAACTACAAAACAAACTGCAATCTTAAGAATTATAACCTTTTGCTTCACTGTAAGATTAGTAAATGCTAATTCCAATGCTTAAAATAATTCTGGAAAAAAAAAAGATGCATGGTCACTAATGATACTTAGCTACGGTTTTTCTCAAAAATATTTTATAAAAATCTACCACCCACTCCACCCTCCGTTTCCTACCCACCAGAAAAAAACACCCTATGAAATGTGTCATCATGCTGACTTAAGTGTTTCTTCACTTAGATTTAACTACCCCCAGCGACCTAGGTCTATGCATTAAGTCTACTCACACAGTTGAGGTTGATGGGCAAACAGCTGTCCTGTATCTCGAGACACACATTAGCCTCCTGCCTTCCCTAGCCTCATAAGCAGCTACTTAAAGTCTGAGTTTTATGCAAGAAAACATTGTAAAGCCTTCAGTGTTTTACCGCAGCAGACTTCAGATTCATTCCTGTAACACATTTAACATGAAACAGAGTTGAGACAGTTAAAATTGACTGTGTACATTTTAATTGTCTAAAATTTTAAGGAGTGCTTTCACTATTATAACTACATAAAGAGGGCTATTAAGATAAAATTAAGAAATAAAAACATTTCACTTGCTATTTGACACCAACGTAAAATACAGCAATATGTAACTTTACCAGAGATTCTTCTTCACCTGGCCCCAGGCGAGGTGAGCAAGAATTATTTTTTATATAGCCATTCATAACCCAAATAAGCAAAACTAGGTCTTTTTCCACTTCTCTAAAGTTTAATTCATTTAGCATGAACAGCCAGAACTAAAGAACAACCGTTACAACCAGACAGTCAATGGGAATGACTCCAATGGCCCCAACAACATCCCCTGGGACCCTCTTGGGTAGGGAGAATGAGATCCTTGCTCCTGTTCCGACCGAAGTAAGAGCCAGGTTTTCCGACATTTACTATGAACGTTTACAGCACATTTACCCACAGATTCACATTTCTCTAGTACCATTACTGCTACAGATTGATCAAGTGTCAGAAGGCTTGTCTGGAAAACAGAACTGCATCCGATCAAAATGTCCTGGGATACACACGTAACTACTTCCCCTACATGTGTCGCATGGGCATCAAATTTCTACAAAAAGTTTTAGGAAATGCTTTGGCATCAAATTTCTACAAAAAGTTTTAGGAAATGCTTTAGCACGTCACAGAGTAAACTTACTATTTATAATATCCACATGATTTAGAAACACCACGAGAAGTACATCCCAATTCTTAAATCTCACTAACGTTTAAAGTATTAACACTGAAATAAGGTACTATACATTTGTTTTGCTGTAAAAGAGGCATGCTTATACTCTCCTTATACTGTGCAAAGAAATGACTTAGGAAGTAATTCAAGCCTCATGAAAGCTGTAACTTTACAGAGTACCTTTCACACGAGCTGAACCATGTGTTCCAGAGTGTCCCCCTGCTGCGGCAGAACTTAAGCTTCCTGAGGGAGTCTACCATCAAACACAGCCACTAACGAGGATGGAACAAATCTCGGGCTGTACCACCCGAGTCTGCTTTCTGGCTGAGCCCGGTGCAGGAGGCCCGTCCTGGCGGGTTTACACGCACGCTTACTCCTCATCCCACCCTACGAGGTGGGCGCAGTGATGACCAACTCGGTATAGATTATGCAACATGAGGAGTCTCAAGACGCTAGGAACTTGTTGAAGATCACAGAGCTAAGAGGCAGAGACAGGCCTTGCATCCAGACGTACTGGCCTCCAAAGCCTGGGGCTTCAGGTATCAGCTAAGATCACAGCAACAGCAGTCCCGTGTCCTGATGAGCCACACCGAGAACGGGAACCCGGACGTGGCTCCCCACGGGAAGGGTGGTGCTAATGAATGAATGCCACCGTGCAACCAACGGGATGGCTACAAGTTCAGGAAGATCTTTTGTCACAAGACGTGACTGTGAGAAACCTAGAGAAAAGTCACAAAGGAACGCGTTCTGAAGGACCGTTCAAGAGGGAAACAGAGCGGGCTTATCTCACATGGTACAAAGCACAGAATCTGCAGCCGCACGTGCAAGTCTTGGAAGACGGGTTCCAGCTCAACACGAGACCCTCTCGGAAGCGAAGGAACCCAACGGCTGGAGCAGACGCCCTCCAGACCACGGAGTCTGCGCCGTTCCGTACTTGAACCTCAACCGCCGCCGCAGTGACCAGGTCAAACACAATGACCGTGGCAAGGTCAAACTCACTGTGGGTGCAGGTCTCACAGGGAATCGTGTGCGCCGAGTCTCAAAGTTACTTCCCCACACACTGCTTATTGTGAAAGGAAAAATAATAATGCTTTAAGTGGAAGAACCTGGCGGATACCACCTGAACCGCAAGATCAAAAGTGAGCATCAC
Organism: Mustela erminea; assembly: GCF_009829155.1. Lineage (NCBI taxonomy): Eukaryota > Metazoa > Chordata > Mammalia > Carnivora > Mustelidae > Mustela > Mustela erminea. The sequence continues at coordinate 1,374,178 of NC_045618.1, read as the reverse complement.
CGCTAACGGGACAGGTGGACATGCTGCCGCCGACACGACGCACGGAGGAGCACACATCGCCAGTGACACAGCCCTGCCAACGCCACAGCCCCTAAACTGAGTCACAAGGATACGCCAGACAAGCCCAGCTTGAGGGGACTCTGTCAGTAAATGGTCACTCTTCACACAATGCCAAAGTCCTAAGAGACAAGGAAAGGGGAAAGAAATGCTCCTGACTCAGGGAGAACAGAGAAGCATGCTAAGTAAACGCAGTAAGGGATTCTGGGCTGGATGCTGGACTGGAGAAACATCAATGAAGGAAGGACATGTCGGGAGAAAGGGAGAAATCCAAAAGTGGACTGGAGTAGAGAATTCTATCGGATCAGTATTAAATTTCCTTTACTTGGTAACTGAACTACCGCTGAAAATCCAAGACTGGCCTTGTCAGAATATGTAAATATGACGTGGTAAAGGGACAGGATGCACACTACCTATGGTCCCACAGTCCGGAAAAAAATAATATAATAAAGCGTAAGAGTGAATGTGGCAAAGGGTTAGCAGTGGTCAAATCTTGCCAAGGAGTATATGGGAATTATCTGTATTATCAATGTAACTTTCTATAAATGTGAAAATAAAACGTAAGAAAAATAAATATTTGAAGCTGATGTTCTAAAGATTCTGAATACCTATCAAGTGGGTCATTGTCCCAATCTGATCTCTACATACTCGAAGCCCAATCCGACAGCAATCCAAAGTCATCTGACCACCTAGGTAGTGACTTGTCATAGTGCTCGGGTTTATGACATCCAATGGTGGGTGCTGCGTGACACGTGCCATCCACACTGATGACAGGTTTGACTCCATGGATCTAAGCCCTGTGCATGTCCGCCTCCTCCCGACCATATCAGCCTGCCACAGCCTTCCCCAGACCACAGCACGGTGAGGGAAACAGACCTCTCCCACCGAGCGACTGCTCTTCAATGGGGAACACAGCAGAGGGGATGCCCCCTCGCTGAAAACTCCACGATCAGTTAACTTCTGCTTACAAAGCAGAACCAATGGAGGAGATGAGCGACCAACAACATGCAAGAAAACAGTAGAATAAATGTCCTTCCCCAAACAAATAAAACTCGATAATGCCAATAAAACGCTGACAAAGCACACATTCACTACAGAGCACCTGGAAAGACAAGCTAACAGACGTCAATCACGGAGAAGCTAGCCAGCCCCCAAATGGGTAATACGCACACACTGTAGTGGCGTGAAGTCATAAAATAAAGAGGAAGGAGCAAAGAAAACAGCGAGAGGGAACATGAAAAGTGAGAACGGCCCCACGCGCGCCCACTGCTAACACCCCGCTCGCCTTCCTCCCGGGTGCCTGGCCTATTTCTCCCTCCACGTTCCCCTTCGGTTTAGGCCTCCTCCGTCCTCTAGCTCGCCTACTGCAGGGTCTTCGTGAGACTCACAGCTGTGGGCACGGATGACTACAGCAGGACAATCCGCATCTTGTACCCATACTCCCTTCCCCCTGCTTGTCAAGAGGCACAGAAGAGCAGTCTCTCTGTTGGGAGAGGTCGTACAACAGTTGGCTTGGGAAAGGAGTGGAATGATAGCAGCATCACTAGCTCACAGTCTAACAAAGAAGGCAGGGAGTGGAGGGGTAGAAACCAGCAAATTTAGAAAGTCAAGGCGGAGCAAAGATGACCAGGGAAGAAGGGATGAATTTTAGTCTCTCACAGTCAGTATACTTCCCATCAGGCCGAAGCGCCCCGTGCACAGTATTTACTGTTCTTTAGCTAATTCCAGATCAGCTCTGTTACAGAGCGTGGCCTGCTCTGGGGCAGGCTCCCTATCAGATTAATCCCTGTAACCCAAAAGGAAACACCACCTTGTTTAAAGAAGGCACTTAACAGGCCCTTACAGATGCCTAATGTCAAAACAGGCAAAGGTACTTTATCCCAACCTCCTCCCTGTGTTTGACACCATTTTCTCACGCAGCACGTTTGGAAATCCTCTGTCCACCAATGTATGCACTAGCTTTCGAAACCTTCCTCTGATCTCAATTCAAACTCTAGCCTCTGAATGCTGCAGGTTGATGCCCTTTTAATAAAAGAATCAGAATAATCCACCTTGTGAAAGATGATAACTCAAATCTAAAATTTAAATCAATTTTGAAGCCCAAATCCCCAATTTAAGAAATACGGGATGTGAGGGGAAGGTGGGTGGCTCAGTCCATTGAGCATCTGACTCCTGGTTTTGGCCTGGGTCATGATGTTGGGGTCACGAGTGCTCAGTGTCAAGTCTGCTTGAGATTCTCCTTCTCTGCCCACTCCCAAATAAATAAATCTTTAAAGAAAAAAAAATAGGTAGCATAGAATGTGTCTGTGGACATTTGTATATATACATACACATCTGGGAGGGCATGAAGCGAGTTTTCAGGCATCCCTTGATTCTAAACTGACTCTGAGCCACAGCGACAAGGAGATTATAGCATACATTTGTTAGTAAATATTACGCTTCATTAGTCATTAAGTCAGACCAACAGAGCCTGCAGCTGAATTTCCAGCAAACTCCTATCATATATATATATATATATATATATATGCATATATATAAAATGTCATAAGCCTTTACCTGTAGCTTCTTATGTAGACCCTTCTCAGACCACACTATGTAACTCCCAACTCTCAGAGAGGAGGTGCTGTAGAAAGAAATAAAAAAGGCTCCAAAAAATAAAACTTAGTATGAGGTAGAGATACAAAGGGGTAGGGGACAGAAGTACTGTAAAATAGCCACAGTTCAACAAGCCCATCTAAAATTCAGCTTATTCTTCCAAGAGAGTTTTAAATAAGGAATACCATTTTAAGAAGAGGTTTTATAGAGATCAAAGGTAGTAGCTTTTCTCGGGGAAAGGGAAAAGACAAGGACTATAACAAAGGTATAAAGAATAAGAGAATAACAGCTGACAATTCAGCTTTTTCTCCAGGACAAATTTTATCTTTTGGTCTGTATAAGGTTTTTCTGTCTTCCCTCCCAAAACTATGAGACGGAGACTGACATCTAAGCGAAGCCCCAACCACTAGGTTTCTGCACGCATGTGCACACACAGGCTTGCGTTCAAACATTCACGACGGCCTTATTTATGCCAGTAGGCGGTGGCACGATCCGGACGGTGTCCACTGGTGAGCGGAAAAACTGTGACACATGCGCGCCACGGAACGCTACTGAGCGAGGAAAGAAGTGAAGCCCCGACGAGCGGGCCACGCGGCTACGTCTCCAGGGCACTATGGCGTGTGATGGCCTGGCGTGTGATCCACATCAGAGGAAATGCTAGAAATAGCCACCAGACAGAATGGAGGCCCAGGGGCCAGGCGCCCCCCCGGCAGGCGGAGCAGTAACTGCAGTATATACATGTACACGATGAACGCAGACTGGCAACAAAAAGGGACAAGTCAAGACCATTTAATGGGGGGCAGGGCAGTCTTTTCAAGTGCCAGTGGTAGGAAAACCGGATCTCCACATGCCAGGGAATGAAGTTCGACTCTTACTTTATACCACGTACAGAAATTAACTTAAGATGGATCAAAGACCTCAGCATATAAAGTAAAAAACTCCTATAAGAAAACATAGGGCTAAAGATCGGACACTGGATTTGGCAATGATTTCTTAGATATGACACCAAAAATACACGTAACAATAGATAATTTGGGTATTATCAAAATAAAAATATTTATCCATCAAAGGACACAATCAACAGAGTAGAATGCCAACCCACAGAGAGGGACGAAAAACTATGTGCAAGTGCTACTATTGGGTAAGGAATTAATATGCAGAAAACATAAAGCACTCCTACAACGCAACAACAAAAAATCCAGCCCAGTAACCGGCAAAGAACTTGCACAGGCGTATCCCCAATGAAGACATACCAGTGCACAACCAATAAATACACAAAAAGATACTCCACATCACTAATCATTAGAAAATATAAATCACAACCACAGTGAGATACCACTCCACGCCATCCGGACAGCTATCTTCAAAAAGACAAAGGAGGGGCACCTGGGAGGCTCAGTGGGTTAAGCCTCTGCCTTTGGCTCAGGTCATGATCTCAGGGTCCTGGGATCGAGCCCCAAATTGGGCTCTCTGCTTATTTTAAAAAGCTTATTTAAAAAAAAGAACCACCAAAAAGAGAGAACTTCAAATAGTGAAATTCACACAGACACAAAGCAGAATAGTAATTCCTGAGCAGCAGGGGTGGGGAGTTATGGTTTAACGGGCACAGAGTTTCAAGATGATGAGAAAAGTTCTAGAGATGGACAGCAGTGATGGCTGCCAATCAGTGTACATGCATTTAATACCAACCAACTCTACACTTGAAAATAATTTTAATGTCGTATATATATATATATATATATACACACACACGTGTATGATATATATATATATATATATATATATACATACACACACACACACATACATTTTAAAGATTTTATTTATCTATTCATTCGTCAGAGAGAGAGAGAGTGCAAGCACAAGCAGGGGGCGTGGCAGGTAGGAGAGGCAGATTCCCCACCAAGCAGAGAGCCTGCCGTGGGACTCGATCCCAGGACCCTGGAATCATGACCGGAGCCAAAGGCAGCGGCTTGACCAAATGAGCCACCCATGCGTCCGTAAATGGTATATTTTTATGTGTATTTTACCACAATAAAAAATAAGAGATAAAAGAAAAAAAGAAAAACGGACCAAGCTAATGACAGATGTTGCAACAGGGATGCTGGTGACAGTAGGCAAACTGGAAAGACCACATCAGAATCCGTGATTCCATTCACATGTGGAGAAAGAACAAATCTACGGGAAAGACAACAGGTCTACTGGTTGCTGAGGACTGGCACCGGGAATGGGATGTGTTTACAAAGAGACTTGAGGGATCTTTCCCGGCTAAAGGAAATGTTCTAAGTGGAGTCTGGTAGTAATTACACAACTTTGTGAATTTATTTAAAATTACTGAATTGAACACTTATTCAATGGGTGAATTTTATGGTATATAAATTAGAATCATTAAAAAAAAAACTACCATACTTTCTTGTGTGGATCCAGATAAACTAGTGTTTACACAAACTAGCTCACCCTTCTGGTGAGAATATAGAGTGGTTCAACTGTTCTCTAGAACAAGTTTAAAAGACTAAAATATAGTCTTCGACCCAGAATTCCTCTTCTTTGAATCTACCCTAAGAACATCATCACGGCACACTGTTCTGACAATAAAAAGATCAGTTCCAAAGTAAAAACGCAGGCTGGTGGTACAGACTCCGGAGCTTCCTGGGGCAGCACCGCGTGGCCATCAGCCCCGACGCCCTCGCCTGCCAGCCTCTCTCAAGCAGCGCTTCCGCTGCAGGGCCCGTTTCCAACGCACACACAGCAGGCATTCGTATTTTAAGTGAATAAATAACTGCACGGAAAGATTTCACAAAATGAAACTGTGATTCCTCCAAAAATTAAAAATACATTTGCATGTGCATAGGAAAAAAAGCCGAGAAAGATATAAACAGAAAAGACCCACTTTCACCTCTAGGTAGCTAGATTCTGAGTGAAAAAAAATTTTTTTTGGTCTATCCATTTTCTAAATTTCTAATAATCAACATGTATTATACGTCCACAGCTGAAAAACAGTTTCAGCATTGGAGCTGCCTCAAGCAGTAAGGTGTAAGGCTTGGTCTTTGGAATGGGCTGCTCAAGTTCTACGGTTACATAAGTCAAGGGAGTTTTAAAAATGTACTTTTTCAGTAAGAATTCAGCCCTTCCTGTGAGCCAGCCACTGTACTAGGCTCTGAGGAACAGATAAAACAAACCGAAATCCCCACATTCACAGAAGTGGAAAGTCCGCTGCCAGATCCTCAATAAACCTGAGAATGATGTGGAGAAGATGACGAAAAGGAAAGGAACTATGGCAGAAAGATCACAGGTTTCTCAGGAAGAGTAACGGTCTGCAAACAACAAAGGGAGCCAGAAAAGAAGGAAAGGAAGAAAAGGAAGTCCTTCTTCCTCTATGGTCTTCTCTCATTCTCTGCACCTGTCAGAACTTCATGTCTTCTTCCCTTGTATCACTAAATATTTTAATCCTGAGTCTGTTTCCCCAGGGTATCATAAATTACTGCCATAGCACCTAGCAGGTGCTAAGGAAATCTGTGGACTATTTGTCAGTGTGGCTACCACCACCAACCGCTCGCAGGGCTAGAAGGTTAAAAATAACAAACATAAAAAGAAAGCACAGTGTTCGGTACACCACGATTTTTATCTGTACCATATCCACATCAGAAATTTCTGTATAAGAAAATTAAGAAAGGTAAAGATAGAGTGACTGATTAATAAATCTCTACCCCCCCCCAAAAATTCTGATTTTGAGCTCACAGGAAATCAAAGAACCAGAGGACATGAACTCAGCGGAAGATGGGGAAAAGGCATGGTCTCATCCTCACAAGGACCCTAGAGCGCTGGAACTCCACCAGTTCCATCATCTGAAACTCACTGGGGTAAGGAGTACTCCGTCTTACCTCTCCCAGGAAGTTATCTGAAAGTGGCCTTGAGATCACAACCCTAAAGTTCAGGAAGATCAGGAAAATAACTCAGATTTACCACGGAGCTTCCCAAACAATCCTGGCAGTTTCCCCACCTTGAATATCTTCTCTTCTCCAAGCAAATCTGAACGGCAAGATCACGTACTGGTGTCAGACTTGAGAAATTAAACAGAGGCTCTGTCACCTCACCAGCTGTGTGACTTTTTAAGTTGCCTCTCTATGCGTCAGTATCATTATCTGTGAAACACAGACAGTAACACTCGGCTCATAATAACTGCTGTGAGGACTCGAAAAGTTAGTATGGGAACAAAGGGAAACTTCCTCAAGTTGATAGAGTATCTACAAACTTCCTATGGGTGGCATCATACTTGATGGTGAGAAACTTGAAGTTTCCCCACAAAGATCAGGAACCGGCAAATACGTACCCTCTTTTCAACATGGTGCTGAAAGTACTAGCTAATGCAGTAAGACAAGAAAAAGAAATAGAAAGTATACAGATTACACAGGCGGAAATTAAATGGTCTTTGTTCACAGATGACATGCCTGTGCGGAAAATTTGAATCAACTACAAAAAACCCTCATGAAACTAAGTGGTTATAGCAAAGTTGCAGGATATAAGGCTAATATATAAAAGTCAATTGCTATCTCATTCATCAGCAGTAAATTTAAAATTAAAAACACAATACCATTTATATTAGGATCCAAAAATGAAATACACAGGCAGTGTAAATCTAACAAAACACGCATACAACCCATATGAAGAAAACTACAAAACTCTGATGAGCAAAATCAAAGAAGAACTAAATAAATGGAGAGATATTTCATGTTTATGGGTAGGAAGACTCAATATTGTCCAGATCAGTTCTTCCACAATTAATCTACATATGCAATGAAATCCCAATCAAAATTCCAGCAAGTTATATTGTGGATATCAACAAACTGATTCTCAAGTTTATATGGAGAGGCAAAAGATTCAGAATTGCCAATAAATGCTTGGAGGAGAACAAAGTTGGAGGGCTGACACTGCCCAACTTCGATTTAGTATGAAGTTACAATAGTCAAGCCATATGGTATTGGGTAAAGACAAACAAACAGATCATCAGAATAAAAGAGAACCCAGCAAAAGACCCATCTCAATATATAGCCAACATAGCCAAATGATTTGCTCAAATGACTGAGCAAAAGCAAAGACAGTCTTTTCAACAAATGGTACTGGAGCAATCAGACACCCATATGCCAAAAAAATGAATCTAGACACACACCTTACACCCTTCACAAAAATGAACCCAAAATGTATCATGGACCTAAATGTAAAACACAAAACTACAGCCCTCCTAGAGGATAACGAAGGAGAAAATCTCACTGACCTTGGGAATGGCAATTACTTTTTAGATGCAACACCAAGTGCATGATCCACGGAAGAACAGCTGATAAGCTGAACTTCCACTGTGTGAGAGGCAATCTCAGGAGAAGGAGTAGACAAGCCATAGACTGTAAGAAAATACTTACAAAAGACACATCTGATAAAGGACTGATCCAAAATATACAAAGAACTCTAAAACACTGGGCCAAAGGCCTTACAGATACCATAGTAAAGATACAGAGATAGCTTCCACATCATACATCAGGGAAATACAAATGAAAACAGTGAGACAACACTACACACCTATGAGAATGGCAGAAATCTGGACCACTGATGGCATGAAATGCTGGCAAAGATGTGGAGCAACAGGAATGCTCAAGCTTTACTTATGGGAATGCAAAATGATACACCCACTTTGGAAGAAGACTTATATGGTGGATTCTTCAGTACCAACTACTTTACAATCCAGCATAACAGTCTTTGTACGTAAGCAAAGGTAAACCTGGAGGTTTGCAGCAGCTTTATTCCGACTGATAATAACTCTGAAGCAACCAAGATATCTTTCAGGGTGGATGGATCAATGAACTATGACCCATCCAACAATGGAATATTAGTCCGTCCTAAATAGAAAGGCGCTATCAAGCCATGAAAAGACACGGAGGAAACTTAAACGCTTATTATTACTAAGTGAAAAAAAGGCAATCAGAAAACACTACATGCGGTGTGACTCCAACTGTATGACATCGTAAAAAAGGTGAAACTATGGAGACCACAAAAAGATCAGTGTTGTCGGGGGCTGAGGATGAGAGAATGGATGAACAGAAGGACTACAGGGGATTTTCACTGCAGTGGATACTCTGTGCAATACTATAATGATGATACATCTCATGTTGGCCCAAACCTACAGAATCTACACTACTAAGAGTGAACGCCAGTGGACTCTGAGTGACTATGACACGTCAACGGAGGCTCATCGCTGTAACAAGTGTACCACTCTGGTGGCGGATGTTGGTAAGGGGGGAGGATATGCATGTGTGAAGACCCCGGGGGTACGCAGGAAATTTCTGTAACTTTCTAGTAATGTTGCTGTGAACTGAAAGCTCCTCCAAAAATATTAAACCTTTTTTAAAAAGTTAACGTGTCTGATACAGTGTCCATGTGAGTTGTGATCACTGCGTTAGTCCTCCTAATACTGCTGTCACCGTTTCTCTGCATAGAAGCCTCTGACACCTCACACAGCTCAGAGTCACACCATTCCCACAACCAGAATCCTCTTTAGCACCTCACGAATCCCAGGAAGCCGGAACTTACTAGGTAAGTGGGAAATCATGTGGCACTCCCCAAACCAGGAAAACGTCTGAGGAAGCCAGCTAAGAGTCTCTGCTTTCATTACTCTCTACTTCACCATTTCAGTTACCCCTTTCCAGGAGAAAAGAATAAAACTTTTGCTATCTAAAATTTAAAAAAAAGAAAAAGAAAAAATAGAAGAAACAAGAAAAGAAGGCTGTCACTGCTATAGTCTCAGACATATCTAACTTTCAAGACGTGCTTCAGATTTTACTTTCTTAGAGTTTCCTGATTATCCTCGCTCACAGTGACCGGTCTCCCTGCTGAGTTTCTACCGCAATCATTTAAAACAAACCACAGTCTGGCACTCAGTAATCCGTAATACTGACCTACAGGACACAGAATATTCATGTCCCCCGATTTCTTCCAATAGTACAGGAACTGAAAAGGATGGGTCTTTCAGCACTTTAGCAAAGTCACCTGACTAGGTGACTGGGTCAGTCCAAGAAGAATTTGCTTATTGAAACTATTATTTTAAGCAATTAATGAGACCTTTCCAGTGTAGGTTTTCATTTTAAGTAATCTGTCAAGAATAATTTTTCCCACTAAAACTGATTTTATTTTATAAAGTTCTATAGCTACTGGGATTTGAAAAGAGATACACTATATACTTTTCAGCAATTACCTAAAAAATTAAGGAAAATTATTATGTATTCTATTCATCAACACTAAGTTATACATTCTTTTCAAATCATACATTGTTTGATTACTGTAATATATAACACAAAATTCATTAAATCAACTATTAGTTTGCATTTTTATTATTTAAGAAAATAGCAAAAGATTATTTTGGATAATATGGCAAATTAAAACTTTTGAGAGCAGGATGGAATGTCCTACCTCTAAAATACATGAATGGTAAAAACAACACAAAACAAAACAACCCACAAAAACTCCTGCTTTTTTAACAGACAACTATGAATTTTAATTAAAAGTGTATAATTACATTAGCTTCCAAGTCCAGTTATAGATTCAACCATTTCCAAAACCAAATATTTACCTATATTTTTGAAAGTTCTATCCATCTGATCTTTTTCTTTTAATACCACATCCTTTCCAAACTATGGAGGAAAGGCTTTTTTATTTTTAATTGAATAAAGGTCATTTTGCCTTAAAACATGTTGGAAGGGGTGATGGAGAGAGATGAAATGAAGTGACATATTTGAAATGAAAGTGATTCCAAATCAACTATGACTCCATTTACCTCAGTATTCTTTCTACAAACAATCTGCTGCGGTGTTTAGCCTGTTGTGATACTATAACGTCGGGTGCAAGAGAACACACACAGCCCATCCTCCGTGGCTTACGTCCCCTGTGTTCACAGGCTCGAGCCTCCTACCCCGGCTGAGAAAATGCACACGGGGGCCTCCAGGAACAGCCACGTGAAGGCCATTAGGATTTCAAAAGGCTCTGATAAAGCGCGTTTGCACTTTGTCTAATCTTCCTCTCACACAGGCAGGTATTGAGCTTTTATTAAATGTGAAGAATGCAACAGCTTTGAAATTCAAAACCAACTATGTATGGAAAACTTTCCCTACGTCTCATTCTCTGATCTTCTTCTATTCTGGACATGCTAAAGTGTCTCACACATTTGTAGTGTTCCAAAAAACTGTCAAAATGGTTTTTTGAGAACCCTTAAAGCAGTTTTAGACTCGGGCAACAAGTTTTGAGCACGCCCTGGAAGAAGGAACTGCACATGGCTGGTAAGAGGATGAAATGAAGTGGTGTGGGGGGAAGAGGGAGGAGAAGCAAGGGCCGGCTGAGGAAGGCTCCCGGCTCAGCGGTCAGGATTGGAAGGACTTTGGCCCAGCGCACCTGAGTTCAAAAGTGCGCTGCCGCTCACCGGTGAAGTCTGCCCTGCACAAATCACACTAGTTAGCCTTTCCAAAGTGTCCCACTTGTGAAGTAGAGGGAACAGTGCTTACCTACTCCGGCCGTAAGAGAACACTTAGCACAGAATTAGCCAGTAGTGTTACTCATCCTAGGAAGCTGAGAAAGTTCAAGTGGCAACAAGGCACTGAAGAACTGTAAGCAGAGAAAAACAGACACAACCTCGCAGTGAAGAGTGGATTGCAGAAAGCCAAAACTGGAAGGGAAGAGGAGCCGAGGCTGTTTTAGTAACCGAAATGAGAAGCCATGGACTCTAGAGCCTATGGATTTAAAACGGACAGGAGGGAGAGACGGCAGGCTCAGGCCGTGGGGTGTGCGACTCTTGATCTCAGGGTTCTGAGTCTGAGCCCCAGGTTGGGTGCAGGGACTTAAAGGTAAAAACTTGGGCATCTGGGGGGCCTAGTTGGTTAAGCAACTGCCCTCAGCTCAGGTCATGATCCCAGAGTTCCAGGACCGAGTCCCACGTCGGGCCCCCGCTCAGCTGGTCCTGCATTTCTCCCTCTCCTCCCTGCCCCTGCCTCTCTCACTGTCTCTGTCTCTCTCCAATAAATAAATAAACAAATGTGTTTTTTAAAAGGTAAAATCTTTTAAAATAATTGAATAGAATCATTAGAAGGTGGAGGCTCACCGGGCACGAAGAAGGAGTTAGAACCAGAGGCGGACCCGGCTTCTGCGCACCTCCCCTTCTCTGGGCCAGGAGGGAAGAAAGGATGGTAGGATGCTGCGGGGAGGGTGAAAGCGGCAGTTAAAATTTAGCCTTGCTGAGTTTCACGTACGTATGGAAGAGAGACCTTTGTGAGCTGGATGGACACGCGTTTCAAGATTACAAAGCAATCTGGATTTAAGATACAGATCTTAGAACCATTACTATGCACAGGCAGTTAACTGAAGGTGTGGTGCTGGAGGTCACCCAAGGACAGCCTGAGAAGAATGTTAGGTCAGAATCCTACGAAATTTCAATACTTAATGGTTATAAAGAGGAAACACTTGCAAAGGACAGACATCACAAAAAGAAGCCAGAGCAGTATCACTAACTCATGGGAAGAGCTTCAAGAAGAAAAAAGTAGTTAACAGTGCTAAATTTCACTAAGACACCAAGTACACACTCAACAAAAATCCGCTGGTGGGGGAACACGGTGCTTATTCTGGGGAGAAAATGTAAAAGCATAAAGAAAGATCGATGGATCTGCTCCTTTCTGTCAAGAAGAAGAAGAAGAAGAGGAAAAAGAAAAAAAAGTTTCAAGTTCATTTTTTTCTAATGACATCCAAACACAAAGTCAAACAGGTTCCCAGACAGGAGTTAATAAATGAGCCAATTCCTAGAAGTTGTCAATAAAAAATACTTTCTAAAACATTTACCTCCTTTTTATAAAGAAGCCACACACGAAGAACACCGCAAAGCCGTACAGCCCCTCTACTGCACAGAACAGAGAGACCTGGTCAATATGAAGCTGCTAGTTCTAGGTTCTCTCCAGCTTCACCAACTGAACGCCCATTATAATTTTACCTCATGTTATTAGACCAAAGAATCCCTGTATTCCCCTTGAATGGAGACTAACAACAGACACTCTGAATGCATTTAATATTCCCTCTTAGATCACTTTTCCCCTAATCCTTAATGAATAAAATAGAGCTATCACTATTCTTAGGCCTCCATATTAGCTCATTTAAAGCGTTTTCTTCTCCCACTAGAAAACTGGCTTCTACGCTGAATGAAACCTACACACTGAAATGTTGCTACTCCCTAATGCTGTCAATCAGAGAGCATCCAGCCTTCACAGGGAAGATGTGCTCTCCCTGAGAGCCCCAGGAGAGCAGGGGGCCCTCAAATGTGACCCACAGCTAAACCTGCGAAGACTTTAGCTACAATCTTTATATTTACAATTATCTTCTTTTCTATTGTAGCAACAAGATCCATCTGTTAAGATTGAAAAAAAACTAAATACATTTTCTCAAATTCAGAACAAAGGAAAGATTTGTGATATAAATACTTAAGCACCAACATAAATTGTAAATATTCAAGTGAAACCCAAACAGTTGTTCTACTCATGAATGAAGAATTTACCTATGTAAGTTCTGATACAGCCACAAAATTTAAATGCATGTAAAATGTGTTTCAAGGTAACTATTTCACTAATTACAACAGATGAGTTTCAAGCCCTTCTCTGCCACTCCAAATATGAAGAAAAACCCAAGGGTCTAGAAAACTCAAACTGTTCACCTGTTGGCAAACAAAACAGCATTCCCCTGAAACAACACAATGACCAACAACATTAGCTCTGCAAGTTGGAGACACGATGTTATCAGTAACTGAAGAAACACTTCACAGAAAATAAACAGAACTGCAGCTGTGCTCAGCCCCTCTGCATCAGTGAGAGCTTCCCCACCATTTATCACTGCCTCCCTTTCACCAGTTAAACTAGCATTTGTCTTGAATTTTGCTTTAAAGCAACTTTTCAAGTTTATTATGGAACATCAGTTAACAAGTTCATAAGCTGAGCAGGTACCGCCGAGCCCACGGAACACACTAGCTGTCAAAAGTACACATGACCAGCTGTCACCGCCAAACAGAGCGCTCTCAAAGACAAGAACAACACGGTCTACACTGCTGTGTGAGCGCTCGGTCACAGAAAACCCATGAAATACTGAAAAGGTGTTGATGTACCATTTTAAAATGTAGATCTACAAATACTAATTCTCTTTCTCTACCATATAAAAAGCCCCTGAGATGCACAGTGACAAAGGCTGTCCACACCTGTTCAAAGGCAGGTAACCTTAAGTGGTCCTACTGCAGCCCTTCTCTAAAAATGTTTCTGATAGAAACCGTAAGAAAATACTTCTCCCAATACGTGCTTACTAGAAGCAGCGCATACCAGAAAACCTGGGCTAAACAGCAAGGCGGATGTGAAACAGGAAGCCCCGTCCTTACTGACAGCATAATAATAAATAAAATATCCAACCAAGATATAATCCCTCACTTAAGCAGGTAAAAATTTTTCCAATTTCCTTCAGCTGGTTTTAATGACCAGAAAATGACTTTATATTCATCTACATCTTGGAAAATGGGGCTTAAAATAGGTTATTAGTTTAGGCAAAAAGGAATCACCCAATCGGAGAGCTTCAGAGGCACACTTTAATAGCACACTGAAGGGGCTACCCCTTGGACAAATCTTGAAGCACATCCTGTTGGTGAAAATATGAACTGGTCTAACCTTCCTAAAAAGCAATTTGGCTACTGAAGGCTTCATATCCTTTCATCTAGGTCAGCCCACTCCAAGAATTTTTCCAGAAGAAGAAAAATCTGGGAAAAAGGAGGAAATATTTTTAAAGTACACACAGAAGTCTGTTTCACACAATGCTATTTACAAGAGTGAAAAAAGAGGAACAATGTCAATGTAATACAGGCAGAAGACTAGACCGATTAAGGTCCTGCTGACTTGGGAGAACTGTACAATCACAAGAAAACCAGTTTTAACAGACGACATAGTTTAGTGAAAGAACAATCTAATATAAAACCGCACTTATTTACAATTACGGGAAAAATACAAGAGTCTGGCGAGGTAAGAAGAGGGAAAAACACAAGAGCTGCGCGCGGTGACTTTTCCTAAGTTCACATCACTGCTGTCACCGCGGCGGCGTCTAAGCCGGAGCGGAGAAGCGCGCACGGAAACCCGCGCAGCAGCCGGCAGCCGCGGCCCAGCACCCGCAGCTGCGGGCTCGACGGCTGCGCCGGCTCGAGGCTGGCGACCCCGTGAGCTCCGAGCACCTTCCTCTGCGGACGAAAGCGCAGCAGCGCGCGGACAGCGGTCTCCGGGGACCGGGCGGGCCGCGGGACCCGCCGCGACGGTCTGGCGCGTCGGGAGAGTCGGAGGACTCAGAGCCGGTCCTGGCGAAGTTTCCGGCCCACCCGCAGCCCCGCACCCGGACTCCCGGGCCCACGTCTGCAACGGACGGGTCTGAAGGCAGCAGCCGGCGCGTCCCCGCGTGCGGCTCGGAAGAAGTCAGCGAGCCCCTGGCCCCGGGATCCCCGCTGGCCCGCCCCGAGCACGCCGCGGGTGAGGGGCGCAGGGGGAGCCCGGGGCGCTCCGCAGGGGAGCGGCTGGGAGAGCCCGGGGCGCACCGTCATGGGAGGGGCTGGGGTGAGCCCGGGACACACTGTAGTGGAGGGCACCGGGCTGAGTCCCCAGCACAGCAGTGGGGAGGCGGGGTCCTCGGGGGGGGGGGTCGTCGGAGTCGCGGGGAGAGCCCGGCGGCCCTGACCGCCCTCGCGCCCCAGCCGCCCGCCCTCGCGTGGGCTCAGCGACCCCCGAGCTCAGGGGCACGCCCCGTCCAGGGCCGGCGGCGAGGAGGCCGGGCCGGAGAAGCACAGCGGGGCCGGCGCCGGAGACCCCGGGCCACAAAGTCAAGTTGATGCTCCCGACACCTATTTCCTGTCCAAACAGCCCTTTTGTTCTGCTTCCCTGCTCGCCGTTAGTGGCGCCTTGCGCAGAAAGAGCACGGTGACAGAACCTGGCGACACAGAAGCACAGAGGAGCAGAAGTGCAAGAAAAAGGAGAATTAGGAGATCGGAACAAAAATCCTACCACCGAAACCTCCACAATTTTCTGTTCGCTTCCCCTCAGATTAACTTCACTTGAAGCTGTGCTCCGCGGCAACCGAGCTTGGCCGGCCAGCCCCGCCCCCTGCGCGCCTACTGGCCGCCGAGGACACGCCCCGCCCCGCGCCGGCGGCCGGCCGCTGCGGTTGGACGCGGCTGACGTCCGTCATTTTAAAGAACTTTTCCTGGCTAGCAGGTTAGGCGGCGGCGGCCGAGAGCCCGGGGAAGCTGTTCTCTTAAAGCGACAGCCGGCGCGGTTTCGCTTTCCCAGGGCGGCGCGCCGGCTCGCTCTTTTGTCTGCGGGAGCGCGCGCACGGCGAGGCGCCGGACCCCGGCCGGCCGGCCCCGGGGTCCCCCACGGCGCTCCTCCGCGGGCCCTGCAGGCGCTGCCCAGCCGGGAGGGCGCCGGGGAGTCGGGGAGGACACACTGCTTCAGCAGAGTTCGCGCCTTCTCCGCGGGCGCCCCGCGAAGTCCCGCCGACGGAACGGAAGCGCGGCCTCCTCCGAGACGGAAAACCGGCGCCGCCTCCGCCACGGCGAACAGCCCCGGCTCGCTCCTGCTCGCGCCATCGCCCCGCGGCCGCTCCGTCCCCAGCGTCGCCGCGGGGCGAACACCCGGTCCTCCGACTCCGACCCTCCCCCTCCGAGGGCACCCACGCCCCGGTCTGACGCGTCCGCCCCGGGGGCGCACAGCCACCGCCGACCGACCGCCCGCCACCGAGGAAAGGCCGCCGGCCGGCCGCGCGCCGTCGGTGAGGCTCCGGGGGCCCTGCTCGTTCGTTCTCTCCTTTAATTCCGGCGGCGCTTCCTTAAGGGTAGGCACGGTTTGGCAGCCTCCTCGGGCGTCCACGGACTTAGGGGGCGCGCGCACACGGGCGGGGAGACCCTCGGACAACACTGGGCGACAGGAGGTGCCGCCCGCAGAGATCCGAGAGGCCGCCGCACGGGCGCTCCGGCTGCAGGCCGGCCGGGTGCGCTGCAGTCCACCGCGCTCCTCGCGCGAGCCCTGCTCGTGCCCCCGCGGCTGGCCGTCTAGTCCTCCGACGCTGACCACCAGCCCGCCTGGCGCGGAGCTCGCTCCGCACAGTCCAGCTGTCACCTCTACCAACATTTCAGCCGGCTTATGAACACAAATCCAAAACGCAGTGCTTCTCAAAATACTTTCAATACGTTTACATAAAAATTTCTAAAATTGAATGTATAGTTTTCAAAGTTCAAAACCTTGCAAGCATTTTCCCGGAAAGAAAATCTGTATATTAGAACAACACAAAGCCAACAAACTTGCCTTGAACACAAAGCGAAGTCTGTAGGAGACTGAAATGCACGTAACTGCAAGTGGACACGAATACGGAGGAACACCCAAGTGGCCGCGCATCTGCTCGGCGCTTCCAGAGGACACACAGAAACGGCCAGTTCAGAGAGGCCCGGCCCCAAGACGCTTTTTCGCGGCTCTGAAAGCCCAGCACTCCACGAGTCAAGTTCGGGTTTTCTTCCCACTGTGAGGACACTCTCCCAAAACAACACTGGAGGCAGAAGAGGGACGGAGCGAATAACAGAACACATAATATGAGTTACAGCACAAAACTCGGAGGGAAAGGGTTTAAGATGGCCAAAATTTGACAGGGCCACAGCAAAAGAGATGGCAAGCATTTATATATTAAACTTTGGCAAACACAAGATTACGAGACAGTTACAGGAACCAAAAAACCTTTGCTCCGATATCAATGTTTCACTTCAGAGTTAATTATTGGTATACATTACATACACGAAAATAACACCAGGCCCACTCTCAATCTGTAACAAATACAGATGTGGTTATACCAGATTGTTCACAGATCTCTAGGACCTGTATGAAAGAACTTCACTGTGATAAATATCATTTTAGGCGGCTCACAGGATAAAAATAAGGGGATTTTATTCTACTTCTAAATCAGTAGCAGAAGAAAACAGCAACAACAAATGAAAGCAACGCCACGACTGAGATTATTTGAACACAATATTGCTTCATAGGAACAGGAAGCCTGCAAAAGTTCCAAGGCTCGCTGATGGCACGTGACAACACCGCCTTTTGAACATCAAGTATCCAAAGGACGCAGTGTGTATTCTTGGAGGGGGATGAGCTCAGAAGCCTTCCCAAACCCATCAACTAACCATGAGGAAGATAACAAGCCAGAACAACTAACTAGGTCTCATCTCACTTTAAAAAGACCCTCTACAAGGAATAAGTACCTAGACTATTAGGATTAACTTTTGTAGGTACAGAACAGGGTGAAGGCGTCCTCAGAACTGTAAAGGACTGAGAACAGCTCACACTACTCTCCACACAACAGAAATTAATCTTTGGCATCATCCCTGGGTGCTAACAGGTGGGTTTATGCAGTAATTGATAAAAGGCCCAGCCTGACATTCAACAAAGCATGACCAGGTCACTAAAGATTTGGTCCCCAAACCAATATCTAATGGAGAAAAAAAAATTTAGAGAAATATTTCCCTGACAAATACACATTGCTTACAAAAGTGAGGCATGTATTTGAGTTTGCAACTCCTGCCCTGTGCCTGCCAATTCATTAAGGGAGAACACCACAAGGGGAGTAGGGGAGCACTGGGGGCAAGAGCAAAGGGTAAGGGCCCATTCAGCAAAATTCTGAGCACAAAGGAAACAAACAGATAAAGCATAAACCAAGGGGAGGTACCTTTCTATAAGACAATTGCTTTAAGTCCACAGGGATAAACAAGGTCACCGACAAATGTAGACTGAAAAGGAACATGAATCACAATATCGAGACCAAAGTATAAGGAAAAAGCATTCCCAATACTCAATTATTAAGACTTAGTAGCCATAAATTTTCCTGTGCCAAGTAACATACCCCGCCAATCTAAGTCAACTTCGAGACAGAGAGAGGTGATGGAAGAAAACAGACTGGCAGACTCTAAGTTCCCTCCTCTCTCTTAGCAGCCAAAGCTAGAAAGAAATAAAAGATGAAAAAATAAATGATCCACTCTATTTAATAAAATTTATTTTTATATACCTATCAAAAGAAAAGCTGCTTTTTTCAACAGTCATGGAAAATCTGTAAAAATCATAGTCACAGAAAATGAGCAATTTTGAAAAGAACAAGCTGAACAGGTAACACCCTCTAACGACCACACAGTAATGTTCAAACTTAACAGAAGAGTTTATGAACCCACCAAACGATCAGAACGCCTACTGCATGCTGGTACTGCTACCTGCTGTGGACATCATGGTGCACTGTCCTGCCCACTGTGGAGACTTAGGGTCAGACCACTGTTGTCCCACAGCAATGTCATGGGAACCATGAGTGATTTGCATGTTCTCATGGCCACATCACAACGTTAGTTAAATTAATTGTCATAACATATTTTACTTAACACAAAACATATAAAATAGCATTACTTCAATACGTAATCATTTTTAAATTGAGATTTTACTCTGTTTTTTGTAGTAGAAATCCAGTCAGTTCATATTATGCTTACAGGATCATTCAGACTTGGGATATTTCAACAGCCAGTGGATGCTTAAATTTACATCTCCTCTGTCCGGTACAACAACCACCAGCCACATGTGGCTACTGGGCAACTGGTATGTACGAGCATGACTGAGGAACCGAATTTTTTATATTACTTAATTTTGATGGATTTAAATAGCGACAAATGGCTATCTGCCAGCTTGGATGTAACAGCTCTAGCGGAAGAAACCCAGAAACAAATCACTTACATTTAATGAACTGCAGTTATTACAAGTGTTTACACAAGAATTGTCCAATATAAAATGAGTAAATATAGCCAACAGAGGGTTTAACCTCTTTTCCAGCATTAGGGAAGGATTCTTCAAGGAAATCACAATTAAGCAAAAGGGCACAGCATATGCAAAGGTCTTGAGTGGAGAAAAACTGGAAAATACAGTAGAAATAATGAAGGGAAGTACTAAGGGGTTAAATCATCTTAAATTATTTGTAGGAGACTGATTTGGGTCACAGAATCCAAATAGGGTAGGAAGGCAGAGAAGTCGAAGCAGCCGGTTCTCCGGGAAATAATGTAAGTCCCCCCAAGGAATCTTGCTGGACCCGCACTACTCAATGGATGAACCCTGGTCATTCTACGCCGCTGGCAAATCCTAAATCAAGCCAAGCTCTTCTGTCCCGTTTGTGCTAGCAGTACCCTTCGCTTGAAAAACTTCCCCTGGCTCTTTCTTGATCTCAGAACTCAAAATCACAGTGCCGAATTTTCCATAGGAGAAGCTTCAGGCTTGAAACTGTTTACAAGGCAATTTTCACAAAAAAAAATTTGCAAAAGAAATTCAGTGTGCCATTGTTTTTTTTGTTTTGAATGTTCTGACAGGTCCAGGATTTGCTTAAAGAAACTCCCCAAACAAACTTGGTTCCACCATTAAGCTTAAATATTACATCCTCACAGAAACCTTCTCAGAACATCCAATTAGCACGTTCCAATCTCTACTGGCACATCATATTTCTTTCCTTTTTAGCACTTGTCAACATTTGAAAACTCTTTGTTCTTCAGTTAGCTTTCCCAGAGACTCTGAACTCAGTGAAAGCAAAGGCCCTGTGTGTTCACCGAGGAGGCCTCAGCACTGGGCACAAAGTCCAGGCAGCAAAGAGCAACAGCAGCTATGAGGGACAAGTAAATAAATACAGATATTTATACATGTCAACATTTAAGGAACATAGCTGAAACTACATGCAAAAAAAGAATTTAATGACACTAAATATTTTTATTATACATAAAACATTAGCTGTAGATATAAGAATTTTTAGGGGCACCTGGGTGGCTCAGTCATTAAGCATCTGCCTTGGGCTCAGGTCATGATCTCAGGGTCCCGGGATCGAGCCCCACATCAGGCTCCCTGCTCAGTGGGAAGCCTGCTTCTCCCTATCCCACTCCTGCTGCTTGTGTTCCCTCTCTCTCTATCAAATAAATAAATAAAATCTTTAAAAAAAAGTTTCTAAATTTAAAAATTCAAAAACACCGGACCCTAAGGAATCAACTAAAAAACTTGAGAACAAAGCAACAGCCAAAAATCTGGGGAGGAAAAGGGAGGGAGACATAGAGTAACAAAATGAAAACACATTATTACTCCCAATTACTAAAACAATGTGCACTAGTATCAAATCATGAATACTGACTGAATAAAAGCTAGGAATCAAGTATAAAAATATGTTTTTAGTATATAAGAAAGGTAGCTTTATTTCAAGGCACCAAGAATAAGATTTTGGTTAATGGGGCTAAAATAACTGATTAATTATTAAGGAAAAGTAAAGGAAGCTATTTCACTTCATGTATCATGTCAAAACAAGTCCCAGAAGAACAGAAAGAGATAGATGTGAAAAACGAAAGCATAAAAGAACTAGAAAAAACAGTTATCTGGGCAAGGAGAACCCATTAAATATGAAAGCAAAGGAGGAGGCATAGAAAGGTGGTATTAACTTAAATTTCTTAAAAGGTAAAAAACTCAAGTTAAAAAAAATAATAATAATACCCTAAGCAAGTAAAAGGCAAAGAGCCAAGGGAGATATCTGCGGGATGTGACAAAGGGCTGCTATCCTAAATATTTAAAAGAATAAAAAGGGTACTGCAAATATAGAACACCGACCCAAGTGAGCAAAAGACAAATTAGAAGATACAACACCCATCTCCCCATTCATCATCATATTAAGCTAAGAAATGTATAATCAGTCTTATGAAAGGAAAGACAGTATTCAAGTGTTGGCAAAGATAGGGAGAAATGTGTATTCTCTCCTCACATTTTTTGTCAAACTTCATACAGATTTGGTCAACTTTATGTTAGTTAAATTTTTTAAAAAAGATCTGACAATATTTATAAAAAGACAAAAAAATGTTCATGTGCTTTGACTCAGTTACTGTAAGACAGTCTGAATCCCAAAGAAATGAGAAATATGTAGAAAGACTTAGTTAGCTCTTCCCCACACTTGAACAGTGACAGGAGGATGAAGCAACAAGTGACACATGACAGGAAGGCAAAATGCTGTGCATCCTTACAGAATCTTATGTATGTGGATGTAACTTCTGCCCTGAAGTGAGAGATAATAAACCAATAAACCACTTTGGATGACAGGTTCCATAAGGAAATGAAGCAGAGTCCCAGGGTCAGGGAACTTGGTCAAGGCCTCTCTGAAGCCGTGACATCTGAGCAGACATACAATTGAATGTGACAGGCAGAAAAGCACAATTTTAAGGAAATAAGCGTGGCATGCTCAAGAATTCCAAAAAGACCAGTAGAGCTGGAGGTGCTGAGTCAGGGGAAAGCCGGCAAGGCTGGACAGGCGAGAGCGGCTGCATGCACCCGACAGCCACGAGTCCTGTGTGGCTGCCTATTCGGCACCTCAAACAGGGCCAGTCCCGGCGCACTGTCAGTGGACAATACATATTGGATTTTGAAGACAGTTTGAAAAAAGTTAAGTGTAATAGCCCATTAATAATTTCCTATGCTAATTACTTATTGAAATAATAATATCCTGGGATAAAACATTATTTTTTTTAATTTTTATTGTTATTTATTATCAGGATAAAATATTATCCCCTGTTTCTCTCTTTTCTTTTTAATGTGGCTATAAGAAGGTTTTAAAGATTTATGTACGTGGGAGCTGGCGGGGAGGCGGTGGGGAGAGAGAATTGCAAGCAGACTTCCTGCTGAGTGTCCAGCGCTCCGCGGGGCTCAATCTGACAACTGTGACATCATGACCTGAGCCAGAGTCGAGAGTGAGATGCCGGACTGAGCCACCCAGGTGCCCCTGACTATCAGAAGATCTTGTTACTTATGTGGCTCCCATTACATTTCCACTGGCCACTGCAGGTCTAGGGTAAAGCTGGCCGAGTAAGAAGCTCTCATTTCATTTCATGTGTTGTGAAGTCACCGTTGGGTACTGAGCCTCGAATTCACCCACTGAAGGGTCGCTCCACCACAGGAACAGCGCAGACTGCAGGAAAACGACAGCCGAGGCAGGGAGGCAGGGAGACGGGTTAGATGACAGCTCTTACCATCCAGGATACCGCAAGGTGTTGAGACGGATCATATTCCGGATAAGCTTTGAAGGCAGAGGCAACCCAGAATCGTTCAGAATCCCACCCCCAATTTCTTAGAATGTACACAAACTGAAAGACTCGGGGTGTACCTGCCAAAACTTTAACAACAGTTATTTATTCTCTGTAACCTTCTATTCCTTGTAAAAGTGGGGGGGTGGGGAGGATGCCACACCATAAACACATTCCCCTTAAAACAAAACTGAGGCTTTTTTTAAAGCTTCTAAGCAGGATAATAAAACAGCCGGACCAAAACCAAGCAGCCTGCTAAATGTGCGTGCGAGCTACCCATGCCAGTTACAGCAACAAAGCTTCTGTACTCCTGCACCTTCAAAACAAGGTGTTTGAAGCCGTCTATAAACTCCCATGACTTACGCACCACCGCTTCCCGAAATTAACGCTGCCCCGGCGTGGTCAGCGCCTGCTGCAGGCCCGGTCAGTAACGCGGCTCTAGGAGCACACCGGTACCGCACTCCCAAGTCTAGGCTGGGGAACTACAAAGCTCTCAGAAGCGTGCAGAGCGTATCCTAAAGCCCACCACACGTCCTCCTCCAGAAGTGTGCAGGTCACCCTCCAAGTCACTGCACAAAGAGCACCTCCGTCCTACTGCTCTTCCCTGAAGGCTCTGCCCATCGATGGGGGCGTCCCCTAACCAAAGTGTGCAAAGCTGTAAGGACAGACGGAGGGCGCGTTCTCTGACCGGTGCTAAGGAAGAAGAGAAGTTGGAGGGAACCCGCCAACACGACAGAGGGGCCGCGCACGACGACGACTTAGCCTACACAACCCAGTGCTTTCTGCACTCACACTTAGGCTGGCACTGAAGTAGATGGCAAGGAGCGCCCGACTGCTCCCGCTGTGACCTCCAAGGAAAGAGTCATGCTACGGGAATCCGCGTTGGTGCCAGCGCTCGCACACTGTGAACCAGCCGCGGTGGCCCGCACCCCCTGGACGCCCCACACCTGGCCTGGCGCGCTCGGCTCCGCGCCGGCGGGAGCCCTGGCAGGCGTGCGCCTGGGGCGGGAGCCCAGCAGCGCGCACCGGGCCCGGTCGCCGAGAGCTGTGAGCGCCCAGAGCATTAGTCACGTGGGGCGGAGGGTGGGGAACAGAGCGCGGGGCCGCAACGAAGCCCCCAGCCGGGCCCGAGCGGACAGCACTCCTAGGCCGCAGTCCCGGCGCACGCACGTACGGGCGAACCCGTGTCTCCCCTCCCACGCGAGGCCGTGATAAACACCCGGCACCGGACGCACCGAGGTGCCGGGCGAGGAGGCCGGGGCACGGAGGCGGGGAGGCCCCGGCGAGCGGATGCCGGCGGCGGGCTGGTGCCGTCCTCGCGGCGGGGGCCGCCGTCGCGGCTCTTCTTGCCACCCGGTCTCCGACCAGCGTCCGCTCCCCTGCGCGTTCGGAGAGGACCCGCCCCCCGGGACGCCCCCTGCCCCTCGGGCTCCCCCTCCGCCGCCGCCCGCGGGCACTGGAAGACGCTCAGGGAGCAGAGTGTAGAGGCGACCTGTTGCAGAAACGCAAAGGGCACCCTTTGCAGGAAAAGAGCGTTTTTCCCCTGGAGCGCTGGCCCGTGCGTCGCAGGCAGGCAATGGACCCCGGGCTAACCTCGCAAGCCGCCGCAGCTCTGTCGGGAAAGCGAACCCCGCCGAACCCTCGCTCCCGGCCCCAGCGCCCGACGCAGGGCGGGCGCCCACGGCCCCCAACTTCCAGCGCGCACCGGGTCCCAGGGAGACCCCGCCCGGCAGCCCAACCGCCCACACCCCGGGAAGGGTGGCTGTCGGGGACCGGGGTGGGGGCGCTCGGGACCCCCGACCCCCACACCCCGGGAGGGGCGGCTTCCCGGGGAGCGGTGGGGCGCTCGGGACCCCTCCACACCCCGGGAGGGGCGGCTGCCGCGGAAGGGGGTGGGGGCGCTCGGGACCCCCGTCCCCCCACACCCCGAGAGGGGCGGCTGTCCGGGAGAGGGGTGGGGCGCTCGGGACCCCCCCACCCCGGGAGGGGCGGCTGCCGCGGAAGGGGGTGGGGGCGCTCGGGACCCCCTCCACACCCCGGGAGGGGCGGCTGCCGCGGAAGGGGGTGGGGGCGCTCGGGACCCCCGCCCCCCCACACCCCGAGAGGGGCGGCTGTCCGGGAGAGGGGTGGGGCGCTAAGGACCCCCGCCCGCCCACACCCCGGGAGGGGCGGCTGCCCGCGGGGTTGGGGGCCTGTGGGACCCCCGCCCGCCCACACCCGCGCCGCCCGAACGCGCCGTGACAGGAGGGACCGCCCCACCGGGGCCGCGGGCGCAGCAGGTGGAGGCCGGCTCCCGCCACCCCACCCCCCGCCTGTCAACTGCTCGGAGCAGGGGCGGGGGGCCGCGAGCGCAGCCCCCGGCCCGCCCTGCCCCCCGCCCGCCGCCCTGGCTTCCGTCCGCCCGCGGGGGAGCGCCGCGGCCGCGCCTCAGCCGCGCCTCAGCCGGTGGGGGAAGGGAGCGGCTCCGGCCCCCGCGCCCCCCGGGCCCCGGCCCCCGCCGCGCTGCTCACCTGGCGGCGGCCCTCCCCGCCCGCCGCGCTGCCCGCCGCCGCCGGTCGCCGCCGGAGAGTGGGGACAGGTGAGGCCGCCGAACCCCTGCTCGCTCCGGCCCCGCCGCCGCCGCCGCCGGCCTCCGTCCGCTGTTTATTAAACTTTTCTGTTTGGTGGTTCGGCCTGTGACGCGGCAGCGGGCCGAGCTCTGCGATTGGCCGGCGCCCGGCGCTGACGCGGCGCCCCGCCCGCCGCCTAATTATTACCGGCCGGGCGGGGCCGCGGGGCGGTGCGCGGGCTGGGGGCGGGGTCGCAGGGCGTGGCCCTGGCTGGGGGCGGGGCCTGGATCCGCGGCGCGCGGCGATTGGCCGGCGCCCCGTGCGGGGGGCGGGGAGGGGCGGATCGCTGGGAGCCGCTTCCCAACCCTCGCCGCCGGGGTCGACCGGGCACAGGCGCGCGGGCCGGAGGCACTTGAGGGCGTCGCGTTGTGTGGCCGTGGGTGAGGGTCCCTGTGCTTCCTCGCGGGGCCCGGCGAGCTCCGGCCCCGGACTGCCGCGTCGGAAAGCGTGCGTTCCGCCCGCCGGCCTTGCCCCAGGGAGCTGCGAGCCGGCCGCACGTGCGACCCCGGTCCCCGGCCGGCGAGCGCAGGGTCCGAGCTCCAGGGGCGCCGCGCCGCCCGGTCCGGAGCCCCGGCGTGCGGAGGGGAGCGCGCGCGCACGGTGCCACGCGCACGGACGCACGGTGCCCCGCGCCCTCCGGAGACCCGGGCCGGCCGAGCCGTGCGGGCGGCGCCCCAGCGGGAGGCCGAGGTCGCACCCGGAGAGACGGCGGGCGGGCAGGTAGGAGCCGGCCGGGTCTGGCCCGATTTAGATCTGACGTTTCATTCGCGGTGAATTGTTTGCGTTCAGCGTGATGTTCGGAAAATACCGAATCGGGACCATCGTACCTCCGCTGCCGAGTCGAGCCCTTCGGTGCTTGGAGGGAGCATCTCCCCGCCCTCCCCGCGCTGGGCCTGCTTTGGGGAGGGATTTCGGTGGGGCCGGCAGCGCGAAGAGCGGGTCTCTGCAGACCGACCTCGGGGTAAGAAGCGGCGAACCGCGGCGAACGTACCGGCCGCGGGGGTGGGGGGTCTTCAAGGAGGAGCGGCCTTGGGGTTTGGCAGCAGAGAGCGTAAGGCCTGGCCGTGCTGGGAACCGAGAGCAGCAGTGTCCCGCTGTCCTGCAGAGGCAGGCAGGTGGGATCCGGGGTTTGAAGAAGTCCGATGTGTGGCGGGGTGACACGTGTCTAGTGTGGAGCTGAGCCTGGCATCGGCAGGAGGACGGGGACAGTCCTAAGCGGAGCTTGAAGGAGGCAAAGGTGCTGGAAGGGTGTCGTTAACAGTCATTCAGATTTGATTTTAAACACAGACCCGCGAGTGGTGGGTTAACCCAAGAGAAGGGGCTTGTTGCCCAAGGGTCTCATCTCTGATCGTGGAGACCAGGTAATACTGGAGACTAGAGAACGTATCAGGACCAAGTATTCCGAGTCTTGAAAGCCAAATTGAGTACTTGGGGGGAAATGGGAAGCCATTGGGAAGGGAAGGAAACCGTGGATTATAAGGTCGTGGTGGGCTCCGCTGGTACCAGGAATAATTTCGCAGCCTGAGGTCCTCTCAACTGTGCACTGCCCTCTTCTCACTGGGTAGTAGTATGGAAGGATTTTAGGATTTGGTCCCCGGCCAGCCTCCCTACTGAGACGCGGTTCTGGCTCAGGGGCAGTGAGCCATACCCATGTTCTCCCTAGGTCTCAGTTTTCTATTAATGCAGGAAACATCGGTGAGTAAAACAAAGAGGCCTGCCCTCATCCATGTCTCATTCTAATGGGCAAAACATGGAATAAGCGTTTGTGTTGTGGGTTAGGAGACGGTGAGAGGTGTAGACAAGAAAACGTAGGCCGGGTCGAGGACGGGGTCAGGTTGCCGTGTTAAACACAGAGATGGGTATCGGCATGGCCGGGAAGGTAAGGTCTGAACAGTTGTGAGAAGCGAGGGTCTAGTCAGTCTGAGGATCTGGGACAAGAGCTTTCCAGCCTGAGATCCGTTAGGCGGGGGCTGGAGGCAGGCCCGCTGTGTCCACAAGAGTTTGTGGGTGCGTACATGTCAGTTCTCTTAGGTGGGTGCTAGGCATGGAGCCGCTGGGCCATGTGGGGCTTCTAGCTGTCCTGGGAACTGCTAGACTGTTCTCCCAAAGGGGATGCGCTGTTTTACAGTCCCCCTGGCAGGGAGGGAGGGAGGAAGGATTCCTGTCCCTCCAGCCCCTGGCGACCCCTGTGAAGGGCGGTCCTCCTGATGAGAGTTGCCCTGGCAAGAAGGAAGTGGAAGCTCCTGGCTGGGATTTGCATTTCCCTGAAGCATGTCTTTTCTTGTGCTTATTGGCCCTTTGTGAATCTTCTTTGGAAAAATGTCTGTGGAGAGCCTCTGCTCATTTTTAAATTGGGTTATTTGTCTTTTTAATTTGGGGCTGTAAGAACTCTTTCCGTATTCTGAGTCTCCTATCGGATACATAATTGGCAAATGCTTTCTCTCACTTCTGGTTGTCTCTTCCCTTGGTTACTGATACCATTTGAAGCCTAGAAGTTTTTAAGTTTGCCTTATCCTTTTCTTAAGTCCCGCCCTCCCCAGCATCCAATTAGTCACAAATTTAACCGATTCTGCCTTAGAAATATCTCTGAAATGTTTGCCCCCAAAGGGGCAAAGTTAGGATGCCTCTTTTATATGTCAGCACACGCCTTACCCTCCTTCTGCAGTAGAACTTACCGTGTGAGACTGGAACTTAACCAATCTGTGTTTGCCTCCTCTCTGATCAGACCGGAAACTTGTTGTTCTGAACTTTGTTTTTGTTGTTGTTTTCCATATTGGAATGAGATGAGGGTTGTAAATCGATCCTTTCCCAAACCACCAACCAAGAACCCTGACGAATGTTTCAACCTCCCCTTCCGCCTGGTTTCGCTTGAGGCCTCCTTTATCAAACAGTGACGTTCTGTACACAGCAGATTTTATATCTGGGCTTTTCCACTTTCCCTCTTACTCTGCCTCAGTCATACGTCTGGTTTTAAGGAAGACCCATGGTGTGTGACCCCCATGACCTCAGGGGAAGTTTTGGTGTCCAGTGGAATCTGTCCCTCCATCTACCATTGCTCTTTCTTTTTTTTCTGGACTTGACTGGGAATTCTGATCTGTTCATGTTCCAGGTTAACTTTGGAATCATTTTGTCAGTTTCCTAGAGATACCCTGCCAGGATTTTAAGTGGGATTCCACATACGTAAAACAATTTGGGGGAGCAGGGAGAGAAATGTGTGTCTTCACAGAATTTGGGTGTCCCATCAAGAGGTCTCAGGGGTTTTCCTTTTTCATTTATTTAGCTTAAAAAAGGCACTCAACATATTTTGTCCTTAGTTTTATGTAACCGAGTGAAATATTAAAGAGGAATACACATAATCCCATAGTATTTCTCACTAATAATTCATTTAGGTATATTATGTTTTGTTGATACTGTAGATAAAATTTCATTTTTCTTATATTTTCAAACTGGTCATTTATAATATATTATAATCACTACTTAATTCTGTGTATCTGTTTTATACCTAACCATTTAACTGATCTTCTAAGTCTTTAAAAATTTTTCAGTTGATTGCTTTGTTTTTATCAAAATAGTGTTTTCCCTGTTACTTTAAAATCTATATACTTTTTGGGGTGCCTGGGTGGCTCAGGGGTTTAAAGCCTCTGCCTTTGGCTCAGGTCATGATTTCAGGGTCCTGGGATCAAGTCCCACATCGGGCTCTCTGCTCGGCAGGGAGCCTGCTCCCCCCCCCCACCCCCCCCACCCCCGCCTGCCTGCCTCTCTGCCTACTTGTGATCTCTGTCTGTCAAATAAATAAAATCTTTTTAAAAAAATCTATGTACTTTTTGTTTTATGTCTTACTGCTTGCAACCAGAATTGTCCACACCAAACTAATTAATATTGACAATAGATGATACTACGAACTAATTTCCGACAAATGCTGATTTTTTTGGAACAAACACCTTTTTTTTTTTTTTTAAGATTTTATTTATTTATTTGACAGAGATCACAAGTAGGCAGAGAGAGAGGAAGGGAAGCAGGCTCCCTGCTGAGCAGAGAGCCCGATGCTGGACTCGATCCCAGGACCCTGAGATCATGACCTGAGCCGAAGCCAGCGTCTTAACACACTGAGCCACCCAGGCGCCCCGGAACAAACACCATTTTTAAAAAATGATGCTAAGGAAGTAGTTTTGTGTCTTAGAAATGGCTGTTGAACTGTATGGATTTTCCCCATCTGTGAAGACCATTGCGCAGATCATTTTCGTATTTGGTCTGTAGTCACAGAGTAGCAGATTGATACTTAAGCTGATTTTTTCCTTACACTTTCTATTTTCATCTTTATCTGGGTGATTTAGCCCAATCCATCCATGGTATCAAGTTTGTTTCCATTCAATGGTTCTGAACTCCTGTCCTACCCAGGGTAAATGTTCTTCTATATGCTCCCTTCTGCACTAGCTCCAGGATACTTTCTCCCCCCAAAGGATACTTACCCTAGAGTGAGGGATACTTACCCTAGAGAGAGAAAATGGGGAAAAGCAGAACGTGCAGCGGACTAGCAGAGGACCTGCCAGGCGTCTGGCTGTTGGCGTCCCGGCATCCACGGCGGTCCGGTCTTCCCCAACCGTGCTCTCTTCTCTCCCCCTATGCAGACAGGAAGGGATGCCGTTCAGATACCCTCCATCAGCAGCAGCCCTGGGGTCGGGGACGGAAGCAGCCATCCCTCCTCCTCCCCGGGGCCAGGGTCCACCTGCTGTGGGATGATCAGGTACAGGAACGCCCTGCGCCCCTGGGCAGTCCTGAAGGCCAGCCTGCTTGAGGCTGCCAGTCCTCTCCATGACGCTCACGATCTCCTAAATCCTAAACACACGTTTCCCAGTGGGAGCTGGGCTGTCCAGCAGGATTCTTGGTAGCTTTCTCAGTCTCTGCATGACTCATGGGTCCGCTCAGGTGTTTTGCTCCCTGTTTCATTGATTTTGATCAGTTTTGCTTATTGAAAATGGTCTATTGCATCGGGATCTGCGAGCGTGTGGGTGTCCACCTGCCCCTCAAGTCCCACTGCCTCCCCACACTAGGATGCGACATTGCCTGCCGAGACTCAGATCGCAAACCGCAGTCCTGAGGGCCCTGGCGGGGCTGTGGACAGCCTGCAGTCGCTGATGCTGCTTTGTGGGCCTGATGGGGGCCGCAGACTCTCTCCTCAGAAAACTGCGCTGACCGTATGTCAGGTGTCAGGTTTTCGGTCCAGGGGAGAAAATTCCCGTACCTTCTCCACACTGTCTGTGGCCCATGGACGTGTGTCCAGGAACTCCACAGTCAGAAGGACACAGATGGCTAGTGGCCTTCTGTGATCAGTGTGTAGAGCCTTCTCTAGCACGCTGACATCTTGAGACAAGCATGTATCACTCTCAAGTCGGGGAGGGTTGGGCCCCACGGGAGCAGAGACAAGGAAGTGTCAGTCAGAACCACTGGCCGTGCCCACACTCACACCGCCCAGGGCCAGCCGCTGCATGTCCTCCCTGCTGCCCTGGCTGGCAAGGCCCTGCTTATCAGAGGATGCAGTGTTTATCCACTTTACTACGATTCTTTATGAGGCCATCCTGATTATTCAGCGCTCAACTTACCTGACTTTCTTTGTTATGACTTAATACAACTGGGCTGTTTTCCCGGCCTCGGTTATAGTGCTCAGTTTTAATTCATAAATTGGTTCCTGGATTTATACATCCGTCTTGGTTCCTTGGCTAATGTGAGTCTGCCTGTGAGAAATGAACCTGATGACAAAGGTAGCCTTTGGAGCTGCAAGGTGGTTACCGCTTCAGGATGGGAAGTGCTGCTCCCGTGAAGCCTCGGGGGACACCCCACTGGCCTCATCCAGGCAGGAGGTCCTAACAACACCCGTGATGGCAAAGATGGCCACTCTGGGCACCTAGCACTCTCCTAAACCCAACCCTGTATCGCTTTTCTTCATTCTACTGGTCATTGCTAGGCTAGGCTCCTAACTCGAGTTCAAAGGGTCATCTGTTTTTATTATCATTTTTAAAACATACGTTCTTGTATTTATCATTTCTACTCTTTTTTTGTAGCTTCCAATTGATTTAAATACTTTTCCTTAATTACTGTTTTCCTAATAGTCTCATGAGGACATTTCTCCTCTTCTCCTGAAACCATCCAGTGGATATCTGTCTTCTTGTCATCTGTCTGATACTGAAGCTTTGAGGACAGTGAACTCACCTCCGAGCTTTTCCCGTGCAGGTCCCACACTGATTTCCATATTGGCTTTGTCTCTCTTCCACGAGGCTCCTTTCATTTGTATTTTCGGAATTTTTTTTTTTTAAGATTTTATGTATTTATTTAAGAGAGAGTGAGAGAGAGAGCACTAGCAAGGCGGAGAGGGAGAAGCAGGCTCCCTGCTGAACGGGGAGCCCGACACAGGATGCGATCCCAGGCCCTGGGATCGTGACCTGAGCTGAAGGCAGAGGCTTCACTGACGGAGCCTCCCAGGCGCCCCTCAGAATTTACTTTAAGCCCGTCTCGGGCTGAGGAGCTGTGCGGAAGAGGACACGTGATAGCCAAACGCGACGTGGTACGTGGGATGGGCTTGGGGAACAAATGGAGGGCATGAGCTGAGGAAGACTGAACCAGGCACGAGCCACAGATAGGGGTAACGTGTGTGTCTGTGTTTGGTTCACTGATTGGGACACGTGGACCGTAAGATGTCACCGGGGTGGGGGTGGGGGAGTGGGTGTGTGGCATGTAGGACCTCTCCGTACTGTCTTCGTGCCTTCTCTATAAATCTAAAATGAAATTTTTATTGAAAAACCAAACCTCCCTAGCCCCTGAGACACCCATCAGAACCTGTCTGCGAAGGGCTCCTGTGCGGCAGGGGCAGGCTTTGGCTGGGCCCGGGGCCAAGAGACCTCACTCTCAGCCACTTAGTGAGCAGGACGCTGGATGCCCACCCATTGCCAGGGGGTGGACCCTGTTTTCCCAGCTTTGTGCCCCGAGAGGCTGCCCCACACGGACAGCTGCCGCGAGCATCCTCGTCCTTTGGCCTCCGGTTGTGGTTGTTCATGGGAAATGGGAAGGAGGTCGAGGGAGAAGAAACCCGGGGCAGGGGTCTTTCTGGGTCCCAGAGGGGAGCGATCTCTTCTGTCAAAGGCCCGGCAACGTCACTGTGGCCTCTCGCTTTCAGCTCCTCGCCCCAGGTCTGGAAACAGCATCCCCTCTTGCTCTTATCAGCCTGAAGCACAACCCTCACTTAGCACCACGGGTGTCGGCGTATCGGGAACACCTGGCAAGCCCCCAGGCCCCGGGTACCGCACGGATACGTGCTCGCCCTCGATAAGTGTTCGTCAGATCAGTGAACCAGCCAGTGAATCACAGACTGGCACAGTACCAGAGACCCTTGGCACATGGGACCCAACAGCCCCGTGGTTAGAACACAGGGAGGTGGGCGCTCCGGGCTCGACTGATGGCTCTTTGACTTAACCGGACGCGCAACCTGGGATGAGCTGTGCAAGTTGTCCAAGCTTCCATTCCTTCTCTTGAAAGTGGAGATCGGGGGTGCCGGGGGGCTCTGTCGGTGAAGCATCATGATCTCAGGGTCCTGGGATCGAGTCCCTCATCAGGCTCCCTGCTCAGTGGGGAGCTTGCTTCTCCCTCGCCCTCTGCTACTCCCCCTGCCTGTGCTCTTCCTCTCTGTCTGGCAAATAGATACATAAAATCCTAAAAAACAAGTAAAGTGGAGATCATCCTATTTTCTTCATTAAGTTGATTACATGAAAAACAATTTAAGCAGAGTGCTTTAGCACAGTGTGTGGCACAAAGATAAGCGCTCGGTAAACAGTAGTTCTGCGTGCTGTCTCACCCGGCCGTGGCTGAGATCCCATGGCCTTGTGCAACAGGCCAACCAGGAAGGACAACGAACCAGCTCGGCGTACTTGGCAAGCGGAGCAGTGAACACGTCCTGCCCTGCGAGTGCCCCGAGGAACCCTAAGTAAAACAATAAGGAGACACCATGTCTTGCCTCCAAAATGAGAAAATTGCTTTAGTAATGATTAAGTTATCTCAATACCGGAAAGGACACAGTGAATCAGGGACTCGCAGTCACTCAGTTTGGGGCTCAAAAGTACCAGGTTGCAGTTGCTTTTTGTTTTTGTTTTGTAAGATTTTATTTCAGAGAGAGCCCTAGGCTCTGAAGGAGAGAGAATCTTAAGCAGACTCCCTGCTGAGCCCCACACGGGGCTCCATTCTGTGACCTTGAGATCACGCCTTGAGCCGAAACCAAAAGTTGGACGCTCACCCCAGCGGAGGCATCCACATGCCCCTGCAATAGTTTCAGATTTAGAATGGACCTACTTCTGGCCCAGTAACTGTATTTAGTAGTTGAGATCATAGAAATACAGAAAAATGTCTGACTAAAGAAGTTTCCGAGACCGTTGCTTGTAATCATGACAGACGGGCAGCCACCCGGTTAGGCAGATAGGCAGATGATAGACAGACACAGAGAAATAGGTAGAAAGCCACCTAAATAGCCATCAATAGGAAAAACCTAACTAAATTAGGATCTAGCCATTCTGTGGATTGCTACATGGCTGCTGAGTCCAATCAGGTCCGTCTCCAGGGTTGTGGCATACTGGGGTTCAGGTTGTGCACTGCACAAGGGAGCCACAGCTAAAGGTGCTTCATTGACATCTTAGACACAACCTGAGAAATGAGAGCTTGTGGGTTGTCCTAAGTGAGCAGTGGCACGGGCACCCGGGTGGCTCAGTGGACTGGGCCTCTGTGTCTTGGTTTCAGCTCAAGTCATGATCTCTGATTAAGTCATGAGATTGAGCCCCACATCAAGCTCTGTGCTCTGCATGGAGTCTTGTCCCTCTCCCTCTGCTCTTCTCCCTGCTTGCACTGGTGTTCTCTCTCTCTTTCTAAAAGAAAATCCTTAAAAAAAAAAAAAAAAAAAAGTGAGGGGCGTGTGGGTGGGTGAGTGGGTTAAGCATCTACATTCGGTTTGGGTCATGATCTCAGAGTCCTGGGATCAAGCCCTGCATCGGGTCCCTGCTTAGTGGGAATCTGCTTCTCTTTCTGCCTCTGCTGCTCCCCCTGCCAGTGCCCTCTATCAAATAAGTGAGCCAAGTCTTTACAGAAGATGCACTGAACGAGTGCTGTCACACATGGCCATGCACACACTCCGTGGTACACACGTGTGTGTGTGTGTACTTAAAGCTGGGCTCACGTATACCCTGGGAGCCTCCTCTTTTTGCTCACCTACTGCCCCAGTTCCTGCCCAACCGTGAATCTAAACCAAACTGCCGTTCTGGGGATGGAGCAGGCCCTCTGGGGCAAGCCCCGGTCCTCTGGGGAGTTTGGGGTGTATGGGGGAACAGTGTGGCTGCTTCCTTCCATGCACCGGAATGCGCCCTGGCGGAGTGGATGGAACCGGACAGAACGCACTAGCACCAATACCGTATTTGAGGCGGGACCGCCTTCCTAAAAACCTGCAGGAGGGTAAAGGCACTGGCCAGGCCGGCAGAGGCCCCGCTGACGTGTGCGCGTGCGGTGAAAGCAGGTGGCGGGAGGCGAGGCCCAGCGCGGCTGCAGTTCGGTACCCATGTGTGCGTGCAGGGGTGCCACCGCCGGCTGGGGGAGCTGGGAAAGCCGATTCTGAGACGGTGCTTTTCTCTTCATTGTATTTTCAACACTTTGCAGCGTGAATGTACTCACCTAACTGCCTGCGTAGTTAGAAAGGTAAGTTAAAATCAGGAATGACAGGGCGGCTGGGTGGCTCAGTCGGTTAGGCCACCGACTCTTGGTGTCGGCTCAGGTCATAGCTCAGGGTCCTGAGGTCCAGCTCCGCACACGGGGTTGTCTGCGTCTTCCTCTCCCTCTGCCCGTCCCCATGCTGGCTCGTGCTCTCTCTCTTGAATAAATAAATCTTCTTCAAAAAGTTCAGGAATGATGACAAAGAAATGCCAGCTTGAGTTTCCACAGCTGGGGCCACTCCCCAGGTTACGGCAGTTTACAGAGTCTGCAAGCCCACCTACAAAGCTCCGTGAAGAAGACGAGAAAGTTCTGGGACTCTGAACACGTGTCAGGAATACATTCAATGAAAAAGGCGCGTCTCAGAACAGCAGTCTCTTAATGTCACATCTGTGTTAAAAATACAGACACATATCCGTTTGCATATAATAAATGCCTGAAAAGATAGATACCAAACGATAACATAGTGTTTATCGTCTCTGAGGGGTATGAGAAAGCTTACTTTGCAATGTTCAAGTTTTTCCTAATGAATAGTTATTAATTTTGTATTAAAAACTGAATTGTATATAAACAGATAAGTTATGTGTGTTCATAGTACATATGTATCTACATGCCTAGGAAAATCGATGGAAATGTCGTGGACCACATATTTAGTAGTTGTCTCTGAGTCGAGGGATTAGGGATAATTATTACTAGTGCCTTTTTTTTTAAATGTATTTTTCCTATTTTCAGCAATGACTTTATATTTTAAAATCTGAAAAGAACTTTTTAAAAAACCAGAACGTTAAACAAAGAAAAGCCTAATAAAACTGTAGTATGATCACTGGTTGGTGAAAGTAAGGGAAAACTTTATAGACAAAAAATCTGGGGAAAACTGGAATTTCGTGGAACCTGGATGTGAAATATTTTTCTTCCTCTTCTGAATTTTCCATGTTTAGGGGCGCCTGGGTGGCTCGGTTGGTTGGGCGACTGCTTTCGGCTCAGGTCATGATCCTGGAGTCCTGGGATCAAGTCCCGCATCGGGCTCCCAGCTCCACGGGGAGTCTGTTTCTCCCTCTGACCTTCTCCCCTTTCATGCTCTCTCTCTGAAATAAATAAATAAAATCTTTTAAAAAATGAATTTTCCATGTTTACTATTATGAATGAGTGTTATTCTGGTGCTAGAAGAAAGTATAATCATTTCAAAGTTCTTTAAAGATGTATTCATTTATTTTAAAGAGACAGCTCCTGCGAGCAAGGGGGTGGTGCTGAGGGAGGGAAGCTGATTCCCCGCTGAGTGTGGGGCCCAACGCGGGCTCGATAGTGTGACTCAGACATCATGACCTGAGCTGAAACCCAGAGTCGATGCCCATCGGACTGAGCCACCCGGACGCCCCTCCGTGTTCTTCGTAGCACAGCGAGGTGTGCCGTGCTCAAAGTCAGTCCTTTTGCAGTCCCGCAAGGATTCTCGCCTCAGGAAGGATTTGGCACTCAGGAAGCACCAGCAGGGGCCAGCCGCCCCCGCCCCAGCTGGGACCCAGGACTCCTCCCCACCTCCTCTGAGCCACATGGACGGAGCACAGGTCCCTCCCCTTGGGAAGGCCCCCCTGCGGCCTCAGGAGCCGGCTGTCCTATTCTGTTTGGTGCTAGGGTGACCCAGGTCCGACTCCCTGAGGTGATGAAGCAGGAGGACAGTTGTCCTGTTGTCCCCGTCGGCCAGGGACTTCCCCAGCTTTGACACCTAAAGTCCTGCCTCCCGGGAAAACCTGCAGCCCCAGAAGGACTGGGCAGCTGGTTACTGTACAGTGCGCTGTGACTCCAAGGACACCAAGCTGGGAAGTGCGAGACGCCACCCCCTGCCTCCGACTCGCGGGCCAGTGAGTCAGCTCAGCTGTCTGGGCCCCAGTGTGCCTGCTCTGACACTGCCTGAAAAGGTCATTTTTGGGGACAAAGGACAACAGCATCTGTGGAATTATGTTCTACACCGAGGCTGTGTCCGCGCAGGGCTCAGAATGGTCAGGGCAGACTCTCCCCCGCGAAGGTCCGCGGGGCTCCCGGAGGGATGTCCCAGCTTTCCCATCACAGTGGCTCTCTGTTCTCTGCCTTGCCCCCCCATGAGTGCCCACCTTGAGAGAGGCATGGAGATGACTTCTGCAAAATTACTTACGGGCCAAGCCCACACACCTGCTCTGGAGAGCGTGGGACTCTGGGCTGCTCTAGTGCAGGGTGCTACAGACTTTCTAGAAAAACCCAGGATGGTTGATATGACCTGTCCACTTGGCTGGCTGTGGAGCTCAGATACTTGGTCAAACATTACTCTGCGGAGGTGTTTCTGCATGAGAGTAGCATTTATATTGCTTTGAATATTTGGATTGAGACCTTTAAATGCTTTGAGTAAAGTAAATTGCCCTCAGCAATGTGGGTGGGCCCCCATCTAATCAGTTGAAGGCCTGAATAGAGCAAAGACCAATCCCCCCTCCCCCCACAAGCAGGAAGGAGCTCTGCAGCAGAGGGCCTTGGGACCTGACCTGCGACACCGGCTCTCCCCAGTCCCCAGCTTGCCAGCCTGCTCTGCAGATTGAGCTTTACTGGCCTCCATAATCACACAGGCCCATTCCTTCAACAAGTACTTTTGTCTCTTGCACACACCCACACCCACACCTTACTGGCCCTGTTTCTCTGGAGAACCCAGATAGAAAACATTTTAGACTCTGTGGGTCATACAGTCTCTGTCACATGTCCCGTCCATCTCCCGGTGGCTCAGAAGCATCCACAGACAGTTGGTAAAGACATCTCACCCTGGGCACTATGGACACTTTACTGGATACTTCTCGGTTGTGGGGACCGTCCTGGGCACCATAGGAGGCTTAGCAGCCTCCCTGGCCTCCCCCTTCTAGAGGCCACTAATAGCCCTTGGTTGTGACAACCCAGCCCGTGCCAGGGCATCAGGGAGGGGAACATACCGCCGCCCCCACTGAGCTCCACTGTGTACGTGAACGGGCCTGGCTGCATTCCAGAGAAACTAGTTACGAAATACGAGGTGAGCTGGACTTGGCCCGCGGGCTGTAGTCTGCCAACCCTTCTCAAGGGCATGGGGACAGCCTTCGCTGGTGGAGACCCGGAGCTTTGCAGAAGAGGCTGCGTGGCTAGAGAGCGAGGGGT
Source organism: Mustela erminea (assembly GCF_009829155.1). Lineage (NCBI taxonomy): Eukaryota > Metazoa > Chordata > Mammalia > Carnivora > Mustelidae > Mustela > Mustela erminea. The sequence continues at coordinate 1,335,853 of NC_045618.1, read as the reverse complement.
TGCAGCTGGAGACCCGTCCCGTCCAGGGCTCTGCACACAGCCAAGTCCAGGCTGCGGAGCCTGGCCGCGCCTCAGGTCGGGGTCGTCGGACAGGTGGGACGCTCTGGTCTGGACGTTGCCCTTGCTATGCTGAGGGGCAGGCTGGACAGCAGCTACTCTTCGTGCATCGCCGCTGGGCTGCAGGGGTGCAGAAGACGGGGCATGAGGAGGCTGCTCCCCCACCCCCCGGTCCCCGGGCCGCCCTCAGGGCTGCCTCCTCTCCCGCCATTCCCACGGCCATCCATCAGCACGGAGCAGCTTCTGAACCTCTGCGGACCACCTCCAGTTGGCTGCCCAAATAGATGAGCCTGGTCCACGGGGAAAGTAACTATTTCTCGGGCTCGTTGGCCTGCTGTCTCCTCCCTGATGGCGTGGAAGTGGACAGGCCAGGCACGGGAGGCAAGGGGAGGCGGCAGCAGGCCCCTGTGGGGGGACCACCCTAGGGGACCACCAAGGCTGCCACAGAAGGGTTCACAGCTAAGCACTGGGCACATTACACTCCCTCGAAGCTCTGGTTGGCAGGAACTCTATGGTCATTTAAGTCTCCAGAGGAAGATGTTCCAGTCATGCTCCAGGTTAAAGGGAGGGGACACTGCGTTCCACTCCAGCTGGGTCTGTGGGGTGGGCGGCTTACAGCCACTCTGATGGGAGCCAACCTTCCCGGGGCCCCGGCAGGGGGACTCCAGTGCAGGGGCAGGTAACCGTGCCCCGTGCATGGGGCGGGTCACCTGTAGCACAGGGCTCCCTCCAGCATCCTGCCCCCGCCGCCGAGTACCACCCCAGCACTGGGAGTCTGGGTGTGGAGCGTGTCTTCCCTGGGCAGTCCTGATAGACACACCTCTACCTGCCGCCTCTTTCGGGGCTCCCCACCCTGCCCTGCAAGCTCTTCCCTGCTCCTTAAGGCAGATCACTGCACCATCCCCGAGGTCCCCTGTGCCCCGCCCACAGCATGGCAAACAGTCCCTTCCTAAACAAATCTTCCTGTCAGCCTGGTTTGAGCGAGCCCGCTGTTGGGGCCCTGCTGCGTATAGTTGGGAATGACTGTCACCCCAACCCTAGTGAGGCCAGCTAAGCTCACCGGCATCCCGGCATCCAACATGGGAGTGCGGCATGACAAGGGGTTTGCTTCCTTCTAGGAGATGAACATGGGGGCAAACATCCTAGGTAGGCAGGCCTGACCCAGCCGGACCCTGGAAAGAGAGTGAACATCCCATCAGGGCCGATTTCAGCAAAGGCTAACGGCCCAGGTGTATGCAGAAGGCGTGCAGCCCGGGTGGGAGGCCAGACTCAGTGACCCAGAGGGTTCCTTACAGCTCTGAGGCTGGGAGTCTGCAAATAGCCCTCGCTGGGGCTCCAGGGCATGGGGCACGCAGGTGGCTCATGTGCTGATTGGGAAGGAGAAGGGGAGAGAGCACTTGTCTGGGTGCTTGTGACCCTGGAGGGACAGCTGGGTGCAGATGGTGACAGCACCCCCGGGAGATGCTACTCAGAGGTCAGGAGAGTCAACGTGCAGGTGTTCCAGAGAAGACGCAGGTGAAACAGGGTCCTCGGCCACCCGAATTCGGACAGCAGGCCGCTGGATGTCTGCCTGGAGGTAGATGCCCAGTCCCAGACCATGGGCATCTGGCAGGGACAAGGCAAGGTCCCCTCAGCGTGAGGGCAGCCTGCTGCTGTCAGATACGGGCCGAGGGGCCTGGGCAGCTCGAAGAGCCCCATGGGGTGGGACGGTCCCCAGAGGGCTAGGTTCCAGGCACATGGGTTCCAGTGCCCAGCAGGTCCCAGGGAGGGACCGGGGGTCCTGTGTCCAAATGACAGCAGACGAGACTAGAGAAGGGAGGCGTGTGGCCTGTGTCGGGGCTCACTCCACACCCCGCCAAGTGGGGAGACCAGATGGCTGCTCGCTCTCTGCTCCCGGCTCTGCTTCCCCATGAAGCCTGGCACTGGCTGCTCAGGGCGGGGTGGCGCCTGGGAGCAGCGGGGTCCACCTCCGGCGGGAGCTCAGGCTGCACTTCCTGCCTCCGTGAGGCCTGACTCAGCAGGCCAGGGGTGGCTGAGTAGGCAAGGAGCAGGTGTGGTGGCCTAGATGCAGGGAGCTGGGGCTGGCAGTCTGCCAATCCTAGAGAGGCAGGTGCTGACCCCAGGATCTTCCCGAGCCTCGGTAAACCCCTCTCCCTCGGTCAGCCCCGACCGAGCCCCGCTGCTGTCCACGATTGCCTGTGGACCCGACCAGTACAGCAGAAGGCTCGGACCGTAGGTGACTGACCAGCCATCCCGGGTTACCCACAGCAGAACTGGTTCTGGGCTCACTGGAGCCAGTGGTCACTCTGGGAAGAGTGAGGAGGTCCAGGATTGAGGACCTGGGGCAGCTGGGCGTGAGGAGTGGCCGGGTACCGAGAGAGGCCATGTGCCCCGTGAGTCACTGCTGGTAGGCCGGATCCCTGGAGTCTGAACGCCGCGGGCTCTGTCTTTGCTCCCAGCTGCTCCGAAGGACCACACAGCTGGCTGTTCGGGAAACAAGTAGTAATTAACAGCATCTCTGACCCAAATTCCTCCAAGTCTGGTTCCTTAGTCACTCTTGCACATGAGGAAGTGGAGTCAGAAAAACACTGGGCTGGAGTAATCTGGGATTCTGCTCGGGGTGTCTGATCCCAAGTCCCCTGGGGGCTGGAATAATCTGGGATTCTGCTCGGGGTGTCTGATCCCGAGTCCCCTGGGGGCTGGAGTAATCTGGGATTCTGCTCGGGGTGTCTGATCCCGAGTCCCCTGGGGGCTGGAGTAATCTGGGATTCTGCTCGGGGTGTCTGATCCCGAGTCCCCTGGGGGCTGGAGTAATCTGGGATTCTGCTCTGGGTGTTGATCCCGAGTCCCCTGGGGGCTTTGCTCTCCTCTCCGGGGTCATGCCGGTCCTGCCACCAGAGTCTCCTGCGGAACCCGGTGTCCGGCGACTGCATCCAGCCCCGCCAGGCACTCCGTGAGTGTTTATGGGGTCACCGCCCAGAGACACAGCATACCCGTTGCAGAAACTAGGAGCCGGAGGGCAGAAGGCAACGGAGAAGCTGATCATTCTGAGGATGCGGAGTCAGAACCAGAGGAGAACACACCCGGTACGGAGTCTGGTTTCAGGCGAGCAAACAGGAAGCACTCAGGCGGCAGCTCGCCGGCTTCCATGGGGCTTCCCGGTAATGTCCTGTTTGCCGAGGGGCCTCCCCACCAGCTGGTCTGACCGCCAGGTCCTGTGCTCGTACACTTGCTGGCCGTTCACACCCCCCACACACACACTGGGTGCACCCCAGTCAGGTAGCCCCGGGCTCCCGCAGGCAGTGGTGGGGCCCCGGCAGGGCGCAGAGGGAAGTAGAAGGGAGCTCCCCACGCCAGGGGGGCTGGTGTCCCTGGGGGACTCACTGCACATGGGCACACACACACATGCACACGCTCACACAGAGCCATGATGCAGGAAAGAGGCAGTGAAGGGTCAGGCTGTGGTGTGACCTGACAGGTGTAAGCCCGAAGCTTTGACAGCCAGGGTGTTGTCCATGTGCCCCGGGCCTGCCCTGTGGCTCCTCCTTGAGGCCCCCACGCCCGTGTCCTTGCTCACCTCCACCAGCTCTGGCCTGGCTTCCGACATGACTCAAATGCCAGGGGCATGTATGTGCCCAGCTGGGTCTCCACCCTTCCGTGCCAACGCCGGCCCCTGACTCAATGTTTTCCTCACCCCCCAGCTCCACCCTCTCCTGCCCCGCTGGCTCTCATGCTTGGTGTTTGCCTGCTGTGCCTACCACCCACTCAGTGTTTATATGCTGTGCTCCGTGTGCGGGCGGCGGGCGGGGTGCTGGGCTGCACTGGTAAACGGCACAAGGAGCAAGACAAGAATGAGCCGATTGCACACAGTGCGCCGCGCGCCAGGCTGGGCGAAAGCCCCTGTGGCCATGGTGGGGAGCGGGGGCGCGGTGGAGCGGCGAACCCAGAGGCTACAGCCGCATCTTGGTCATAGACTGTGCCGTGCATTCTAGCTTCATGTCCATCTGGCCCCATCACCCGGCTTTCCTCTTCCTCATTTATTCTTTGACTCATGCACAAACCATGAAACACCTGTTAGGGGCCAGATGCTCTGCCAGGTCCCAGGAATGCAATGATGATGAAGACAGGTTCCCGTGCGACCCTGGACTTCTAGGATCCCAAATGGGGCCTGCTCCTCCCGGCTCCACTGCTCCCCCTGCCTGGAAGACCCTAGTGCCTCCCTCCAACCCCTTACTGGTTTACCATCTCCATCCTTTAGACCCTAGCTCTAAACCCTCCTCAGGAAAGGTTCCCTGGCCCCTTGACCAGTTTAAGGCCCCATTATGATGCGCTCATCAAAACCCGTCATTTTCTTTCAGAGCACCTGTAATTATGTGTTTATTAGTGGACTACTTCATTAATGTTGGTCCTCCCAGTCACAGTGTCCCAGATCATTTATTACAGTGTTTACGCTGTGTAGCGCATGGTAATGCGTTTAATAAATACAAATGGGATGAATGGGTGGATGGATGGATGGATGGATGGATGGTTGGATGGATGGATGGTTCAATGGTTGGATAGATGGATGGTTCAATGGATGGATGGATGGTTGGATGGATGGATGGATGGATGGATGGACGGATGGTTGGATGGATGGATGGATGGATGGTTGGATGGATGGATGGTTCAATGGTTGGATAGATGGATGGTTCAATGGATGGATGGATGGTTGGATGGATGGATGGATGGATGGATGGACGGATGGTTGGATGGATGGACGGATGGATGGTTGGATGGATGGTTCAATGGTTGGATAGATGGATGGTTCAGTGGATGGATGGTTGGATGGATGGATGGATGGATGGATGGATGGATGGATGGACGGATGGATGGTTGGATGGATGGATGGTTCAATGGTTGGATAGATGGATGGTTCAATGGATGGATGGATGGTTGGATGGATGGATGGTTGGATGGATAGATGGATGGATGGATGGATGGATGGTTGGATGGATAGATGGATAGTTGGATGGATGGACGTTGGACAGACGGATGGATGGATGGATAGATGGATAGTTGGATGGATGGACGTTGGACGGATGGATGGTTGGATCGATGGATGGTTCAATGGATGGATCAATGGATGGATCAATGGATGGTTGGAAGGATGGATGAACTGGAGCTGGAGTTAAAGTGAAGGCCATCTCCAATTAGGAGACTGAGGCAGGGAAGGAAAGGTGAGAACCAGTGTATAAGCCAAAGCAGCAGAAGTGGGAAAGCTGGGTAGAAGATCGGCAGGAAAGAATCTTCAGGAGTTGGCCTCTGGCGGAATGTCAGGATTGAGGCAGAGGGAGGAATGCAAGGTGACAACCAGAATTCTGACTCAGAGCTGGGAGATGGATAATTAAAGTGAGAGCAGGTGTGGAGGTGTGGGATAAGAGGATGACCTGCCAAATTTGAGATACACGCTGAGGAAACGAAGTGGAAATTTTAGATTCCTTTGACTGTGAACTGTGAAAGTTAGGATAATATTAGCCATTCTAAGAAACAAGTTCTACAATGCCAGTGGCCTCACACAGTAAGTTTTTTTTTTTAAGATTTTATTTATTTATTTGACAGAGAGATCACAAGGAGGCAGAGAGTCAGGCGGAGAAGAGAGGGGGAAACAGGCCCCCCGCTCAGCAGGGATGCTGAGGCAGATGTGGGGCTCCATCCCAGGACCCTGAGATCATGACCTGAGCTGAAGGCAGTGGCTTAATCCACTGAACCACTGAGCCGCCCCTCACACAATAAGTTTTTATTAAAAAAATTTTTTTTGGTCCCCATGATGGTCCAATACAGGTGTTTCTCGTCAGCAGGACGGCACGCCAGCACAGTGTTTAGGGGCCCAGGGTCCTCCCATCTTGGGGCTCCACCATCTCCTGGGCCTTGGGCTGACCAGGAGGGAAACTGCTTCTTAACGACCATGACCCCAGAGTACTGCCAAGCATCCGAGCCCTCTTCCAAACTTGACGAGGCAGGGCCCACCTGCCACCATACAGCTCACCGTCCAGACTTGCTTTCTCAGACTCGAGTCCAATGCACAGACACACGACCGTGTCTCTGACATCCAGACACGTCTCCCTCACACTTTGGTTTGAAAGATAACGACTCTGACCTGTAGCCAAGTGGACCCACTCAGTGCGTGAGGCCAGTGCCGGAGGCTGCCAGGTGCGCTCTCTAGTCGCTGTCCGCGACTGTGCCTGGGTCCTCTGCTGGCAGTCTGCGGCATGATCTTTGAAGTTCTTCTTTGCTGTTGTCTGCTTGTCCTTTCAGAGCTTCTGTGAGCTACTTAATATCTTTTTTTTTTAAATAAGATATTTATTTATTTATTTGACAGAGAGAGATCACACGTAGGCAGAAAGGCAGGCGGAGAGAGGAGGAAGCAGGCTCCCCGCTGAGCAGAGAATCCAACAGGGCTCCATCCCAGGACCCTGAGATCATGACCTGAGCCGAAGGCAGAGGCTGAACCCACTGAGCCACCCAGGCACCCCTACTTAATATCTTTTTAAATGAAATCGTCTTCTGCTCACATTTGCCAAAGGTGTTTTCTGTGGCTTGCAAGGAGACCAAGGATAAATGTGCAAAAGTGGTTGAATTAGCAGCGGGAGAGCCTGGGAGCCTGGGGCCAGAGCCTCCCATGGAGGTGTCTGCGGCCACGGCAAGGGACAGGATGGCTCTGGGAGTCTGTGTCCCAGCAGTGGAAGAGGGCCTGGCCTGCAGACTTGACCCAGGAGTGGGGAAAAGGAGCTCACAATGCAGACAGAGAAGGAGTGTCGTGGTCAGCCCCGTTCCTGCCTGGGGTTTGCTATGTGGGAAATCAACTCCTAGTTCAAGAAAATAAATCCCCCTTTTCTTCAAGCCGTGGTGGCTTTCAAAGGATTTCCTCTTCCCTCCTTAATGGCGGAGTCCCGTCATCCCAAGGCTGCCCTGGGAGACTTCTGTTATTGTGATGACGGTTACTGCACCGGCTCATGTCGAGTGATAGTGTCAAGTGTGTGATGTCTGTGACGCCCCCTGCCCAGGGCCAGCCACCCGCCTCATAGCAGCACTCAGAGCCCTTCTCAACACAGTTCCCCACCTGGCCCCGATCCATTATGGACATTGGCTCATGAACCGTGGGCTGCTTGTTGCTCCGGCTGCTACCCCTCCAGTTTGCCCGGTGTCCTGTCCGCCCCGTGTCTCGGTGCACATGGTCTCATCTGCCTTTCTCAGCGGCCTGTGAAGTGCTTGGTACCAGGCCTGTTTTTTAGTTGACAAAATGGCCATCTTGAGGTTCTCATGACTTGCCCCGAATCGTACACATACGTCACGGGAGACTCAGGATTTGAACACGAGGATCTCCGTGTGAATCGCAAGGATACGACGGAGTATTCCTCCTCTGTGTGTCTTACAGGTTCCAAGGGCCTTTCAGTGCATCTCAAAGGACGGGCAAAGTCAAGACCAGCTGCTGAGAACCTTGACGTGGCCCCGCAGGTCATATTGGCTTGTTGGCAAAGGGGAAACGGGAGCAGGAACCCGGCGAGCGGCCGCGGCTTCCCCACGTCTACTTGGCATTTGGGCAAATGCTTGGTTCTGTGTTCTAAAAATCCAAGGGGTCGAGACCTGTGACATTAAATGTCCGGAGAGATGCTCCTTGAGCATCTGGACAGATGCATCCCAGGGAGTAAAGCCACAGCCACTGCAATTTAAGGACAGAATTTTGTCCAACAACTGACGTTTTTTAGAAAAAAGCAAACTCATCTGGTCCTTTAGGGACTCCTGTCAGGAAAAGGCCCCGAGCCGTGCGTGGTGGACACCTGATGAATGTGCGCGCCCTTCCTGAGAGGCTGAGGCTGAAGACGGCGTTTTGCAGACGCCCGTAGGGCACGGGTGTTGCGTTACTTTCTACCGCCCGGACAGACTGCATGTGACGTCCAGAACGTGGCGGGTATTGGGGCAGAGGCCGCGTAAGCTGGTGGCTGTTGGTGGCTCCCTGGTTTCAGGGGTGGCTTCTCGGGGGGTGGGAGTGGAGCTCCCTGCCCCGAGGCTGCTTGATCACGTCCACGCAGACCCGTGACCACGCACTCCTGTGTCGTGGTTTGGGGACTCCTTCCTGGAGGCGCGTTCCTGTGTCTGTTTCTTCAGACCCTGCAGTGGGTCCGTGATCCATCTTTTTAACCCTTCAGAAATCCCGTTCTGTTCAGACTCGCCGGGAAGATTCTGTGCTCGGCAGCCCGGAACCCGAGCAGCACCCGGCGCCTGGGAGGCAAGCAGCGGGGTTCTCCCCGGCAGCTCGGGCCATCGGGGAGCCCCGCTGAGCCTGGGGCTCGGCAGCCGCCCTCCCTGGGGCCGGGGATCACGCCACCACTCCAGCTCCGGCTGAGCCCCTGTCCTTCTCTAAAATAGAAGCCGGTGGCCTCTGGGAGTCTGGAAGCGCCCTGCTGGGAGGCAGGTCCTGCTCCGACAATCCTGGCACGAAGCAAGCGAGAAGGACGAAGGGTCCACTCTGCTTCTGGAAAGAGGCGGCGAGCCCTGCTTCGAGCAGCCGGGGCTGCTGCTGTCTCTGATCCTACTACGCCATGGTCGGTGGGGGTGTGTGTGTGCACACACGTGTGTCGATGCACACTTGTGAGTGTGATCATAACGGAAGGGCCAGTCCTCTGGGAAACTGATTCAAAGTAGAGACTGGGCTTGTCCCTGTGCCCATCGAGACATCTGTGTGCTATGTGGTCTTGAGGCCCTGGGACCCCACAGGGACTGTCCTTCCCGGGGCTGGTCAGGCCCCTCCTGGAGAGAGTAAACAGGCATCATTCAAGACCAAACCCGCCTGTTCAGAATCCAGAGCCTCCACAGCCCTCTCTGTTGCGGCCACTACCCACCCGTCCTGACTACCCAGGACCCGGCACTGACCGGCTGAGGACAGACCCTGTTATGCCCAGAGACGGCTGAGATTTTTCAGACAAGCCCCTCCTAAGCCTTCTTACACTGCCTCATCTGCTCCTTCCCATGCAAGCCACAGTAAAGATTCCTTCCCCAGTTTCTCCCCAACTCCCCTTGCCTGCTGACCCACCCTGGTACTTCCCTGGGTGTCCCCCCGTGCGTACCCTTCTCTCGAGATCTGTGAGTATAACACACTATTTTTTTAATGGCACCTGACTCCTGATCTGTTGGCCCTGCCATGCCCCCCAACACCATAAAATCTGCATTTTAAAACACCGCTCTGTTCATTCGTCTGCCCAATTAAGGACTATCTACTTGGTCCTCTTAAGCATCCAACATGATTCTAGGCATCAAGAACCAAGGGACGAGCACATCCCTGTTGCTGTCGTTAGGAAGTACAGTCAGGGCAACAAGCATGAGACAAGTCATCACACGGCTCCACGTATAATCAAAGAACAGGACACGTTCTATGAAGAGAAAAATTATAGGGTGCTGTGTGAGCACAAGGGGGCAGGATGTGGCTTCTAAACTGAAGCCCAGCTGAAGAGTGCAGAGAAAAACATCCAAGGAGAGAGCGCAGCACGTGCCAAGGCCCTGGGGGCAGAAGAGCGCGTGTGTTAGAGGTGAGAGAAGGTGTGGCCAGGGCACCCCAGGTAAGAAGGAGCAGGGTTCAGAGCTCCTGTGAGCCTGGCAGGAAGCCTCAGCACAGGAAGGACTCTGGAATTCTTCCTAAAAGTAACATGCCTTTGAAGGGTTTTAATCAGAGAGTTGTCTAGTCTAGTTTACTTTTTTAAAAGACACTTGGCAGCTGTGGATGGATTCCAGGGAGGACAGAAGGGGGAGCACCCCAGTAGAGTGTGGAGAGGGCTGGGGGGCAGAGAGGTCCAGGAGAGGGGGGAAGCTGCAGTTAGAACCGACAGCACTGGCTCTGGGCTGGATGTGGGGGTGGCGGAAAGGGACGAGGGATGTCAGCCACCGTGCAGGTCCTTCTGTGCCCCTGCGTGGCTCTGGGTGCAGACAGCCTGACTTTCTCCCCGTGTAACCGGTTCTGCCCCCTTGGGGAGCGAGACCTGCACCAGTTTCTCTCTCCCAGGGTCTGAGCGCTGGGTCGGCAGAGGCTGTGAAATCATCTCTCCACCTGCTTCCCTCTCTGCCCCCAGACCTTAGCCACTGCAGAAGGGTGGAGACCGGGGACCCTGCTTCCTTCTGCTCCCCTGACCCCCCCAGACAGAAGGTTCCCGAGGGAGGAAGGAGCTGCAGGGTGAGAGGGTATGAATTGTCTCCCTCCCATCTGTAATGCTCCTTGAAAGACTTACGGACCTTTTTGGGGGGATGGGGAGGGTAGGCAGGATACAACAGCCTTCCCCGAAATACTGAGACGCTCCCCTCCAGGGAGTGCAAATCCGGTAATGGTGTTTTTAAAAACCGACCCCCCACTCACCGCCCTGCTGCCCTACCCCTGCCAACCCATGCACAACCCCTGCCAACCCGGTCTTAAAAAAGCAAATCTACGGAGGCAAAATTTACATATAATAAAAAGCATCCATTTTAAGTGCACAATTTGAAGTGGGGTTTTTTTCAGGCCAGTGGGATTTTACAAGTGTCGACGCCCACGTAACCACCAGCCGGCACGCTCAAGGTAGAATTTCCACCACCTCTAACCTGAGAAGGTTGCCTCGAGCCCTTTGCTGTCCATTCCGGCCCCGGGAAACCCCTGATTTGCATGCTGTACCGTAGCAAGATTGGCTTTGCCTGTGCGAGAATATCTGTGCATCAAGTCGGACGGCGTGTCGTTTCTCAGCATCGAGTCTTACAAGAACACCCCCCTCCCCGGGGTAGGGGTATTAGTGATGTGCTCCGTGTTATGTCCACCAGCTTCCAGGGCACGGATATACTGTTTTGTTCATCCGTTTCCGTGATGGGGGGTGTTCGGGCTGTCTCCAGTTCCGGGCAGGTGCGAGGAAAGCATAGCAGGTGCTGCTGGGAGCACCTGAGCACATTTCGGGGGCGGGGGCGGGGGCAGGGGCAGGCATGTTTGTATTTGAGCGAAATACTAACGGTGGAATTTTGAGTTTGCGTAGGATATTCACATTTAGCTTTTTTTTTTTTTTTAAAGATTTCATTTATTTATTTATTTGACAGACAGAGATCACAAGTAGGCAGAGGCAGGCAGAGAGAGAGAGAGGAGGAAGCAGGCTCCCCGCTGAGCAGAGAGCCCGATGCGGGGCTCGATCCCAGGACCCTGAGATCATGACCTGAGCCGAAGGCAGAGGCTTAACCCACTGAGCCCCCCAGGCGCCCCAACACGTTTAACTTTGTAAGGAACCCCTGGACGTCGTTTTTGACCACTCTGTCCCCCCACTCCCTGGTCTGGCTGTGAGCGTCTTGATCCTCCTGCATCCTCGCCGTGTCTTTTTTTCTTTGCTGTGTTTTTCCTCAGCCGGTCTACAGGGTACTAGGCAGTGGGGTGTCTGTCTCGTATTTGAGTTGTAAGAGTTCTCTGTATGTTCTGGATGCAAGTCCTTCATCAGATAAACCATGCCTTGTGATTTTCCCCTCCTAGTCTGTGGCTTCTTGTTTTCTTAATGGCCTCCTTTGCACATTTTAATTTTGATGAACCCCAGTTTATCAGGGTTTTGGTTTTTTTTTTTTTTTATGGTGTAGGAGAACTTCTAGGTTTTTTGGTGAAGTGATCAGGTTTTCCTGCTAGAAACTCTAGGGATAAAATGTAAGAGGATGAGGCTTCTGGTCACCAGGGGTAAAGAAATGTGGGTAAGGGTGCGCCTGTCTGGCTCGGGTCCTTGGATCAAGTCCCGTGTCGGGCTCCCTGCTCAGCAGGGAGTCTGCTCCTCCTTCTCCCTGTACTGCACTCTCTCTCTCTCTCTCAATTAAATGAATAAAATATTTATTAAAAAAGAGGAGAGAGAGAGAGAGAATGTGGGTAGGAACCAGGGGAACCTGGAGAGGGAGATAAAATGAGGAGGGAGGTTCTAGATGCCTGGACCCTGAGACCGAGTCCGTGGAAACCACAGTGGTCGCCCGTGTTTATTGATACTTACCACGCTTGGCTCTCCACACACTCATCCTGAGGTCTGCACAGCAGCCCCAAGGAATGGGGGTTATTACTGTTACTATCCCTGTTTTACACATGGGGAAACCGAGTCACGGGGTGATGAAGTCACTCTCCCCAGGTCACAAAGCCATGAAGTGGCTGAGCTGGGATTTGAACCCGTGCATGCCGGCTCCTGGCTCTGAACCAGCGCGTGTGGCTGTGTCCGGTCCAGTGGACCGCTGGCCGCCGAAGGTCAGGCTGGGAAGGGCTTGCTGCGGGCACTGTGTGTCCGTTGCTGCCCTCCCCGGAGTACTACCGAGGCTTTGTCCCAGTGAGCTGTCGCGGCCTCACCCAGGAAGGGGCTGCTCTAACCTCTGGTTCTGCCAGAGTCAAAACAAAGTTTTGCGTCTTCCCAAGAGTCAGACCGCGTGCCACAGATGGGGTAGGGAGGCCCCAGAAGCCTCTGATCTTGCCTCTGGACCTGCCCCTAGAACATTTCCATGGGGTTTGACCTCCTGCCTGCCATATTCCCAGGCCCATCTCCATCCCTGCTGGGGGCTCCCCCACCCCCAGGCAGCCCCCCCACCCGCTGCCTCCTGCCTGCCTCCCCCTCCAGCCTTCTCACAGCCTTTCTGTCCACTGGCTGCACTCGTCCCCAGCTCTGAGGGACGTCCTCCAGATGCCCCCAGCTGCCTGCTCACGCCCCCAGGCTGAGGCCGGGGAGGAAGGAGAGATGGGGGGCTCGCGGTCTGAGCTTCCATTCCTGTAGACGGTGCGGCCTGACGCTCTGTGGAAAGATGCAGAAACCCGGTACCAGGCAAACGCATTTCGGAAAGATCGCTTGAAGAGGCAAAACTTTTCTCCCCCTGAACTTCATTCAGTCACGAGGAAAACCTGTACATTTGGACAGTGTGATGGCGTCGGAGCGGAGAAAGACACTGTCATCCTAGAAAGGACACCTGAGTCTGGGCATCACCGTAGCTGATGTAACAGAGAAGACGCTAGAAAATGGGAACCAGAAAATTATTAAGTCTGAATAAAATACGGTTCCCTCCAAAGATCTAAGGTTTAAAAAAAAAAAGCCTTCAGGAGGTTCAAAGCCACCACACACTGCGATGTCATGGAGCCCAATGTCTCAGAGGGAGAGGAGTGAGCGTTCGCAAATATTGATGAATTCCACGGTTTGCTGAAGTTGGAAGCGACGGTGAACGCTTCATTCGACTCGCCGTCCGTCGGTGAGGTTCGCACGAGACCCCCCGGCCGTAATAACCCACACGTGTCACGGAGCTCTGTCCTCATTGAGCATCTCACTCTCTCCGTGTGGACTTTTTTTTTTTTTAACTTAATAGTTTCAGATTATATTCTGTCCATTACGTGGTGACGATACACGGCCAGGGTGCACTTTGAGCCATTTATGCCTCTTTTTCTTCAATGTCATTCGTCAGGTGAGGCAGGGCCGGCTTTGAAAGGGCACTTCCGGTCCCACGTGGGTTTTCCGGTGACACCAGTGAGTCTGGAGCAATGATCTCCGCGTGGAAGGAGCGGGTGGAAAGCGGCAAGAACCCGCAGCGGGAGGCCCCCACCGGGCACCTGCTCCAGGAGCAGACAGGATGATGCCAGGTTGCTCCAGGCGACTGGTCGACCCCTGGGACAGAGGTCTAGCGCTGATGGGGTGGGAACACATAGTTCCCTGACGTTTCAACTGAATTCACTCATACCACACCAGTACCCAGACTTCCCGGGGGCTGGGACAGAAGGTCTGTCCAGAAATGTAACTGGACGTCCCACGAGACCGGGTATACTGGACGTGCTGCTGGGCACCAGGGTCGCTCTACTACGGTGGGAACGTGCCACGTTTCTTTGATTCAATCGAGATGAAGACTAAAGCCAAGGCAAGCTCAGGGTATTCTCTCCCCAGGAGACCTGGGGGACCTTGGTGAGAGGACTTGCCCAGGCTTCATTCAGTCCAGGAAGGGAAGGTGGGAGCCAGCACGATCCTGAGACCCGGGCAAGAAGCGGGTTCTGGGGAGCTGGGGCCCAGGCCGAGATTCCAGCCCCTGTGACATGACTCTGGGATGGAGATCAGCAGCTTCACTGCCTTGTTCTGAAGCCCCTCCATGCCCCTGGGCTCCCCAAGTCTTCCGGTCTGGGGAGGGAGGTAGCAGGGAGCCCGGCGGGCGCTAATGTGTTCCCCGCGGTGCGCAGCCCCACACAGCCTCCTGCGCCCAGCTGCGCGCTCACCTTCCAGCTGATCGGACGGGAGAGGAGGTTTTCCAAGATGTTCCGAGGGCCCGGAAGGCTGTGTGAGGGACCGAGGTGCAGGGCACTTGGGGAGGGGACCTGGAGGAAGCCCCCGGCATCGCCCCCGGCCTCCGGCCCCTCACATGGGTCTCTGCTGCGCCTCTTGACCTCGCCGCCCCGGGCCCCTCCGTAGAATCTTTGGATCAGTCTGACCTTTTCCTGTTTCAGAGAAGATGGAACCTGCACCCATGAGATGGCCTCGTCCTGTTATAAATCACCACTGCGGCCTCTTTCTGTTGCAATTCTCGGTAGGGCCAGGCCGCTGCCAGCGTTGGAGGAACCCTCCCTGTGCGGGCATAGTGTGCTCTCTGGCCCTCTGGGCACAGGGTGGCATGGGGAGTGGGGGCGCTGGGATGCAGGGGAGGAGAGAGGGGGTGGCTGGGGGCATGGCGAGAAGCCCAGGGCGGGCCGGGTCAGCGAGGGAGGTCTTGCACGGACTTGAGTCTGCTGTTCAGAGAGCGCATGGCCTGCGTCCGTGGGCAGCACGGCCTCCAGAATCAAGTCCGGGGTCCTTGTGATAATTTAGAAAAAAAAAAATTATTTTGAAAGCTTCAAAGTTACAGGAGAAAGTAATTTGGGAGCTGCCGCCCCCTCCAGGGGCCCTAGCTTTGTGCAGAGCAGACAGGATGCCCCGTCCTGCAGCAGAGACAGCGCGTGCCAGGTGCCCGCGTGCCCGCGTGCAGACACACCTTCCGGTCTGAGCTGGCGGCTTTGTTCGCTTTGTACAATGTTTCTGACGTCCATCACGCTGTGGCCGGGCGCAGCCGTTCCTTCTTCTTTACCCCGACTAGTATTCCCATCGTGGATGTGCCCCAGGCTGCTGACTCAGCCAGTCCTTGCCGGGTTCCCAGCCCGGGGCCATTACGAACCAAAGCCGCCGAGAATTACGAACCAACGCCGCCGAGAGCGTTCTTCAGGGAGCTTTGTGCAGACCTTGTTGTTGTTTCTCTTGGGGACACACCTGGGAGCGGGAATGGGAGTCGTTCGTGCGTTTCCTTTACCAGAAAACGCCCAGTGTTTCCCGAAGCCGCTGTAGCGTCTCCCATTCGTCCCAGCAAGGTCCAGGAATCCCAGGTCTCGCCCCTTCCTGCCAGCGTGTGGTAGCGCTCCCTTTTTGTGCGATCAGACACACCGAACACCAGACTTGCCCATAGCGCCTTGTGTGCCCCCCACGGTGTTGTGCAAACCAGGGTCTAACCCCAGAGACCCCCGCATGGGACAGTCGCGTGCAGTCCCCCGCCTCCAACCCCCAGTGGGCACCGAAATGGGGTCACGGTGACCGTGGGGTCACGGAGACCCCCCCCCCGCCGCCCGATCCCCCCTCCACCTCACTAGACTAGTCGTGTGGTTGTGCCGCTGGATAACGCTCCGTGGTTTGGACAGACCACGTCTCCTCTGTTCGTGCACCAACTGCGGACATCTGCATGGAGGGCACCGTCCCGCTGTCCAGCCTCGGGCTGCAGAGGATGCAATCATGTCTGAACGTCCGTCTCTGGTTCTCTCGAGCACCAGCCTGGCGCGGGACTGCTGGGTCCTGTGATCACGCTGCCTCTGCCATAGGGGTTTTGTCTGTACTCGGTGAGATCAAGGGGGTTCTCGTCAATCATCAATGTACTTTTTTTTTTTTAAGCATTTTTTTATTGGGGGAGGTGCACAGGGAGAGGGAGAGTCTCCAGGAGAAACCCCCACCCAGCACAGAGGCCTGACATGGGGCTCGGACTCACAACCCTGAGGTCGTGACCTGAGCCGAGATCAAGAATCAGACGCTGAACCAATCAACTGAGCCGCCCAGACCCCCCCCCCCTTAATTAACTTTTTAGAAAACCCAGGAAGGATTTTGTATTTTATCAAAACGTTTTTCTGCTTTTGTCGACGTGATGCCATGATTGCGGTCTTTCCGGAGACATATCCTGAAGAAGTTCACCAACACGGAACCGACGTTAACTCCCGCAGGAAGGTTCCCGAGATGCGTGTGCGTCACCGTCGCTCCGAACCTGTCCGCTGTCCTGTGCAGAACCCGTGAGCGCTGCTGGAGAAACAGCCCCGAGGGCTTGGACTCCCCGCCTTCCTCCCCGTCCTCTCTCCAGCCCCGTCGTGCTCACCCCTCCTTGCCTCTCTGCTGCCTCCGCGGAGCAGGGCTGCTGTTCCTTCGGACGGAAGAGCCAGTCTAAGGCACTTCCTGTATCATCACCAGATGTGGGGCTCCAACTCCTATACGGTCTGCAAAGCCCAGCTCAAATGCCCCTTCCTCTCGCGGATCCTTCCCTGCTTCATGGCCTGCACAACCGTCCCTTCTCATGCTGCCTGCCTTGCCAGGTTCTAAGCCCGTCGAGGAGAGGGGCACGTTGTGGCGATCTCTATGTTTGCAGAGACTGTAACTACGTGGCTCGTGTGCAGCAAATGTTTAGTGAACTCAGTTAACAAATCCTTCAAGAGGAACTTAAAGCCGCAGAACAGGAGAAGCCTGAGAGATCACCCTGTTCCACAGTGGGCTTTGTCTTCCCCTCAAGCCAACAAAACATGTTTTTCCAGTGAAGTCTTTCGTGGAACCCACCCCATCAGGCCCGTACGAGCAGAGGTGCTCTGAAGGAGGCGGAGTGTTGGGGGAAACGTAGGGCCCCATCCCTAGCTCCTCCTGTCCCTGTGGGAGCGCCCAGGGCACCTCTGTTGGGGCTCTCATGCCTGCTCCGGGCCTGGCTTCTGCCTGAGACCCTCCAGCTGCGAAGTCGGCAGGAAAAGTCCTGAAATGCTCAACTTTCGAAACCTGGAGGTTTGCATCCCCTGGGGGAAATGCACCACCTGAGGGGGGCAGGGGTGCCACCTGGAGGGGAAGGAGACCTCCCCAAAGAGTTCACGAAGCCAAGATTCTGCTGGAGCTCTGTGTCTGAGTGCCCTTTGGAAAGCCCTCGGGGGCCCTTGGGGACGAGTATGTCACGCATACGTGTTTGGCCCGCCTCCTCGGTCTCGTACCTGGGCCCCACTCCGACCAGCTCACAGCCTGCTCGGGCTTCCCCAAGTACTGCCCTGTCCTCTTGTCTAATCCCACACACCCCCTTCTCCCCGGGTGACTGCGGCGGGTTCCGGGAACTGTTAAGTACGTTAGTGGCCCCAAATCCTCGCATCCAGACGTCCAGCTGCAACACCTCTCCCGAGTGCAGACCCGCTAGACCGCACCCCACGGACCGTCCAGTCCACACACACCCCCCCCCCACTGTGTCCCAGGCAGATCTTGTCTCCACCACACGTGCCGCAGCGTGCGTGTCCCTGACCCACACGACCCTCCAGTGTCCTCGGGCTCTGGCCACGGGCCAGCAGAAGTCATTCTGCTTCCCGACTGCCTCTCGTCCACCTTCTGCCCTCCATGCCCGTGATCTCTGCCTGGGCGTGGGTCCTGGGCATGTCCTCCTGGCTACGAAACATCCCCACTGGCTTCCATCACTCCCGGTGTTCTCCCGCCCAGACCCCTCTGTTCTGGAACGTTCTTTCAGAAAGCAGATCTGACGGCACTGGCGCCTTGCTTCAAGCCTCCCTCCCATGGGATAAGGTCTCCTCTTGATGCATGGTGTGAGACCCTTCAGGATCTGGCCTCTGCCCGCCTCCTGCCTCGGTTTCTCTGGCTGCTCCGCTCTGTACTGCAGCCCCCAGCTCCCGTTCTGCTCCCCCAAGCCCTGCTCTCTGTTCTGGCAAACTCCTGCACCGGCTGGAGGGTCAGAGGCTCTGTAGCAAACGGCGCGTTCCCCCGTCAGTGCAGCACCCAGCATCACGGCTGTCCCCCCTCTCTGCCTCCTCACTGCCCCCCTCACTGCCATGTGAGACTCGAGGGCCGTGTCTCCCCTGCCGGACGCCAGTGCTTCGGGAGAGGCTGCCCCAGATCAGGAATTTCCTCGGGTGCGAAGGTCGTGGGCCACACACATGGCAGACGCCGGTGCTCCGGCTTGCAGAGTGAGCCCCCCGCGGCCACGCGATGGTCCCCGCCGCACCCTCACTGTCGGGGGCTGCTGCCCACTGCCCCACCCGCTGTCTGACCGTGGTCCTGGGGAAGAAGGTCGCGCTCTTGGGAGTGGCTTCCTGCCTCGGCTGCCATCCCACATGGGAGCACTAGGTGGCGCCCCGTGGAGGCTCCTGGAGTTTTCTGGGGTGGGAGGCGGGCCAGAGGCCCTGCTAGACGAGGTGACCCCGGATCAGTGACACGGATCCCCCGTTGTGCGTCACCGGGAACGGACCTAACACGTTTGCACGTGGGAATTTTAAAGGTGTCCAAGCAGCATCTGAGCATGTGTTTGGGAGGGAGGCTATCCTGAGTTTAATGCCGACTCCGCAGGGTCTGGCCCTGTGGGCTGTCGCGTCCCAGGCAACCAGTTCCTCCTCCGGGACACGATGTCTTGGGTGGGGGAAGGGGAGCAGGAATCCCTGTCACAGAGCAGACGTTCCGTCAGAACCTGGTTTCACCCTCCCGTCGCCCTGGGCTCCTCCTGATGCGTCCTGCTGTCTGTCCCGTGGCTACTTACTCCAGCGGGGGCCGCCTGGGGGCAGGATGGCCTGATTTTCCTCTGCTCCCCAGCGCCCAGCTCTGTATTCTGTGCGTGGCTGGTGGCTCGCGTGGCAGGCGTGTGGTCCCACTCTGGGGACAGGGGCCCCTTCCCCGGCATGTTCATGGCCTGCACCGCGCAGGTCGGACTCGGGTCTTGGCTCTTCTTGCTTCAGACGCACAGGTAGGGGATGCGACAAAACCTGAGCTCAGCTCTGCTGCCTGGCCCCCAGGGTCTCTGTGCTAGCACACGCCATCTGCAGCACCTGGGGGCCAGACAGCCTGCCCGGAATCGGGCCCTCCAGAGGCCCCCCGGGTCAGCAGGGAAGGCCGGGGAGGCCCCTCAGGGCAGACACATGGTCATCGGCGTGGGCAGGTGCCTGAGGGCTGGGACTTGCCATCCGGCTGGGCTGACGGTGGGTGGGGGAAGGGACAGGGCCAGAGGGGCTAGGGAGTGGGATGGCCCCCACTCTGTTTGGGGGTCAGTGAGTCCCTGGAAGCCTGCCAGACCCTCTACTCCTGGGAGAAGAGGTCACACATCCCCTCCAAGGAGCTGTTCCTATGTCCATCTGGGTGGCCCCAAGTTCTGTCCGGCTGAGGGAGCCCCCGGGCAGGTGACCCTCTGTTGCGAGCAGCTCCTGAGTGAGGCCTCCAAACCCCTGCATTTCCTCAGACGTCCACAGTGCCGCAGGACCCCGAGGCCATCATGAAACAGGGGTGCACCGCTGACCACTCACCCTTTCATGCCTGGGCCACAGTCCTGAACCGGGGGCTCAGCTCCGGGAACAGGGCTTTTCCTCCTCCAAGCCCCAAGGGTTTCCCCTGTCAGTGACATTTTTCTTCACATATGTGATAGTTCAAATGACCTGAGAAATGGGAAGTGGGAATAGAAGATTCTGGAAACCCCCATCCTTCCGAGCTTTTCTAATGTCGGAGTGGTGTGGCCAGTAAAGCCGTCTGCGGCCCTGGGTGGAGCCGGGGGCTTTAGGGGTGACAAGAGGAGGGGACTTTCCTTCAGAAGTCACCCTTATCAGAATGGCTGCTCCTTCACACTAGAAGTGAGGTCGTGAGCGCAGTCAGGGGACCTTCTAGTCTTTTTGTTTCTAATTTTTATTTCTTTTTTTGAAGATTTTATTTATTTATTTGAGACAAAGAGAGGGAACACAAGCAGGGGTAGTGGCAGGCAGAGAGAGAGGAGGAAGCAGGCTCCCTGCCGAGCAGAGAGTCGGATGCGGGGCTCGATCCCAGGACCCTGAGACCATGACCCAAGCCGAAGGCAGAGGCTTTAACCTGCTGAGCCACCCAGGCGCTTCTGGAGATTCTATTCTTAAAACAAACAAACAAACAAACATTTTTACCACAGAAGAATTTTAATACCCGCAAGAAGAGGTGGTGTGACATCCCCCAGGGTCCCTCGCCCCCTCACAGATCTCAGGACTTTGCTGATCCGTGCGGTCCTGCCCCCACCACGTGCTTGTCTTGCTAGACTGGAAGCAGCTTTGCTTTACCTCAGGAGCCTGATGAGCCCTTATAAAGATCTAGATATGAAGCAAAAAATGTGGGGAACTGGGAGAAAATTTAGAAACATTCTGGTCCATTTTTTTTTTAAGATTTTTTTTTTTTTAAAGATTTTATTTATTTATTTGACAGACAGAGATCACAAGTAGGCAGAGAGGCAGGCAGAGAGAGAGAAGCAGGCTTCCTGCGGAGCAGAGAGCCCGATGCGGGGCTGGATCCCAGGACCCTGAGATCATGACCCGAGCCGAAGGCAGCATTCCAAACCACTGAGCCACCCAGGCGCCCCTTTTTTAAGATTTTTAAAAATTCATTTACTTAACAGAGAAAGCGACACAGAGAGAGAGACATCATAAGCAGGGAGGGGAGGGAGAAGCAGGCTCCCTGCTGAGCAGAGAGCCCGATGCCGGACTCGATCCCAGGACTCTGGGATCATGACCTGAGCCGAAGGCAGAGGCTTAACCCACTGAACCACCCAGGTGCCCCTGGTCCATTTTCTGTTTAGGTTATAGGTGGAGAGATGGAGGCCCAGATGGGAAAGTGGGTCCAGGATGCCCGAGTTTGAGCCTGGCATGGAAGCTGGGCTGTGCAGCTCCCGGGGTCTGGAGCCTACCGTCGCGGGCAGTGAGGCACCACTGAGCGCAGGTGCAGGGTCTGCTGAGAAGGGGGAGCGACCCCGAAGCCCTCAGGGGGTGGGGGAGCAGCGCGCACTGACACGGAGCTTTCCGGTTTGTGAGCCCCCCGCGCGCTGAGCCCCCCGCGCGCTGAGCCGCCGTCAAGAACGACAGGTACTATGATGACCCCTACGGGAAGTGCCCAGAGGCAGAGAGCTCTAAGTCCGGGGGGTGGGGGGGTCAGGACCAGCAACCCAGTCTCAGCACGTCTTCTCCAGCCCGGGGCCTCTCCCCCTGCTGTGCTGCGTCCCTGCTGGAAGGTGGGGTCGCTCCAGCCTCGTCCCCGAGTATCACTTGCCGTCTATGCTGAAAAGGAAGAAGCACAAAGACATTGGCTTTGGGAAAGGCTGAAATCTGGTATCCTTTAAGGATCCGGTCACTTGCGACCCAGAGGAGACATCTGACTCAGGTCGGGGCACAGTGACATCCCCTCCACACGGGGACCTCTTCCTGGTGGGGCTGCAGGTGATACGGACTGGAAGCCTCGGGGCAGGAAGGGCCTCCAGACTGGTTGGGAGCTCGCTGTGGCCGTCCCCACCATCTCGAGGGGCTGGGGAGGTGCTGGCTAAAGTGAGAGCCCTTTCTGGGGACTGAGACAGCCAGGCCAGCCCTGCCCACGTCGTCCTGTGAACCACTAACCCATGTGTGGCATTCCCGGGGTCCTAGGACATGAGCAGAGCCAGCATGGGGGGCGCCAGGGGGCTCCGACCCCAGCATGAAGGAGGCCAGCAGAGCCCGGCCTGGCTCTGTGGGCATCTTCCAAGTCAGCACAGCTCCGTGGGCCCCATGGTCATCGGGAATCTCCTCGGGGTGAGGACCCGTCAGACACGCCGCAGGTTGCCCTTTTACAGCCAAGGTCGTGGACACAGCGGTTACAGAGGAGTCCAAAAGCCAGCGAGCTACGAAAGCCCAACATGGCCAACACCTCCGTTCCCGGAGCCTCCAGACAGTGCGGCGTCCGCCTCCCAGCCCACGCGGCCCAGGCACTCGGGGCCACTGAAGAGGTGCCCGTCCCGGGCGTTTTCCTGTCTCTGTTGACACGTGGTCTGGTGCCCAGGATGCTGACGGTAGCTGTGTGTGTGGGGGGTGTGTGCACGAGTGTCTAGTGTGTGCGTATGTACGCGTATGTGACTGCACACGTGACAGCTCATGAGTGTGCGTGTGAGTGTGCATGGGACCACGCGTGTGTGTGAGCAGAAGGGGAGGGGTCAGCAAAGCACCAGCGCGGCTCCGGTTCTGTGAGGGGATAAAGAACTCACCTGCCAGCCTGGGCACCGCTCCCCTGCGCTCCTCCCCCTCTCTCTCCGGAATGTCCTCCCTTTTGCCAGCGTGTTCTTCATGAAGCCCAACGGCTGTGACCCCGCAGCTTCGCTTACGGGCACGTGGCCGGGGACTCGGACAGCTATTTGCACACCCAGGTTCACCGCAGCGCCGTTTGCCGCAGCCGGCCGGCGGAGACAAGGTCGATGTCCATTGCCCAGCGCGTAGAGAAGGGGAATGGGGTGGGAGCACACGGCGAGTTCCCGTTTACTTTAAAAAGGAAGGAAATTCTGAGACGGACCACGGGACGCACCTGGAGGACGGTGCTCTCGGTGAGACCCGCCGTGGTCCCACGTGCAGGATGGGTGTGGGGGCAGTCACGGTCATGGGGACAGGAAGTATCTTGGCCTCTTTCCAGGATCTTTCTCGGTGAAGCCAATGCCTGAGTTCTCCGGATGGCACCATGCCGGGGAGGCTTGAAGCCCGTTAGGAGCAACAAGTTCTAACTTTGACGAAGAGGTGTATGGAGAAGCTTCCAGGACGTCTCAGGAGATCCGTGGCTGCCTGGGCCCAGGAGGGCGATGGGACAGAGTGCAGAGGGGCACGGAGAGACGCTCTGGGGTGCTCAGAACAGTTCATACACTAACATCGGTGTCCAGACTCTTGCCCAAGTGCCCTGAAGTGGGCACATTACGTAGGTGGGTTTTTATATTTGGAAACGGCGTCTCAATAGCACTGATACGTCTCTGCTGTCCCTGTTGTCCCTGTGTCCTCCGCAGCCGGTCCTGTCCAGCCGGTCCTGTCCAGCTCACCTTCCCGCAGTGCGGCTCTGACCGAGCCCCTCTCCCATTTAAGCCCTCCCAGCCTCCCCTTCCTTCTCAGCGCACTCGAGCTCCCTGGAGACCCCAGGTCTGTGTCTTCTCTCCGTGTGACCGAGTCGGCGACTCGGCTGCATCAGAAAGCGTCTCCGTGCTGCGCCTGGGGTGTGTTCGCTGGTGGTGGGTGTGCTGGGCCGGCAGGAGCCGGTGGGAGTCTCTCGCAGCCCGGCCTCCCCTCTGAGCCCCGCTCCCCGTGCCCGCCAGGCCTGAGGGCACGTCCTGTCGTGAGGTGGCTCTGAGCGTCCAACAGTGGAAGCTCCTGGTGGTCTGTGAGGCTCCGTGACACGGCGAGCTCTGTGCTCCTGACACGGGCCCCTGGACGCGGTGCGGTGCGCGGCCGTGGCAGGTGCGTGGCCGTGGCAGGTGCGCGGTGAGGTCCACGGGGCAGCGGGCTGAGTGAGCTGCAGCGGCCAGCCGGGCTGTGCACTGCGGGTGTTCCGAATCCTCGCTCGCCACGCGGAGCCGCCCTACGGGGGAGGGGCCCGGTTTCGCTCTCGATCCCCAAACACACCTGTGCTTCCTTCACCGTGTGTTGTGGGTCCCGCTGTTCCGCGGAGGGCGGGGAAGTCCGAGCTCTTTCGTCCCCATCACTCAAGTGGGCTTTTCTCTTGCTCTCCCCACAGACCAACACGGGACAGAGACAAGCCCTGTGCTTCCTCGTGTCGCCAGCGAAGCTCCGCAGAAGGGATATGGCTCCTGCCCGGCTCAGACCCGCGGCCGTTCAGGCCGTTTGCAAACACTCGGTGGGTGCAAAGACAGACGAGAACCCAGCCGGCATTCGTGGTGCGCCCCGACGTGCCGGGCACCGCGAGGGCCCTCTGGAAGGATCCTGGGTGAGCGGGACAACCCTTCTCCCCGGGGAGCTGCCTGCCCGGCACCCAGTACAGGTGCGCACGGCCGGGAAGCCGTTGGGGGCACAGACGCGGAGACGCATCCTGGCTCGGGGTGGGGGCGCTTTGCTGGGCTGGGCCCTGCGGACGGGGACGCAGAGCCACAGGCATGGAGCCAGGACAGGGGCTGGAGTGTGGCAAAGTCAGTGGACCAAGGAGGTCAAGCCAGAGCAGAAGTTCCTTCGAGGAGCTTGAGCCCCTCTTCTCGGGCCACGGGAAGCCCTTGGCGGGCCCCGAGTGGGTGAGTGGGATGGGCAGCGGGTATCAGGAGAGATTCAGAGAGGGTGAGGAGAGGCCGGTGGGAGCGCACCCCCGTACGCGCAGGCGTGGACAGACTTGCACGGCATTCCAGGCTACGCTGGCTATTCTGTCCTCGGTGGCACCGATCATCATTTTAACCCTCCCCGGCTTAGCCCCTCTCTTTCCTCCTCCATCCCTCGCCCCGTGGTCTCTGTGACCTCACTGAAAAATGCTACCCCACTAGCCGCCTCTGTCTACACCCCCTTCTCCTCCCCTCCCTGCCCCCCCAACTCTCTTGCTGCAGACCTACGGGTCCCCTCCTGCACCCACTAGGCCTTGCTCCCAAGTACAACAGGAGACTTGGGGGAAATCCCACGGGCTGATCTTGCTCCTAGGATTTCCTAGATATCAGTCTCCTGGGCGGGAAACCAAGCTTCCGCTGGGAGCCGTGTCATACTGGGCCACTGGCTTTTCCTGAGGGGAGCGGGCTTGCCTCCCCCGCGTCCTGACAGCTGAGGCGTGGCCCCAGCGGACAGTGGGAGAGGACGGGGGCCATGCAGGTGTCCTCTCGCGCACATCCCCCTCCCCTCTGTGTCCCGGTGGTGTCCCTGTTGTAGACCGCCGCCCTCTGTGGACAGTCTGCCCTGGCCTTTGCCCTGGAAAGGGGAAGCAGCCAGAGCAAAAGAGCAAGTGGGGACCGGGGGTTCCCTGGAACCACCTCCTGCGAGGCAGCGAAAAGCCCAGCAGTTTCCCACTCAAGTTCCACCTTTTGGGAAAAGAGAAGTTGACCTCCGCAGCCTCTCCCTGAGGTCACACACCTGGGACCCGGGTCCTGGTGCTGGGATTCTCCCGGCCACTCAGCAGCCAGGGGAGCCTTCTGTTCCCCACTGAGCTCTGCTGGCACAGGAGGGGACAAGGACAGACTGAGCTCCCCACCGTTGGGACGGAGGGAAGAGCAGAGGCTCATCTCCAGAGGGCTCTGACCCAGGGCTCTCTCAGACCTGCGGCAGCCGCCCGGGAGCACAGGTGGGCGGCGTGGCCCCAGCACCTGCCGGGTCCCTCCAGCGTCAGAGCTGCCTGTCTGCATCACCTGATGGTATGAGTGTGCACATAAGTGACCTGGCGTGTGCGTTGACCGCTGCAGCAGTCTGAAAGCCCTGCGGCAGCTTCTCTGACACGCTTCCTCCCAATAACAGTGGTGTTTGCCTCCGTGGACAGCTGCAGGCTTGTGGCTTCACCTGCCGGTACTGGAGGATAGAAATGGAGCCCCCTGAGCTCCCAGCTGGCTTAGGAAAGGCCATTGGTAGCCGGCATCTGTCGCTGGAACCCCCACTCCTGGGACCTGGAACCGCCAGGTGGGACGTCTGGGCTGGGGACACCGTACAGACGAGCCCCAGCCTGCCACGTGGGCGTCGTGGAACAGAGAGTCGTCCCCGTGCCCCGGCCCTGCCCACATTCCACAGCCAGGAGCCAGTATGTTGCTCCCGCCGTCAAGATCTGGGGTCTGCTCTGGGGGAAGCGGTAGAGAAGCGGAATGTCTGCGGACAGATGTGCAGACCACGTGAACGTGGCGAGCGAGTGTGGGGTCGTCCCCGTGCAGGCCTGTGATCGTGCTGGCAATGACGCAGCTTAGTGCGCCATACAGATGGGAAAGGCGGTTGGTCATCGACATGACTCACACGGTTCCCATCATTTTTCTCGAATGCTGATCCCTCCCTCAGCCCTGGCCAAGCCTCTTGCTTCTTTGGTAGAAGCTTCTAGACAAGAAGGGACAGTCAGGCCACGGGTGCTGGTGCGGTGAGGACATAGGAAGTCACCTGTCATCTGCCGCCACCCATCAGTCCCAGGCCCAGAGGAGAGGAGTGTGAGCCAGGTGTACCTGCAGCTGCCCAGCATCGTGGTGGGCCCACAAACCTGGCCCGTGGCCTCCAGAGGGGCTCCAGGAGGGGCCCCCATATTGGAAGTTAAGCCCCAGGAGCCGCCTCTCATCGTTCTACCCGCAGGTCTTTGCCTCTAAGAAGGCACGGTGTCTCCTAGACAGAGAGTTCTCCAGGGGCAGACATTTGTATCTTGAGCACCTGACACAGGCCAAGTACAGGTTCCAGACCCCACACACTCCGGGCGACGCCCTCAGCCTGCATCAGCACGGAGCCCGCACTTCATCCAGAATTCCCCGTGTGCACAGAGCAGCTCAGGGGGAGCTGGCCGGGCCCAGGTGAGTGCAGACACAGGTGGTCGTGATGCTGAGAAAGGACACCTTCCTTTGTGTTCACGCCTGGGCTGTGGCCGGCCACGTGCCCCCGCCCTGTGCACACACCCAGTCTGTGGCCGGCCGCGTGCCCCTGGCCCCCTATTTCCCCCCACCACACACCCCTTAAGTCATTACACTTTGCATAAAAAGAAATCATTCTTTTTAGCAAAGACTTTGTCTTTCTCTCTGCCATCTGTTCAGAGAAGTGACTAGAAACTCTGGAATAAAGTAAAGCGGGCTGCAGTGGGAGACGCACTCCACTTGTCCAACAGATTAAGGACAGGTGCGGGCTCGGGCACGGGCGAGAGAGAGACCGTGCACTCGACCATGGAGGGCCTTACTGCAGCTCTGACCCCGTGGGCTCACACTGCTTCTCCACGGGGAGAGGAGTAAGCTTTGGCTGGCTCTTAGGGTGCCCAGCGGTTGTTTGGAGGAAGGAAGGTGCCTCCTGTGGGCGAGCAGGCATTTTGGAGGGGGCTTGGGAGGACTCTCCCCGGGGACACAGAGGAGCCGAGGCCCAGCACACGTGTGCAGTGCACCCCTGTGTTCCGTGCGGGTCCCCTGCCCGTTCAGGACCCCAGCCTCTGGGGTCGGGTGTCCCAGAGACTCGCCAAGAGCAGGGGGAGGCAGGGGTAGAGGCTGGGAGCACGGAGGCCGCAGTGGTGGTGAAGGGAGGGCTGGAGGAAGAGCCCAGTCTCAGAAAATGTCCTCAGCACTGCTGGTGAGTCACGAAAACCAAGCTGCCCTCCAGAGGAGGCTGACTAGCGGGCTGGTCTCAGTGCAATCCCTGCCTTGCTCCGTTGTTGACGGGCAGCGGCCTATGGGACACTGCGGAGGATGGTGGCACTTGGGGCACAGCCGTGGGGCCCTCTGCCATTGCGTCCCTGAAGTGGGAGCCCCGGCAGGGCCGCCTCCACCGCCACCGCAGCCCTAGGGCGCTCCCTTCCCCTCTAGGCCTCGTGTGCGTGTTCAGAAATGCACTTTGTACGTGAACTATGTCTCCTGTCTATAGTCATTCCGGACACGGAGTCTCGAGGTTGCTCCAGACGTGGCTGGGAGCATGGCTTCAGTCCTGCAGGGCTCCCAGCCCATCCCACCTCCGAACAGCGCTGGTGGCCCTGCGGCCGTGGCCATGCCCCGGATGTGGGCCTCCCCTCCCCGCCGCCAGCACTCTGCTGGGAGACCTGCCATCTGCCCTGGCTCCCTCTCACCGGCCCTTTGCAGAGCCCAGTCTGCCCGTGCCCCATGCCCCAGACCCTCGCCCTCACCTCATGTGCTCACCAGGGGATGCCCTGATGGCAGGCGGTAGCTCAGCGGCCACCCGAGGGGAGGACGGTGAGGAGCCAGGGCTCCGGGCTCACCAGCCTGAGCCCGTGAGGCCGTCCACGTGGTCCCCTCACAGATGCCGGGCACGTGGCAAGCGAGGGACAAGGGGACTTGTGCGTGTGAGTCTGAGCCACTTGGGTGCTGGCGTTTCTATTTTCAACAAGACTCAAGAGCGAGAAGCAAGGGCTTGTTTTCTGTGGGTCAGAAGTTCCAGGGCCCACGAGAGGTGAAGGCCAGAGGAGGAGATGGGCCCCCGTCCCCGTCCACCCCTCACAGGCTCAAGTCCGCAGTGTCCAGGGTCCCTGAGCCAGGCTCCGGGCTTTCCAGCTGCTCCGCCGCGGCTGACTCAGCCCTGTCCCCAACTGTCACTAGCCTGGCTCAGTTGGTGGCTGTCTTGACACTTTTCTGCAGGTGACATTCGCAGAACATAAACCCCCCATCTCGACATGAGTGATTTAGCGGAGTCTGGTGTGGAGACAGGGTGTGTGACACCACCTCTGGGCGCCTCCAACATGTTTTCATCCCCGGTGGATGCCGGTTCCCAGTGAGAGTGAGCCTGCCCTAGCGGTCTGCGCTGGGTGTCCCCGCTCGGCTGGCTCAGGGCGACGCGCACAGCTCCTACTGCGTGTCCCCAGCATGGGGGACCACCCCCCACTGGCTTCGGCAGCCCCCCTCCCCCTGCAGCGGTGCTTCCTTCCAGTAACTGGCCCTGACTGGGGTCGCTGGGTCTCTGCTGACCAACCTTCAGGCCGTTCCTACCTTCTGATGACCATGAATAACACTGCCGTGACCGTTCGGGTGCGCGTGTGTGACACCTGCTTTCAGTTCTTAAAAGTGGCATTACGGGGTGAGATGACAGCCGGCGGGCAGGGGGTAGGGGGTAGTTTTGGTTTCTCTACGTCCTGCCTTCAGCCCTTAAGTCTCCGAGTTAATCACTGACAGTTTGAGGAAGTGGCCTCTCACCGAACCATTTCCCTCTTCCACGGTTTCAACTTTCTCTTTCACACGCAGCCCACGCCCGAGAGTGACGAGGAGGAAGGAGCCGTCCGGTGATGCACACAGAAATTCCACCGGCTTCCACGCATCGCCGTGAGTCACATCCCCAGCCCGGCCGGGACCCGCCTCATTTGGCCTTGGCCGCTCCCGGGAGAGCGCACAGCAGACGGGCCTGCGGGGCGGGCGGAAGATGACAGACAGTGAGTTCGGGTACACGCTGTCGCTGGCCCAGGACTACGTGAGGCATGTCCTGCAGATCCCGCAGCCCAGCCCGGCCGCCAGCAGAGTGTCCCGGGTCCTGCGGGACGTGGCCTCCTCCGTGCAGGGGGAGGTGGAACAGAACTTGAGACCATGCTTGGACAGCTTTGACGTGGGGTCCATCGACACTGCCAGAACCATCTTCAATCAAGTCATGGAAAAGGAATTTGAAGACGGCATCATTAACTGGGGGAGGATTGTGACTGTGTTTGCCTTTGAAGGCATTCTCTCCAAGAAGCTCCTCCGGGAGCGAATTTCCCCGGACGTGGATGCTTCCAGGGTTTCTTACTTTGTGGCAGAGTTCATCACGACAAACATGAGGGAGTGGATAAGACAGAACGGAGGCTGGGTACGTACAGTGGGAACCTTGTTCACTGCTTTTACCCATGACCGAGGGATGCATGATTTCTTGCTACTTGTTAAAAATCCACTATTTTCTCTGGGTGACTTGTTTTTAAAAGTTTCTCGTTTTTAAAACAAGAAGACATTTCTGGCTCCTTTCCAGGCAGTTAGAGCTCTGTGGTTGGAAGATACGTGTGCTTGCCATGTTCCTTCCTAACAGCGTGAAGGGTTGTGGCTGAGTCGGGGAGCCACGCGGCATCTCCCCTGTCCGCGTCAGCAGCGGAGCCCAGTCAGGGTCCAGCCAGGCTGTCGTGACAGCGTAGCTTTAGTCCGTAGGAGATGCTGTTACATTTGGGTAGTTATTAATGTTGCAAAACACAGGTACATCTTTGCAAATTCATTGTTTACAAATTGCTTTTCTTGGTCAGTTTTCTAATAGAACAAACTCTAGATGTTAAAGCCTGTTAATAAAAAACTAATGTGCTGTGCCACCAGCTATAGAAACTTTATTGGGGAATTTCCAAACAAAAATTCGCTTTATTATCAAAACCTCAAAAAGCCCAGAGTGGGAGGTGGAGAGGGCTTTGTCAGAAGCTTTGATTAATGGCTTTTCACAGCTGGATGCTTGTTGTTAGACCCGATCCACTTCACCCTTTCCCGAAGCACTCCTGTCTCCGAGGACCCTAGCCCGCCAACCCCCAAGGCTAGCCTTCTTCTCCCCCTAGTGATGACGGATCTGCTGTTAACAATCACGTTACATGCAAATCTTGCCTAATGAATGTATTTACAGAGAATAGAAAATATACACGGTGTTTTTAGGGGGAGGCTCAGGGCTGAGTCAGTTAAGTGTCTGACTCTTGATTTCAGCTGAGGTCATGATCTCAGGCTTGTGGGATCGAGCCCCACACTGGGCTCCAGGATGAGCACAGAGCCTGCTTAGGGTTCCCCCTCCTCGGCCCCTTTCCCCATCTGTTTCTCTCTCTCTCTTTCCAGCTCTTAAAAAAAAAAGAAAAAGAAAATATAATATTATAAAGAGTTCTACACACGCTGCTGTCCGTATATACCGTGGAGGGTCTGGCCGGGTCGGGCTGGAGGAGTTCTCGGTTATTTCCACTTTGTACCACAAATAGTGCGTTCCCGGGCACGTCCACTCATGCTCCCCCCGGGGGGGGTTGGATAGCCACATCCACTTCTCAACGCACCAGGTCCTTGCCGTCCAGAGAGGCTCGGCGACGTTGCCCCCACCCCAGCTGACCTGTCCTAATCTCCCCTCTCCGTTGGGTTAGGAGACGCTATCCAACTTCCCGTTTTAGTTCCTGCTTCCTTGCCTGCCCGTGAGGCCGTGCACCGTCCACACCTTTACTGACCACACCCAATTCTTAGGGAATAGCCTATTTATACTCTTCACCCATTTTCCTACTTTTTGTCTTTTTCTCATTGATTTGTAGCAAATCTTTCTTGTATGCTTTCATTTTCAAATATTTTGATATATGAAAGATGTTTTATATACTATTTTTATGTAAAATATACTTTTATATATTATTCTTATATATGTGGCAGATATCTTCTGGTATGTTAACTGTCTTTTGAAAGTATAGCTGCTTTCCTTTATTATAAATGTTCTGTGAATTATTTATTTATTTTTAAAAGATTTTAATTCTAAGTAAACTCCATACCCAACTTGGGGCTCAAATTCACGACCCCGAGGTCTAGAGTTGCACGCTCCTCCATCCGGGCCAGCCAGGCAACCCATTATTATAAATGTTCTGACCCTTGGTGAGGTCACATTTTATGTGACATCCCCCACATCGTCCCTTCCTGTGTGGTGATGAGGCGTTTCTTGTCCCTGACTCTCATGGACTTGGAGCTGAATGGATCCTGGGTGTGGAGGGTCCCGCTGCCCCCCAGTCAGCTGTGGGAAGCTCTGCTGGCCACAGATGTACGTTTCTGCGAAGGCAACGCTTATCTAGCACAGGGCCCCGTGTGCATGTGTCCCATGACTCACACCGGTACTCGTCACCCACACAGTGATGACTGTTTATTAAAAATGCAGCTTCTCAACGACACAGACTGTGTGCTCGTGGAACTCATCTTCGGTGGGGGCAGGGACTGTCTCTGAGAATTTCCAGAAATGGACTCGTCTTCCAGGGGTGGCCCAGGTGGGAGTGACGCACAGACTCACACGTGTGCCCGAGTGCACCCTCAGTGTTCACGGGGCTCCTCGGTTTCGGAGGGCTTAGAGCCCCGAAGAGCTTAGGTCTTGGGCGTGGCACTTCTGTGGTCGCACGAAGGAGTGGCCGAGCCACCTGAGTCAGGACGAGCTCGGCCACGTGAGACCTTCCTCCCCGAGACGCTGACACACGGTCCGAGCAAGTGAACTGAACGCAGGAAGGGCTTGTCTTGGGGCAGATGGCTTCGTCACATGCCTGCTCTGGTAGAGTCTGAATTTTCAGATGGGCGAGATCACTCTGCAGTGACGGCCGGAAGCCCAGGGTCCACTGTCCCGCCTGCTGTCACCCAGACTTCTTGCCCGTGGCTCGACTAGAACGCATGTCAACAAGGCACAGCGAGAAGAGCCCTCAGCACACGGCCACAGAACACATGCAACTCCATGGCGTTCCAAGCCTGAGAACGCGTGGGGTGACACAGCACAGATTCTCCGAGCACCTGGGCTGGAGGCCAGGTGCCGGCACTCAGCGCCCCGGGAGGCCAGCGAGTTAGCGAACCCTAGGGCCGCGTGTCCTTGTCTGTAATACGGGGGAACGGGGCCGTCGTGGTCGTCCGCAGAGCTCGGACTGCGATGTCCCTGCTCAGCCACACTCAATCTTCCTAAGTTCCAGGCCCTGCGGTTAGACCGGAGTCCCCGCGGGAACGGGGAAACGGGGACCCGTGTGTCGGTTGTGTGGTTGTGTGAGTGGTGAACTCCCACGTTCTTTCTCGGGCTCATCAGTGTGAGTGACTGCCCTCCCTCCTCCCTCCCTGCCCCCCTGCTTCTCTCCCTTCTCCCCTCCCTCCGTCCCGTGCTGTCACCTGTCTTTCTCTTCCCCTCCCACGCGTGTGGTTCCCTCCTCCTGCCCCCCTGCCAGTGCGGATGGCCAAGAGTGCAGGGGCTCCCACCGGTCCGGTGGGAAAGCTGCCGCCATCTGCCGTGCAGAAAGGCTGGGCCTTCACATCCATGAGGACCTGCTGGGAAGAAAGGCTGGGCGCACCCCTCCCCGCCCTCTCCTGGGGACGGGGGAGGGCATCGAAACTGGGATCTGAATCCTGGCTTTGCTCCTGGCGTGACCCCGAGTGAGTGAGGCCCCCTGCAGAATGCGTATCCCGTGACAGAACGGAGATGCGTCGCGTCCACACCGTAGGAGGCGAACAGTAACGGCTACCTGAGTAGGGGAGTTCGAAGACGGCGGACGCTTCTGGAAGAGCGCCTTGTGGAATGCCAAATCTCATGCGACTAAGTGTA
The DNA here is from genome assembly GCF_009829155.1 of Mustela erminea. Taxonomy (NCBI): domain Eukaryota; kingdom Metazoa; phylum Chordata; class Mammalia; order Carnivora; family Mustelidae; genus Mustela; species Mustela erminea. Next base: position 1,302,885 of record NC_045618.1, on the reverse strand, counting down.
CATGGGCCGTTTCGAGAGGGTTGAACACACGACCCTGAGAAGCGGACGCACAGAAAGCCCCGTCCAAGACTGGGACGTGCAGGCGCTGCTGGGACTTTCCAGAGCGGGGTGGAGACGAGCGGCCCCGGTGCGGCCGCCGCTGGTGTTCCTTGATCCTCTTGCTGGGAAGAGCCGTCTGGACCAAAGGACATGCAGAGACGTGCACGCAAGCAAGTCGGTGTTCCACGGGCACAAGGAGCTCGTGGTGAGGGGACGGACTCTCCAGGAACCCCTCACACCCATGAATTCCATCTGGGGGTCGGATCGGTCCTCTGAGGTTTTAGCTGGAGATTTAAGATCGTTTCACGAAACGGGACATGAGCCAGAACTTGAGCCTCCTTGAGGGTCCTTCCAGAACACTCTCTGACCCTGGGCATGACCCTCCACTCCCCATACCCTACATCACGTTCATCAGGGAGTCCTGTCCCTGATGAACTCCCACTCCTGTCCTCGTCCTGCCATGGCCTGCTCCCCACGTGGCAGCCAGACTGGGAGCCGCCGTGTGCTGGCCTTGTCTGAACCCTCCCCAGCACCCCGATCACCCAGGGAGCAAGCACCACATACCCAGTACTGACCGCTGCACTCAAATCCCATCCACGCTCGCCTTCTAGGAGCCCCTCCTGCACATTCTCGGCTCCAGCCTCCCTGGGTAACTAAACAACGCTCCCCGCCCTCCCCCCCAGGGCCTTTGCACTGGCTCTGGCCACTGCCCGGAACAACTTCCCCTCAGAGGTGTGCGTGGCCCCCCGCGGCCCTCCTGGGGGTGTCTCCCTCAGCCGCCCACAGCTGACGGCACCCCCACTGTTCGGCCCTGGGCCCTGCACCAGGACGCAGGTCCCCGTCCCAAGCTTAGTGAGCCCAGGACTCTGCATGTTCATTCACCAGGCTGTTCCCAGCACCTGAAACAGTGCCTGGTGTGTGGCCGAGGGTCAGCAAGTATCTGTTGAGCGAATAGTGAGGAGTCACTAGAGAAGCGTGCAGACACCACGTGGTACTTTGCTGGCTCTGAGCAATTCTGAGGGTCTGGTTTTCTTTGAATTACGGACGCAGGATATTATTTTACGCTTGAGGCTTTCTTGAAGCCAAGGTAGCTGAATTTAACAGCAAGTATTCCCCGGAAGAACCAGATCTGGGCACCCTTGCTTATTACAGCAATGCTGACAGGATATTGAACCCCTAGTTCTGGATCTATCTTCATGTAATTTTTTTTTAAGAGAGAGACGGAGAGAACGGGACCAGGGTGGGGCAGGGCAGCAGAACCGCAGGAGAGAGAATCATAAGCAGGCTCCCAGCTCAGCGTGGAAGCAGACGCGGGGCTCGATCCCAGGACCCCGAGATCATGACCTGCGCGGGAACCAAGAGTCGGGCACTCAACTGACTGAGCCACCCAGGAGCCCCACAGAATGGTTCTAAGATACAAATAGCATCATTGAAAATATACGTGTGACGGAAGAAAGATCACTCCCACCACTGAACGTGTCCACACGCGTCGTCCACCGTCTGTCATCCCAACGAAGGTGCATGGGACAGTCTCGCACGTGCCTTCCCGAGTACGTCCAGCCCTGCCTCCCCGGCCCCGGGCTGACATCTGCAGCGTCTGCAGAACAACCCCCGCACTTCACGCATCCTGATTCCTTAACCGGCTCCCAGCTGGTAGACACTTGGGTTGCCTTCCTTCGTAGAAACACTTCCCGACTGGCCCCAGGACCCACCTCTGACGACGGGCGGACTGAGTCTGTGTGCGGACGGTCGCGCTGCCTGCTCGGAAGGAGGACATCACCGGCCTCGGCCCGCAGGCCTCTGCGCCCGAACACTCACTCCCCATTCCTGTGCCCCAGATCGCGGCAGCCACTGTCCTGCTTTGACTTTGCAATTCTGACTGTTCCGAGCTCTTCGTGTACACGGGGTGTGCGGTATTTGTCTTCTCGTGATGGGCTCGGCTCACTGAGCATCACATGCTAGAGGCCTGTCCCCAGGGCGGCCGGGGTCAGAGCGTGTCTGCTTCTTCAGGCTGACCGGCGTTCCACCCAGGGGACGTGCGCGTCTGGGTGACCCGCGCGTCGGCTGCTGACGGTTGCTTGCAGGCTTAGCTACTGTAAATTCCCTCCTTTTAATTGTAGCTTTTCATAGCTTTTCTAATCTTCCTAGAGCCGAATTCATCGGTTTCCCCGCATTGGCTCTCTTTGGTGGAGAAGCAGAATGTTACATGAGACGCTGACTGCCTAGTCGTCGCACACAGTGATCCTGGTCATGGTGGCAGCAGCTGTGCGGCGGTGCCCCGTTCCCATGGGCTTCGTGAATCCTGGGAAGGGAAGCAGTGAGGGGCGCACGTACCTCCAGCGAGAAGCGTGTGCGTGTGTGAGTCTGGAGAGAGGGAGCAGCCTGTCTCCCTGGTTAGGCTGGGACATCGTGTCTCAGAGCAGGACCACACCTGACACACGCGTGAGCAGAAGCTGCCTTTCTTGGGCAGCCCTTTGCCTGGGAAGTGCTCCAGGCCATGCCAGTCTATGCTCTGGCCACGCTTAGGCAGGCGGTGGCGGGCACGGACCAGCGGGCCTCTTCCAGCTGCCCGAGATACGCTGCGTGTCCTTTCCCGTGTGGTCACCTACGCCAGCAGTGGCGTGAGGGCCCGTCACCCCAGAATCTGGGCGTAGCTGAAGGCTGACCAGCACACTGGGGGGACACTTAAAGAATGATTGCAACAGTTTTCTGATTCTTTGGGTGGTTGTTCGGAAGCTCACGGAATGAAAAGAACAGGTTAGCCTTCCCTTCCGGGCCCAGGAGCTCAGAAGGTCGGTGACCTCAGGCCACTCACGTTCTCTGGGGCCTCGGTTTCCTCGTTTGTCAAAATAAGAGCAGGTATTAGGCTGGGTGATCTCAGAAGTCCTGTGCAGTCAGGACGCTCTACAATCACCGTCCAGAATTACAGGGCGCAGTTCACACTGTTTTAAAACTGTGATCAGAGATGGAATCAGGATAGAGACAAGCAGCTCTTCTCGGGCTCAGAGGCCCTGCTGCACCCGGCTTTATCGCTAGCCCCGTCCTGTTTACAAACATCAGTGCACAGTTCTACGTCAGACAACCGAAAAAGAGGAGTGAGGCTTCCTGTCCTTCAGAGCTGTGCTGTCCGGCATGCGGCCATTGGACACTTGAGATGTGGCTAGGCTGATTTCAGATGGGCTCTAAGTGCAAAACACACAGCGTATCGCAAAGCGTTTGGGCAAAGAATGTAAAACAGCTCAATAATTTGCGTATCGATTACATATTGATATCATAATATTTTATTTATTTATTCGAAATCATAATATTTTAGATAAATATATTCTTTAAATCAACTTTACGTGTTTCCTCTTACTTTAGAAATGTGGCTGCTACGAACTTGAACTTCCCTCTGTAGCCCGCGCTGTGTTTCCGTTGCAGGGCACTGCTCCCAGGGATGGTGCAGATGGATGCGGGGAGACCCGTGCGGGTGCCGACGACACCACTGTCTGCTTTAGTGAAGTGGCAGTTTCTTTGCTTTTCATCTCACTAATCTGTCTCATGATTTTTTTTTCTTTTTTTAAAAGATTTTTACCTGTTCATTTGACAGAGATCACAAGTAGGCAGAGAAGCAGGCAGAGAGGAGGAGGGAGGCTCCCTGCTGAGCAGAGAGCCCGATGCGGGGCTCGATCCCAGGACCCTGGAATCATGAACTGAGCCGAAAGCAGAGGCTTTAACCCACTGAGCCACCCAGGTGCCCCTGTATCGTGATTTTTAAACTGTGAAATTTATTCCCCAACAGGAGGATGGCTTTGTAAAGAAGTTCGAGCCCAAGTCCGGCTGGCTGACGTTTCTGGAAGTTATAGGAAAGATCTGTGAAATGTTCTCTCTCCTGAAGCAATACTACTGACCGGCCCACAGGGACACTCCCCATTGTGAAACGCGCCCAGTTTTCTTGACTTCTACAAAAAGTGTTGCCAACACTTACTTCTATTTCTAAATAAACAAATTTGGTTATGTAACTTGATGTTTCCATGTGATGGAAATTTTGTTCTCGTTTTAGTGAATAAATTGTGTATTTGCTTCAGTGCGTCATCTGTGTCCTGCCCTTGTCCGAGTGGAAGGGCGAAGCTCAAGACAGAGGCAGGTACTGATTCGAGAGGACAAGGGCAGGAAGGGGGCGTCTTTCCTGTCCCGTGGCTGACTTTCTGGAGGCTGCGCCCGTTACCCAGAAGTCATTTTCCGTGTCACTCGTGGAGACCACGTGGGGGCGAGTCCGCGCCCTGCTCCCCTGTGGCCCCTGTGGCCCTGGGTGCGGAGGGGTTTCCTCTGCTGCCCGCCCCCACCAACCCTGCTCCGTGGCCCACCGTTCAGAGAGGACAGATAGACGGCAGGGACAGACGCAGGGCACTTGGGTAGTCAGGACAATTTGGTCAATGACTCATTTTTGAGCCATTATTCAACTTTCCCTTAAAAAAGTTCACAAATTAGGGGGCACCTGGATGGCCCAGTTGGTGAAGCGTCCGACTCCTGGTTTCAGCTCAGGTCATGATCCTGCGGTCATGAGCTCAAGCCCCATGTTGGGCTCCGCCTTCGGTGGGGAGGCTGAGGATTTCCCCTCCCTCTCCCTAGACACCGCCCCCCCCACCAAATAAAGACATTTTTTAAAAAGTTCATAAATGAGAAAATTGTGTCTTTTGTTACATCCTGAGTTCCAACGGCAGGTCAGCAACTTTGACGGCAGGACAGGAGCGTCACACTTTGTTCCAGACCTTTCCATGCTTCCTCGTCCTCCCCGACGGTCTCTGTCCCACCCCTGCCCCTCCCCCGGGCTTCCATCACCTTGCTTAGGGAGTAGCCCATCTAATACAGAATCGAGACCCCTTGCTCTCAGGCTCTGGGCCTTTTCCCAGGGGACGTCAGCTGATTCAGGCTTCACTTCCCCTGTGATTTTTTTTTTTTTTTTAAAGCTGATTTGAAGAGAGCCCTTCCGAAACCACTCATGCTGTAGTGGAGGTCCACTGCACAAGCCCTTACGGAGACTTCACACGGAGGCTCTCAGCCCTAGTCTCGTGCTCCCCACGGCTGCTGCGGAGTAGAGACCCAGAGAACCAGAGAGGTTTTTGTTTTATTGTACTTTATTTCATCATGACAAGTGCACTCCCTCATCCCCACCCCGTTACCCCCAGCATGCTCCACCTCTCCTCTGGTGGCCATCAGTGTGTTCTCTGTCGTTCCTAGTCCCCCTGGGATCCTTAACAATGTGGGTTAGGACACTGGGGCAAGTCAGGAGGGAAAGATTTTTGGCAGAAGTCACTCTAGCTGATGTATCAAATCGCACCGGAGAGCCGAGCACCTGGACCCCTGGGGCGTGCGTCTGTCTGGAACAGGGAGCATCTCTACCTGCTGTTTCCCTTGGTGCACCCGGCCCCCTGCTCCATGGGGGAAGTTACCGTCATGTTCCTGTGAATCAGAACTAAGTGTCAAGTCATGAATGGACAGAACGGGAAGTGTGTGTGTGGGTATGGCTAACTGAAATACATTTGCACAAGAAACCGCAAAGCCTGTTTTTGTTTGTTTGCCTTTAAGAGAGAGCTTGAGAGCATGAGTAGGGGGTAGGGGCAAGGAGGAGGGAGAGAGAGAGTCCCGAACACGCCATGATCCCAGGACCTGAGCGGAAATCAAGAGCTGACGTTTCACCAACTGAGCCCGTCATGTGCCCCTAAGCCCAGGCTTTTATGCCACGATGATCTCATTAACAGAGTAAAAACTGCTGGGAAGGCAGGAAACTTCTGGTTGGTTGTGACCTGGTCTTTCAAACTGCAGCTCCCTGTGTGTGTGTTTTTAAGATTTTATTTATTTATTTGACAGACAGAGATCACAAGTAGGCAGAGAGGCAGAGAGAGAGAGGAGGAAGCAGGCTCCCCGCTGAGCAGAGAGCCCGATGCGGGGCTTGATCCCAGGACCCTGAGATCATGACCCAAGCCAGAGGCAGAGGCTTTAACCCACTGAGCCACCCAGGCGCGCCCCCCCCCCGTGTGTTTTATTACTGAAAAAATATGGGGGTGGGGTGGAGGCAGGGGCGGGGCAGGTGCTTTGCTCCTCCTCTCTCCTCCAATGCCACACAGAAAGATGAAAGTGAAACAAATACAGACCTAAATATAAGGGAAAACTATAAAAACCCCAGAGGAAACACAGGAGAAAATCTTCACAACCTTGGATCAGGTAAAGGTTTTGAGGCACAACACAAAAAAATGCAACAGAAAAGGAAAAAAACCCCAAAACCTAAAAACTATTCTCTTATAAAGACCATCTAGAATGATATCCCAATAAAGGTGTTCAACTCAAAATCGCAAGGCACAGATTGGGAGGCGACACGCCGCACCAGCGTCTGCGGAGGCCCTGCACCGAGCATATGTAACTCTTAGAGTTCAGTGGCGACACAGCCGCCAACCCAGTTTAGAAACGGACGCCAGCCCGGAGCACACAGCTCGGGAAAGCAGGAGGCCGGGTGCGCACAGGAAAGACGCCAGAGGCCACGGGTCGTGGTGGAACTCGCGCTGGACGCACCATGAGACGTGTATGGTCCCAAACGGCTCCCGCAAGAAGGACCGACAGGACCAGGCTCCCGGGAGACACGGAGCCGAGGGTCTCTTGTGCGCGACGGGCACGGGAAAAACTGTACGTCTTTGGAAAACAGCATGAGAGACTCTTCTCACCGGAAACACACAGTGACCCCAGGGTCACTCGACAGAAGTAAAACACGTCCACGCTATCCCCCGCCGCGTCACTCACACCGGCAGGAAGACCGGAGAAAACCCAAGCGCTCTACACACTGCACACGTGTGTGTGTCTCTGTTAGGGGCTGTGACTCGGCAAGCACTGGCTGTGGGGCGCCGGCCTGTGCCAGGGGCGGACCAAGTCAACTGCGTGTGAGAGAAAGGCACTGGTCACGGAGGAGCCCCCCGTGGCTGCGTCGTCCGCAGAAAACCAGAGCAGGTCGGACGGGCGGTGGCAGAGAGTGGATGAGTGGCTGTCGGGGCTGAGGCTGGGGCCAGGCGGGAAGGTCTTCCTGGGCTGGTGAGACTGTCCTACACCTTCAGGGAGGTGTGTGCCCTTGTCAGAACTCACAGAGCGGGGGCGCCTGGGGGGCTCAGTGGGTTAAGCCTCTGCCTTCGGCTCAGGTCATGATCTCAGGGTCCTGGGATCGAGCCCCGCATCGGGCTCTCTGCTCAGCAGGAAGCCTGCTTCCCTCTCTCTCTCTCTGCCTGCCTCTCTAACTACTTGTGATCTCTCTCTGTCAAATAAATAAATAAAATCTTAAAAAAAAAAAAGAAAAGAAAACACAGAGGCGCTCTCTTAGGACAGGGACATTTTAGTATAAATCATATGTCAGCGTAGTTGAATTTTAAAAAGCCCTTTTTTTACAAAAAAAAAAAAAAGAAGAAGAAGAAGAAGAAAATAGACCCTCACTAGAAATAACGCACACTAAGGGAAAGTATAAAAGGAAAGAAAAAAGATCACCTCAAATACAACTAACGTGGAATGCCACCGGGATGCCTGGGGGGCTCAGGTGGTGAGGCTCGGGTCACGGTCACCATCGGGCTCTGCGCTCAGCACGCGTCTGTCTGTTTGTCCCTCTCCCTCTGCTTCTCCCACTGGAGCTCACTCTCACTCTCTTTCTAAAATAAATAAAACGTGGGGTGCCTGGGTGGCTCAGTGGGTTAAGCTGCTGCCTTTGGCTCAGGTCATGATCTCAGGGTCCTGGGATCGAGTCCTGCATCGGGCTCTCTGCTCAGCAGGGAGCCTGCTTCCCTCTCTCTCTCTCTGCCTGCCTCTCCATCTACTTGTGATTTCTCTCTGTCAAATAAATAAAGTAAAATAAAATAAAATCTTAAAATAAATAAATAAAATAAATAAAACGTAAAGAAAAAACAAAGCAGATGCTACGAATGCTCACATAAAATCATGAAGCACTATTGCTCGTGCCCTGGTCATGTAACAAGGACATTGTGATTTCGTCCTAACGCCCGTGGCCACTCTGCCAGTTCCTCTGCGTGGGCGGCCCTCCCTGCATTATGGCCACGGACCCCATGATAGCCTCGGTGGCCTGTTTCCAGCAGCTTCTCCCGCAGACCTTCCCACATGTGGTCCCCTCTGCTTCCCTAGCTGGTCCCCTTGTTCAGGCTTACTTGCCCTTCCGAGTCCAGCTCAGAGGTCGCTGTCTCAGGGATGGCCCTGCCCGACGAGGCTCCGCTCTCCTGCCACCTCCCCAAAGAGCGCCATCTCAATTAGAGTTTTCTGATTGTGTGATTTTTACGTCAGCGTGTCTGTTTCCCGACAGACAGCAAGCCCGCCAGGCAGGAACCGCGGCTGTCTGTGCTCATCCTCCCACCCCGCGCCGAGTCTCGTTCAGAGCCAGGGAAAAGCTCAATGAGCTCTTGTCAAAGATACACCTGAACAGACTTGAGTTGGTTTGGGAATGTGCATCCGCAAGGCCGGGGCAGGGCTGAGTGTGGGGTTCACCGACCGCCCCTCCTCCTGCTCCACTCCCTCCTGGCCCCGTGGGGCCGCCCAGACGCCGACTCCCCATCCAGCTCACACGCCGGGCCTGAGCGTGAGCTGTTCCCCCACAGAGGCCAGTGTCGTCCCCACCGCCTGGCGGGGTGAGCTCCTCTCCCGCATCTGTGCCCCCCACCCCGTTATGTGTCTCCTCCGGGGAGAACTGCCCTAGCCCTGACTGGGCGTCACGATCTCGGCTCTGGAACTTTCTGCCAAGGATACAAAGCTGTTGACGGGGAAATGTCGCTTCGGGTGACTCCACGGAGCAAGCATAAGGTCTTTGTTTACCAGCAGTGACTTGGTGGCAGGACCGGCATGGCTGCATCATTTCTGCTGGTGCTGGTGGGTCTTCTGGGATTCACCGGCCTCAGGCCTGAAGGCAGGATTCTCCATGGCCAACAGCCCAGCGCGGCGATTTCCCGCCTTAACGGAGCAAATCTAACCGGCCCCCAGGAGAACCAACCCCGTGGCCAGTGTTTTCTAGAAGCTGTTCTGCAGCTCGAGGCTGACGACTCTGCTGTTAGGGCAACAGAAGGACGCACACGCAGGAAGTGTGGGCGCAACACAAGTGCTCTGACATGACCTCAGTCCCAGACTTCGCTGGTCTCGCCCGGGGCTCGCGCGAGCCCCTCCCTCCGGCCGCCCACCCTGCACCTGCCTCGAGCGCTTTTCTCCCGTCCTCTTGTGGCCGTGGAGGGGCCCCCGTGCTGGGGGCCGAGCCCTACACGTGTGGGTCAGCCCCCCCAGCCCCGCCTCTGCAGAAACATCCCTTCAACCTCCCTTAAGTAAAACCCAACACACAAGCTCTCAGGGACTGCCCTGATTTTCTGTTCTCAGTCAGAGAAAAACCCCTCAAAGTAGAGTCCACACTTGCCTCTAAACTCTTCTCTCACTGTCTCTGGGACCCTAGTATCCGTCGGACTCTCACCCCCACCAGCAAGGTCAAGGATGGCCTCCCCGTCCTCAGACTTCCCGGCAGGATGACTTCGGACACAGTGGATTGTTAGGGACGTGGGGGACACAGGTCTCCGGTCCTCCTGGCTCACTGGCCGCTCCTCCCATCTCCTTCGACGGACTTTCGTGATCTCCCTGAGCCAAGTGCCCGCCCCCAAATACTGAGGCGTCCCCGGCCGGTCCTCGGCTTCCCTGCTTCCCACACCTACCCTCCAGCTTCCCGGAGCATCCAGGGAGCCGGCCTGACGGGGCCCCGAGCTCATGCCGCAGCCAGGACCGCGTCCCTGAGCTCCGGACGCAGACGCTCCAGTGCTGACCTGACATCTTCCTACAGGGTATTCCACAAGCCTGTCGGACCCCGTCCTGGGAAATCCCAAGGCCTGTCCCGCTCCCCGAGCCCGGCGCCCCGCATCCTTCGCCCTCTCCGTCCGCTCGGGCAAATCCTTCACTCTTCGACCCTCTCCGCTCACACCCCGAGGGCAGCCCAGTGGGAGGTGCATCTGGTTCCGTCATCACGAGCCGCCCAGGGGTCGGCAGTCACCACCCTCAGCACCGCTACCCTGGCCGCACCGCCGACCATCTCCTGCCCGGGTTTTGCAGGAAGCCCCTCGCTGGCCTCGCTTCTGCCCCTCACAGTGTGCGCCCGACGAGCCGCGAGTGGGAGCCTTGAACAGGCGAGAAAACGTGCCTGAGGACATCTGGGGGATGAGAGGAGCAGCGAGAGAACATAGTCCGTGACACCGCGACAGCGTGACAGCGACAGAGGTGACAGATGGGAGCCACGCCCACGAGGAGCGCAGGGCAACGTAGAGAGCAGGTGAGTCACTACACTGTGTCCCCAAGACTGACACTGTGCGTCAGCCAGGCTCCGACGAAAGGAAAAAGAAACAAACGTGAGACGCTGTATGGTATCTCCCTCCTCAGAACGGCTGGGGCTGTTCACCTCACTCTGCAGAACAGCCAGACATCGCGCATTCGCATGGGATTCTTGCTCTGCTGTTCTTACAAGGTGTTCCCCGGCCCAGTTCCCCTGCGAGCCTGAGCTCCTCCCCGCCGGGCCCGGTGCACTCTGTGTCCCCCCCCCCCCCCCCCCCCCCCCGTGTCCCGACTTCTGCCGGGGATGACGCACGGCTTCCGAGGATAACACACTTGGGGGACACGGATGGCAGTGACGTGATCATGAGGCCCCATCCCACGCCCACAGTTCTCTGGGGATTCAGAGATCTAAGCTGCAGCCCCTCACTGCTGCAGGTGTGCGCGATGGTGCTCGGGCTTCCAGAAGCACAGTCCTTGAGCAAGAGGCAGCGAAGGCCTGCCCCACTGTTACTGGTTCTCAAAGACGGGGACCAAACCAGGAAGGCTCTCTTCCCCGAGACAGGCAACGCACGACTGAAGGAGACGAGGTTCTTCTCTTGTTACAGCGTCTACGCAGCACACAGAGCCATCCGGAGTAGCCACGGACGCCCAGGAGAACCACGCCTCCAGAGTGCGGTAGACGCGTCCCACTGGCATTGAAATCATGGAGAAGGGGCGCCTGTAAGCCTCTGCCTTCAGCTCAGGTCATGATCTCAGGGTCCTGGGATGGAGCCCCGCATTGGGCTCCCTGCTCAGCGGGGAGCCTGCCTCCCCGCCCCCGTCTGCCTCTCTTGCCTACTTGTGATCTCTCTATCAAATAAATAAATAAAATCTTTAAAACAAAACAAAACAAAAACTTAAAGAGATAAATGAAAACCACCCCCCCCCCCGTCCTCCAGACCCCGCACCTCGGCCTCATCTCCTGCCTCTCTCTGCCCATGAAGCTCTCCAGCCAGCTCTCGGTTCCTCTGGAACACCCCATGGTTGTTTCCTCTAGGGCCTTTGCACGGAATTGTTTCTTCTTAGAAAACTCTCTCACCTCCCTGCTGCGGGGTTAGTGCTTACTCAACCTCAGGGCGTCAGTGGGGAGGCCACTTCCTCGTGCAGGGGCGGAGCTTGTGGTGGGGGAGGAGCCGTGGTCATCAGACCCCCAAGCTGTCTAGACGGAGGGAATGACGTGTGCAGGCTGATGGTACTAACAGTCTGCACGTCGTTCTAGTTCTTCCTGCAAACTGCCGCTTGGTTTAGACACTAGGCTGTGGCAGTGTGTCCTGAACTTTAGTGTGTCCTGAACTTTAATAGGAGTACAAATCCCTTGGGGATCTGTTAAGATTAAAATACAGATTCAGGCCCAAGACCCTGCGTGCCACACGAGGTTCCGGTGGTGCTGATGTTGCTGGCTCACGGACCGTGCTCGAGGTAGCAGGCATGGGTAGATGCACGGCGTTTTGGTGTGCTGATGGAAATGAAGTCTTGGGTCTACGCACGGAAGAACGGGCCATGTGTGCAAGTGGACTCAGTGTGTTTCCTTCCTGACAGTGGAGACTACTCATTTCCGCTCCTCCTTCTTCGCACCTGCCCTCCTCACCCACTTGCAAGTCTCCACAAAACCTGTCGGATGGAACGTGTGTGACCAGCTCGGTGTCACGGACGCGAATCGGTGGGTTTTCTTGTGACATTTCTGGAATGGCTACCTGCCACCCTTTTCTGAATATTCTCTAGTGTGTCCGGTCGCTCGGCACTCAGCTGTGGTCTGACCGGTGCAGAGTGCGCGGGCTCTTTCCTCCGGACCCCGACTTCCGGCAGAGCTTGAGGTTTTCCCAGATTCAGCCAGCTGCTCCCCCACTAGGTTTGCTCTGACCCAGCATCCCCCCAGCACCCACGCTGTCCCAGCCCCAGGGCTGAGCACCAAGGATACAAGCCACTGCTACCCACGGCCTCAGGCTGACAGTCCCCCGGCGTCGGGACACAGCTGGGACAGAGGAGGCGGGTTAGCATGGGTTTTGGAGGTCCCGATTTCTTTCACGTAGCAGCCCCCCACTTAGTGAGCCTGGGCAAGCCACGTGGCACGTCCAAACCTATTTCCTGTTCCATGATAACATCACAGTAACACCGATGTCACAGTTTCTAGGTCCAGGACTCCACCCGGGAGGAAGCAGAGCAGCCTCTGGACCCGCCGGCCGTCGCCGATGTGCTCCTGTCGCTCCAACAGCGGCTCTCCTCTGCCCTGGACCATGCAGGCCGTCGCGCACCCCAACAGTCTCCCCACGCAGCCCTGCCACAAGGACAGTGGGCGATGCTGCCAGGGAGTCGGTGGGAGGTTTCACGTCAAGCACCCGAGAGCACACAAGCGAGGAAGTCCCTCCTGGACGTTTCCAGAGCTCCTCTCCCTGGCAGGTGCTTCCAGGGACTTTTCTCCCTTTCTCTCCCCTCCAGTGCACGGGAACCCACTGTGTTAGCTCCGCCACGGGCTCTGTTTGACTCCCCCCATCCCTCTGGGAACCGACGGATGCGCCTCTGCCTGTCTTACACATCACAGTTTAGGGACCATCTTTCTGTGATTGTGGCTTTCGGTCCATGACCCAAGTGCTTTATCAAAGTATTTCTTCTTAAAGAAAGGTCATGGGGCGCCTGGTGGCTCAGTGGGTTAAGCCTCTGCCTTCGGCTCGGGTCATGATCTCAGGGTCCGGGGATCGAGCCCTGCATCGGGCTCCCTGCTCAGCAGACAGCCCACTTCCCCCCACCCCTCTGCCTGCCTCTCTGCCTACTTGTGATCTCTGTCTGTCAAATAAATAAATAAATAAATCTTCCAAAAAAAAAAAAAAAAAAAAAAGAAAAAAGAAAAAGTAAGAAAGGTCATATAGATGGTGCTTTCCCAGGAGGACTTCTGGTGAATAAACATTCTCCCTCAGTGCACTGGGACAGCTCTGTGGTCAGCCAGGCCTGGGGGTCTCGGGCAGCACAGCGCACTGCGCCAGGGAGCAGACGGCGACAGGACCACACGGGTCACTGCGGGGAGCAGGGTCCGATGATAACAGGCTTTCACCAGAGGAAGGTTCTAGAGACAGTGATAGGACGAGAGTGTTTTCTTCCTAAGAAGGGAAGTGTGGGGGCCGGGTTGTAGGAGACTGGTCGCCGGGAGAGGAGTTAGGAGCTGCTGTAACGGGTGGTTAGGAAACGTGTGTTGATGTACCCTCGGGTCAACGAAAACTAGTTTTTCACAGGATCATCTCTCCTATCCCATGCGTCCACCAAGTTTATTTACCTAGCAGGTTTTTTGAACTAATTTTAATCTTACAGAAAAATCTGCAAAAACAGACTTCCTGTATATCCTTCACCTAACTTCCAACAGCATCCCTCGTAGTCACGGTACAGCTTTCTTTCCAAAGAAACTAATGTCGATACCACACCGTTACGTAAATGTACAAACCACATGCAAACCTTACCTGAATCCCACCGGTTTCCCACCAATGCCCTTTCTCTGGTCCAGAAGCCCAAGGACGGCTCAATGTCCTTAACTGTCCCATCTCCATCTCCGGTCCCTAAGTTTCTTGGTCTTTCATGACCTTGAGATTTCTAAAGAGTGCTGGTCAGGTGTTTAGAGAATGTCTCTCAATTTGGGTTTGATTTTTTTCGTGATTGAGGTTTTCCTGATTTTTCTGGCAGAAGGAATACCACATAAATGAATTTGTGTCCTTTTCAGTGGGCCGTATTAGGGGGCACACGTGTCTTATCCCATGTTAACATCCAGTAAGTATCTTATGGGGATACTTTGAGACCACAAAAATGATCTTTTTGTTTCTTTTTCTTTTGCCTGCTGATTTTAGCCCCTATCAACGGTTCTTGCCTGCACTGATTGATTGTAAGTGCAAATTTTGCTTAATGGTGATTCTCGATTTCCACCATTCCTTCGACACTTATTAACTAGAATTATAGGACAAGGAGCTATGTCTACTTGTTATTTTTATTTATCATTATCTATTTATCAATCACTATGGACCATAGATATTTATTTTATTTCATGGGTTATAGAGTAAAATTATTATTTTGTTGCTCAAATTGTCCCAGCTTAGGCTGCTGGGAACTCCAGTTTGGGTCCTGGCTCCCTTCTGACGCGCCCCCTTCTGCTGGGATCACTTCCTTACCTTGTGGCGCCATGAGCTGTTCCAGGCCCATCTTGCTCCTGCCTCAACACTGGAAGCCCTACTCCTTGTTGGAGAACGACACTCGGAAACCAAGATCTGGACGCTAGATTTCATTGCTCTGGAGGGTCGCTGCTTCTGCATGCTCTCACGGACAGAACTAGAAAACGTAAGTCCGTGCATCAAATGTACATCTCTATTTCTCTGTCCATTTGTGTATCTATCGAAAATCACAAATTGATACCAACACTTCCCATTCTAAGGCAACATAACAGGGCTCATTCCAACCTTTACTCCTTCCTTATTTGTATTTGTTTTTCCTGACGGGGAGACACTGGCACTCCCATGATCTATGACGCATTTCCTTATTTGCTCAGTTCTGGAACACAGATAAAGTAGTTTCACAATTACTGATTTATTACCTGATGAGAAATGAATGTCTCAACTGGAGCGCGCGGTCAGGGTACAGCTGCCTCGGCCCCCACTCTTACAGGGGACGGTCAGAACGCTGCTTCCGGCAGTTACTTAAGTCAGTTCTTTCCTCCTCCTCCGTTCGTGGTATGTCAACCGTCACAGTGCACGTCTGTCTCATCCCACTTGCCCTGCTCCTGGCTGTGCGGACGTGTGCACGTGTTCATGCAGACGCTGGCGTGGTTCTGAGGATCAGAGCTACCCAGACCAGTGTCATTGAAGAAATGTCGTTGTCCCCGTCACTCGGCTACTCCCTTACTGCTGCCCCACCCATGCCCTCACCCATGCCCTATGGGGACCCATCGTTTGTTTACAGTTTATGTTTACTGCATTTTTTTCTTTCAGAAATGAGCGGATACGTGTAGATTTTCTTTTCTGCTGTTCTTTATTTCATGGCGATGTAATGGACATTAAAATCACCCTTTTAAAATGCACAAGTCAGCAGTTTTTAGTTTACACACAGTGCTTTGCAACTAGCCTCTCTGTGTAACTTTAGAACATTCTCATCACCCCGAACAGAAGCCCCGTACTCCCGCCTCAGCCCCGGGCGACCTCTCCCTCACCTGCTGTCTACGTGGATTTGCCTGTCCTGGGTATTTCATACAAACGGGACCGTGCAGTATGTGGCCTGTCACTGGGCCCGTGCCCGCTGTAGCGTCCCAGGTTCCCAGGAGCAGGAGGGCTCTCACCTTTACACCCTCGCTGACGCTGTGTTTCTGATTATAGCCGTGTGTGTGTGTGTGTGTGTGTGTGTTTGCGCGCACGCGCGCGTGCACAGCATCCCTTTGTGGTTTGGGTTTGCAGTTCTCTAAGGACGAAGGATGCTGCTATCTTACTCCGTCCTTTGTAGCCATCTTAGGCGGAGACTTGTCTGCACTGAAGTCTCTGGCCTGTTTAGATTACCTTCTTTTACTGCTCGGTTGTAAGGGTTCTTTACATACTCCAGATTTAATTCCCTCGTATATGCAATGAGGTCTTTTAACGTACTAACATGCTTAATTTTGATGAAGTCCGGATTATTTTTCATTTGTTGCTTGGGTCTGGTGCTACAACTAAGGAACCACTACCTAATCCATGGTAATAAACATGCACGCCTACGTTTTCTTCTTAGAGTTTTGTTTCGGCACTTACCTTTAGGCCTTTGATCTACTTTGAGTTAAATTGTGAATATGGTGTTAGGTAAGGATCCCAGTTCCTTGTTTTCCACATCCCATCACTGTTTGTTGGAGAAAACCATTCTTCCCAATAGAATCATCTTGGCTCTCTTTCTCAGGAAAATCAAGTGACCGTGAGTGTGAATGTTTATTTCTGGGCTCTCGATTCTACGCCATTTACCTATCCTGTTCTTCCTTACCCCAGGACTACGCTGCCTTGATTACTGTAGCTTCGTATTAACTTCTCGAGTTCAGTTCTGTGAGTTTTCCAACTTCGTTCTCTTTTCTCAAGGCTGTTTTGGTTATTCTGGGTATCTTGTTTTACCATGACAATAAGTTTGTTGATTTTTGCAAAAAAGCCAAATTTGACAGGTATTGCGTTGACTCTACAGATCAGATTAGGGAGCAGTGCTATCGTAATAGTAAGTCTTCCAACCCATGAATATGGGATGTCCTTCAGTTTATAGAGGCCTCCTTTCTCTCAACAATGCCATGTAGTTTCCAGAACTCTAACACTTGTTAAACTTATTTCTAAGTATTTTTTTTATGCTATTGCAAAAGGAATTATTTTTCAAATTTGAGACCCTCTGGATTATTACAAAAATCTGTATTGGGCTTTTCTAGAGAAAGGGAATGAATCAGTACATATAGTCTTTTTATGTATAACTTACATGTTGTTATATACACCTATTATTATAGCCATTTGAGAACATATGAGATATACATATAAATCTCCTACTTACATTATCTCCTGTTTTATATATAAGTATATAGTTGATCAATATCCAACAAAGGCAGGAACTGCATGGGCTTACTTACACTTAAGATTTTTCTCTGATACAGTCCAGTACTATAAATGTATTTTCTCTCATGACTTACAACAGTCCCTTCCCTGACTCCCTATATCGTCAGCACAGTCTGCAACACATACACAAACTAGGTGTTCATCAACTGTGCATGTGGTCTGCAAGGCTTCCCTCACTGGTGGGGTATTAGTAGTTAAGTTTTTGGAGAGGTGACTATGCAGGGGTCAGTGCTCCGAATGCCCATGTTGTCTGAGGGTCAGCTGTGTGTGTAGCTCGAAGGAACCAGTAGGGCTGGTTCCACACTTACAAAGGATGGGCACATGTGATGTTGGAGCCAGCAACATCTCCAGAGCCGTGGTCCTAATTTGAATCCAAAGGCCAGGAGCTGCTGCAGGACCAGAAGAACCAGCAACGCATCCGGTGCGAACCGCGCCAGGCTAGGAGGCCGGTCTCCTATCCTGTGACCTCGCCGAGCCCCACTGTACAGCTTTCTGATGGGTTCCTCCGGATTCCCTGTACACGTGGTCATGCCGTCTGCAGAGAAGTTTTACTTCTTTCTTTGCAGGCTGGTTGCCTGTTATTATTTTTCTGGCCTAACTGCCTTGGAACCCAACGTTTAAAGAGTTCTTTATTAAAAGAAATTCACCCTTTGTCTGAGGTTTATGCTGCGTGTATCTCCTCCCGTTTGTCAGTGGTCTTTTGTGTATGTGCCGTGCAAAGTTACAAGACACTCGTCTGCAGTCGAACTTACCAGTCTTCTCTCTCACCGCCCTTCCCACACTGCCGTTGTGGGGGAAGCGCCCTCTCTCCCACGGTCTTAGGTTGTACACGACATCCTTAATCCGTTTGGAGTTTTTTCTTATATATGGTGAGAGATATGGACATAATTTTACATTTTAAGAAATGGCTGTCCAGCTCTCCTAGGACCACTTATTACACAGATGGTGCTGGCCCTGTGATCTAAGATGCCATCTTTGTCATATACTACGCTGCCGTATGGCTTCAGGTCTATTTCTGAGCTTCTGCTCTATTCCATTGTTCGAGTGGGTGGCAATCCCCAACTGTTGCAGTTACGTGGGTTTTACCGTATGTTTCAGGTCTGGAAGGGCCAGTTCCGGGCGGCCTTTCATCTTCTGTTTCGCTGGCTATGCCTGAATGCTTGTTTTCCCACAGGAACGTCAGTAAACGGTAAAACTGATCACCACAAAACTCACTAAATTTTCTCAACTTCTAATTATTGTACAGTTCAGGCTCCTCATCTACTAAATGACGAACCCCCTCACCTTTCCATGGGATCACTGCTGCCAACACGCGAGGGGTCAATCTAGAGTGTACGAGCCTTTCCCCAACGGAGTCCCTGGGATTACAGT
Source organism: Mustela erminea (assembly GCF_009829155.1). Taxonomy (NCBI): domain Eukaryota; kingdom Metazoa; phylum Chordata; class Mammalia; order Carnivora; family Mustelidae; genus Mustela; species Mustela erminea. The sequence goes on along the minus strand of NC_045618.1, from coordinate 1,284,553 downwards.
CTTCCTTCCTCCCAGTCTAGGTAAACACCTGCAGACGAGGAAACTCGGGGTCTCCATCTGCTCATTGCTCTGGAGGCCCCAGGGCCCGGCACCCAACCACGAGCACTCGCTGGACCTTGACCCTGTAACCCACTGGGCACTGACTCCGAGTCCCGAATTCTCCAGAGGTGAGCACAAAAGGCACCGGCCGCTTCAACGGTCTGTCCTGTTCAGAGGTCTGTCCTGTCGCTCAGTTACAAACCGGCTCCCTCTCACCCGCTGGGAAAGAAAAAGAGAGGAAAGTGTTTTTGCCAAAAAACCAAAACCCAACAACAATCATGTTCCCTTTAACCCGCAGGTCTGGGCACCCTGTGTACTTCTCTTCGCCGGCCCCTGCGCGCTGGTCAGGCCCCAAGGCTCACTCACAGCAACCTAGGCCAGCGCGGGTGCCGGCCGCGCCCCCTCCCCGAACCCAGGACGGGCCACAGGCAGTCGCTTGCTCTCTGCCCCCGCAGGACACAGTCCCCCTCCACCGACCCTCCCTCTTCCCTGGGGACGCACGGAGCCCAGACCCTCCCCGGGGCGGCCCTGAGGCCTCTCTCCCAGGGTCTCCCGCCCACTTCGGGCCCTCCCCCGGGGCCTCACTGCGCCCGGACCCTCCCCCTTCCCCGGGGCCGCCACTCCCCCAGACCCTCCCCCGGACCCACCCACTGGGGGGGTCCCCCGCCCACCTCGGAACCCCCCCCCCGCCCGGGGCCTCACTGCGCCCGGACCCTCCCCCTTCCCCGGGGCCACCCCTCCCCCGGACCCTCCCCCAGACCCTCCCCCCGGACCCACCCACTGGGGGGTCCCCCGCCCACCTCGGACCCCCCCACCCGGGGCCTCACTGGGCCCAGAACCTCTCCCTTTCCCGGGGCCGCCCCTTCCCCGGCCCCTCCCCCAGACCCTCCCCCGGACCCACCCACTGGGGGGTCCCCCGCCCACCTCGGACCCCCCCCCCGTCCCCCCCCGCCCGGGGCCTCACTGAGCCCGGACCCTCCCCCTTCCCCGGGGCCGCCCCTCCCCCGGACCCTCCCCCAGACCCTCCCCCGGACCCTCCCCCGGACCCGGCTGACCTCAGACCCTGCCCTGGCCGCGTGGAGTCCCCGGCGGGAGGCGTGCTGGGGGCGGGCGCCCGCGACCCGGAAGCGGGGACGAACACGGGGCGCCCGGGAGATGGCGGCGGCGGCGGCTGTGAGCAGCGCCAAGCGGAGCCTGCGGGCCGAGCTGAAGCAGCGTCTGCGGGCGATGAGCGCCGAGGAGCGGCTGCGCCAGTCCCGCCTCCTGGCCCAGGAGGTACGAGACCGCGAGGGCGACCGCCGCAGCGGACAGCCATGCTCGCCGGATCGCCGGGCGGCTCTGGGTCGACGGCCCGCGCAGGCGCAGCTGGCCGGCGCGCGCACGTCCCTCCGCAGGCTCGAGAGGACCCCTCGGGGGCGCGCACGTCCCTCCGCAGGCGCCGGGAGGACCCTCCGGGCGCGCGCACGTTTCTCCGCGGGCGGTTCGGGGGCGCGCACATCCTTCAGCCGGGGGGAGCGTGCGGCGAGGGGGTCCCGGGCTGAGGAGGGCTGAGGAGGGTGGAGGCGGATGACACCCGGCCGAGGTGAGAGCGGGGTGGGGGCAGGGAGCTCCGGCGCGCTGAGCGCGGGCCCTGAGCCCCGAGGGGCCCCCGAGTGCCGGGCAGCGCGGACGCGCGGCGCAGAGTCCAGTCGCCTCGGGGACGCGGGCGGAGAAGTGCGCGGACGGCCCGGGGGTGCCGTGCGCGCGCGTGCACCTGTGCGCTCGCGCGCCGCCGGGAGGGGAGCCCGCGGGGGGCGGGGCAGGGGCGGGGCAGGGGGCGGGGCCGCGCCCCCCCCCCCCCCCCCGGCGCGGACTTCCCCGCGGTCCCTACACGAGCTGCTGCCCGCGCCCTGCCTCGGCCTTCCCGCCCCGTCCCCGACCGGTTCCCGGGGGCGAGGTCCCCGCGGGTCCCCGCGCCGGCGCCCGCAGGGAGAAGGAACGCAGGGTCACCCGTGTGCTGCGCCCCGAGCGAGGGAGCACCCCAGGGAGACGCGCCGGGCACCGTAGCTGATGGGTTCTGTCGGTGAGGGCGGGGCGTGGGCGGCGCGGGGACCGTCTGGCCCAGGTGCAGGGGACGCGGCCTCCGCAGCGCCACGGTCCGCGTCTAACCTGGCTCCGACGCGTTTTATTTTATTTATTTACTTTTAAAGATTTTATTTATTTATTTGGCAGAGATCACAAGTAGGCAGAGAAGGGGGAGGCAGGCTCCCCTCTGAGCAGAGAGCCCAATGCGGGGCTTGATCCCAGGACCCTGAGATCATGACCTGAGCCGAAGGCAGCGGCTTAACCCACCGAGCCACCCAGGCATCCCCACATTTTTTTTTTAATTTTTTTAAGATTTTGTTTTTAATTAATCTCCACACCCAAAGTGGTACTTGAGTTCACACCCCGGAGATCAGGAGTCAGGTGCTTCAGGGACTGAGCCAGTCCGGCGCCCTGCACGCGCTTTCCAGGCAGCCTTTAGGAGAAGCCTATGCGAGCATTTCGGGAAACGGGAGTCTGCGCAGTTGAGAAGCCGTGCAGCCTGGCAACAGGTGGGATGGAGCTCAGAGGGTCCCGCAGAGGAGAGCAGTCCTGTGCTTGCAGAATGGGGGTTTGACCTCACTAGGCAGGAGGCGCACAAGGCCTGGAGCAGACGTGGGAAAGGCGCGGGGAAGACGAGGATGAGTTGTTTCTCTGTCTGCGGAAGATGAGAGTTTATAAGTTCCGTGCGGAAGTAGTAGCTGTGCAGATGCAGAACCAGTGACAGAACAGGGGACAAGTCAGAGCTGGCATCAGAGTAGAGAGAAACGTTGAAAAGCAGACCCAGGACCCCCCTACAGATACACATACCGAAGAAATGTTTCACAGCCCAGGGTTTCACAATTCTTACTATATACAGTAAACTTCAATATGTTCTGTTTTATTTAAAAAGCTGCTTGTAACCTACTGTTGATTTCATGACCAACCAGGGGGTCATGGCTGGAGACATCCAGGTGCTGGGATTAGAACACTATTTTGCTGTAGTGCACAGTCAACAAAGGTGTTAGGTGATGCCATTCTCTCAATAACGTATTTCACAATGCACATTTATTCTTCATGACGCAGCACCTTTTTTTTATAATTTAGAAATTTATCGGAAAAGCAATGTATGGTGAAGAAATTCAACTTTGTGTCATATCTTGACTCCCCAACTAAATAAGGACATTAGTGCCCTATACCTGTCTTCTGTTCCATCTGCCAGCTTCTGACCCTTATATCATCATTCTTAAATTGTCAAGTTTTATAATATTTCTATTGTTTTGTAATTAGAATTAGTCTATGGAGCATTTTCAGTGGCTGATTTCCAAATTTGGAGTTTCAGGGAATAGTATTTACAGTGTATTGATTACATAGATAGTATTCACTGTAGAACCAAGTTGTATGGTTATCAGAAAAGGATGTATGATTCTGTGTCACTAGCTGTGTGTGGCTAGGCAGAGAATGTTTCCAGTGTCACTCTGAGAACTCTGTCTTTCGTTACACTCTAAAATTGCTCAAAATCGTAACAGGCTTTAGTCTGCTCCTGTTTGGAGTCTACGTTTGTAATGCAGCTCTATGGTTTTCAAGGAGTTTCTGATCACTTTTATTTTTCCTTTTTGGCAAAACAAGAATATGCCTTTATTTTACCAGTAGATTCTTTTTCATTTTGTCTGTTTAAATAAATCAGTTTTCTTCCTGAGAGCACTCCAGGCCCCTGCTCCCTCTGCTGTGGCCCAGTGCACAGCCTAGACTTCCTCCCACCCTGCTTCTCTGTTGGGCTGCCCGAACCCAGTGTCTTCTTGGTTGGATTTCTTTCTCTCCATCTTACTAGAGTATATTATCAAGGAATTTTTTTTGTTCTTAGAAATATCTATGGGGGTAAGTTTTTTAAGACTTTATATATTAGAAAAAGTCTTTACCCTCATATTTCACTGCTGGTTTGAATTTCAAGTTTAAAAATATATTGCTTGTTCTCCTTAGCACCCATGACCTCCGTTCAATGTGAAGACTGGTATCTTTATCTGTTATATCTTCGATTACTTCTTTTCCTTTGTGCCTTTCTGCAATTCCTATGAATCAGCTAGTGAAAATCCTACAGGCTTTCTGTGTCTTTTAAGAGTCTTTCTTTCTTTCTTTCTTTTTTACTTTCCCCATTTCTTTGTCTTTTTCTCCTACTTTAAGGCTTTCTCCTGAACTTTAAAATGTTGGTATTCTTAATTTTAATTTTCAATGATCATTTCTCAATTTTCGGATTGCTTTCTTTCCATAGCATGTTGTTACCTTATAGATGCAACTGTCTTGAATTTGTCTGAGAAAACTAATTAGAATTTAAAAATTTCCCATTCTCTCAATTATCTCCGTTTCCCCCTTTTATTCCTTCTCTTTTGTGTTTTGACGTTCTAAAATGTTTGCTGAACCTTCCTTGTGGACTTGTGTTTATGAATGAAGGTATGACAGCTCCCGGGATCTCCTTTGTCTTTTGCAGTCACTCTGGGGGAAGGGGTTCTGCCAGCCCCACAGCCACATCGTCTGCCTATTGTGTCTACTGCTGCTGGTCTGGAAATACCGCCCCATCTCCTCTCTGTCTCACAGAAATTAGTCAAGTGTCTGTTCTCCTGTTCTCGGTGCCATAATGGTTTTCTCTTTTTGTGCTTCTTTATTGTCACATAAATGAGATGTCAGGAACAAGGAAGATAAATGCATATGCACAGTCTCGCACTGAATTTTAACTGATTTCTGTTTCTGCTTATTCAGCTCTTGGTGCTTCATATTCTCTTTAAAGAGAACAGACAGGACAGATACGTAACTTTCTCAGAAAGCACCTGGGTGCCAGGAGCCGCAGGTCTTCCCAGGGTCTGGGGGTCGCATTTCTTTTCATTTCGCCTTTTATCAGGCCTCGTAGCAGCGATGTGACTTCCCGGGAGGATGGAGCTCGCTTCCCCGGCCGCAGTCTGGTGCGCTCTGTCTGCTGAACGCTCGTGCTCCTTTCCTTTAGGACTGACCTGGCTCTCTGTGTTGGTCTTTCTGCCAGACCTGTTTTTCGGCCAGGGTTGCTGTATCTGTCTTCTTAGCTCAGAGGAAAAGGAAAGGAAGGGTTGCTGAGAGCCGACTCGTGAGTCTGGGGCAGTTCAGAGATTAACTGCTCTGAGGCCTGATGAAACTGAGCATGATGGCGTTTCCCCACTTGGGGGCCTTCTCGCAACCTGGTACTTGTCTCTAGAAGGACTGCACCTCTCCAAGAGCCCCTCCTCCCATCTCGGCAAACTCTTTAACATCTGGACAGGAGAGTTGTAGGAGGTGGGGACAGAGGTCGTCAGAGCTGAAGAAGGACAGGCTTGTCCCCTGCTCCTGGGAGCTTACCTCCTGGTCACAATACTGCCGTTGGGACTCGTGAGACAGTTAGTGATCAGCCAGATAATACATAATTAAGTGTTCCGCGCACTCTTAAGTGTTGTAAGTGTTCTGCCGAAGTCAGGGGAAGCGAGCGCCCGAGTTGGCTAAAACGGGCAGAATTTAAGGGGATGCGAGCCTGACGATCCAGGGAGTGAGGAAGCTCGTGGGAGCCGAGGTGCAGAGTGGAAGCCAGGCGGGGACGCTCAGGGCGGTGTACGGGGTGACCGGAGGTGGCTGGACTGAAGGTGGCTGGACGGCAGGCTTGGGATTCTGTAAGGTGACGGTGACTTTTTAACGAGTTGTCACTCCTGCTGGAGCAGGCGTGTGAGAAAGATGGCAAGGGGTCAGAGAGGTCATTGCTGGGCTCAGAACCAAGCCCTGGGCTTCAGGACGCAGGCCCGCCCGGCCCCCTCAGCTGCTCTGCTCTCCGTTGGTGACTTGTATTTCAAGAAGCTGGAGAAGGCGGAGGGAGAAGGGAGAAGGGGTAAAAACCGCAAAGGGGTAGCCACCGGTGTTCGGAAGTGTCACCTTGGGGAATCAATGTGACTGCCGTTTCCCATTTAGGTGATGGCCCACAGTCAGTATCAGAAGTCCAAGAGAATTTCCATCTTCCTGAGCATGCCGGACGAGATCGAGACAGAGGAGATCATCAAGGACATTTTCCGGCGAGGCAAAACCTGCTTCATCCCGCGGTACCGGTTCCAGAGCAATCACATGGATATGGTAAGGTTGGCCTCGCCCGAGGAAATCTCCGCGCTTCCCAAAACGTCCTGGAACATTCATCAGCCCAGAGAAGACGAGGTTCGGGAGGAAGCCTTGTCGACAGGTGAGTGCTTGCGGTATTGGAACCGGCATCCCAGGGTGCTGGCAGACGGTGACCCGATGGTGATGTGCGGGTCGTAGGGGCCGCTTTCCCTATGGGGACGGACGGTGTGGCACTTCCGTTTCGAGATGCCCTGATCATGCGGCTCAGGGCGAGATGCCCCCGGTAAGCTGAGAATAAGGCATCTGGGTACGGGTGTCTGTGTACCCACTCTGGCCCTTACCCGGGGTCAGACTGGACATTTCCCCCGGAGAATGTCATCACTTCCCATGACCTCCCTTATGTTCTGTATATTAATGAGCACATTAACATTAGTGCTAATGGGCTTTTCTGATGCAACTTCAGACCAACCAGTTGCCTTCTGGACGACATCTCCTCTTGGATGTCACCTGGCTTTAGGCTGCTCCAGGCTGACTCCTGTCCCCCTTGGCCCATCGCGTGTCCCTCTTAGTGCCTGGTGCCGTCAGCCCCGTGCCCGGCCGTGCCAGGAGTCTCAGGATCGTCCTTGACTCCCCCGTGCCGACCTCTCTCATGTCCCTCACGTGGTCTGTGGCCAAGTCCTCCTGGTGTCCCTACTAAGTGTTTGTTGAGGGTGTCCGCTCCTTGGAATGGCAGTCTGAGCTGCCGGTGCTGTGCACACAGCCTCCTCGTGGCTGCTCCTGTCTCTTCTCGTACCGCTCCTCCCTGTCGGTCCACTGTCCACACAGTATACGAGACGAGATTTCCGAGACACATATCTGATTGCTTCTCCGTCCTGTTTCAAGCATCTCAGTGACCTCCTGCTGTCCCGGGGCGGGGCGGGGGGGCGCGCGAACCCTCCTTATGAGGCTCTTCCCAACTTGGCGCTGCGCGTCCATCCGTTTTCACCTGTTTCCAGCCCCGCTCTGTGTAACCCAGGTTCTGGCCACTCTGAGTCTGTCTCCCAGCCCTGCCGGCTTTCCTTACCGCTGGACCTTTGCACATGCTCTCCCCTCGCCAGTAGCCACATGGGAGATTTAATGGCTAACCAGCAGTTGGAGAGCTGAAAGCAAAACAAGCCGGGAATACTAGCTTGTCGGATGCTGGCTCAGACCTTCTTGAAAGTGTGTGTTTGACTAAGACTTACACGGCTGCAAGGAACCACAGGGCAGCGCTGTGAGGTCGTCTCCCTAGTTCTGGTCCCTTCCGGCCAACACCGTGACCCACCAGAGCAACAGGTTGGGATGGGAGGGCACTGAGTCAGGGCTCATCGTGGTGGGGGTGTCATCTGCTTGGCGACCTTAGCTCCCCCTCTATCACCCAGCCCTGCCGTCTGCTTGGAACCCCGACATCGCGGGACGGCCGTGTGTCTGCGCGGGGAGAGCCCACAGACACTGAGGACAAGGAGACAATAAGGGGGTGGTAACGAGCCAGGCTCGGAGCTGAGGCTGGGACGTCGCTCAGACCGAGTGCAGCTGCTGCTGTGCACTCGCAGGCTGACGGGGGACCCCGGACGTCCAGCTCTGTCTACTCCATGGTGGCCGCCCCTCCCGTGCCCACACTGCCTCATGGAGGTGTCCCTGCTGAAACGCCCTTTGCCGGGTCTGCCCGGGGCCCAGCCCTTGGCCCACTCTGGAGCGCCCTCCCTAGGTTGAGTCCAGGCGTGTCGCCCTGAACCTGTACGCCGTTGTTCTGTTTCTGTTCAGGTTCGGCAGTGGGAAGAGTTAGGAGGAGACGTGATCTTCCCTCTCAATGTGGTTGCATTTCCCGTCACGATGAACTCAGTCCAAGTCAATGACTAAATCATTTACGTGTGGTTTTGAGCACATGACTTGGCACAGAAGAGCTATTTGGTAAATAGTCAACTTTTTTTTTTTTTTTTAATTTGAAAGAGAGAACACAAGTGCACAGCGTGGCGGTGGGGTGCAGGGGGAGGAGAGAGCGAGAGAGAATCTCGAACAGCTCCGCACTCAGCGCAGAGCCCGACACGGGACTCGATCCCAGGAGATCACGACCGGAGCCAAAGGCAGAGGTTCTCCTGACCGAGCCACCGGGGCGTCCCAGGTAGTAACTGCTCTTAATTGTGAGCGAGGAAGATGGACTTACTCGTCGTACTATCAGTTCATTGCTAGCCAAGGGCATTACATTTTGAGAACTTCCAAGGGACATTTCCGGAGGATCTTCATCGTGTTAGACACTGTTAGGTGTGGAAGGATGAGGTCCTGGGCTCCAGGGGGTCACCCTCTAACTGGGGAGACGTACGCGAACGGAGAAGTATCCCAGCCGGCAGTGTCTGTCGGATGCAGGTACCGCAGGAAACGGGAGAGCGCGCTGAGAATATGGAAGTTCAGGGCTTGGCCTGGAGCAGACAGACATCCCCCCGGGAGGCGGTTCGTTTCCTGCCTTCCTCCGCTGCGCTTATCCACGCTGTAGTTACGGGACCGGTTGCTTCCCCGTGTGTTCTTCTCGGCGGATGCTTGTGGTCTGGGTTGTAAAGGTAGAGGGGCTGCGATCTGGTTTTGTGCCCCTCCAGTCTGAGGGGTGAGGCTCTTTGCCGCTGTTGGTAGAAATGTTTGAGCAGGCGCGTGGGTTTCCTCGGCATCAGCAGCGTAGCATGAGGCAGCTTTGGGGCCGAGCTGCGAATCTCGCTTCACGGTGTCTGGGACGAGCTGACTAGTGCGCAGACCATCCGTCCTGGCGTGGCTTTCGTGGCCTTTTCCTTCTGGTTTGCCCGTGTTATCACGGCTTGGAAAGACTGAGCTGTTGTGTCTTTCGTTACCCACGTAAGTTCTTAAAAATGTCCCATTGGGTTTGCTGGCATCGTGTGTCCAGCAACACAAAGAGATCACCAGGTGGAAGGGAGGGGCTGCCTCCTTCCCGAACTTGCGCTCAGAGGGAGAGCTGCTCGGGCAATGAGGTGAGCCAGGAGTCTTTCCAGGGAAAGTGCATTATCTGATTCAACCTGACGTAATCGAAAATGGGATTTTTTTGGCTCAGAGACTGAAAAATCCCCAAAAGGGCTAGCTTTGATATGGCTCAGTCAGGGCTCTCAGGATCTACTCCAACTCGGCCTTCACCTGGGTTGGCTTCCGTTCCAGGTATCCGTGGTGTCCCATGGTGGCCCGTGGCGGCTTCCGGTTCCACAGCAGCCTTGCCATTCGTGTTCCTGGCAGAAGGGAGCAAGTCTACCAGTAAAATCCTGCTCTTCTCACTGACCTAAATTGGGTCAAGTGGCCATCCCCCAAATTGGTCCCTGCAGCCCTGCACGTGGACGAGGCCAGCTCCTGGGCCGCTCACTGGGAGCAGGAAGGAGGGTGCGTGTTCGCGCCTGCTGCGCTGCTCCAACCACTGGTCCTGGTGTCCGGTGGTGACTTCGCATGGGAGAAACAGGCTCTGCGTTGGAACGTGCGGAATGGACACTGGACAGTCCCAAGTCTGCACTCGCCTGTACTGTCGTGACCAGCTTCCGCTCATTTCGGACATTTCTGAAATTCTTTTTTTTTTTGTTTAAGATTTATTTATTGTTTTGGTGGGGGCAGTGAGGAGCAGAGGGAGAGAGAGAGTCTCAGGCAGACCCCCGCTGAGTGTGGAGCCCGATGTGGGGCTGGATCCCACCACCCTGAGATTGAGACCTGAGCTGAAACCGAGAGTCAGATGCTGAAGCCGCTGAGCCCCCCAGATGCCCCTTTCTGAAATTCTGTTGAATATTGCAAGCTGTCTGCTGTCACTTTGTCTGTGCTGCTGTTTTATTTCTCTTTCCGGAGGCTGTTTGGGGAGTCATACCTATGTGGGCACCGGAGATGTAACTTAAATGAACAATCATAAGGGAGACTTTCTCGTCCTCGACCTTTAGAGTAATCGAGCGGGACGTTCGTGACGAGTGTAACCAGTGCGGCGTCTCCTCGCTGTTTGCCGTCCGTGCTGCTGGGTGGGTGAGCCTCTGTTCACTGTAACTAATTCCCATTAAACGGACCTCATTCCTTCCTCTAATAGGATTGCACGCCCTTGGAAAGACTAGAATAAAGAGAGTGGGTGTGAATTTCATCGAGGTGTTGGACAGAGTCATGATATCCTTGAAGATAAGCCGAATAAAAGTAGATCGGATCATAACATTCATTCAGAAAGTATTTACCGAGTGCCCGGTGTGTGTGAGCCGTGGAGGGTCGGGGCGGGGAGCAGGCTGGACGGGTCCCATCGCCGCAGAGCGGACGAGCCGGTGGTCCTCGCTGAGACAGGTCTGTGCGAGCCTGTCCCAGGGCTCTGTGCTGCCCCGCTCAGCACTTCATTGCCACTTAGATGTCCCACTGTCCCCAAGGACGTCAGAGTTCATCCTTACCACGCTCCGTGTGTTTCCCCCGTTCCTGTGCACCGACGGTTTGGAACATAGGATCATCCTCGTCTCCTTTCCAACCATCCGGCTTTCCAGTATCGCCGGATCTTTCTTTACACGGTTTTTACCGCCTGTCTCTCATTCCAGCCTGGGGGCAATCTTGGCTACAGTCTTGATTCTTCAGATCTGTTCCATTGGAATAAACTTCGGACTGGCTTCCTGGACATACTGAACATCCTAACATACCTTCTGGGGCAGGTCCTTTCTGCTCTTGAAGACTTTTCCTGGGCCCTGGCTAGATCTGTATCCCCAGGCAGACCCTGGTTCTTGCTGGCTCATTCTTGCCAGAAGAAGGGACACCGGATAGCCCTAAAACGTCCAGGCCGCCCTCTGGGCCCTCCCTATGCTTCCTCCTCGACTCCTGCCTCAGCCAGACGCGTGTGCCGGACGACAGGTTCCCAGCCGTCAAGAAGGTAGATGGGAAGCAAATAAACCTCATTTGACCCCATTCTGCTGTGTGACAGGGGTGGTTGCGTACAGCCTCTGGGCCTCAGTCCCCTCCCCTGCGGACAGCCTTGGGGGAGCTCGCGGGGGGCTGTGTCTGCCACGCGCTCAGGGCACGGTCATTGCTCTGCTGTTGCTCAGGGTCCTGGCTGTGCAGCATCATGCGCACCGCCGTTGAGCTGTCTTCCCAGAGCATCCTGTGGGCGCCACTGTGAACTCTGCTCCCCCCGTTTCTCGGGGGCTGGGAGGTCTCACGTGTCCCTCGCAGGCAGCGTCTTGTGGTCTAGCACCTTTGAGTCAGGCTGACTGAGCGCTGGTCTAGGTCTTACCATTCAGGCAAGTTACTTACCGCCTCAAAGTACACGTGTTTCTCATGTGACAAGTGCGGATGAGCTTGGTCCCCACTGTCTGTGTTGAGAGGACAGACGGGCTTGGATCTGTGCGACGTCCCTTGAGTGGTCCCTCGTGGGCTCGGCACTCGGTAAGGTGGTTGCTACTCCTGAGCTCAGCTGCCTTTTCCAGACCTTCCTAACTTCCCCCCAAACCTCACTCCTTCCTTCTGTCATTCCCACTCACCTGCTTCCCATGGGCACCCCCCATTTTATTTCTCCTCGGGGCTGCATTTCCTTTATTACTGATAGACTTCATGGATCTGTGATTTATACAAAATACATGTATTCGGTCTTTGGCGCTGGCTTCTGGCACAGAGCTCCTAACACCCTTGTAATTTCCTTAGTGATAAAGGTGGTGCATCTGGGGGGCTCAGTTGGTTGAACATCTGCCTTCAGCTCAGGTCAGGATCCGAGGTCCTGGGATCGAGTCCTGTATCGAGCTCCTTGCTCAGCCGGTAGTCTGCTTCTGCCTCTCCTCCCTGCTCCTGCTTCCTCTCTAATAAGTAAATAAAAATCTTTGTTAAAACAATAGAAATCGGGGCGCCTGGGTGGCTCAGTGGGTTAAAGCCTCTGCCTTTGGCTCAGGTCATGATCCCAGGGTCCTGGAATCGAGCCCCGCATCGGGCTCTCTGCTCAGCGGGGAGCCTGCTTCCTTCTCTCTCTCTGCCTGCCTCTCTGCCTACTTGTGATCTCTGTCTGTCAAATAAATAAATAAAATCTTAAAAAAAACCAATAGAAATCGTTGTTTCATAAGATGCTGTGACATTTTTATTTGGTGTTTGTGAGTGAAGGGTTGACTGACACCAGTCCTGGGAGGGAATAACCTGGGACTTGCTCTTGTCCCAGCACTGGTTTGGGGACACTGCGAGTTCAAGTTAAGGTGCCGTGCGCTTCCCAGCTGTCTGCTGTGGCCGCCATGGCCGCGCTGGGCGTCTGCGTGCGGGCCTTGGGTCTGTGTGTCTCAGTTCGTGCGAAAGATGGGTGGGACGTGGGAGGTGTGGGGGTCAGCACACAGCTCTTGGTGCACTCCAGGTGCGCGATGGGGAGAAAGGAGCTGGGGACGGGGCCGCTCTGGAACGCCGTGTACCGGTGGTGATACCAGACCGAGAGGGGCTTGTGTCTCCCGGGTCAGAGCGCCGAGCAGAATCCCATCTACGGGCCCTCCCCAGCCGGGCCCATGGGGACTCCCACGCCGCCACGACAACTGGGCATTCTTCACTGAATTTCCTAAGCCAAGACATAAGCAGTCCTAACGTTTTCTGTGGTTGGATGCTTCGGGGGATTTATAGTGTCAGCTCGTGCTCTTACTGGAAATGATGTTTCCAGACCTTTGACGTGTCTCTTTTGCTTCACAAAAATCCCCTCCACTACTTTTACGTGAACTTTCAGAATAAATCAACACGACTAAAAATAAAGCACCCGTAACTTTGGAGCGTGTCCCCTGGGGCCGTGCGGGAGTTTCGGGGACCTCTGCGCGGTGGGGGGCTGTCCCTGGACGTAGGCACTATGGGAGGTGGGACAGGCCCTGTAGTCCTCACCACGTCTGCCTGCTTGTCAGACCGGAGGTCGAGTGACTGCCTGTGGACTCACGGGCGGTTAGGGATGCGGGTCCCCGTGTTCTCCTGCCTCCCCTCCAGCGGCCAAGGGGGGCCCATTTCCCTTCCCAGAGCCTCCCTCATGAAGACCGTGGTCTCCCTGGGCCGTGCTTCTCCGTCCCGACTGCCTTCGGCATGAGCGTGATTCCCGGGGCTGGTACCCTGCGCGATCGAGTTTGTGGGAACGTTGTCCTGGTTTCCCAGGGAAGAGTGAGCACGGAGTCCGCGTGTCTGAAAGCACACCGGTCCTGACGTCAAGATGCTCGTTTTCCCACTTTATATTCCAGTAGACGCTCAGGAGGGACAGCCCGGGCCTTTGCTGGAAGGACAAGCGCCCTCGGGACGGGCTTCCTGGGAGCAGCTTCGGAGCATGTGCTTGGTTCACGGAGTGTGATTTCCTTCTTGTTCCCTCCCAGCCCAGTAAGACGAAGAGATTCTTCCTTGGAGGTTAGGGCCTGTCACGCCAGCCAAGACGGGCAAACTGGCTCGGTGCCCTGGTCCCGGGTAACGATTCACCGAGGGTCCCGGTGCCGCCCACAGACACGTCATTCAAGGGACTGAGCCAGGTGACTTAACTCCCCATGTACAGAACCTCAAGTTTTAAACGCTTTTTCTTGTTCAATTTTTATTTATTTATTTTTACCTCTGATAGAAACATTAAAATGTCCATTAGGCTTATGTACATTTTTGTCTATATTCAATTCAGAGAAGAGGCAGAATTTTTAGGAGGAGTTTGAATTAGAACAAAGTAAATTGTGATTCTTAACAGTGAGAGCTGTGTGTGGACAAGCCCCACCACGGCTTCCCGTGGCCTCAGAGACAGTGCCTCGTCTTGCCCAGCAAGGGGTCCCTCATTCTCTGTCCGTCTGTCCCTCCGTCCCCACAGAGCCCTCTCCCAAGGATTAACGAACAGTCCTGGGCAGACCCCGGGACCCTGGAGTCCTCCATCTTGTTCCTCTGTTGTGTGGCAAGAGCCAGGAGCGTCTGTTCGAATGCCTTCAGCAGCGAAACACCGCTTTACAATTCTTCATTATGGCATTTTGAAAGGTCACAAGACTGGGATGTTCCTTTATGATGCATTATGACGTGTTCTTTCTAGAAAAACGGTTAGAGAATTTTCCGCGTGGAAACACAAAGGTCAGAGGCGACCTCGGGGGCGCTGAGCCGGTCGATGAGAGGAAGTCTCCCTTTGCCCGCGGAGCCCCGTTGGTGCTGGGCTGAGTTCTCCGCTCCAGGGTGTGGTGGGACCTGTCAGCCGGCCGGCCTGCCGACACTTGCTGTCCTCACCTCCGACTGCTGCCAGAGGGACCCGAAAACTCACCTGGCTTGGACTCCAGCCGTGCCTGGAACAGAAGTCCCGCCTCCGTAGCAATACCGAGCAGAGAGGTGTGAGCGTGTGGGTGTCTGTGTGTTTCCTCTTCCTGAGAAGGTCTCTGAGCCTTCCGCCTGAAATGCCCCTCGTCTTTGCCAGCGTGCTGGGATCGGAATCCACCCTTTTCAAGGCCCAGCTTAAATGTTAACCCCCCCAAATACAGCAACTCAGCTGCATGCTCCACCCCCTCCCCCCGCCGCCATTTGTGCTCTGCATATCGGGTGATGGCATCGTACGCCCTTACCGCGAGTGCAGCATAGTTTTGCTTTTGAAAATCCTGTGCTGGAAGCTGTCACCCCGGAAGTTCCCTCCCCCGTCTTTATGATGCTGATGATGATGGTAAGAACACGGAGGACTGGCTTCACTCTCCTGGCGATGGTCCCCGCATCCACGCTGTTTTCAGCCACGGGCGCGAACCCGCGATTGTCCCCGTCCACACACATTCTCTGTCGGGGCCGTGTGGTAAACACGAGAGGCTTGGCAGGAATCTTGCTGTGTGGGGCTCGTGGGCTCCTGCGGGAGGTGCTGGTCCCGCGATGAGGGGGGGGAGGGCAGGTGGGTGTGAGAGGGGGATGGGGTGCAGATGGACAAGCAGCGGCCTCGGCCACGCTCTGCCCGCACTGGCTGTGGCCTCGGGCTGCCTCCACAGCGGACACCCGCAGCCCCGACTCGTGTAGGACCATAGCCGTCCTGCATCTGGGCTTGACTTTCATCCTGCAGGTGCTGGCGGAGGGGGGGTCCCCGAAATACCGTAATCAGGGGAGTGACGGGGACAGTCTCTGTTTTGGAAAGACCGTGCTGCTAGCCCTAGGAGGGGGCGGGCTGGGGAGACAAAGCCCACCGAGACGCAGAGCGGCATCAGCAGGGAATGTGCTGGAATAGGAGGATAGTGGCTGCCACTCGACGGACGGAGAGGAGACGTGGGCCCTGACACAGGCAGGGTTTGTCTTGGTGACAGACCACATCAGGCCGCTGGAGCACAGCCCGGCTTTGGGGTGTGGTGCTGTTCAGCGAGCTGGGGTCGTGGGAGGGGTGGGGAGCCGGAGCGAACCCAGTCGAGGGGGCTCTGGGGCCCCCAGGGGTGGCTGTAGGTAGCTAGTGGGGTGCATAGATCTGGAGGTCAGGAAACGATGATGTGGATTCGGGAGTCGTGGGGTAGGACTCTGCACTGCTGGGGTGAACCCCGATTTTATAAGCAGGAGCCGAAGGGTGGACCATGAGACTGACAGACATGGGCCAGAGTGATGGTCATTCCCTCATCTACATGAGGTTTTTTTAGGTCCCGGGTTTTTGAAATTATTTCTTAGATCAGTATCGTTTGCAAAATGTAGGGAGAAAATGTAAGTATAAATTTGGAAAGGGTCAGCTAGAAGGAGAAAACAGCCTCTAAGTCCACAGAAATGGGCGTCCGCCTCTTCCTCGACTCCAGAGGCTGCGGGTCAGGTCATTCTCCGTCCGTCAGCTTTTGCCATTGAAAAAGCAGATGAAAGGGAGGCTGTGTCTTGCGGCGAGACGCTCTTTTCTTGGGGCTCGTACGATCCAGGGAAGCGGGAAATTAGAAATACGACCTCAGCCTGCGCTCGCCCAGCAGCCTGGGCCGTCTCGCCCTCCAAGGGCGATCATGAACTTCGCGTTTGTGGCTCCATGGTCCGCTAGCGCTAAGCCGTAAGGAAGAGCCACCCGCAGCAGGACTGGCCTCTCGGGCACCCTCTCTGGGCTTGGCAGTAAAGCGAAAAGTGCTGAAGGCAGGTGTGACCTACATACACTGTCTGTCCATCGGCGGGGAGGAGGCCTGGCCGTGTGGAAGCCACCACAGCCTCACAGTGAGGATACGGTTTGCAAGCGGGCAAGCGGGAAGGTCCGGGGCGTCAGGCTGCCGGCGGCTGGGCCCATCTATGCCGTGTGGCGTTTCTGTGAGTGCAGGACAGATGTGGATGATGAGCCCATGTGGCGGAGCAGCAGCTCCTTCGCTCTTCGTGGAAGCGATCACGCGCACAGGGCTGTGATTTTGGAGGTCGAGCAAGGGACACGATGACCAGTCAGAGTTGCCCCGTCCATTCTCCAGACCTGAGCGCGGCGAAAGCTGCAGGGTACCCCTCTGTCGTCTGCGTGCGCTCTTCTTAAGAAGTCGGTGCAGCGTGACGCTCTGCATCCCGCTCTGCGGTTTTTCACTTGTTAAGAAAACTTAGAACGACTTGCACGGCCACACGCGGCCATCAATTCCGTGTTGTCAGGGGTCGCGAAGCGTCGACGTGCTCCGTCCGCAGCAGTCCTGTGCTGATGGACATCAGGCCGCTGCCGTTTTCTAAGTTATAAGCAGCGGCCTGGAGAGCACCGTGACGCGTGTCACGCAAGTCGCTCCATCGGGCCCGCTTAGCTGTGCTGTGGGGACGGGGGCAGAAGTCCTGTGGGTGAGTCCCTTGTGCTTCCCGGGAGAGGACGTGCGGCTTCACACCCATGTCTGGCGGCTTCGCACACCCACCTCTGCTGGCTTTGCACACCCACGTCAAAGTAGCACACCCACGTCCGAGCAGCTTTGCACACCCACCTCTGCCGGCTTCGCACATCCACCTCTGGCGGCTTTGCACACCCACGTCTGAGCGGCTTCACACACCCACATCCGTCAGCTTTGCACACCCACGTCTGGCGGCTTCGCACACCCACATCTGCTGCTTCGCACACCCACATCTGGCTGCTTTGCACACCCACCTCCAGCACAGAACAGGGCCGTTTCCTTTCCCGGGATGGATGGACGAACACGGCAACGATGAACGTCCACGAGCTCGTGAGCCCTTACCGTATGCCGGTCGAGGGCGATGCCCTGTAAGGAAAGGCCACACGAGTTCTGGGGTCCAGGGCCCTCGGGGCGCAGACTGCGGAGGACGGAGCCCGCTGTGTGGAGGGCGGGGGCGCAGTGGGTTTGGTCCCTGGCTCCATCATGGACTGGCCGAGGGGACTCGGGAGACCTCGTCATCCCTCTGAGTCTCGGCCCCTCATTTGGGGATGCAGACGGCGAGGCCTGTGTCGCTGAGGCGTCGCTGAGGCGTCGCGAGGGCTGCACGAAAAACTCTGGGTGAGGCTTCTACCCTGCTCGTGACGTAGCAGGTGCTGTCGGTGGTGGTGATGCCCATCGCTTGTGGGGCGTTGGCCGCAGGCCTGGCGACGGGGGCGCCACGGGGGTGTGCCCGGACCGCCCGGGGGTCCGGGGTGGAGGCGCTCTCGGTCTGAGGAGTCTGGGAGGACGTGGCTGAGCCAGGCCTTCGGCATGAGGTGGGGTTGGTTCCCCGGGGGGCGCTGCTGGGAGGAGACAGGGTGCCACGGCGGTAACCCGGCCGCACGTTGAAGAAGGTGGGCGGCAGGCTCCGGAGAAACCTGCCTGGGTATCTGCCCACCCGTGCTGCGTGGATTCTCAGCCCTAGAAGTAACGGTGTGGACTCACCAGTGCTTCTGGTTTTGTTTCGTAGAATTAACCAAGAGGAATTCCCCAATCGCGTCCTACTCTCCTCCCTTCTCTGAAGAGCTGCAGTGGGTAACATGTTCGTTATGGCAAATGTCAAAATCTGTTCTAAACTTTGTGTTTTTTAACCTAATTTGTCTTTTGTAAAGTGCTATTCTTTGCCCCATTTATGTTGGGGAGTAAATATTTTTTGTGTGTTCATCATTTCCTTTCCAGTTGGTAACAATTCTTTATTAAATTTAGCCACGAGTCGGCCATGTATATGCTGTAAATGTTTTTATCGTTTTCTTCTTAACTTTGTGTGTGTTTCTTTTTTGAGGGGTACGGATGGATTAAAACCTTATTAGTGAGATCAGTCTTTTCCTTTACAATTTCTGCATTTGGCTTCATTTTTAGGGAGTCTTTCTACATTCTAGAGAATATAAAAATTTTTATTTTATCCTAGTACTTTATTTTTGAATGTTAAAATATTAATTTGGGGGGTACCTGGGTGGCTCAGTGGGTTAAGCCTCTGCCTTCAGCTCAGGTCATGATCCCGGGGTCTTGGGATCGAGCCCCGCATCGGGCTCTCTGCTCAGTAGGGAGCCTGTTTCCCTTCCTCTCTCTACCTGCCTCTCTGCCTGCTTGTGATCTCTGTCTGTCAAATAAATAAATAAAATCTTAAAAAAAATTATTAATTCTTTTTGAACATGTGTTCATGTATAGGAGAGGAACCTAATTTTTTACTTAAAAAAAAAAAGTCAGATGTCCCAACAACATTTCATAAATAATGTGCCCTCTCCCCACTCCTTTGAAATGCCACCGTTTTCAGGGACTACATTCTTGTGTGTTTGGGTCTGTTCCTGGATGTGTTGGTCTCTTCCATGGGTGTGTCCCAAACCTGACGTGCTATCGGTGTGGCCAGGTGTGACCCCTCAGCGCACAGTGATGCTGCTAGAGGGAGTCCAGCCCCCACAATTCTTAGTTTAAAAAATGTAGCAGACTATTGTGAACCCTTCATTTTTGAGATTAACTTTAAAATTATCTTGTCCGTTTCTTCACCACATCCTCTAGAGATCTTGGTTGGAATTGTGTTAAAGTTCGAGGTTAGTTTGTGGGAAATACATTTTTTTACATCATTTAAGTGTCTGCAGGAGTGCGGTCTCCCCCGTTGTCCCAGGCCTGTTCTGAGTTCCTCTGTAGACGTGTTTGGTTTGAGTCATACTGTTTCTGCTTGTTGCTTGTGAAGTGCATTCCTGGTCAATTAGTATTTTTTGTTATTGTGAGTAGAATATTTTTCCACTGTGTTGTCAAGTTCTTGTGCAGGAAAGCTGAGGAGCGTGGGCTCACATTTCCAGATGGGACCAAAAGTCTTGGAAGCAACGTTAAAGTTATTTTCTTCAACGTTTTCTTAAGTCCTAGAAAATCGAATATTAGAAATCTTTATTTTTTAAAAAATGTCATTTATTTGAGAAAGAGAGAGAGAAAGAGCACAAGCAGGGGGAGTGGCAGAGGGAGAAGCAGACTCTGCTGAGCAGGGAGCCTGATGCAGGACTTAGTCCCAGGACCCTGGATCATGACCTGAGCTGAAGGCAGACGCTTAATGACTGAGCCCCCCAGGCACCCAGAAAATGTAATACAATGAGAAGCTTACATCGCTGCTGTCATGTGTTCAAAGTGAGGTGTCCCAGGCTGGGTCCTTAAGGGCTGTTGGACTTATGGGTGCTGAGGGTTCCCCAGTTTTCTGCAGATGTCAGTGTGGGTCCGAGGTGGTTTTATCTGCGGTATCCCACATCTTACCCCTTTATTCACTTAACTAGCACACCGGGGGCTGTTGGGCAGGAGGGGGTTTTGGAGATCCTCTGACTCAGTCCTTCCGTCCTGCAGCCGGAGGCACAGACCTAGACAGGAAACG
Source organism: Mustela erminea (assembly GCF_009829155.1). NCBI lineage: Eukaryota > Metazoa > Chordata > Mammalia > Carnivora > Mustelidae > Mustela > Mustela erminea. Next base: position 1,264,756 of record NC_045618.1, on the reverse strand, counting down.
ACCCATCCAAGGTCACACAGGCATGTGGGCGAGGCCAAACCCCAGATGTTCTTGTAAAACCCAGATGACGGTAAAAGTCAGCAACCAAAGTCACAGAGAAGAGAAATGTGTAGCCCCACCTAGAAGTCACATTGTGGGGGATGGAAACGCTGTTTGGTTTTTCCGGGTAGCTCTCTAGAGACTCTTAATGACGTCAGCTCTTGGGTTATAATAATTGGGTGAAACAAACCAAAAACAGCTAACTTTTGTTGCCTGAATGTAGCATTACTGGGTGCGAGGATGACCCTTGTTCCAGTGTCCCTTCTTCGTCGCGCTGTGGATGGAAAACTAGCAGGTGTGTGTGGGCAGTGGCATAACTACGCCCTCTCCGCACGGCCTGGCTTTTGAGGTCGGGGGGATGTCCTAGAAACCACTTGGTTCCACATGCTGGGGGAGTCCGTGATCTTTTCCAGCAAAGACTCCAAGCAGGGGAAAGAAGGTTTTTTGTTCTTTGTCGTGAGAGATCAGGGCAGGAAGTGAGAGGTGCACTCACCGGCAACGTTAGACAAAGTGAGAAAGCGGGTGATGCCGAGTTTCGGGAAGTTTCTAACCTCCCTTTACTCCGCCGGCCGCCTTGTCCATGTCTGCTGCGGTGGGGGGAGGGGGGTCATCTGTAGGGCAGAGGCAGGACTCCGGCCTGTGGTGAGCCCCAGCACTCCCTGGGCTCGGGGGCCGTGAGAGCCCCGTGCATTGGGTGCAGCTGAAGGAAGTCATGGTGGGCTGAGCCGTGAAGGAAAGTTAGGAGTCACCTGAGCACAGACACTTGGCAGGCGGGACACGCGTGTGGCAGGCTGGAGAGTGTGTGGGTCCGGGAGAGTAGTGAATACATTATGATCACTCCCCCTTAGCCGAGGGGCTGTGTTCCTGCCCCCCAGCGGACGCCTGAAACCAGGGAGGTCCGGGACCCGAAGTTCTCAGTGTTTTTTCCAGACTGTGCGTACTTACGGTGAAATCAAGTTAGTAAACAAGACCCCGTAGGAGGTGAACGACAGACACTCATGATGCAACGGCACAGTTAGAACCATACTGTGAGGAAGGTGGCCGGGCGCAGTCGCGCTCGCGCTCAGAACACCTGTTGTCCCTCACTGGCCGCTGCTGTGAGCTCATCCAGGCCCGCGGGAGGAGCTGAGTGAGGGGAGGGCGCGGGCACGGTGCACATGGTCCGCGACCCACCGACTGACGGGCCGGCCGGGGCTGCGTTGCAGGGAGAGTCACCTGCTCACAGCCCGCGGTCGGCCACATGGAGACCCCAGCCAAGGGGGATGCTCTGTTGTGCTTCGAGCTTGAGGTCTGTTGGAGGAAGGTGAGATCCAAGGTAGTCGGGAGCTGGTTTGGTTCGAGATTCTTGGAATTGGAGGTCACAGCAGGAGATGCTTTTTCTGAACATTTTGGAAACTTGTTATTTTGAAATAATAAATTACAGAAACAGCTGCGGGGAGGGGGTGCTGGGTTCTGTTCCCCCAGCCTGCCCCCGTGGTGGCATCTCCCAGATCTGTGGTGGAGTGGTGACCACGGGACACGGGTCCCACTGCAGCTGACTCCGTGTCACCTGTATACATGCGCACGCCACAGTGTGCGGGACACGTACACGCACTTCTGTGTGGTTCTGTCACACGTGCAGGCTTGTGCAGGCACTACCCGAATGCGGGCGTGTCCCTCCTTGTAAAGGTTTCAGGGAGCTGGAGGGGAATCCAGTTCTCCTGTTGGCTAAGGAGTCCAGGGATGGGTTTGTAGCCTGGAGGCCTGGCCGCGGAGGCCGCCCCCAGGAGCCCCGCTGAGATGGTGCTGTTGGCACATGGGAGGAGCTGGCGGGTTTGTGACAAATCTTAACAAGGAATGAAATCGCTTAACTAGGAACATTTTTTATTTTTTTTAAAGCAGACTCCACACCCAGCACAGAGCCGGATGCAGGGCTCGATCTGGTGACCCTGAGATCAGGACTCGGACGCTCAGCCCACGGAGCCGCCCAGTGCTCCTTCACTAGGGGTATTCCATGTAGAATTTGTTTAGGACGGCAGCAAAGTCAGGTTCTTTCCTGAGGTCTCGAGGATGCTGTCCTCTCCCTCTGTGACTCCCCCACGCGCCCCGCGAGTTCGGATTCTGCCGCAGTCCGTTTGGGCTCTGGGGCTGCTGGTCTTCCTCTTGGAAGCTGAGCCCGGGTGTCAGCAGCTCAGCCCGCAGAATGACGTGGGTTTGTCACCGGAGGTGTGTCTCGCTGCGGTCTAATGTGTGCTTCCAGATGTCTCGCTGGTGGGCCCTTCCAGAGAGAGCCGGTCACCGGCCCTGAACACACTCCCTGCTGCTCCGACTCCGGGTCCCTGCTCTTTGCGTGCGTTCCTGGACCTCCGTCCCCGGCTCCCCATCCTGGCGTGCCGGGCTCCTCCTCGGCCTTCCATGGCTGGTCGGACCGACGCCCCTCCACGCGCCGGTTTGCCGGGGTGAACTCCTTTCTCCGCAGATGCTGGCCTTCCTCCCGCCCCTGTGCTTCCTCCCTCGTCACTTAGGTCACCCCAGCGTGGGGGTGTGAGACGTGCGCACTCGTCCGCGTGCACACTGTGTGTCGGTGTGTTGGATCCTGGAGTCCAGAGAGTTACTGTGTCCATCCGGTGAGCCACGTTCCCGTCCAGCCACTGTAGCAGCTGTTGGGGAACGTGAAGGGCTCCGAAGGCAGGTTACTCCCCGACCAGAAGGCTTCCAGAAGCAGGTCGCAGGGGTGGCTGGAGTGTGAACGGCACTTGGGACCCGCCGGAAGACGGCGTCTGTGAACACTGGTGACTGTTGTTTCCAAGCCCCTGGTTACGTTATGTCGGGCCTGCAGTCGCGGGATCGGTCGGCCGCGATCCACGGCTCATGGCAGCCAGGCCACGAGTCCTCCCGGGGTCGTGAAGGGATACTGTGTCCTGGGTGGTTTATTTTAGCAAAATGTACAGAGCCAGAGAGTTTGCAGGACTTCGAAGTGCTCATTCACGTGCTGGCGAGAGACTTGGCGGAAATCAGGAGAAGTTTCCATCTTGCTAATAAGTTTGTGAGGCAGAGGGACGATGCTGTCATTATTCAGGCTGATCACTTCGAGGGCTGATCTCCAGAAAAGTGAGAATAGCACAGGCAGCTCCGGAAACCCATGTGGGTTTGCCTGTCGGGAGGGACCGTTCTTCATGGCTCTCCCGTGCACCAGGCTCCTCCTGTCCCCAGAGCCCGGCTTCGCAGGGCCCATGCCTGGGACAAACTACCTGCCCCACATGCTTGAATTTTCCTGAGCAGCCAAGCTCTTACATCTGCTTCTGACTGTGGTGAAAGTGTACGCAGCTTGCCATGCCAACCACCTCTCCGTGTGGAGCTCGGGAACATACCACGTGTGCACAGCCTTGCGGAACAGACCTCGGCTACCTTCCCTCTTGCCCGTCGGAGCCTCTGCCCGAGCTCCACAGCCCCGGGCCCTGGCAGACAGCCTCCTGCTCCCCGTCTCGGTGAATCAGCTGTTTCCAAGATGCCGTTTCTCTGCTGTCATATGGCATTTGCTTTTCCTTTGCTGGCTTCCTTTATTTCTTGATTGTGTCACACGGATGGATGAGGAATTGTCCTTGAAGTCCTCCAAACCGCTAAGATTTGCTCATAAACCGAGCTGAGAAATGGAATTGTTCCGTCCACTGGTGTTGCAGGTGGGCAAGGGGCCGCGCATGGCTGGAGGCTGCCGGAAGTTAGCGGGGATCGCAGGATGTCCCGCAGCGTCTTCTCAGTGGGAGAGGCCTTCCGAGGGGCTCTGTGGTGACCAGCAGCAGGGACAGTGTCACAGGCTCGGAGCCAGAATGAATGTGACCCTGAGAGCCATTTGGATGAGGCCGCTGCCGCAGTTCCATCTCCCACACAGCCTTCTGCACGTCTGGGGTTCAGTTTAATTCTCTTTCTCCAGTAGGACTGATTGTGGTCTGCATCTGCTGGGTGGGGAGGAGCTGCGCTGTGCTGTTACTGTTGCAACTTTGTAGCGGCCCCAGGGTTACTGTTTCTCCTTTGTAGCTGCCTGGGGCTACTGTTTCTCCTTTGTAGGGGTTCACCGTTGCTCTTTCTCCTTTCTAACAGTAGCCCTTATGGGTTCTTCTTTGTAAGGGTACATTGTTGCCCTTTCTCCTTCGTAGGGGTACATTGTTACCATTTTTCCTTTGTAACCTACAGGGGATGTTCTAAAGCTGGGCAGGCATGGCAAATGGTTTCTGTAAAGGGCGCAGTGGTTAATATTTAGGGCTCCGAGCGCCCTCCGTTATCTGCTGTAACCATGCAGCTTGCTGTTTCTGTGTGGATGCGGAGCTTGGCTGTGTTCCATTGAAACTTGATTTACAGGGCACCTGGGGGGCTCAGTCGCTAAGGCCTCTGCCTTCTGCTCAGGTCACGATCTCAGGGTCCTAGGATCGAGCCTGTATCAGGCTCCCTGCTCAGTGGGAGTCTGTTTCTCCCTGTTAGTCTCTCTCACTTTCTCTCTCAAATAAATAAAATAAAATAAAATAAAATAAAATAAAATAAAATAAAATAAAATAAAAAAGAAAGAATGAAACTTAGTTTACAAAAGCAGGCGATGGGCCAGATCTGACCCCCGCTGTGGTTGGCTGAGCCCCGTCCTCTGGTGGGGGGACCTCACTGCCACCTCTCGGGTCCTTAGTGCCTCACTTGCTGTTGGTCCTATTGATGATTTGAGAAATGCAAATGAAAGGATCATTTCCTAAGGACTTTTAGTCATTTCTTAAGTTTTGGGCTTATTTTTTGTACGTCATGCTAGCCAGCTTTACGATACAGTAAAGGATATACCTAAAAAAGCAAACGTGTTTGAAGCGCATTTTCAGAGGGAGACGCAGAGGTTTTCTAAGGGCTCTGAAAGGATTTCTTGTTCTAAAGGAAGAGAGCTTTCTTCTGATGATAAAGATGAGACTTACTCAAGCAGTGCCGAGGAATGTAAAGAAATAATAAACACATCCAGTTCCCCAAACCCGGAAGTAAGCACGGACCACAGGCGCATATAAATTGTTTGTTGGGTCCCATTGCAAATCCCCTCCCGCCCAAGCAGCTGTCTGTCTCTGTCACTTGCTTGGTGCCGGGGAAGTCCCCCTGCGTGGACCACATCAGAGGCACCTGGTCCTGGCTTCTGGGTCTTCAGCCTGTGGGAGGCCCTGACAGAAACCAGAGGCCGTGGGAGGGAGAGCTGGGTGTTTGCTCCCTCCTGCCCCTGCCCTCGGTGCTTCCCCTGCCCAGACCCCCATCCCGGCCAGCAGCCCCTCTGGCTACAGCTCTCAGTACCCAGAGCCTTGCCCTCCCGCTCCCACCTCTCCACCTGCGGGCCTGGGGGTGGCCAAGGCTCCCTGTGGGGGAACGTGCCGCTCTCTGAGGCCTCTCAGCCCCGCCTGCCCTCCGACCACTCCCTCCCACACTCCCTGCTGGAATTTCCCCAGTTCGACTGTGCTGTCTGCCTCTCACCATGACCTTAACCTGGCTGAGACATGGTTGTGTCCGCTGGACTGACTCCCCTCCCCCAACCAGGGCTGGTAAGGAGCACATCCCTTGTCTGCTTTATCCTTCCAGGCAGGGAACAAAGACCTTCCGCACCTTGCAAGCCCTGGGAAATCAGCGCCCACACTCCGGCCCTCGCATTTTCCACCTGTATGGCCTTGGGCAGATGCGTGCTCTCTTGGAGCCTTGGTTTTCCTATCCGAAGAGCCGGGATAGTAATTCCCGCCCTCCCGGGGCTGTTGGGGAGACACTGCGAGGTCATCTGGCCAGTCATGTTCTGGCACAGCATCTGGCACTTACGTGGTTTTTAAATGGGGTTGTCAAAGAGTGACTCTAATTTCCTGGATTTGTAAGCAGATTCTCCTCTAGGGGCCTGGGCAAAGAGAGGGCCCCGGTGGAATGGGGAACATGCTTCCTGGGACACCTGTTTCGGGGACGGCATGTTTGTGAGTCGCCCTGGCTCCCTGCTCTGTGCTGGCTGACCTGGGGCATCTCTGGCCTGCACGGTTCTCACTGTGGCAGCAGGTGGCTCTAGAGAGTCACCCCTCCTCCCCTGGCCCAGCATTCCTGTTACACGTGTTTGCATTCCTGGAGAAGTGACTTTCGGAGTCACTGTGAAGAGAACGGGTTACTCGTGCCCAGAGTTTACCAACCGTGTGTTTGCTGAGTACCTGCTAGCTCCTTCCCGTGCCGCCTCTGCTTGTTTGGACACCCCCGCCTCAGGTGGTGGTATGGTTTCTATCTTAGGGAGAGGACACCGAGTTTTAGGGGGAGACAGGCAACTTGAGCAATATTTTCTTTGGCAAGTCACTGGTAGGTCAGTGTCCCCACGCGGTGTTTTCTCTGGAAGGACGCTCGCCTGCCGCGTCAGATGGCCTCCGAGGCCCTCGTCCTGGAAATGTTTGAGGGTCGATACTTCCAAAGGGTTTTTTAAAAAATATCTGGGGGGAGGGTTTTTGGGTGGCTCAGTTGGTTAAGCATCTCACTCTTGATTTCAGCTCAGGTTGTGATCTTGGAGTCCTGGGATCGAGCCCCAGGCCGGGCTCTGCACTCAGTGGGGAGCCTGTGTGAGATTCTCTCTCTCCCTTTCCCGTTGTCCCTTTCCTCACTCATGCTCTCTGTCGCTCGCTCTCTCAAATAAATAAGTCTTTTAAAAATTTTTGGTTACCTACGAATGTGGTAAAAAATCCAAACAGCAGAAGGACGGACTGAGATGAGGGAGGTCCTCCTCCCCCCCAGTTTGCTTCTCCAGAGCCGGTCCCTATCGCCGGTTTTCTTTGGACCCTTCCCGAGCTGTCCTGAAGAGGCTCAGCCGTATTCTAGGGGCTGATCGGCCTTCATAGTTCACCTTAGCTCAGCTTCTGTGCTATTGTCCCTGAGGTTTTCTAGGCTCCCTGGGTTGGCTGGGAGGGGGTGCCGTCGGTGACACTCTCAGCAGCTCCGTCACCAAATACCACCCACGCTGCTTCTGTCTTGGCTTTTGGCCCTTCTAGAAGAGTCTGATTCCCGTCATCTTCACTTTGTTCATTTGGACACGTAGTCCGTGTTCACGGGGTTGAATGAAAGCCTGGAACTCATCAACACTTAGGTTTAACTCAAAGGCATGCAGAGACTGTCTTATATCCTAAAGACCTCGTTAGCGGATGAGCGGTGGCCTGCCTGGGGGCACAGAGGGAATGGCTCCCATGGCCGGTGTGGGCTCCCGTGCTCCCGTGACAAGGACAGTCTCTGTATTTTGACATAAGCGTTAGGCCCTGTGTTCAAAGAGTGGATTTTAGATTAACAACACAGAAATGATCAATCACAGACGATTGTCTTTCAAAGATGATTTTTGGGGTGCTTGGGGAGGGCTCAGTCGGTTGAGCATCTGAGTCCTGATTTTGGCTCAGGTCACGATCTCAGAAGCATGAGAGTGGGTCCCGTGTTGGGCTCTGCACTCAGCAGGAAGTCAGCTTCGGGTTTCTCTCTCTGCCCCTCCCTCTGCTTGTGACTCTCTCTGAATAAATAAAATCTTTTTTAAAAAAAAGATTTTATTTATTTATTCAACAGAAAGGAGGAGAGAGAGCATAAGCAGGGGGAGCGGTAGAGGGAGAAGCAGGCTCCCCACGGAGCAGAGAGCCCCACACGGGACTCGATCCCATGACCCTGAGACCATGACCTGAGCCAAAGGCAGACACTTAACCTCCTGAGCCACCCAGGTGCTCTAATAAAAAAAAAGATGGCTTTTACTACAGTATATTTGATTCTGCATGGAGGGTCCCAAAGGGCCAGAATGGCCTGTGACGTAGCAGGGCGGGTGAACGGCGCTGCGTTTACAGCGTACAGCCGGCTCTCTGCCCGAGGTGGTCTCCTCGGCGTCCCTGTAGGGCAGCCCGCGTCTGACTGCGGGACCCTGTGCACCAGGACAGGGGACCCAGGGGAGGGCTCCTGTGTCCCTCTGTTTTTTCAGAGGCACCCCAATGAGCTCAAAGCATCTGGTATCGATTTCTGAGAGTTCTGCGGCAAGAGCCCTCCTGAACTTCTGGTTCTGGATTTTATTTCAGGATTTTGGCTCCTTGTCTGTCATGAGCTACGGGCCAGGGACTCTGCTCACAGCCACCGGTTAAGTTGACATGTGGCTTGAATAGCTGAGAAACTCTTTACGTCCTCATGTGCTGTCCACCTCGGGTTTCTGGTCGATGCAGTTTGACGGACGTCTCCCGGCTACTACGAGCTGGCGCTGGGACTCAGGCCCCACAGCCCCCCAGAAGCCTGCACACCGGCCCTCCTGGTGCTTCCTCCATCCCTGTGCCTGGCCCTGCTGGTGCCCTTGGCTGCAGGAGCGGTGCCCCCCAGGTGGCAGCCCTCAGTTGTTTCTCTTTGGAGCAAAGCGCCCGTAAGGCAGTGTTTAGGTTCTCTGAGCACCGAGCTCGGGTCTCTGTTCGTGAACTGGGCGCGTGAGCCCCGGCCTCCTCCCTCACCCTGCGGATGTACTGAGCAGCCGATCTAGTCACCCCCTCTCCCTGGTGTGTGGCATGGCATTTGCCCCATCGTGGGTGAGGAAGACACGGAGCCCCTGCTCCCTCTCTTCCCTTCTAGAAGCTGGACTGTGGGGAAGAGTCCGTATATGGGAGGCGCAAACAGAGACAACTTGGATCTAGTCAGACGTCACTCTGTCCGCACTCTGGCTTCTCTCCTAGGAAATAGAACCGGACCTGGCATCGTTCTGGGAAAAGGAGACAACTGTCCTCAGAAGGCAAGGAAGGGACTCCTCCCCCTCCTCGCCGTGTCGGATAAGGGCAGGCCACACTGCAGTTCATGGGCAGGGGGCGCTGTGTGGACGTTTAACTGAGGTTTGTGCACATTGGGACTGTCGCGACCGGACAGGTCACCACAGCGATTAGAGGACCTTGCCCGCGTGGAGAACAGCATAGCAGGAGCCGAGACTGGCCCGCAGGAGCTCATGGGGCCGGGCTGTGGGGCGGTGGGCCCTTCTCTTGTAACAGGAATGCCCGTGTTTCAGGACAGACCGTGCTGGAGCCGTGATGGGGCTGAGGTGTGTGGGTCCCGCCCCCGACCCAGTCAGAGAACTTGGATGTTGTCTTTGAGAGACTCTGATTAACTCAAGGCTTTGAGCAAGGGGAGTCAGGACAAAGGCTGAGTTTGGGGGGGATTGAGACAGGCAGGGCCTGGAGGCGGGTGCCTGCTGGGCTTGCAGGAGGACCGCGCGCTTGGGCAGACTGGTGCAGGCGGGCACCCTGCCGGTGGTGCGGTGGCACCTGGAGGGGGCGGCCCGCAGATTCGGGCCCAGCCCTGCGCTAGTGAGAAGAGGGGCAGGAAACAGCGCTGCGTGGCTCCCAGGCTCTGAGGTTCCTCATTTCCAGCCTTCTCTGCAGGATTAGGGCAAGGACAGGCCACCCAGGGCAGGAGTCAGAGGTCAGGGCGCCCAAAGAGGGTCCGCGGCCAGCTGCCGCCTCCACGGCCAGGGAGAACAAGGACGCCGTGCGCCGGTGGACTGTCCTCAGCACCGAGCGCGGTGCTTCCGGGCCCCGTCTAGGCACCGAGGAAACCCTCTGTCTTCGTTGTCTTTCTGGGCCTAGTTCTTTCTGTTTCGGTGCATGAAGGTCTGCAGCTCCGTGTCTGTCCGTGTGTCCCTGTGTCTGTCCTCGTGTCCCCGCTGGATGCACCCTCGCCCCTGTGCTTTCATCGTGGCCGAATCTAATGCGTATTTTCCTGTCCTGACCGTACTCGTCCTGACTGCCAGCGTTCCGGTCCCTTCTCCCTGAAACTCCTCCCTTATGTTCTAGGGCGGGGTCAGCAGCCAGCAGCCCACGGGCCACAGCGGACCTGCCACTGGCCTCGATTAAGCCTTCCTGGAGCACAGCCACATGCGTTAGTGCACGGACTGTCCGTGGTTGCTTTTGGACCACGGGCTGAGTTAAGTCGTTGTAAGGACCCTGTGGCCGCGAGCCTGGATTGTTTATTCTCTGACTGTACGGGGAATGTTCTGCACAGAGCCCTCCCCGGTCTCCTTCCATGCCCGGAGCTGAGAGCGCGGGTGCCATCCCCTTCCAAGGGGAGGTGGGAAGGCTCCGGCTGGAGCATCCCCCGGAAGACTGCAGACCCCCACCCCTTCCCCGGCTACCGGGCTCGAGCAACAATGTCTGACATTTCTTAATGAGAAAAGGAGCACTCTTGGCAACAGCCTCTCATCAGACGCAGCTTGGCCTGGCCCTGGGCGGAGGCATTTACAGGCATCACCTAGTCTCACGGTCTTGGCCAGCCTTCTGCGGCGGGCACTGTTTCCAGCTGCTTCTCCCCGCTCGGGACTGAAGCAGGAAAGCCTCACAGAGGCAGAGCTATGGAGAAGGAACCTCAGAGTCGCCGCCGTGGACTGCCTCCAGGGGGCACTGGCGGTCTAGAGCCCGCCCAGATGGAGGCGAGCCCTGGTCTGAGCAGACGCAGGTTGTGGGTCTGAAGCTCAGCCTTGGCCCTGGAGCGCAGAACCACCTTCATGACTGTGTGGGGCAGTCTCGGGCCATATGGGGCGCACCTTCTGAGCGGCAGGTGCAGTCCGGTGCGGCGGGGCTGTCTGTGAGGCACGCACGACTGAGCAGAATCAGGTGGGGTCTCCGTGCGCGTGGAGTCCTACGTCACTGCCCTCTCGCATGGAGCCCGCGGTGAAAATGGAGCCACCAGAGGCGCTTGGAGGACTTGTGCACAGACCAAGCGTTTTTCCTGCTGTCCCTGCCGGGTTTTGACCTTGCAGGGCATTCAGGAGGGTCTGGGGTCCCCCACTAGTGGGGACGGCCCAGGGTCGGACCGGTGGGTCCAAGGGGAGCTCGTTAGACCTGTGCGTGACCTTCAGGCCTCGTCAGGGTCTTGCCTCTGGGGAGGGAAAGCGTCCAGGACCGTGCTGTGACAGCGTGACGCAGCCCAGGGTGTGCGTGGGGGCGGTGGGGGCACGCATGGGACGATGGGGAGGACACAGGAAGAACTTGTAGCAACAGCAGACAGATGAAGTCAAGCAAGGAGTCTCCGTGTTTCAGGAAGACACTTGGATTCGTCACGTAGACGCAGGCCAGGGCGGGCTTCTGAGGAGGTGGAGCCGGGACCGCAGGTGACCCCACGGTTGAAGGGAGTCGTGCTACCCATCCTGTTGGCCGCGGATCCAGCAGCAACACCCCACACAGATTGTCGGACTCCTGCCCGAGAAGGGCCCCCTTGCGGCCTCTTGTCACCTGAGAGTCCCGGAGCCGTTCTCCGGGCTTACTCATCGTAGAGCTCGCTTCTAGCGACCGTGCGAGGTAACACTCGCCGTCTTCCCGGCCCTTTGCCTCCTCCGTCCAGACCCAGGGGAGCGCCGTGAGGGCTATAGTGCACGTGGGGGCTGTGACACTGGGGGGAGCGAGACCACCTGGACTGCAAGGGACTTGAGAGAGGTAGTTTCTTGCCTCGCTGCCTCCTGTCTTCCTTCTCTCCTTCTAGTGGCCTGGAGGTGCGCGCTCTGGAATTCTGGCTTCCCTTCCTCACGTGTTGACTGGGCGGCAATCTTGATTTCCTCCTGGCTTTCCTTTTGGTATCTTTGCATTTAAAAAATGTGGTAAGTAACACATAACGTGAGAGCCATTCTCTCTCTCTCTCTCTCTTTTTTTATTTGACAGAGATCACAAGTAGGCAGAGAGGCAGGCAGAGAGAGAGGAGGAAGCAGGCTCCCCGCTGAGCAGAGAGCCCGATGCGGGACTCGATCCCAGGACCCTGGGATCATGACCTGAGCCGAAGGCAGAGGCTTTAACCCACTGAGCCACCCAGGTGCCCTGAGAGCCACTCTCAACAGAATTTTCAGAGTGTCGTCCACGTTGGCTCTGGGCACAGTGTGGGACGGCAGGCATCAGCCATGTCTTCTCGTCCTGCCTGGTGAGGCCGGCACCCAGGGCAGCCCCGTGTCTTCTCCTCCCCGGCTCCCGTGACCCCACAGCACGTCCGAATTCGGCCACCCCAGATGCTGCCTGCGCGGGACTCCTGCGGTACTTGTCCTTCTGCACCTCGTTTATTTCATTAACCTGGTGCCTTCCACGTCCGTAGCAGGTGCGGGCTCCTTTCTTCCATGGCTGGGTAGCACCCCGTGCGTGAGCCTCCCTGTGCTTGTCCCCGCAGCTGTCAGCGGACGTTTGGGTGTTTCTGCCTCTGGACTGTTGTGAGGGAGGCTGCTTTGAGCAGGGGTCCCAAAGCCCTCTTCAAGACCCGCGTTCCACGGGCGCTCTGTGGCTAGTACACCTAGTTGTTCCACTTCTGATTTTGTAGGGAAGGTTTGCACCATCGTCCATAGGTGCTGCACCTTCTTATGCTCCCGGAAACGATGCACAGAGTTCCCGTCTCCCCAGGGCCTCAGCAACATTCATTATATGCGGCATTTTAAACTGCCATCCCAGCAGGCGTGAGGTGACGTGTCGTTGAGGTATTGATCTGCATTTCCCCGGTGACGAGTGATGTCGAACATCTCCTTCTGTGCCTCTTAGCTCCAAAACTGAATCAGAGAGACACAGGAAGTCTCAACAGCGTAGTTACTAGTAATGAAATTGAGTTGGTAAACAAGAAGCTGCCCCCTGGGGCCCCTGGGTGGCCCTGTTGGTTGAGTGTCCAACTCCTGATTTCAGCTCAGTCATGGTCAGGTTGTGAGTTCAGGCCCGGTGTTGGGCTCCACTCTAGGCATGGAACCTACTTCAGAAACAAAAATGAAACAAACAAACAAAAAAACAAAACAGAAAAAACAAAAAACTCCCAATAAACAAGAGTCCAGGGACAGATGAGTTACAAGAAAGTCTATGCAACATTTAAGGACGAGTTACTACTTACTGTCCTTGAATGTTCCAAAAAAAGAGGAAGGAATGCTTCCAGATTCATTCTGAGAGGCCAGCATTACCCTCCTACCAAACCCAGATAAAGACGCTATAGACACAGAAGAGATCCCTGATGAACAGGAACCAAAGTCCTCAACAAAAACTGGTGAACCACATTCAGCGACACAGTAACAGCATCACTCCTGGAGATCAAGTGGGATTTATCCCGGGGCGTATGGAGGACGGCTCTGTACTCCCCAGTCAGCGCACATGGCCCTCACGTGAGCAAAATGAAGAATACAAATCGTGGCCACCCTGATAGCTGCAGAAAAAGCCTCTGACAAAATCCAACACGTATTCCCGATGACCGCTCTAAACAAAGTGGATCTGCGTGCACAAACCTCCACACGGTGAAGGCCGTGGAGGAGAAGCCTGCGGCCAGCATCCGTCCGTGGGAAAGAACGGCGAGCTTGTCCCCCAAGATCAGGGACAAGATGAGGATGTCCCTCTCACCAGCGTTATTCAACGTAGTACTGAGTGTTTTAACCACAGCAGTTCGACAAGAAAAAGAAAGAAATCCACACGGGTGTGGAAGAAGTAAAGCCTCCACTGTCTGCAGACAACATGGTACCATATATAAAAATCCGAGAGACTCCAGCTGAAAATTGCTAGGATTGATAAACGGTTACAGTAAGGTCCCGGATACAAAATTAATGTACGGAGATCACGTGTCTTTCGGCCCTTTCTGGTCTTCTCTGGAGAACTGTCTGCTCAGGTCCTCTGTCTGTGGTGGGGTTGGGTTGTTTGTTGTTTTTCTGCCAACCTGAGGGGGTCGCTTTGCCTCTACCTCCTGAACCTTCATACCCCAACCTGGCAGACTCCTCTCTCGTGACCCCTGCTCCTCAACGGGGTCCTTCTGCCCTATCTGTGTCCCCCACCCCCCGCCCCTGTTACTCTGCTCCTGCGACCTTCCCTTACTTTCTGAAACATACCTGAACCCAGTTCTGGCACCTCCTTAAACACCCAGGTCCCACCAAGGTTCCCACATGTCCTTTCCCGACCAGCCGGCACACGGCCTGTCCCTGTCCCTGTTGCTTTCAGGCAGTTGGCAGAGCTTCTGCGGGGATGGGGGTCACACACTCGCTCGTTTTATCCTGGCTGAGCTCCATCTCCGGCAGGAGCCTGGGAAACGATGTGTGTGCGCACGCGTGTGTGTGTGTGCGCACGTGCGTGTGCGCACGTGTGTTTGCGTGCATGTGTGCGTGTGTAGATGACGGAGCCGAGCTTTCCGCCCCAGCGTGCTCTGGCAACACGGGAGGACCCGGAGCGAGCCCGGTCTCCGTGCATGCACCCCCGTTCATCCCATGGGAGGAGGAGGAGCCGGCCGGGGTCAGGGAAGAAAGGGAAAGTCGGGGACCAGGGCCCGCGAGCAGGTTTGGCCAGGAAAGACAAGCCGGTTTACACGGAAGGTCACGACAGCGGTCGGAGGCGGGCTCTGCGGGCTTCTGGCAGGCACCGCTTGGCAGGTGTGCGCTGGGCTCACCCCGCACGTCTGCGCATAGTCAGAGCAGCTGCGGCCCTCGGGGGGCCAGCCTGGCCGGCAGTCTGAGCACCTCTCCCTGAACACCCTGTTCCCGAGGAGTCACGGCTTCCAAGCTGGGACGTTCTTGGCAGCGGGCTGCCTGGGGAGTGTGTCCGTGCCAAGCTCGAGGTCGCCCAGAGGCTCCCACACAGCCATCAGGCAGCCAGCAGGGGAGGCCGCTGGGCCCAGCCCCGAGTCGGGCTTGTGCGGTGGCTCTTGATTTGTCCCACGTACTTGCTGCCGGACACTAGCAGGGCCCCCAGTGGGACTGACCAAATCCGAGCAGCTCTCACGTCGCGGTCTGTCCTGCCTCCTTCACGGAC